>NC_134687.1:291821363-293121363 GCF_050947455.1 Rhinoderma darwinii | reverse complement strand
ATACATGCATACATACATGCCAACATACATACATGCAAACATGCATACATACATACATGCATACATACATACATACATACATACGTACGTACGTACGTACGTACGTACGTACGTACGTACGTACGTACGTACGTACGTACGTACAAACATAAATAAACTCACCTAAGACGTTCCCACAAAGATCTGAACGGTACCGTCACTTTTCTTCTTACTGCTCCCATTCACAATAACAGAGCGGTGGGCGCAGATGACGTAATCACGTGTGCCTGATATGATTACGTCAAATGCGCCACAACGCATTGTTAATATGAATGCGAGCGGCGCCAAGTAGCAGGAAGATGGCAAATGACGGGACCGTTCCGAGCTCCGTAGGAACGTCTTAGGTGATGCAGCACCGGTGCGGCGGCTACAGAAGTTACATGTAGTGAGAGGGTGGGTGAGGGAAAAGTGGCTTGCCGAAACGGGGAGAATGTAGTGTAGTGTAGTGTAGTTGACATTCACGGTGTGTTCATCTCAATCGGGCTTACCGTGCCTGCTTGCGACGAACATTCTCCCGATTTTGCTAGAACTACAGTATCTAGCAACGTCGGGAGCGCGCACACTGCAGAGCGGCTTGATTGACATCGAGCTGCTCACGCCCCTTTTTTGAAAAGATAACCAGCACTTGCTGAGTTATCAAGTGTAAAAAAAGGTACTTAGGGAATTAATTTTTAACATTTTTTAACAGCAAATGTTTTAATATTAAATTCCAGCTTAGAATGTATAAAAAAAAAATTTGACTCAACTTGGGAATAACCCTTTAAATTATAAAGAGAGCTATAATAATAGCTTCTAAATTGATCTGCTATAAGATGTGGTTCAGAGATTTTGTTACCTTGAGGGCGGATTTACACGAACGTGTAATACGTCCGTGCAATGCGCGTGATTTTCACACGCGTCGAACGGACCTATGCTAGTCTATGGGGCAGTGCAGACTGTCAGTGATTTTTGCGCAGCGTGAGTCCACTGAGTAAAACTCACGACAGGTCCTATAGTTCTGCGTTTTTGCTCATCACGCACCTCCGTGGGACGTGCGTGATTCGCGCAACAGCAGGCAAACTATGACGTTCTACTGACTGGGAAAGAAGAGGAACAACCTTATTTTGATATTCCAAAGTATGAATTTTCAAAAGCAAAGTATTAGTTTCCTGTATGCGTTTTTTCTTAGCTTGGGCACAAGCCTGGATAAGGAGACCACGCATAAAAGCCTTATGGGCATTCCATAACACGTGGGCTATTCACTGAATCCTTACTGATAGAGAAATACGTTTATAAATTATCCCTTAATGTAGTGGCATGATCAGGGTGAGTTAAAATGTGATAATTTAATCTCCACTGAGAGGGAGAAGAAGTAAAATGTTCTTGTAAACTAATTAGTATAGGGGCGTGATCCGACCAAGTAATATCCCCAATCGCAGAGGATCTAGGCTAAAGTGGGGCCAACTTATTAACAAGGAAGAAATCTATTCTTGAGTATGAGTTGTGAGGAGGGGAACAAAAAGTTAAATATTTTTCACTACCATGTTGACATCTCCAGATGTCATAGAAACTGTCCTCTGCAATAGAAACCGCCAAAGAGTCAGTATGTCTACTAGTGGTGGTAGAATCTAGATTCGGGTCAAGTTTGGTATTGAAGTCACCGCCAATAATCCAAAAGGCCCCTACTAATATCAGAAATTTTTGACATAAGAGAGGACCAAAATCTACAATGCCTCCTATGAGGAAAATATACATTGACAAAAGTGTAAGTGACATTATTTATATCACAAGCTAAACCCAAATAACGTCCTTGTGAATCCGAAAGTATATTATGTAACGTAAAAACTACAGAGTTGCGAATTGCAAAAGTTTGGGGTCACCCAGACAATTTTGTGTTTTCCATGAAAACTAACACTTATATTTATCAAATGAGTTGCAAAATGACTAGAAAATATAGTCAAGACATTGACAAGGTTAGAAATAATGATTTTTATTTGAAATAATAATTTTCTCCTTCAAACTTTGCTTTTGTCCAAGAATGCTCCATTTGCAGCAATTACAGCATTGCAGACCTTTGGCATTCTAGCTGTTAATTTGCTGAGGTAATCGGGAGAAATTTCACCCCATGCTTCCAGAAGCCCCTCCCACAAGTTGGATTGGCTTGATGGGCACTTCTTGCGTACCATATGGTCAAGCTGCTCCCACAACAGCTCTATGGGGTTGAGATCTGGTGACTGCGCTGGCCACTCCATTACAGATAGAATACCAGCTGCCTGCTTCTTCCCTAAATAGTTCTTGCATAATTTGGAGGTGTGCTTTGAGTCATTGTCCTGTTGTAGGATGAAATTGGCTCCAATCAAGCGCTGTCCACAGGGTATGGCATGGCATTGCAAAATGGAGTGATAGCCTTCCTTATTCAAAATCCCTTTTACCTTATACAAATCTCCCACTTTACCAGCACCAAAGCAAACCCAGACCATCACATTACCTCCACCATGCTTGACAGATGGCGTCAGGCACTCTTCCAGCATCTTTTCAGTTGTTCTGTGTGATCCAAACACCTCAAACTTCGATTCGTCTGTCCATAACACTTTTTTCCAATCTTCCTCTGTCCAATGTCTGTGTGCTTTTGCCCATATTAATCTTTTCCTTTTATTAGCCAGTCTCAGATATTGCTTTTTCTTTGCCACTCTGCCCTGAAGGCTAGCATCCCAGAGTCGCCTCTTCACTGTAGACGTTGACACTGGCGTTTTGCGGGTACTATTTAATGAAGCTGCCAGTTGAGGACCTAATGTACTTGTCTTGTTGCTCAGTTGTGCAGCGGGGCCTCCCACAGTCTCATTCTACTCTGGTTAGAGCCTGTTTGTGCTGTCCTCTGAAGGGAGTAGTACACACCGTTGTAGGAAATCTTCAGTTTCTTGGCAATTTCTCGCATTGTATAGCCTTCATTTCTAAGAACAAGAATAGACTGTCGAGTTTCACATGAAAGCTGTCTTTTTCTAGCCATTTTGAGAGTTTAATCGAACCCACAAAAGTAATGCTCTAGATTCTCAACTAGCTCAAAGGAAGGTCAGTTTTATAGCTCCTCTAAACAGCAAAACTGTTTACAGCGGTGCTAACATAATTGCACAAGGGTTTTCAAGTGTTTTCTAATCATCTATTAGCCTTCTAACACAGTAGCAAACACAATGTGCCATTAGAACACTGGAGTGATGGTTGCTGGAAATGGGCGTCTATACACCTATGTAGATATTGCATTAAAAACCAGACGTTTGCAGCTAGAATAGTCATTTAGCACATTAACAATGTATAGAGTGTATTTCTGATTAATTTAATGTTATCTTCATTGAAAAAAAACTGTGCTTTTCTTGCAAAAATAAGGAAATTTCTAAGTGACCCTAAACTTTTGAATGGTAGTGTATATATATATATATATATATATATATATATATATATATATATATGTATATATATGGGAATGTTTTAGGACTGCATGCTGGAGCTTTGTGTTTATGAAAATGTGCAAACAGAACATCACAATTCAGAAATTTTGTCTCTTTCCATAGCATACTACGCTTAAAGGGGCTATTAAGCCCCTTAACATTAAGAGAAGCAAATTTTATTACGATGATGCATTATAAGATGAAAATGAGTAATTCTAGCATAGGCAATCAAATAAACTGTAATGACAGTATTATAGAGCAGGCATGAATCAGAACATGAATCAGAGCATACGAGCAAGAACATAAAAACACTAAATAACATAGGTAACAGTAACAAAACGTCCAATGAGCCTCGGTACATTACCTGCACCGAAATCTCCAAGGGGGAAATCAGGAGAAAAATACAGCAGAAGGCTCTAATTATTGAATAAGAATATAAGGCAAGTCAAACCATAAGTGGACCGAAAAAGACTTCATGTAGCTGAAGTCGGTGAACCCATCGATTTCCAGTCTCCAGATGTTCTGTTTGGATGGTGTGTTACCTTCCCAGGCAATGAGTGATCGACCGCGGGTATGTTCCAACGACGTAGCAGATCCAATCCTTCCCCTATGGACGAAACTGTGGTGGTAGACGCCATCCCAAAAATGATCAGTTTGATGGGGAATCCCCATTTATATTTGATATCGTTCTCGCAGGGCGCTCTCGTAACCCGTTGAAGTTCTATACGTGCCTGCAAGGTTGCCGCAGATAGATCGGGAAATAAGGAGGTCGAGGTAAATGGAGCTGGCAAAGATCGCAGCTTGCGTGACTCGAACATTATGCGTTCCTTAAGATGGTAGAAATGGATTCTCGTCAAAGTATCCCTAGGTGCTTTTTCAGGAGCTAACCTGGATTTAGGGATTCTATGTGCCCTATCAATTGTAAGCTCCAGATCCGAGAGGTTTGGAACCAGGGCTAGGAAGAGACGTTTCAGGGAGTTAGAAAGTTCCGCTGGAGGGATCTCCTCGGGTATATCCCGAACTTTAATATTGTTATGTCTAGACCGATCTTCAAAGTCAGTAGCTTTAAGTTTAAGCCATTTAACCTCCTCCTCTAGAACAATATGAGAATCGACCATTTCGTTATGTGCCACAGAATATTACTCCATCTTACGCTCCAAATGATAAGTACGATCACCAATTTCATTTATGTTTAGTTGAAGTTTGCAAACCAAGGAGGAAACACTATTATTTATACCGTTTTGCAACAATACCAGCATATCTTTCAACGTGTCAACAGTAATAGGTACATCTGAGGAAGGAAAATGCGAAATGTCACACTGATTAAGCAATTCGGGTTGAGACATGTCAGATCCTACATTCGAGCTCCTATTTTGTGCCGGACCCTTGCTAGTTGGAGAGGCTGTAAGGGAAACTTCCGGCTGACGTTTGTTTGAATCTTTGGCAATATTTTCTCAATTAGAAATCTCTTGTACAGACACTGGAGAAAGATTTGGTTCAATTACCTGACGTGAGGGAGATTCATTTGCAGAAAGATTCGGCGGTTCAGTAGATGTAGATTCCTCAGGGCAAGGAGGAGAGTTGGCAGCAGGAAAAAATTCTGTAAGTTTCTGTGGAGCCGATTTCAGGTGGCGTTTCATCATATCAACAGTGTGGCAGGAAGTCTTTGTAAGTATAAACAGTAGCAATAACTTTGCGATATAACAGACCGTAATAAGTGATCGCTTTGTCTGAATTACACAGTCATTTATAAGCAGGTAAGTGTGGGCCACACTCACCCGGTTCTCTGATGGATATGAGCCCAACCACTATCCTGGACGCACTCAGCAGTTCTCCTGCTTAAAGCGCACCCAGCAAAATGGCGGCCAATTTTGCATGAACAGGCCACGTGTCAGAAGTACAGTGATCCCGACCCAGGTATCCTGAGTTTGAGTGCTGCCCTGTCACACACACCAGTAATGTGGTCTGAACCCTTCGTCAACCAGCAGTTTCTATATGGAATTGCCACCGAGTACCATCCATTTAAAAAACTGCTCCCGCTCTGTAACTTGTAATGCCAACTCTCAAGTCCCTGATGTCAACACACCACCTCACGTACCTCCCCTCATGATTAATACAAATCCAGAGGAAGGTATCCTATTCACCTTTGCTTTGCACCCCCTGCACGCGGGTTAGCTGAGCCGTGCACCTCGCTCCGATGCTCGAAGAAAAGGGCGCGAAATGCACTGAGGAAGCGCGGCCTGAAGCACTGGAGCCGCTCTGAGCCGGAACGAAGCAAGGAATCCGCCGGAATTATGGTAGGTACTTGCCAGGTAGTCAGGAGAACTGTTGAAAGTCAGACAATGTCGTCCACTCAAGCTCTGTCTGCTGTGAGCAGCTATTAGAACCCAGTACTTTGAGGAGCTGTTAGCTTAAGCGGCCATCTTCTTCAGCGGCCAGGACCAGACCCATTTTTTCAAATCTGACATGTATCACTTTATGTGGTAATAACTTCGGAATGCTTTTACCTATCCAAGCGATTATGAGATTGTTTTCTCGTGACATATTGACTTTATGTTAGTGAAAAAATTTGGTCCATAAATTCATTGCTTATTTGTGAAAAATCCCAAAAATGTAGAGAACATTTTAAGAAATTATGATTTTTCTAATTTGAAATGTATTATCTGCTTGTAAAACAGATAGTAATACCACAAAAAATAGTTACTAATGAACATATTTGTGAAAAACCAACATTTTGAGAAAACTTGCAAAAATTAGCATTTTTCTAAATTCAAATGTATCTGCTTGTAAGACAGATAGTTATACCACACAAAATAGTGACTAGTTAACATTTACCATATATCTACTTTATGTTTGCATAATTTTTTGAACATCCTTTTATTTTTCTAGGACGTTACAAGGCTTAAAACGTAATCAGCAATTGCTGACATTTTTAAGAAAATTTCAAAAGGCTATATTTTCAGGGACGAGTTCAGTTCTGAAGTGGTTTTGAGGGCCCTATATATTAGAAACCCCCATAAAACACCCCATTTTGCACCCCTCAAAGTATTCAAAACAACATTCAGAAAGTGTTTTAACCCTTTAGGCGTTTTACAGGAATTGAAGGAAAGTAGAGGGGAAATTTTTAAATGTCATTTTTTTTTACAAAATTAATTTGTAATAATTTTTTTTCTGTAACACAGAAGGTTTTACCCGAGAAATGCATCTCAATATTTATTGCCAAGATTCTGTAGTTTTTAGAAATATCCCACATGTGGCCCTAGTGTGCTAATGTACTGAAATGCAGGCCTCAGGAGCAAAGGAGCTCCTAGTGGATTGGGGTCTCCTTATTTTTGGATTATATTTTAGGCACCATGTCAGGTTTTGAAGAGGTCTTGTGGTGCCAAAACAGTGGAAACCCCCATAAGTGACCCCATTTTTTAAACTACACCCCTCAGGGAATTTATCTAGGGGTATAGTTAGCATTTTTACCCCGCAGATTGTTTGCTAAATTTATTCGAATTAGTCTGTGGAAATGAAAATCTACTTTTTTTTCTGAAAAAACATAGAATTTTCTAATTTTTATAAGGAATAAAGGAGAAAAAGCACTTCAACATTTATAAAGCAATACCCCATATGTGGTAATAAACTGCTGTTTGGACCCACGGCAGGGCCCAGAAGGGAAGGAGCACTATTTGGGTTTTGCAGCTCAGATTTTGATGAATTGATTTCTGTGCGCCATGTCGCATTTGCAGAGCCCCTGAAGTATCAGTATAGTAGAAATTCCCCAGGTGTGATCCCATTTTGGAGACTATACCCCTCAAAGAATTAAACTAGAGTTGTAGTGAGCATTTTGATCCCTCAGGTGTTCTATAGATTTTATTAGAATTGGGCCGTGAAAATGAAAAAATATATTTTTTTCCAATAACATGTAGATTTAGCTCATAATTTTTCATTTCTACAAGGAATACAGGAGAAAAGACACCCCAAAATGTGTTACACAATTTCTCCTGAGTAGGGAAATACCCCATATGTGGTTGTAAACTGCTATTTGGACACACCGCAAGGGTCTAAAGGGAAAAAGCACAATTCTGTTTTGGGAGTGGAGATTTTACAAAATTGTTTTTTGATGCCATGTTGCATTGCGCTGAGGTACCAGTACAGTGGAAACCCCGGAGAAGTGACCCCACTTAGGAAACTACACCCCCAAGGAATTCATCTAGAAGTTTAGTGAGCATTTTGACCCCAAAGGTTTTGCAGAAATTAGTGCACAGTAGATGTTGCAGATTGAAAATTGCCATTTTCCACAGATATGCAAAATCAGTGCCCAATGTGTTGTGCCCAGCTTGTACCACTGGAGACACACACCCCATAAATTGTTAAGCGGTTTTCCAGAGTACAGTAATACCCCATATGGGATCATAAACTGCTGTTTGGGCATATTGCCAGGCCCTGTAGGACCGCCATTAGGCTTTTGGAGTGCAGATTTTGCTTGGTAGTAGTTTTGTTTAGTGTTTTACTGGTGTTAAGCTGGGCAAAATGTCATAGTTTCCACTGCATTTACAAGGTCTCCCAGTGGGGGCTAGCAAATGATGATGTGGGGTTTTAGGTGAAGAACTGCTGCACATATAAATTAGTCTGGGCCGTCGTTTTTCATTATTGCGTTCCAAGAGTCATAACTTTTTATTTTTCCGTTGACGAGCTGTGTGAGTGCTATATTTTCATGGGACGAGCTGTAGTTTTTATTAGTATCATTTTGGGGTACATGTGATTATTTGATCAGTTTTTATTAAATTTTTTGGTAGGTGAGAAGACCAAAAAACTGAAATTCTCACTGTTTTTTATACATTTTTAACGGCGTTCTCTGTGCAGTATAAATAACATTTTTACTTTATTCTGCGGTTTGATACGATTATGGCAATACGATTTACTACTTATACGCAATAAAACCATTTTTTTCTAAATAAAATAATGTTTTATTGTCACCATATCCTGAGAGCCATAACTTTTTTATTTTTTTTGCCGACGGAGCTGCGAGTGGGCTTGTTTTTTGCGTGACAAACTTTTTTTTATTGGTACAATGTTGGGGTACGTGCGACTTTTTTTATCACTTTTTATTCCATTTTTTTGGAAACATCGTGACCAAAAAAGGAAATTCTGTCATTGTTTTTTGTTTAAATTTTTTATGGTGTTCAACGTATGGAATAAATAATATGATATTTTTTATAGGACAGGCCGATACGAATGCGGCGATTCCTATTATGTATAGTTTTTTAACATTTTTTTATCACTTAAATGCCGCTGTCGCTATTGACAGCGGTATTTAAAGGAACAGTGTCATCACAAATTATTTTTTTATATGTTAAAGATGTTAGTGCTTTATTAAAAACGTTTATATTCATTTGTGTGTTTGTGTTTTACTTTTTCTTATTTTTACACTTTTTCTTCCCTATGGGGGCTGCCATTTTTTGTTCCATTTCTGTCTGTGTCGATTAACGACATGGAATACGGCAGCCACAGTCCCATAGGGACTGCGAACGGCTCCCGTCCCATTGACTTCAGTGTACGGCGTCTGTGTGGGAACTGCGCATGCGCCGCTCCCACACAGTCCAATTCGAAATTGGCGCCGTCCGGTGCCATTTTCCTGTGGACCGGAAGTCGCGGCCGGACAGTAATATTACTACTTCCGGTCGCGGCTTCCGGATTTGTGCACTTGGACCAGCGGCAGCAAACGGAGCGGACGGGCCGGAGGGAGCCGCGGCGGCAGGAGCAGGTAAGAGATTTCAATGTATGTTCGTGTTTGTGTGTGTTTACTACTGTATGTAAACCTACTACACTGTGTGTTAGCTCAAAAAATGGCGACACACAGTGTAGGAGGTTACACCGTTCAAACCCCTCGTTTATCCCGGCACTAGCCAGGATAAAGGAGGGGGGAATGCTGAGAGCTCACTAGAGCGAGGGCTTTTTACCCAATTTTGCAAAGCTGCAATTTTGGGAAGAGCTCCATCTAGTGACCAAAAATGGGTAGTATTATAAATTAGAATTAATTTATAATATTTCCTGACTCGTGAAAAAAAATAAAAAAAATTTGAACAATGTTTAATCACCCACACACTAAATGTTTAATTTAAAAAAAAAACACATGTTTTTCTGGCAACACATTCCCTTTAAGGGGTTACGCAGCGGCGATCGGAGATAACTGTGATTGCCGCCGTTGCAGCGGGATGTCAGCTGTACATTACAGCTGACACCCGCTGAGATGAAGCGAGCACAGCTCCTGTGCCCGCTTCATCCTCAGGGCGTTACTGTACGCCCATTTGCGGGAACGCACCGCTAAAAAGGATGTACAGTAACGCCCATTTGCAGGAAGGGGTTAATTGTATGCATTAAAGAGGCTCTGTCACTAGTTTAGTAATGCCCCATCTCCTAACTAATCTAATAGGAGCTGTCACACTGATAATTCTAGTGAAAATTGTATCCCAAAATGTTTATTATTTTAAAAGTTATGAGCTTATTTCTAAATATGCAAATGAGCCTATACTAGACAAATGGGCGTCAACAGCAGCGATTCTCCTGAGGTGGAGCTAACTCACAGCATCCGATGCTGTCCTATCAGCATGAAGCTGCTTCACACAGTTTGAGAGACTGAGGCTGGAGGGAAGGGGGATCACTTCAAATAGCCACATCAGGTTCTGGTGTCATGTGAAAGATGAGATATGACACCAGGATCGCAGTTCTAGCTGTGAAACAACCGGAGATATCACCAGTTGAAAACGTAGTCAGGAATGGAAGCTGTACACTATATGAGCACACTGTGTCGCTGGGCAGGGGGAGAAGCTGTATGACGCTGTCCAGTGCTGTGTTCTTGTTCCAATTGCACCTGCTGTCTTCTGCCACATCCAGTGTCATCTGCCACGTCCAGTCTCATCTGCCATGTCCAGTGTTATCCGCCACGTCTGGCGCAACCTGCTGCACTAGCTGTCATCCCCACGTCTGGCGTAACCTGTTGCACCCACCTCCATCCATGCTAAAGCCTCGGCCACTGTCTGGACTATTCAAGTACCATAGTGTGGGACTTTGTATTGCTTGGGTGCTCTGTTTGGCTGTAGCGCCCATGGCCGCGTGCCGTCGGGTTTACTCACCTCCCGACACCCGCAGCCATGGATCTGTGAGCGCTGGCCTCCGTCTCCCTCCTAGGAGATGCCTGCGCTCACTTCCGCTCCGTTCGGCTGGGTCCCGTAGGAAATCGTCATCACAATCAACTGCCACGATTTCCAGGTCTATAAGAAGGCCCCTGGCCTTCTAATCCTTGCATGAGCGTTGTTAGTCTTTCCCAGTCTGTCTCGCAAATGGTCCCTTAGTGTCTCCCGTTCCAGCTGTTACCCGTGCCCTGTTACCGTTCCTGTATTCCGTATTGTTCCTGTGCCTACCAGCGTTCAAGTGTCTTCCGTCACGTCAAGTGCCATCTGCCACGTCAAGTGCCATCTGCCACGTCAAGTGCCATCTGCCACGTCTAGTGCCATCTGCCACGTCAAGTGTCTACCGCTTCATCGGATACTTCCCGCCACGTCTGGCGCCACTTGCCGCACCTGCCTCCATCCGTGCTGAAGCCACAGCCACCGCCCGGACTATTTCAGGTACCCAAGCATTACTGTCTGCCATTTACTTCTGCATAGACTGTGACCTGGTCAGCTGCCTCCCCGCTACGGCGGAGCGGCCTAGTGGGTCCACATACCCTGTGCCCGTGACAGTACGCTCAGGCCATGGAACCCGCTGGCCAGCCCAAGACCCCAGTACAGAAGATTCAGACAGAGATGCATGACCTACGCACACGTCAGGATCAACTCCTTGAGGCGGTGAATTCTATCCTGGTCCGCCTGGATCTACTCGCTGTTCCACCCCCGGTTCTTCCCCCTGAAGCTGTTGCCGTGCCACTGCCTGTTGCTCCCCCTGTTTGTTCCGGATCCTCAGTTCCTCTGCCTCTTCCTCCTCGCTATGACGGTGACCCCAGAGCTTGTAGAGGATTTCTCAATCAATTCACGGTACATTTTAGGCTACGGCCTCATCTCTTCCCCTCCAAGGAGGCCAAAGTGGCATTTATTATCTCCCTCCTCGCTGGCAAGGCCCTCGCATGGGCGAACCCAATCTTGGAGCAACAAGGACCTGTATCCTCGTACCTAGCCTTGTTCCTGCAGTCCTTTCGTGCCGTGTTCGAGGAGCCGGGTCGAACATCCTCTGCCGCAGCCACTCTGTTGACCCTCAAGCAAGAAGGCTCCACAGTAGGGGAGTATTCGATCTCCTTCCGTACCCTAGCAGCCGAGCTGGCATGGAACAATGAGGCACTGGTGGCGACCTTCTGGCAGGGACTGTCCTCTCACATCAAGGACGAACTGGCAGCCCGCGACCTTCCTTCTACCTTGGATGCCCTCATCCTGTTAGCCACCCGGGTTGATATGAGAATCCGGGAGCGCTCTCAAGAGGTTCGTCAGGAGAGCCGTGCGCACAGACCAGCACCCTCTGCCCAGAGACCACTATTGTCCACTCCTAGTGCGCTACCTGAGGAACCCATGCAGGTAGACAGAGTCCGGTTATCTGAACAGAAGAAGCAGCGCAGACGCTCCTCTGGACTTTGTATGTATTGTGGCCTCAAGGGTCATTTTGTGCACCAATGCCCACAGAAACCGGGAAACTCCAGTACCTAGGGTTGGTCGGAGAGGCAACTCTAGGTGGAACGTCTCCAAACGTTAAAACCTCTTCCAAATTATCGATACCTGTGGCCATCGTCACCGGACAGACATCACATCCTTCCTCCGCCTATCTTGACTCTGGAGCGGATGCTAATTTTATCCACCAGGATCTAGTGGATCGGTTTCAACTACCCACAGTCCGTCTGGAGAGACCCCTGGCAGTTGCCTCTGTGAATGGTCTACCGTTGACACTACGGGTCGGAGCTCTTCACTCAGAACAGATCACCTTCCTGGTACTACCCAAGGCTATCAATCCTATCCCGCTGGGTCTGCCATGGCTCCGTCTACATGCCCCGACACTCGACTGGAGTTCTGGAGAAGTTCTTCAATGGGGTCCCTGATGCCATAGCCATTGCCTGTCACAAGTCCGTCCTGTTGTGCCCCCTCTGCCTCAGTCACTCTCCGATCTACCTTCTCAGTATGCCAGTTTTGCGGATGTCTTTTGCAAACGAGAGGCTGATACGTTGGCTCCACATCGGAATTATGACTGTCCCATTGAACTGGTTCCCAATGCTTCTCTTCCCCGTGGACGAGTATATCCTCTCTCCTTGCCAGAGACTTTATCGATGTTAGCCTATATCTAGGAGAACTTGGAGAGGGGTTTTATTCGAAAATCTTCCTCCCCGGCCGGGGCAGGCTTCTTCTTCGTTAAAAAGAGAGATGGATCTCTCCGACCCTGCATTGACTACCGTGGTCTCAATCAGATCACGGTCAAGAACAAATACCCGTTGCCACTCATTTCCGAGCTGTTTGATCGCATATGAGGAGCCAACATTTTTTCCAAGCTAGATCTGCGGGTGGCCTATAATCTAATCCGGATTCGCCAGGGTGACGAATGGAAGACGGCATTTAACACCCGCGATGGGCACTACGAGTACCTAGTGATGCCCTTCGGACTGTGTAACGCTCCCGCAGTATTTCAGGAGTTCGTTAATGATATCTTCCGAGATCTCCTCTATATGTGTGTTGTAGTTTATCTCGATGATATTCTAATTTTCTCCCCAGATCTGATGACCCATCGGAGGCATGTTCGTCAAGTTCTTCTGCGACTAAGAGAGAATCGCTTGTATGCCAAGTTAGAGAAATGCACCTTTGAAAAGAGGTCTTTGCCCTTCCTGGGCTATGTCATCTCGGATCAAGGCCTTAAGATGGACCCTGAGAAGTTAAAGTCTGTCCTGGAATGGCCACGTCCTCAAGGCCTAAGGGCCATACAGTGGTTCCTGGGTTTCGCCAATTTATACCGGCAGTTTATTCCGAACTTTTCTTCTCTGACGGCCCCCATCACTACCCTTACCAAGAAGGGTGTGAACGCCAAGGTATGGACTCCAGAGGCAGAGTCCGCATTCATTAGCCTCAAGAAAGCCTTCACTTCAGCTTCGATCCTCCATCACCCTGACGTATCTCGGCAGTTCTCACTAGAAGTGGACGCTTCCTCTGTTGGTGCAGGCGCACTTTTGTTCCAGAGGAGCTCCAAAGGAAAGGTAGTAGTATGTGGCTACTACTCAAGACTGTTTTCCTCTGATGAGCGCAATTACTCCATTGGAGATCGGGAGCTACTGGTTATCAAATTGGCCCTGGAGGAGTGGAGACATCTTCTGGAGGGCGCTGCTCACCCCATCCTGATCTTCACCGACCACAAGAATCTTACTTACCTTCAGGCCGCTCAAAGACTGAATCCTCGTCAAGCCATGTGGTCACTGTTCTTCACCCGTTTCCAATTTCTGCTCCACTACTGTCCCGCTGACAAGAATGTGAGGGCCGATGCCCTGTCCAGATCATTTGAGACGGAAGACACGGTGGAGTCCCTTCAGACGATCATAGACCCATCCTGCGTTGTCACCGCCAATCCTCTGCAGCTTAGAAATATCCCTCCGGGGAGAACTTTTGTTCGGTTTGCAGACAGAAAAATAATTCTCCGCTGGGGACACAGTTCTAAACTAGCTGGGCACGCCGGTGTCCGTAAAACCCAAGACCTGAACGCTCGTCACTTCTGGTGGCCCACGCTACCCTAGGATGTTCTGGACTTTGTCTCTGCTTGCACGGTCTGTGCCTCTAATAAAGCGACTCACTCCAAGCCTGCCGGCCTGCTTCAACCCCTGCCTGTACCCAGTGCCCCCTGGCAGCACATCGCTATGGACTTCGTCACAGACCTTCCTCTCTCAGCAGGATGCAACACCATCTGGGTGGTGGTGGACCGGTTCTCTAAGATGGCATACTTTATCCCGCTGACCGGCCTACCCCCTGCTCCTCGTCTGGCGAGTCTCTTCATTCAGCACATCTTTCGCTTGCATGGCTTGCCTCTTCACATTGTGTCCGACCGGGGGGTTCAGTTTACCTCTAAGTTCTGGAGAGCCCTCTGTAAACTCCTGGATGTGAGTTTGGACTTTTCCTCGGCCTATCACCCCCAGTCCAATGGGCAAGTTGAGAGGATCAACCAGATCATGGAAAATTATCTCCGCCACTTCATCTCTTCACAGCACGATAACTGGTTACAGCTTCTTCCATGGGCCGAGTTTTCTTACAATAACCACACAAGTGAGTCCACCACTTACACTCCGTTTCACATCGTGTACAGTCAACATCCCAGAGTTCCTGTTCCTTTATCAACTTCATCTCAGGTACCCGCTGCTGACTCTGCATATGGGGACTTCCTGCAAATCTGGCAACAGACCCGGTCCTCTATTTTGCTGGCGGTAGATCGCATGAAGCGAAAGGCAGTATCTTCCCAGGACTAAGGTCTGGCTGTCCTCTCGGAACATTCGCTTGAGGGTTCCTTCATACAAGTTGCTCCCAGGTTCCTTGGCCCTTTCGAGATCCTGCAACAAATTAACCCTGTCTCCTATAAGCTGCGGCTGCCTCCTACCCTCAGAATCCCTTCCATGTGTCCCTCCTGAAACCAGTGATCCTGAACCGCTACAGCAAGACTTCTAGTTCCACAGTTGCTCCCAGCGGCCCTTGTGATGTATTTGAGGTAAAGGAGATCCTGGACTGCAAGAGAGTAGGAGGAAGGACTTTCTATTTGGTGGACTGGAGAGGGTTTGGTCCTGAGGAGAGGTCCTGGGAGCCAGAAGAGAACCTCAGCGCCCCTACTCTTATTAAAAAGTTCCTCTCTCACTCTGGCCCCAAGAAGAGGGGGCGTAAGAGGGGGGATACTGTAGCGCCCTTGGCCGCGGGCCGTCGGGTTTACTCACCTACCGACGCCCGCAGCCATGGATTTGTGAGCGCTGGCCTCCGTCTCCCTCCTAGGAGATGCCAGCGCTCACTTCCGCTCCGTTCGGCTGGGTCCCGTAGGGTGCGCGCGCACGCTCGCGCCCGGCCTTAAAGGGCCAGCGCGCGCAATTAGGAAATCGTCATCACAATCAACTGCCACGATTTCCTGGTCTATAAGAAGGCCCCTGGCCTTCTAATCCTTGCCTGAGCATTGTTAGTCTTTCCCAGTCTGTCTCGCAAATGGTCCCTTAGTGTCTCCCGTTCCAGCTGTTACCCGTGCCCTGTTACCGTTCCTGTATTCCGTATTGTTCCTGTGCCTACCAGCGTTCAAGTGTCTTCCGCCACGTCAAGTGCAATCTGCCACGTCAAGTGCCATCTGCCACGTCAAGTTCCATCTGCCACGTCTAGTGCCATCTGCCACGTCAAGTGTCTACCGCTTCATCAGATACTGCCCGCAACGTCTGGCGCCACTTGCCGCACCTGCCTCCATCCGTGCTGAAGTCACAGCCACCGCCCGGACTATTTCAGGTACCCAAGCATTACTGTCTGCTATTTACTTCCGCATAGACTGTGACCTGGTCAGCTGCCTCCCCGCTACGGCGGAGCGGCCTAGTGGGTCCACATACCCTGTGCCCGTGACATTGGCCAGCTGCCTCCCCGCTACGGTGGTGCGGCCTAGTGACCGTGATGTAGAGGATATTATCTTTCTTCTTAAATTGAATTCCACAGCACATAAAGTGCATTATAGTACATGCAGACAGTTCCTATTACATTTTGATACACCGAAATACTGCTATCAGAGTCAATGGAGAAAAACCACACCAAAATCATGATCATGCTGCAGTTTAAAAAAACAAAACAAAAACCAGCAAGCCCTAAAAGAAAATCATCAAAATATGTCATATA
Organism: Rhinoderma darwinii; assembly: GCF_050947455.1. Lineage (NCBI taxonomy): Eukaryota > Metazoa > Chordata > Amphibia > Anura > Rhinodermatidae > Rhinoderma > Rhinoderma darwinii. The sequence goes on along the minus strand of NC_134687.1, from coordinate 293,105,060 downwards.
GTTTTGTTTTAGAGATCTGCAGCATGTGCGTATTATAGGCAGGGCACAATATGCAATAACCTAGAGGCCTCCACACACAGTTCCCATCAGACTTAAGCTACATTCACGACAGTAAAAAAAAATGGCCCCTGACGTCAATGTCCATGACCTGCCTAAGTAGAGTCGTGTGTTAACCTTAGCCCATACTATCCCACCACCCCCACTTTAGTAAAGACACATGACACCGAGGTTGGATGTGAAATGGCCACAGCAGCCGTTTATTAATTTCACAGTTTTATAAAAACAATTTAAATCCGAAACATTCGGATAACTAGTTAGGAATCCCCCAGAGAATTCCTCCTAATAATTCACATGACCCAACATGGGTCAGAATCGTAAATAACAATTTAACGTTAACATTAACCCGAGCAGAGGAAGTCCTTGAAGCCCCTTCAGATATTCCTTTTTTAAGAACACACCGAATTAGCCATCTGCAAACCACCAATTACCTCCAGCCGTAAACCAGCTCGGAAGCACCGTTCACCTCTGCAGATGGCTCCAACCACTAGAAGTCCACTTCAAGGGGATAACACCCGATGAAGCCCTCAAGTGATATACCGACCACTAGAAGTCCACTTCAAAGGGATAACACCCGATGAAGCCTTCAAGTGATATACCTTCTACCAGAAGACCACTTCAAAGGGATAACACCCGATGAAGTCTTCAACCATGTACCTTTTTTGGGGGACGCATACCCCCGATGCGACCCCCCCACCATTTTGTACTGACTGGCCTCAAGGACTCCCCCCGCCACAGCGAAACAGGCCTTGACCACCTTAAGCCTGTGAGTTCCTCCACACCACCACCGCCCTTTCTATGCCTTCTGCTATCGCCAAGCTCCAAATATCAATGCCAACCTCGGTCAGATGAACCCCGTCACTCCTCCAGAAATTCCCCACTCCTGACTCCAAATCCCTATGCCTCACGCAAATGCCCCCGTTTTTTGCCACAAAACGGGACACCGCCCGGTTAACTTTAATGCGAGCCTTATTGACTCTCTCCACCGATCTAGCTAACCGCCAATGCTTTCTTGGGACTATGTCCGACCACACTATCACCAACTTGGGATAAGATACCCACAAACACAACATATCATGTTTGATATCCCGCACCAACTCACGAAAGGGGCGGACTCCTAAGTCATTCCCACCCACGTGCAACACTAAGACCTCCGGAACCCTATCAAGCCGCGCATATGTCTGGAATTCCGCCAACACCCTGCTCCACGACATACCTCTAAAACCCAGCCAATGCACAACCGCATCCTGTCGCGGAATGCGCAACTGGCGACCATCCGGGCGGACGTCCGCCCTCAAAGCCCCCCAGTGCACGTAAGAATGACCCATCAACCACACCAAACACGGAGGCGAATCTGAAACGGAAAAAACAATTAGGCACCACCATATAACATTTGTAAAGCGTAAACAACAAAAATCATAACATATGGGGGCGGACATAGGACTTAAACCTTTTAGACTCCCAACGACCAATACGCCTCACCCCCTCATCATCCAACCCCCAGCGCCCCGCTTCTGTTGCTGCGCCAATCCTGAAGGAATGAGATGAATATGAGCCTGCCGCAACACCAACCGCCGTCAAACATTTTTTAACCCCTTCCCGCTCCTTGACGTACTATTACATCATGGCAGCTGTATCGTTCGCGCTCCATGCCGTAATAGTACGTCACGGGAGTAACGGCCGTTTCGGCCGTCCTCCCGACACATACAGGAGCTGTGACGCTGCTGTCTTGTTCAGCAGCTGTCACAGCTCCTACAGCGGGGACCGATCGCTGTGTCCCCGCTGATTAACCCCTTAAAAGCCGCGTTCTATAGAGATCGCGGCTTTTTAGGGGTTAAGCTACAATCGCCAGCCTGCTATACGATAGCGGCCGGCGATGGTGACTATGGCAACCGGACACCAAACAATGGCGTCCGGCTATGCCATAGACGGAAGCCTAGTGGGTCCTGACAACGTCAGGACCCACTATGCTTGCTGTCAGTGAGTAGCTGACAGTTCTAATACACTGCACTACGCATGTAGTGCAGTGTATTAGAATAGCGATCAGGGCCTCCTGCCCTCATGTCCCCTAGTGGGACAAAGTAATAAAGTAAAAAAAAAGTTAAAAAAAGATGTGTAAAAATAAGAAAATAAAAGATTTAAAAGTATTAAAAGTAAAAATACCCCTTTTTCCCTTATCAGTCCTTTATTATTAATAAAAATATATAAACAAACAAATAAACTATACATAATTGGTATCGCCGCGTCCGTAACGGCCTGAACTACAAAATTATTTCATTATTTATCCCGCACGATGAACGCCGTAAAATAAAATAATAATAAACCGTACCAGAATCACAATTCTTTGGTCACTTCACCTCCCAAAAAATGGAATAAAAAGAGATCAAAAAGTCGCATGTACCTAAAAATGGTACTGATCGAAACTACAGTTCGTTACGCAAAAAATAAGTCCTCGCACGGCTTTATTGATTGAAAAATAAAACAGTTCTGGCTCTTAGAATAAGGTAACACAAAAAGTGAATGATTGTTTACAAAACGTATTTTATTGTGCAAACGCCATAAGACATAAAAAAAAACTATAAACATCTGGTATCGCCGTAATCGTATCGCCCCGCAGAATAAAGTGAATATGTCATTTATAGCGCACGGTGAACGCTGTAGAAAAAAAAGAATAAAAAAACAATAGTAGAATTGCTGTTTTTTAGTCACCACGCCACCTAAAAATAGAATAAAAACTGATCAAAAAGTCGCATGCACCCCAAGAAAACTACAATGCATTCCTCAAGGGGTCTAGCTTCCAAATTGGGGTCACTTTTGGGGGGTTCCCAATGTTTTGGCACCACCAGACCTCTTCAAACCGGACATGGTGCCTAATAAAAAAGAGGGCTCAAAATCCACTAGGTGCTCCTTTGCTTCGGAGGCCGGTACTTCAGTCCATTACCGCCCGAGGGCCACATGTGGGATATTTCTCAAAACGGCAGAATCTGGGCAATACGTATTAAGTTGCGTTTCTCTGATAAATCCTTTTGTGTTATAAAAAAAATGGTATAAAGAGGATTTTCTGACAAAAAAAAAATATGTAAACTTCACCTCTACTTTGCTCTAAATTTCTGTGAAACACCTAAAGGGTTCATAAACTTTCTAAATGCTGTTATGAATACTTTGAGGGGTCTAGTTTCTAAAATGGGGTGTTTGATAGGGGTTTCTAATATATGGGCCCCTCAAAGCAACTTCAGAACTGAACTGGAACCTAAAAAAAAATAAAAAATGAGGCAATACTTCGCTTCTTACATTATACTGATAATGAGCCGTGCCCACCCTGAGATGACCCCAGTTTTGACCGTTTGTATAAACGGAGACCCCTATTAGACCATTCCAGTGCCCGGTTTTCCCAAGCATACACCCCCGAGAAGTGTATTTCTATTGATGAGTCCCTGGTACATTTTAAAGGGAGGGTTCAATTCCGCGAGTACCTGCCGGGTAAGAGGGCAAGGTATGGCGTGAAGATGTGAGAGTGCATCCGGGTATACCTACAGGTTTAGGATATATGAAGGAAAGGCCACTCCCAAACCAGACTGCATCCTGGACTACAATAGGTACATGGGAGGGATGGACTTGTAAGATCAAATCCTGAAGCCCTACAGCGCCATGCGGTGTGGTATAAGAAGCTGGCCGGGCACATCATACAGATGGCATTGTACAATGCGTACATGCTACGTCGATGTGCAGGCCAGACGGGAACTTTGCTGGAATTTCAAGAGGTGATTATCAAGAACCTAATCTTTAGGGACCAAGAAGGGGGGTCACCCAGTACTTCTGGAAGCGAGCCCACACGCATCGTACCAGGGCAACACTTTCCAGGAGAAGTTCCCCAAACTGGCAAGAAGGGAAAAATTCAAAAGAGGTGCAAAGTCTGCTATAAGAGGGCGATAATGGATGACACAATATATCAATGTGACACGTGTCCCGAATAACCAGAGCTCTGTATGAAAGTGTTTTAAAATTTATCATACATCCCTTGGTTTATAATTTACCCCAATTTTACTTACCCTGATGCACTCCGCACAGCTTATCCCCCCTCGTCTTTCCCCTCTGAGCCCTGCTGTGTGCCCAGGCAGCTGATAACAGCCACATGTAGGGTATTGCCATACCCGGGAGAACCCACATTACAGTTTATGGGGTGTAGGTCTCCGGTCAAAATGCTCACTACACCTCTAGATGAATGCCTTAAGGGTGTAGTTATTAAAACGGGGTCACTTCTTGCGAGTTTCAACTGTACTGGTACCTCAGGTGCTTCTGCATACATGACTTCGCACTAGAAAATCCCCAGTAGGCCAAATGGTGGTCCTTTCCTTCTGAGCCCTCCCATGGGCCCAAACGGCAGTTTATCACCACAAATGGGGTATTGCCGCACTCAGGACAAATTGGGCAACAAAATGGAGTATTTTATTTCTTGTGAAAATAAGAATTTTTGAGCTAAAATGACATATTATTGGAAAAAATATATATTTTTTTAATTCCCAGCCCAATTCAAATAAGTTCTGTGAAGAAACTATGTGGTCTAAATGGTCACATTACCCATAAATGATTTCCTTGAGGGGTGTAGTTTCCAAAATGGGGTCACTTCTGGTGAGTTTCCATTGCTTTGATACCTCTGGGGCTCTGCAAATGCGACATGGCACCCGAAAACCAAACCAGCAAAATCTGTACTCCAAAGAACACACAGCGCTCCTTCCCTTCTGAGGCCTCCCATGGGCCCAAACGGCAGTTTATTGCCACAAATGGGGTATTGCTGCACTCAGGAGAAATTGGGCAACAAAATTGAGCATTTTGTTCCCTGTGAAAATAAGAAATTTTGATGACATTTTTTCCAATAAGATGTAATTTTTTATTTTTTTAATGTCACAGCCCAATTGAAATAGGTGCTGTGAAAAAACTGTGTGCTAAAAATGCTAACAACAACCATAAATGAATTCCTTGAGGGGTGTAGTTTCCACAATGGGGTCACTTTTGGTGGGTTTCCATTGCTTTGATACCCCTGAGGCTCTGCAAATGCGACATGGCACCCGAAAACCAATCCAGCAAAATCTGGACTCCAACAAACATATAGCGCTCCTTTCCTTCTGAGCCCTCCCATGGGCCCAAACGGCAGTTTATCACCACAAATGGGGTATTGCCACACTAAGGACAAATTGGGCAACCAAATGGGGTATTTTTTTCCCTGTGAAAATAAGAAATTTTGATCACAAATGACATTTTATTGGAAAAAATGACATTTTTTTCATTTCACAGCCCAATTCAAATATGTGCTGTGAAAAAACTGTGCGGTCAAAATGGTAACAACAACCATAAATGAATTCCTCGAGGGGTGGAGTTTCCAAAATGGGGTCACTATTGGGGGATTCCTACTGTTTTGGCACCTCAACACCTCTCCAAACCCGGCATGCTGCCTAAAATATATTGTAATAAAAAAGTGGACTCAAAATGCACTAGGTGCTTCTTTGCTTCTAGGGCTTGTGTTTTAGTCCACGAGCGCAGTAGGGCCACATGTGGGACATTTCTAAAAACTGCAGAATCTGGACAATACATATTTAGTAGTGTTTTTCTGGTAAAACCTTCTGTGTTACAGAAAAAAAAATGAATAATATTGAAATTCAGCAAGAAAAATGAAATTTGCAAATTTCACCTCCACTTTGCTTTAATTCCTGTGAAATGCCTGAAGGGTTAAAAAACTTTCTAAATGCTGTTTTGAATACTTTGAGGGGTCTAGTTTTTAAAATGGGGTGTTTTATCAGGGTTTCTAATACATAGGCCCCACAAAGCCACTTCAGAACTCAAGAGGTACCTTAAAAAAAAGGCATTTGAAATTTTCTTAAAAATATGAGAAATTGCTGTTTATGTTCTAAGCCTTGTAACGTCCAAGAAAAATAAAAGAATGTTCAAAAAACGATGCCAATCCAAAGTAGACATATGGGAAATGTGAAGTAGTAACTATTTTGGGTGGTATAACCGTCTGTTTTACAAGCAGTTGCATTTAAATTCAGAAAAATGCAATTTTTTCAAAATTTTCTCTAAATTTTGCAAATTTTCACCAATAAACACTCAATATATCGACCAAATTTTACCACGAACATGAAGCCCAATGTGTCACGAGAAAACAATCTCAGAATCGCTTGGGTAGGTTTAAGCATTCCGACGTTATTACCACATAAAGTGAAATATGTCAGATTTGAAAAATGGGCTCTGAGCCTTAAGGCCAAAACTAGGCTGCATCCTTAAGGGGTTAAATACAGCTCCAAACTGAAACCTGGACAAAAACGACCCGTCCACATGACGTAACAAAGGCAAATCTGGAGACCCCCTGTTTTGCGTAAAACCCCGCATGCACTCTACTGGGCACATAACCGACCCCGGGAGGGCGAACAAAACTATCAGTTTACCCTTCCCTACTTGGTCAGTTTTAGACCGACGCAACCATACCTCCAGCCGGTCTGCGAATAGGCTCACCTCCCCAGATCTCAGCCCCCCTGCCTGTTTGGTACTTGGCGACACCAACTCACCTATTCTAAATGCTCCAAAGAACGCTAACGAAAAAGCCAACCGAAACAAATCCATTTCGTCTGAAGAACGACAGACCGATGCTAATGAACTGCCCAACGAGCTAAGCAAAGCAAACGACACCGGCCTTCTACTATCCGCCTCCACCCTACCTCGGCGCAACCCCTTCAAAGCCTGCGATACCAGAAATTCCTTCGATACATCCTGAAAGCCCCGCAACTTAAACCCAAACGCCACCGCAGATATGAACCGGTTCACCTTTGCCACTGAAAACCCCGCCTCCCAGGCGTCCCCTAACCAGTACAAAAGTGCCACCAACCTGTCTCTATCCGTATTGACGTCACCCAACTCTCTTACCCACTCCTCCCACTGCCTCCAACAAGCAGCATAAGCACTCCACGTCGTGCGCGCCAAAGACCTTTGTAACAGCTGTTCTACGGGACCGATACCAGATCCCAAAGATGCTCCGGACAAGCCAAACCGAGACGTTCCGCTCCCGGTGCCAATTGCCGAAACCGGTCCCACTGCGAGCGAGAAAGAGCATCAGCGATACAATTCCGTACACCCGGGACATGCACCGCCACCACCCACGCGTTCAACGACAAACACACCAACACTAAATGTCGCAACAATTGAACTACCGGAGGAGAGGACGCCGTGATGTTATTAATGGCAAGCACCACCCCCATGTTGTCGCAGTAAAAACGGACCTTCTTATCCCTGAGCCTGTCCCCCCAAATGGTAGCCGCCACCACGATGGGAAACAGCTCGAGCAGGGACAGGTTCCGCGTGAGTCCACTGGACACCCAGCTAGCCGGCCATTGACCTGCGCACCACGGGCCTCCCCCGTAAGCTCCAAAACCGCCCGCCCCAGCCGCATCCGTAAAAATATTCAAATCACTCGTATCCTGCGCTGGGGCCATCCATAGCGAGCGACCATTGTACTGGCCCAAGAAGTCATCCCAAACCTGAAGATCAGCTCGGTGCTCCTCCTTGAGCCGCACAAAATGATGCGGCGCACGCACTCCCGCCGTTGCCGCCGCCAACCTACAAAAAATCATCTAAGTAATGGATCAACGAGTCGACCCCGGATACTCCCCTCGTTACCCACTCCACGAAGCTACTAAACGCCTCGAAGTATGCACAAGAAAGGGAACACCCCATCGGAAGGCACCGATCCACGTAAAAAGCCCCATTCCAAAAACAACCCAACAGCCGTTGGCTTTCTGGATGAACCGGCAACAACCTGAACGCCGCCTCGATGTCGGTTTTTGCTAGCAGCGCCCCTGGACCCGCAGCCCGCACTAACCCCACCGCCTTATCGAATGAGGTATAAACTACGGAGCACAACTCGTGATCAATCCCGTCATTTACCGACGAACCCTTGGGATACGATAAATGTTGAATCAAACGAAATTTTCCGGGCTCGCGTTTAGGGACAATACCCAACGGGGACACAACTAAATCTTTTACCGGCGACTCAACAAACGGCCCCGACATGCGGCCCAACGAAACTTCTTTTAACAACTTTTCCGACACGACTTTTGCATGCAAGTAAGCCGATTTTAGATTCCTCCGCGTAACCGGAACCTCATAAGGAGGCGGAGGAATAACAAAACCAACACGAAACCCTTCGTAAAGCAACTTAGCCGCCGCCCTATCCGGATACTCATTTAGATAAGGGGCCATCTTTTCCACCCTCACCGGCGACACCCCCTTGACCGGCCGCGGCGGGCTGGTTCCCTGACCTCTTTTTCCGCAGACACTTTGCCGCCCCGTGTGATGCACCATTACACTCGGAACACACGTGCTTGAACTTGCACGTGGCCCCGAACTTGCACTGACCTTCATTAAATTGCCAGCAAAACCCCGCCTTTCCCCCGCCGCTTTGTCCAACCTGACTAGACTGGCCTCCCTGGCCGGCGCTCCCGGGAAAGGACTGCCTAACCGGAGCCGTAACCCGTAACCAGAGAGCAATATCCTTCTGGTCCCACCGAATCGCCGGCCGAACCGCCTTCCGCTGACGGAATTGCTCATCGTATCGCAGCCACGCCTGACCCCCATACGCCCTATGAGCCTCCCCAATGGCATCAAAATAACAAAACAACGCCGAACAATTTTCCGGCGCCTTTTCCCCTATCACACTAGCCAATATGGCGAACGCCTGCGACCAATTAACGAACGTCTGCGGGATAAGCCTATACCGCCGCCGTTCCTCCTCGTCCTTTTTACTCTCATCCCGCTTGCTCTTATCCAAATTAAATTTAGCGAGCGGCAAGAGAGAAAAAATCTCAACATATTCGTCCTTCCAGATCCGCTCGCGCACCTCCTGCTTTAAATGCGCCCCCAACGGATCTTCAAAACAAACGTACACCTCCCCCCGAGCACGATCATCAATACGCACTCGATCGCCATCCTTTTGTGCCTCGGTCTGTACCGACACCGCGACCGCCTCTCTAACCGCCATCACGGGACGCGCCTGTAACGATCCCACGTCCCTGGGGCCTTCCCAAACTACCGCAGGGGACACTTCCGTGACTACCGGCGCCGCGGCCCTATCTAGGCGCCCCACCAGCTACCGTAAGCAACCCACTAAGTCCGCCAAACCCGCTCCGTCGCGTCCGCCCGCGCCACTACCGGCCCCCGATGCAACGCTAGCAGCCCCCCCGCCGACACCCGACATAAAAATCGCTGGATTAGACAATGATGGAGTTATACACTCACCGGGCTGCACAGGCGCTGTGTTCCCGTCAGCCGGACCATCCTGACCTCGACGATACACGTCCAGTTCACCTTCCTCCAGCTCTTCTCTCGCCGACGACTGTCCATCCCAACGACCTCTTCGGAACGGGGATGAAGACGCGCTGACCGATGGGCCGGCAACCTGCCGCCCGACCGCCGGGACCCAGACTTCCGACCGGACCTGTTGCCTCGACGTCGCTGCAGATCTAGGCGTCCGTCTAGACGATCCTGACGAAGCCTGCCCCCTGGCCGGAACATCACCAGGCGGGGCGGCCGTACCTTGTCCTCCAAATCTTCCATCTGATGGGGGAGGGGTGACAGGGAGCCCAGCCTGCGACTCCCTGCTTACCGCCGGACCCCGTCGCGGCCTGGGATTCCTGCCAGGACGCAGGGCCTGGGAAGGGGCGGTCCTCCCAGCTGCCTGGCCTGCAGCGTCCGGGATCGGGCTCCCTCTGCGACGCCGTGTCCGCGGGACTGCCTCCGGACTGAGGCGCTCTGGAGGTCGGGACCGCCGAGAGGGACGGGTCGACCCGGCCTGAGTCGCCGTCACCCCCGGCAACGCTCTCTGCCTGCTCTGCGCAGGAGCGGTTGTTGCCGACTCCCCCCCGCCGCCATAGCCATGCTTGTAAGGGGGCCGGGGGAGGGGAGCCTGTCCCCTGCAACAGACCCCGAACGCCGGGCCTGACGTGGCGAAACGGCGTCCGGGATCTTCGTTATTGCAGCCACGGTCTCCTCTAGCCATCCGGGACCGTGGTGCACAGCAGCGGCACGCAGCCGCTCTAACATTAATTTCTCTGCCATGCTGAGAAGCGCGGGCAACGGGGAGCTTACTGTTTCCGTGTTATTCCTCCCGCTGCTTCCGGCTCAATACCGAAAAACAGCGGGAAGCTCAGTAACGGCCCCCCGTCCCCCTTAACTCCTCCCCGTCCCCCCTCCAACTCCCTCCAACTCTCCCTCACCTAATTAACCCTTTCCCTACCAGGACGGTCATGTCGGCTTCCCTTAATCCCTGCAGGCTGCGTCCAGCCTCTTCTTTACAAACACCTGAAAAGGTTATAAAATAAAAGCATTCACACAAAAAGACAACTTTGTAACTTATATTTTAAGGTTAGTAATTTTTTCATTTTAAAATGATCCTCGATGCTGGTACCACCTACATGCAGCAATAGTTGTTAAATGAAAATGTAACCGCTAACTTCCTGATATAGGTACAGATCCATCTGGTAAATCGTATATAGCTACGTCTAACAAAGTTTGTACATTAGACACTGGTCAGGGCATTTATGCCCTGATAAAAGAGAGTATGACTCTCTAAAAGCGAAGCGACACCCAAATGTGTTCTTCTGCACAGTGATGCCCCCTTGATTTCTCAAGTGCGGCTCACACTACCAGTAGCCGTAGCAGCAGAGCAGTTCTGTATAATCCAAAACTAAATCCTTAAAGAGGCTCTGTCACCAGATTCTCAAACCCCTATCTCCTATTGCATGTGATCGGCGCTGCAATGTAGATAACAGCAACGTTTTTTTTTTTTTAAACGTTCATTTTTGGCCAAGTTATGAGCTATTTTATATTTATGCAAATGAGCTTTGAAATGGACAACTGGGTGTTTTTTTTTCGTTATGTCCAACTGGGCGTGTATTGTGTTTTTAACTGGGCGTGTTTATGTGTATGACGCTGACCAATCCGGGACCAGTCAGCATCATACACTCCTCAACATCTGCATGCTCCTCTCCTGAAATATTCTGTGCTGCTGTGAACTCTGCTCTTACCATTACCTAGCTCTCAGTCTGTTACCTCTCCTCCACTCCTGTCCTCAATAACACCTTCACATGATTGGCAAGTCACCACCCCGCACAAGATCCTACTGCACGGCTGACAGCCATCAGCTGTATAGCTAACAGCACAGTTGTGTTGGAAGCGCGCCCTGCTGTGTCTCACTTAGCAGCTGGGTGTGTTCCCCTCATCTAGCTGCTACGTTCTATCCTGACCGCCGGTGAATTCTCCGTGGGGAACCAGCAGCATTTAAAAAAAACAAGATCCTGACCTGTCCACAGAGTTTAAGGCACCACAGAGTATTTCAGGAGCCACGTTCTGCTCCCGTAGGTAAACGGGGTAGCAGCACTGCGAAGACCGCACAGAGAATTCACCGGCGGTCAGGATAGAACGTAGCAGCTAGATGAGGGGAACACACCCTGCTGCTAAGTGAGACACAGCAGGGCGCGCTTCCAACACAACCGTGCTGTTAGCTATACAGCTGACGGCTGTCAGCCGTGCAGTAGGATCTTGTGCGGGGTGGTGACTTGCCAATCATGTGAAGGTGTTATTGAGGACAGGAGTGGAGGAGAGGTAAAAGACTGAGAGCTACGTAATGGTAAGAGCAGAGTTCACAGCAGCACAGAATATTTCAGGAGAGGAGCGTGCAGATGTTGAGGAGTGTATGATGCTGATTGGTCACGGATTGGTCAGCGTCATACACATAAACATGCCCAATGAAAAACACAATACACGCCCAGTTGGACATAACGAAAAAAAAACGCCCAGTTGTCAATTTCAAAGCTCATTTGCATATATATAAAATAGCTCATAACTTGGCCAAAAATGAACGTTTTTAAAAAAAAACACGTTACTGTTATCTACATTGCAGCGCCGATCACATGCAATAGGAGATAGGGGTTTGAGAATCTGGTGACAGAGCCTCTTTAAGTCATCTTTTCTAGACATATACCACAGTTTATTAACCTGGAAAGCTACAGTAATGGAATATCCTCAGTCAGACATTATAACCAAATAATTATTAAAAAATTGTTGCAAACAGATGGTATAAGTGAGGAGATAAAAATTTTAAGTTTGTGCATCATATTTATAAAACACCTGGCCACATTGTTTTTTATGTTTTCCTTGTGACTGATATTTTTCGGTTGAAAAGAGGGGCCGTGTAATTTATCACGTGTGGCAAAAAATTTTTTACACCATAAAATTCTTGTCTAATATTTGTCACGTCAGAACTGCCAAAATTAAACTTTTTAGAAATATGCTCCATAGAGTCAGACATCTTATTGAAAAGAACACAACACATAGTATCAAATGACTGAAAATTGGCAGTTATTGCTTGACATAATGCAGTCAATATGACACCATGTGACCGTGAAACCACAAACACTGAAGCAGTCTAAAGTCTATATATAACAGGTGATAAACACAAAAAAACATGCTTTCTTCCAGCACTTAATGGGGAAAACTAGGTCAAATGAGCCTACCAATCATGACCTAATGTAACGTCTATTGCCATGGCCCGTCGTTCTGACTTACCCCTCGACGGCTGTGGCCATGGACATCCGAGTTCCTTGCAGCATTGTCCTCCTGTGAGGCGCCTGTACTCACATTCTGGTATCGAGATTGTCTCCGGGGGACGCGCGCGCCCACGCATGCACGGTCTTAAAGGGCCAGTGCGCGCATAATTGCAGGAAGTCTGCAATCTAGCCCAGAATGCTCTGGGCTATAAAAGGGGCTCTGCCCTCTTGTTCTTTGCCAGAGCGTTGTTCGTTACCCAAAGTTTGTCTTGCTAATGGTCCCCTAGTGTCTTCCCGTGTCCTAGTGTTCCTTGTTCCTGTATCCTGTTCCCATGCTATCCTGATCTAGTGCCGTGCTGAGCTGTTGCCGTGTTGTGCTGCATTCCATGCCTGTTCTGCTACTCCACGCCTGACGTCTACCTGCCGCCTGGTCCCAGCCGTGCCTGCCTTGCTGCTGTCTACATTGCCTCAGGTATCCTCTCTGAACTATAGACTCTGTACTTTACCTGTTTGGCCAGCTGCCATCCCACTACGCGGTATGGCCCAGTGGGTCCACACCCCGCATCATAACAGCCACCAAGAAGGTGGGAGGAAGGACGTTTTATTTAGTGGATTGAGTGGGTTCGGTCCAGAAGAGAGGTGTTGGGTGCTAGAGGAGAACATCGATGCCCATGTGCTCGTGAGGAACTTTCTCTCCCGCAGAGGTCCCAAGAAGAGGGTTGATACTGTAACGTCTATGGCCACGGCCAGTCGTTCTGACTTACCTCTCGACGGCCGTGGCCATGGACCTGTGTGTTCTCTGCTGCGTCGTCCCCCACTGAGGCGCCAGCACTCACTTCCTGGTATCGAGACTGTATCCCGGAGGGCGCGAGTGCCCGCGAGTGAACGGTCTTAAAGGGCCAGTGTGCGGTTAATTGCAGGAAGTCTGCAATCTATTCCAGAATGCTCTTGGACTATAAAAGGGATCTGCCCTCTTGTTCTTTGCCAGAGCATTGTTCGTTACCCAAAGTTTGTCGTGCTAATGGTCTCCTAGTATCTTCCAGTTTCCAAGTGTTCCCTGTTCCTGTATCCTGTTCCCGTGCTATCCTGATCTAGTGCTGTACTGAGCTGTTGCCGTGTTGTGCTGCATTCCACGCCTGTTCCTCTACTCCACGCCTGACGTTTACCTGCCGCCTGGTCCCAGCCGTGCCTGCATTGCTACTGTCCGAGTTGCCACGGGTACCCTTCCTGGACTATAGACTCTGTACTATACCTGTTTGGCCACTACGCGGTACGGTCCAGTGGGTCCACACCCCGCATCGTGACACCTAAACTCTGTAGGATCTGCCTAGCTACAATTATAATTCACAACATAATACAAATCTGTCCCTGTTGATCTTAACTAGCACCTGACTTTAAGGACAGAAGATAGACATCCGGCTTAACCATGGCCCCACCATTCCCATTTGTAAATAAAATTCGGCCACCATTATGGTGAAAGGCCATAGCAGCCATATTTATTAAAACAAATATTCTCATAAATAACTTCAATAAAATTTACATAATTGTAATGATAGGGGTAGGGAAACGGACAAGTGAGCCCTAATCTACCCGCCACTCTGTCCCTGCCTACAGGCAACGACCCACCCTAGGCGACGGGGTACAACCGGGCGGCGGTCCCTACGCTCAGTAAGTGCACTAGACAAACATACAAGGGAATATAAAGCAAAGGGAAAGGGGAAGTTGCCCACGGCAACACCGTGAGCAACAGAGTGGTGAACGAGCCAAGTCAAACCAGGAGAGCACGAGGTACCAAACGCAGAGCAGAAGAGTAGTCAGAAAGCCAGGGTCAAAATGGAGCAGGATCAATATGTTAGGAGCTGTAGCTAGGCCAGGAAACCACACGGAAAGAATCACAAGCAAGGAGGAACAGGAAAGGCAGGTATAAATAGACAGAGGGCGGGAGCTAGCTGAGTCTGGCCAGGCTGCGATAGGCTCTCCCACTCCTAAGCCTGCCAGCCTGAGTGGTGGAAGCTGGAGTCAGTCTTAGAGAGATAGACTCAGGTGAAGACTGATTAACTATGGAAGTTAACCCCGAAGCTGTGCCTGGCAGATCCTTTACAGTACCCCCCTTTTATGAGGGGCCACCGGACCCTTTCTAAGTGGACCTGGTTTACTGGGGAAACGAAGGTGGAACTTCCTGACCAATACCCCAGCGTGAACATCTCGGGCGGGTACCCAAGTCCTCTCCTCAGGCCCGTATCCTCTCCAATGGACCAGGTACTGGAGGGAGCCTTGGACCATCTTGCTGTCCACAATCTTGGCCACCTCGAATTCCACCCCCTCAGGGGTGAGAATGGGAACAGGAGGTTTCCTCGAGGGAGCCAAGGACGGGGAGCAGCGTTTAAGGAGGGAGGCATGAAACACGTTGCGTATACGAAAAGATGGGGGTAACTCCAGCCGGAAGGAGACAGGATTGAGGACTTCAATGACCTTATACGGCCCAATAAACCGGGGAGCAAACTTCTTGGACGGGACTTTAAGACGCAAGTTCCTAGATGATAACCACACCAGATCCCCGACCATAAACAAGGGGTTAGCAGAACGTTTTCTATCAGCCTGAGTTTTTTGTACGCTCTGGGACGCCTCTAGGTTCTTCTGAACCTGGGCCCAGACTGTGCACAGTTCCCGATGAACGACCTCTACCTCGGGATTGTTGGAACTACCAGGTGAAACGGAGGAGAACCGTGGATTAAACCCAAAATTACAGAAAAAGGGGGAGACCCCTGACGAGTTACTGACCCGGTTATTAAGGGAAAATTCAGCGAGGGGAATGAATGAGACCCAATCATATTGACAGTCAGAGATAAAACACCTTAAATATTGTTCTAGAGATTGATTAGTCCTCTCAGTTTGGCCATTGGTTTCAGGATGGAAAGCAGAGGAGAAGGACAGATCAATCTCCAACTTCTTACAGAAGGCTCTCCAAAACAAAGAAACAAATTGTACCCCTCTGTCCGAAACAATATTGACAGGGACCCCATGGAGACGCAGGATGTGTTTGACAAACAAGGTAGCTAACGTCTTGGCGTTGGGTAGTTTCTTGAGGGGCACAAAGTGGCACATCTTACTGAAGCGGTCTACTACCACCCACACCACCAACTTGCCTTGGGATGGAGGCAAATCAGTGATAAAATCCATGGAGATATGGGTCCAAGGTCTCTGGGGAATGGGCAACGAACATAGTAAGCCCGCTGGTCGGGACCTGGGAGTATTGGACCTAGCACAAACCTCACAAGCGGCGACGTAGGCCTTAACGTCTTTAGGCAAGCCAGGCCACCAATAGTTTCTGGCAATGAGGTGTTTGGTACCCAGGATGCCTGGATGACCAGATAGTGCGGAGTCATGATTTTCCCTAAGTACCCTAAGCCGGTAGGGGAACAAACAGCTTGTCCTCAGGAAGGTTCCCGGGAGCTGAACCTTGATCAGCTGCAATTTCAGAGACTAAATCAGAATCAATAGAAGAAATGATTATACCGGGAGGCAAAATACAAGCAGGATCTTCCTCCGAAGGAGGGCTGGCCATGAAGCTACGCGACAGTGCATCGGCCTTAATATTTTTAGACCCAGTCCTATAGGTAACCAAAAAGTTGAATCTGGTAAAAAATAGCGCCTATCGAGCTTGTCTCGGGTTTAGCCTCCGGGCAGATTCTAGGAAAACCAGATTCTTGTGGTCAGTAAGGACCGTTACCTGGTGCCTAGCCCCCTCCAGGAAGTGGCGCCACTCTTCAAATGCCCATTTAATGGCTAAGAGTTCGCGGTTGCCAATATCATAGTTACTCTCAGTGGGCGAAAACTTCCTGGAGAAGTAGGCACAGGGGCGGAGATGGGTGAGGGACCTGGTACCCTGGGACAAGATAGCCCCCACTCCCACCTCGGATGCGTCAACTTCCACGATAAATGGCTCCATTTGGTTGGGCTGAACCAGAACCGGGGCCGAGATAAAGCACTTCTTAAGGACCTCAAAAGCCTGGACCGCCTCTGGAGACCAGTGGAGGAGATCGGCACCTTTGCGAGTGAGGTCCGTAAGAGGCTTAGCGATGACCGAGAAGTTAGCAATGAATCTCCTGTAATAATTAGCGAACCCCAAAAAACACTGTAACGCCTTCAGGGAAGCAGGTTGGACCCATTCCGCCACAGCCTGAACCTTGGCGGGGTCCATACGGAATTCATGAGGAGTGAGGATCTGACCCAAAAATGGTATCTCCTGTACCCCAAACACACATTTTTCGGTTTTCGCAAATAGTTTGTTTTCCCGAAGGACCTGGAGCACCTTCCTGACATGCTCAATGTGGGAGGGCCAGTCCTTGGAAAACTCCAGTATGTCATCAAGGTACACTACAAGAAATATCCCCAGGTAATCTCTCAAAATCTCATTTATGAAATTCTGGAAGACCGCCGGCGCATTACACAACCCGAAGGGCATGACGAGGTATTCAAAATGACCTTCAGGCGTGTTAAACGCAGTCTTCCACTCATCCCCCTCTTTGATGCGGATAAGGTTATACGCCCCCCCGTAGATCAAACTTAGAGAACCATTGGCCCCCTGAACCTGATTAAAGAGATCAGGAATCAAAGGAAGGGGATACTGGTTCCTTACAGTGACCTTATTCAGGTTACGGTAGTCAATGCATGGCCTAAGACCAAATCGGACGATAATCCCTGCATCAACAGTACAGAGCACTGCTCCAAATGCATGGAGCCAACAAGGAGTTCAAAAACAGGGGTATGCTGTGTAAAATAACCATTAGCAAGAGGAGTGGAGTCGATACCCACTACCGGGACAGGTTTAGGCAAATCAATCAAAGGCATAGCAAGAGACATAGCAAATTCCACAGACATGATATTAGCAGAGGACCCTGAATCCACGAAGGCGCTGCCGGTAGCAGACCTACCACCAAAAGAGACCTGAAAGGGAAGCAAGATCTTATTACGTTTCATATTTACGGGAAATACCTGTGCGCCCAAGTGACCTCCCCGATGATCACTTAGGCGCGGAAGTTCTCCGGCTGCATTCTTACGCTTAGGACAGTTGTTCACTTGATGCTTGTCATCCCCACAGTAGAAGCAGAGACCATTCTTCCTGCGGAAATCTCTACGTTGTTGGGGGGACACGAAGGCCCCGAGTTGCATAGGTACCTCTGAGTCTTCCGGGGAAGAACGAAGCAACGGAACCTCGGGATGCATCATGGAGGAGTCGGAGGAGAAAACACATAAACGTTCGCGTTGACGTTCCCTTAGACGTCGGTGAAGTCGTACTGCTAAAGCCATAACCTGGTCTAGGGAGTCAGAAGAGGGATAGCTAACTAGCAGGTCTTTCAGGGCATTCGACAGACCCAACCTAAACTGGTACCTTAAGGCAGGGTCATTCCACCGAGAAGCTACGCACCACTTCCTAAAGTCAGAACAATACTCCTCAACAGGTCTCTTACCCTGACGTAAGGTCACCAGCTGAATCTCGGCAAAGGCAGTCTTGTCAGTCTCGTCATAAATGAGTCCGAGAGCAGAAAAGAAAAGATCAACGGAGGAAAGTTCAGGGGCGTCAGGAGCCAAGGAGAAGGCCCATTCTAGGGGCCCGTCCTGGAGCCGGGACATAATTATACCCACTCGCTGGCTCTCAGAACCTGAGGAGTGGGGCTTTAAGCGAAAGTAAAGCCTGCAACTCTCCCGAAAGGAGAGAAAAGCCCTCCGGTCCCTGAGAACCGGTCGGGCAACTTGAGGTGGGGTTCAGGAGTTGAGGTGAGGGGAACTACCAAGGTAGCATCAGGCTGGTTGACCTTCTGAGCCAGGGCCTGGACCTGTAGGGAGAGACCCTGCATTTGCTGAGCCAGGGTCTCAAGGGGGTCCATGGTAGTGTCAGGGACCAGGGTAGACTAGGTATATGGGCTTGTGATTATGTAATGATAGGGGTAGGGAAACGGACAAGTGAGCCCTAATCTACCCGCCACTCTGTCCCTGCCTACTTGCAACGACCCGCCCTAGGCGACGGGGTACAACTCGGCGGCGGTCCCTACGCTCAGTATGTGCACGAGGCAAACATACAAGGGAATATAAAGCAAAGGGAAAGGGGAAGTTGCCCACGGCAACACCGTGAGCAACAGAGTGGTGAACGAGCCAAGTCAAACCAGGAAAGCACGAGGTACCAAACGCAGAGCAGAAGAGTAGTCAGAAAGCCAGGGTCAAAATGGAGCAGGATCAAATTGTTAGGAGCTGTAGCTAGGCCAGGAAACCACACGGAAAGAATCACAAGCAAGGAGGAACAGGAAAGACAGGTATAAATAGACAGAGGGCGGGAGCTAGCTGAGTCTGGCCAGGCTGCGATAGGCTCTCCCACTCCTAAGCCTGCCAGCCTGAGTGGTGGAAGCTGGAGTCAGTCTCAGAGAGATAGACTCAGGTGAAGACTGATTAACTATGGAAGTTAACCCCGAAGCTGTGCCTGGCAGATCCTTTACAATAATAATACAATATATATAACAGGCATACATTGTTATGCAAATATTCAAACCATCATAGAACATTTTACCCTAATCTAGCTTCTCAACTTTATGAAGAAAAACGATCCTTAGAGGCAGTCTCCTTTTTGACCCCCACTTTCCAAGTGAGGTAAAATTCCTTACCCGTAGCCATCCAAACCTGGCCTAAGGGCACCAAATACAACTTATCCAACTATTCCTTCCCCCCGAGGAACTCCTTGTGTTTTACCAGAAATTCAGATGCACGGCCCATTTTCTTGCACCTGACCATAAATTTTCTGCCTCCAAGTACCCCTTCTCCCCGCCATGGACGGACAACAGTGACCCCTTACTGGAAGCCGTCCCACCAAACCATCAGAGCTATTTCCAGCCCGTCCTGCAGTCCCAGACACCAAATATCTATGCTGATTGGGCTGAGGTGAACCCCATCGCTCCTTCGAAATCCCAGATCCTTGTGCTGTACTGCGAAACCAATGCTACGGTGGACAAAACGAAACACCTCCTCGTTAATCTTTGGCCGCGCCCTGTTCAAGCCATCCACACTCCTAGCGTGTCGCCACGCCTGTCTGGCTACAATATCTGACCAGATCACTATCAGGTTGGAAAAGACGACCAAAGCCTCAACCCGTTAGTGACCGCCCCATAGTGTTTTTACGGCGGTCACTAATAGGCTTTATTCTAATGCAATAGCCTATTTACGGCGTTGCATCAGAATAAATAAACAGAGCAGGGAGCCGTTAAATCTCCCTGCTCTCAGCTACCAGAAGTAGCTGAGGGCTGGGGGCATCCCTGCTCGAACGTGTGAGATCGATATTAGTATCGATCTCACCTGTTTAACCCCTCAGATGCGGCGCTCAATAGCATCTGAGTTGTTTTGGAAAGAGGGAGGGAGCTCCCACTCATCCCACTGACACCCGGCGATAAGATCGCCGAGTGTCTGTGTCTCCAATGGCAGCCGGAGGCATAATAAAGGCCCCCAGGTCTGCCTGTAGTGAATGCCAGAGGCATGACCTAGCAGATGCATGTCCATTTTAGACAGACAGGCATAATACACTGCAATACAGAAGTATTGCAGTGTATTATAAAGGCGATCGTAAGATCGCATATTGAAGTCCCCTAGTGGGACTAGTAAAAAAGTAAAAAAAAATGTTTAATAAAAAGTAAAAAAAAAAAAAGGAAAACCCACTTTTCCCCCTTACAAACTGCTTTATTATTAAAAAAACAAAGTAAAGTTAAAAAGTTACACATATTTGGTATCGCCGCGTCCGTAACGACCCCGACTATAAAGTTATTACATAAGTTAACCCGCACGGTGAACGTCGTTAAAAATAAAATAAAAAAACTTTTAAAAATTGCTGTTTTCTTTGAATCCAGCCTAAAAAAAATGTGATAAAAAGTGATCAAAAAGTCGCATCTACTCTAAAATGGTACCGATAAAAATTACAAGTTGTCCCGCAAAATAAAAGCCTTCCTACAACTGCATCGGTGAAAAAATAAAAAATATGGAGGCACAAAAACAAATAATTTTTGAAAAAAGTGTTTTCACTGTGTAAAAGTAGTAAAACATACAAAATCTATATAAATTTGTTATCGTTGCAATCGCAACAACCCGCTGAATAAACCTATTGTGTTATTTATACCACATGGTAAACGGCGTAAATTTAGGACGCAAAAAAGTATGGTGAAATTGCAGTTTTTTTTCTATTCCCCCCCCAAAAAAAAGTTAATAAGAGTTAATCAATAAAATCTATGTACCCCAAAATGGTACTATTAAAAATGACAACTTGTCCCACAAAAAACAAGAACTTATACAGCTGCAAAAATCGATGCAAAAATAAAAAAGTTATAGCTCTTTGAATGAGACGATGGAAAAACGTAAAAAATGGTTTGGTCAATAAGGTCTAAAATAGGGTGATCATTAAGGGGTTAGACGATCCAACTTGATATCCCGCACAATCTCCCTAGAAGGGCGGAGTCCCAAGTAGTTACCCCCGGCTTGTAAAAACAAAATGTCAGGTAGCCTATCCATACCCACATAGAACTGGACCTCCGACAATACACTGCTCCAGAGCATAACCCGAAGCCTCAACCAACAAACTTGCATTTCAGACCTGTTGAAGCCTAATTGCCGGTCGTCAGGTCATACATCAGCCCGCTGCACACCCCAGTACACGTAGGAATGGCCCACTATCCATGCCAGGCAAGCTTCCGCTCCTGAGAACACAAATAATACATGAAAGACAAAGAAAAGAAAACACCCAAACATCGACAAGCACAACCCCAGAACTATAACAACGGATGGACTTACCCCTTGAACCTGGCAGATTCCCAACGCCCAATCTTCTTGATTACCGCATCCACCAGCCCCCACCAAGACGCTTCCGTAGCCGCCCCAATCTGGAAGGAATGCGAACAAAACTCACTAGCATTCAAACCAAGAGATACCAGACACTTACGTGAAACCGCAACAAACTGGAACCGAGACAAGAACCTGCCATCCATGTTTACCAATAAGGGGGCCCACCTGCCTTACGCATACCCAAAAAACGCTCAACACACACCAGAGGACACCACAGGGAGCCCTCCATTCGTGATAACACCACTTTCACCCCTTTACCCACCTGGTTCGTTTTAGACCGCCAAATAAAACAAGACACATGCCCCTCTGCCACTGCCACGTCAGCCAACAACAAACCACCAAACCAATCTGCGCCACTAACTCTGAAATGCGAAAAGCCACAAAGAACACCAAGGAGAAAGCAGCCTGGAAAAGACACACCTCGTAAGGCGAAGCAGACACACCACCCACACTGTCGCACAACCTCCCCAACAACTCAAACGATACGGGACGCCTAGCATCCCGGCGAACCCCCTGTCTGTGGTAACCCCTCAGAGCCTGTCTAACCAGAAAGGACTTGGACACATCAGACACCCCTTTCAATTTACACCAAAACGCCACCGCGGCCACCCGCTGTGAGGCCACTGAAAAGGACACCCCCTGGCTAAAGGATAAACCAATAAAATAGAGCAACAATGACAACAAAAAATCATCTGAAACAAGCACACCTACTTGTAGCATCAACTCCTCCCAACGGGACCACACCCTGGAATAAACCGTCCAGGTACTAGTACTCACGGACCACCTTATCAGACCACGGCCCACAGCCACGGAGGGCAGGACTTCCCATGTTGCTCCACTCCCGGCACCAACCTGCGAAACTTGTCCCACTAAAACCGAGAGAGAGAATCAGCGATATGATTAACAATGCCTGGAACATGAACCGCAACAATCAAACATTCAAACTCAGACACCGCAGAACCAGTCGGCGCAACAATCGCAACACCAGGGGTGGAACTGGCAGTCTGCTTGTTAACGGCCTGCCCCACGCTTAAATTGTCACAACAAAAACTCACCGTTTTGTTCCGCAGACACTCGCCCCATATCTCTGCAGCCAAGACGATGGGGAACAATTCCAACAATGCCAGATTAGAGACCAAACCCTCCTCCCACCATGCCCCTGCACACCAATTGTCCGGAAAATACGCACAATAACCTTGCGCACCCGAAGCATCCGTATGCATCTCCAGATCGACACTGGATACAACCGCCTCCATCCAGATTTACCATTGTACTGGCCGAGAAACTCCTGCCACACCGCCAGATCTGCCCGCACCTCAGCTGACAAACAAACAAAATTATGGGGACCTGCCACCCCCGCCGTTGCCAAGGCCAGCCGGCGGCAGAACACCCGCCCCATAGGCAATATCCCACAAGCAAAGTTAAATTTTCCTAACAAAGACTGAACCTCCCGAAGCTGCACTTTCCGAATCCCCCCCATGCGAGCTATAGTATCGCGTAAATCAACAACTTTGTCCGCTGGCAATCTGCACTCTATTCGCACAGTAGCTATTACGATACCTAAGAACTTAACCTGCGTCGTCGGACCCTCCGTTTTATCTGGAGCCAAAGGAACTCCAAACAAACCCGCTACTCGTTCTATCGTACACAGCCAAATAGAGCAGACCCGCGAACCCGGGGGGCCAACAAACAAAATATCGTCAAGGTAATGCAAAACTGACGACCAGCCTGCCTCCTATTGCATTACCCACTCCAAAAATGTACTGAATGTCTCAAAATATGCACACGAGATCGAACAGCCCATTGAAAGACAACAATCAACATAAAAGGCCCCTTGCCAGCAAAAACCCAGCAACGGAAAGCTATCAGGGTGCACCGGCAGCAATCTAAAGGCCGCCTCAATGTCAGTTTTTGCTAACAAGGCCCCTTTACCGAATTTCCTTACCCATAAAACGGCGGTATCGAACAACGAAGATACGGAACATAATTCAGGGTGATTGCCATAATTCACCGACCCACCCGCAGGGTACGACAGGTGGTGAATGATGCAAAATTTATTAGGTTCCTTCTTTGAGACCAAGCCCAAAGGGGAAACCCACATGTTAGGCCAAGGATCGCAAAAGGGGCCCGCAATCTGCCCCAACCAAATTTATTTTTAGATTTTTTCCGAAACAATCCCGTGTTTCGCTAAAGCAGAGGCGAAGTTCTTATAAACACGCCCGGCGCCGTCCAATCGACAAGGAATATGAAAACCCACCGAAAACCCGAACCGCAACAATTCAGCTGCCGCCCTATCTGGATACTTCTTGAGGAAATGCAGCATCTCTGCCACCCTCACCGGGGTCGCCCCTCTTCTGTCCAGCATAGCTGTCAAGCTATGTGGGCCCCCGCAACCGGAGCACTCATGCTTGCATCGGCATTCCGACAAGAATTTGCAGTGTCCGTCATTGAACTGCCAACAACAGCCCTTATGCGTATCAGCCGAGGACCACGCTGCTGCTCCAAGAAAGGACTGCCCCCCCTTTTGGCGCCACCATAAGTTGCAACCACAGACTGATATCCTTATGGTCCCAACGCAACCTAGGCCGCAACTACTTCCTCTGTCTGAACTGCTCATCGTACCGCAACCATGCTCTGTCACCGTACACACAGTAAGGTTCACCAATCCCGTCCATATAGCAAAACAGCGCAGAACAATTTTCCGGCGCCTTTTCCCCAACTACACTGGCCAATATCGCAAACGCTTGAAGCCAATTGGAAAAGGTACGAGGAATCAAGTGATAACACCGCTTCTCGTCCTTTTTACTTTCGTCCGACTTTACCCTATATAAGTTGAATTTCTCCATAGGTAGCAAAGAAAAGATTTTGACGTACTCGTCCTTTCAAATCTTCTCTTTGATCTCAGCCTTCAAGTGAGTGCCCAAGGGACCTTCAAAACACACGTAAACCTTCCCTTTAGCCGCGTCCCCAAGCCGCACTTCCTCCGTCAATTTGGCTTTAGCCGCCTCCCTACTATCATCAGATTTTTTGCTCGAACCAGCCGAAGCATCCACCAACCCGGGCGAAACGCTCGCTAACTGTTACCACCCCCAACAGACACATTGCAGAAAGCCCCACTCCAGTCACTCGTATAGGCCGCGTAACGGACACCGAGGCAACAGGCACACTCACAGTTGGCAGCGAACTCATCAGCTCTAAAGCTGACCACACGGTCGCAGTGGACCCTAAACCACCCTGTGAACCATCCCCCACGTGCGCCAACCTCTGTAACACCCCCGACAACACTTGCACAATCCGCTCATGTCTCCCAACCCCTACATTCCCCACAGGCAAAATAGACCCCCCACCCTGCAAGTCACACAATTGCGCCAAAGTGCCCTCACCTGACCGTCCCAGGGCAGGATCCCCAGCAGGCGCCGCGAGGACACCGCTATCACATCCAGGCCATCCCGACTCTCCACTTGCCGCCGCAGATGAAGAAAGTAGTCCTTTACGAGGCGGAACATCCGTTAAAGCCTCCAGATCCACCTCAGCAGTGTCCAGCAATTCTCTGTCCTTCTGGGAATCCGAAGCCGACACCATCACTCAGTCTACAAGGGCGGCAGCAGGGGAAGCAAGCTTTGCCCCATCTACTCATTGCGCAAGCCGCCGACCAGCCCGGTTGATTAGGCCGCGACGCTGCAGGACCAGCTCAGCAGGCCCCCCCTGCTCCCGCAGGTGGAGCGGCCGCACAATCACTCCTCCGAGAACTTGCCGCTGCTGGCTACGAGCAGCTCCTGTCACAGGGATGTTCCCCTGCAGGACTACCTCCACGGCTGGCCTCACGCCGGGGGAGTCCTCCGCTCCGCTCATCGCTGAACCACGAGGAGAAGAAGGAGGAGGAAGGACGCCCCTCCGCCCGCCTCCCGCTGAATCTCTCTGTCGTACTGGAATTCTCCCCAATCGCAAACCTGCCGGCGTAGAACACCTCTGGCCGGTAGCGGCGGGAGGGTCCCTAGTGGGGGTCCTTAAACAGCGCCGGACCCTGGGGGTAGCCTCAGGACTAAGTCGTTCAGGCGGCCTAGAACAACGGGCCCACTCCGGGACCGGAGGTTCCGCTGCTGCACCCCCACTATTGGATACCGCAGCCATTAACGTGGCCTGCACCCAGTCTTGCCCGCTGAGTAACAGCATTGTGGACAGACACTAAGAAATCCTCCATGGAGGAAGCCATAACTAAAAGTAACTAAAACTTCTGGTGCCAACTGAGGTAGCTCCTCATTTTATAACCCCACCCAGGCACCTGCACAACCCCCACCTGCTGGGAACAAATAATACTGCAGCCCAATTAAATATATCTAACCTAAGCTGCTTTTTGAGCCTACTTACTTCTCCCCAGTCAAGCCGCACTCCGCTACGGTTTGACCCCGTACATTGCTCTCCATAATAGCAATCTCCCTGGCATTTGCCACAAGGACTAGTATGCTCAATAATAATAGAGCTGGTTGGAAATCCAACATTTTTTAAATGACAGCTTCAGTCAACCTATTACACTCAGTACAGTAATCTTGAGCTCCAGTCAGTGTCTGGAAACTCTATGGAATGGTTACAATACCATAAATGTCCACTAGATGTAAGCAGAGTAATAATAAAGTGTCCCTCCACCTAAAAACAAATTTTATTCTGCATATAAATAAGCACGTTACAACGTTGTTTCTTTGCAAAAAAATTTCGTTTCTTCATCAAAAAATGTATATCATAACAGATTAATGCAAAACAATTTAAATATCACCCAAAGTGTCAGACTCCATAAGGTATCCAGATGTATTCTTTCGGGTAATTTTATGGTTCTTTTGGCGGAGACTCCACGAGGAAGGAGGATTGGCGTCTTGCGGCGTTTCGGGGGTCTGCCCCTTTTCTTAAAGGGAATGTGTCGCAAATGAAACCTTTTTTTTCAAGTGTCGTTACTTATTTCTATTATATTTTTTACGTTTTTTGCTGTATTTTTTTTTTTTTCCGTATGGTGGAAAGTATTAAAAATTAAATAATAATTTGACATGTTTTCCAATGTTGGCCACCAGAGGAAGCACTTCCCAAAATTACAGCAAGGTGAATAAGGCAAAGCAACCTGACTCACAGCTGCTGTAAATGTGGGAGGGAACCTCACCCCCCCTCCCACAAGCCAGGAAAAGGTGTCTTCAAATTGCTAAGCAGTGTCCGGCAGCCATATTGGGTGTGATTCTGCAGCTGGAAGAAGTTATAGGACACACCAAAAGGCTAAGTGTATGTTCACACGCTTACTAAACAAAGGGAAAACCGCTCCTGATTTTCAGCCATTTTTTAATCAAACTCGCGTTTTTTAACGGCCGTTTTTGGAGCTGTTTTTCTATAAAGTCAATGAAAAACGGCTCCAAAAACGTCCCAAGAAGTGATGTGCACTTTATTTTGGTCGGGCGTCTTTTTACGTGCCGTTTTTGGAAAACTACCACGTAAAAAACACCCTGTTGGAACAGAACGCCATATTTCCCATTGAAACCAATGGGCAGATGCTTGTAGGCGTTCTGCTTCCGATTTTTCAGCTGAAAACATTGTGTGTGAACATACCCTTAGGGTATGTGCACACGCTAACTGCATTTACGTCTGAAATGACGGAGCTGTTTTCAGGAGAAAACAGCTCCGTCATTTCAGACGTAATTGCTCGTACTCGCGTTTTGCGAGGCGTCAATTACGGCCGTAATTTGGAGCTTTTCTTCATTGAATTCAATGAAAAACGGCTCAAATTATGTCCCAAGAAGTGTCCTGCATATAATGTATATAAGTGTCCTGCACTTCTTTGCCGAGGCTGTTATTTTACGCGCCGTCTTTTGACAGCGACGCATAAAATTACAGGTCGTCGGCACAGTACGTCGGCAAACCCATTCAAATGAATGGGCAGATGTTTGCCGACGTATTGGAGCCGTCTTTTCAGGCGTAAATCGAGGCATAAAATGCCTCGTTTACGCCTGAAAATAGGTCGTGTGAACCCAGCCTTAGAATGATGAAAGTGAAGTGAATGACTTTTCAGTTGACCGGTTCACACACCGTGTATTTTACATGTTTTTTTTTTGCACATTTTACGTGCAAAAAAACACATAAAAAACGCTTGATTACACTTGATTTTGTGTGTGGGGGGGGTGCTCGCCGTTGATTCTTCAAAACAGCTGATAAGCGGCTATGAAGTATCAGCGGTGCCCGTGCACACTCCGCTCTGCCACACACACACGGGAAAAGTCTTAAAGGGGTCGTCCAGGAAAGCATGGCGCCGCACCTGTCCTCAGGTCGTGTGTGGTATTACAGCTCTGTCCTATTCACTTCAATGGAGGTGAACTGCAAAACCAGACACAACCTGAGGACAGGTGCGGCGCTGTGTCTCCAATCCGGACACCCCTTCTGTCCTGAGATGACCTGACGGGGGAGGCGGGTGTCAGAGCCATCACTGCAGACAGAACCACACAACTACGGCATGAGGGCAGGGCTTGTCTCTTGTTATGGACAGATTTATAGTCACGTGAACCCCGTCTGATGAATCAGTAACCTAGGTCCAATCACATGACAGAGGGGATCACCAAAAACCCTGTGGACCCTCAGCCCGTCCATCCAGCCCTTTCCTGGTTATATCTGCGTCTGGGAAAGCTGGGTGACCACCATTACTCCTACTGGAGTGTATTTGGGGATGTGACTAATGAATCTCTCACACTCCAGTAGGAGGGGTAATGGTGGTCACCCAGCTTTCCCAGACCCCTGAACGATAAATCTCTCTAGTTGTACTGAGACTGTTTGGGAATGTGACTAATGCACCTCTCAGTCTCAGCACAACTAGAGAGATTTATCGTTCAGGGGTCTGGGAAAGCTGGGTGACCACCATTACCCCTCCTACTGGAGTGTGTTTGAGGATGTGACTAATGAACCTCTCACACTCCAGTAGGAGGGGTAATGGTGGTCACCCAGCTTTCCCATACCCCTGAACGATAAATCTCTCTAGTTGTGCTGAGACTGAGAGGTTCATTAGCCACATCCCCAAACAGTCTCAGCACAACTAGAGATTTATCGTTCAGGGGTCTGGGAAAGCTGGGTGACCACCATTACCCCTCCTACTGGAGTGTGTTTGGGGATGTGACTAATGAACCTCTCACACTCCAGTAGGAGGGGTAATGGTGGTCATCCAGCTTTCACAGACCCCTGAACGATGAATCTCTCTAGTTGTGCTGAGACTGAGAGGTTCATTAGTCACATCCCCAAACAGTCTCAGCACAACTAGAGATTTATCGTTCAGGGCTTTCCCAGTACAGTTGCATCATGTGTCCTTCATACAAGGGGGGGGCTGTTAGGGGGGGGCGTTAGGGGGGGGCATTAGGGTGGGGCCGTCGGGGGGGGGGGCGTTAAGGGGGGGCCGTCGGGGGGGCCGTCGGGGGGGGGCCGTCGGGGGTCACGAGAGCGGGGTCTGTGAGAGAGAGAGTGGGACATGCAGAGACACACATCTTACCTGCCGTGCAGCTGGTCTTCAAGATGGCGCCTGCTCTCTCCCTGCAAACAGCTGCTCTGCTCTGTGTGACTCTGACCTGCGTCTGCGCAGTACAGAGCAATAGAGCAAAGTCAATGGAACGGCTCCCGTTCATTGACTCCTATGCACTGTAGCTGCCGTATTCCATCTCTGTATGCAGAGGCGTAGCTAGGTTCTCCAGCACCCGGGGCAAAGATTCAGTTTGGCGCCCCCCAACCTCTTTCCCGACATCTCCTTCCCCCTCGCCGTGTTTGTTTTCTCTACCAATCGACGTGTCATTTCTTTTTTTGTAACGTGAGCATAAAATTATTTGTACATTTCACAAGCAATATGGTCCTATACACAACACCAGAACCAAGCTCGGTACATATATAAAGCCCCAGAACAAATACAGCTCAATTTAGTGCAACCCCTGCCGTATAGGTTTGTACGGCATAAAACAACAGCTCCCAGCATAGCCCGAACAATGGTAAGGATATGCTGGGAGATGCCGTTTCACAAAAAATAAATCCTATCATAATCACACCACCCATCATCTCGCTGCAGATCATACAGTGACTAGAGTACTGATTAGAGGCAGAATAAACATTTACATTAAGTGACTCACCGGTGACGTCTCAGATTCTAGTTCTTTTTCTCCATTTGGTCCAGACCTCTATGACGACTTCTCCCTGTCCATTTCTGCAGTTTGCTGCTCAGATGTCTTCCGCTTCTCACTTTTCCAACATTTCTGCACCTATAAATAAATATAAAGTTATCATTATACCACACACTACGCCCCTAAATATAATAGTGACATACACTGCACCTCTAATTATAATAGCACTATACACCGTGTCCCACACACACACTGTGCCCCCTATAGATAGTGCCTGCCATAGAGCCCCTGTAGATAGTGCCCCCATATAGACCACCCCTGTATATAGTGTCTCACAAATAACTCCCCCTATAGTGCTCTACAGATAGCCCACCCCTGTATATAGCCCCCTGTACATATAGCCCACCCCTGTATATAGAGCTCTACAGATAGCCCAACCATGTATGTAGCCCCCCTGTAGATATAGCCCACCCCTGTATATAGTGCTCCACATATAGTCCACACCTGTATATAGTGTTTCACAGGTAGCCCACCCCTGTATATAGCCCCCCTTGTACATATAGTCCACCCCTGTATATAGTGCTCCACTAGATAGTCCACCCCTGTATATAGTGCTTCACAGATAGCCCACCCCTGTATATACTATATACAAGGGTGGGCTATCTGTGGAGCACTATATACAGGGGTGGACTATATGTACAAGGGGGCTATATACAGGGGTGGGCTTTCTGTGGAGCACTATAGGGGGAGCTATTTGTGGGATACTAAATACAGGGGTGGGCTATATCTACAGGGGGACTATATACAGGGGTGGGCTATATCTACAGGGGGACTATATCTACAGGGGGACTATATCTACAGCGGTGGGCTATATCCACAGGGGTGGGCTATATCTACAGGAGGACTGTATACAGGGATGGGCTATATCTACAGGGGGACCATATCTACAGGGCTGGGCTATACACAGGGCTGGGATATACACAGGGCTGGGATATACACAGGGGGGCTATATCTACAGGGGTGGGCTATATACAGGGGTGGGCTATACACAGGGGGGCTATATCTACAGGGGTGGGCTATATACAGGGGTGGGCTATATACAGGGCGGAATATATCTACAGGGGGCTATATCTACAGGGCTGGGCTATATCTATAGGGCTGGGCTATATCTACAGGGCTGGGCTATATCTACAGGGCTGGGCTATATACAGGGCGACTATATCTACAGGGGGGGCTATATACTGGGGTGGGCTATCTATGGAGCACCATATGCAGGGGTGGGCTATATCTACAGGGGGCTATATACTATATAGCCCACCCCTGTATATGGTGCTCTATAGACAGCCCACTCCAGTATATAGCCCCCCTGTAGATATAGTCCCCCTGTATATAGCCCCCCTGTAGATATAGTCCCCCTGTAGATATAGTCCCCCTGTATATAGCCCAGCAGATATAGTCCCCCTGTATATAGCCCAGCAGATATAGTCCCCCTGTATATAGCCCAGCCCTGTAGATATAGTCCCCCTGTATAAAGCCCAGCCCTGTAGATATAGTCCCCCTGTATATAGCCCAGCCCTGTAGATAAAGTCCCCCTGTATATAGCCCAGCCCTGTAGATAAAGTCCCCCTGTATATAGCCCAGCCCTGTAGATATAGTCCACCTGTAGATAGACACCCCCCGTAGATAAAGCCCCCCGCGAGTAGACAAAGTCCCCCCCCGCAGATACAGCCACACTTCTATTACAATTTAAAAAAATAAATAAATTTCAAACTCACCTTATTCCCGCTCCCACGCCGTCTGGCAGCCATGGAGACCTGCTCTCTTCTGCTGATTGGCTGGGCAGGATGACTTTCCCTGTCAGTCAGTCAGCGCCTTTCATCGACGGAAGCGTCACTGGTACAAAAGGTACCAGTCGCTTTACTCGTGGAAAGGCGCTGAATGGCCGGGCACGGAACGTGCCCGGTCATTCATTGCTTCTAATTGTACCTGTGTCCTTGCGACACAGGTACAATTATAGTGCAGGAGGAGGGGGCGCTGGCTCCCCCCTCTGAACTGCGCCCGGGGCACATGCCCCGCTTGCCCCCCCCCTACGCCCCTGCTGTATGTGTCGTTAATCGACACATACAGAGATGAAAAACAAAATGGCAGCCCCCATAGAGAAGTAAAAGTTAGAAAAAAGAAAAAAGTAAAACACAAACACACACATAAATAAAAGATTTTATAATAAAACACTAGATGCAAATTGATATCAAATTTTTTTTTTCGTGACACTCGTCCTTTAAGCAAGTGGACACCCAAAACGTCACATCGGCGCAGCAAGAAGCCAATCCTCCCTCCTCGTGGCGTCTCCGCAAAAAGGACCAAAAATTTACCGGAAAGAATACATCTAGATGCCTTATGGACGATGACACTTTGGGTTAATTTCAAATGTTTTGCATTCATCTGATAGGATATTTTGATAAAGAAACGAGAATTTTTTGCAAATAAAGAAGTTAGGCCCCCAATTTGTACCCCCATAAATGTAGTGCCCTCTGTAGATAGTGCCACACAGCCCCACTCCCAGGTAGTGCCAAAACCCACTCCCCTCCCAGGTAGTGCCACACATCCCCCCTCCCTGGTAGTGCCACACAGCCACCCTCCCTCATAGTAACACACAGCCTCCCTCCCTGTAGGTAGCGCCTTTGGGGTTCCCTCTAGGATTGGAATCCCCAGCCAGAGAATTGCCGATGTTCTGGCTGGGGATTCCGCTTCAGGAGAAACCCCTGACGTCACTGTTCATATATGGACATTGTTGTCAGGGGCAACCCCAGAGCCATAGTCCCGGGTAGAGCACTAATAGCACTCTGCCTGGGACACCTGCTCTGCTCCTGACATCACTGTCCATATATAGATAGTGATGTCTGGAGCAGAGCTGAAGTCCCAAGCAGAGCGCTAGTAAAGGCTCTGCTCTGGTACTCTGGCTCTGGAAAAGCCCCTGACATCACTGTCCATATACGGCTAGTGATGTCAGGGGCATCCCCAGAGTCAAAGTCCCGGGCAGAGCGCTACTAGCACTCTGCCTGGGACACTGCTCTGCCCCTGACACTGTCCAAATATGGACTGTGATGTCAGGGGCTTCCCCATAGACGGAGTCCCGGAGCAGAGTCGCTTCTAGCGCTCTGCCTGGGACTCCTTCTCTCCCTCTGATATCACTGTCCATACATGGACGGTGATGTCAGGGACTTCCTCAGAGATGGAATCCCGGAGCAGAGCTGCAAGCGCTCTGCCTGGGACGCCTTCTCTCCTCCTGACATCACTGTCCATATATGGACAGTGATGGCGTGACAACGGTAGCGACAGCACCCGGCGGCCGAGTGGGCCTCCCCAAGGGTAGTGGGACCCGGTGTCATACGGTCGCATTTAAGCCTAATGCACACGACCGTTTTGTGCCGGCCGGGTCCCGTCAGTGATCCGTGGAAAGATAGGACATATCCTATCTTTCCACGGATCGGAGAATCGGGTCAGTTTTCATGGACCCGATTCACCCACTGAAGGTTCCGTAAAAACTATCGGGCGCCACTCGGATGTCGTGAAAACGGCCCTTAGGGTCTGTATTATGGCTGCAACACCTGGACCAAACTTTTATAACCATAAAACTCTTAGGTGATCCAAGTTCGGTTTAGTAGTACAACACGGGGATTTGGGTGTTCTGGCCATGATACAAACCCTTAGGAGGGTCTGAAATGGGCCAAAGAAAGTAAGAACCTGATCCAATCTTTTTTATTACATTGACTCATAGCATAGATATAACTGGGAAATCAATATTTGGTGTGACTACCCTTTGACTTCAAAACAGCATTAATTATTCTAGGTGCACTCACACAAAGTCATGGATTTTGTAGGATTATAGCCAGGTGTATTAGTAACCAATTATACCAAAGAGGTGATAATGATCATCATTTTCATATGTAGGTTGAAACACAGTTGACTATTAACTATAACAGAAACAGCTGTGCAGGAAGCTTAAAATTGGGTACATCCAAAATTAGCTACAGAGGTGAGGTTGTGGAAGACAGTTTCATGTCACAGGTTCTTCATGGCAAAACCGGAAGATGTCCAGCAGTGCTATCAACTCAGAACTGACAGAAACTGGTGGGACCCACGTACACCCATTTACTGTTCGAAGAAGTCTGGCCAGAAGTGGTCTTCATGGAAGAATTGCGGCCAAAAAGCCATACCTTCGATGTGGAAACAAGGCCAATCGACTCAAATATGCATGAATACATAGGAACTGAGGTGCAGAAAAATGGCAGCAGGTGCTCTGGACTGATGAGTCAAAATGTGAAATATTTGACTGTAACAGAAAGTAGTTTGTTTGCCAAAGGGCTAAAGAGCAGTACAATAATGAATGTCTGCAGGCAACAGTGAAGCAGGGTGGAGGGTACTTGCAAGTTTGGGGCTGCATTTCAACAAATGGAGTTGGTGATTTGGTCAGGACTAATGGTGTCCTCAATGCTGAGAAATTCAGGAAGATATTAATCCATCATGCAATACCATCAGGGAGGCGTCTGATTGGCTCCAAATTTATTCTGCAGCAGGGCAACGACTCCAAACATACAGCCAATGTCATTAAGAACTACTGTATCTTCAGCGTTAAGAAGAACAGGGAGCCCTGGAAGTGATGATATGGCCCTCACAGAGCCCTGATCTCAACATCATTGAGTCTGGCCGGAGCCTACATCTACAGAAAATCTGTGGTTAGTTCTCCAAAATGTCTGGAACAACCTCTGTCGATTTCCTTCAAAAATTGTGTGCAATGTACCTAGAATTGATGCTGTTTTGAAGTCAAAGGTGGTCACACTAAATATTGATTGGATTTAGATTTCTCATGTGTTCATTCACTTTGCATTTTGTTAATTGATAAAAAAAAACTATTAGGGTGTGTTCACATAAGCGTCAGAACATTCCGTTGGAGGAACCCATCAACGGAAAGGCAAACGGAAACCATAGCTTCCGTTTGCATTACCATTGATTTAAATGGTAAAGCTTCCGTTGCTAATGATTTCCGTTTGTCTTCGTTCCATAAGGTTTCCGTTATTTTGGCAGAAACAATAGCGCAAAAAACAAAAACCTTACAGATGCATTCTTACTTTGCAGCATTTTTCCACAGCTGCCCAAATTTTTGCACAGTACTAATATATATATATATATATATATATATATATATATATATACACACAAACGCAAATGAGCAGCACTCAATGTCCAAAATCCACCATGTGAATGGGTGCAAGCGGGGTAATCCTGATCCACGGATTATGAATATAAATAGAAGAAATCCCACAGGCTGAATAAACCACTCTTTTTTATTACTTCGGTGTGCTGTGGGATATCTTCTATTTATATGTGTATATCTATTTTTATATATAGATGAACAAAACTTGAAAGAGTGTGTAGGAATGATCTTCTTGTCCCTAAACAATCAAAAGCTCAGAACGACCGGATTCCGTTTGTGTCCACATTTGCTGATCAGAGTAATGCCATCTCTGGTGTCATTAGACGACATTGGCCGATGTTGGGTAATTGCCTGACACAGATTACAGAATTTAAAAATTTTCCTTTGTTTTCCTACCGTCGCGCTAGAAGTTTGAGGGATAAATTGGTTAAGGCCGATTTTGGTTCTCAGAAGGTGGATAGACAGATGTATTTGTCAAAACCCAGATTAGGCGGCTTCCCATGCCTGAGCTGTGTGAATTGCAGTCTTATGTTGAAGGGCTCCTCGTTTATATTTTCCCCCCTTAGTACTCTTTCAACTTACGATCAATTTATGGATAATGTGCTTTCAATAAAATTTATTTTTTTATAATATATATGCACTTGAGATTACAGTAGGGCACACTGATGTTGATTACATCTTTTGTGCATGCACTTCTTGTGCTTTTTGTGGACATGATTATAGTATTATGTCTATTTTCTCTTTTTTCATATTTTTCCATATTTATTATCCTACTTGAAGTATTCTGCTTCTTTGACTGTAGGGGTCGCTGTCTATATGTTTACATTTTATGCTTATTTTTGGATACACTTTCACTTATTCCATTATGCTTGCTTTACATAGTACATCTGTACAGTGCACATGCATTCTGAGGGATCACTTATGTAACCCTCTTATATTTCTATATATAGCTCGTCACTGCATATGCCCCCTTCACGGTTCCCACATCTAATATGTCCGCGTCTGCGTCCTTGATGCTGGGCGCCTGCGCGGTCGTAATCTTGATGACTTTTGCATATTTAGCTCGTCATCTTGTATGGCCGCTTTAGTATTCCCACATTAAAGATGTCCGCATCTGCGCCCTGTTCGTTGGGCGCATGCGCGGACGTCATCTCCAGATCTTGATGCCCAAGACTTTGTGTAACTTCCCACGCATGCGCAGTTGCGCATTTCTAGCTTTCTCAATGGCGGCGCCGTGATTAGGATGAACCCAGAGGTGATCTTGATTTTTTAATTATTATGTTTTATCATGCACATATGCACCTCACAGGTGGGTTCACTTTTATTTATTGGATACATTAAGGAGATTGCTTCTTTTTAACGGTATATTCTATAGTATCCATCCTAATTTTTATATGATGTGTTTATACTGTTTATATTGATGTGTGCTATTCACAAATACTGTATTTCTACTGTTGTATTTATATATGTTTTTACCTATTAACATTTAATTGGATTGCTGATTGACACCATGATTTATACACCACACTATTCACTTGTTTGTTGCTTGAGAAAGGCTCCAGTGGAAGGAGCTGAAACGTTGCGGTTTATGGGACAATAAAGTACCCTCTTTTTTCACCCTGATTTGTATGGAGTGCTGCCTATTTTTGTATCGTATATATATATATATATATATATATATATATATATATATATATATATGCCTAGGTATGCCTCTGTATCTATTTGTGTGCCTGTGTGGGTATAGTTATCAGAGTGTAATATCTGTGGTGTTACATAGGACTGCAGGTAACATCTACAACATTACACTATATGTGCTCAGAGTTATCACTGTATGTTATCTGTAGAGGCGGATCATCATTAGGGTGGTTTGGGCCAGGGCCCAAGGCTCCCAGAGGGCCCATGGCCACCCGAATCGCACATGACCACACGGGCCCCCTCATGCCCGGTGGCGTTGCTAGCACCAGAGGGGGCCTTGGTGCTAGCGACAACCACTTTCACTTGTATTTGCATCCTCAGGACGCAGATACAAATGAATATTATAGGCTGCAAGCCACGTTAGGCCTGCAGCCTATAAGGCGCTGGGAAGACTCCCTGGGCAAGCTGGCATGATGACGCACTGCATCAAGCTGGTCTGTGCATGCTTCCCGCCCGGAGGATATGCAGCGGTCCGTCCGTCACCGAAACGGGGCAAGGTAAGTAAAATATTTTTTATTTTATTCTGTTTTGTTTTTTTGGGGGGGAGCGCTGTGTGGAACTATCTACAAGGGGGAGAAAGTGCTGTGTAGCACTATATACAGGGGGGGAGCGCTGTGTAGCACTATATAAAAGGGGGGAAGTGCTGTGTAGCACTATATACAAGGGGGAAGCACTGTGTAGCACTATACACAAGGAGGGGAGTGCTGTGTAGCATTATATACAAGGGGGAAGCGCAGTGTAGCACTATATACAAGAGAGGGGAGCGCTGTGTAGCACTATATACAAGGGGGGGCGCTGTGTAGCACTATATACAAGGGAGGGGAGCGCTGGGTAGCACAATATACAAGGGGTGGGAAGCGCTGTGTAGCACTATATACAAGGGGGGAGCGCTGCGTGCCGCTATCTATAGGGGGCTGTGTGTGGCGCTGCCTTCAGGGGGATGTGTGTGATGCTACTTACAGGGGTTCTGTGTGGCGCTATCTATAGGACGCTGTGTGTAATGCTATCTACAACGGGTGTGTGTGGCGCTATCTACAGGGGAGGGTGTGGTACTATCTACAAGGGGCTGTGTGTGATGCTATCTACAGGGGGTGTGTGTGATGCTATCTACAGGGAGTGTGTGTGGCACTATCTACAGGGGGATGTGGGGTGCTATCTACAAGGGGCACTGTGTATGTGGTTCTTTACAGTGTGTGACACAATTATATTCAGGGGCACAGTATTTGGTACTATTTCATTATGGGGCGCAGTGTATGGTGCTATTATATTTAGGGGCAAAGTGTGCTGCCTTCAGGGGGATGTGTGTGATGCTACTTACAGGGGTTCTGTGTGGCGCTATCTATAGGACGCTGTGTGTAATGCTATCTACAACGGGTGTGTGTGGCGCTATCTACAGGGGAGGGTGTGGTACTATCTACAAGGGGCTGTGTGTGATGCTATCTACAGGGGGTGTGTGTGATGCTATCTACAGGGAGTGTGTGTGGCACTATCTACAGGGGGATGTGGGGTGCTATCTACAAGGGGCACTGTGTATGTGGTTCTTTACAGTGTGTGACACAATTATATTCAGGGGCACAGTATTTGGTACTATTTCATTATGGGGCGCAGTGTATGGTGCTATTATATTTAGGGGCAAAGTGTGCGGCAGGATGATAATTTTATTTTCGTTTATAGGTGTGGAAATGTTGGAAAATTGTGAAGCCGAAGACATCTGAGTGGCAAATTCTGCAGAAATGAGTCATGGCCGGGAGAAGTTGTCATGAAGTTTGAACCGGATGGAAAAGAAAAGAGGAAAAAAAAATTACTAGGATCTGAGAAGTCGTCACCTATCACTAGATTAAGGCCTCATGCACACTTCCATCACCGCTTTTATATGGCCGTTTCTCACGGATCCGTGTGCCCGTTTTGGTATCCGTGTGGTTTCCGTGTGTACTCAGTGTCCGTTCCGTGTTTCTGTTTTAAACGGACGTTGTGCTTCCGTTTAGCTTCCGTGTTTTCCGTTAAGAAAACGGATGGTATTGAACTTTATTTGAACTTGTCACATGTCACAGTCTGACAGTCTGACTAGGGCAACGGATCAGTTTTTTTGATTGACCCATGGACTTCTATGGGCCCCACGGTCACGGAATCACTGACCAAAGTAGGACATGCACTACTTTTGACGGAATGGAACAACGGATCCGTCAAAATAACGGAAGTGTGCATGAGCCCATTGAAATGAATGGGTTCAGGGTGCTATCAGTGACAATAACGGATAGCAGCCTGAAGGAAAAAACTGAAGTGGGCATGAGGCCTTATAGGGAATGTGTCATCTCCCCTGACATGTTTATTATTGGAAAACCTTGTATTTCATAAAAAGTCTTTGTGGAGTACAGGACTGATAGACAAATTGGTGTTGCCATTCCCCTTGTTAAGAGGATGTGTCCCTGCACAGTGTGATACTGTCAGCGATGGTTGGAGACTGTCATTATGTAGGGACACAGCTCTGTGACAATCGTAACACCCATTTGTTAATGCTTGCACAAAAAGTAGTGTTAACAATAGTTACGGCGCAGCAGGGCGGCGGTAGAGAAGGGGGGCCCAAGTTTGGATAACAGCCCAGGGCCTATGGTCTACTTAATCTGCCACTGGGTATCTGTAGTGTTACATAGGACTGCAGGTAAAATCTACTATATTATCTGTGCTCAGAGAGTTATCACTGTGTTATCTGTGGTGTTACATAGGACTGCAGGTAGGGTCGGACTGGCCATCTGGCAGTACCGGCAAATGCCAGATGGGCTGGTGCACAGTGGGCTGGATGACTGCCCCTGACACAGTTATAATTAAAGGGATTATCAAGAAAAAA
Organism: Rhinoderma darwinii; assembly: GCF_050947455.1. Classification (NCBI taxonomy): domain Eukaryota; kingdom Metazoa; phylum Chordata; class Amphibia; order Anura; family Rhinodermatidae; genus Rhinoderma; species Rhinoderma darwinii. Next base: position 293,065,667 of record NC_134687.1, on the reverse strand, counting down.
CAAGCCATGTGGTGATGGGATAGAATATAATAATAAAAGAAGCATTACTTATCATAAAAATCCAGCACCGCCGCTTCGGTGAACCCCCCCAGTCTTTGTTTACTGAGCTGTGCAAACACAGGTGACCGCAGAAGCCTATTGTCACGAACAAATACACGGTAAACATTGAGGTCCCTGTTCTTCCCAAACCTCTGTCCCTACCTACTTGTGCAACCCGACCTAAACGACGGCGCACAACTGGGCGGCGTTCCCTATACTAGTACAAGTGAAAGTGACAAACGGATAAGACAGAAACAGTACGAAATAACAAAGGGTCACCTGGGAAGTACACGGAGGGAGAGGCAGGGCAATTGTGCCACAGACAAGTCCTGGCGCAAAAGGCGGAGTCAGGCAGGCAGGGTCAAACTGGGAGAATGCGGAAAAAAGTCAGAAGGCAAAGAAAAGTCCGGAGTCCAGCCGGGGTCAGGGGTCACAAAGGAGTGAAAATGCAAGTCGCTCAGGGGAGTCTGAAACAAGGGAAAGCTCCAGACTAGGAAACTCTAATTACAGGCAAAGGCCTACTACCCCAGGCTGAACTAAATAAGGAGAGGGCGGGAGCTCAGGAACATCAGCCAGGCTTTGATTGGCCTGACGCTCCTGAACTCCTATTGGCTGCAGACTGCCTCAGTCTGCCAGGCCGGGCGACGCCCGAGCGAGTGACTCTTGATGTCCTGGAGACCGAGGGAACCGCAGGAAGGGAGTACGTTACAGTACCCCCCCTCCTTTTACGAGGGGCCACTGGACCTTCCACCCCCGAACCAGGCTTATTCAGAAATGTTTTTGGAATGTTTTTTATAAGGGTCCGAGCTTGGATATCTCGGACTGGGACCCAAGTCCTCTCCTCTGGACCATATCCTTCCAAATGGACCAGGTACTGGATAGAGCCCTGAACCTTTCTACTGTCCAGCAACCTGGCCACCTCGAACTCCTGTCCCTCGGGTGTCAATACTGGGACGGGAGGTTTCCCTATGGGAAGGATGGGCGGAACAAATCTCTTCAGAAGGGAGGAATGAAACACATCATGGATGCAGAAGGAGGGGTGCAATTTTAAGCGGAAGGAGACCGGGTTGATCCTCTCCTTGACCTCATAAGGACCGATGTACCTTGGGACGAACTTTCTGGAGGGTACCCTCAGGCAGAGGTTCTTGGAAGATAACCAAACCCGTTCTCCCACCAAGAAATCAGGATTGGCCGAACGCCTTTTATTGGCTTGAAGCCGCTGGCGGTCCTGGGCTGCCCTGAGATTACTCTGGACCAGGTCCAAGTTGACCCTCAAGTTCCCAGTGAGAAGCTCCACTTCAGGCTTATCTGATACATATTGGGAAAATGAAGAAAACCGGGGATTGAAATCATAATTAGCAAAGAATGGAGAAACTCCTGACGATGTGCTGATGTGATTATTGAGGGCAGATTCCACAAGCGGCAAAAACCTGAACCATTCATCCTGAGCGTCGGCCACGAAGCATCTGAGATACTGTTCCAGAGACTGATTGGTCCTCTCAGTCTGGCCATTAGTTTCTGGATGAAAGACAGATGAAAAGGACAAGTCCAGTCCTAACTGCTTGCAGAACAAATGGTTGTGTTCAGATGGCACTGGTTTCTTTGGGTGCTCGAGGTAGGGTCCCAACCCGGGTGTAGGTTAAGAATTTGTACTCGGCACACCTTGCTTGTGTTACAAAAATATATATTTTTATTATGGATGCCAGAGGCTGCATGTGCGACGTCGACGTTTCGGTCAGACAGACCTTCGTCGGGCACTAGAGAAATGTACAATTGATTAGATCATGGCATGGGTATAGGAGAACTATCACTTAAGATTTACATGATAACATCATAAAATATGTCATATAGGTGAAAAAACAGAGCGTGTAACTGGGTCAATTCAAATATAGTATACCTAACACATAGGACTATGAAATAAACGTGAAAATTAAAATCAAAAACGAAAACAAAAAGGAGGAAACAGAGACCTAGATCCCAGGTACATGCAACACATCAGGGAATGTACCATATGGCTATGGAGAGAAATCTTTTGTCTAGGAAACTCATAATTTGGACGATACGAATCGTTGTGCGAGCACAAGGTGCGGTGGAATCACATGATGATCTATGGTACTGATTTAAGGCATAAATATAGATATGGTCGTCATATTCTACGGACAATATGGAGGTACAACTCAGGTATACACAATGCAGGCATATACAATGCAGAAATGAACACAGAATGCATCACTGAAGAAAGCATGGACATAGACATGTCATATAGAAGCGACCAGAAGGTGGAGACAAATAGATGATACAGGTGAAATAGCGGGGGTGTAGTACCCTAAACATCTTCAGATGATGTGTATCTTACCTGAGCCGTGCTGGGGACTGGATCGGTACAAAATATGATGCGTATATAGCGCTGCTGTGGTCAGTAACCGGCGGCTTACCGCTCTGTATTGGCGCTGGTATACCCTGGTCACTTCCTGGTTTATATGTGTGTGTAAGATGGTGGGTGTGTCTAGACGTGTGGAATGCATCTGCCAAGATGGCCGTGCGTTCCACTGACACGTCGGTGGAACGCATGCGCATGCTCAGAGGGAATGGTTGTGTTGGGCAGAGGAATATCACTATAACTGTAGTTAGTGCGCTTGGTTGGAAATAATAACAATATTCCAGACTTGCAGAACGGCCTCCAAAACAACGATAAAAATTGGACCCCCCTGTGAGAGACGATGTTAACAGGTACCCCGTGCAAACGTAAAATATGTTTAATAAAGAGGTTAACTAGCTCTTTGGCAACGGGCAATTTCTTCAGGGGAATGAAGTCACCATTTTACTAAACCGGTCTACCACTACCCAGATCACCGACCTGCTCTGGGACAAAGGGAGATCGGTGATAAAATCCATGGCTAGATGGGTCCAGGGTCCTTGGGGCACTGGCAAAGAACACAGCAAGCCTGCAGGTCGGGATCTGGGAGTTTTAAACCAGGCGCAGGTCTCACATGAGACCACGTAGGCTTGGACATCCCTGGCCACCAGAAACCATGAGTGACAAGGTCCCTGGTACCAGAGATGCCTGGGTGACCTGAGATGACTGAGGCATGACACTCCTGGAGGAGCCTCAGCCGGAAGTGTAGGGGCACAAACAGTTTGCCCTCTGGAAGGGCTTCAGGGGCAGAGTCCTGGCTGGCCGTGATCTCTGTGGTCAGGTCAGAGTATACGGTTGCCACTACTGCACCAGGAAGCAATACTCCTTCGGGTTTGGTCTCAGGCAGAGGGGTGGCCAGAAAACTATGGGACAGAGCATCCGCTTTAATATTCCTTGAACCAGGCCTGTAGTTAACAACAAAATTGAACCTGGTAAAAAATAGAGCCCATCTAGCCTGTCTAGGGTTGAATCTCCTGGCTGATTCTAAAAAGACCAAATTTTTATGGTCAGTGAGGACCGTGACCCGATGTCTTGCCCCTTCGAGAAAATGGCACCATTCCTCCAAAGCCCATTTCATGGCCAGCAGTTCCAGATTACCCACATCGTAATTTTGCTCAGTGGGAGAGAACTTACGGGAAAGGAAGGCACAGGGTCGGAGGTGAGTGTGAGAAGAGGGACCCTGAGACAATACTGCTCCCACACCCACCTCGGAAGCATCCACCTCCACAATAAAGTGTTGAGTTTGATCTGGTTGGATTAGTACCGGGGCAGAGGAAAAGCATCCCTTAAGGAGCTCGAAGGCTCGGACCGCCTCCAGAGACCAGTGGAGGAGATCCGCACCTTTGCGGGTGAGTTCGGTAAGGGGTTTGGCGATTACTGAAAAATTTGGGATAAAACGTCTGTAGTAATTTGTAAACCTTAAAAACCTTTGGAGGGCTTTCAGGGAAGCAGGCCGGACCCATTCAGATACCGCCTGGACCTTGGCAGGATCCATGCGGAAATCCTCAGGGGTAAGGATGTGTCCCAAGAAAGGCATCTCTTGAGTACCAAAAATAAATTTCAAATTTAGCGAACAAATTATTCTCCCTGAGAATGTGAAGGATAGTCCTGACATGTTTGACGTGCGAGTCCCAGTCTTTGGAAAACACCAAAATGTCACCCAAGTATACGACCAAGAACAGCCCCAGATAGTCTCTAATAATATCATTTACGAAGTCTGGAACACAGCTGCCACATTACATAGACCGAAGGGCATCACCAGGTACTCAAAGTGCCCTTCGGGAGTGTTAAAGGCAGTTTTCAACTCATCCCCCTTACGAACTCTAATCAGGTTATAGGCCCCCCCGCAGGTGAAACTTAGAGAACCATTGGGCCCCCTAAACCTGATTAAAGAGATCGGGGATGAGCGGAAGTGGGTGTTGGTTCTTTATGGTAATATTGTTGTGCTGATGATAGTCGATACAGGGTCGGAGCCCCTCGTCTTTCTTCACCACAAAGAAGAAACCAGCACCTACAGGTGATGAGGAGGGGCGGATGTACCCCTTGGTCATGCTCTCCTGGATATACTCTCTCATCGCTTCACACTCAGGGCAAGATAGATTAAAGATTCTACATTTGGGGAGCTTGGCTCCAGGTACCAGGTCGATTGCGCAATCGTGTACTCGATGAGGAGGTAACTCTTCAGAGGCTTTTTTTAGAAAAGACGTCACTGAAGTCCTGAATAAATTCAGGAAGAGTGTTCCCTTCCTCAATGAGACTGACCCTTAAGGTGGACATACAAAACGCCAAACACTTCTTACCCCAAGTAACAAGTTCCACCATCACCCAATCTAAGATGGGGTTATGCTTGCGCAACCAGGGGAGACCTAATAAAATCTCGGTGTATAGGGCCCCCGCAGGTCAAACTTACAGAACCATTGGGCCCCTAGAACCTGATTAAAGAGATCGTGGATGAGCGGAAGTGGGTGTTGGTTCTTTATGGTAATATTGTTAAGCTGATGGTAGTCGATACAGGGTCGGAGCCCCCCGTCTTTCTTCCCCACAAAGAAGAAACCAGCACCTACAGGTGATGAGGAGGGGCGGATGTACCCCTTGGCCAGGGCTCCGTCCCGGTTAGCTTGCGGGGGGCCTGTAATTCTGTCACAAACAAATACACGGTAAACAGTGAGGTACCTGTTCTTCCCAAACCTCTGTCCCTATCTACTTGTACAACCCGACCTAAACGACGGCGCACAACAGGGCGGCGTTCCCTATACTAGTACAAGTGAAACTGACAAATGGATAAGACAGAGACAGTACGAAATAACAAAGGGTCACCTGGGAAGAACACGGAGGAAGAGGCAGGGCAATTGCGCCACGGACAAGTCCGGGCGCAAAAGGCGGAGTCAGGCTGGCAGGGTCAAACCGGGAGAATGCGGAAAAAACAAAAGTCAGAAGGCAAAGAAAAGTCAGGAGTCCAGCCGGGGTCAGGCGTCACAAAGGAGTAAAAATGCAAGTCGCTCAGGGGAGTCTGAAACAAGGGATAGCACCAAGCTAGGAAACTCTAATTACAGGCAAAGGCCTACTACCCCCAGGCTGAACTAAATAAGGGCGGGAGCTCAGGAACATCAGCCAGGCTTTGATTGGCCTGACGCTCCTGAGCTCCTATTGACTGCAGACTGCCTCAGTCTTCCAGGCCGGGCGACGCCCGAGCGAGTAACTGGAGACCAAGGGAGCCGCAGGAAGGGAGTACGTGACACCTATTACTTAATTTGTGTTGATATGACATCATCGTTGCAGCTCAGTAAGCAAGAAATGGTGGGGATCAACGGAGCAGCGGCACTGGAATGGCGGGGGAATTAAAAGGTAAGTAATCCTACTTTTATTATTTGGTGCCATATGCCCCCCTTAACCTTTTTTCTCTTGAATCTGGACAACCCCTTGAATTATAGCTACAAAACTTTTCTTTTCACTCTGGGTGTCTGATCAAGCTTATCAAGCCGCTGTTTAGACACTGAGAGATGGCAAGGGGGAGAAGAGAGATATATAATTATAATCGAGCAACAACCAAGCATCAGAGAGAAAGCAGTGCTCCCCCCCCCAACCCGAAGAAAAGAACCCCCCACCAGCCCAGCACTGGTTAGTTCACCATTTAACCCTTTTCCGCTGAAGCCACGTTTGACCTTCCTGACAGAGCCTTATTTTTCAAATCTGACATGTGTCACTTTATGTAGTAATAACATTGGAATGCTTTCTCTTGCTCGTGAGACAGCTAACACCTTTCTTTTTCGTTTCACGAGCAACCCCTTTACCTTGCCACACACTACTGTACGCTCTACATGTTCGTTACTGTTTTAATGTTCGTTAATTTTGTGATTCACTGCACATGTGATATGATAATGCACACCTGTAGGTTCCGAGAGTGGCTTGAACATTCCTGGGCATGTACATGTTTTAGATTCTAGATACCGAGCTCATGTGTATTCTTTGAAATGTACAGACATAGGGATGCACATAGTCTTGAGTATCCTGTCCATCATATTGCTTTTATTACAGAAGGCTAACTTGAAATTCCTTATTTGGAATATTAGGGGCATGGGCCAACCGAGGAAAAGAATTGCTGTCTTCTCCCACCTTAGGCAATTATCACCACACATCATATGCCTACAGGAGACCCACCTAACACCTCATACAGTTAAACTCCTTAATAAACCCTGGGTACAATGGCTCAAACACTCCACTCATACTTTCTACTCCAGAGGAGTATCGCTATTAGTGCATAGGAGTTTAAGATGGGAGGTGACTCAGGTCTCCACCGATCCTGATGGACGGTATATATTTGTACATGCTTATGTGAACTGTTCGCCTTATGTCATACTGGGACTGTATATACCTCCAGCAGCAGGTATGTCTCTGCTTCATCAAGCAGCAATCTTCTCGGTTCAGTACCCTGCAGCCTTGGTAGTGTGCAGGGGCGTAGCGAAAAGCTCATGGGCCCGATGCAAAAGTTCTTATTGGGTCCCCCCCTGCAAACTTCTCATGGCCGATGGCCCGCAGCTTTCAGCTGCATCGCTGGGTCTCCTAAGTGACCCAACAATGCAGCACTAGCGGCCAGGGGCATCACTAAGGACTTAAAATGTCACCGTAAATAGCCCCAATACATATACCCCCCCCCCCAAAAAAATGTGTGTGTGTTTATGTATGTATATATATATATATATATATATATATATATGTATATATATGTGTGTGTGTGTGTGTGTGTGTGCATAGGAGACAGCATATCTATAGCACTAGGACCCTATAAACTATGGATAGGATTAGTTACAGTGGCTCAGCAGATAGTATCACACATGATAGGATTAGATATAGGGCCCAGATCACTCACATTGCGGCTCCAGCGCTGGACCCAAGAAAGGTAAGAATAATAATTGTTTTTCTTTTTTATGTGTTACTAATTATTTTTGTGTGTTTGTGTTATTTTACAGGTTTGGTTGTTGAAAACACCAGCAGAAAAAATGGGACATAGATAAAATTCAAAACCACAGAAAAGGCCATAATTACTAAGTGGGTGGGTGAAAACCCATTCCCAGCAGGATGCAGACAGGTCAAAAATGCTTCAGAAGGAGAGTGCATTAAATAGTGATAGCCAATCCCACTAGTCTCGAGGGGAGTGGCGAACTAAGTGCTCACAAGTGTGCGATAAATGTGTGTCAGTATTAGTGTAGTGCAAGGGTGTAAATGTATGGTATAAAAGAAATGTGTGTTGTATAGAAGTGTCAGAACTGTGTGTGATAATGTAATAAAAAATAAATAAATGTGATGAATAGGGTCAGTGCTGTGGATAGTACATGGGGTGTCAGTACTATGTGTAATACATGGAGGGAAAATGTGCCAGTCATCAGGCATAGCCTATCTTTCCGTATCACAGCCTATTTGTAATGCCCATACTGTCAGCTAAGGCGGGCTGCTCTGCATGTCAAACCAAACACTAGCACATCATGCTCTGCCAGCATATAAGACCTGGCCGCATCCTGAAAAAAGTATAAATAGTAAAAATATCCATGAAACATGGGGTATTAGTTGTTATTTTGGCCAAAATACGCAAAGCTCGCAACCCAACGTCAAGGGTCCCCAGTGCCTTGCGAGTCCCTAACTAGAACTTTTCGTTCCGAATTTAAAAACACCAGCAGAAAAAATGGGACATAGATAAACTTCAAAACCACAGAAAAGACCATACTTACTAAGTGGGGGGGTGAAAACCCGTTCACAACAGGACACAGACAGGTCAAAAATGCTTCAGAAAGAGAGTGCATTAAATAGTGATGGATATGCCTCAGAATAGGCCATCAATAGCTGATGGGTCACGGTCCGACGACCCGGGCCCCCCGCCAATAAGCTGTTTTGAAGGGGCCGCAGCGCTCGTACGAGAGCTGCTTCCCCTTCATTTCCCTTACTCGCTCACACTGTGAATAGCCGACACGGATTCACAATGTGAGCAAGTGACCGGAATGAAGAGGAAGCAACTCTCGTATGAGCGCTGCGGCCCCTTCAAAACAGCTGATTGGCAGGGTCCCGGGAGTCGGAACCCGCCAATCAGCTTCAGCAGACAGGGATATTAAACTTACCCTCCTCTTCAGCCGCAGCGGAGCTCCTGACTCTATCCAGGTTCAGGATGTTGTGCGCGGCGCATAGCATTGTGACATCATGCGCTGCGCACAGCGCTGTGACGCCAGGACCTCCGCTGCGCTCCGGAAGCATGACGGTAAGTACTGTAGTTACTAAAGTAACAGGGGCCCGCGGCCCCAGTTACTATAGTAACTTTTTATTGATGTGGTGCGGGCGGCCGCGGGCCCCCCTGGCTTCGGGGCCAGGTCACAATTGCGACCGCTGCGACCCCTATAGCTACACCACTGGTAGTGTGTATGGGAGATTGCAATATGATACTGGATCCGGAATTGGATAGGTTACAGATGTCCCGGAATGTAGATAAATTTCCGACAGGGGAAACAGCATTTACCCTCTGCTAGAATACACGGAATCCAAATGTAAAGTATGGGGATCCTTGCCTTTATCTGTACCCAGACATGTCAATTTAATTAAAATGATACTTCACCCGAAAGGGTTGTATCTCCTTGAACATGCTTCGTGTCCAATTCTTTTTTTCCAAACTACAATCCTTATTAACTTCATTTATATGGGGGAAATCCAGACATAAATTAAGTGTGAGTATCTTACAAAGGCCAAAAACACAGGGGGTATGGCCCTTCCACTTTTACTTATACTTTTTAGCTGGCCAGCTCCGCTTTCTCCATGGATGGACATTACCTATCACTGCAGCTAGTATGGAATATTACCTAGCACATTATTTAAAGATGGGCACGTTGTGGCCGGTCTTGGAGAGACCAAGCCTTTTTCCACGCCGTTTGCTGTTGCTTCACACGTTGGCCATTCAGGTTTGGAAAGCTACTAAAGAACTATCTCATTATCATGACCTTCATTCCACCATACCTCTGTGGGGGAACCCTATGTTCCCGCAACTCTCACTTGTTGGAGGGGATATGTTTTGGGGTTCATATGGTGTTCAGTCTCTCGGGGACCTGTACAGCGATGGGAATCTTAGATCCTTCACACAAATACAAGAGTTATTTCATGTACCACGTACATAATATTTTAGATATTTGCAGCTGAGGCATGCTATAGGCAGTCAGTTCGCAAATGCCTCGTGCCCCATGTTGGATTATCCCTTGATTGGAATTTTCATATCACAAGGGCCCAGAGGCATAATTTCAGCCTTATATACATATCTTTTGGGAAATAGATTGAAATCCACTCAATTAGCCTCCGAGACCAAGTGGAAAATACTTGTTCCCGGTATATCCCTAGAAGATTGGGAGGAGGCACTGGCGTCCCCACTCTACGTCTCTCCTGCGGTTAACAATCGCATGACACAATTATAGTTTCTAGAAAAAATATATATGGGATGCACACCTATGTTGACAGTGTGGTGCAAAGGGGTTGGGATGAAGTCCCAATGTATATCACGTAGTGCTGGGGTATTCGTGACTACAATTATAGTTTCTACACCTATGTTACTTATCCCCAATTCATCTTCATAAAATGGGGTGAATCCCACACACTAGATGTCACAGATGCTCTAAAACACAAGCTGACTTCTGACATATGGCTTGGGAGTGCTCATATATTAACTCATTTTGGAAAGAAATAACTACATAACTGACATCTGTACTGGGGATTCTGGTGCCCTTCTCCCCTGATGTGTGCCTTCTAGGTCTCTTAGATGAATCGTTATGGCCACATCACACTAGAATTTTTCTTAGGGATTCTTTCTTCTTTGCCCGTAAAGCCATCGCACTCAGATGGATAGGTGATAAAATCCCAACTTTAGGTCAATGGAAGAGACTGATCAACACCTCAATTCCCTATGAGAGATTGCTATATTCCCATAGAGGTTGCCACCAAAAATTCCAGAAGATATTGGGAGGGTGGATGGCGCCCCCCCTGGCTCTCTCTTCCCCGAGATCGCTGAGAGCAGGTCTCTCTTCTGATCTTTGAGGTTCTAGGGGACACGAATAATAGGATGTTTGGAAGGTCCCATCGCTGTGTAAGGTTATAAAGAAGTAATCTGGAGGTCTAACATTTCATGTCCATCACTCCATTAAGCAATCAATTTACGATGACATACTGTTAGGTGCAAATATCACATGTGCGTTGTTTCGTTTAACTTTGTTTAACTCTGTTAATCAATGACAGTGTATATCAAACTATATGCTTTATTCTGATCTCTAATATACATTTTCTAAATGTGAGACTGTGAGTATTGTTTCCGGTATGACCGGATACTCAGTCTCTTGTTACTAATATTGATATCATTATGTATTTGTACACATGATATGATATTACTGCTTTTTATTGATGTACAAATTGTATTTCATTGGCTGTTTAATAAAATGAGTTTAAAAAAAACATAAAACAAACATTGGAATGCTTGTATCTATCCAAGCAATTCTGAGATTGTTTTCTCGTGGCACATTGTACTTTAAGTTAGTGGCAACATTTAGTCGATACATTCAGTATTTAATTGTGAAAAATACCAACATTTATCGAAAAATTGCAAAAATTTTCATTTTTCTCAATTTAAATGTATCTGCTTGTAAGACTGACAGTGATACCACACAAATAGCTGCTAATTAACATTTCCCATATGTCTGCTTTATATTGGCATCGTTTTTGAACAAACTTTTATTTTTCTAGGACGTTGCAAGGCTTAGTACTTTAGCAGAAATTTCTCACATTTTCAAGAAAATTTCAATAGGCTAATTTACAGGGACCAGTTCAGTTGTGAAGTTGCTTTGAGGGGCCTATACAATACCAACCCCCATAAGCCACAGCATTTTAAAAACTGTACCCCTCATAGTATTCAAAACAGCATTTAGAAAGTTTCCTAACCCTTTAGGCATTTCACAAGAATTGAAGCAATGTAGAGGTGAAAATTACAAATTTAATTTTTTTTGCAAAAATTCATATTTTACCAGAGAAACGTAACTCAATATTTATTGCCCAGATTCTGCAGTTTTAGAAATATCCCACATGTAGCCCTAGTGTGCTAATGGACTGAAACACAGGCCTCAGAAGCAAAGGAGCACATAGAGTATTTTGGGGCCTTCTTTTTATTAGAATATATTTTAAGCACTATGTCAGGTTTGAAGAGGTCTTGTGATGCCAAAACAAAAGAAAATACCCCATTTACGAAACTACACCCCTTGAGGAATTCATCTAGGGGTGTAGTGAGCATTTTGACCCCACAGGTGTTTCATAGATTTTATTTGAATTGGGCAGTGAAAATTAAAAAAAACATTTTTCTTCAATAAGACGTAGTTTTAGCTCAAATATTTTTCATTTTCTCAAAAAATATAAGAAAAAAAGAACCCCAACATTTGTAAAGCAACTTCTCTGGAGTACGGAAATACCCAATATGAGGTCATAAACTGCTGTTTGGGCACACGGCAGGGCTCAGAAGAGAAGGAGCGACATTTGGCTTTTGGAGCACATATTTTGCTGGATTGGTTTCTTGGCACTATGTCGCTATTTCAAAGCCACTGTGGGACCAAAACAGTGGAAACTACCCAAAAGTGACTCCATTTGGGATACTACACCCCTTGATGAATTAATCTAGGGCTCTAGCGAGTATTTTGACCACTCACCTATTTCTTAGATTTTATTAGAATTGAGCAGTGAAAATTTAAAAAAAAAACATTTTTCTTCCATAAGACGTAGCTTTAGCTCCAAATTTTTCATTTTCTCAACAAATAAAGGAAAAAAAGAACCCCAACATTTGTAAAGCAATTTCTCCTGAGTACGGCAATACCCCATATGTGGTCACAAACTGCTGTTTGGGCTTACGGTAGAGCTCAGAAGGGAAGAAGCGCCATATGGCTTATGAAGTACAGATTTTGCTGGATTGGTTTCTGGCCGCTACGTCACATTTGCAAAGCCCCTGTGAGACCAAAACAGTGGAAACCCCCCAGAAGTGACCTAATTTTGGAAACTACACCCCTCAAGTTATTCACCTAGGGGTGTAGTGAGCATGTTAACCCCGCAGGTGTTTTCCGAAAATAGTGTGCACTTGATGTTGCAAAGTGAAAATGGGAATTTTTCCATAGATATGCCCAGCTTGTGCCACTATAACAAGACAGCTCTAATTATTATGCTGTGTTTCCCAGTTTTTGAAACACCCTACATGTGGCAGAGCAAATATTGAATCACCTCTTGCTACTGTTATGGGTAAGGCTAGGGCTACCTAAATATACATTAATGCACTGACACGTTATTCCTATTCCTCTTCCCCTCTCTTTACTATAGATGCCTAGATGTTTATGAGATTTAACAACTAGGAACAGGAAACCTATCTTTAGGTTCAAATATATACCTGTGTAATCACTTACTCTAGCCTATAACACTCATACATACAAATCAGCAACTCATAAATACTTTTTTGCTCCATTTTTCTTACTAGAGTCTTGTCTTTATGTATACTTTTAAAATATTGTCTGTTATATGTGTTTAATAAATGAATATTTACATTTTTTAATTTTGGCTTAAAAGCTCTGTCTTTTTCTTTTGTGTATAGTTTACATTATGGAGTTGCCTATGTGGTAATTGATGGGGGGATGTTTTCGTTGTGAACAGTGCCCAGCCCGCATTATAATTGCTTTTGGAGTTTATATAGTGAATGTGGCCCTAATCATTTGCCTGGACATTCGACCAGGCTCAGGAGTGAAAGAGTACCATGCGAAATTGAGGCCTAATTTAGCAATTTACAAAGTATTGGTTCACAATTCCAGAGGCTCTGATGTGAAATAATAAAAGAAAGCCCTGAGAAGTGACCCCATTTTGGAAACGACACCCCTCAAACGATGTATTTGAGGGGTGTAGTGAGTATTTTCCTCCCACAGGTCTTTTCCATAAATTAATGCGCTGCGGATGGTGCAAAGTAAAAACTAAAATTTTCCCTAGATATGCCATTTTAGTGGCAAATATGTTGTGCCCAGCTTGTGCTACTGGAGACACACACCCCAAAAATTGTTAAAAGGGTTCTCCCGGGTATGGCTATGCCATATATGTGGAAGTAAACAGCTGTTTGGTCGCACTGTAGGGCTCAGAAGGGAGAGAGCGCTATTTGGCTTTTGGAGCGCGGATTTTGCTTGGTAGTAGATTTGTTGGAGTATTGCTGGTGTTTTCAATTATAATGTGGGTACATGTAAGCTAAGCAGAGTACATCAGGGGCATATTTAGGTAGTATAATAATGGGGTAAAAAAAAACAATAAAATAATCCATAGATGTGTGGTACGCTGTGAAGCAATCTTTTATGCATAGGCCGGTGTCGCACTGATAAATTATGTCCTTTCTTATCCCCCTTTTGTTCCACACTCTGCACCTTTTCAGGTTGGGGAATTTAGCTGAGAAAGTGTTGTCCTGGTATAATATGGGCACCGACGCTTACAGCAGATATGTTTGGGCCCTCCCCTTCCTGGTTCCCTAATTTTAGGGCCTTGATAAATCGCCTCTTAAAATGTTCCCCTCGGGCCTGCACAACTGCATATTTTTTCTTGCTTGACTCATGGGAGCCTTAACTAATTTTATTTTATTAGATGTAGTGGTATGTGGGCTATTTTTTTGCGGGACGAGCTGTAGTTTTTATTGGTACCATTTTGGGGTATGTGCGACTTTTTGATCACTTTTTATCCTATTTTTTGTGAGGCAAGGTGACTAAAAAACAGCAATTCTGGCATAGTTTTAAATTTTTTTTTTATACAGCGTTCACCATGCGTTATGAATTACATGTTAACTTTACTCTGCAGGTCAGTACGATTCTGGCGACACCAAATTTATAGCACTTTTTTATGTTTTACAACTTTTTGCACAATAAAATTACCTATTATTATTACTTATTATTTTTTCTGTCACCATGTTGTGAGAGCCATAACTTTTACATTTTTTAGTCGACGGAGCTGTATGAGGGCTTGTGTTCTGTGAGACGACCTATAGTTTTTATAGGTACCATTTTTGGATACATGTGACTTTTTGATCACTTTTTATTCAAATTTTTGGTGCAAAGTGACCAAAGAACAGACATTTTGGCATTGTTTTTTACTGTTTTTCTTTACACCGTTCACTGCGTGGAATAAACAACATGATATTTTTATAGTTCAGGCCGTTACGGACGCGTCAATACCAAATATGTATAGTTTATTTATTATTTTTAATAATAAAGGACATGATAAGGGAAAAAGGGCGTTGTATTTTTTACAACTGTTTTTTGCTGCGTTATTTTAAGTCAATGTCCTAGGTTTGAGTGACACATGTGCGGCATGTGTCTTATGTGTGTGTCACATTTGCGGCACGTATCCCAGGTTATTTATGTGTTCAGTATATATGGCAGCATTATTCATGTGTACAGTATAGTGGCATTATTCATGTGTTCTGTATATATCGTAACATTATTCATATGTACTGTATAGTGTTGTTATTCATGTGTACAGTATATATGGCGGCATTATTCATGTGTACAGTATAGCTGCGTTGTTCATGTGTACCGTATATATGGCAGCATTATTCATGTGTACAGTATAGTGGCATTATTCATGTGTTCTGTATATATCATAACCTTATTCATGTGTACAGTATAGTGTTGTTATTCATGTGTAAAGTATATATGGCGGCATTATTCATGTGTACAGTATAGCTGCGTTGTTTATGTGTACCGTATATATGGCGGCATTATTCATGTATACAGTATATTTTGGCATTATTCATGTGTACAGTATACATTGGGACATTATTCATGTATATAGTATATACAATATACCGTAGCAGCATTATTCATGTGTACAGTATATTTTGGCATTATTCATGCATACAGTATACATTGGGGCATTATTCATGTGTGCAGTATATATAGCAGCATTATTCATGTGTACAGTATATTTTGGCATTATTTATGCGTACATTATACATTGGGGCAATATTCATGTGTGTAGTATATATAGCAGCATTATTCATGTGTACAGCATAAATGATGGCATTATTCATATGTACAGTATATATGGCGGCATTATTCATGTGTACAGTATAATTTGGCATTATACATGTGTACAGTATATATTAAGGCATTATTTGTGTGTAGTATATATAGCAACATTATTCTTGTGTACAATATAGTTGCGTTATTCATGTGTACAGTATATAGTGGTGTTTTTCATGTGTAAAGTATATACGGCGGCACTATTCATGTGTACAGTATATATTGGCAATATTTATGTGTACAGTATAAATGGTGGCATTAGTCGTGTACATTATTTATGGCTACAATATTAGTGTGTACAGTATTTACTGACATTATAAAGAATACAATGAATTTGGGTAGCAAGGATTCCTAAAATATTAATTTCATCCACCTAATAATTAAATGAATATCTGATTTAGCCTTACTACCCGTAAATAAATTAGGGACACATATATCCTGGTGGTGTATGATGTATTATAGTTATTGCACACATATCATCTTAATATTTTTATAATATTTGATTTATTTCTAGAAATGTACCTATTATTGGGGAGAGTACATTTACGGGTATAGTCATTGACACATCTCCATCGCTGTTTTTTTTCTGTGCTGCTCACAAATTTTATAATGGGTAATCAGACACCATTCCTGTAAGGGCATGTTCACACGGCGCTCAAAAAATACGACGGGTAAATGTGTCAAATACGCTAGAGTTTTTGTAAAGTGCTTTTTTAAAATACAGGCCTTTTTGACGCGTTTTCTACGTGTTTTTTTATGTGTTCTGTGCGCACATTCTGCACATTTTTTGGTGCATAATTGGGACTTCCATTGACTATGGGAATATTTGGCGCGTTTTCAGCTTGTTTTACGCACCTAAGAATTTACCTGATGCTTTTTTTTTTTTACGCAATGCGTTCTTTAAATACCTTGTAAATGCCTTGTATCCACTAACGGGGCTTTTTCTCATTGACTTTAATGGGAAGCTAATACACGTTAAATACAGGCCACATGAACAGGGCCTAAGAGAGTTCTGACCTGTGCATACATTCAGCCAATCCCATTTATCGTTTTTCAGGTATGTTAAATTTTTTGTATAGCTGAAGATTGGGCCCATAAAAGTGCAAACAAGGATTAACACTGCACATAAAAAGTTGTGCTGATATTACTAAATGTACGTTCACTTGAATTGAATATATGAGTCACTGCCTTAATGAACGATTAAAAATTGATTTTTATTATAGATATCAAAACTAAAAATGGGCTTAAATAGCCAAAAAGAACTGTTTAAGGCATAAGCAGGAAAACCAGTAGGGAAACGCAGGCGGATACTGCAATTGTCCGCATTAATCCCAGCCTGCGTGTAAAGTAGAGGTCCCTTTATATTATGATATAAACCTGGTGATCCCTGCCAATGAGTATGTGTCCCTATAACTGCGTCCCAACGTGTTTCTGCTCCCTCAGTTAATTGGGTGCGTCATCAGGGGTTACAGTAATTGTTATTAGATTTAGACACACATAGATAGGCCAGTTAGCACATATTTCGTCCACTAACATTCACCCGGCTCGTGCACGACACTAGTCAGCTGGTCGAACACGAGCCGAGTGAACGGCGTCCTAATATAGTCCTAATCCCCTCCCACTGTCCGGAGGCGCGGCGTCCAGCCGACCAATCCCCGGCAGGCACACATGGGCTACGTCACCCGCATGAGAAAAGCCAGCGAGAACGCCGCGAAGCCGACGATGGGAGGAGATAATGAGCGTCCCTAGAAACCAGGGATACAAGGCGGCCATATAGCAACCTGGCAAAGATAGTTAAGAAAATGGAGAGCTAAAACAACGGTAAAGGAGGCATTAGTTGATGATATAGGATCCATGCAGCATATACATCTGTTGGGTCAGATTACAGAATTGTTGATATGTATGGTCAGAATGACCATACCATGAATGAATGGCGTACATCTAATGATATACTGTGCCTCTAGAATGACTTATAATACATAGGATAGGGACCAGATCATGAGCGAGGACGCAGTGAAATGGAGAATCACCTGCTAGTTGGAACATGGATGTGGCAGATTAAAATAACCAAGAAACACTGGCCATATGGATTGTTGATATGTATGGTCAAGATGACAAGGCCATGAATAAATGCCATGTATCTATTAATATGATATGCATCTGAGAGTGGCTAATAGTACATGGGATAGGGGCCAGATCATAAGCGAGGACGCAATAAAATGAAATGAAGAATCACCTGCTAATTGGTATGCAAGAATCATATAAGAGACATGGATGTGGCAATAATGGGATCTATCGTAGAAGATGAAGGGTTCAGTCATAGACACATAGTAGTTATAAAAAGCAATTGAAGGACAATTGCTCATTGAGGCCCGCAGGTTTCACTGTTCGCATCCGGAAAATCCACTGGGCCTCTTTTTGCAAAATCCTCTTTTCAATATCACCCCCCCTGGGCGATGTTGAATCCCCTGAAATAGGATCGCATTAGCATTGCCAGCATGGCACTCCCATATGTGTCGTGCCACCGGGGTATCCTCATTCCTGCGAATGTCCCCTATGTGGTCCCTGATCTTCCTCCTGAATTCCCGTGAGGTCTTCCCAATATACTGCAATCCACAGGTACATGATATCAAATATACCACTCCTCTGGTTTTGCAGTTGATAAATGATCTATTGGCAAACGTCCTCACTGTGGTATGACTCTGAAATGCTTTACGACACAGTATGGAATCACACTCCTTACATGAACCACATCTGAAGGTGCCCTTTATGTTATGTGGTAACCAAGATGTAGAGGAGGTGAATTGCAGGTGGCTGTGTACCAAGCGGTCCCTTATGTTTCTCCCCCTCCTGTAAGTCACTATTGGTCTATCCCCCACCATGCTTCCAATATCGGTGTCGGCTTTTAGGATACCCCAATAATCTCTGAGTATCCTCGTAACTTCCCTATTGGATGAGTCAAACGTTCCTATGATGCGTATCTGCTCATCAGGCGACCGCTTTCTAGGAATAAGTAGATCACTCCGATTGTTATTTAGAGCATATTGATACGATGATCTCAGCACTTTGTGGGGGTATCCTCTCCGACGGAATCTATTTTGTAAATCTGTTGCAGCTATCTTAAAGTCTGTGATGGTGGAGCAATTCCTGCGTACCCTTAGGTACTGCCCCTTCGGTATGCCTTTTTTCAGGGGTCCAGGATGCCAGCTCTCCCACCTGAGTAGACTATTAGTCGCTGTGTTCTTCCTAAATACACTGGTTTGGATACACCCTTGTTCAGTCTTGAATATATTAATATCAAGGAACGTTATTTTGTTAGCATTGATCTCCGAGGTAAAGAATAGCCCCATCTCATTGACGTTGAGGATGGCCACAAATTCATTGAACTGTTCCCTGGTTCCCATCCAGAGAATCAGGACATCGTCAATTAATCTTAGCCATAAGAGAATCAGGGAAGTCCATCTCTCCATGTCCTCACTGAACACCACTTTCCTCTCCCACCAGCCCAAGTACAAGTTGGCATAGGAGGGGGCACAGGGACAACCCATCGCCACCCCCTAAGCTGTTGGTGGTATTTGCCATCAAACAAGAAGAAATTATGTTCAAGGATAAATCTAAGTAGGTCAACTACGAACTCATTATGAGCCTGAAATTGTGTTCCCCTTTCATTAAGGAAATCCCCTACAGCCCTACACCCTGATTCATGGGGTATAGAGATATAGAGGGCCTCAACGTCTAGTGAGGCCAGGTAGACCCCAGCATCTCATCTGATACCTTCAAGTCTACTCAATACATCCATAGTATCTCTCACATAGGAAGGGAGAGTCAACGCCAGGCGTTTGAGTGGAGATGTGCCTTTGTGCACCTTCAGTAAGCTATAGAAAGTCGAATATTGTGGATGGTCGACAAGGATAAAACTGTAAAGGATCTGCCAGGCACAACTTCTGTGTCAATGCCCATAGGTAATCAGTCTGCACCTGCTTCTATGTCTGTGAGACTGACTCCATCTCCCACCACTCAGGATGGCAGGTTTGGGAGTGGGAGAGCCTATCGCGGCCTGGCCAGACAGAGCTAGCTCCCGCCCTCTGTCTATTTATACCTGCCTTTCCTGTTCCTCCTTGCTTGTGATTCTTCTCGTTTGGTTTCCTGGCCCTGCTGCAGCTTCTGAACTATTTGACCCTGCTTCATACTGACCCTGGCTTGTTGACTACTCTCCTGCTCTGTGTTTGGTACCTCGTACACTCCTGGTTTGACTCGGCTCGTTCACCACTCTTGTTGCTCACGGTGTTGCCGTGGGCAACTGCCCCATTTCCCTTAGCTTTGTGTACCCTTGTCTGTTTGTCTGTCGTGCACTTACTGAGCGTAGGGACCGTCGCCCAGTTATACCCCGTCGCCTAGGGCGGGTCGTTGCAAGTAGGCTGGGACTGAGTGGCGGGTAGATTAGGGCTCACTTGTCTGTTTCCCTACCCCCATCATTACATAATCACAAGCCCATATACGTAGTCTACCCTGGTCCCTCACACTACTATGGACCCCCTTGAGACCCTGGCTCAGCAAATGCAGGGTCTCGCTCTACAGGTCCAGGCCCTGGCTCAGAGGGTCAACCAGCCTGACGCTACCATGGTAGTGGCCCTCACCTCACCTCTTGAACCCCACCTCAAGTTGCCTGACCGGTTCTCAGGGGACCGGAAGACTTTTCTCTCCTTTCGGGAGAGTTGTAGGCTCTATTTTCGCTTAAAGCCTCACTCCTCAGGTTCTGAGAGCCAGCGGGTGGGTATAATTATGTCCCGGCTCCAGGAAGGGTCCCAAGAACGGGCCTTCTCCTTGGCTCCTGATGCCCCTGAACTTTCCTCCGTTGATCTTTTCTTTTCTGCTCTCAGACTCATTTATGACGAGACTGACAGGACTGCCTTTGCCGAGAGTCAGCTGGTGACCTTACTTCAGGATAAGAGACCTGTTGAGGAGTATTGTTCTGACTTTAGGAAGTGGTGCGTAGCTTCTCGGTGGAATGACCCTGCCTTAAGGTGCCAGTTTAGGTTGGGTCTGTCGAACGCCCTGAAAGACCTGCTAGTTAGTTATGCCTCTTCTGACTCCCTAGACCAGGTTATGGCTTTAGCGGTACGACTTGACCGACGTCTCAGCGAACGACAACTTGAACATTTTTGTGTTTTCCCCTCTGACTCCCCCATGATGCCTCCCGAGGTCCCGTTGCTTCGCTCTTCCACGGAAAACTCGGAGGTACCTATGCAACTCGGGGCCTCCGTGTCCCCCCGACAACGTAGAGAGTTCCGCAGGAAGAATGGTCTCTGCTTCTATTGTGGGGATGACAAGCATCAAGTGAACACCTGTCCTAGGCGTAAGAATAAGCAGCCGGAAAACTTCCGCGCCTAAGTGATCATCGGGGAGGTCACTTGGGCGCACAGGTATTTCCCGTAAATATGAAACGTAATAAAATCTTGCTTCCCTTTCAGGTCTCTTTTGGTGGTAGGTCTGCTACCGGCAGTGCCTTCGTGGATTCAGGGTCTTCTGCTAATATCATGTCTGTGGAATTTGCTATGTCTCTAGCTATGCCTTTGATTGATTTGCCTAAACCTGTCCCGGTAGTGGGTATCAACTCCACTCCTCTTTCTAATGGTTATTTTACACAGCATACCCCTGTTTTTGAACTCCTTGTTGGCTCCATGCATTTGGAGCAGTGCTCTGTACTGTTGATGCAGGGATTATCGTCCGATTTGGTTTTAGGCCTTCCCTGGTTGCAGGTGCATAATCCCACGTTTGACTGGAATACTGGGGAGCTTACCAAATGGGGTAATGAATGCTTGACGTCATGTTTTTCTGTTAATTCTATTTCTCCCCCTGAGGAGGTGAACACGCTACCTGAGTTTGTTCAGGACTTCGCTGATATTTTCTCTAAGGAGGCCTCCGAAGTGTTACCTCCTCATAGAGAATACGATTGCGCTATCGATTTGGTACCAGGAGCTAAGCTCCCTAAGGGTAGGATATTTAATCTCTCTTGTCCCGAACGTGAAGCCATGACAGAGTATATCCAGGAATACCTGACCAAGGGTTACATTCGCCCCTCTACTTCTCCGGTAGGTGCTGGCTTCTTCTTCGTAGGGAAGAAGGATGGTGGTCTTAGGCCATGCATTGACTACCGTAACTTGAATAGGGTCACTGTAAGGAACCAGTATCCCCTTCCTTTGATTCCTGATCTCTTTAATCAGGTTCAGGGGGCCCAATGGTTCTCTAAGTTTGATCTACGGGGGGCGTATAACCTTATCTGCATCAAAGAGGGGGATGAGTGGAAGACTGCGTTTAACACGCCCGAAGGTCATTTCGAATACCTCGTCATGCCCTTTGGGTTGTGTAATGCTCCCGCGGTCTTCCAGAATTTAATAAATAAGATTTTAAGAGATTACCTGGGGGTATTTCTTGTAGTGTACCTTGATGACATACTTGTGTTTTCCAAGGACTGGTCCTCCCACATTGAGCATGTCAGGAAGGTGCTCCAGGTCCTTCGGGAAAACAAACTGTTTGCGAAGACCGAAAAATGTGTGTTTGGGGTGCAGGAGATACCATTTTTGGGTCAAATCCTCACTACTCATTAGAGATGAGCGAACCGGGACAACCGAACCCGGTTTCGGTCCGAAATATTATACAAAAATATTATACAAATCGGCAGCCACTTGTCTCTATCAATCACTGATAGAGAAAAGAGGGTGCTGATTAAAAATAAAATAAAAAGCATTTCATACGTACCTGGTCGTTGTCTTGGTGACGAGTCCCTCTTCTTCCTCCAGTCCGACCTTCTTTTCTGACACGGCAGCCTGTGATTGGCTGCAGAGGCCTCTGCAGCCTGTGATTGGCTGCAGCGCTCACATGGGCTGCATCCTCAACAAGGAATGTCGGGCCGGATGTCGATAGGGACGCGTCACCAAGGCAACGGCCAGGAGACCGGACTGGAGGAAGCAGGGAGTTCTCGGTAAGTATCAACGTATTTTTACAGGTTACTCTATATTGTGATCGGTAGTCACTGTCCTGGGTGCTGAAACAGTTACTGCCGATCAGTTAACTCTTTCAGCACCCTGGACAGTGACTATTTACTGACGTCGCCTAGCAACGCTGCCGTAATGACGGGTGCACACATGTAGCGACCCGTCATTACGGGGC
The DNA here is from genome assembly GCF_050947455.1 of Rhinoderma darwinii. NCBI lineage: Eukaryota > Metazoa > Chordata > Amphibia > Anura > Rhinodermatidae > Rhinoderma > Rhinoderma darwinii. The sequence continues at coordinate 293,042,957 of NC_134687.1, read as the reverse complement.
CTCATGCACACGACCGTAAAAACACCCGTAATGGTAAGAACAGAGTTCACAGCAGCACAGAGTATTTCAGGAGAGGAGCGTGCAGATTCAGTGCTGCTGTGAACTCTGCTCTTACCATTACGTAGCTCAGTCTGTTACCTCTCCTCCACTCCTGTCCTCAATAACACCTTCACATGATTGGCAAGTCACCAACCCGCACAAGATATGCACGCTCATCTCCTGAAATACTCTGTGCTGCTGTGAACTCTGCTCTTACCATTACGTGGTGACTTGCCAATCATGTGAAGGTGTTCTTGAGGACAGGAGTGGAGGAGAGGTAACAGACTGAGAGCTACGTAATGGTAAGAGCAGAGTTCACAGCAGCACTGAATCTGCACGCTCATCTCCTGAAATACTCTGTGCTGCCTTAAACTCTATGGACAGGTCAGGATCCTGTTTCTTTTAAATGCTGCACTGTAGCGCAGCCTTATATAGTGGATCGAGCGGGTTCCCCAGCAGCATTTAAAAGAAACAGTGTGTGTGTTTGTGTATGTGTGTGTTTGTGTATATATGTGTGTTTGGGTATGTGTCTTTGTCTGTTTATGTTTTTATATGTGTGTTTGTGTATATGTGTGTGTCTTTATGTGTGTTTGTGTATATATGGGTGTGTTTGTGTATATGTGTTTGTGTATATGTTTGTGTATATGTGTGTGTATATATGGGTGTATTTGTGTATATGTTTGTGTGTAGATGTTTGTGTGTGTGTGTGTTTTTGTATATATGTGTGTTTGTGTATATGTGTGTATATGGGTGTGTGTTTATGTGTGTGTGTTTGTGTATATATGGGTGTGTTTGTGTATATGTGTTTGTGTATATGTGTGTGTTTGTGTATATGTGTGTGTTTGTTTATATGTGTGTGTTTTGGTATGTGTGTTTTTGTTTGTATATGTGTTTGTGTATATGTGTTAGTTCGTGTATATGTGTGTGTATATGTGTGTGTGTTTGTGTATATCTTGTTGTGTTTGTGTATAACTGTGTATATGTGTTTGTGTATATATGTGTGTGTGTGTGTGTGTGTGTGTGTGTGTGTGTGTGTGTTTGTGTATATGTGTGTGTTCGTGTATATGTGTGTGTTTGGATATGATATGTGTGTTTTTGTTTGTATATGTGTGAGTTCGTGTATATGTGTGAGTGTTTGTCTGTTTATGTGTGTGTGTGTGTGTGTGTGTGTGTGTGTATATATTGTTGTGTTTGTGTATATATGTGTGTGTGTTTGTGTATGGTTGTTTGTTTGTGTGTGCGTGTATATATGTGTGTAGGTGAGTATAAGTATTGTTATTGTTCACATTGATAAATGTTTTTTTATGTTGTTGCAGATTTTGATGTACCGATTGGACTACATCTTCGATTCGTTGGACTACTGCGTAGATCTACGTTTTTTCAAATTTTAATAAAATGGTTAACGAGGGTTTTGTTGGGGATTTCTTATTTCAATAAAAAAGAATTGTCTGTATATGTTTGTGTGTATATTTTTGTGTGTGTGTTTGTGTTTTTTTGAGTATATGTGTGTGTGTTTATGTGTGTGTTTGTGTAGATATGGGTGTGTTTGTGCATATGTATTTGTGTATATGTTTGTGTGTATATGTTTGTGTGTGTGTTTTTGTAAATGTGTGTGTTTGTGTATATGTGTGTGTGTTTGTGTATATATGGGTGTGTTTGTGTATATGTTTGTGTGTATATGTTTGTCTGTGTGTGTTTTTGTATATGTGTGTGTTTGTGTATGTGTTTGTGTCTGTGTTTGTGTGTGTATGTGTGTGTTTGTGTATATAGTGGTGTGTGTTTATATGTGTTTGTGTATATGTTTGTGTGTGGTTGTTTGTGTGTGTGTAGGTGAGTATAAGTATTGGTATTGTTCACATTGCTAACTTTTTTTTTATGTTGTTGCAGATTTTTATGTACCGATTGGACTACATCTTCGATTCTTTGGACTACTGCGTAGATCTACGTTTTTTCAAATTTTAATAAAATGGTTAACGAGGGTTTTGTTGGGGATTTCTTATTTCAATAAAAAAGAATTGTCTGTATATGTTTGTGTGTATAATTTTGTGTGTGTGTTTGTGTATATTTGTGTATATGTGTGTGTGTTTATGTGTGTGTTTGTGTAGATATGGGTGTGTTTGTGCATATGTGTTTGTGTATATGTTTGTGTGTATATGTTTGTGTGTGTGTTTTTGTAAATGTGTGTGTTTGTGTATATGTGTGTGTGTTTGTGTATATATGGGTGTGTTTGTGTATATGCTTGTGTGTATATGTTTGTCTGTGTGTGTTTTTGTATATGTGTGTGTTTGTGTATGTGTTTGTGTCTGTGTTTGTTTGTGTGTGTATGTGTGTGTTTGTGTATATAGTGGTGTGTGTTTATATGTGTTTGTGTATATGTTTGTGTGTGGTTGTTTGTGTGTGTGTAGGTGAGTATAAGTATTGGTATTGTTCACATTGCTAACTTTTTTTTTATGTTGTTGCAGATTTTTATGTACCGATTGGACTACATCTTCGATTCTTTGGACTACTGCGTAGATCTACGTTTTTTCAAATTTTAATAAAATGGTTAATGAGGGTTTTGTTGGGGATTTCTTATTTCAATAAAAAAAATTGTGTTTGTGTTTTTTTTTTAAACTTTATTAGTGCCTAGATAATGGCAGTTGGCTGATTGACAGTGTCCATTATTAAGGCGGTACTTAGTGTTAGCCGGTGCAAAGGCTAGCACTAACCACCCATTATTACCCCGGTACCCACCGCCACCAGGGGTGCCGGGAAGAGCTTGGTACGATCCAGTACCCGACCATCTGTTGTGATGGTCGGGTACTGGGGCGGCCGTAGGCTGGTATTATGAGGCTGGGAAGGGCCAAAAACAGTGGACCTTCCCACCCTTGTAATGCTAGGCTGCTGCTGCTGTGTTGTATCGGGCTGGTTATAAAAATGGGGGGACCCCCACGTTTTTTGTTTTTTTTTTAATTTAACAATTTTTAATAACCAGCCATATACAAGGCCGCAGCAGTCTGGCATTACATGGGTGGGAAGGGCCACTGGTTTTGTCCATTCCCAGGCTAATAACACTGTGTTGTATGTGGCTGGTTATGATAAATTGGGTGGAACCCCATGTCTTTTTTTTTTTTTTAAAAAAAATTTTTTTTTTTAAAAAAATGACGTGGGCTCCCCCCCACTTTTATAACCAGCCAGATACAACACAGCAGCAGCAGCCTAGCATTACAAGGGTGGGAAGGTCCACTGTTTTGGCCCCTCCCAGCCTCATAATACCAGCCTGCGGCCGCCCCAGAGCCCGACCATCACAACAGATGGTTGGGTAATGGATCGTACCTGGCTCTTCCCGGCACCCCTGGTGGTGGTGGGTACCGGGGTTATAATGGTGGTTAGTGTTAGCCTCTGCACCGGCTAACAGTAAGCCTCGCCTTAGTAATGGATGTTGTCACTCAGACAGCGGCCATTACTAAAGTGGTAGTAATAAAATTTGAAAAGAAAAAGACAAAGATATAGATAAAATATTTTATTGAAATAAAGCACCCCCAACACAACCCTCATTAACCATTTTATTGTGGAAAAAAAAAACCGTCATGTAAGTAGTCCTCGAAACCGACGTAGTCCAAACACCAAACCTGTAAAAAAATAAAAATAAAAATAAATGAAATAAAACATGTCGTAGGCTTAGATTCAGTTTAATGTGTGATACTGACGGTTAAACTATGTATAGAAGCCTGCCGCGAAGTTGACTTAGATACAGGGCGTCAGCAGACAGTATCATACATGGCCATACAGACATATATACAAACAAACATACATGCAAACATACATATATACAAACATACATACATACATACATATATACAAGCATGCACATATATACATGCAAATATACATACATGCATACATACACACATATATACATACATACATGCAAACTATCATACATACTTACATGCATACACACACACATGAAAACATACATACATACATACATACAAACAAACATGCAAAGATACATACATACATACATATATACAAGCATGCACAAATATACATGCAAACATAAATACATGCAAACATAATTACATACATGCACATATATATAAACATACATGCAAACATACATGCAAAAATAAAAACATGCAAACATACATACATGCACATATATACATACATACATGCCAACATACATACATGCCAACATACATACATGCAAACATACATACAAACATACATACATGCAAACATACATACATGCAAACATACATACATACATGCAAATATACATACAAACATGCACATATATACATACATGCCAACATACATGCAAACATACATGCACATATATACATACATACATACATGACAACATGCATACATACATACATACATACATGACAACATACATACATACATACATGCAAACATACATGCACACATACAGACAAACATACATGCAAACATACATACATGCAAACATACATGCACACATACATGCAAACATACATACATACATGCAAACATACATACATGCAAATATATACATTCAAATATACATACAAACATGCACATATATACATACATGCCAACATACATGCACACATACATGCACATATATACATACATACATACATACATGACAACATACATACATACATGACAACATACATACATACATGCAAACATACATACATACATACATGCAAACATACATGCAAACATGCATACATGCAAACATACATACATACATACATACATGCAAATATACATACAAACATGCACATATATACATACATGCCAACATACATGCAAACATACATGCACATATATACATACATACATACATACATAACATACATACATACATACATACATACATGACAACATACATACATGCAAACATACATACATGCAAACATACATGCAAACATACATACATGCAAACATACATACATGCAAATATATACATGCAAATATACATACAAACATGCACATATATACATACATGCCAACATACATGCAAACATACATGCACATACATACATACATACATACATGATAACATACATGCAAACATACATACATACATGCAAACATACATGCAAACATACATACATACATGCAAACATACATACATACATACATACATGCAAACATACATACATGCAAACATACATACATGCAAATATATACATGCAAATATACATACAAACATGCACATATATACATACATGCCAACATGCAAACATACATGCACATATATACATACATACATACATACATACATGACAACATACATACATACATACATACATGACAACATACATACATGCCAACATACATACATACATGCCAACACATATCCATCAAAAAAATAAATAAATACGTTCATACTTACTTTCCTCCTGTCCGGCCTCCAGCGATGACGTTTCATCCATGTCGCCGCTGCAGCACGTGATTGGCTGCAGAGGCGGTCACGTGGGATGAAGCGTCATCCCTGGGGGCCGGCCTTCTGACGTCATCCTGACGTGCGTGACCGCCACTACAGCCTGTGATTGGCTGCAGCGGCGAAAGGGATGAAACGTGATCGCTGGAGGCCGGACAGGAGGAAAGTAAGTACGAACTTATTATTATTATTTTTTTTATTACATTAAAATTGTATTTTCCGCGCGCCGAGCATGTACTGTCAAGGTTGCTGAAAGAGTTAGTGCAGCCCATTAACTCTATCAGCACCCTGGACAGTAGCATGCTCGGCGCACGGAAGTGACAGGTTCGGTCCGAACTAGTTTGGTCCGAATCGAACTTTTTTGTGAAATTCGGCGAACTAGCCGAACCTAACTTTTGATAAGTTCGCTCATCTCTACTCCTCATGAATTCCGCATGGACCCCGCCAAGGTCCAGGCTGTGGCGGAATGGGTCCAACCTGCCTCCCTGAAGGCGTTACAGTGTTTCTTGGGGTTCGCTAATTATTACAGGAGATTTATTGCTAACTTCTCGGTCATCGCAAAGCCTCTTACGGACCTCACTCGCAAAGGTGCTGATCTCCTCCACTGGCCTCCTGAGGCTGTCCAGGCCAACCAAATGGAGCCATTTATCACGGAGGTTGATGCATCCGAGGTGGGAGTGGGGGCTGTCTTGTCCCAGGGTACCAGGTCCCTCACCCATCTCTGTCCCTGTGCCTACTTCTCCAGGAAGTTTTCGCCCACTGAGAGTAACTATGATATTGGCAACCGCGAACTCTTAGCCATTAAATGGGCATTTGAAGAGTGGCACCACTTCCTGGAGGGGGCTAAGCACCAGGTAACGGTCCTTACCGACCACAAGAATCTGGTTTTCCTAAAATCTGCCCGGAGGCTAAACCCGAGACAAGCTCGATGGGCGTTATTTTTTACCAGATTCAACTTTTTAGTTACCTATAGGACTGGGTCTAAAAATATTAAGGCTGATGCACTGTCGCGTAGCTTCATGGCCAGCCCTCCTTCGGAGGAAGATCCTGCTTGTATTTTGCCTCCAGGTATAATAATTTCCTCTATTGATGCTGATTTAGTCTCTGAAATTGCGGCTGATCAAGGTTCAGCTCCCGGGAACCTTCCTGAGAACAAGCTGTTTGTTCCCCTGCAATTCCGGCTAAGGGTACTTAGGGAAAATCATGACTCCGCACTATCTGGTCATCCTGGCATCCTGGGTACCAAGCACCTCATTGCCAGAAACTATTGGTGGCCTGGGTTGCCTAAAGACGTTAAGGCCTACGTCGCCGCTTGTGAGGTTTGTGCTAGGTCCAAGACTCCCAGGTCCCGACCAGCGGGCTTACTACATTCTTTGCCCATTCCCCAGAGACCTTGGACCCATATCTCCATGGATTTTATCACCGATTTGCCTCCATCTCAAGGCAAGTCGGTGGTGTGGGTTGTAGTAGACCGCTTCAGTAAGATGTGCCACTTTGTGCCCCTCAAGAAACTACCCAATGCTAAGACGTTAGCTACCTTGTTTGTCAAACACATCCTGCGTCTCCATGGGGTCCCTGTCAATATTGTTTCGGACAGAGGGGTACAATTTGTTTCATTGTTTTGGAGAGCCTTCTGTAAAAAGTTGGAGATTAATCTGTCCTTCTCCTCTGCCTTCCATCCTGAAACTAATGGCCAAACTGAGAGGACTAATCAGTCTCTAGAACAATATTTAAGGTGTTTTATCTCTGACTGTCAATATGATTGGGTCTCATTCATTCCCCTCGCCGAATTTTCCCTTAATAACCGGGTCAGTAACTCGTCAGGGGTCTCCCCCTTTTTCTGTAATTTTGGGTTTAATCTACGGTTCTCCTACATTTCACCTGGTAGTTCCAACAATCCCGAGGTAGAGGTCGTTCATCGGGAACTGTGCACAGTCTGGGCCCAGGTTCAGAAGAACTTAGAGGCGTCCTAGAGCATACAAAAAACTCAGGCAGATAGAAGACGTTCTGCTAACCCCTTGTTTATGGTCGGGGATCTGGTGTGGCTATCGTCTAAGAACTTGCGCCTTAAGGTCCCGTCCAAGAAGTTTGCTCCCCGGTTTATAGGGCCGTACAAGGTCATTGAAGTCCTCAATCCTGTCTCCTTCCGACTGGAGTTGCCCCCATCTTTTCGAGTACACGATGTGTTTCAAGCCTCCCTCCTTAAACGCTGCTCCCCGTCCTTGGCTCCCTCGAGGAAACCTCCTGTCCCCGTTCTCACCCCTGAGGGGGTGGAATTCGAGGTGGCCAAGATTGTGGACAGCAAGATGGTCCAAGGCTCCCTCCTGTACCTGGTCCATTGGAGAGGATACGGGCCTGAGGAGAGGACTTGGGTACCCACCCGGGATGTTCACGCTGGGGTATTGGTCAGGAGGTTCCACCTTCGTTTCCCCAATAAACCAGGTCCACCTAGAAAGGGTCCGGTGGCCCCTCATAAAAGGGGGGGTACTGTAAAGGATCTGCAAGGCACAACTTCTGTGTCAACGCCCATAGGTAATCAGTCTGCACCTGCTTCTATGTCTGTGAGACTGACTCCATCTTCCACCACTCAGGATGGCAGGCTTGGGAGTGGGAGAGCCTATCGCGGCCTGGCCAGACGGAGCTAGCTCCCGTCCTCTGTCTATTTATACCTGCCTTTCCTGTTCCTCCTTGCTTGTGATTCTTCTCTTTGGTTTCCTGGCCCTGCTGCAGCTTCTGAACTATTTGACCCTGCTTCATACTGACCCTGGCTTGTTGACTACTCTCCTGCTTTGCGTTTGGTACCTCGTAAACTCCTGGTTTGACTCGGCTTGTTCACTACTCTCCTGCTCTGCGTTTGGTACCTCGTACACTCCTGGTTTGACTCGGCTCGTACACCACTCTTGTTTCTCACGGTGTTGCCGTGGGCAACTGCCCCATTTCCCTTAGCTTTGTGTACCCTTGTCTGTTTGTCTGTCGTGCACTTACTGAGCGTAGGGACCGTCGCCCAGTTGTACCCCGTCGCCTAGGGCGGGTCTTTGCAAGTAGGCAGGGACTGAGTGGCGGGTAGATTAGGGCTCACTTGTCTGTTTCCCTACCCCCATCATTACAAAAACGTTGTTCATCAGAGCTAAGCACATTCAGAGATTTGACCCGATTTACTACTTCCTTGAGGATGTTGCCAAAAGTCCTCATTGGGTCACTAGGCAAAATGCGATAACAATCTGGGTCTCTCAGAATTCATGACACATTGTGGTATGTTGCCTCCGATCCATCACCACAATATTTCCCCCTTTATCAGAGGGCTTAATAACGATAGTCTCATCTTGTTCAAGTGCTTGCAAGGCAACCATCTCATCTTTCGAGGTGTTAAACTTCATCGGATCAGAGGAGACCATTTTACTCAGTTGATCAACCACTACCTCTAAAAATACGTCAATCGGTGTGTTATCATTCACGGGTGCATTTCTTATTGATGGTGGACGCAGATTAGTAAATGGTCCATCCCCCGTATTTCTCTGACCCTCTTGCAGTAGTTGATCAAGTACTCTGAAATGTGGTAGGTCTTCCTCTAGGATTCCTAATTCCAAGCACTGTTGCCTGTCATGAGTTTTAAAAAAAAAATTCCATTTAAGCTTACGCACAAAGAGATTTAGATCCTTGACCCATGTGAATAGGTCAAATCTATTTGTGAGCACAAATGACAACCCCTTCTTTAGGATGCTGGTCTCCTCTATAGTCAAAAGTCGTGATGAGAGATTAGTAATCTGCTCATCATCCTCCTTCTGACTAAATGTTAAGTTTCTCTCCGGTCTCGTAGGAGGTACTGTGAGATAGGGTGACTCATGTCTAAAAAAACCCTGTCGGTTGGAGTTTTTGCCTCTACCCCAACCTTGTTGGTTTGTACGGGTGGGATTCCTCCCCTGATGGTAATTGCCCCTGAGCCTTCTGTTCGGGAGTCTCGGATTATCTGAGTCTGATTGTTCTTGTTCAGAGGAAGAGAGTTCCGTGTCGTGCTCCATACCCATGACAATCTTAGTACTATAATCGAAGATTTTGCCCTCTTTAAAATCAGCGGTATCATATGGAATGAGGGTAATGCGTAGACCTCGAGGTACGATCTTATTTTTTAAGTAGATGTCTAGAGTTTGAATCTCCCACCATGATCTAATATGGTCCTTGTAAGTTTTTGTGAGTTTATTAAAGGATGCACTAATGCTAAGATATTTTGTTTGAGAAGCCAATTAATTTTCAGAGAATACTTCCTTGGCATCACTCATCCATTTAGCTACATTAATCTCACCAGTAAATATATCCACTAACGGGGCTTTTTCTCATTGACTTTAATGGGAAGCTAATACACGTTAAATACAGGCCACATGAACAGGGCCTAAGAGAGTTCTGATCTGTGCATACATTCAGCCAATCCCATTTATCGTTTTTCAGGTATGTTACATTTTTTGTATAGCTGAAGATTGGGCCCATAAAAGTGCAAACACATTTAACCCCTTAGTGACCACCAATACGCCTTTTCACGTTGGTCACTAAGGGGCCTTAGGCAAGGCTGACGCCTTTTCACGTGAGCCTAGTCTAAGTCCTGCACGGGTCTCCCGTGCAGCCTGGAGCCGGGGCTCTGCTGTCTGATGACAGCTGGGCTCCTGCTCCAACACCCGCGATCGAAGTTTACTTCGATCGCGGCCGTTTAACCCCTTAGTGACCACTAATACGCCTTTTTACGTCGGTCACTAATGGGCTTTAGGCTAGGCTGATGCCTTTTCACGTCAGCCTAGTCTAAGTCCTGCACGGGTCTCCTGTGCAGGCAGGAGCCGGGGCTCTGCTGTCTGATGAAGTTTACTTCGATCGCGGCCGTTTAACCCGTTAAATGCCGCCTTCAATAGCGACCGCGGCATTTAACTTTGTTTACAGAGGGAGTGCGCTCCCTCTGTCACCCATCGGCGGCCCGCGAATGAAATTGCGGGTCTCCGATGGGGTGTCATGGCAGCCGGGGGCTTGATAAAAGCCCCCAGGTCTGCCCTGGACATATTCCTGTTAGGACGCGCCGGAGGCACGTCCTAACAGATTGCCTGTCAGATTTACACTGACAGGCAATAATGCTCTGGTATATGAAGTATACCAGAGCATTATAGCAGCGATCGGAATATCGCACAGTAAAGTCCCCTAGTGGGACTAATAAAATAAGTCATCAAAGTGAAATAAAGATTATTAATAAAAAGTACAGTAAAAAAATAAATAAAACCATTTTTGTCCATAAAAAGTGGTTTTATTTAGTAAAAGTGTAAAAAAAAAAAAAAAAGTACACATATGTGGTATCGCCGCGACCGTAATGACTCCATTAATAAAGTTAATATGTCATTTAAACCGCAAAGTGAACAGCGTAAAAAAAAACGCAAAAAACCATGGCGAAATTGCAATTTTTTTCCATTGCCCCCCAAAAAAGTCATAATAAAAATGAATCAATAAGTCCCATGCACCCCAAAACAGTACCATTCAAAACTACGTCTCGTCCCACAGAAAACAAGCCCAAAAAATCACTACATTGATGGAAAAATAAAAAAATTACGGCTCTTGGAAAGCGACGATGCAAAAGCAAATAATTTTAGTTCAAAAGTGTTTTTATTGTGCAAAAGTCGTAAAACATAAAAAAACCTCTACATATGTGGTATCGCCGTAATCGTACCGACCCATAGAATAAAGGTAACATGTTATTTACGTCGCATAGTGAACGGTGTCAATTTAAAAACGCATAGAACAATGGCGGAATTTCAGTTTTTTTTTATAATCCCCCCCAAAAAGGTTAATAAAAGTTAATATAAAAATTATATGTACACAAAAATGGTGCTATTAAAAAGCACAACTAATCCCGCAAAAAACACGTCCTCATACAGCTATGTAGACGAAAAAATAAAAAAGTTATAGCTCTTTGAATGCGACTATGGAAAAACAAATAAAATAGCTTGGTCATTAAGGCCTAAAATTGGCTGGTCACTAAGGGGTTAACCTGTTAAATGCCGCCGTCAATAGCGACCGCGGCATTTAACTTGTTTACAGAGGGAGTGAGCTCCCTCTGTCACCCATCGGCGGCCCGAAAATGCAATCGCGGGTCTCCGATGGGGTGTCATGGCAGCCGGGGGCTTGATGAAAGCCCCCAGGTCTGCCCTGGACATATGCCTATTAGGACGCGCCGGAGGCACGTCCTAATAGATTGGCTGTCAGATTTACACTGACAGGCAATAATGCTCTGGTATACGAAGTATACCAGAGCATTATAGAAGCGATCTGAAGATCGCACAGTAAAGTCCCCTAGTGGGACTAATAAAATAAGTCAGAAATGTGAAATAAAGATTAATAATAAAAATTACAGTAAAAAAAATAAATAAAACCATTTTTTTCCATAAAAAGTGATTTTATTTAGTAAAAGTGTAAGAAATAAATAAAAGTACACATATATGGTATTGGCGCGACCGTAATGACTCAATTAATAAAGTTAATATGTAATTCAAACCGCAAGGTGAACACCGTAAAAAAAACGCAAAAAACAATGGCGAAATTGCCATTTTTTTCCATCGCCCCCAAAAAAGTCATAATAAAAATGAATCAATAAGTCCCATTCACCCCAAAACAGTACCAATCCAATCTACGTCTCGTCCCGCAAAAAACAAGCCCAAAAATCACTACATTGATGGAAAAATAAAAAGGTTACGGCTCTTGGAAAGCAACGATGCAAAAACAAATAATTTTAGTTCAAAAGTGTTTTTATTGTGCAAGAGTCGTAAAACATAAAAAAACATCTACATATGTGGTATCGCCGTAATCGTACCGACCCATAGAATAAAGGTAACATGTTATTTATGCCGCACAGTGAACGGTGTCAATTTAAAAACGCATAGAACAATGGTGGAATTTCAATTTTTTTTTATAATCCCCCCCAAAAAAGTTAATAAAAGTTAATAAAAAAATTATATGTACCCAAAAATGGTGCTATTAAAAAGTACAACTAATCCCGCAAAAAACAAGTCCTCATACAGCTATGTAGACGAAAAAATAAAAAGTTATAGCTCTTTGAATGCGACTATAGAAAAACGAATAAAATAGCTTGGTCATTAGGGCTTAAAGGGGTTTTCCAATCCATATTTTTTTTTTTTTTAAATCAATGCAATGTTCCTCTATTAATATATTAGTGCACTCTGACTATCTTTTTCTTGATAATAAATGGTTTTAGTAACACTACTCCCTATTTTTTACCTTGAGAGGTTTGTTTTGCTCAGTAAGTTCATTCCTCTTCTCTTCCTGTGTTTCTCCTCCCTGCATGCACTGCTCTAGTCCCAGCATGCAATGTGCATGCAGCATTGCACTTGCTCCGCCTACTACACCCAGCTCTACTAACTTCTGCAATCTCAGTCTTCATTTTGGTGCTCTCATTCTATTACTGATAGCACAAGCTGAAATCACGGGATATCTGCGTTTTTAACCTCTTAACGCCGAAGGACGGATATATCCGTCCTCAGCAGCTGCTAGTTCGCGCAGGAGGACGGATATATCCGTCCTGTAATCGTGCGGGCACTGTCACTGTACCCACGCAATCAGCGGCAGGAGCACGGCTGTTATACACAGCCTGGCTCCTGCTGCAACTGCGGGAATCGAAGCGCGCTCCGATTCTGGCAGTTTAACTCATTAAATGCCGCTGTCAATAGTGACAGCGGCATCTAATGTGTTTGGCAGAGGGAGGGAGCTCCCTCTGTCCCCCCATCGGCGCCCCCGCAAAGAAATCGCGGGTCGCCGTCGGGTTTCCATGGCAGCGGGGGTCTAACAAAGACCCCCAGGTCTGTCTTCAGCATCTGCCTGTTAGGCGATGCCTCCGGCATGACCTAACAGATTGCCTGTCAGTTTTACACTGACAGGCAATAATGCTTTGGTATACTAAGTATACCAAAGCATTATATATGCGATCAGCAAAAAAAATGTCAATCAGTTAAATAAAGTTGGTGAAAAAAAAATAATAAATTACAGTGAAAATCAAATAAAACTACTTTTTTTGCCCAAAAAGTGGTTTTATTTAGTAAAAGTGTCAAAACAAATCACACATACACATATATGGTATCCCCGCGATCGTAACTACTCGAACAATAAAATTAACACATTAATTAAACCGCCGGATGAACGGCGTCCAAAAAAAACGCAAAAAAACAACGGCAAAATTCGCTCTTTTCTCCCATTCCCCCCATAAAAAATTAAATAAAAATTAATCTATAAGTCTTATGTACCCCAAAATAGTACTAATGAAAACTACACATTGTCCCGCAAAAATCAAGCCGACGTACGGCCACATCGACGGAAAAATAAAAACGTTACGGCTCTTGGAATTCGGCGATGCAAAAACAAGTAATTTTTTTCTAAAAGGCTTTTTATTGTGCAAACGTAGGAAAATATATAAAACCTTTACATATTTGGTATCCCCGTAATCGTGCCGACCCATAGAATAAAGTTAACATGTTATTTACGCTGCAGAGTAAACAGCGTAAACTTATAACGTGAAAATCAATGCTGGAATAGCGGCTTATTTTCAATACTCTCCGAAAATAAAGTTAATAAAAGTTAATCAATATATTATAAGCATCTAAAAATGGTACAATTACAAAATACAACTCGTCCCACAAAAAACAAGCCCTTATACGGCTATGTCAACAGAATAAAAAAAAAGTTACGACTCTTGGAATGCGACCGTGAAGAAACAAACAATAATCCAAAGGTCATTAACGCGCAAAATGGCCTGGTCATTAAGGGGTTAAACGGTTTGAAGAGGTCTTGTGGTACCAAAACAGTGGAAACCCCCAAAAGGTGACCCCATTTTGGAAACTAGACACCTTGAGGAATTCATTGTAGTTTTCTTGGGGTGCATGCGGCTTTTTGATCAGTTTTTATTCTATTTTTAGGTGGCGTGGTGACTAAAAAACAGCAATTCTAGTATTGTTATTTTATTCTATTTTTGTTACAACGTTCACCGTGCGCTATAAATGACATATTCACTTTATTCTATGGGGCGATACGATTAGGGCTCATTTACACGAGCGTGTTATACGTCCGTGCAATGAGCGTCGCAGGGACCTATGTTAGTCTATGGGGCCGTGCAGATAGGTGCGTAATTTTCATGCAGCGTATGTCCGCTCCGTGAAACGCACAACGTCCTATATTTGTGCGCTGTTCGCGCATCACGCACCCATTGAAGTCAATGGGTGTGTGAAAACCACGCATGTCGCACGAAAGCAATTCCGTGGGACAAGCGTGATTCGCGCAACAGCACTGTAAAGGATGAATGAAAATAGAAAAGCACCACGTTCTTTTCTGTTTACAAACATCCAAACGGAGTGTAAAAGGGCTATATACATATAACTATAAATATAATATATATATATATATATATATGCTCACTTACTACACACTCATCCACGTGTGTACAAGGGCTGGTATAATAGCTGGGTTTCACCTACTATTACTACCCCCTTTATAATCAGGGTCACTAGGGTTATGCCTAGTTCCCCTACCTTTTCCTTATACTAACGTCTACTTGCTTTGCTTTGACGGAATAGGACCGTACAATAAATACAATTGTATAGTAAATAAAGGGTAATATTTATTACTAACAATAATCACACTTACATATAAAATACACAAACCAAACACAGAACACAGTAACTGATCACCGTATAGTATCAGTATACCCCAATACATATAACACGTTAATATATACTGAGTATACTCACACTATACGTAGTACTGTATAAACACGGTATCCTAATCCTAATTATACCGCCACCCACTTATCTAAACATACATATGAATACAGTTACGTTACAATCCAATACACGCTCACTGTTTCTGTATCACTCCCTCCTAATATAACTTTCCCTATACTCTAAGGGTTAATAGCAAGGGTTACCAGGGACAGCAGGAGGATAAAGGGTTAACTTAGGAAAGGGTTAAAGTAAGGAGGGGGAGAACATAACGTGTAGCTGCTGCTACACGTGGATACTTAGTAGTCCATGTGGTCCGAGGAAGGGCCATGAGCCAAGAGCAGGCCAGGAGGGAAGAGGAGACCCTTAGTGGAGCCAGGTAGCAGGAACAAAAGAGAGTGAGCTTTGGGAACGTTTGTCCTTTTAAACATCCCCGTGCACACCTGTGTGACCTCACAGGCTCATGCACGTGAAAGGGAGGGGCCTGGGCCTCATGGAATACCATTATCTAGTAGGTGAATGGGTATACACCTTTCTGGAGGGACAAATCATTTATATATCTACACTCACATGTATATAGATATAAATGTATAAAACACTTCCCTTTACAATCCCCCTGTTGTCGGGAACACGACAATGACATTTGTGGAAGTGTTTGTTCTGTATTACCCCCTCAACCTTGTTACTGGTAATGGTCGGAGATGGAATGAAGTATACTATTGGACCTAGATACGTGACATCAGCTATCTCCTCAAGGACACCTTCCAGCCAGTCCTCCGACTCTGGAGTCTAGTGTCGAAATAAAATAAACCTCACAGTCCATAGAATGAAGTTGAAATGAAATCTCTTAGTCCATTGAACGAAGCCTCAAGGTCCATAGAACGAGGTTGAAACAAAACCTTCACAGTCCATAGAACTCAGTCTCAAAGTCGATTGAAACTCCAAGTCTCTATCCTTGATCTTCTTCTTTCTTGGATCTTGATCTTTCTTATAAATCTTTTCCTCTTTAGCGGCGGAACGAGGTTGAAACGACTCAGTCTCAAAGTCGATTGAAACTCCAAGTCCCTATCCTTGATCTTCTTTCTTGGATCTTGATCATTCTTATAAATCTTTTCCACTTTAGAGGCATCAGCAGGTCTTTTAGCGGCCGATCCCATTTGAGCATGCCAACCCGTGTAAGGCTACTTGTGCCCTCACACGGTCAGCCTTGGAATGGCTTAGCCCGCCTTCCGACAACCTTTGTACGCAGTCCGTTATCTTTCCAAATCTTTTCAGTATCTTGATTGAAGACGAAACAATCTTTGTGGGCCGATATCCATGTCTCTATCATGGCAGGTTAACATCCCCGAGGAGGAGATGATGTCTTAGTACCCAGGAATCTACTGTGGGGTGGAGCATCGCCTTCCATTTCCCCTCTAACATTCAATCCATCATCGTATTGACCATACCAGTTCTCAGGTTGAGGTAGCAAATACCTACCAGGGTGTGTGTGTACCTTACCTGTCCCTAAGGGTTCCTACACACTACCCACTCATACATACAAAATGTAAAATAATCAAACATACAAAAATATTCCCCCCAAACCATAGGTATATTTACATATAGAGATTCATGCTCAACCAGCATCTCACACTACTCCTCCATAAACACGTGAAAGGTACACATGTAAATGGGGTGACTACAGGCTGTAAATATATGTCCGCCTACATGTACATACTCACTCGCTGTGGGACGGGCACGTCCTCACTGAGTATACCTATGTTGCGGACACATATCTACACCTAGAATGTCTATATGTACACCTTGAAAGTTTTTGTACGACACATTGATACATATTACATTACACAAATATATATATACATAAACTTGACGATTACGGGTCACAGGACAGTATTGCTGTTATGTCCTTAGTCCAAGTTCATGCTTTTACGCCTGACCTAATTTACTTGGTTGGCAAGTCCTTTCACCCATCAGTACTATCACAGGGTGGATGAGCAGGTTGAAGAAGAAAATTGCTTTGGGGTTGTAGCCAAACAGGCTCTCCCATCAGGCCACCTCTGAGTCTCTTTTCAGGGAATGGGATGGAGGCTCGATTCTCAGACTCTTTAAAGAGGCTCTGTCACCAGATTTTGCAAGCCCTATCTGCTATTGCAGCAGATAGGCGCTGCAATGTAGATTACAGTAACGTTTTTATTTTTAAAAAACGAGCATTTTTGGCCAAGTTATGACCATTTTCGTATTTATGCAAATGAGGCTTGCAAAAGTACAACTGGGCGTGTTGAAAAGTAAAAGTACAACTGGGCGTGTATTATGTGCGTACATCAGGGCGTGTTTACTACTTTTACTAGCTGGGCTTTCTGATGAGAAGTATCATCCACTTCTCTTCAGAACGCCCAGCTTCTGGCAGTGCAGATCTGTGACGTCACTCACAGGTCCTGCATCGTGTCGGCACCAGAGGCTACAGATGATTCTGCAGCAGCATCAGCATTTGCAGGTAAGTAGCTACATGGACTTACCTGCAAACGCCGATGCTGCTGCAGAATCATCTGTAGCCTCTGGTGCCGACACGATGCAGGACCTGTGAGTGACGTCACAGATCTGCACTGCCAGAA
The DNA here is from genome assembly GCF_050947455.1 of Rhinoderma darwinii. Classification (NCBI taxonomy): domain Eukaryota; kingdom Metazoa; phylum Chordata; class Amphibia; order Anura; family Rhinodermatidae; genus Rhinoderma; species Rhinoderma darwinii. Next base: position 293,025,135 of record NC_134687.1, on the reverse strand, counting down.
GCTGGGCGTTCTGAAGAGAAGTGGATGATACTTCTCATCAGAAAGCCCAGCTAGTAAAAGTAGTAAACACGCCCCGATGTACGCACATAATACACGCCCAGTTGTACTTTTACTTTTCAACAAGCCCAGTTGTACTTTTGCAAGCCTCATTTGCATAAATACGAAAATGGTCATAACTTGGCCAAAAATGCTCGTTTTTTAAAAATAAAAACGTTACTGTAATCTACATTGCAGCGCCTATCTGCTGCAATAGCAGATAGGGCTTGCAAAATCTGGTGACAGAGCCTCTTTAAGCTCCTCCACGATATCCTCTTCCTCACTGAACTCAGGATCATCTGGAGTCTTATAGGAGCATCTGAGCGGATATCGAGCCTCTACTCAGGGGTGACTGGAGTTCTTCTGTTCTGCTACATCGATACCTGTGATAAATCAAAAAGGTGCATTCCTCTTCCGGTGCAATTAGTCGCACAGATGGTGTGGTAAACATATTGCAATCGGTACCAACCCCAATACCCTTGACCCATGTATCTTAAGCTTGAAGAGGGTATTGGGTTGACCTTCATCTCACAGGTCATAATGATGGCGGCTGCGCAAAAACCACGCAGCCGCGCATCATAAAGGGCTGACACACGGAGCTGTTAAGTGCCTTTTGCGCACGCAAAACGCAGCGCTTTTTGCTTGCGCAAAACGCACACGCTCGTGTAAACCCGGCCTTACGGTGACACCAGATGTTTATAGTTTTTTTTTATGTCTTATGGCGTTTGCACAATAAAATACTTTTTGTAAACAATCATTCACTTTTTGTGTTACCTTATTCTAAGAGCCATAACTTTATTATTTTTCCATAAATAAAGCCGTGCGAGGACTTCTTTTTTGTGTAACGAACTGTAGTTTCAATCATTACCATTTTTCGGTACATGCGACTTTTTGATCTATTTTTAATAAATTTTTTGGGAGGTGAAGTGACCAAACAATTGTGATTTTGGTACGGTTTATTATTATTTTATTTTACGGCGTTCACCGTGCGGGATAAATAAAGACATCATTTTGTAGTTCAGGCCGTTACGGACGCGGCGATACCAATTATGTATAGTTTATTTGTTTATATATTTTTATTAATAATAAAGGACTGATCAGGGAAAAAAAGGGGATTTTTTCACTTTTAAAACTTTTATTTTCTTATTTTTACACATCTTTTTTTAACTTTTTTTTAACTTTATTACTTTGTCCCACTAGGGGACTTGAGGGCAGGAGGCCCTGACCGCTATTCTAATACACTGCACTACATGCGTAGTGCAGTGTATTAGAACTGTCAGCTACTCACTGACAGCAAGCATAGTGGGTCCTGACTTTGTCAGGACCCACTAGGCTTCCGTCGATGGCATAGCCGGACGCCATTGTTTGGTGTCCGGTTGCCATAGTAACCATAGCCGGCCGCTATCGTGTAGCAGGCCGGCGATGGTAACTTAACCCCTAAAAAGCCGCGATCTCTATTGAACGCGGCTTTAAAGGGGTTAAACAGCGGGGACACAGCGATCGGTCCCCGCTGTAGGAGCTGCGGCAGCTGCTGTACGAGACAGCAGCTGTCACAGCTCCTGCATCTGTCGGGAAGACGGCCGAAACGGCCGTTATTCCCGCAACTTCATATTCCGTCGCTAATTGATCCCTTACACATGTAATATAAATCAACCTAAAATCTGATCCTAGAACTTTATACTAACCACACTGAGGATGAACAAATATTTATTACACGTATCCACTAGGACACTAACGTTATACACCTTCAACCTTGCGCATGCGCAGTGTAATATACACGGCCGCTGAAGACGCAGCCACATAATTTCACAGAGCATGCGCGGTGGAGTGTGTTAAACACACATGCTCTAATCAGATAGAGAAGCACGTGGTACGGTTACGTCATTTGTGACGTAACCGTACATTTTGAAAGCCGGAAACCGGAAGCAAGGTAGCAGACCAAATGGACGGGTCTGCACAGGAAGTGCAGATTTTGCATTACTAAGGGGGCGGTGACGGAAGAGGATATACGACGCTACAGCCATCTGATGAAACGTAAGTACATTGTAAAGTTATATATTTTTCATTGCTTAATTTAAATGAATGTATTTTTTTACTTCCGGAAAACCCCTTTAACCCCTTTAGGACAGAGGCTATTTTGGCCTTGTGGACACAGATGATTTTTTCAAATCTGACATGTGTCACTTTATGTGGTAATAACTCTGGAATGCTTTTACCTATCCAAGCGATTCTGAGATTGTTTTCTCGTGACATATTGTACTTTATGTTAGTGAAAAAATGTGGTCGATAAATTCAATATTTATTTGTGAAAAACTTCAAATTTTAGCAAAAATTACAATTTTTCTAAATTTAAATGTGTTTGCTTGTAAAACATATAGTAATACCACACAAAATAGTTACTAGTTAACATCCCGCATATGTCTACTTTATGTTTGCATAATTTTTTTTCACATACTTTTATTTTTCTAGGATGTTACAAGGCTTAGAACTTTAGCAGCAATTTCTCATATTTTCAAGAAAATTTCAATAGGCCATTTTTTCAGGGACCAGTTCAGTTCTGAAGTGATTTTGAGGGCCTTCTATATTAGAAAGTCCCCATAAATCACCCCATTTTGAAAACTGCACCACTCAAGGTATTCAAAACCACATTCAGAAAGTATTTGAACCCTTTAGGCGTTTCACAGGAATTAAGGCAAAGTAGAGGTGAAATTTACAAATTTCATTTTTTTTGCCGAAATTCATTTGTAATAAAAAAAAAATCTGTAACACCGAAGGTTTTACCAGAGAAACGCAACTCAATATTTATTGCCCAGATTCTGCAGATTTTAGAAATATCCAACATGTGGCCCTAGTGTCCTAATGGACTGAAGCACAGGTCTCAGAAGCAAAGGAGCACCCAGTGGATTTTGGGGCCTCCTTTTTTTAGGAATATATTTTAGGCACCATGTCAGGTTTGAGGAGGTCTTGTGGTACCTAAACAGTCGAAACCCACCAAAAGTGACCCCATTTTGGAAACGACACCCCTCAAGGCATTTTTCTAGGGGTATAGTTAGCATTTTGACCCCACAGTTTTTTTGCAGAATTTAGTGGAATTAGTCTGTGAAGATGAAAATCACCTATTTTTCTGTGGAAACATAGAATTTTTTTCATTTTTACAAGGAATAAAGGAGAAAAAGCACCCCAACATTTGTAAAGCAATTTCTCCCGATTACGGCAATACCCCATATGTGGTAGTAAACTGATGTTTGGACCCACAGAAAGGCTCAGGAGGGAAGGAGCGCCTTTTGGATTTTGGAGTGCAGATTTTGCTGGATTGGTTTTCAGTGCCGTGTCGGATTTGCAATGCCCCGGAGGGACCAAAACAGTGGAAACCCCCAAAAAGTGACCCTATTTTGGAAACTACACCCCTTGAGGAATTTTTCTAGGGGTATAGTGAGGATTTTGACCCCACAGGATCTTTTTTAGAGCTAAGGTGACCAAAAAACAACGATTTTGGCGCTTTAAATTCTTTATTTCTTACAGCGTTCACCGTGCGCAATAAATTACGTTTTACTTTATTCTGCGGGTCGGTACGATTACAGCGATACCATATGTGTATAGTTTTTTGTAACGTTTTGCAGTGTTTGCACAATAAAATTACGTTTCTATAAAATAATATATTTTCTGAGACACGCTATTCTGAGCCGTAACTTTTTTATTTTTTTGTCAAAAAAGCTGTGGGAGGTCTTGTTTTTTTGCGGTACGGGTTGTAGTTTTTATTGGTACTATTTTGGGGTAAATGCGACTTTTTGATCACTTTTTATTCTATATCTTGGGAGGGGTGGTGACCAAAAAATAGCGATGCTGACATAGTTTTCCGTTTATTTTGTTTGCGGCGTTCACCGTGCAGAAAAATTAACATTATAGTTTCATAGTTTGGGTCGTTACGAACACGGTGATACCAAATATGTGTACTTTTTTTTTTAACGGTTTGATTTTTTACCTATAATAAATGACTTATTATAGGAAAACCAAAACTTATTTTTACACTTTTATAAAACATTTTTATTAACTTTTTTTACTTTTTACACTTTATTTTTTTGTTTATTAACTTTCCCTTTACTTTTTCAATTATTTTTTTTACATGCAGCTCTGATCGCTGCTAGAATACAGTACACTACCTAGATTGTGTAATGTATTCCAACTGTCAGTGTGACGTCACAGTCACTCTGACAGTTGGTCTACGAGGATCAGCAGAGGTTGATCCTCATAGGCGGACATACATGGCAGACCCGGGGGCCGTTGTCTGGCCCCAGGTGCCATCACAAGCATCAGAAGCCCCCACGATTGCATGGGGGCTGCTGATGCGCTACAAACCCGCTACATGCGGAGATCGCAATCGAGCCCCGCATGTAACGGGTTAATTGCCAAAATCAGCGGCGATGAGCCGCTGATCGACAACACTGGAGTGTCAGCTGTCGGGGACAGCTGATCTCCAAGTTCCCGATGCACACCTTGTCGCCGACAGTGTGCATCAGGAGCGACACAGTGACTTCCTGTCACTCTGACAGGAAGCCTATCAGGACCAGTCGAAGGTTGGTCCTGATGGGCTTCCGTCCATGGCAGACACGGAAGCCATTGTTTGGCTTCCGTTTGCCATACTAACTATCGGCAAACCCCGCAATTTCGGACCTGGGTCTGCCGATATGTTAGAAACCCCCAAAATTCGGCGATTGCAATCGATCGCCGAATTTAAGGGGTTAATTCGCCGAAATCAGAGGCAAAGGACCGCTGGTCGGCAAGAGTGGAGTGTCAGCTGTCGGCGACAGCTGACCTCCCGATTCCCGGTGCACACTGTCGCCGACAGTGTGCACCGGGAAAAACTCAGTAACTGTACGTCGTCGTGCGGGAAGTAACCTCCCGCAACGACGCACAGTTATGTCCTCGTGTGGGTAGGGGTTAAAATGGGCTGGTCACTAAAGGGTTAATGGACAGCAATGGGCCTGTGTGCTTTAAAATGTCAGGGCTGATTTTATGTCCCAGTCCGGCTCTGACTGCAGGTAACATCTACTACATTATCTGTACTCAGAGAGTTATCACTGTGTGTTATCTGTGGTGTTACATAGGACTGCAGGTAAGGGTCCTTTTATGCCTGCCAAATTTGGCCGTAACAAAGAGCGCTAATCAACGAGACAAATCGGCACTCGTCTGCTCCTTTCACAAGGAGTTATTCTCAATAATGTATGGGGACGAGCAATTGTTACTATGATTTTTCTTCCCCATACATTTCCATAATGTCGGCAGCAACCTCCCTGTATACACAGGGAGATGTGCTGCCGACAACAATAAAATTTTCTGCTGCATATACAATACGATCAGCGAAAGAAGGAGCGTTTACTCGTTTATCGGCTGATCGTTGCCCTGTTTACACAGGGCAGTGATAAGGAACAATCCTTCATATGAACATTTGTTTGTCTGATCATTGGCCTGTGTAAAAGGGCTACATTATCTGTACTGTGTATATATGTGCCTACTTGGGTATATATGGGTCTGTATGTGTATGTGTCTCTGTGCATATATATGTGCTTTTGTGTGTGTGTATATATATATATATATATATATATATATATATATATATATATATATACACATATATGTGCCTTTATATATTTGTATATGTTCCAGTATGTGTGTATTTAGGTGTGTGTGTGTGTGTGTGTGTGTGTGTGTGTCTGTGTGTCTATATGTTTACCTTTATGTATGTATATGTGTTCCAGTATGTGTATATAGAAATTTGCCTGTATGGCTAAATATGTGCCTTTATGTATAGTATATATGTTCCAGTATGTGCGTGTCTATATTTGTGGTAAATTTTTGGTTTGTGGAGGACAGCAATAGAAAGTCCCACACATGGCGCCATCCAACCTAAGGCTGCCCTGTCATGAGACTCAGTCAGGACAGTGTGGTGCTGTGCTGTTAACTAAACTAAAAGGCCAGGCAGTGCGTGGCACTTCTTTGTAAGGAGCTCGTCAACTTATGGTCCTTCAGGTTTGTCTCCTCCCTATCCCCGCAGCAGTATGGAGAAGATGAAGGAGACACTACACCTACACGATTTGAGGCAGTGCACCAGGAACAAGAGGCCAGGACTAGGCAGGACAGCCGGTATCCCTACTCCCACAGCCATAAACAGAGCTAGGGTAAATAAATCTTCCTGTCCTGTAGTATACCTTGCTCAGTCCATTATTTGTACAATGTAAATGATTGGGCCCTGCATGATTTTTTGGGAAACTACAACTTTGAGCATGCCCTGACAGCTGCAGACAAACAGGACATTTTTGTGAGCCGATTGTACAAGGAATCCCCGTAAAGTGGCCACAAATGACTAACAGGTGCAGGTCCCAGAAGTGGGTTCTCTGACCCCCGTCCCGACTGGTGAGCTGGCTGCCGGATCCAGATGGAAAATGACTGAATAGGTGGCGGCGCATTAGTGTGGCTCTCAACTCACTTCTATGGGTGTTACAAAAATAGCCGAGCCCCTCCCCAGGCACAATAGGGATCCATTTCTCGACATGTCCAAGTGGTGGAACCTGCACCTACCAGACATTTATTACAAAGCAGTTTTCATGCATCAGATGTCCCTCTTTCCACATTTTCAAAGTTGGGAGGTAATCTTTCAGGGGGAGAAGTAAAAAGGATGGGGTGATGCCTATTAAAAAGAAACGTTTTCCTTTCGCTTGACACTTTCCACTAGATGTCGCTATTCTACACTATTACAGCGATGGGCATATCTCCAGTTACATAAAACTTCTGATATGTCACAGAGGCATATCACAAGCTTTCATTGGTAAGGCTTTGGGCTCTGAGACAGTTTACATTTGCTAGAACAAAGCTGCTAAACTGCTTGCTAGATAGAGTGCTTGGCTCATGACGACTTCTCCCAGCTGTACTTAGGAAAGCTGAAGACGACTGATATACTTATATGATTGTCTTCAGCTCTCCTGAGAACAGACGGGAAAAGCCGTTGGGAGTCAACAAGAGCTAAAGCCGCTCTGTAGTTTCATATGTATTTTGTGACTCCCCCACAAAATGTAAACTTCAATGTTCATTTCTGTAGTAGTAGGGGCCACATTTACTTGTTCCTAAATAATGCCGAGGCCAGAACGCAAACAAGATGTCACATGTGAACGTACCTGAAATGAGTTGTACAGCTGAGACTAAGAAGCCACTCCCCTGCCATAGCCCTTTTATAAAACGAAAGATAAAAGTGTCTCAGGTGCCTTAGGCACCTTAGTTTGTATGGGAATTAATCACAGCACAGCGTGATCTCGCGAGATCACGCTGTGAATGACAGCAGAACTTGATCTCACGAGATCACTCTGTGCTGTGTGAGGAAGTCCCACACAAACTTTAAAGAAGTGTAAGAAGTGTGAATAGACATCGCGTCCTGGCTGGAGGCAATGTATATTCACTCTCAAGACACTTCAGTAAAGTTAATGTGGATGTATGTGACAGCACTGCGTGATCTCGCGAGATCACGCTGTGCTGAGTACAAATGGACATAAATGGAGAGAAGTGCATGACGCTGATTGGTCAGCGTCATACACTTCTCTTTCCAAGCCCACTTGGTGAAAAGTTAAAAAACGCCAAGTTGGGCATTAACCCGTTAGTAACCGCCCCATAGTGTTTTTACGGTGGCCACTAACGGGCTTTATTCCAATGCAATAGCCTTTTTACGGCGCTGCATCGGAATAAGTAAACAGAGCAGGGAGCTGTCAAATCTCCCTGCTCTCAGCTACCAGAGGTGGCTGAGGGCTGGGGACTTCCCAGCTCTAACGGGTGAGATCGATAATAGTATCGATCTCACACGTTTAACCCCTCAGATGCGGCGCTCAATAGCGAGCGCCGCAACTGAGTTGTTTTGGAGAGAGGGAGGGAGTTCCCTCTCATCCCACTGACACCCGGCGATCTGTGTTTCTGTGTCTCTGATGGCAGCCAGGGGCCTAATAAAGGCCCCCAGGTCTGCCTGTAGTGTATGCCTGCTAGATCAGGCCTCTGGTATGACCTAGCAGATGCCTGTCTGTTTTACACGGAGAGGCATAATACACTGCAATACAGAAGTATTGCAGTGTATTATAAATGCAATCGGATAATCGCATAGTGAAGTCCCCTAGTGGGACTAGTAAAAAAAGTGAAAAAAAAGTTTAATAAAAGGTGGAAAAAAAAAAAGTTGAAAAAAATGAAAAACCCACTTTTCCCCCTTACAAACTGTTTTATTATAAAAAAAAAAAAATAAAGCAAAAAAGTTACACACGTTTGGTATCGCCGCATCCGTAACGACCCCGACTATAAAGCTATTACATCATTTAATCCGCACGGTGACAGTCGTAAAAAAATAAAATATAAAACCATTCAAAAATTGCTGTTTTCTTTGAATTCAGCCTTAAAATAAATGTGATAGAAAGTGATCAAAAAGTCACATCTACTCCAAAATAGTACCGATAAAAACTACAAGTCGTCTCGCAAAAAAAAGGCCTCATACAATTGCATCGGCGAAAAAATAAAAAAGTTATGGCACTTCAAATATGGAGACACAAAAACAAATAATTTTGAAAAAAAAAAGTGTTTTCACTGTGTAAAAGTAGTAAAACATACAAAAACTATACAAATTTGGTATCGTTGCAATCACAACATCACACTGAATAAAATTATAGTGTTATTTATACCACACGGTAACCGGCGTAAATTTAGGACGCAAAAAAGTGAGGCGAAATTGTTAATAAAAGTTAATATCGACGCAAAACTAAAAAAGGTACAGCTCTTTGAATGAGAGGATGGAAAAATTTTAAAAATGGCTTGGTCATTAAGGTCTAAAATAGGCTGGTCATTAAGAAACTAATTAGGGTTAAGAAACTAAGGGTTAAGAAACTAATTAGCATAAATCTAAAATTGCTCATAACTTGCTCAAAGATGATCGTTTTTCAAAATAAAAAACACTATTGTTAGCTACATTACAGCGCCGATTAGAGTATGTACTTATAATGTGGTGACAGAGCCTCATTAAGACAACCCCTTCCAAAATTGTTATGGGGGTTGTCAACACAGTACATTACAGTCTTGATAGCTGCCCCCCCCCCCTTTCTCCATTCTTTGTGTATAACCCTCCTACACCAGCATTTCAGCATTTCAGCATCCTCTTTCCCGACATCTCCTTCCCCCTCGCCATGTTTGTTTTCTCTCTTACCAATCAATGAGGTGTAATTTCTTTCCACATTTTTTTTTTGTATGTAACTCGAGCATAAAACCATTTGTACATTTTATAAGCAATTTAGTTCTATATACAGCACCAGAACCAAGCTCATTACATATATACAACACCAGAACCAAGCTCAGTACATAAATACAGTTTGAGAACCATGCTCATTACATATATACAGCACCAGAACAAAGCTCAGTATATATATTCAACACCAGAACCAAGCTCAGTACATATATACAGTATGAGAACCATGCTCATTACAGATATACAGCACTAGAACAAAGCTCAGTACATGTATACAACACCAGAACAAAGCTCATTACATATATACAACACCAGAACAAAGCTCCGTACATATATACAGCACCAGAACAAAGATCAGTACATATATACAGCATCAAACCCTAGCTAAGTGCATATATACAGCATCAGAACCAAGATCGGCACATATATACAGTGCCAGAACCAAGATCAGTACATATAAACAGTACCAGAACCAAGCTCAATACATATATACAGTACCAGAACCAAGCTTAGTACATATATACAGCACCAGAACAAAGGTCAGTACATCAGATTACAAGTACAACACCAGCACAAATACAGCTCAATTTAGTGCAACCCCTGCCGTATAGGGGTAATCATACCAAACATTTTCTCGCTGAAGATCAGACAGTGACTACGGTGCTGATTAGAGGCAGAATAAACATTTACATTAAGTGACTCACAGGTGACGTCAGATTCTAGTTGTTCTTTTTCTCATTTCTTCTTTATCCGGTCCAGACCTCTATGACGACGTCTCCCGTCCACAGCTCATTTCTGCAGTTTGCAACTCAGATGTCTTCAGCTTCTCACTTTTCAAATATTTCTGCACCTATAAACAAATATAAAGTTCTCATGGCGCCAGACACTGTGCCCCTAAATATAATATTGCCATACACTGCACCTCTAATTATAATAACACCATACACTGTGTCCCACACACACCGTGCGCCCTGTAGATAATGCCCTACATAGATCCCCCTGTAGATAGTGACCCCCATAGAGCCCCTGTAGATAGTGCCCCACATACAGCTCCTTGTACATAGTGTCCCACATATAGCCCCCGCTGTATATAGTGCCCCACATATAGCCCCCTCTGAAAATAGTACGCCACATGTAGCCCCCCTGTAGATAGAGCCGCACATATAGCCCCCGTGTAGATAGGGCTCCACATATAGCCCACCCCTGTAGATATTGCCCCACATATAGCCCCCCCCGTGTAGATAGTGCTCCACATATAGCCCACCCCTGTATATAGTCCCCCCTTTAGATATAGCCCACTCCTGTTTATAATGTCACACATATAGCCCACCCCTGTAGATAGTGCCCTGCAAATATCTCCCCCTATAAATAGTGCTACACATATAGCCCAACCCTGTATATAGTGCTTCACATATAGCTCCCACTATAGGGCTCCACATATAGCCCACCCCTGTATATAGCCCCCCAGCATATAGTGCCTCACTTAGAGCTCCCCCTATAGTGCTCCACATATAGCCCCCCTGTAGATAGAGCCAACCCCTGTAACTAGAGCCCCCCCCTGTAGATATTGTCACTCAAATAAAACTTTACATACTCACCTTAATCCCGTTCCCGCGCCGTCCGATGGCAATGCAGACCTGCTCTCTCCTGAGCAGGTCTGCTGGGGTTAAACGACGCAAACGGCGCAATGACGTTATCGCGCAGCTTGCATCGTTGAAAGGCGCTGATTGACAGGGCAAGTCATTCTATTACTTAGTACCCAAAAAAGTAATCGCGCTGCTTAAGTCGTTCAAAGGAGCTGAATGTACCCGGAAAGTACCCGGCCATTCATCGCCTATAATGCAGAGGAAGCAGGCCACCGCCATGGACGGTGCAGCGCTGGCACCCCCCTACCTTCCCCCTTAGTTGCGACAGGGGCACATGGCCCGCCTTCCCCACCTAATAGCTACACCCCTGAGTAAACATCCAGTCAGCAAGCCCACACAGCAAATATTATTATAACAAAGTGACAACATACATATTATGTCAATGGATTTATTGTTACTTATCAATATTTGTAAAAAAAAAAAAACAACTAAAAAAACAAACAAACTTCACAACAGTTATGCCACAACATGCTATAGCCTATTGGAGGGACAGTCCATAATCTTTAACCAAATCCCTTTGTCCCTTTTTGCTACTGAAATGTTAGTCCTTTTCACTTGATAAATAGATTTGCATGAATACATTTACTCTACTGCTCCATTAAGCATCTGTCTGGCCCCTAACTGCATATTAGACCCCAACAGATACTGTATATTACCGTATGTCATGATTTCATGTAATTTGGACCTTGAAAATTTCTTCATTCTGATTTTTGTTTGTGAATGAAAAAACATTTGAGCATACTGCCACCAAAACATACTGCTAAATTGTCAGCATCATCACGTTGTAGTGCCACGGATCAGATTGTGCCAATACACCATTCACTGTATAACTTTTGTCCCTATATCTTTAGTTAACATTGCACCTTGTCCTGCACAGTCCTGCCCATATTGCATAAATGACGTCTACATTATTGTATTACATGTAGAGTAATGCCACACGGTGCGGTCACGGTGCGTTTATGTTGCGTTTTTAAACTGCAACAAGTCATTTATCAAAAGAAGTCAATGGTGAAATGTTTGTTATGGACAGACTGCTGCTATTATATTACAAGGTGTTTTTTGTGTAGTTGACTGCATCTTCATAATGTCCGACCGCATGCAGTTAATGACCGCACTGCCAATGTTGTTGCTGAACTGCTTGCGTTTTTGCTAACTGTTCTGCAATATATTGTAATGGACTATATACAGGAAGCACCTAATAAACTTCAACACCAGTGAAAACTATGTCCATCAATTATTTCCTTTAAAAATGCAACAGAACTGCAGCATTACAGAGACAAAAAATGCATGCAGTTGACCGCATGCGGTTTTCAAACGCAACAAAGCTGCAACAAAACCGTGTCAATGATGCACCATGTGGCCTTACCCGTAGGCCTTATACTACAGTGCCAAAATAGCTATTCCATAGTGTAACATAGTACTCAGAAGCGAACTCATCCTAAATCCCAATGAACTGGTATTGTTTGCGGCAATAGCTCCCCAGACTGCACTGCAATCAAAAATACCAAAAAGGCCAACAGATCCCCGAACGCAAGTGTGAGCAGAGCTTAAAAATAATTTGTACCAGGGCAGAGAGATCTCTAGCAGCTGTATTAGGGTAGGAACACACACGGCGTGTTCAGGGCGGATACGCTGCATCAAGCTGCACAACGTATCCACCCTGAACACCGCAGGGAATGCTGTCCGAAAAACGACACCACGTTGTGGTGCATTTTTTTGGGCGGAATTTCCGCTTTGGAAAACAGTGTCGTAAAAAAACAAAAACCTGTTCACACTTACCCCCTTGCTTTCTTCTATGCGTAGTCTGGCCTCCTGGGATGACGTTGCAAGCGATGTGACGCTGCAGCCTGTGATTGGCTGCAGCTGTCAGATGGGATGAAACGTTATCCCTGGAGGCTGGACTGTAGAAGAAGCAGTGAACTTTGGGTAAGTATTACTTCTTTTTTTCTTACTTGCGAATTTTGTGGCGGAATCGCTGTGATTCTGCTGCAAATTTTACAACACACATCACTTTTTTTTGCGGGTTTAAGCACCCCATTGAATACAATGGGGTAAGCCCACCATGGAAGAGCTTAGAATACACATCATTATTGAACACGTTACGGCTGATAAAACTGCACTGCACTTTTTTCAGTGTTTTTTTTCCACTGTGTGGGGATGAGAGTTGTTGAAATCTCACCCACACTGCTGCTACTGTAACACGTTGCGGATTTTCCCCCAATGAAATCCGTTGCAGAAGATCCGCAGTGTTTACACCTAGTGTGTTCCTACCCTTAGGCCTTATTTACACGAGCGTAGTTCACGTCAATGATATGCGCGAGAAAATCACACGCGTCGCACGGACCTAGGTAACTCAATGGGGCCGTTCAGACAGTCCGTGATTTTCACGCAGCGTGTTTCCGCTGTGTAAAACTCACGACATGTCCTAAACTTGAGCGTTTTTTGCGCATCACGCACCCATTGAAGTCAATGGGAGTGTGAAAATCACGCGCAGCACACGGACGCAATTCCGTGTGCTGCGTGTGATTCGCACAACAGTAGAACAAGAAATGAAGGGAAAAATAAAACCACCTCCTTAATTTATTTTTCTAAACCTCAAAACCGCGTGTCATAAGGATGGCATATGCGTGAAAATCACGCAGCCACGCACCAAACACTTATGACACACGGTACTGCAACGCGCAAAATCGCAGCATTTTTTGTTCGCGCAAAACGCACACGTTCGTGTGAATTTCGCCTTAGTGTGGATTCACACGTGACAGATTTTGTTGTAGAAATTTCTGCGACTGAAAATCAGTTCAATTCATGTGAATAGAACTTGCAGAAACCCATGTACCTGCTGCCCATACAACCCATTCTGATGAATGGAACTGATTTTCAGTCGCATAGAATGTCTGCAGAAAAATCTGTCACGTGTGACTGCAACCTAATATTAACTAACTACTAAATGCCAGCAGGCAAGGACGCCCTATTTCCCAACTACCAAATAACAAATTGTAATCTTTATTACATACCTCCCAACTTTTGAATTTGTAAAATAGGGCCATTTTAAGCCACGCCCCTAACCACGCCCAATATCCCGCATCAACACATCAAATCACGGCCAGATCCTTCCGCAAATAACAAGCACACATTCTTACTGCGGATCTCTAGACTGTCTGGATATCACAGATATTATGGATCCGGTTATGTCGTCTTTATGTTACTTTTCCTAACTTTGGTATAACATTTGCTCATCACGGCAGCAGCTGCAGGACAAACCAAAAGGCTGAGAACAATGAAAGTCAAGAGGGAGACCCTGTGGTTGATGACTTTTCAATTGACAGGTAGCAGAGTTACATGATGGGGATTTTTTTTCCAGTTGTGTAACTCTGCTACCGGTCAATGGAAAAATCATCCACCAGAGCCCCCCTGTAGATTGCTCCACACACAGCCCCCCTGTACATAGCGCCAGACACAGCCCCCTGTAGATAGTTCCACACACAGCCCCCTGTAGATCGCTCCACACACAGCCCCCCTGTAGATTGCTCCACACACAGCCCCCCTGTACATAGCTCCACACACAGCCCCCTGTAGATTGCTCCACACACAGCCCCCCTGTACATAGTGCCAGAGACAGCCCCCCTGTACATAGCACCAGACACTGCCCCCTGTAGATAGCTCCACACACAGCCCCCCTGTAGATTGCTCCACACACAGCCCCCCTGTACATAGCTCCACACACAGCCCCCTGTAGATTGCTCCACACACAGCCCCCCTGTACATAGCACCAGAGACAGCCCCTCTGTACATTGCGCCAGACACAGCCCCCTGTAGATAGCTCCACACACAGCCCCCCTGTACATAGCGCCACACACAGCCCCCTGTGGATAGCTACACACACAGCCCCCCCTGTAGATCGCGCCACACACAGCCCCCTTGTACATAGCGCCACACACAGCCCCCTGTAGATAGCTACACACACAGCCCCCCCTGTAGATCGCGCCACACACAGCCCCCCTGTAGATAGCTCCACACACAGCCCCCCTGTACATAGCGCCGGACACAGCCCCCCTGTACATAGCCCCAGACACAGCCCCCTGTAGATAGCTCCCTGTAGGTAGCACAACACAAACCCCATATAAGAGGTAGCCAGCCCTACTGCTGCCACTCTCCGCTCTGCTGTCACTCACCGTCAGAAGAAGGCAGGAGTCTTGCGGCGCCGTTCTCACTGGTTTCGATGCTGGCCCGGGAGTGGACTAGTCCAGTCACCTGACCTGTCACCTGACCGGTGAGGTCAGATGACAGGTCAGGTGACTGGACTGGTCCACTCCCGTGCCGGCATCGATCCCAGTGAGAACACCGCCGCAAGACTCCTGCCTTCTTTGATAGCTGCAGCGATCAGCTGTTTTGATACAGCTGCAGCGCCCAGCGGGACATTTTGTAGACCGCCCGGGACGGTGGGACAGCAGTTAGAAACCGGGACTGTCCCACCGGATCCGGGATGGTTGGGAGGTATGTTATTACAAAGTAACAAGTCCTCTACACAAACTCCCCTGATATTTTCTCACGCACCATGAAGGATATTCTGGACACCTGGCAGCCCCCCAATCAGTCCTCAGTTCTACTACAATATGTAGAGGACTTGTTACTTTGTAGTGAGAGTCTGGAGAACAGAGAAACAGATTGTAAATCACTATTAATGTTCCTAGAAGAAGTAGGCTGTAAAGCAAGCACAAGCTGCAATTATGTGCCAAAACAGTGGTTTTCCTTGGTCTCTGTATTTCCCAAGGTATGAAACACTTAACTCCTGACAGGCTGGAAATCATACAGAAACACCCAGTCCCTAGGAACCCCAAACAATTGAGGACTTTCCTGGGTTTAATAGGGGACTGCAGAGCTTGGATCAGGGAGGCCTCTGCTATGATGCAACCATTATATGACTGTCTCACCGCTGACCCATTTGTACTGTCACCTGAGACAATTGACAATTTTCACTCCCTGAAGCTGTCACTGACTACAAGGCCAGCACTGGGACTTACTGACTACAATAAGCCATTGACTCTGTTCTGCCATGAACAGGCAGGCCAGGCCTCTGGAGTATTAGCCCAACATCAGGGAGGCCGGATGCGATCTCTTGCTTATTACTCCCTTGCTCTGGATCCCATTGTACTAGGATCCCCGACCTGTATACGCGCTGTCTCAGCAGCAGCAGCTTTACTGGATAAAGCAACAAATATTGTTCTCCAACATGACATTATTGTGCAAGTCCCACACGCAGTGCAAGAAATGATGAACAGTCAAGACAAAACACTTATCAGTTACAAGACTTACTAAAACTGAACTTACTCTTCTGTCCCCTAATGTGACTATCAAATGTTGTGTTGTTCTGAATCCAGCGACACTCCTGCCCCTAGATTCTGAACAAAAGGGGGGAGGAGTGGGGGCACAGGGACATGGACACCCCCTTATTGGAGTGGGGGGACAGGGACATGGACACCCCCTTATTGGAGTGGGGGGACAGGGACATGGACACCCCCCTTATTTTTCAACTATCCACTGATGATGAATTATTTAATTTTGAATATGAATATGACTGTCAAAGCCTAGTGGATATGGAATCAAACGGCATAACCAGTATAGAAGTGTGAAGAAAGTTAATCCAGCGCTGCAGGTATGTTGTTAAAAAGGAACGTAGTCCCAATTTTATTGTATCAAAAAGTTTAAAATTCGATGTCAGGTGCATATGGGCATCAAGGCAGTAATGGGTGGATATTTCAGCGCCTACGCGTTTCAAGCACGGCAAGTGCTCTTAGTCATGGCATCCATTCACTCCATTTACTCCATTCACTCCTCCCCCCATTCTGGCATAACCAGTATATTTGATGTTGCTCTGATTAACCCTGATGCTGAGTATTTTGTAGATGGATCTCAATATTGGAGCGAATATAAAGGACATTTCCTCACTGGGTATGCAGTGGTCCACAATGGGTGGCCAGAAGCTTTTCCAGTGGCTAAAGCAAATGCAGATACCACAGCAAAGACACTGATAGCGGAGGTAGTGTGCCGCTATGGAGTACCAGAGACAAGTGACAGAGGTACTGACTTTACCCAAGAACTATTGAGGAACATATTAAAAAGCCTTGGGATAGAACAAGCATTTCACACTCCCGATTACCCACAAAGCACTGGTAAGGTAAAAAGACTAAATGGAACTTTGAAATTAAAAATCCAGAAGGCCATGAATGAAACTTCTTTACCGTGGACACAATGTCTACCCCTGGCTTTATACTCTGTAAGAACAGCACCGAGAGGGAAGGATAAACTTTCTCCCTATGAAATATTGTTTGGAAATATGCCAAAGACAGGACTGTATTTCCCTCAGCAGTTACAAAGAATTATGACAACATGACCACATACTGGGCTGCCCTACACAAACAACTGGAGAGGACACATAAACTAATCCTTTCTTCTATCCCAGATCCAAACTTTCTTTTCAGGTACCCACTCACTACAACCTGGAGACTGGTGGTAACAAAAATACACAACAGGAGCAGTCTGGAAGCAAGGTACAGCCAACCAGTAGGAGTACAGCCAGTCACCGCCACATCAGTGAAGCTCCAAGGACCAGCCAATTGGATACATGCAAGCCATTGTAAAAAGGTTATCAGCCCAGATGATGTTGTCTTGATCGATGATGTTGCCCCTCGTGGGGACGATCACTCAAGTTCTCAAGGAGGAAGTGGACAATAAATTCATAAAATATCATCAAATTATAACAGCATTAACAAACTTATCTGATTGTTGGATATGCACACACAGTCCCATAAGCTCAAAATCCATGCCATACATGGCTTTGCCCCTTAGTGAGAAAGAACTTCTTAACACTACATGTTGGGATCCCTCAAAAGGTAAAGGATAACATAAAAAGGTATACATGGTCTAATAGCAGTGTCCCTTACCCATAGCAGGATGGATGGAGGATCCTGCTGGCAGGTAAATCTAACCCTGATACCTGGTAAGGCACTGATTCTCACACAAAAGGAAAATGGAACATGGGTCCCTAAAAAATGTCACTAAAACACTGACACTAGGTGAGATCCCCATAAAAGACATAAAGATAAGCTTCAATAAAACCCAACATTTACCGGTTTATTTGCTTATATTCTCTGTATGAAGTTACATTATAAATTATTAAGTAGGATGCCGAATTACTTTGTTTGATTTAGTTTAAGGGCCTGACATTGTTATTGTATGTACTTGGAACAACATTTATATTACATAGATGATATCACCAAATTAGTATTTATTTTAACAATTGACAAGGGTTGGGGGTCCCCGGCAAGTGCCAGTAAAAATGAACTAAAAGACTTTTAACACGATGAACTCCATCAATGAGGTGCGGCAGGTGCAGCGGGAGCCAGTACAACGCGTTTATCATCAACTGACGGCAGTGTCACAATTCCAAGCAGCCGCCCAGACAAGTAACGTACCGGAGGAAAAGAACAAATACGGAGGGTTTGTGGTGGTCACAATAACACTCCACTAATCCGTCTATGTGGGAACTCACCCCAGGCTCATAGCACGAGGTGTTATGTACAGCCCGGTGACGTAAACTAAAAGAGACGGTGTCTGACAGATGAGAAGGACCAAACCAAGTCCTGATGACAGCAAAGATCAAAGTAAAGACCAAAGACCTGAGTGAATCCGTCAACAGTATCAAGTGTTTTAATCAAAAGACAGGCGAAGAAGAGGACGATGATGTACAGGACTTGTCAATACACTGGTGGGACCCCATACCCAACCCGGACATTGGTGATGGCATCATATTAGTTGTGGCCCTATTAATATATTGTTTACGTTTTCTAATCATAATATATAATTTCTGTAATTTAATATGAGGAAAGGGGGGTCCCAGATGAGTTCAAAGCATGTGATCAAGTGGCAGCAGGGTTTGAATCCATACTCCCAATAATTACAGTGAACAAGAATGTAGATTGGATAAATTATCTTTATTACAACTAACAACGCTATGCCAATTACACTCGTGACGCATTACAGGGATTGGCAGACCAGTTAGGGCCCACTACAATTGTGGCTTTCCAAAATAGGTTAGTGTTAGATATGGTTCTAGCCGAGAAAGGAGGTGTATGCGCTATGGTAACAGGAGTTTACTGTACATACATTCCCGATAACACCGGCCCTAACAGTAAAACTACTATGGCAATTAAAAAACTGGAGAACTTGTCAGCTAAACTTAAGCAGAATTCTGTAATGGCAGGAAGGAGGTGAAGGGAAAGTGAGCCCTAATCTACCCACCGCCCTGTCCCTGCCTACTTGCAACGACCCGCCCTAGGCGACGAGGTACAACTGGGCGGCGGTCCCTACGCTGGCTAAGTGCACAGGAAGACAAACAGGGAACACGCAAGGGAAGGGGCAGTAGCCACGGAACGCCACGAGGAAACGGGGCGGCGAACGAACAGTCAGGACCAGGACGAAGTGAGTACACCCGAGCGAGCACGGAGACAGAAGCAAGCCAGGGGCAAAGCAAAGCAGGTCAAGCAGAACTGCAGCAAGGCAGAAGCACGGCAGAAGCAGGCTGGAGCAAGCAGCAGTGGGGCCAGGAATCCAAAAGAATTACAAGCACTGAGGGAGAGCACAGGGCAGGTAATAAAGGACAGGGGGCGGAGCTAACTCCGACAGACCAGGCCGCGATAGGCTCTCCCACTCCTGAGCCTGCCACCCTGGTTGGTGGGAGATGGTGTCAGTCGAACAGGTCTGGCCTCAGGTGTGGATTGATTAATCCCAGGAGTATAGCTAGATGAAGTACCTGGCAGATCCCTAACAAATTCTGGAATAAATAATCCTTGGGACCAGCATTTCAAATGGTTTTCCGACTGGAAGAGTGCCCTTGCACAAGTAGAGGTCATTATTTTAATAATAATCGTTATTATTTTGGTAATTGCAGGTTGTGTAGTTTCTTGTGTAAGAAAACTTATCACAAAGACTGTTGACCAGGCGATTCCCGATGTTGCTTTAACCTAGAGCAGGGGTCGGGAACCTATGGCTCGCGAGCCAGATATGGCTCTTTTGATGGCCGTATCTGGCTCGCAGACAGGGCTCCTACCTGTCTATGGGAAGGATGCATGCACCGCGCTCCATCAGCCCGTGCACCGCGCTCCATCAGGCCGCGGTGCACGCTGATATTGGTAGTTCTTTGATGGCCTGATAAGCATTGGCGGCAGTGGTGAGCGGCAGGGAGCATGGACTACATTTCCCATAACTCCCTGCATAGCCGCGCCGTCTGCAAGCACGCACCTGCGTCCCCTAGTGAAGCGGCATCTGCCTCCTCCCTTGTGTCTCCCTTGGACGTTAACGGTAGGAAGTATTCTATTCGTCGTTGGTTAGCAACAGCATTAAAACGTTATTATGTTATAAAAAAAAGAGTTCGGAGATTTGTTGTTCTTTAAAATTAAATACAAGTCAATGTGTGCACTTTATGTACAGTGAGACTATTTAATAAAGTTCAATTATTTATTACGCTGGGTGTGCCTGCTTGTATGTACCACTTTAAGTAGTAAATGCTTTAGTTCCCTATGGGTCTGAGCCTCTCTTTTTTGTTCATTTTCTGTAAGACCAACACTTTTAAAAGGGCCACTGACAGATACAATTGCTCCAGCGGTCACTTAGTACACAAAGGAGTGTTCCTCTCTGCTGCACTAAGCCACCGCTGGACCTAAACAATAATTCGCTGTAAAATAATAAAATAGATAATTGACATAACTGACAATGCGTTGTGTGACATGTCCAACATTCCAGCTTCTTTCTTCTGCGAATGCCTCAAAGCTGGCATTCTCTCAACATCAGGTGGGAAGAATGCCAGCTTCCAGTCATGCGCAGGAAAAAGAAGAAGCCAGACTGCTGGACTGATGTCATGCATCGCAAGCTCACAATGTAAGTTATTTATTTAATTTTTTTACTGCTAATTACCATTGTTTCCCTAACAGTACTCCCCCTTTTATGAGGGGCCACCGGACCCTTACTAAGGGGACCCGGTTTAGTGGGGAAGAGGAGGTGGAACCTCCTGATCAATACCCCAGCGTGAACATCACGGGCAGGTACCCAAGTCCTCTCCTCCGGCCCGTATCCTCTCCAATGGACCAGGTACTGGAGGGAGCCCTGGACCATCCTACTGTCCATAATCTTGGCCACCTCGAATTCCACCCCCTCAGGGGTGAGAACGGGAACAGGAGGTATCCTCGAGGGGGACCAGGACGGGGAGCAGCGTTTAAGGAGGGAGGCATGGAAGACGTCATGTATGCGAAAGGATGGGGGGAGCTCCAGACGGAAGGATACAGGGTTGAGGACTTCAATGATCTTATAAGGTCAAATAAATCGGGGAGCAAACTTCCTGGACGGGACCTTAAGGCGCAAGTTCCTGGACGACAACCAGACCAAATCCCCGACGACAAACCGGGGGTTAGCAGAACGTCTACTATCCGCCTGAATCTTTTGTGCGCTCTGGGACGCCTCTAGGTTCTTCTGAACCTGGGCCCAGACAGTGCACAGTTCCCGATGAACCTCCTCTACCTCAGGATTATTGGAACAACCAGGGGAGACGGAGGAGAACCTTGGGTTAAACCCGAAATTACAGAAAAACGGGGAGACCCCTGACGAGTTACTGACCCGGTTATTCAGGGAAAATTCAGCAAGGGGAAGGAATGAGACCCAATCGAATTGACAGTCAGAGATGAAACACCTTAAATATTGTTCCAGGGATTGGTTGGTCCTTTCCGTTTGGCCATTAGTTTCGGGATGGAAGGCGGAGGAGAAGGACAGATCAATCTCCAACTTTTTACAAAAAGCTCTCCAAAATAAGGAAACAAATTGTACCCCTCTGTCAGAAACGATATTGACTGGGGCCCCATGGAGACGCAGGATGTGTTTCACAAACAAAGAAGCTAACGTCTTGGCGTTAGGTAGCTTCTTAAGGGGCACAAAGTGGCACATCTTGCTGAAGCGGTCGACTACCACCCACACCACCGACTTGCCCTGAGATGGAGGCAAATCGGTGATAAAATCCATGGAGATATGGGTCCAAGGTCTCTGGGGGATGGGCAAGGAACGTAGTAGGCCCGCAGGTCGGGACCTAGGGGTTTTGGACCTAGCGCAAACCTCACAAGCGGCGACGTAAGCCCTAACATCTTTAGGCAACCCAGGCCACCAATAGTTTCTGGTAATGAGGTGTTTGGTGCCCAAGATGCCAGGATGACCAGATAGAGCGGAGTCATGGTTTTCCCTGAGTACCCTCAGCCGGTATTGCAGGGGAACAAACAGTTTGTCCCCAGGGACGTTCCCGGGAGCTGCACCCTGATCAGCCGCGATATCAGAAGCTAAATCAGAATCCGTGGCAGAGACGATTATACCAGGGGGTAAAATACAAGCAGGATCCTTCTCGGAAGGAGGATTGGCCATGAAACTACGTGACAGAGCGTCAGCCTTAATATTCTTGGACCCAGCCCTATAGGTAACCAAGAAATTAAATCTGGTAAAGAATAGTGCCCACCGAGCTTGTCTAGGATTAAGCCTCCGGGCCGATTCTAGGAAAACCAGATTCTTGTGATCCGTAAGGACCGTTACCTGGTGTCTGGCCCCCTCCAGGAAGTGCCGCCACTCCTCAAAAGCCCATTTAATGGCTAGAAGTTCGCGGTTGCCAATATCATAGTTACTCTCCGTGGGCGAAAACTTCCTAGAGAAGTAAGCACAGGGGCGGAGATTGGTGAGGGAGCTGGTACCCTGGGACAAGACGGCCCCCACTCCCACCTCGGAAGCGTCAACCTCCACAATAAATGGCTCCTCTTGGTTGGGCTGAATCAGCACGGGGGCCGAGATAAAGCACTTCTTGAGAGTCTCAAAGGCCTGGACGGCCTCAGGGGGCCAATGGAGGACATCGGCACCCTTGCGGGTAAGGTCCGTAAGAGGCTTAGCGACGACCGAGAAGTTGGCAATAAATCTCCTGTAATAGTTGGCGAACCCTAAAAAACACTGTAACGCCTTAAGGGAGGCAGGTTGGACCCATTCCGCCACAGCTTGAACCTTGGCAGGGTCCATGCGGAATTCATGAGGAGTGAGGATTTGCCCTAAAAATGGTATCTCCTGTACCCCAAAGACACATTTTTCAGTCTTAGCAAACAGATTATTCTCCCGAAGGACCTGGAGCACCTTCCTGACATGCTCCACGTGGGAGGACCAGTCCTTGGAAAACACCAGTATGTCATCAAGGTACACAACAAGAAAATTACCCAGGTACTCTCTCAGGATTTCATTAATAAAATTCTGGAAGACAGCAGGGGCATTACACAACCCAAAGGGCATGACCAGGTATTCGAAATGACCCTCGGGTGTGTTGAACGCAGTTTTCCACTCATCCCCCTCTTTGATGCGGATAAGGTTATATGCCCCCCGTAGATCGAACTTAGAAAACCATTGGGCTCCCTGAACCTGATTAAAAAGATCCGGAATCAAAGGAAGTGGGTACTGGTTCCTTACGGTGACCTTATTCAGGTTACGATAATCAATGCACGGCCTAAGACCACCATCCTTCTTCCCCACGAAGAAGAAGCCAGCACCTACAGGAGAAGTCGAGGGGCGAATGAAACCCTTGGCCAGGCATTCTTGGATATACACCCTCATCGCTTCACGTTCAGGACATGAAAGATTAAATATCCTACCCTTAGGAAGCTTGGCACCAGGCACCAAATCGATAGCGCAATCGTAATCTCTATGGGGGGGCAACACCTCGGAGGCCTCCTTAGAAAACACATCGGCGAAGTCCTGAACAAACTCAGGAAGCGTGTTTACCTCCTCCCGGGGAGAAATAGAGTTAACAGAAAGACATGACATAAGACATTCATTACCCCATTTGGTGAGATCCCCAGTATTCCAATCAAATGTGGGATTATGCAACTGCAACCAGGGAAGGCCTAAAACCAGATCAGACGATAATCCCTGCATCACCAGTACAGAGCACTGCTCCAAATGCATGGAGCCAACCAGGAGTTCAAAAACAGGAGTATGCTGAGTAAAATAACCATTAGCAAGGGGGGTTGAGTCGATTCCTACTACAGGGATAGGATAAGGTAAATCAATACAAGGCATCTTTAGAGACATAGCAAATTCCACAGACATGATATTAGCAGATGAGCCAGAATCCACGAAGGCACTGCCCGTGGCAGACCGGCCAGCAAACGAGACCTGAAAGGGAAGCAAAATTTTATTGCGTTTCACATTAACGGGAAATACCTGTGCGCCCAAGTGACCTCCCCGATGATCACTTAGGCGCGGAAGTTTTCCGGCTTCTTATTCTTGCGCCTGGGACAGGTGTTCAGTAGATGCTTGTCGTCCCCACAGTAGAAGCAGAGACCATTCATTCTGCGAAACTCCCTACGTTGTCGAGGGGACATGGAGGCCCCGAGTTGCATAGGTACCTCCGAGTCCTCCGTGGAGGGGCGAGGAGACGGGACCTCGGGGGGGATCGCAGAAAAGTCAGAGGGGAGCACACTGAAGCGTTCTAGCTGACGTTCCCTGAGACGTCGGTCAAGTCGTACTGCTAGGGCCATAACCTGGTCAAGGGAGTCAGGCGAGGGGTAGCTAACCAGCAGATCCTTCAGGGCGTCAGATAATCCTAACCTAAACTGGCACCTTAGGGCCGGATCGTTCCACTGAGAAGCTACGCACCACTTCCTAAAATCAGAACAGTATTCCTCAACCGGTCTCCCACCCTGACGTAAGGTCACCAGCTGACTCTCGGCTAAAGCAGTTCTGTCAGTCTCGTCGTAAATGAGTCCGAGGGCAGAGAAAAAACGATCAACAGAGGAAAGTTCAGGGGCGTCAGGAGCCAAGGAGAAGGCCCACTCTTGGGGCCCTTCCTGGAATCGGGATATGATGATACCCACCCGCTGGTTCTCGGAACCTGAGGAGTGGGGCTTTAGGCGGAAATACAGTCTGCAACTCTCCCGGAAGGAGAGAAACGTCTTACGGTCCCCTGAAAACCGGTCAGGTAGCTTGAGGTCAGGTTCTAGAGGTGAGGTGAGGGGTACTACTAAAGCAGCGTCACCCTGATTGACCCTTTGGGCCAGGGCCTGGACCTGTAGGGAGAGGCCCTGCATCTGCTGGGTCAGGGTCTCAAGGGGGTCCATGATAGCGTCAGCGTAGGAGAAATGGTAGACTAGGTAAGGGCTTGTAATTATGTAATGGCAGGAAGGAGGTGAAGGGAAAGTGAGCCCTAATCTACCCACCGCCCTGTCCCTGCCTACTTGCAACGACCCGCCCTAGGCGACGAGGTACAACTGGGCGGCGGTCCCTACGCTGGCTAAGTGCACAGGAAGACAAACAGGGAACACGCAAGGGAAGGGGCAGTAGCCACGGAACGCCACGAGGAAACGGGGCGGCGAACGAACAGTCAGGACCAGGACGAAGTGAGTACACCCGAGCGAGCACGGAGACAGAAGCAAGCCAGGGGCAAAGCAAAGCAGGTCAAGCAGAACTGCAGCAAGGCAGAAGCACGGCAGAAGCAGGCTGGAGCAAGCAGCAGTGGGGCCAGGAATCCAAAAGAATTACAAGCACTGAGGGAGAGCACAGGGCAGGTAATAAAGGACAGGGGGCGGAGCTAACTCCGACAGACCAGGCCGCGATAGGCTCTCCCACTCCTGAGCCTGCCACCCTGGTTGGTGGGAGATGGTGTCAGTCGAACAGGTCTGGCCTCAGGTGTGGATTGATTAATCCCAGGAGTATAGCTAGATGAAGTACCTGGCAGATCCCTAACAAATTCTGGAATAAATAATCCTTGGGACCAGCATTTCAAATGGTTTTCCGACTGGAAGAGTGCCCTTGCACAAGTAGAGGTCATTATTTTAATAATAATCGTTATTATTTTGGTAATTGCAGGTTGTGTAGTTTCTTGTGTAAGAAAACTTATCACAAAGACTGTTGACCAGGCGATTCCCGATGTTGCTTTAACCTAGAGCAGGGGTCGGGAACCTATGGCTCGCGAGCCAGATATGGCTCTTTTGATGGCCGTATCTGGCTCGCAGACAGGGCTCCTACCTGTCTATGGGAAGGATGCATGCACCGCGCTCCATCAGCCCGTGCACCGCGCTCCATCAGGCCGCGGTGCACGCTGATATTGGTAGTTCTTTGATGGCCTGATAAGCATTGGCGGCAGTGGTGAGCGGCAGGGAGCATGGACTACATTTCCCATAACTCCCTGCATAGCCGCGCCGTCTGCAAGCACGCACCTGCGTCCCCTAGTGAAGCGGCATCTGCCTCCTCCCTTGTGTCTCCCTTGGACGTTAACGGTAGGAAGTATTCTATTCGTCGTTGGTTAGCAACAGCATTAAAACGTTATTATGTTATAAAAAAAAGAGTTCGGAGATTTGTTGTTCTTTAAAATTAAATACAAGTCAATGTGTGCACTTTATGTACAGTGAGACTATTTAATAAAGTTCAATTATTTATTACGCTGGGTGTGCCTGCTTGTATGTACCACTTTAAGTAGTAAATGCTTTAGTTCCCTATGGGTCTGAGCCTCTCTTTTTTGTTCATTTTCTGTAAGACCAACACTTTTAAAAGGGCCACTGACAGATACAATTGCTCCAGCGGTCACTTAGTACACAAAGGAGTGTTCCTCTCTGCTGCACTAAGCCACCGCTGGACCTAAACAATAATTCGCTGTAAAATAATAAAATAGATAATTGACATAACTGACAATGCGTTGTGTGACATGTCCAACATTCCAGCTTCTTTCTTCTGCGAATGCCTCAAAGCTGGCATTCTCTCAACATCAGGTGGGAAGAATGCCAGCTTCCAGTCATGCGCAGGAAAAAGAAGAAGCCAGACTGCTGGACTGATGTCATGCATCGCAAGCTCACAATGTAAGTTATTTATTTAATTTTTTTACTGCTAATTACCATTGTTTCAGTCCAGTTGTGGCTTTATACAGCAGGGAGGAGCATTCCTTGCTGTACTAAGTGAACATTGGAGCGATTGATCTGTCAATGGCCCTTTAAACATATTGTACGGCTCTCGCGGAATTATATTTCAAAATATGTGGCGTTTACGGCTCTCTTAGCCAAAAAGGTTCCTGACCCCTGACCTAGAGGAAAAAGATCTCTACACCGACGCAGAATCCGCTATTCCCCTTAAAACAGTTGTGTATTATCAGAACAATTAATACAAAGGTAGGGAAAGTTAGGATCATTCAGGAACCAGGATAGTCCAGGTACAAAGGGGGGTCACTCATAAGGAGTAGCTCGTCTCAAACTGGTGAAGAAATCCAAAACCCCTACCCACCTGGTTCGAGTGATCAGTAGGTTGCTAAACTAATTCAGGGGCAGCAAGGAATGATAATAATAATAATTTTTAGGGGGGTCTGTGAAGGATCGCCACTATGTATATTTGTGTGCTTGCAAAAATTATTATTATTCTTACATAAAGCTTCTCAGTATATCATATTCTGCTATAATGCTATGTAGTATGATAAAATGGCACAAGATGGCGCCGGAGCATGAGACAATGCCCTGGAATGTGAAAAAAGCAACATGAAGTTTTAACCCACAAACTTATTGAACAAATAAGAAAAGGGCATGTTTGAACAAGAACCAATTAGCACCTTGGAGGTGTCACAAGATCATATACTGATAATTGACGCCATTTTTGCTATATAAGTTTTGCATTGTTTTAAATAAAGTTGTTGTGCTCCTATCTCATCGAGAGAGGTATTCTACCTGAGCTCTGCTTCTGGTGTAATTCTTCCCGCGCTACTCGGTGAAAACCAGGCTGACTAACTGGGAACGAGGATCTAAAACTTCACAAAGCAAACAGACAAACCACACATATATGATTAAAATGATCAATGCTTGGAACTAGCTAGAGAACGTGGATGATTGCTGCAATGTGCACGTGTGGGACACCTATTAGACTTGATGTCTGGGCTGAGTACAAGGGCTGCTGGATGTAGCAGTCACTTCATAGGTTATCTACCAGTGTACCCAGTAACCAAGCATGTATTAAAATCAGAGAAGCCCCCCCGACATGTTTCGCTACTGCTGTAGCGTCCTCAGGGGTTATCGGGGCTAATGACATCGCGCCGGAAAATTCTCCCTGTTAAACTTTCCTGGGTTTAATAGGGGACTGCAGAGCTTGGATCAGGGAGGCCTCTGCTATGATGCAACCATTATATGACTGTCTCACCGCTGACCCATTTGTACTGTCACCTGAGACAATTGACAATTTTCACTCCCTGAAGCTGTCACTGACTACAAGGCCAGCACTGGGACTTACTGACTACAATAAGCCATTGACTCTGTTCTGCCATGAACAGGCAGGCCAGGCCTCTGGAGTATTAGCCCAACATCAGGGAGGCCGGATGCGATCTCTTGCTTATTACTCCCTTGCTCTGGATCCCATTGTACTAGGATCCCCGACCTGTATACGCGCTGTCTCAGCAGCAGCAGCTTTACTGGATAAAGCAACAAATATTGTTCTCCAACATGACATTATTGTGCAAGTCCCACACGCAGTGCAAGAAATGATGAACAGTCAAGACAAAACACTTATCAGTTACAAGACTTACTAAAACTGAACTTACTCTTCTGTCCCCTAATGTGACTATCAAATGTTGTGTTGTTCTGAATCCAGCGACACTCCTGCCCCTAGATTCTGAACAAAAGGGGGGAGGAGTGGGGGCACAGGGACATGGACACCCCCTTATTGGAGTGGGGGGACAGGGACATGGACACCCCCTTATTGGAGTGGGGGGACAGGGACATGGACACCCCCCTTATTTTTCAACTATCCACTGATGATGAATTATTTAATTTTGAATATGAATATGACTGTCAAAGCCTAGTGGATATGGAATCAAACGGCATAACCAGTATAGAAGTGTGAAGAAAGTTAATCCAGCGCTGCAGGTATGTTGTTAAAAAGGAACGTAGTCCCAATTTTATTGTATCAAAAAGTTTAAAATTCGATGTCAGGTGCATATGGGCATCAAGGCAGTAATGGGTGGATATTTCAGCGCCTACGCGTTTCAAGCACGGCAAGTGCTCTTAGTCATGGCATCCATTCACTCCATTTACTCCATTCACTCCTCCCCCCATTCTGGCATAACCAGTATATTTGATGTTGCTCTGATTAACCCTGATGCTGAGTATTTTGTAGATGGATCTCAATATTGGAGCGAATATAAAGGACATTTCCTCACTGGGTATGCAGTGGTCCACAATGGGTGGCCAGAAGCTTTTCCAGTGGCTAAAGCAAATGCAGATACCACAGCAAAGACACTGATAGCGGAGGTAGTGTGCCGCTATGGAGTACCAGAGACAAGTGACAGAGGTACTGACTTTACCCAAGAACTATTGAGGAACATATTAAAAAGCCTTGGGATAGAACAAGCATTTCACACTCCCGATTACCCACAAAGCACTGGTAAGGTAAAAAGACTAAATGGAACTTTGAAATTAAAAATCCAGAAGGCCATGAATGAAACTTCTTTACCGTGGACACAATGTCTACCCCTGGCTTTATACTCTGTAAGAACAGCACCGAGAGGGAAGGATAAACTTTCTCCCTATGAAATATTGTTTGGAAATATGCCAAAGACAGGACTGTATTTCCCTCAGCAGTTACAAAGAATTATGACAACATGACCACATACTGGGCTGCCCTACACAAACAACTGGAGAGGACACATAAACTAATCCTTTCTTCTATCCCAGATCCAAACTTTCTTTTCAGGTACCCACTCACTACAACCTGGAGACTGGTGGTAACAAAAATACACAACAGGAGCAGTCTGGAAGCAAGGTACAGCCAACCAGTAGGAGTACAGCCAGTCACCGCCACATCAGTGAAGCTCCAAGGACCAGCCAATTGGATACATGCAAGCCATTGTAAAAAGGTTATCAGCCCAGATGATGTTGTCTTGATCGATGATGTTGCCCCTCGTGGGGACGATCACTCAAGTTCTCAAGGAGGAAGTGGACAATAAATTCATAAAATATCATCAAATTATAACAGCATTAACAAACTTATCTGATTGTTGGATATGCACACACAGTCCCATAAGCTCAAAATCCATGCCATACATGGCTTTGCCCCTTAGTGAGAAAGAACTTCTTAACACTACATGTTGGGATCCCTCAAAAGGTAAAGGATAACATAAAAAGGTATACATGGTCTAATAGCAGTGTCCCTTACCCATAGCAGGATGGATGGAGGATCCTGCTGGCAGGTAAATCTAACCCTGATACCTGGTAAGGCACTGATTCTCACACAAAAGGAAAATGGAACATGGGTCCCTAAAAAATGTCACTAAAACACTGACACTAGGTGAGATCCCCATAAAAGACATAAAGATAAGCTTCAATAAAACCCAACATTTACCGGTTTATTTGCTTATATTCTCTGTATGAAGTTACATTATAAATTATTAAGTAGGATGCCGAATTACTTTGTTTGATTTAGTTTAAGGGCCTGACATTGTTATTGTATGTACTTGGAACAACATTTATATTACATAGATGATATCACCAAATTAGTATTTATTTTAACAATTGACAAGGGTTGGGGGTCCCCGGCAAGTGCCAGTAAAAATGAACTAAAAGACTTTTAACACGATGAACTCCATCAATGAGGTGCGGCAGGTGCAGCGGGAGCCAGTACAACGCGTTTATCATCAACTGACGGCAGTGTCACAATTCCAAGCAGCCGCCCAGACAAGTAACGTACCGGAGGAAAAGAACAAATACGGAGGGTTTGTGGTGGTCACAATAACACTCCACTAATCCGTCTATGTGGGAACTCACCCCAGGCTCATAGCACGAGGTGTTATGTACAGCCCGGTGACGTAAACTAAAAGAGACGGTGTCTGACAGATGAGAAGGACCAAACCAAGTCCTGATGACAGCAAAGATCAAAGTAAAGACCAAAGACCTGAGTGAATCCGTCAACAGTATCAAGTGTTTTAATCAAAAGACAGGCGAAGAAGAGGACGATGATGTACAGGACTTGTCAATACACTGGTGGGACCCCATACCCAACCCGGACATTGGTGATGGCATCATATTAGTTGTGGCCCTATTAATATATTGTTTACGTTTTCTAATCATAATATATAATTTCTGTAATTTAATATGAGGAAAGGGGGGTCCCAGATGAGTTCAAAGCATGTGATCAAGTGGCAGCAGGGTTTGAATCCATACTCCCAATAATTACAGTGAACAAGAATGTAGATTGGATAAATTATCTTTATTACAACTAACAACGCTATGCCAATTACACTCGTGACGCATTACAGGGATTGGCAGACCAGTTAGGGCCCACTACAATTGTGGCTTTCCAAAATAGGTTAGTGTTAGATATGGTTCTAGCCGAGAAAGGAGGTGTATGCGCTATGGTAACAGGAGTTTACTGTACATACATTCCCGATAACACCGGCCCTAACAGTAAAACTACTATGGCAATTAAAAAACTGGAGAACTTGTCAGCTAAACTTAAGCAGAATTCTGTAATGGCAGGAAGGAGGTGAAGGGAAAGTGAGCCCTAATCTACCCACCGCCCTGTCCCTGCCTACTTGCAACGACCCGCCCTAGGCGACGAGGTACAACTGGGCGGCGGTCCCTACGCTGGCTAAGTGCACAGGAAGACAAACAGGGAACACGCAAGGGAAGGGGCAGTAGCCACGGAACGCCACGAGGAAACGGGGCGGCGAACGAACAGTCAGGACCAGGACGAAGTGAGTACACCCGAGCGAGCACGGAGACAGAAGCAAGCCAGGGGCAAAGCAAAGCAGGTCAAGCAGAACTGCAGCAAGGCAGAAGCACGGCAGAAGCAGGCTGGAGCAAGCAGCAGTGGGGCCAGGAATCCAAAAGAATTACAAGCACTGAGGGAGAGCACAGGGCAGGTAATAAAGGACAGGGGGCGGAGCTAACTCCGACAGACCAGGCCGCGATAGGCTCTCCCACTCCTGAGCCTGCCACCCTGGTTGGTGGGAGATGGTGTCAGTCGAACAGGTCTGGCCTCAGGTGTGGATTGATTAATCCCAGGAGTATAGCTAGATGAAGTACCTGGCAGATCCCTAACAAATTCTGGAATAAATAATCCTTGGGACCAGCATTTCAAATGGTTTTCCGACTGGAAGAGTGCCCTTGCACAAGTAGAGGTCATTATTTTAATAATAATCGTTATTATTTTGGTAATTGCAGGTTGTGTAGTTTCTTGTGTAAGAAAACTTATCACAAAGACTGTTGACCAGGCGATTCCCGATGTTGCTTTAACCTAGAGCAGGGGTCGGGAACCTATGGCTCGCGAGCCAGATATGGCTCTTTTGATGGCCGTATCTGGCTCGCAGACAGGGCTCCTACCTGTCTATGGGAAGGATGCATGCACCGCGCTCCATCAGCCCGTGCACCGCGCTCCATCAGGCCGCGGTGCACGCTGATATTGGTAGTTCTTTGATGGCCTGATAAGCATTGGCGGCAGTGGTGAGCGGCAGGGAGCATGGACTACATTTCCCATAACTCCCTGCATAGCCGCGCCGTCTGCAAGCACGCACCTGCGTCCCCTAGTGAAGCGGCATCTGCCTCCTCCCTTGTGTCTCCCTTGGACGTTAACGGTAGGAAGTATTCTATTCGTCGTTGGTTAGCAACAGCATTAAAACGTTATTATGTTATAAAAAAAAGAGTTCGGAGATTTGTTGTTCTTTAAAATTAAATACAAGTCAATGTGTGCACTTTATGTACAGTGAGACTATTTAATAAAGTTCAATTATTTATTACGCTGGGTGTGCCTGCTTGTATGTACCACTTTAAGTAGTAAATGCTTTAGTTCCCTATGGGTCTGAGCCTCTCTTTTTTGTTCATTTTCTGTAAGACCAACACTTTTAAAAGGGCCACTGACAGATACAATTGCTCCAGCGGTCACTTAGTACACAAAGGAGTGTTCCTCTCTGCTGCACTAAGCCACCGCTGGACCTAAACAATAATTCGCTGTAAAATAATAAAATAGATAATTGACATAACTGACAATGCGTTGTGTGACATGTCCAACATTCCAGCTTCTTTCTTCTGCGAATGCCTCAAAGCTGGCATTCTCTCAACATCAGGTGGGAAGAATGCCAGCTTCCAGTCATGCGCAGGAAAAAGAAGAAGCCAGACTGCTGGACTGATGTCATGCATCGCAAGCTCACAATGTAAGTTATTTATTTAATTTTTTTACTGCTAATTACCATTGTTTCCCTAACAGTACTCCCCCTTTTATGAGGGGCCACCGGACCCTTACTAAGGGGACCCGGTTTAGTGGGGAAGAGGAGGTGGAACCTCCTGATCAATACCCCAGCGTGAACATCACGGGCAGGTACCCAAGTCCTCTCCTCCGGCCCGTATCCTCTCCAATGGACCAGGTACTGGAGGGAGCCCTGGACCATCCTACTGTCCATAATCTTGGCCACCTCGAATTCCACCCCCTCAGGGGTGAGAACGGGAACAGGAGGTATCCTCGAGGGGGACCAGGACGGGGAGCAGCGTTTAAGGAGGGAGGCATGGAAGACGTCATGTATGCGAAAGGATGGGGGGAGCTCCAGACGGAAGGATACAGGGTTGAGGACTTCAATGATCTTATAAGGTCAAATAAATCGGGGAGCAAACTTCCTGGACGGGACCTTAAGGCGCAAGTTCCTGGACGACAACCAGACCAAATCCCCGACGACAAACCGGGGGTTAGCAGAACGTCTACTATCCGCCTGAATCTTTTGTGCGCTCTGGGACGCCTCTAGGTTCTTCTGAACCTGGGCCCAGACAGTGCACAGTTCCCGATGAACCTCCTCTACCTCAGGATTATTGGAACAACCAGGGGAGACGGAGGAGAACCTTGGGTTAAACCCGAAATTACAGAAAAACGGGGAGACCCCTGACGAGTTACTGACCCGGTTATTCAGGGAAAATTCAGCAAGGGGAAGGAATGAGACCCAATCGAATTGACAGTCAGAGATGAAACACCTTAAATATTGTTCCAGGGATTGGTTGGTCCTTTCCGTTTGGCCATTAGTTTCGGGATGGAAGGCGGAGGAGAAGGACAGATCAATCTCCAACTTTTTACAAAAAGCTCTCCAAAATAAGGAAACAAATTGTACCCCTCTGTCAGAAACGATATTGACTGGGGCCCCATGGAGACGCAGGATGTGTTTCACAAACAAAGAAGCTAACGTCTTGGCGTTAGGTAGCTTCTTAAGGGGCACAAAGTGGCACATCTTGCTGAAGCGGTCGACTACCACCCACACCACCGACTTGCCCTGAGATGGAGGCAAATCGGTGATAAAATCCATGGAGATATGGGTCCAAGGTCTCTGGGGGATGGGCAAGGAACGTAGTAGGCCCGCAGGTCGGGACCTAGGGGTTTTGGACCTAGCGCAAACCTCACAAGCGGCGACGTAAGCCCTAACATCTTTAGGCAACCCAGGCCACCAATAGTTTCTGGTAATGAGGTGTTTGGTGCCCAAGATGCCAGGATGACCAGATAGAGCGGAGTCATGGTTTTCCCTGAGTACCCTCAGCCGGTATTGCAGGGGAACAAACAGTTTGTCCCCAGGGACGTTCCCGGGAGCTGCACCCTGATCAGCCGCGATATCAGAAGCTAAATCAGAATCCGTGGCAGAGACGATTATACCAGGGGGTAAAATACAAGCAGGATCCTTCTCGGAAGGAGGATTGGCCATGAAACTACGTGACAGAGCGTCAGCCTTAATATTCTTGGACCCAGCCCTATAGGTAACCAAGAAATTAAATCTGGTAAAGAATAGTGCCCACCGAGCTTGTCTAGGATTAAGCCTCCGGGCCGATTCTAGGAAAACCAGATTCTTGTGATCCGTAAGGACCGTTACCTGGTGTCTGGCCCCCTCCAGGAAGTGCCGCCACTCCTCAAAAGCCCATTTAATGGCTAGAAGTTCGCGGTTGCCAATATCATAGTTACTCTCCGTGGGCGAAAACTTCCTAGAGAAGTAAGCACAGGGGCGGAGATTGGTGAGGGAGCTGGTACCCTGGGACAAGACGGCCCCCACTCCCACCTCGGAAGCGTCAACCTCCACAATAAATGGCTCCTCTTGGTTGGGCTGAATCAGCACGGGGGCCGAGATAAAGCACTTCTTGAGAGTCTCAAAGGCCTGGACGGCCTCAGGGGGCCAATGGAGGACATCGGCACCCTTGCGGGTAAGGTCCGTAAGAGGCTTAGCGACGACCGAGAAGTTGGCAATAAATCTCCTGTAATAGTTGGCGAACCCTAAAAAACACTGTAACGCCTTAAGGGAGGCAGGTTGGACCCATTCCGCCACAGCTTGAACCTTGGCAGGGTCCATGCGGAATTCATGAGGAGTGAGGATTTGCCCTAAAAATGGTATCTCCTGTACCCCAAAGACACATTTTTCAGTCTTAGCAAACAGATTATTCTCCCGAAGGACCTGGAGCACCTTCCTGACATGCTCCACGTGGGAGGACCAGTCCTTGGAAAACACCAGTATGTCATCAAGGTACACAACAAGAAAATTACCCAGGTACTCTCTCAGGATTTCATTAATAAAATTCTGGAAGACAGCAGGGGCATTACACAACCCAAAGGGCATGACCAGGTATTCGAAATGACCCTCGGGTGTGTTGAACGCAGTTTTCCACTCATCCCCCTCTTTGATGCGGATAAGGTTATATGCCCCCCGTAGATCGAACTTAGAAAACCATTGGGCTCCCTGAACCTGATTAAAAAGATCCGGAATCAAAGGAAGTGGGTACTGGTTCCTTACGGTGACCTTATTCAGGTTACGATAATCAATGCACGGCCTAAGACCACCATCCTTCTTCCCCACGAAGAAGAAGCCAGCACCTACAGGAGAAGTCGAGGGGCGAATGAAACCCTTGGCCAGGCATTCTTGGATATACACCCTCATCGCTTCACGTTCAGGACATGAAAGATTAAATATCCTACCCTTAGGAAGCTTGGCACCAGGCACCAAATCGATAGCGCAATCGTAATCTCTATGGGGGGGCAACACCTCGGAGGCCTCCTTAGAAAACACATCGGCGAAGTCCTGAACAAACTCAGGAAGCGTGTTTACCTCCTCCCGGGGAGAAATAGAGTTAACAGAAAGACATGACATAAGACATTCATTACCCCATTTGGTGAGATCCCCAGTATTCCAATCAAATGTGGGATTATGCAACTGCAACCAGGGAAGGCCTAAAACCAGATCAGACGATAATCCCTGCATCACCAGTACAGAGCACTGCTCCAAATGCATGGAGCCAACCAGGAGTTCAAAAACAGGAGTATGCTGAGTAAAATAACCATTAGCAAGGGGGGTTGAGTCGATTCCTACTACAGGGATAGGATAAGGTAAATCAATACAAGGCATCTTTAGAGACATAGCAAATTCCACAGACATGATATTAGCAGATGAGCCAGAATCCACGAAGGCACTGCCCGTGGCAGACCGGCCAGCAAACGAGACCTGAAAGGGAAGCAAAATTTTATTGCGTTTCACATTAACGGGAAATACCTGTGCGCCCAAGTGACCTCCCCGATGATCACTTAGGCGCGGAAGTTTTCCGGCTTCTTATTCTTGCGCCTGGGACAGGTGTTCAGTAGATGCTTGTCGTCCCCACAGTAGAAGCAGAGACCATTCATTCTGCGAAACTCCCTACGTTGTCGAGGGGACATGGAGGCCCCGAGTTGCATAGGTACCTCCGAGTCCTCCGTGGAGGGGCGAGGAGACGGGACCTCGGGGGGGATCGCAGAAAAGTCAGAGGGGAGCACACTGAAGCGTTCTAGCTGACGTTCCCTGAGACGTCGGTCAAGTCGTACTGCTAGGGCCATAACCTGGTCAAGGGAGTCAGGCGAGGGGTAGCTAACCAGCAGATCCTTCAGGGCGTCAGATAATCCTAACCTAAACTGGCACCTTAGGGCCGGATCGTTCCACTGAGAAGCTACGCACCACTTCCTAAAATCAGAACAGTATTCCTCAACCGGTCTCCCACCCTGACGTAAGGTCACCAGCTGACTCTCGGCTAAAGCAGTTCTGTCAGTCTCGTCGTAAATGAGTCCGAGGGCAGAGAAAAAACGATCAACAGAGGAAAGTTCAGGGGCGTCAGGAGCCAAGGAGAAGGCCCACTCTTGGGGCCCTTCCTGGAATCGGGATATGATGATACCCACCCGCTGGTTCTCGGAACCTGAGGAGTGGGGCTTTAGGCGGAAATACAGTCTGCAACTCTCCCGGAAGGAGAGAAACGTCTTACGGTCCCCTGAAAACCGGTCAGGTAGCTTGAGGTCAGGTTCTAGAGGTGAGGTGAGGGGTACTACTAAAGCAGCGTCACCCTGATTGACCCTTTGGGCCAGGGCCTGGACCTGTAGGGAGAGGCCCTGCATCTGCTGGGTCAGGGTCTCAAGGGGGTCCATGATAGCGTCAGCGTAGGAGAAATGGTAGACTAGGTAAGGGCTTGTAATTATGTAATGGCAGGAAGGAGGTGAAGGGAAAGTGAGCCCTAATCTACCCACCGCCCTGTCCCTGCCTACTTGCAACGACCCGCCCTAGGCGACGAGGTACAACTGGGCGGCGGTCCCTACGCTGGCTAAGTGCACAGGAAGACAAACAGGGAACACGCAAGGGAAGGGGCAGTAGCCACGGAACGCCACGAGGAAACGGGGCGGCGAACGAACAGTCAGGACCAGGACGAAGTGAGTACACCCGAGCGAGCACGGAGACAGAAGCAAGCCAGGGGCAAAGCAAAGCAGGTCAAGCAGAACTGCAGCAAGGCAGAAGCACGGCAGAAGCAGGCTGGAGCAAGCAGCAGTGGGGCCAGGAATCCAAAAGAATTACAAGCACTGAGGGAGAGCACAGGGCAGGTAATAAAGGACAGGGGGCGGAGCTAACTCCGACAGACCAGGCCGCGATAGGCTCTCCCACTCCTGAGCCTGCCACCCTGGTTGGTGGGAGATGGTGTCAGTCGAACAGGTCTGGCCTCAGGTGTGGATTGATTAATCCCAGGAGTATAGCTAGATGAAGTACCTGGCAGATCCCTAACAAATTCTGGAATAAATAATCCTTGGGACCAGCATTTCAAATGGTTTTCCGACTGGAAGAGTGCCCTTGCACAAGTAGAGGTCATTATTTTAATAATAATCGTTATTATTTTGGTAATTGCAGGTTGTGTAGTTTCTTGTGTAAGAAAACTTATCACAAAGACTGTTGACCAGGCGATTCCCGATGTTGCTTTAACCTAGAGCAGGGGTCGGGAACCTATGGCTCGCGAGCCAGATATGGCTCTTTTGATGGCCGTATCTGGCTCGCAGACAGGGCTCCTACCTGTCTATGGGAAGGATGCATGCACCGCGCTCCATCAGCCCGTGCACCGCGCTCCATCAGGCCGCGGTGCACGCTGATATTGGTAGTTCTTTGATGGCCTGATAAGCATTGGCGGCAGTGGTGAGCGGCAGGGAGCATGGACTACATTTCCCATAACTCCCTGCATAGCCGCGCCGTCTGCAAGCACGCACCTGCGTCCCCTAGTGAAGCGGCATCTGCCTCCTCCCTTGTGTCTCCCTTGGACGTTAACGGTAGGAAGTATTCTATTCGTCGTTGGTTAGCAACAGCATTAAAACGTTATTATGTTATAAAAAAAAGAGTTCGGAGATTTGTTGTTCTTTAAAATTAAATACAAGTCAATGTGTGCACTTTATGTACAGTGAGACTATTTAATAAAGTTCAATTATTTATTACGCTGGGTGTGCCTGCTTGTATGTACCACTTTAAGTAGTAAATGCTTTAGTTCCCTATGGGTCTGAGCCTCTCTTTTTTGTTCATTTTCTGTAAGACCAACACTTTTAAAAGGGCCACTGACAGATACAATTGCTCCAGCGGTCACTTAGTACACAAAGGAGTGTTCCTCTCTGCTGCACTAAGCCACCGCTGGACCTAAACAATAATTCGCTGTAAAATAATAAAATAGATAATTGACATAACTGACAATGCGTTGTGTGACATGTCCAACATTCCAGCTTCTTTCTTCTGCGAATGCCTCAAAGCTGGCATTCTCTCAACATCAGGTGGGAAGAATGCCAGCTTCCAGTCATGCGCAGGAAAAAGAAGAAGCCAGACTGCTGGACTGATGTCATGCATCGCAAGCTCACAATGTAAGTTATTTATTTAATTTTTTTACTGCTAATTACCATTGTTTCAGTCCAGTTGTGGCTTTATACAGCAGGGAGGAGCATTCCTTGCTGTACTAAGTGAACATTGGAGCGATTGATCTGTCAATGGCCCTTTAAACATATTGTACGGCTCTCGCGGAATTATATTTCAAAATATGTGGCGTTTACGGCTCTCTTAGCCAAAAAGGTTCCTGACCCCTGACCTAGAGGAAAAAGATCTCTACACCGACGCAGAATCCGCTATTCCCCTTAAAACAGTTGTGTATTATCAGAACAATTAATACAAAGGTAGGGAAAGTTAGGATCATTCAGGAACCAGGATAGTCCAGGTACAAAGGGGGGTCACTCATAAGGAGTAGCTCGTCTCAAACTGGTGAAGAAATCCAAAACCCCTACCCACCTGGTTCGAGTGATCAGTAGGTTGCTAAACTAATTCAGGGGCAGCAAGGAATGATAATAATAATAATTTTTAGGGGGGTCTGTGAAGGATCGCCACTATGTATATTTGTGTGCTTGCAAAAATTATTATTATTCTTACATAAAGCTTCTCAGTATATCATATTCTGCTATAATGCTATGTAGTATGATAAAATGGCACAAGATGGCGCCGGAGCATGAGACAATGCCCTGGAATGTGAAAAAAGCAACATGAAGTTTTAACCCACAAACTTATTGAACAAATAAGAAAAGGGCATGTTTGAACAAGAACCAATTAGCACCTTGGAGGTGTCACAAGATCATATACTGATAATTGACGCCATTTTTGCTATATAAGTTTTGCATTGTTTTAAATAAAGTTGTTGTGCTCCTATCTCATCGAGAGAGGTATTCTACCTGAGCTCTGCTTCTGGTGTAATTCTTCCCGCGCTACTCGGTGAAAACCAGGCTGACTAACTGGGAACGAGGATCTAAAACTTCACAAAGCAAACAGACAAACCACACATATATGATTAAAATGATCAATGCTTGGAACTAGCTAGAGAACGTGGATGATTGCTGCAATGTGCACGTGTGGGACACCTATTAGACTTGATGTCTGGGCTGAGTACAAGGGCTGCTGGATGTAGCAGTCACTTCATAGGTTATCTACCAGTGTACCCAGTAACCAAGCATGTATTAAAATCAGAGAAGCCCCCCCGACATGTTTCGCTACTGCTGTAGCGTCCTCAGGGGTTATCGGGGCTAATGACATCGCGCCGGAAAATTCTCCCTGTTAAAAGAACTTCCAATGACGTACTAGGGAGGTGTGTCGCTATGCCAGACCAATCAAATCAGGCTCAGCAGGACCGGCCCTTGTTTGCCGAGAATGACAGGTAAAGCCACGAATGGAATGACGTCGAAGTCTCCCTATAGAAGGAGAGGGTTCGCGCATGCACATATGCCCCATTATTAACACAGAGCGTTTGACAATGGTAAGTGAAAGAAAGAATAAGATTACTGATACACAATTTTAACGTTACCAGTGACTAGTCTCAATGGATGGAGATACAGCATTACTCCAATATTCCAATATTTCAAATATTGAGAAGATTTTTCGCTCATCAGAGCCAGAAGTAAGATAGGCAAACTGCGCATGCTCAGGGACTTAGTCCAGAATAAGACATAAGACGAACCTGTCAAAGTTTTTTAATGCAGTGGCCTCCCTGGTCCATGTAACAATGAAGTCAATGGATATGTCACAGTATAAAATCATCCCAAATAGCTGAGAATACGCCGTGGAAGCATTCTTTGTAATCCAAAGAGATAGGAATAAATGAAGAAAAAAAAAATTAAGAAAGGGAGAATGGGGCCGTCACATATAAGTGATTATATTAATTCTGAAAGATTTACTGTTAACAATATTTTTTAATAAACTTGAAAATCAATAGTAAGCAGAGTGAGAGCTGTTATCCTATCCAAACAAACACAGAAAATGTACAGCACACAGTATACTTTGAAATTAGATATCTACAGAAAGGCCGCAAAAGTGAATTCCTCGTTCAAACCCAAGGGATTTAGAGAACTCAAGTGATGTATCCATCGTTCTTCTTCCTGCAGAAGTTTACAGTCCAAATTTCCAGCCATAGGGCCGAATTTAATTTGGGCAACACCCCAAAATTGGAGTAATCGAGTGTTGCCTCCATGCAAGTTATGCATATGTCTCAACAGGGCTGTGTCTTCTTTTTTATTGATCGTACTGAGGTGCTTGGAAATTCTTCTCCTCAATTCTTG
Source organism: Rhinoderma darwinii (assembly GCF_050947455.1). Classification (NCBI taxonomy): domain Eukaryota; kingdom Metazoa; phylum Chordata; class Amphibia; order Anura; family Rhinodermatidae; genus Rhinoderma; species Rhinoderma darwinii. The sequence continues at coordinate 292,983,756 of NC_134687.1, read as the reverse complement.
AATAGTCTTGCCCACATAAAGTTTGGGACATGGGCATTTGGCTACATACTGTATATCACCCCACTACTTTGACAATTGATAAATTGCTTGATCTCATAGGATTTACCATCGGCTGGATTTGTGAAGTACTTAATCGTTGGCATAAGGGGGCAAAAGGAGCATCGACCACAAGGGTGAGAACCCTTAACTGACGATTTTAGCCAAGTATGCTGCGGTACACTTTGTGTGGAATAGTGACTATGCACCAGAAATTCCTGCAACTTTTTTCCTCTGCGATATGTAACACTTGGAGCTACTGAAATCACATCCTTTAAATCCGGGTCAGCGGTAAGTATTGACCAATGTTTATGTAGAATATCAACAACACGCAGTGTTTTCAGATGTAATTTGTGCGTTTTACGCCTCAAGTTAAGCCTGAAAAAACTGCTCCATTATGCCTACAAACATCTGCCCATTGCTTTCAATGGGTTTTATGGTTTTCTGTCCCCACGAGGTGTTATTTTACGCTTCGCTGTCAAAATACGGCGTGTAAAAAGACGCCAGCGAAAAAGAAGTGCATGTCACTTCTTGGGCCATTTTTGGAGCCGTTTTTCATTGACTCCATTGAAAAACAGCGCCAATAATGTCCGTAGAATATGCAGCGAAAAATGCAAGTTGCTACAAAAACGTCTGAAAATCAGGAGCTGTTTTCGTCTGAAAACAGCTCAGTATTTTCAAGCGTATTTTGCTAAGCATGTGAAGATACACTTAAGGGTTCTCACCCTTGTGGTCGATGCTCCTTTTGCCCCCTTATGCCAACGATTAAGAACTTCACAAATCCAGGCGATGGTAAATCCTATGAGATCAAGCAATTTATCAATTGTCAAGGTAGTGGGGTGATATACAGTATGTAGCCAAATGCCCATGTCCCAAACTTTATGTGGGCAAGACTATTCACGAATTGAGGAGAAGAATTTCCAAGCACCTCAGTACGATCAATAAAAAAGAAGACACAGCCGTGTCGAGACATATGCATAACTTTCATGGAGGCAACACTCAATTACTCCAATTTTGGGGTGTTGCCCAAATCAAATTGGGCCCTATGGCCCTGGAAATTTGGACCGTAAACTTCTGCAGGAAGAAGCACAATGGATACATCGCTTGAGTTCTCTAAATCCCTTGGGTTTGAACGAGGGATTCACTTCTGCGGCCTTTCTCTAGATATCTCATTTCAAAGTATACTGTGCCGTACATTTTCTGCGTTTGTTTGGATAGGATAACAGCTCTCACTCTGCTTACTATTAATTTTCAAGTTTATTAAAAAATATTGTTAACAGGAAAGCTTTCAGAATTAATCCAATCACTTATATGTGACGGCCCCATTCTCCCTTTCTTGATTTTTTTTTTCTTCTTCATTTATTCCTATCTCTTTGGATTACAAAGAATCCTTCCATGGCGTATTCTCAGCTATTTGGGATGATTTTATACTGTGACATATCCATTGACTTCATTGTTACATGGACAAGGGACAAGGGAGGTCACTGCTTCTGTTCGTCTTATGTCTTATTCTAGACTAAGTCCCTGAGCATGCGCAGTTTGCCTATCTTCCTTCTGGCTCTGATGAGCGAAAAATCTTCACAATATTTGAAATATTGGAATATTGGAGTAATGCTATATCTCCATCCATTGAGACTAGTCACTGGTTACGTTAAAATTGTGTATCAGTAATCTTATTCTTTCTTTCACTTACCATGGTCAAACGCTCTATGTTCATAATAGGGCATATGCGCATTGCGCGAACCCTCTCCTTCTATAGGCCTACTTCGATGTCATTCCATTCGTGGCTTTTTGGTAGTTGGGAAATAGGGCGTCCTTGCCTGCTGGCATTTAGTCGTTAGTTATTATATTGTGCCCGCCAGCTACCAAGGGAAAATATATGTATTTGCAACCTAATATTCGTACGAATGGGAGTCAAATCAGTAGTGAAAAAAAAGGTAATTTTTCACGACCGATTTGCACCCGTGTGGTATTCGTTTTCACGGATTCTTCATAGACTTGAGGTTATTGCGGGATCCAGGAAAACGGGCAAAAATAGGACATGTCCTATTTTTTTACGGGTCGTTCACCTGGTGTGTTAAAAAAACGGCCGTGTTAATAGCCCCATAGACGTGCATTGATTTTAATGCAGCCGTGTGACGGTTAAAGAAAACGGCAGTCACACGGCCGATTATTCCTGTTGTGTGAATGAGACCCAAGTAGTTTTTAAACGATCATTAACTATTTCAGATTAACTCAGGCTTCATGCATGCACACAACTGTGCCTGTAATTACGACCCGTTCTAAAGTATAGGAGCACGGTCCGTAAAATAAAATAATAGGGCATGTCCTATTTTTTTTGGCAGGTTTCTACGGCACGGATACCCTCCCATAGACAAACGGGAAGGTGTCCGTCGGCCATAGAAATGAAAGGGCCCGTAATTACGGGTGATTTTACAGTTGTGTGCAATTGTGTGCAGGTTTCTTTCATATGGCAGTATTTTGATCAGTATTTTTCTTCAGTATTTGGAAGCCAAAACCAGGAGTGGGTCCAAAATTCGGAAGAGGTACAAATCTTTCCATTATTCTTTTTATCTCTGTGAGATCCACTTCTGGTTTTGAATTCCAAATACTGAAACAAAAAACTGACCAAAATATTGCCGGGTGGAAGCGGCCTTTTGCGTTTTTTGTGCTTTTAAACAGTTGGGGAGAAAAATTGTTTTACAAAATATTTCAGCTGTAAGCCCATGACTAATAAATTTAAAACCAGATCACAGCTGAAACAATTTTGTATAACGCATGGGTAATTAAAAACACATTTTTTAGATGTATTTTTCTCCCCAACAGCTCAAAAACGCAACATAGACGCAACATGTGAAGCAAGCCTTAGGTCTGTACACATCTGCGCTATAAATTACATTTTTCTGTTCTGTCATAGGAGTAGGAAAACTGAATTCAATGCTGCAACAGATCCATCAGGGTGTCTGCGTTTTACCAACATCTGCCCTTATTTTTGCAACATTTTTGACGGAATGTGCAACGGAGGTTCCCAACAGAGCCTCCAACGCAGATGTGATCACAGCCTTAGGCCTCATTTACACGAGCGTGTGCGTTTTGCGCGCGCAAAAAACGCTGCGTTTTGCGCGCGTTTGTATGGCGTATGCACTGCGTATACGCAGCCTTGTTGCGTTTTAAACGCGCGCACGACTAGCGTTTGCATCGCGCGTAAAAAACGCAGAGGGGATTAGTGGGACGCCCGCCTACAAATAGGCCAGCTGGCCCAACCCCTGCTTGCTGGTAGAAATCTGTTTGCAAGGTTATTTCCGCCTCTGCAGAAACCACAGTGTTTGTTTTTCCCTTCAAATTGGAATCGCTTTGACACCCAACTATTATGGCTTCGCCAGCACTGGCGCGTGTGCTTCTTCTCTGGATGATCTCACGTCGGTTTGGCCAGCGCCGACACATGCTGCAGCACCACACGCCTGGAAGAAGTCGCATTTGGGTTCATCCACTTGTGGCCCAACGTACAATAAAAGGGCATTTCCATACCCTGTTTGAGGACTTACGCCGGCATCCCGACAAATTTCGATCCTTCTGCCGCATGTCTGTGGCCACATTTGACCTTCTGCTTGAGCAAACTCGCTCTGGTCTCACCTTCCAGAATACGAACATGAGACGCTGCATTTCGCCCGAGGAACGTCTGCTTGTGACCTTGAGGTATGTATGAAGCTGCTATAACTTAGTCCATGCCGCTGTCTGCTTTACCAGCCCCCCACTAACATGTGTTCTTCCTTTCTTTTTCTTTCTCTTTATTTTCTAGATTTCTGGCCACAGGCAATAGTTATCATTCGTTGCATTTTGAATTTCTTTTGGGAGTGACCACCATTTCGTTCATTGTCACATCCACCTGTGTCGTGTTGTGGCAGAGTTTAAAGAGCACGGTCATGCCTCAGCCCACGACAGAACAGTGGCTAAGTATATCAGAGGGATTTCTTAGAGCTACTGAATTTCCAAATTGCATTGGTGCCCTTGACGGCAAACACATTCGTGTGAGAAAGCCCCCATGCAGTGGCTCGCAATACTATAACTACAAGCAGTATTTTTCGATGGTATTGTTAGCCTTGGCGGACACTAATTATTGTTTCACTATTGTTGACATTGGCTCGTATGGAAGCTCGGCAGATGCCCGCATATTCCGTACATCAAGAATGGGGAAGCGACTCGTGAATAGGCGACTGGGGTTGCCGGAACCCTCCATCCTCCCAGGCTCCAGCGGGCCCCCAATCCCGTATGTAATCGTGGCAGATGAGGGGTTTGCACTCACAAGGCAAGTCATGCGTCCCTTTGCAAGAAGGGGCTTGGATGACCGTAGGCGCATGTTCAATCTCCGCCTGGGCAGAGCTCGGCGATGTGTCGAATGTGCCTTTGGCATTATGTCGAACAGGTGGCGTGTCTTTCTGTCAACAATGCAATTGTCCATGCATAATGTCACACGTGTTATCCAAGCGGGTGTAGTTCTGCATAACTTCTGCCGCATTAATGATGCAAACTTTGATGCTGACTATATCATAACACACGCAGACACCACTGACAATGTCCCGGTGATTCCTCTCGGGCGATCTGTCTCCTCCGGCCTTCGAGTTCGTGATACTTTGGCGGCATATTTTGAGTGCCCATCTGGACCAGCACCGTGGGGGGCTGATGACCTGTGAAGGGGTGAATGTTCTTTTGACGCTTCACTACCCACCTGAGATGTGGGCATTTTTTGTTTTGTTTCTTTTGTGTGTTGGGGTTGGGGTAGGGACTCGCAAAACATGAGGACCCTTGACGCGGGTTGCGAGCTTATATCTCTCGGGGTTTGAGCAGGACTTTACACAGTTGCCGACTTACTTTGCCCATATATCCTGTTGTGCGGACTCCAGTTAGGGAAGTCCAATTGCAAGTGTACTTATTTTGCTTCAGGGCCCATGGCAGGACCTAAACTTTGCAATCCCTTTCAAGCCATGTCAAACCACGAGAGATTAACTAAAACCTCATATCACATGTCCATGCATTGGTCCAAAAGGCCAGAAGTGTGTGAGAGTGTAGGCTAAGGAAATGTGTGGCAAACCTTCTGTTGGGTGGTCTAAATGAATAATAAAACGAAATCAAACCATTAACGTTTTTTTTTTTTATTTAGGGATTCGGACCAATCCCAAAATTTGTGGAAAAAAAATTAGACACCAACATGGTGTAACGAAATCCAAAATAAAAACATGATCCCACAATATACGTGGCCAGGCCTGCACCACACACAACAGTGCCGTCCAAATATATTGGCACCAACACACTCAGAGGTGTTGGTATAGTTGGGCTGGGGAGGCATATGCCTGCATTTCAGCACCACTATGCTGGACCTGGAGCTGGGTAGGTTGTTCCTGGCCAGCATAGTGGTGCTGATGTGGTGGCTGGAATGTGGGCCCTGTGAAGTGGGGAGCCATAGGGCGCATGTATGGATGCGGACGGGCCATCTGGGGAACAGGGTGAAATTGGCCAGGCACCTGGGCCGTGGGTGGCGGCATGTAAGTATTTCGCCACTGCTCTATTGCCGTGAAACACGGATGGGGATTGTGTGGCGGTCTGCAAGCGTCGATCAATGTGACGATCGACGCCTGCAGACGGCCCATAAGGTCCATCGGCACCAGGCGTAGGAGGGGCACAATGCTGCGGCCAAAGGCATCATTGCCATCCTCCTCTGCGGCTCGCCTCAAATAGTCCAGTACCCGCGTATCCACCTGGGCAGATGTGGAGGGCTGTGGGGCACGAACACGCCGACTGCGGGCTCGCACGGGCCGCTCCTGGGCTGGAGAGCCAACCGGCCGTTCGGACTGGCCTGGTGCGGGCTCCTGGGGTGTCGGCTCGGGGCTGGGTGGCAGGATATTGGGAGCAGGGGCTTCGGCCACAGACTCCCCCACGTCAGTCTCCTCTGCTGTATCCTCCAAATTGTCGGTGGTTCTACAAGGAGGCAAAAAATTATGAGTACAAAATCTAACAATGCCCACAACAACACGTTGACAGACAGGACCTGGCCAAACACACAGTACACTCATGCAACGACATAAATGCTTACGTGCGCATATCCATGATGTCCTTCAGGAACATCAGCTGTTTCGTATAAATGTAGGGCCGTTTGCGAGATGCCCCATCTCCGCTGCGTCCCTTGTCACCCATTTCTCGCCTGAATTGATCACGGCAGCTCCGCCACCGTGTCTTGATATCTTGGACTGGTGTATGTAACAAAAACAAAACACGCCATCAGAACTATCACCTCTCACTACAAAATGAAGGGCCCTGCAATGGCAATGCGGTGGGACGTGGGGAAGCACCTGCTCCACCAAAGTTTCTCGTGCTCATGTGCGCAATACACATACAGGGCCCAGGTTTTCGATAGGCATGACAGGCATTGACAGAAAATGCCAGGTACTCACCCAACCGAGTGCGGTCACGGGTTCGGCCTGTCTCCCACTCTTGCCCAAAGAGGTTTTTGGCCACCAACTCCCATGCGTCCTCCTTCACCGTCCTGTTGTGATACTCCTCACATCTGTTATCCCATATCGCTGGATGCTCCTGGACAAAAAGTATGAGGCGCTCCACATCCATCCCGCGCGGCATGGCTGTAGTATGTGGCTGTGAAACACTCCAAAATATCCGCAGACAACTCTCCTGGCACTGGCTAGACTTGCCCCCTCGCACTTGAAAGGCAGGCACTTCCTGGTTTGGAGAAGCTTTGTGTAGCTTTATAGACTAATTAGAATGGACATAACAGCTCTTGCGTGTTTTTCGCGCATGCAACGCAGGACCGTCCGTGTGGCATGCGTTGTTTTCACGCACCCATTGAAGTCAATGGGTGCGTGTTGCGTGAAAAACGCAAGAATATAGAACATGTCGTGAGTTTTACGCAACGCACTCACGCAGCGCAAAATACACGCATCGTCTAAACAGCCCCATAGACTATTATAGGTGCGTACGACACGCGTGAAAAGCACGCGCGTCGCACGCGCGTATAATACGCTCGTGTAAATGAGGCCTTAGGGCTTATTCAGACGAACGTATAATACATCCGTGCTACGCGCATGATTTTCACGCGCGTCGCACGGACCTATGTTAGTCAATGGGGCCATTCAGACAGTCTGTGATTTTCACGCAGCATGTGCCCGCTGCGTAAAACTCACGACATGTCCTATATTTGTGCGTTTTTAACGTATCACGGACCCATAGAAGTCAATGGGTGCATGACAATCACGCACGCCACACGGAAGCACTTCCGGGTGCAGCGCTTGATGTACGCTACAGTAGTCAAAACTATGAATGAAAACAGAAAAGCACCACGTGCTTTTCTGTTTGTAAACAGAAAAACAGTGTCATCATGATGCCAGCTGCGCGAAAATCACGCAGCCGCGCACCATATGCTGATGCCACACGGATCTTTTGCGCACACAAAACTAAGCGTCTTTTGCACGCGCAAAACGGACACGCTCGTGTTAATCCGGCCTTAGGGTATGTTGCCACGCACGGGATACGCTGCGTAATTTTTGCAACAGGGAATCTAAAAATCAAAATGCAGATAAATCTGTCACAGAAATCCGCTGCAAATAGTGCGTTTTTACTGTGCCTATTGCTGTGATAATGTGTTTTTCTGCAACGGTTTTACCTGCAGATTTAGTGATAGGCCCCATGCACACGAACGTGCTTTTGCGGCCCCATTATTTCAATGGGCCCATGCACACGACCGTGGTTTCCACGATGTGTGCATGGCCCAGGAGCCTGGACCGCAAAAAGAACGGACATGTCTAATTACAGCCGTGTTTTGAGGTCCAGGCTCATAGAAAATAATGCACGCGGCCATGTGCACGGCCCGCGATTTGCGGACGGCTCGCGGGTGACACTCCGCGGCCGGCCGACCCGAAAATCATGGCCGTGCACATGGCTACGGTGGTATTTTTTTCCTTCCGTAAATACTGGCGTAAATACGGGTCCTTGGTCACACGTATTCGACCCGTATTGACGGACACGTGCCCGTAAATACGGGTCCGGTGTCACCAGTACTCCACCCGTATTTACGGGCACGGTTTCGCTGCAAAATTGCACTGCACTAATCGGCAGCCCCTTCCCTAAATCAGTGCAGGATAGAGAGAAGGGACAGCCCTTTCCGCAGTAAAAGTAAAAGAATTTCATACTTACCCGGCCGTTGTCTTGGTGACGCGTCCCACTTTCGACATCCAGCCCGACCTCCCTGGATGACGCGGCAGTCCATGTGACCGCTGCAGCCTGTGATTGGCTGCAGCGGTCACATGGGCTGAAACGTCATCCCAGGAGGCCGGACTGGAGGAAGAAGCAGGGAGTTCTGGGTAAATATGAACGTCTTTTTTTTTCTACACGTTGATCTATATTGTATATATCGGTAGCACTGTCCAGGGTGCTGAAAGAGTTACTGCCGATCGTTTAACTCTTTCATCCCCCTGGACAGTGACTATCCACTGACGTCGCCTAGCAACGCTCCCGTTATTACGTGTGCACACACGTAGTCACCCGTAATTACGGGAGTCCCATAGACTTCTATGGGCCTGTCCGTGCTGTAATTACAGCCTAAAATAGGACATGTTTTATATTTTTTAACGGCACGGGCACCTTCCCGTAAGCATACTGGGAGGTACCCATCGCCGATAGAAGTCTATGGGCCCGTAATTACGGCCCGTGATTACGGCCGTTTTTACGTTCGTGTGCATGGGGTCTTAAACATTGATTATATCAAAATATATGTGCACCTGCGGATTTGCAGCTGTTTTTACTGCGTTTTCACTACGTGAATACTGTACATACCGCAACAAAACAGATCGGTTGCACATTTTATATTCCCCTTTCATGTCTATGCACCAAACTCGAAGCATCTCTGCCAGGGGCGTCTAGCACTGGACCTCCGTGGCCTAAGCCCTGGATCTTTGGCCCGGTGCCCCGGAACCCAGGGCGACTGCCGATACAGAGGTCGCAATTGCGACCCTGAAGCGGTCGCGACTGCGACTGGGCCGCGGCCCCCGCAACGCGTCTATAGAAATTTACTATACTAATTGGGTCCTGTGTCATAAAATACACAGGTCCCTGTTACTATAGTAATACCACTATATGTACCCTCCTTCCCGAGCGCAGCGGAAGTCCTGACGCCTTCTCGCGTCATGACGTCACAACGCTGTACGCCGCGCATGACGTCACAACGCTGGATGGTGTCGGGACATCCGCTGCACCGAAGAGCTGGGTAAGTGTAACATCATTACTGCCTGCTGGGGTCCTGTATCTAAGCCTGCCTTGTAATAGGCTTAGATAAAGAGTCCAAGAGACAGCATCACACATGGGCTTAGATACAGGGCTCATGTGTGATACTGTCTGTTGGACCATGTATCTATGCTTATCACAAGGCAGGCTTAGATACAGGACCCCAACAGACAGTAATCTTATACAGTATAAGATTACTATCTGCTGGGGCCCTGTATCTAAGCCTAACATGTGGTAGGCTTTGATACAGGGTCCAACAGGCAGTATCACACATGGGCCCTGTATATAAGCCTACCACATGGTAGGTTTAGATACATGGCCATGTTTGATACTGTCTGATGGGCCCTGTATCTAAGCCTACCACATTGTAGGCTTAGATACTGGGCCACAGCAGACAGTAATCTTATACTGTATAAGATTACTGTCTGGCGGGGTCCTGTATCTAAGCCTGCCTTGTGATAAGCTTACATACATGGTCTAACAGACAGTATCACACACGGGCCCTGTATCTAAGCTTACCACTTGTGTTACTAATTGTTTTTTTGTGTGTTTGAGGTTTTTTACAGGTTTGGTCGTTGGACTACGTCGGATTCGTGGACTACTTCGATGACGGCTTTTTTTATTTTCAATAAAATGGTTAAAGAGGGTTGTGTGGGGGTTTTTTATTTCAATAAAATATATTTTTTCTATGTCTTTGTATTTTTTTTTAAACTTTATTACTACCGCCTTAGTAATGGCTGCTGGCTGATTGACAGCGTCCATTACTAAGGCGGGGCTTAGTGTTGGTGCAGAGGCTAACACTAACTCCCATTATTACCCCGGTACCCACCACCACCAGGGGTTTCGGGAAGAGCTGGGTACGATCCAGTACCCGACCATCTGTAGTGATGGTGAGGTACTGGGACAGCCGCAGGCTGGTATTATTAGGCTGGGAAAGCCCAAAAACTGTGGCCCTGCCCACCCTGGTAATGCTAGGCTGCTGCTATGTTGTATCTGGCTGGTTAATAAAAATGGGGGGGACGCCACATCATTTTTTATTTTTTTTAATGCAATAAACGTTGTGGGGTCCCCCCCATTTTCATAACTAGCCAAATACAACATAGCAGCAGCAGGCTAGCATTACCAGGGTGGGAAGGGCCACTGTTTTGGGCATTTCCCAGCCTAATAATACCAGCCTGCGGCCACTCCAGTACCCAATAAAAGAAACCCACACATCCCTCATTAACCATTTTATTGGGAATAAAAAAGCCATAATCGAAGTAGACACTGAATCCGTCGCAGTCCAACAACTGAACCAGTAAAAAAACACAAATACACCCAAAAAATTAGTAACACATACAAAAGCAAAGCAATTCTTATGCTAATTTCAGACGTTAACAAATAACGGCTGTAAATACGGGAAAACAGCTCCTGATTTTCAGCTGTATTTTAAGCAACTAGCATGTTTTGCAGCGTTTTTTACGGCCGTTTTTGGAGCTGTTTTTCTATTGAGTCAATGAAAAATGGCTCCAAAAACGGCTCAAGAAGTGACATGCACTTCTTTTTACGAGGCGTTTTTTTATGCAGCCGTTTTTAAGAACGGCCGCGTAAAAAACACCCCGTGGGAACGGAACGCTGTTTTTCCCATTGAAATCAATGGGCAGATGTTTGGAGGCGTTCAGCCCCCGCATTTTTAGCCAGTTTTCGGCTCCTACAGTGGGAACCGATCGCTGTGTCCCTGCTGATTAACCTCTTAAAAGCCATCGTTCAATAGGGATCTCGGCTTTTTAGGGGTTAAGCTACAATCGCCGGCCTGCTACACGATAGCGGCCGGCGATTGTAACTATGGCAACCAGACACCAAACAATGGTGTCCGGCTATGCCATCGACAGAAGCCTAGTGGGTCCTGACAAAGTGCAGTGTAGTGCAGTGTATTAGAACAGCGATCAGCGCTTCCTGCCCTCAAGTCCCCTAGTGGGACAAAGTAATAAAGTAAAAAAAAGTTGTGTAAAAATAAGAAAATAAAAGTTTTAAAAGTAGTAAAAGTAAAAATCCCTCTTTTTCCCTTATCAGTCCTTTTATTATTATAAAAATAAACAAATAAACTATACATAATTTGTGTCACGACGTCCGTAACGGCCTGAACTACAAAATGATTTTGATACTTATCCCGCGCGGTGAACGCCATAAAAGAAAATAACAATAAACCATACCAGAATCACAATTTTTTTGTCACTTCACCTCCCAAAAAATGGAATAAAAAGAGATCAAAAAGTCGCATGTACTTGAAAATGGTGCTACAGTTCGTTACGCAAAAAACAAGTCCTCACACGACTTTCTTGATGGAAAAATAAAAAAGTTATGGCTCTTAGAATATGGTTGTAAAGGATCTGCCTGACACAGCTTCTGTGTCGACGCCCGTGGTTACTCACTCTGCACCTGCTCCTAAGTCTGGTCGAGTGACCCCTTCTTCCACCAATCAGCCTGGGAGGCTGAGGAGTGGGAGAGCCTATCACAGCCTGGCCAGACGGAGCTAGCTCCCGCCCTCTGTCTATTTATACCTTCACTTCCTGCTCCTCCTTTTCCTGTGATTCTTTCAGTCTGTTTCCTGGCTCTGCTGCTGCTACTTACTACTTGTCTTCTGCTTCATATTGACCCTGGCTTGACTGACTATTCTCCTGCTCTGCGTTTTGTACCTCGTCCACTCCTGGTTTGACTCGGGTCGTTCACTATTCTTGTTGCTCACGAGGTTGCCGTGGGCAACAGCCCCATTTTCCTTAGCTTCTGTGTACCCTTGTCTGTTTGTCTGTCATGCACTTAGTGAGCGTAGGGACCGTCGCCCAGTTGTACGCCGTCGCGTAGGACGGGCCGTTGCAAGTAGGCAGGGACTGAGTGGCGGGTAGATTAGGGCTCACCTGTCTGTCTACCTACCCCGCCATTACATAATCACAGGCCCATATACCTTTTCTACCCTGGTCCCTGACACAACTATGGACCCCCTTGAGACCCTGGCTCAGCAAATGCAGGGCCTCTCCCTACAGGTCCAAGCCCTGGCTCAGAGCGGCAACCAGCAAGATGCTACCCTGGTAGTGCCCCCCACCTCACCTCTTGAACCCCACCTCAAGTTGCCTGACCGGTTCTCAGGGGACCAGAAGACTTTTTTCTCCTTTCGGGAGAGTTGTAGGCTCTATTTCTGTCTAAAGCCCCACTCCTCAGGTTCCGAGAGCCAGCGAGTGGGTATAATTATGTCCCGGCTCGAGGACGGGCCCCAAGAATGGGCCTTCTCCTTGGCTCCCGACGCCCCTGAACTTTCCTCTGTTGACCTTTTTTTTTTTCTGCTCTCGGGCTCATATATGACGAGACTGACAAGACTGCCTTTGCCAAGAGTCAGCTGGTGACCTTACGTCAGGGTAAGAGACCTGTTGAAGAGTACTGTTCGGACTTTAGGAAGTAGTGTGTAGCTTCTCGGTGGAATGACCCTGCCTTGAGGTGCCAGTTTAGATTGGGTCTGTCGAACGCCCTGAAGGACCTGTTAGTTAGCTACCCCTCTTCTGACTCTCTAGATCAGGTTATGGCTTTAGCGGTACGACTTTACCGACGTCTCAGGGAACGACGACTTGAACGTTTTTGTGCCTTCTCCTCTGGCTCCCCCATGATGGCTCCCGAAGTTCCGTTGCTTCGTTCTTCCACGGAAAACTCGGATGAACCAATGCAACTCGGGGCCTCCGTGTCTTCCCAACAACGTAGAGACTTCCGCAGGAAGAATGGTCTCTGCTTCTACTGTGGGGAGGACAAGCATCAAGTGAACAACTGTCCTAGGCGTAAGAATAAGCAGCCGGAAGAACTTCCGCGCCTAAGTGATCATCGGGGAGTTTACTTGGGCGCACAGGTATTTCCCGTAAATATGAAACCTAATAAGATCTTGCTTCCCTTTCAGGTCTCTTTTGGTGGTAGGTCTGCTACCGGCAGTGCCTTCGCGGATTCAGGGTCTTCTGCTAACATTATGTCTGTGGAATTTGCTATGTCTCTAGCTATGCCATTGATTGATTTGCCTAACCCTGTTCCGGTAGTGGGTATCGACTACACTCCTCTTGCTAATGGTTATTTTATGCAGCATACCCCTGTTTTTGAACTCCTTGTTGGCTCCATGCATTTGGAGCAGTGCTCTGTACTGGTCATGCAGGGATTATCGTCCGATTTGGTTTTAGGCCTTCCCTGGTTGCAGTTGCATAATCCTACGTTTAACTGGAATACTGGGGATCTTACCAAATGGGGTAATGAATGCATGACGTCATGTTTTTCTGTTAATTTTATTTCTCTCCCTGAGGAGGTGAACACTCTACCTGAGTTTATTCAGGACTTCGCTGATGTTTTTTCTAAAAAGGCCTCCGAAGTGTTACTTCCTCATAGAGAATACGATTGCGCAATCGATTTGGTACCAGGAGCTAAGCTCCCTAAGGGATGTCAGAATAGCCTCCCAGAGCTTCTGTTTTGATGTGAACTGCCCCCCACCCTCATAGATATTTTGCTTGAGGATGCTCCAAAGGTTCTCAATAGGGTCGAGGTCAGGGGAACATGGGGGCCACATCATGTGTTTCTCTCCTTTTATGCCCATAGCAGCCAATGACACAGAGGTATTTTTTGCAGCATGAGATCGTGCATTGTCATGCATGAAGATAATTTTGCTACGGAAGGTACGGTTCTTTATTTTGTACCACAGAAGAAAGTGGTCAGTTATAAACTCTACGTACTTTGCAGAGGTCATTTTCACACCGTCAGGGACCCTAAAGCGGCCTACTATCTCTCTCCCCATGATTCCAGCCCAAAACATGACTCCGCCACCTCCTTGCTGACGTCGCAGCCTTGTTAGGACATGGTGGCCATTCACCAACCGTCCACTACTCCATCCATCTGGACCATCCAGGGTTGCACGGCACTCATCAGTAAACAACACGGATTGAAAATTAGTCTTCATGTATTTCTGAGCCCACTGCAACCAATTCTGCTTGTGAGCATTGTTTAGGGGTGGCCGAATAATAGCTTTATGCACACTTGCAAACCTCTGGAGGATCCTACACCTTGAGGTTCGAGGGACTCCAGAGGCAACAGCGGCTTCAAATACCTGTTTGCTGCTTTGCAAAGGCATTTTAGCAGCTGCTCTCCTAATCCTATTCATTTGTCTGGCAGAAACCTTCCTCATTATGCCTTTATCTGAACGAACCCATCTGTGCTCTTAATCAGCCACAAATCTTTTCACAGTACGATGATCACGCTTAAGTTTTCTTGAAATATCCAATGTTTTCATACCTTGTCCAAGGTATTGCACTATTTCACGCTTTTCGGCAGCAGAGAGATCCTTTTTCTTTCCCATATTGCTTGAAACCTGTGGCCTGCTTAATAATGTGGAACGTCCTTCTTAAGTAGTTTTCCTTTGATTGGGCACACCTGGCAAACTAATTATCACAGGTGTCTGAGATTAATTACAATGATCCAAAGAGCCCTAAGACACAATACCATCCATGAGTTTAATTGAAAAACGAATAATTAAATGTTTATGACACTTAAATCCAATGTGCATAATAATTTGGAACACGGTGTACAATACCAGAACCAAGCTCAGTACATATCTACATCTCCAGAACCAATCTCAGTACATATATACAGCACCAGAACCAAGCTCAGTACATATATACAACACCAGAACAAAGATCAGTACAAAAATACAACACAAGAACCAAGCTCAGTACATATATACAACACCAGAACAAATACAGCTCAATTTTGTGCAACCTGTAATGTCAGGGCAGGGAGACAGACAGGTGAGCCCTAATCTAGCAGCCACTCAGTCCCTGCCTACTTGCACGGCCTGTCCTAGGCGACGGCATACAACTGGGCGACGGTCCCTACGCTCAATATGTGCACGACAGACAAACAGACAAGGGTACACAGAAGCTAAGGGAAAAGGCAGTTGCCCATGGCAACACCGTGAGCAACAAGAGTAGTGAACGAGCCGAGTCAAACCAGGAGTGTACGTGGTGCCAAACGCAGAGCAGGAGAGTAGTCAGTAAAGCCAGGGTCAATATGAAGCAGAGGTCAATGGGAATAGCAGGAACAGCAGAGCCAGGAAGCAAGAGAATCACAGGCAAAGGACAAGCAGCAAATGAAGGTATAAGTAGACCAAGGGTGGGAGCTAGGACAGTCTGGCCAGGCTGTGATAGGTTCTCCCACTCCTCAGCCTACCAGCTTGAGTGGTAGCAGAACGAGTCACTCTAGCAGACCTAGGAACAGATGCAGGCTGATTAACCACGGGCGTTGACACAGAAGCTGTGTCTGGCAAATCCTTTACACAACCTCTGCCGTATAGGTTTGTACGGCGTAAAACTACAGCTCCCAGCATGGCCCGAACAATAGTAAGGATATCCTGGGAGATGCTGTTTCACAAAAAAAATCATATCATAATCATACCACCCATCATCTCGCTTCAGATCATACAGAGACTACAGTACTGGTTAGAGGCAGAATAAACATTTACATTAAGTGACTCACCGGTGACGTCTCAGATTCTAGTTCTTTTCTTCTCCCTCCGGTCCAGACCTCTGATGCATTTCTCCCGGCCACGACCCATTTCTGCAGTTTTCTGCTCAGATGTCTTCAGCTTCTCACTTTGAAAACATTTCTGCACCTATAAACAAAGTTAAAATTCTCAACACCTCTAAATATAATAAAGAGCCATACACTGCACCTCTAACTATAAAAGCGCCATACAATGTGCCCCTGATTATAATAGTACCATACACTGCACCACTAACTATAACAGCGCCATACACTGTGTCCAGTGGCGTAACTACCACGGTATCAGCCGTAGCGGCTACTACGGGGCCCACAGCTTGAGGGGGCTCGTGCCGCCAGCCGACATGCTCCCCCATATGCCCGGTGGCGCCGCTACTACGGGGCCCACACCGCCGAACCTCTAGCATGTATGGGCCGGGCGACACAGGCCCTCTCATGCCCGTAGGCGTCGCTAGCACTGGAGGGGGCCCAGTGCTAGCAACAGCCACCCTGTCTTGCAGTAATTGTACCTGCGTCTATGCGAACTTGCCCGACCATTCAGTGCCTTACAAGACACTCAATGGCGTGGCAAAATGACTTGTTCCGCCAATCAGCGCCTTTCAACGACGCTAGCGGGGCGCGATGACGTCATCGCACTGCTTCCATGCTTGAAAGGCGCTGATTGATGGGGTAAGTCATTCTGCCCTGCCAATCAGCTCCATTGAACAACGAGTCGTTCAGGTCCAGCAGACCTGCTCAGAAGAGTGCAGTCTGCATTGCCATCAGACGGCGCGGGAACGGGATCATGTGAGTATGTAAATTTTGAGTGGTATTATCTAGAGGGGGGTCATCTATATGTGGGGATGTGGGCCACTGTATACATGGGGGTCTATATGTGGGGATGTGGGGCACTATATACAGGGGGGTCTATATGTGGGGATGTGGGCCACTATATACAGGGGGATCTATATGTGGGGATGTGGGGCACTATATACAGGGGGGTCTAATCGTGGGGATGTGGGCCACTATCTACAGGGGCCTCTATATGTGGGGATGTGGGCCACTAAATACAGGGGGGTCTATATGTCGGGATGTGGGCCACTATCTACAGGGGGGGGTCTATATGTGGGGATGTGGGACACTATATACAGGGGGGTCTATATGTGCACTATCTACAGGGGGTCTATATGTGGGGCACTATATACAGGGGGAGCTATATATGAGACACTATATACATGGGTAGGCAATATGTAGCGCACTATCTATAGGGGAGCTATTTTTAGGGCACTTTCTATAGGGGTGGGCTATATGTGGGACACTATATACAGGGGTGGGTTACTTGTGGGACACTAGCTACAGGGGGGCTATATGTAGGGCAATGTCTACAGGTGTGGGATAAATGTGGGGCACTATATACAGGGGGAGCTATATGTGAGACACTATCTACAGAGGTGGGGTATACGTGGAGCACTATCCATAGGGGAAGCTATATGTAGGGCAGCACGGTTGCTTAGTGATTAGCACTATTGCCTTGCAGCTCTGGAGTCCATATGTGGGCACTATCTACAGAGGCTCTATGGGGGTCACTATCTACAGGGGGCTATGGGGGCACTATCTACATATAGACCCCCCCCCCCACATTCCCATATATAGAACCCATATACAAAATATACATATACACATATATATACACTACCAAGTTTGGGGTCACCCAGACAATTTTGTGTTTTCCATGAAAACTCAGACTTATATTTATCAAGTGAGTTGCAAAATGACTAGAAAATATAGTCAAGACATTGAGAAGGTTAGAGATAATGATTTTTATTTGAAATAATAATTTTCTCCTTCAAACTTTGCTTTCGTCAAAGAATGCTCTATTTGCAGCAATTACAGCATTGCAGACCTTTGGCATTCTAGCTGTTAATTTGCTGAGGTAATCGGGAGAAATTTCACCCCATGCTTCCAGAAGCCCCTCCCACAAGTTGGATTGGCTTGATGGGCACTTCTTGCGTGCCATACGGTCAAGCTGCTCCCACAACAGCTCTATGGGGTTGAGATCTGGTGACTGCGCTGGCCACTCCATTACAAATAGAATACCAGCTGCCTGCTTCTTCCCTAAATAGTTCTTGCATAATTTGGAGGTGTGCTTTGGGTCATTGTCCTGTTGTAGGATGAAATTGGCTCCAATCAAGCGCTGTCCACATGGTATGGCATGGCTTTGCAAAATGGAGTGATAGCCTTCCTTATTCAAAATCCCTTTTGCCTTGTACAAATCTCCCACTTTACCAGCACCAAAGCAACCCCAGACCATCACATTACCTCCACCATGCTTGACAGATGGCGTCAGGCACTCTTCCAGCATCTTTTCAGTTGTTCTGCGTCTCACAAATGTTCTTCTGTGTAATCCAAACACCTCAAACTTCGATTCGTCTGTCCATAACACTTTTTTCCAATCTTCCTCTGTCCAATGTCTGTGTGCTTTTGCCCATATAAATCTTTTCCTTTTATTAGCCAGTCTCAGATGTGGCTTTTTCTTTGCCACTCCGCCCTGAAGGCCAGCATCCCGGAGTCGCCTCTTCACTCTAGACGTTGACACTGGCGTTCTGCGGGTACTATTTAGTGAAGCTGCCAGTTGAGGACCTGTGAGGCGTCTATTTCTCAAACTAGAGACTCTAATGTACTTGTCTTGTTGCTCAGTTGTGCAGCAGGGCCTCCCACTTTTCTTTCTACTCTGGTTAGAGCCTGTTTGTGCTGTCCTCTGAAGGGAGTAGTACACACCGTTGTAGGAAATCTTCAGTTTCTTGGCAATTTCTCGCATGGAATAGCCTTCATTTCTAAGAACAAGAATAGACTGTCGAGTTTCACATGAAAGCTCTCTTTTTCTAGCCATTTTGGGAGTTTAATCGAACCCACAAATGTAATGCTCCAGATTCTCAACTAGCTCAAAGGAAGGTCAGTTTTATAGCTCCTCTAAACAGCAAAACTGTTTACAGCGGTGCTAACATAATTGCACAAGGGTTTTCAAGTGTTTTCTAATTATCCATTAGCCTTCTAACACAGTTAGCAAACACAATGTACCATTAGAACACTGGAGTGATGGTTGCTGGAAATGGGTCTCTATACACCTATGTAGATATTGCATTAAAAACCAGATGTTTGCAGCTAGAATAGTCATTTAGCACATTACATAGTTACATAGTTACATAGTTTGTACGGTTGAAAAAAGACACATGTCCATCAAGTTCAACCAAGGGATGGGAAAGGGGAAGTAAAAAATTTCTACACATAGCAGTTAATATTTTTTTGTTCTAGGAAATTATCTAAGCCTTTTTTAAAGACATCTACTGTCCCTGCTGCGACCAGCTCCTGCGGTAGGCTATTCCATAGATTCACAGGTCTCACAGTAAAGAAGCCTTGTCGCCTCTGCAGGTTGAACCTTTTTTTCTCCAGACGGAGGGAGTGCCCCTTGTTTTTTGAGGGGGTTTTACATGGAACAGAATTTCACCATATTTTTTGTATGCGCCATTCATATATTTATATAAGTTAATCATGTCCCCCCTTAGTCGTCTTTTCTCAAGGCTAAATAGGTTTAGTTCTTTTAATCTTTCCTCATAACTTAGATTCTCCATGCCCCTTATTAGCTTCGTTGCTCCTCTTTGTATTTTTTCCAACTCCAGGGCATCCTTTCTATGAACTGGAGCTCAGAACTGGACTGCATATTCTAGATGAGGCCTCACTAATGCTTTGTAAAGTGGTAATATTACATCCCTGTCCCGCGAGTCCATGCCTCTTTTTATACACGACAATATTTTGCTGGCCTTTGAAGCAGCTGATTGACACTGCATGCTGAAATTTAGTTTATGATTTACAAGTACACCCAGATCCTTCTCAACAATTGACTCCCCCAGTATAGAGTGTATTTCTGATTAATTTAATGTTATCTTCATTGAAAAAAAAACAGTGCTTTTCTTTCCAAAATAAGGAAATTTCTAAGTGACCCTAAACTTTTGAACGGTAGTGTGTATATATATATATATATATATATATATATATATATATATATATATATATATACATATATATGTACACATATACACATATAAAAATTATTTTCTAGGTTAAAGGAATGGTGTTATGATTTATTTATTTTTTATTATTAATTTATGTGTTTTTTTATTGAATAAAATTTTATATGTACTTTATTTCTTTGTTCACATAAAATGTTTTTTTTTATATTAACACTTTTTGACACTACTGGGGGCTGCCATGAATTATTTCATCTGTGCATGTTTCTCTTAACACATACACAGATGGATTATGGCATCTACAGGGCATATGACATAACGAACGGGACCCATTCGTTACATCCTGCGCTTCTGCCATCTCGCTCTGTACTGCATGCACAGTTCAGAGCGACCCAGCATAGAGCTGGTTTGTAGGGGGAAAGCCGGCGTAGGTTGGGGAAGAACGGCTGCAGGAAAGGTGCGTGCATGGGTGTGGGGGTTTTGTTTGTTTGTGAGTGTGTCTGTGAGTGTGTTGGGGGGGTTGTTTGTGGGGCGGCGCTAGACGGAGCAGTGGTGCTCGACCCTGCTCAGTGGTGCTCGCCGCTGTTCATTCAAAACAGGTGATTGGCGGCTATGAAGGATCAGTGGCACACGAGCCCCGCTGATCCTTCATAGCTGCTTATCAGCTGTTTTTAGGGATCAACGGCGAGCACCGCTGCTCCGTCTTTCCTTGCTCCTACTGTGAACTGCCATATACTTACATAGCGATTCACAGTAGGAGCAAGGAATGAAGAAGCAGAGACATATTACAAACTTTTTTGTTTTGTTTTGCAGGTTGCACTGGACCGTTTGGACCACGTCGTGGATTTGTTAGACTACTTTGATCTACTTTTTTTTTTTTTTCTTATTTCTTTTAAATAAAATGGTGAAAGAGGGTTGTGTGGGGGAGTTTTTATTTCAATAAAAACTTATTTTCTTATGTCTCTGTGTTTTTTAATACTTTATTAGCGCCTTAGTAATGGCCGTTGCCTGTTTGACGATGTCCATTACTAAGGTGGGGCTTAGTGTTAGCCAGTAAAAAAGTTAGCACTAACCCCCCCATTATTACCCCAGTACACACTGCCACCAGGGGTATCGGGAAGAGCCGGGTACGATCTAGTACCCGACCATCTGTAGTGATGGTCGGGAACTGGGGGGGGCCGCAGGCTGGTATTATTAGGCTGGGAAGGGTCCTTCCCACCCTGGTAATGCTAGGCTGCGGCTCTTTTATTGTATCTAGCTGGTTATGAAAATGGGGGTGACCCCACATCGTTTTTTTTGTTTTTTTTATTATAAAAAATAAATAATTGAGGAAAACGACGTGGGGTCCCCCCTATTTGCACATTTTTTGGCACATAATTAGGACTCCATTGACTATGGGAACATTTGGTGCACTTTACGTGCCAAAGAATTGACAAGATCCTTTTTTTTTCCCTGCAACATGTTTTTTAAAAACGCTTGCGTAAAAAAATTGTGTTGTATGTACTAACGGCGCGCTTTCCCATCGATGTAAATGGGAAGCTTAAAGGGAACCTGTCACCAGCATTTTAGCTATAAAGCCAACAATACCTGGTGAAAGTGGGTGAAAAATCATTGTCATCTAAGCTATAAATATGTTCTAAGTAAGCTCTGTACCTTTAGTATTCCGTTTTTCAGTGGTCCAACGCCGTATGCAAATGAGCAGAAAAGAGTCAAATCTTCATCTGAAAAGAGTCAGGTTTTCATTCCTCCAGCATCTCAGAGTGGACTCCACCTCCTTCTTTTTGATTGACAGCTCCTTAGCCAGTCAGGGCCGGACAGGTGGTGGCAGTGGGCGTGGTTAAGAAGCTGCATCCCAGAGGGAAAAATAATTACCATAAAAGGCGGGCAAAAAGTTTAAACGACTATATTTACTGACAGAGGAGGACTTCAGGAAAGAAGAGAACAGGAATGAACAGGAATGAGGGGTCAGGTGAGTTTCACAGGTAAGATGTTGATGACAGGATCCCTTTAATGAAGTGTCTGACGCGTTTTTCAATGCTCCCAAAATGGATCTGGATAATGCTTAGCAATTTGAAGACACCTTTTCCGGGCTTGTAGCCAAAAATAGGGAGGAAGGTGAGTTTCCCTCCCACATTTACATCAGCTGTAAATCAGGCTGCTTTACCTTATTCACCTTGCTGTAATTCTTGAAAGTGCTTCCTCTGGTGGGCAACATAGGAAAACATGTCAAATTATTATTTAATTTTTAATACTTTCCACCACGTGTAAGAAAAAAAATTACAGAAAAAAAACTTTAAAAATATAATAAAAATAAGTGACTTACTTAAAAAAAAAAAAATTCTTTGCGACACATTCCCTTTAAGCAAATGGTTCCTTAGTTCAGAGGCGTAGCTAGGTTCTCCAGCACCCGGGGCAAAGATTCAGTTTAGCGCCCCCCCCCCAACCTCTTTCCCGACATCTCCTTCCCCCTCACCGTGTTTGTTTTCTCTACCAATCAATGACGTGTCATTTATTTTCCACATTTCTTTTTATGTAAAGCGAGCATAAAAACATTTGTACATTTTACAAGCAATATGGTTCTATACACAACACCAGAACCAAGCTCAGTACATAAATACAGCCCCAGAACAAAGCTCAGTACATATATACAGCACCAGCACAAATACAGCTCAATTTAGTGCAACCCCTGCTGTACATGTTTGTACTGCGTAAAACTACAGCTCCCAGCATGGCCCGAACAATGATAAGGATATGCTGGGAGTTGCTGTTTCACAAAAAATAAATCCTATCATAATCATACCACCCATCATCTCGCTGCAGATCATACAGTGACTACTGTACTGATTAGAGGCAAAATAAACATTTACATTAAGTGACTCACCGGTGACATCTCAGATTCTAGTTCTTTTTCTCGATCCGGTCCAGACCTCTATGATGACTTCTCCCGGTCACAGCCCATTTCTGCAGTTTGACGCTCACATGTCTTCAGCTTCTCACTTTTCCAACATTTCTGCACCTATAAATAAAGATAAAGTTCTCATTATACCACAGACTACGCCCCTAAATATAATAGTGACATACACTGCACCTCTAATTATAATAGCACTATACACCGTGTCCCACACACACACTGTGCCCCCTGTAGATAGTGTCTGCCATAGAGCCCCCTGTAGATAGTGCTCCCATATAGCCCACCCCTGTATATAGTGTCCCACAAATAACTCCCCCTATAGTGCTCTACAGATAGCCCACCCCTGTATATAGCCCCCTGTAGATATAGCCCAGCCCTGTATATAGTGCTCCACGTATAGCCCAACCCTGTATATAGCCCCCTGTAGATATAGCCCACCCCTGTATATAGTGCTCCACAGATAGCCCACCCCTGTATATAGCCCCCCTGGAGATATATCCCACCCCTGTATATAGTGCTCCACAGATAGCCCACCCCTGTATATAGCCCCCCCTGTAGATATAGCCCACCCCTGTATATAGTACTCCACAGATAGCCCACCCCTGTATGTAGCTCCCCTGTAGATATAGCCCACCCCTGTATATAGTGCTCCACATATAGTCCACCCCTGTATATAGTGCTCCACATATAGTCCACCCCTGTATATAGTGTTTCACAGATAGCCCACCCCGTATATAGCCCCCCTGTACATATAGTCCACCCCTGTATATAGTGCTCCACTAGATAGTCCACCCCTGTATATAGTGCTCCACATATAGCCCAGCCCTGTATATACTATATACAGGGGTGGGCTATCTGTGGAGCACTATATACAGGGGTGGACTATATGTACAGGGGGGCTATATACAGGGGTGGGCTTTCTGTGGAGCTCTATAGGGGGAGCTATTTGTGGGATACTATATACAGGGGTGGGCTATATCTACAGGAGAACTATATACAGGGGTGGGCTATATCTACAGGGGGACTATATCTACAGGGGGACTATATACAGGGGTGGGCTATATCTACAGGGGGGCTATATACAGGGGTGGGCGATCTATGGAGCACTATATACAGGGGTGGGCTATATCTACAGGGGGGCTATAAACTATATAGCCCCCCTGTAGCTATAGCCCACCCCTGTATATGGTGCTCCATAGATAGCCCACACCAGTATATAGCGCCACCCTGTAGATAGACACCCCCCATAGATAAAGCCCCCCGCGTGTAGATAAAGCCCCCCCGTAGATAAAGTCCCCCCGTAGATAAAGTCCCCCTTGTAGATAAAGCCCCCCCGTAGATAAAGTCCCCCCGTAGATAAATTCCCCCCTTAGATAAAGGCCCCCCCCGTGTAGACAAAGTTCCCCCTCCATAGATAAAGTCCACCCCCGTAGATAAAGCCCCCCCCCCCGTGTAGACAAAATCCCCCCTCCATAGATAAAGTCCCCCCCGTAGATAAAGTCCCCCCTTGTAGATAATGCCACACACTTTTATTACAATTTAAAAAAAAAAAAACTATTCAGACTCACCTTAATCCCACTCCCACGCCAGCCGGCAGCAATGGAGACCTGCTCTCTTCTGTGCAGGTCTCCTGGGGGTTAAACGCAGCGTCTATGAAAAGCGCTGATTGGCTGGGCAGGATGACTTTCCCTGTCAATCAGCGCCTTTAATCGACGGAAGCTTCACTGGTACAAAAGGTACCAGTCGCTTCACTGGTGCAAAAGAGCTGAATAGCCGGGCACTGAATGTGCCCGGTCATTCATTGCTTCTAATTGTACCTGTGTCCTATAGACACAGGTACAATTATAGTGCAGGAGGAGGTGGCGCTGGCGCCCCCCTCAAAATTGCACCCGGGGCGCATGCCCCGCCTGCCCCCCCCCCTAGCTACGCCCCTGCCTTAGTTGTATCCTGTTCCCAGTGTTCCAGTATCCTGCTTCCCGTATTCTGTATCATGTAACTGTGTTTGTTCCTAAACTGTAGTCTAGTGTTGGAATCGTGTTTGTTCCATCTGCTACACTAAGCGTCATCTGCTATGTCCAGCGTCATCTGCCACGTCCAGCGTCATCTGTGCCACAAATCATCTGTGTCAAAGCGTCTGGTAAATCTCATGTGTGTCTGGACTCTCATACAGGTACTCTTGTGCTAAGACTTTCCATTGACTGTTGTTTGGCCTGCTGCCATTCAGCTACGGCGGAGCGGCTAGTGGATCCACATAACCCAGAACCTTGACAGTACGCTCAGGCCATGAAACTCGCTGGCCAACCCAAGTCTGGTGTTCAAATTATGCAAACGGACATGAGTGACCTCCGGGCACGTCAGGATCAACTATTACAAGCGGTGAACTCCATCATAAGTCTGGCTGTTCCCTGCTCCACCACCTGCTATCACTCCTACCGACCTTGGCCCTGCAATTTCGTTACCTCTACCTACTCGCTATGACGGGGATCCCAAGACGTGCAGAGGGTTCATCAATCAGCATACTATCCATTTCAGGTTACGTGCTCACCTCTTCCCCTCTGAGGCCAAACTTGCTTTTATTATTTCTATCCTCTCCGGCAAAGCCCTGGGATGGGCAAACCCTATAATGGAACGAGAGGGCTCGGAATTTTCTAATCTGTCGCTATTTCTAGAGACTTTTCGTATGGTGTTCGAGGAATCGGGTCAAACATCTTTCGCCGCTGCCTCACTACTGACCCTCAAACAAGGGGAATCGACAATAGGGGAGTACGCCATCTCCTTCCGCACACTGGCGGCGGAGCTGGCGGGGAATAATGAGTCCTTGGTGGCGACTTTCTAGAAAGGGCTGTCTCCACACATCAAGGATGAGCTTGCGGCTCCTGACCTCCCATCCACCCTGGATGTCCTTGTCCTGTTGGCAACCCGGATCGACATGAGAATCCAAGAATGTGCTCAGGAGGTTTGCCAGGAGAGACGGTCCTATAGACTGGCACCCACGTTCCATAGACCACTACTGCCTTCTCCAGTTGCCCCATCTGATGAGCCAATGCAGGTGGACAGACTCAAATTGTCCGATCAGGAGAAACAGCACAGACGCTCCTCAAGTCTGTGTCTGTATTGTGGCCACAAAGGCCATTTTGTGCGTCAATGTCCACAAAAGCTGGGAAACTCCAGCACCTAGGGTTGGTTGGAGAGACAACCCTAGGTGGAATGACGCCAAATGCCAAATCCTCTTCCAAATTGTCCATCCCAGTAACCATTATCTGGACTCCAGGGCGTCTGAAAATTTAATTCAGCAGGACCTAGTAAATCATCTCTATCTGACCACGGTTTCTCTAGAGAGACCCCTGGCAGTCGCCTCTTTGAATGGGCAACCTTTGCCCGATCCTATTCTGTCCATCATGGAACCCTTGAGACTACCACTCGGAATCCTCCACTCTGAACAGATTGCCTTCTTCGTCTTACCAAAATCTATCAACCCTATTCTGCTGGGCCTGCCCTGGCATCGTCTTCATGCTCCGGTTCTAGACTTGAGTTTCAGAGAGATCCTCCAATGGGGATCCAAGTGTCTTCATTGCTGCCTGCCACAGGTTCGTCCTGTTCTGCCTCCATTGCCTCAGTCACTCACTGGACTACCCATACATTGTGCCACGTCTTTAGTAAAAAGGAGGCAGAGGTTCTTTCTTCCCATCGTTCCTACGATTGTCCTATTGAACTGCACCCTGACGACTCTCCCCCCTTGTGGACGAGTTTATCCTATTTTGTTGCCAGATACCCAGGCCATGTCGGCTTACGTCAAGGAGAACCTTGAGAGGGGGTTTATCCAGAAATCTTCTTCTCCGGCCGGAACCGGCTTCTTCTCCAATAAAAAATAGATGGATCACCTTCACCATGTATCAATTACCGTGGCTTAAATCAAATCACGGTCAAAAACAAGTACCCCTTGCCGCTAATCTCAAAGCTCTTTTATCAAATTCGTGGAGCCAAGATTTTTACTAAGCTAGATCTACGCAGGGCTTATAACTTGATCCGGATCCGCCAAGGTGACGAATGGAAGACCGCATTCAACACCCGAGATGGTCAATATGAATATCTCGTGATCAGTGGCAGGTCATCATTAGGGCGGTTCGGGCGGCCGCCCGGGGCCCGAGGCGCCCGGGGGGCCCATGGCTGCACGACCGGCACATGACTGCACGGGCCCCCTCATGCCCGGTGGCGTCGCTATATGAATATTATAGGCTGCAGGCCACGTTAGGCCTGCAGCCTATAAGGCGCTGGGAGGACTCCCTGCGCAGGCCGGCGTGATGAGGTACTGCATCACGCCGGTCTGCGCATGCCTCTAGTCCAGAGGATTCACATGGGTCCAGCTGGAGCGGCCGCCACGGGGCGAGGTAGGTAAAATATATATATTTTTTATGGGGGTAGCGCTGTGTATATAATCAAGGAGGGGGGAGTGCTCTGTTACACTATATACAAGGGGGGGTGCTGGGTGGCCCTATATACAAGGGGGAGGGGAGCGCTGTGTGACACTATATACAAAGGGGGGAGTGCTCTGTGACACTATATACAAGGGGGAGTGCTGTGTGGCCCTATATACAAAGAGGGAGCGCTGTGTGTGCTATATACAAAGGGGGAGCGCTGTGTGCACTATGTACAAAGGGGGAGTTCTGTGTGCACTATATACAAGGGGGAGTGCTGTGTGCACTATATACAAGGGGGAAGCACTGTGTAGCCCTATATACAAGGGGGGAAGTGCTGTGTGACCCTATATACAAGCGGGGTGGAGAGCGCTGTGTGGCACTATATACAAATGGGGGAGCGCTGTGTGCACCATATACAAGGGGGGAGCAATATGTGGCCCTATATACAAGGGGGATCGCTAAGTGGCCCTATATGCAAAGGCGGAGCGCTGTGTCGCCCTATATACAAAGGGGGAGCACTGTGTGACACTATATACAAGGTGGGGAGCGCTGTGTGACACTATGTACAAAGGGGGAGGGCTGTGTAGCACAATATACAAGGGGGGGCTGTGTGACGCTATCCACAGCGGTATGTGTGTGGCGCCCTCTTTACAGGGGGGCTTTTTGGCACTATTTACAAGAGGGGGAGAGCTGTATGGCGCTATCTATAGGGGGCAGTGTGTAACGCTCTCTACAGGGGGATGTGTCTAGTGCTAGCTATAGGGGGATGTGTGATATATACAGGGGGGGTGTATGTGGTGTTTTACAGTGTATGATATTATTATATTCAGATGCGCAGCATATGGTGCTATTATATTTAGGGGGACAGTGTCTGGCACCAGGTAATTTTATTTTCGTTTATAAGTGTGGAAATGTTGAAAAGCGAGGAGCCGAAGACATCGGAGTGGCAAATTCTGCAGAAATGGGTAATGGTCGGGAAAAGTCGTCATGAGCTCTGGACCGGATGGAGAAGAAAAGAGGAAAAAAACTACTAGAATCTGAGACGTTGTCACCTGTGAGTCACTAGATTTATAGAGAATCTGTCACCTCTCCTGACATGTTTATTATAGGAAATCCTTGTATTTCACAAAAAGTCTTTCTGCAGTCCAGGACTGATACACAATTCCCCTTTTCAGGAGGATGTGTCCCTGCACAGTGTGGTACTGTCAGTATGTAGGGACACAGCCCTGTGACAAGGGGAATCGTAACACCCATTCGTTAATGCTTGCCAAAAAAGGTAGTGTTAAAAATAGTTATGGCGCAGCAGCGTGGCGGTGCGGAAGGGGGGCTGAAGTTTGGGTAACAGCCCAGGGCCTATGGTCTACTTAATCCGCCACTGCTCGTGATGCCCTTTGGTCTGTGTAACGCTCCAGCAGTATTTCAGGAATTTGTAAATTACATCTTCCAGGATCTTCTGTATGTCTGTGTGGTGGTAAATTTGGACGACATCCTGATCTATTCACCAGATCTGACAACACATCGCAAGCATGTTCGCCAAGTTCTGTCGCAGTTAAGGGGGAATCGCCTATATGCAAAACTCGAGAAGTGCATGTTTGAGAGGAACTCCCTGCCATTTCTGGGTTACATTGTCTCCGATCATGGACTCAAGATGGATCCAGAAAAGGTGAAGTCCATCTTAGAGTGGCCACGTCCACAGGGCCTTCGGGCCATTCAGCGATTTCTGGTATTCGCAATTTTTTACCGGCAGTTTATCCCAAACTTCTCGTCTCTGACTGCTCCAATCTCTGGTCTTACTAAGAAGGAGGTGAACGCCAAGTAGTGGCGGATTATCATATGGGCGGTTCGGGCGGCCGCCCGGGGCCCACAGCTCCCAGGGGACCCATGGTCGCCCGTACCGCACATCATTTTCAAAAAACGACATTGCAGCGCGCTAGCGCCACTAATGGGGAGGAAGGGTGAGCTGAGAGAGGAATAGGGCTGCACAGTTCGCCCTGCTGCTTTTCTGAGGGCGTGGCGGCGCAACTGAAACCAGCCGCCGCCACCCCCTCCTGCACTAATTGTACCTGCGTCTATATAACGCAGGTACAATTACATGCATAAGCAATGAATGGCTGGGTACGTTCCTTGCCCGACAATTCAGCGCCTTACAATGACGATGATTGGCAGGGCAGAATGAGTTGTCCAGCCAATCAGCACCTTTCAACTTTCACCTTTCAAAGATGGGGGGGGCTGTATGTGGGGCACAATCTACAGGGCAGGCTTTATGTGGGACACAATCTACAGGGGAGGCTTTATGTGGGACACAATCTACAGGGGGACTATATGTAGGGCGCTATATGTAGAGCGCCATTTACAGGGGGCTATATGTGGGGCACAATCTACAGGGGAGGCTTTATGTGGGACACAATCTACAGGGGGACTATATGTACGGCACTATATACAGCGTGCGCTATATGTAGAGTGCAATCTACAAGGGACTATATGTGGGGGAAAATCTACAAGGGAGGCTTTATGTGGGACACAATCTACAGGGGGACTATATGTAGGGCACTATATACAGTGGGAGCTATAAGTAGAGCTCTATCTTCAGGGGGCTATATGTAGAGCGCTATCAACATGGGGGCTATATGTGGGGCACTATCTACAGGGGGCTCTATGGGGGCACTATCTATGGGAACACTATCTACAGTGGGCTCTATGGGGGCACAATCTACAGGGGGCTCTATGGGGCACTATCTACAGGGAGCACTATGTGTGTGTGGGACACAGTGTATGGTGCTATTATAATCAGGGACAGAGTGTATGGCGTTATTATAATTAGAGGTGCAGTGTATGGTACTATTATATATAGGGACATATTGTGCGGCACCATGATAACTTTATCTTTGTTTATAGATGCAGAATTGTTCGAAAAGTGAGAAGCCCAAGACATCTGAGCGGAAAACTCCAGAAATTGGTCGCGGCCAGGAGAAGTCATAGAGGTCTGGACTGGATGGAGAGCAAATGAGAAAAAGAAGAACTAGAATCTGAAATCAAGTCACCGGTAAGTCACTTACCGTAGTCACTGTATGATCTGCAGCGAGATGTTGGGTGGTATTATATCTTTTTGGGGGGAAACAGCAACTCCCAGTATATCCTTACCATTGTTCGGACCATGCTGGGAGCTGTAGTTTTATCCATACGAACCTATACGGCAGAGGTTGCACTAAATTGAGCTGTATTTGTGCTGGTGCTGTATTTATGTACTGAGCTTGGTTCTGGGGCTGTATTTATGTACTGAGTTTGGTTCTGGGGCTGTAGTTATGTACTGAGCTTGGTTCTGGGACTGTATTTATGTACTGAGCTTGGTTCTGGTGTTTTATATATGTAGTGAGCTTTGTTCTAGTACTGTATATATGTACTGAGCTTGGTTGTGGTACTGTATATATGTACTGAGCTTGGTTCTGGTGTTGTATTTATCTGTTGAGCTTGGTTCTGGTACACTGTTTCCGTAAGTCCCATAGAACTGAATGGTAGTTACGGAAACAGCGTAGCTCGCATGCTACGTTGCTTCCGTAACTGCCATTCACTACTATGAGTTACGGAAAGTTCATGGTCAGGAAGTGGCCGAGAGGCAGCGATAGCAGAAAGTGGTAGAATGGGGTTTAGGGGGCCCAGTTCTATAGATAGATGCGAGTCCCACCTCTGAGAAATGAACCTATCTGACAGGATCCACAGGATATGTCATAAATTTCCCTCACGGGAAAACCCCTTTAAAGTGTAACTAAACTTCTAAAAAACTTCTGACATGTCATAGTGAAATGTCAGAAGTTTTGATCGGTGGGGGTCCGAGCACTGAGACCCCCATGGATCGCTAAATCAAAGTGGCAGAAGCGCTCAGGTGACCACTGTGCCGCTTCATTTCTGATCTGCTTTTCTCGGAAAGCTGAGCAAGCGGTGTACGGACGTACACCACTCCGAGGAATGCCGATCAGTAGCTAAGTGGCGCAGCAATCAATCGTGCGCTTCTGCCGCTTCACTTTAGCGAACGGTGGGGGTCTCAGTGCTTGAACCCCCCACCGATTAAAAGTTCTAACATATCCCTGTGACATGTTAAATGTTTAGCTACACTTTACAGAGAGGGGTTATCATTTTTTTTTTATTATTATTATTTTTAATTTCTTTTCTTTAATAAAACAGTCTATCAGTGTTTGGTGCAACTTTCTAAATACTTTTTATTAAAAATGATTTTTTACTTTTTGAGATACAGCTGCTTTATATCCTGAACACAGAGCAGCTGTATCTAGTGCTAAAACGTGTATCCATCAGGTCAGTGGCACTGAGGGGTACACTGTCAGTGGGTTGGGGGGGTTGAATTGCGTGTGAGGGGGAAGGAGGGGGCCCAAGTTGTGTCAACAGCCCAGGGCCCATGGTACACTTAATCCGCCACTGACGCCAAGGTTTGGACCCCAGAGGCAGCAGTTTCGAGTCTCAAGAGTGCCTTCACTTCAGCCACAGTTCTTCATCATCGACGTGTCTCAACAGTTCTCACTAGAGGTAGATGCTTCTTCCGTTTGTGCTGGTGCACTACTGTTTCAAAAAACTCCAAGGGTAAGACAGTGGTTTATGGCTACTTCTCAAAACTGTTTTGACCTGCGGAGCGCAACTACTCCATTGGGGATTGGGAGTTACTGGCCGTCAAGTTGGCCCTGGAGGAATGGAGACATCTGCTGGAGGATGCTACTCAACCCATCATCATCTGTACAGACCACAAGAATCTCACGTACCTCCAGACTCCGCAACAATTAAATCCTCGTCAAGCCAGATGGTCATTGTTCTTCGCCTGGTTCCAGTTTATGCTTCACTTCCGCCCTGCAGATAAAAATGTGAGGGCCGATACTCTATCTCGGTCAATTGAGACGGATGACACTGAGGAGACTCCCAAATATATCATAGATCCTTCCAGAATTATTGTCGTGAACCCGCTACAAATTAAAGACGTTCCCCCGGGAAAGACTTTTGTTCGGATTCTCCTCTGTGGACACAATTCCAAACTGTCTGGGCGCTCTGGTATTCGTAAGACACGGGACTTTATATCTCGTCATAACTGGTGGCCCACGCTGCCTGGAGATATTGTGGACTATGTTGCCTCTTGTACTAATTGTGCCCAAGACAAGTCCTCACATTCCAAGCCTGCTGGCCTGCTACAGCCTCTGCCCGTACTTGATGGACCTTGGCAACACATTGCCATGGATTTTATCACCAACCTTCCTCCTTCTGCAGGTTGCACTACTGTCTGGGTCTGGTGGATCGCTTCTCTAAGATGGCACATTTCATCTCACTAACTGGTCTTCCTTCTGCTCCTCGTCTAGCAAATCCATTCATACAGCATATCTTCCGTCTGCATGGACTGCCCCTCCATATCGTGTCTGATCGGGGTGTATAATTCACTTTAGAATTCTAGAGAGCCCTCTGTAAACTCCTTGATGTGAAATTGGACTTTTCTTCTGCGTATCATCCTCAGTCTAACGGACAAGTTGAAAGAATTAATCAAATGCTGGAAAATTAACTTTGTCGTTTTATTTCTGTTCAACATGACAACTGGGTTCAGCTTCTTCCTTGGGCAACTCCTACAACAACTATACGAGTGAATCCACTGCCTCTACCCCATTCTTCATTGTATATAGCCAACATCCACGTGTTCCTCTTCTAGTGCCTGCTACATCTCAAGTTCCGGCAGCTAACTCTTCATTTGGAGACTTTCATCATATCTGGCAGGAGACCAAGTCCTCTACCCTACAGGCGGTAGACCGCATAAAGAGAAATGCTGATAGGAAAAGAAGAAGACCACCTCAGTTTCTTCTCAGAACCAAAGTCTGGTTATCTTCAAAGAATAGTCGTCTGAAAATCCGCTCTTACAAATTCTGTGGTCAGTTCGTGATATAGGTGCAGGTCCGCATCTATCAAACATTTTTGGCATTTCCTGTGGATATGCCATAATTATCTAAGATGAGAAAACTCCTTTAACACAATAGAGTATAATCCAGTGACTCCTCGGTGACGTCTTCTCAAATTGGATTCGCTCACTTTTCCTTTTCTTCTTCATCCGGCCTATACTGCCCTGACTCCTTCTCCCGACTACGAATCGCCTCTGCAGAATTTGTAACACAAACATCTTTGGCTTCTCGCTTTTCTAGCACTTCCCCACTCTTTACAAAAACTTCACCATTTATAGAGCCTGAGATGGAAATAATGCCCCCTCAATGCCCCACAATAATAATGGTGCCCACACAACTCCCTGTAGATAGTGCCACACACAGCCCTCTGTAGATAGTGCCACACAGCCCCCCATATTGTAGATAGTCCCACACACAGCCCCCTCTTGTAGATAGTGCCACACACAGCCCCCCCGTATAGTGCCACACCCCCCTTCCTAGTAGATAGCGCCACACAGCCCCACCAGGATATAGCACCACACAGCCCACTCCCTAGCAGATAGCATCCCACAGCCAGCCCCCATAAAAAAAACATTTATGTACCTAGCCCCATTCCCGCAGACGGGACCCCTGCATAGGCAAGCGGGATGCAGTGACGTCATCACGCCAGCCAGTGACGTCATCACGCTGATCCTCTGGTCCTCCGGTGGGCTAGTCTGATGCTGGGCCCTTCTATAGTTGTTCTACATGGTAACTGTGTGACCGTATTACTTAGAGGCATACTATATTACATAGAATCATTTTTAAGACAGGGCAAATTATTTGGGGGAAGGTCTACTATGAATACATGTTTCAGGCACCAAAGAAATTATTTTAATTCATCAGTGTTATATCCAGGGACAGTTTACTGCTGAGTCATTGTTTTTGTCAGCCCATCATATATATATAGATATATATATATATATATATATATATATATATATATACAGTGAAGGAAATAAGTATTTGATCCCTTGCTGATTTTGTAAGTTTTCCCACTGTCAAAGTCATGAACAGTCTAGAATTTTTAGGCTAGGTTAATTTTACCAGTGAGCGATAGATTATATAAAAAAAAGAAAATCACATAGTCAAAATTATATATATTTATTTGCATTGTGCACAGAGAAATAAGTATTTGATCCCTTTGGCAAACAAGACTTAATACTTGGTGGCAAAACCCTTGTTGGCAAGCACAGCAGTCAGACTTTTTTTGTAATTGATGATGAGGTTTGCACACATGTTAGATGGAATTTTGGCCCACTCCTCTTTGCAGATCATCTGTAAATCATTAAGATTTCGAGACGAGACTGTCGCTTGGCAACTCGGATCTTCGGCTCCCTCCATAAGTTTTCGATGGGATTAAGGTCTGGAGACTGGCTAGGCCACTCCATGACCTTAATGTGCTTCTTTTTGAGCCACTCCTTTGTTGCCTTGGCTGTATGTTTCGGGTCATTGTCGTGCTGGAAGACCCAGCCACGAGCCATTTTTAATGTCCTGGTGGAGGGAAGGAGGTTGTCACTCAGGATTTGACGGTACATGGCTCCATCCATTCTCCCATTAATGCGGTGAAGTAGTCCTGTGCCCTTAGCAGAGAAACACCCCCAAAACATAATGTTTCCACCTCCATGCTTGACAGTGGGGACGGTGTTCTTTGGGTCATAGGCAGCATTTCTCTTCCTCCAAACACAGCGAGTTGAGTTAATGCCAAAGAGCTCAATTTTAGTCTCATCTGACCACAGCACCATCTCCCAATCACTCTCAGAATCATCCAGATGTTCATTTACAAACTTCAGACGGGCCTGTACATGTGCCTTCTTGAGCAGGGGAAAAAAATGTAAAAGATCCTGGGTAGTTGGTGGGCGCAATACACAATAATAACTAATTGCCGTTAGGCAAAAAAACCCTGTTTTCCAACTGCCATGAAAGATAATGAATAAATAAATAAAGTAAATTCTTTAATGTGCTATATATAGCAATAGGACAGGCCACATGAATGTTAAAAATATCACTGCTTGATTGCCGGGTAAACGTGTGCAAGACAGCTGTCCATGCACTAATGTGATACACCTATGAACCAACGTGCCACGACCGCTGAATAAGCCGTCAGTGGTTATAGTGTGTAATTTAGTTTAGCCAGCAAGCAGGAATTAAAAATTGAAGAGCCCCCCCGACATGTTTCGTTACTGCTGTAACGTCCTCAGGGGAAATGGGGCTAATGGCGGCGCGCCGGGAAATCCTCCCCTCTTGTAAAGTCCGTCTGTGACGTAAACCAAAGTACGTCAGTATACCCTCCCAATCACCGAGAGCGAAAGAGTACCAGCCTCCACAGCTGATCCGTGGGCCAATAGGAGGTCATTCATAAAATCAATCAGACATGGGGAGGTGCGCAGGCGCACACTTGCCGATCGGAGACATAGTCCAAAAAGAGTCCTATATTAATAGACTGATTAAACAGCGTCTATGCTGGTACAAAGAAGGACCACGCATGCGTAGTGATACAAAATCACAACTTAGAGAAAAATAAGATAAGATTAGTGTGTGAGTGGAAAGTATAAGGAAGGCAGTGACGCCTGTGTATGCATAGATAGATAGGGCTTCGTTTCGCTAAAACAAAGGAAACGGAGCAACGTTGATGAATGAAGTAAAGAATCTAATCATACAGCAGGACCTATATGTTTATCCAAAATAAGGACAAACATATGGTCTCCACTTTAATAAAAATGGGAACATGGACTAATAGGAAACGGCAGTGTGCGTAGGGCACATACATATCAAGAGGGACATAGTCTGAGGAGTCAATAGTTTGTAGACAGATGCAAAGCATATGCAAGGATCACGGTAAAAGTGACGCATGCGCAGGTAAATGATATCCAGACTTAGAGTGAGTATGAATACTAAATACAGCGGAGTTGTTTTACCTGAAATAAAGATATACCCAAACAAACACAGTGCCCGAGGCAGAGCGAGAAGTAAATGATGCAATAATTACATTAGGGAGCATGAGTAAATAAATCTCCATTTAGCTCTGCATCGGGATCGAATGCGGATAGGCTACAGGAATTACAAGGTCCATTGAGTTAACTACATGTCAAATGAATATCAATTGCAAATATTGATTCCAAATTAAGAGGGGAGAATATGGGGGCCGCCATAAAAATGTGGTCCTAGATAGTGTAAACTTTATGAGAGAAACTTGTAAGATTTACAAAGTATCCATAATACAACGTCAAGAACAAGTATATGGCTACACTATCCACTAGTATGTCCATTAATCAATAAGTGTGTATAAACACATATAGGAAAGAAGCCACAATGCGCATTAGGGACACGTAATCAAGAGCTCCAAATAAAAAACAGATACAGCATCAGAGAAAAGCAGTGAAGGTGAACCCCTCATTCAAGCCCTGCGGGGTCAGGGTGCCGAGCCGATGAATCCACCGTGCCTCCTCTTGTAGGAGTCTACGATCTAAATTACCCGCCCTGGGGCCCAGTTTGAGCTGGGCAACACCCCAGAATTGTAACAATCGAGTATCACCCCCATGAAACTTATGGAAATGCCTGGATAGAGTAGTATCTTCTTTATTATTAATGGTACTCCGATGTTTGGAGATACGTCTCCTCAATTCCTGAACGGTCTTGCCCACGTACAACTTAGGACATGGGCATTTCGCTATGTATATGACTCCACTAGATTGGCAGTTGATAAAATATTTAATCTCATACAGTTTACCATCCACTGGATTGGTGAAATTCTTAACTGTTGGCATGAGATGGCAAAAGGAACAATTGCCACATGGATGAGAACCTTTGACTGATCTTTTTAGCCAACTAGATGGAGCACTAGATCGTCTAGAATGATGGCTATGTACTAGGAATTCCCGCAGATTTTTCCCCCTGCGATAGGTAATGCTGGGACTCGCTGGAATTGCATCCCTAAGGTCAGGGTCAGCAGTGAGTATCGACCAATGTTTCCGTAAGATATTAGTGATTTGAGGAGAGCAAACGTCAAAGGTACCTATACAACGTATAGCATTGGATGGTCTAGATGTAGTACGCCTGGCATCTCCATCTAGAAGTAAACTAGGTCTATCAGATGCCTTAGCCCTGGCATAGGCCCTATGTAGCCACTTTTTGGGGTAACCTCGGGCTAGGAATTTATAATATAGACCGTCGCATTCAGTTTGGAAGGATAAGTCGTTAGAACAGTTTCTCTTGGCTCTCAAATATTGGCCGATAGGGATTCCTTTTTTGAGAGCAAGTGGATGGTAGCTGTCCCAATGAAGGAAGCTGTTAGTGGCTGTTACTTTACGGAAAATGTCAGTTTGGACACTGCCACCAGGGTCCAAAGAGATCTTGAGATCGAGAAAACTAATCTCATGATTATGTATCTCATAAGTGAATTTCATTCCAATTGTATTGTGGTTAAGTATAGACATGAAGTCAGTGAAAGTATTGACATCTCCATCCCAGAGGATGAGAATATCGTCAATATAACGCCCCCAAAATAAAATGTGAGAGGTGAACAAAAGTAAATCATCTGTGAAAACAATGGTGTCTTCCCACCACCCTAAAAATAAATTGGCGTAAGTTGGAGCACAGACAGTACCCATGGCCGTGCCCTTTGTTTGGTGATAATAATTTTTGTCAAAGACAAAAAAATTATGTGTAAGCAGAAAACGTAAGAGTGATAAAACAAATTCATTGTGTAATTGGTATTGTGTGCCTTTGGTGTTCAAAAAGTGTTTGACAGCAATAAGGCCTAAATTGTGCTGGATATTCGTGTACAATGACTCCACGTCTATACTAGCCAACATGGTGGTAGGTGTAACATGGATCTCTTGGATCCTGGTGACAGTGTCTTTGGTATCTCTTAAATAGGAGGATAGAGAGGAGACAAATGGTGACAAAATCTCGTCTACATATAGGCTAATGCCCTGGGTCAGGTTATCATTCCCTGATACAATCGGCCTGCCAGGAAGGGGACGAGTGGCCTTATGGACTTTGGGCAGTGCATAGAATGTTGCCAGAGTAGGCGTTGGATTGTATAGCCGTTTAAATTCATCAGGGGTGATAAGTCTGGTTTTTTTAGCATCATCAAGAAGAGCAAAAAGCTCTACTAGAAATACATCGGTGGGATTGCTCCCAAGAATGGTATAAGTCATGTTATCATCAAGTAATCTATGGACCATGGCAACATAGTCACCCTGGTCCATGATCACTATATTACCTCCTTTGTCGGAGGGTTTTATAACCAATTCCTCATTCCTGCACAACTCGTCCAGGGCCTTTCTCTCACTAACACTGAGGTTACCAAAAATCCTTGATCTATCACCTTTAAGTTTCTTTAGATCATGACACACCATTTTCACAAAGATGTCAATGTGACTAAACTGTGAGAAGGGTGGAGTAAGTTTAGATTTGGGTCTCAGGGATGAGAGAGGGCCGACGACCGAGGTAGCCCCAAATTCATTTTCATATAGTAGATCTTCCAGGTCCCTAAGTGTATTGGCTTCCTCACGATTCTGACTAGTACAGTCAGATACACTACTTTTGAAATATTTATGTAGGGCTAATTTCCTCGCAAACAAATTGATATCCTTAGTCCACATAAATTCGTCATATGGAGGGGTAGGAGTATATGACAGCCCCTTACGTAACAATGTTTCTTGGTGAGGATTCAAATTACAAGAGGATAGATTAAATATCTGCATCTCCTCGTCTCTCAGTGTATCATTGCTAGGTGTTATGGTTTTGTGCCCCATCGTGCATTGACTGGTCCTAAAAAAGGAAAAATAGTCGACGGAGTCGTAGAGGTATTGCCAACGTTGTTCCCTGAATATGGGGTTACATTTGTGCCAATGGGTTGAGGAGTGGGCGGTATACTCAAGATACTTGAGAGAGATACAGGAACAGATGTAAAGGAGGTAGACTGCGAATTGGAGGTGGTAGGTGCACATGACTTAGTGCGATAGGGAAAATCTATTGTGGTTTGCTTTGGTGCCACAGGTGTTCTTTTAGACAGACTTGGTCTGTTATTCTTAATTTTACGTTTTGTTCCCAATCTCAAACTGTCACTATGCTGCCTTGATTCATCCGTACCAGAAGTATCTGATTCAGAGAAATCAGTGAAGACAGTGGTGCGTTTCGGAGGAGGATATTGCCGTGTTTTGTATGTATACACCTGTCCTATATCAAAGTCTCTGCGGTCACGAATATATTTCCGGTGCTTGCGTTCTTTAATTTCTCCCTGTAATTTTTCAATATTGTTCTGTAATTTGTTTTCAGCCACATTAAATTCAGGACTAGACTCAAAAACCCTAATGTCAGCTATCTCCTTTTCCAATTGGACTCCAATTTTATTATGATTTTGTTTTTCAAAATCCAGGAGATAATGAAGCATCCGTAAGGAGCTATCCGTTAAGAGTTCTTCCCAACCTTTCATAAAGGTAGTATCATCACGGTGTGAATTGGGTATAATATTGATGCGTAAGCCTCTGTACACTATTTTTTGTTGGATGTATGTGTCAAGGCTAGCAATTTCCCAACACGACCGAACATATTTCTGATACGTCTTTTGTAGGTCCCTAAATGCGGTATGGACATCAAACTGATGTAAAGGAATACTCTCGGTAGAAAAAACATACGCCACCTCAGCAGATAGCGTTTCTAAATTAGGTTTTTTGGATAGGAAACCTGCCATAGCCAGGTGTGCAATTGGTAAAGTGTTCCTAAGTAGGAACAGGATCAGAACGTGGGTAATTAACCCAATATAATTACTGACAAAAATGTAAAAGATCCTGGGTAGTTGGTGGGCGCAATACACAATAATAACTGATTAATTGAGTCTGTGGACAGGAGTCTTTTATACAGGTGTCCATTTAAGACAGCTGTCTTTAATGCAGGCACCAAGTTGATTTGGAGCGTGTAACTGGTCTGGAGGAGGCTGAACTCAATGGTTGGTAGGGGATCAAATACTTATTTCTCTGTGCACAATGCAAATAAATATATATAATTTTGACTATGTGATTTTCTTTTTTTTTTTTATATATAATCTATCTCTCACTGGTAAAATTAACCGAGCCTAAAAATTCTAGACTGTTCATGACTTTGACAGTGGGCAAACTTACAAAATCAGCAAGGGATCAAATACTTATTTCCTTCACTGTATGTATATATATATATGTATATATATATATATATATATATATATATATATATATATACATACATTCATATAGTTGAAGGAGGGCATATGTCTTGGGGCTTGTGAAGAGGGCAGGATCTTTGCCAGAACGACAGATTTATCATAATTTATGCCAGAAACTGGGGTCAATTATGCCGCAAATCTGCAGCTGCTCGTAGCAGGCAAAGATTTGCATTTCTGTCGCACTGACAGCCAAAGATGCCCCAAATGTATTAAGATATTTTGCGCTCATGTAAATAGTTAGCTATTAGTTTAGAACTGGTGTTTGAAATGCAGGTCTTCATTTATTCACCCCCAAAATGTTTGTTACCTTATAATTGTTTTAAATGGATATATATGCCTAGACCTGTCTGACTAATAAATGTAATGCAATGTTAAGTCTTTCCTGGTACATGTAATTTCATTTCTATTTTATTAAAGTGAAATAATCATGTACTGGTTTAATATAGAACGCTTTGTTATGTGCTGTATATTTATCTCAAACAATACATGTAGATGACTGGAAGATTATTCTCATTTCCCTAGAGAGCTCGAAAGAGATGGGGGTGCGAAAAGTTCAGAGAGAGCATGAGAGTGTGACTGTAGCAATCAGCCCCCCCCCCCCCCCTCCATACATACACTTGACTTTCTATCTGCAGGAAACACCTTTGCAGGAAGGCAGTGTGTACAATTAGTTTGGACATGAGTACATGACGGATTTACAAGTTCAACCAATCGGGAGGGACA
This sequence comes from Rhinoderma darwinii, assembly GCF_050947455.1. Classification (NCBI taxonomy): domain Eukaryota; kingdom Metazoa; phylum Chordata; class Amphibia; order Anura; family Rhinodermatidae; genus Rhinoderma; species Rhinoderma darwinii. The sequence continues at coordinate 292,942,669 of NC_134687.1, read as the reverse complement.
TATTTTAGGACAGGGTATATAAGCCACTGAGTTAGTATGCGTCATTCAGACACGAAGAGAAATGGAAGCTTATGACTTCTATGCTCAGCATACTTAGCTCAATCAGAATCTAACATTAATTTGTATGAGAGATAAAAGTTACAGTATATACTGCGGGGGGAGAAGATTACTCATTTAACCCCTTTTTTACTTATTACAGTACTGTAGTACTTTACTTCTGAATTTTGATGTTTACTTGCAGTCAGCTGTAAGGGATACCACTGGGTAAATGTCTTCTAAAAGTCAAATAGTTGCAGTTTTTTTTTTTCTCGGTCTTCTGAGAGCACTGGTACTGACCTCCTGTAGAAGATGCTGTGTATAATTTGCTTTACATGTTTTATTCACATTATTTTCTATTATATTTCACTGTTGTGAGTATATATTATTAGAGATCTGAGAGTTTAAATATTATTCTGATAACCTATTTATGGTAATATTTAGAGAAAAGCACAATTTATTGGTTGTATTTTGATTATATTCAGGATATACGTGTGAAGCTTTGCACTTTGACCCTGTGTGATGTGAATTATAATTATTCATGTTTGAGGATGGATCCAAATGTCCGAAATCTTCCATTGTATAACGCCTAACTTGTATCAATCTGCTTATATGACACATTAAAGAAATTTCTGCATTTTAAGTGCTCTTGACGAATCGATTCGTGCTGCTTTATATATTGGTCAGTTCGGGACCGTACATCCAGATGACACGTGCACTGGCGTCTATCACCTAACAGCTGTGCCTTTAACACTTTACCAATGCTGTATATATAAACATATCTATATTAATTTCTTATTGTAGTATGTAATATTACAAAGAATACACTTTACTGGCTGAAATAATAATGATCATACCTCTCAAGTTTGTCGCGGCAATTTTTTTTCCTTTTAAGCCGCACCGCTAGCCCCGTCCAATCCCCACCCATACACACCCGGTTTAGCCCACACAGCTTCCATAGTGCCTTCTCACAGTATAATGCCCCCATAGAACTCCCACACAGTATAATGCCACTATAGCTGCCCCCACACAGTATAATAACCCATAGTGCCTCCCACACAGCATAATGCCAAATAGCTGCCCCCAAACTGTATAACGCCCCATAGCTGCCCCATACAGTATAATATCCCCATAGTTGCACCCATACAGTATGAAGCCAACACAGATGCCCCCATACAGTATAATGCCCACACAGATGCCCCCATACAGTATAGAGCCCACACAAATTCCCCCATACAGTATAATGCCCCATAGCTGCCCCCATACAGTATAATGCCCATAGCTGCCCCTATACAGTATAATGCCCCCATACAGTATAATTCCCACACAGATGCCCCATACAGTATAATGCCCCCTTAGCTGACCCCAAACAGTATAATTCCCCCTTTGCTGCCACAATACAGTATAATGCCTCACAGTGTTGCAATGCCCCTGTAGATAGTGCCACAGTGCCCACTGTGGATATGGATAGTGTGCCACGGGCTTCTCCAGGAGAAAAAGCCCCAGCCAGAGCATTGGCAACAATGGACTCCCCGGCCAGAGCAACGCAAGCTCTCTGGCCGGGGAATCCTGTTTTGGGAAAGCCCCTGACTTCACTGTCCATATATGGCTAGTGACGTCAAGGACTCCTCCAGGAGCGGAATTGCCAGCCAGAGCGTCGGCAACACTCTGGCAGGGGATTCCGCTCCTGGAGCCAGCCCCTGACATCAATCCCTGGCCAGAGTGTCAGCAATGCTCCAGCAGGGGCTCCCTCTAGGAGAAGAATCCCCGGCTAGGGCATCGGCAATGCTCTGGCCGGGGATTCCACTCCAGGAGGAGCCCCTGACGTCACTGTCCATACAGTGAAGGAAATAAGTATTTGATCCCTTGCTGATTTTGTAAGTTTGCCCACTGTCAAAGACATGAACAGTCTAGAATTTTTAGGCTAGGTTAATTTTACCAGTGAGAGATAGATTATATTTAAAAAAAAAAACAGAAAATCACATTGTCAAAATTATATATATTTATTTGCATTGTGCACAGAGAAATAAGTATTTGATCCCTTTGGCAAACAAGACTTAATACTTGGTGGCAAAACCCTTGTTGGCAAGCACAGCAGTCAGACGTTTTTTGTAGTTGATAATGAGGTTTGCACACATGTTAGATGGAATTTTGGCCCACTCCTCTTTGCAGATCATCTGTAAATCATTACGATTTCGAGGCTGTCGCTTGGCAACTCGGATCTTCAGCTCCCTCCGTAAGTTTTCGATGGGATTAAGGTCTGGAGACTGGCTAGGCCACTCCATGACCTTAATGTGCTTCTTTCTGAGCCACTCCTTTGTTGCCTTGGCTGTATGTTTCGGGTCATTGTCGTGCTGGAAGACCCAGCCACGAGCCATTTTTAATGTCCTGGTGGAGGGAAGGAGGTTGTCACTCAGGATTTGACAGTACATGGCTCCATCCATTCTCCCATTGATGCGGTGAAGTAGTCCTGTGCCCTTAGCAGAGAAATGCCAAAGAGCTCAATTTTAGTCTCATCTGACCACAGCACCGTCTCCCAATCACTCTCAGAATCATCCAGATGTTCATTTGCAAACTTCATACGGGCCTGTACATGTGCCTTCTTGAGCAGGGGGACCTTGCGGGCACTGCAGGATTTTAATCCATTACGGCGTAATGTGTTACCAATGGTTTTCTTGGTGACTGTGGTCCCAGCTGCCTTGAGATCATTAACAAGTTCCCCCCATGTAGTTTTCGGCTGAGCTCTCACCTTCCTCAGGAGCAAGGATACCCCACGAGGTGAGATTTTGCATGGAGCCCCAGATCGATGTTGATTGACAGTCATTTTGTATGTCTTACATTTTCTTACTATTGCACCAACAGTTGTCTCCTTCTCACCCAGCGTCTTACTTATGGTTTTATAGCCCATTCCAGCCTTGTGCAGGTCTGTGATATTGTCCCTGACATCCTTAGAAAGCTCTTTGGTCTTGCCCATGTTGTAGAGGTTAGAGTCAGACTGATTAATTGAGTCTGTGGACAGGAGTCTTTTATACAGGTGACCATGTAAGACAGCTGTCTTTAATGCAGGCACCAAGTTGATTTGGAGCATGTAACTGGTCTGGAGGAGGCTGAACTCTTAATGGTTGGTAGGGGGATCAAATACTTATTTCTCTGTGCACAATGCAAATAAATATATATAATTTTGACTATGTGATTTTCTGTTTGTTTTTTTAATATAATCTATCTCTCACTGGTAAAATTAACCTAGCCTAAAAATTCTAGACTGTTCATGTCTTTGACAGTGGGCAAACTTACAAAATCAGCAAGGGATCAAATACTTATTTCCTTCACTGTATATAGTCTGTGATGTTAGGAGATTTAAGATGACGGAATCCCCGGCCAGAGCGTCGGCGACGTTCTGGACAGAGATTCCGCTCCTGGATGAGCCACTAACGTCACTGTCCACATATGGACAGTGATGTCAAGGGCTTTTCCAAGACAGGAGTCCCCGGCCAGAGAGCTTGTGTTGCTCTGGCCAGGGATTCCATTGATGAATGCTGAAGCAGTGATCTGACGGTTCCCTGCTTCAGCATTGGATTTAACTGTATCTGAGTCCTGAGGATGCAAATACAGTTGACACTGGGACATGCCGCCCAGGACAGCGGGACACCAAATCCGGGAACAGTCGGGAGGTATGATAATAACAATTATGTACAATGTATAGCATGCAGCGCTATTTTGTATGGGAAAATGAATGACGCCATAACAGAAACCCGATGGAATCCATTAAAGTCAATGTGTTGGTTTCCTTTATGTGACGGATCCATCACTGCTGTCAGTGTAGTTGCTCTGATCCTATGACAGAAATTACCAACGCAGATGTGAACAGAGCCTTACAGGCACATTTTGTGAAAGAATGTAGAGAAATAACTAAATAAAACATCACAGAACAGACTGCAATAATTGTATCCACTAGCATTGCTTATTTTTACTGTATGTCATAATGGCCTATTTATTTAGGAATTTTTGTTAGAGTTTGCTTCACCTCTTTTTAGGATGTAAAAGAGGATCATTGTCTTTATTGCCTTTAATAACTGAGATCTCCATTGAATCCTAGTAAGTTTGCTTCAGTAAAACCACAAAATGTTGTGACCATAATACACACACTAAAACTGGTCTAAGGCCTCAGATTTGAAAAAATGCATGTTAAAACGCCAGTGTTTTGTAAAATGCAACAGTGTTTTTTTTATGGTATTTAGTTGCATTTTAATGGCTTTTGTTATTTACTGTCATTTTCTACATGCTTTTTTTCTGGCATTTTTGAGGTCTTATAGAGAAGCCTATGGGGAAAACACCAGCAAAAAATGCCACACCCAGAACATGCCGAATTAAAAATAAAACGCCACGACCATAATAAAGCAACAAAACCGCCACAAACCCAAACTCAGTTGCATGTAGTGCATTTTATGTCAATATAGACTTTAATGTAACATCTGGCCCCACTAGCAAATGCAGTCAAAAAAGGTATTAAAAATGCCCAAAAACGTAGCAAAACGCTATGTGCCAATGCAGCCTAAGGGCACATTCACACGTGGCGGAATTGCTGTGGAATTTCGCTGCGGACAGTCCGCAGTGGAATTCTCCAGCGGCCGTTTTTTACATTTGTTTCTATACATTTTTAGGAAAGTTAGTTCAAACGTTGTGGAAAACTCTACTGCGGACCATAGGCTGCGGTGCGAAATTTTCAGTCCGCATCATGCACTGTCTGTTGCGGAGAAGAAACGGAATTTCACTGCGTATTTCTGCCTTTGCCATGCAAAAACTGAAATCTGTGGCAAGTCCGCGGTGTTTTCTGCAACGTCTGAATTCGGCCTTATTCACACGAACGTGTTATACGTCCATGATACGAGCGTGATTTTCACGCGCGTCGCACGGACCTATGTTAGTGAATGGGGCCGTTCAGACTGTCAGTGATTTTCACAACGGAACCCTTAAACAACGGTGAGAAACTGAAACCATTTGCACCGGTTCCGTCACCTTTGAAATCAATGGTGATGCAAACGGAAACCTATGGTTTCCATTTGTTTTTTCGATCCCCCTGACGGAAAGGTCAGACGAAACCCATGAACGGAGTCCCGACACAGATGTGAACGAAGCCTAATACACACTTTAAGCACAAGCTGCCTGCTGCTTTCATTTTTATTAGTTACTGCTTAGCATGAGTGCGGTTTTCTAGCGAATGGTGACATATTTCACATTAGGGGAAGTCAGAGGGGTCATCTCTGGGACATGGATTAGGTAAAATAAATGAGCAACCTCATAAAGTTAGGCACTTAAAGGGAGAATAGCAGTTCATACATTCTAATGTTTCAAGTTTAGTTAGCAACTGTAAAAATATTTATTTGGTGCATGGTCCATGAATCAGGTCACAAAATGGATTTTATGAAAGTGCAAACAGTGATGATTTGAAAGCTTGTCATTCTACAGAGTGTAGAACATAACCCACAGAGAGAATTGTTTTTTGTTATAAGTCACTTACCTTGTCAAGGGTGTCATTGTGCCAAAGAGTTCCAAGAAGCGCCTGGAAGGCCTGGCACTTTTTTGACACGGTAAGGAAGCCCACTGTGGAAAAAAATTATAATAATTTGAGTAGTTTTAGGGCGCACTCACATGTGGCGCATTTGCCTAGTATTTTCGCAGCATAAAAATAGATAGATGTTCCCAAAAGATTAATCTAATTTCATTATGAAGAAATATATTTTCTTTTCCAAATTATGCAACTTCTCTTTATTTTTGTAACAGTGTAGCAAGACATCAGAAAGTGACTTGCTTAATTTGCTAGTAGATTATAATTTCTTAGATACGCCTTTTATTATGCAATCTTTATTGATAACATTTATTCAGAAGGAAAGTGTACCGAGAGTGCACAAGAGCTCAAACAGGGTGGAGGGATGCAGGAATGTAAAGCACATGTTTACCGGCGAACACCATTTTTGAGATTACATGCATAATTACATTTTATTGCTAATCCTGTACCGATCCTGAATTACAGCCTATTTTATAGTCCAGAGCTACATTCGCCATTCTGCTATCTTTAGAGCTGAAATCTTGTGTCGGCTATACACCAGCACAACAATTTTATCCCTTTTCTGTATGCTATCTTTTCTGGTGTGCATCATGTGATTTAAAGATTATCTATCGTTACAAAATTACAATCCCTCCTTAGTCAGCTGTATATGTGTATTAGATGTCCGGCAGCCAGAAATTTGCCTAACCTGGATATATTGGTTCTTTTTCCTCCTTTCTGCATTTATGTAAATGTATATTTACTCTCTCCATGCGTGCTGAGTGGATGGGCTCTTCCTGGTGTGATATCAGACCTGTGCTGTGTGATCTGAGCCAATCAAATGTTTCCTCCTGCTGCTCCCCCTAACTTTTACCCCTCATGCAAAAAAAAAATGCCTGAATAAGAACGCTTAAAAATATTTTATTAAATCAACTTATTAAAACCTGGGCTAAACTAGCTAAAATATCTGATACCAGGCTACTATGCAGACAGCGACCAGAATAGAGTAGCAACAGAGTGCAATCAGCTGTAGCACTGCACACCCCTCTTTTACAAATTAACCACTTCCCTGTCGAGAGTCAAAAGAAATGTAATTGATCCCTGCCTGGGATAGTAGTCAAGAGTCAAACAAAATAGAACATTAGTAGCACACCTAACGTGTTTCTACATCCCTCTATCACTCGGATGTTTCATCAGAGGTGTAAATTCATTCACAACAGGGGCAGCTGAGACACAGTTCAGTGTTTTTATCAAGCCCCCCTGTTGTGCAGATATCAGTGACTGCACTGGTGTCTGACCACAACACGCGTTGTTAGACGCCGGCTATTTATAGTTTTAGCCACACCCACCCACGGCAGAACGAGTCCTTTTCACTGCCCAATCAGACAGGGCTATTTAATAAATATTAAACTGAAATATCCCAATATAGCGATTGGGGAAGCAAGGGCCCCAACAGGGACCTATTGCTGTGGATCATGTAAAGCCTGTGAATTCGTAACGGTAGGTAGGACATTTTCCAACACGACCACAGGACGGGTGTATAAAAATTATGACTTTGTGAACTGTAAGACCAAAGGGGTCATATATCTGATGACGTGTAGCTGCGGTATCCAATATGGGGGTAAGACCGTTAGGGAATTCCGCAGACATGTCTGGGACCATGTTAATGATGTGGCAAAACAAGCGGAGACCCCAATTTCTCGTCATATCTGGGATAAGCATCAGGGCAATTCGACTCATCTGAGCTTTTTGGGGATTGAGAGGGTCCGTCCCTGTCAAAGATATTTTAATTATCTTTATATGTGTGAACATATATTGCTTTAAATGGACAGTTGAGTTGTCACTAAAGCTCAAAGACCTGCTGAAACAAGAGCCTACATGGGGGGATGGCTATTCTATTTCAAGTCGTTTAGTTTATGGCTTTGCATTTCAGCTGTTACAAAGGCAACGTGAGAAAACGTGCTGACATTGTATTTCTTATGGCTAAAGATATATGTGGAGTTTTGGGATATTACCATATTAAGAATGCTCATGCTTTGCAAGTATGAAGTTACCACCTACTCTCATTTTCTTATAAATAAAGATGGATCCGCCCCCTGTGGGCAGAGACTGTTTGAACACTGACGCTGCGTGTCATGGTCTCTCTCCAGCCGGCTGGCCTCTCTCAGATCCACCATTGAGAGGGCATTCATTAATTTGAAACTCATAGACAAATGCAGATAATGTCCAACGTTAATGGACAATGTAAATTCTGCAGCGACAGTCCCCCACTGCGTAGTGGGAATTGGGACAAACGCATTTTGCAGGGGGAGGCACGTTGGATAGTTGCCATGGACACGGTTAAGCCGGTTGGACTCAATGACAATATTTCCTTCACTTGTTTTCTTTAATGGCTCTATTGTCTGGGTGTTAATAAGGGTCTAAGGTGACTCTACCTAGCAGTTCATTTAGTTCATACTTGCCCAGAGGTTTTCCCAATCGCTATATTGGGATATTTCAGTTTAATATTTATTCATCGGTTCCATGTTTCTCTTATCTATATCATAGGATAGTCACTCTATTTGTTAACTAGTGCTAGAGGATAAGGGTAGTTGATAGAGGACTTCTCCATTACTATTTTACTTTCCGGGTAATCATTCCGAATGTATCACTCTAATTTGAAAGGAAAAGGATAAATTGTCTTTTATGTCCCAGTTCTCTTTGTTTTTGAGAGATGTATCTGGTTTTCTTTCATACTAGTTGGCCGCTTTTGGTTCCCATAGTTACCTGACGCTTTGCGTCTAATGGTTGACCCAAGGGGGCAGAGTTTAGGACCAGCCCGCAGCAATCACGTCGATGTTGCGCTGTCTGATTGGGCAGTGCAAAGGGCTCGTTCTGCCCTGGGTGGGAGGGGCTAAAACGATAAATAGCCGGCGTCTAAGGATGCGCGTTGTGTTTAGACACCAGTGCCGTCACTGATATCTGCACAACAGGGGGTCTTGATAGAAACACTGAATTGTGTCTCAGCTGCCCCTGTTATGAATGAATTTACACCTCTGATGAAACATCTGAGGGATTGAGGGATGTAGAAACGCGTTAGGTGTTCTACTAATGTTCTATTTTGTTTGACTCTTGACTACTGTCCCAGGCAGGCATCAATTACATTTGTTTTGACTCTTGATAGGGAAGTTGTTAATTTGTAACAGAGGGGTGTGCAGTGATACAGCTGATTGCCCTCTCTTGCCACTCTATCCTCCTCGCTCTTTGCATGGTAGCCTGGTATCAGATATTTTGGCTAGTTTAGCCCAGGTTTTAATAAGTTGATTTAATAAAATATTTTTAAGCGTTCTTATTCAGGCGGATTTATTTTAATTTTCAAGTGGACGCAAAAGATATATAGAAATTTGTTTACCCCTCATGCAGTCTCTCACACACACACACACAAACTGAGACAGATAGACTGTAACATGATCTCTCCTTTCTTTCCCCTCTCACACCATAAGGACGAATTCAGACAAACGTAGAGTACGTCCGTGTGATGGCCGTTAAAAATGCGGCCATCACACGGACGCGTGTATTTCAATGGGAACGTTCACACCGCCGTTGTTTCGACGGACCGTGTGAAGGGTTTTCACAGATCCCTCCATAGACTCAAGTCTATGGGGATCTGTAAAGACGGAACCCGCACCTGGGCAACGCAATGTTGGGCAAATGCATCTGCTTCATAGGGATTTTTGCCTTCCTCTGGATCAAAACGGAAGTATTAGGGTAGGTTCACACGCTGTGTTTTCAGGCGTATTTCAGGGCGTGAACGCCTCAAAATACGCCTGAAACAACTGCCCATTGAATTCAAAGGGAAAAACTGGATTTCGTTCCGACCGGGCATTTTTTTACATCGCCGTTTTAAAAAAGGTGCGCAAAAAAACGCTTTTTAATAAGAAGGAGCCTGTCACTTCTTGAGCCATTTTTGGAGCTGTTTTTCTGGTCAGCAATGCAGACACAAACTATGACCTTACAAATCAGACTTACTGGGAGTACTGATTCTGGCAGTAAAGTACCAAACCCTTCATACCACTTAGGGTATGTTCTCACGCTTAATAAAAAACTTCTGAAAATACGGAGCTGTCTTCAATGGAAAACAGCTCCTGATTTTCAGCTGTTTTTTTTAGCAACTCGCGTTTTTCGCTGCGTTTTTTACGCCCGTTTTTGGAGCTGTTTTTTTATAGTCAATGAAAAAACGGGTCCAAAAACAGCTCAAGAAGTGACATGCACTTCTTTTTAAAAACGGACGCGTAAAAAAACAGCCCGTTGGAACAGAACGCCGTTTTCCCATTCAAATCAATGGGCAAATTTTTGGAGGTGTTCTGCCAGTTTACAGCCTGAAAAACGGACGAAAATAAGCCGTGTGTACATACCCTTATTGTATCTGGGGCAAAGGCACCTCTAACAAGCACCCTGTGGTTCAGGCACTTATGGGAGCATCTTTGACTAGTATACATTATTTTCGATGGTTCTGTGGCTTACTGGTCAGGTTTTTATGGCATCATTGTGGAGAAACTTTGTGCACCTATTTTCAGTTGGCACATGTTGACAAGAATGGCATAGTAGCTGTTGGGGCACAAGGCCCTGGTTCTATAATTCTTATACTTCTAAGTTCTGAGTGTGCAAACTACTTTTGATTGAAGCTTAAAGAAGATGATTCTTTCTGGCATTTGAATTAATACATTTTTCGTGTACCGTTGTTGCTGGTCCTTTTGTTAAATATCACTATTTCTATTACTTCATGGCCGGTTGGGGCTATATGACATTACATATGATCTTATTATGCCAGGCAGAGCTATTTCAGAATACATATAACTGTTTCATACTGTATAAGTATAGTGTCCATAGCTCCTATATTTTGAGGATGTTGGGGCCAGTTAGGTCCATGTACATCTGCCCTTCACGCTGCACCTCTGAAACATACTTAACTGGAATTCAACCAGTAAGCAATTGCATAGGGAATACTTGAACATTGAGCTAAATATTGTGCATATGCATTTCTGACACTCAACTAAAACACTTTGCATTAGATAAGCAAGTCTGGAATATGTCTACATTATAGTCAAAGTAAGGTCAAGGCATTCAAGTGGGGTGGAACAAACAGTAATTACTCTGCCGCGTGCCTATGAAGCACATGATCAGTTTGCAAATTGTTAAGCAATACCAGATCTCAGCCCATGAAAAGCTTTGAGTGATTGATTTACATAAATAGAGTAATGCTGGGCTCGCACAGGGTGCTTTTTCTAATGCGTTAGTTATTGATATTATGAATTTCCCTTCACGCACTGCATTTTTTTCTGTTTTTTTTTTGCTTCAGGTTTTTATACTATGCTGTGTTTTGTGGGCTATTGGGAAAAAACAAAATATTAAAAACTGCACATTCAGTAGAAACAGTGCTGTTGATGTAATCATGGCCAAAATATATATCTAATCACTTTCACAAGGGCTATGCAAATAATTTGTTAAAAAAAAGCCCCTCCATATTACTACTGTCATGTGTGAACATAACAGTAGTCAGAAACATATTTAGACAAGGATTGATACAGCAGCTCTGCCAATGATATAGACAGTATAGTATTTTATGAGGTGCATAGTAAATATTATATGTACAGAGAGAGACACTAATATCACATCTATAACTAGGAATTTCCAGGCTACACTATGTGTAGAAAAAGTGAAATAATCAAATGGCTGGAACATTTCCCGGTGTTTATACTCCGGAGAAATACAAACAGTTCAAGAGGATAGAATGTATAAGACAGGACAGAAAAATAATATTTATATAAAATTCCTGTTCGGAAAACCAGTAAGAAACATGTGGAGATATTTAGCTAACTGTATAAAGCATTCATTAAATGCATTCCACTCACAACCTGGCTACACAACTTACCACAGAATGAAAAGACAGGAAATTTCTGCATACCCTCAAACACTTGTACCTGGACTGCAAGAAAACGAGGAACCAGTGGCGCTGCTTCATGTAAGAGCAAATGCAGGCAATGAAATGTTTTGGCTATGAAACAGATATGGACTGAATGCATATACAATATGCCATGTCCTATAATATGACTGTTAGGCAGCAAAGTGAGGTATGTCAGAAGTTTATATCGGTGGTGACTGGGCAATGAGACCTCCATCAATTGTTAAATCGAAGAGGAAAGCTGTGGCAGATTTGTAGATGTATTACAATTGCCATATTTGTAGTCCAGATGAATGGATTACTGAAACAGTTCTGAAAGTAATAATATGAGTGTATAATTATTAAGCATAAAGCTTCTTCACCTTTTTTAACTGGGGTCTCAACAATGGTCGAAATCCATGCCAAAATTAAAAATGTATCTCAATTTATCTTCCATTTGTCTCCTAAAGCCTATATAACATTAGCAAGTACAATAGGATGCCCTAACTAAGCAAAGAGCAGAAAGCCACAGACTCAGTGGCTATCACTTGGAAATAGGCACCATATTTGGGCAATGCAAAATGTCTGTAGCAAACTCGGCAGAACCGCAGGATACTTATCACCATGAGCAGGAGAACATCAGCGACACACAATCTCCTCTGGGCAATTTCCCTCAGGTCAGGTAGGGCGAGACCCTTTATTCTTGACCACGTTATCCTGCATGAAGGGAGTAGACCATCCATCTATGCCGATGGCTCTCTCAGGGTCTCAGAAAAATGTGTACCCAAAAAAAACTTTTACCCAAACCTGTCTTGATATAAGATATACAGACTTCTCGGAGTCAGATATCTCAGTAATAGACAAATCGTCCTCTAATACAGGGGGACAAGCACGTCTGAGTATCAAAAAGAAAATTAAAAATCGTATATACCATCCATAAAAAGACATATCCAGCGCTTTAAAACTAGTGTACCCAACACAAAACCTGGAAACCTTACAAATTCGAACCCAATATGTCAGTCAAAGACAAAGAATATAAACACGAGTGTGCAACCTACTATTACAATGGCCTCTACCTACTCTGGTCCTTCGCCTTGCTTACCTATAACACAGGTGTAACGTCCGTGGTCGCTGACCACGAACTCCTTCCATCCAGTCGACGCCCTTCTCTTGAGAGATATCTGCACATACGGCCGTCCTGTTCCACAGTGACCACCAGGGTGCACTCGCGAGCTCAGTCCAGACTTAAGAAGCCAAAGCGCACGCATTTGGGAGATTGAGCTGATTGCGCCCGGAGCACCCTGGGCTATAAGAAGGTTCCAGCCCCATCCTCCCATGTCTGAGCGTTGTTTGTCATATCCTAGTTTGTCTAGCTAATGGTCTCCCAGTGTTTTCCAGTTCCAGTGTTCCCTGTTCCTGTATCCCGTATCCTGTATCCCGTGCTATCCTGTTCTAGTGCCGTGCTGTGCTGTAGTCGTGCTGTGCTGTACCTAAGCCTGTCCTGCTGCTGCACGCCTGACGTCTACCCACAGCCTAGTCCCAGCCGAGCCTGCCTTGCTACTGCCCGAGCTGCCACAGGTACCTTATACGAACTGTGAACTGTGACCTGCATCCTGTTGGCCAGCAGCCATACCGCCAAGGCGGTATGGCCCAGTGGGTCCATGAACCCCACGTGACAACAGGGACCTATTGCTATTCAAAATCCTGCTGTCAATACCAGTATTACACACCTAATGACTCCTTTGCTTCCTTTTTTAGTACCACCCGGGATAAAACTCCGGGGCAGGAAGCGATGGGGATTTTAACAACAAATAACTCTTCCAAGTGTACCCCCAAATCTAATTGAGGATTAAATGCAAATCTTTAATATGTCATCTTTTTCACGTCTTAAAAAAGAGCTCATTTACACCTAGACATCATTTTGACTATTTTACTTGGATCAAAGACATAAATTTGTTTGCCAGGAGATTGACTTTACACATATATCATACAAATATCCAATGAGATCTGAGAGAATCTCAGAGATGAGAAGATGAGGCCATAAAAGATTTGGAACATTGGTTCCCAAACTTTCTGAGGTCGGGACCCACTTTTGGCCGAGACTTTTGTTTGGGACCCCCACTACCGTACTAAGCCCCATTTCGTCTGATGTATGTCAACATTATTAGTCGTTAGATGCTGGTACTTAGCTCCATTCGAAAAATAAGTCCCTGCAACATCGAAAACAACGACAATTGTGCAAGCGGGGGATGAGGCGGGCTCAAGGTATCCTGCTGCTGCACGTCGCTGAGGCCCGACTATGGCTGCTGATGGTGGGTCATGTGACCCACCCTATCCATCAGTGGCCATCAGAGGCGTAGCTAGGTGTTTAGCACAGGGAAGTGAAACACATCTGAGTGGGCCCCAACCCAGTGGGCTCCCCCTACAGAGGTCAATGACCCCTTAGTGGCCCCCACATTGTATAATGCCCCTATAGCTACACCCACACAGGATAATTCCCCTATAGCTGCCCCCACACAGAATAATGCCCCTATAGTTCCTCCCCACACAGTATAATGCCCATACACCTACCCCATCAAAGTATAATGCCTCCCTACACAGTATAATGCCCGTAGTGCTGCCCCCACACAGTATAATGCCTCCATATCTGCACCCACACAGTATAATGCCCATATAGCAGCCCCCACACGGTTTAATGCCCCTGCACAGTATAATGCCACTATAGCGGCTCCCACACAGTATATTGCCCCTACACCTGCCCCTACAAAGTATAATGCCTCCCTACAAAGTATAATACCCATAGTGCTGCCGCCACACTGTATAATGCCTCCATAGCTGTCCCCATACAGTATAATGCCCCCATTACATGGGCCCTTAGGCAACACAAACTTAGTAGGCATTATTGCGGGGGCACTTACGTCGGCAGTACAATGGCAGAAAACTTCACTTTGTGCCCCCATATAGATGTTAAATGCGGAAAAAGGCTGCCTGCGACAGCCAAACCCAATTTCCCAGCCACCACTAATATATAAATAATAATTAATATTGTACTTTATTAGCTACGTATAGCTGGACATACCACACTTAGAATTAAAATTGTCACTAGCCGAGATCAATTGCACAGGATATCACCTGATTAACCAGGCATATGTGATATGTTAACATAGGAATGACTCTTCCCTATTCAGTTAAATTGTAAAGCCACTGGTAAGCAACAATTAGTCCGGTCATCGGCAGTGTATTAAAATATTAATATTTTAATACACTGCCGATGACCGGACTAATTGTTGCTTACCAGTGGCTTTACAATTTAACTGAATAGGGAAGAGTCATTCCTATGTTAACATATCACATATGCCTGGTTAATCAGGTGATATCCTGTGCAATTGATCTCGGCTAGTGACAATTTTAATTCTAAGTGTGGTATGTCCAGCTATACGTAGCTAATAAAGTACAATATTAATTATTATTTATATATTAGTGGTGGCTGGGAAATTGGGTTTGGCTGTCGCAGGCAGCCTTTTTCCGCATTTATGTATATTGTGCCCGCCAGCTACCAAGGGTCATTGTTTTGTTTGTTCCCATATAGATGTTAGGCCCTGTTTATTCCCCCATATAGAAGTTAGGCCCCCAATTCGTACCCCCATAAATTTAGTGCCCTCTGTAGATAGTGCCACACAGCCCCCCTGCCAGGTAGTGCCACATAGCCCCCATCCCAGGTAGTGCCACACAGCCCACCTCCCAGGTAGTGCCACACAGCGCTTCTCCAAGGTAGCACCACACAGCCCCCACCTCCCAGGTAGTGCCACACAGCCCCCCTAACTGGTAGTGCCACACAGCCCCCCTCCTTGGTAGTGCGACACAGCCCCCTCCCTGTAGGTAGCGCCTGTGGGGTTTCCTCAAGGAGTGGAATCCCCAGCGAGAGCATAGCCGACGCTCTGGCTGGGGATTCCGCTTCAGGAGAAGCCCCTGACATCACTGTCCATATATGGACAGTGTTGTCAGGGGCAACCCTAGAGCCATAGTCCCGGGCAGAGCACTACTAGCACTCTGCCTGGCACTCCTGCTCTGCTCCTGACATCACTGTCTATATATGGCTAGTGATATCCGGAGCAGAGTTGAAGTCCCGGGCAGAGTGCTAGTAAAGGCTCTGCTCCGGTACTCTGCTGTGGGGAAGCCCCTGACATCACTGTCCATATATATATATGGCAATCCCATAGCCAAAGTCCCGGGCAGAGCGCTACTAGCACTCTGCCTGGGACACTGCTCTGCTCCTGACAACACTGTCCATATATGGACAGTGATTTCAGAGGCTTCCCCAGAGACGGAGTCCCGGAGCAGGGCCGCTTCTAGCGCTCTGCCTGGGATGCCTTCTCTCCACCTGACATCACTGTCAGTATATGGACAGTGATGTCAGGAGGAGAGAAGGAGTCCAGGGAGAGTGCTAGAAGCGGATCTGCTCTGGGACTCTGTCTCTGGGGAATCTCCTTACAGTCAGAGGTTTCCCCAGAGGCGGAGTCCCAGAGCAGAGCCGCTTCTAGCGCTCTGCCTGGGACTGGAGTCCCGGAGTAGAGCCGCTACTAGCGCTCTGCCTGGGACTCCTCTCCTGCGGACATCACTATCCGGCACTTTGCCCGGATTCGCCGGGTGCTGATGCCGGCCCTGGCTGCCCCCACATGGTTTAATGCCCCAATAGCTGCCCTTACACAGTATAATGCTTCCCTAGACGGTATAATTCCGGTAAAGATGCCCCCACACAGTATAATGCCCGAAGAGTTGCCCCCACACAGGATAATGCCTGTTTAGCTGCCCCCACACAGGATAACACCCCTATAGTGCCTCCCCACACAGTATAATGCCCGAAGAGTTGCCCCCACACAGGATAATGCCTGTTTAGCTGCCCCCACACAGGATAACACCCCTATAGTGCCTCCCCACACAGTATAATTTCCCCATAGCCGCCCCCACACAGTATAATGCCCATATAGCTGCTCCCACACGGTATAATGCCCCTACACCTGCCCCTACAAAAAATAATGCCTCCCTACTTAGTATAATGCCCGTAGTGCTGCCCCCACACAGTATAATGCCCCCATAGCTGCCCCCACACAGTAGAATGCCCCCATAGCTGCCCCACACGGTTTAATGCCCCTATAGCTGCCCCTACACAGTATAATGCCCCTATACCTGCCCCCACACAGTATAATGCCTACCTAGACAGTATAATGCCCATAAAGATGCTCCCACACAGTATAATGCCCTTAGAGCTGCCCCCACACAGCATAATGCCCCCATAGCTGCTCCCACACAGTATAATGCCCGTATAGTTGCCCCACCACAGTATAATGACCCCTTAATGCCCCCACACAGTATAATGCCCATATAGCTTCCCCCCACATAGTATAAGGCCCCTATAGCTGCTCTCACACAGGATAAGGCCCTTATAGTTGCCCTTCCAACAGTATAACGCACCCCCCATAGCTGCGCCCCACACAATATAACGCCCCTACAGCTTTCCCACACAGGATAAGGCCCTTATAGTTGTCCTCCCCACAGAATAACACCCCCCATAGCTGTTCCCACAAAGTTAAATGCCCCTATAGCTGCCCCAACAGTATAATGCCCCAATAGTTGCCCCCACACAGGATAATGCCCCTATAGCTGCCCCCACACAGCATAACGTCCCTATAGTTTCCCCCGCACAGGATAATGCACCTATAGCTACCCCCACACAGAATAATGCCCCTATAGTGCCTCCACACACCGTATAATGCCCCAATAGCTATCCCACACACAGTATAATGCCCTTATAGCCGCCCACACACAGTATAATGCCCCTAAACCTGCCTCTACAAAGTATAATGCCTCCCTACAACGTATAATGACTGCAGTGCTGCCCCCACACAGTATAATATTCCCATAGCTGCTCCCACTCAGTATAATGCCCCCTGGGCTGCCCCCTCACGGTTTAATGCCCCTATAGCTGCCCCTACACAGTATAATGCCCTCTAGCTGCCCCCATGCAGTATAATGCCTCACTACACAGTATAATGGCCGTAAAGCTGCCCCCATACAGTATAATGTCCATAGAGCGGCCCCCTACACAGTATAATTCCCCCATAGCTGCTCCCACACAGTATAATGCCCCTATAGCTGCCCCACCACAGTTTAATGACCCCTTAGTGCCCCCACACAGTATAATGCCCTCATAGCTGCCCCCACATAGTATAATGCCCCTATAGCTGCCCCCACACAAGAAAAGGCTCCTATAGCTGCCCCCACACAGGATAAGGCCCTTATAGTTGCCCTCCCCACACTATAACGTATAACGTGGAGGAGATCCTTCTGGTACTCCAGTCTGTGTCGTGTGTGGCTCAGCGCAGACAGGGACAGGGGCAATGATGTCAGTACATCGCGCCTGTCTGCGCCAAGCCACTCACGGCATAGTGAATGCTGGAGCAAGAAGCTGTTAGCTCCTTGCTCCGGCATTGAATTCAACAGTATTTGCATCCTGAGGACGCAGATACAGTTGAAACCGGGACATTGGTGAGTGGTTTGCAACCCTCTGGAGGTCTTCACATGACTCACGACCCGCAGTTTGGGAAACACTGCTTTAGAAGTACTAGAGAAAGGGAATAAAACTGGTATTGAGAATGCTGTCTCCCTTCTCTAAAATACGTCCTAGATCTTTGAGCACACCTCCATTTTCTCACTATGTAAATATTGAGACATTTGTAAATATGGTCAGTCATGAATTAAGACAACTAGATAAAACAAACATTCATTCCAACCTCAACCCTCAAGAAATACAAGCATTAAATTACGGATGTAGCCATCTTTATCTTTAACGCATTAAATACACAGTGGCAAGAAACTTTAAAGAGGCTCTGTCACCAGATTCTCAAACCCCTATCTCCTATTGCATGTGATCGGCGCTGCAATGTAGATAACAGCAATGTTTTTTTTTGTTTTTTTAAAACGTTCATTTTTGGCCAAGTTATGAGCTATTTTATATTTATGCAAATGAGCTTTGAAATGGACAACTGGGCGTTTTTATTTTTCGTTATGTCCAACTGGGCGTGTATTGTGTTTTTAACTGGGCGTGTTTATGTGTATGACGCTGACCAATCAGTGACCAGTCCGCGTCATACACTCCTCAACATCTGCACGCTCCTCTCCTGAAATATTCTGTGCTGCTGTGAACTCTGCTCTTACCATTACGTAGCTCTCAGTCTGTTACCTCTCCTCCTCCTACCTCTCCTTGTCCTCAATAACACCTTCACATGATTGGCAAGTCATCACTCCGCACAAGATCCTACTGCACGGCTGACAGCCGTCAGCTGTATAGCTAACAGCACCAGGGCCGCCATCAGGGGGGTATTAGGGGTACTGGTGTGAGGGGCCCGGCCAAACCTAATTGAAAGGGGGGCCCGGCAACTGCCGCGACTTGCCGTAGGTAGAAAAAAACGGGCCCCTGCAATGGGGCCCGTTTTTTTCCCCAAAAGAATGTCGCGAGCTGCGGGCCCCCCCCCCTCACGTAATGGGGGCCGTCAAACTGCCCGCCCGCGCGACTGATCACGCGCACAAGGAAACTCCCGCGCGTGCGCACTCGCGAGCGCGCACCCACAAACGCCCGCACTTGAGACCGCCCGCCCAGAAAGCCCAGAAGCTTCGCACCCGCGAACGAAACGCGCGCAGCCGCGGACACACATGGACACAACTTACCTGGAGCCTGGCTGGAGGTGAAGGACTGGACGTCTGGACCGAAGACATCGCCTGACGAGGACTGGAGTGGGAGCCAGCAGCTCTTCTGACACAGTGAGTAAAGTGTCTCAAAGTGCTGTTTAAGTATGGCCCTGTTCACACAGAGTATTTTGCAGACAGAAAAAAATCTGCCTCAAAATTCCTTAAAGAATTTTCAGGCAGATTTTGACCTGCCCACACTATCTTGCCGTGTTTTTTTGCTGCGTTTTTTGCCCGCGGCGATTGAGGACAGCAGACAAAAAAACACAGCGAAAAATGCATTTTCTGCCTCCCATTGATTTCGATGGGAGGTCAGAGGCGGAACCGCGGCAAGAAAGGACGTGCTGCTTTTCCTTTTTTCCGCGACTGGCTCCCATTGATTTGAGATTAAATCAATGGGAGGCGGTTTTGGAAGTTTTTTGGTGCTGATTCTGACGCAGCGTCCGAGTCAATATCAAGGCCCAAAAACTCTGTGAACTGGGCCTTATTGTTAGGGCTTATTCAGATGAACGTGTAATACGTCCGTGCAACGTGCGTGATTTTCACGCGCCTCGCACGGACCTATGTTACTCTATGGGGCCGTGCAGACTGTCAGTGATTTTCACGCAGCGTGTGTCCGCTGCGTAAAACTCACGACATGTCCTATATTTGTGCATTGTTCGCGCATCACGCACCCATTGAAGTCAATGGGTGCGTGAAAGTCACGCCCAGCACTTCCGCAGCAGTATAAACTATGAATGAAAACAGAAATGCACCACGTGCTACAAACATACAAACAGAGTGTCATAATGATGGCGGCTGCGCGAAAATCACGCAGCCACGCATCATACGCTGCTGACACACGGAGCTGTTATGGACCTTTTGCATGCGCAAAATGCCACGTTTTTTGCGCGCGCAAAAAGCACACGCTCGTGTAAATCCAGCCTTAGGGTAGGAACACACTAGGCATGAACACTGCGGATTTTATGCAACACATTTTATTGCGAAAAATCCGCAGCGTATTACAGTCGCAACAGAGTGGATGAGATTTGAACAAATCTCATCCACACGCTGCAAAAAAAAATTGACCTGCAGTGTGGCTTTTTAAGCCGCAGCATGTCAATTTATTCTGTGGAATCGCTGCTCCTCTGTTGCGGAAATGCTGCGGTTCTGCCGCAAAAATCACAAATGAGAAAAAAAAAGGTACTTTTTTAAATTGATAAAAAAGTTTAGACTTCCCCCGGCCGTAGTCCTGGTGACGCGATCCTCTATTATTAGCGTAGCCCGGCCTCCTGTCGGCCACAGCTTCCGTTTCCGTCCCCATTAGCGCAGTCGACTACGCTATTGATTCCGTCCGAAAACCAGCCGGAATTGTGACGAACGGAAACCATTAGCGATGTTTCCGTCACCATTGAGATCAATGGTGACTGAAACGGAAGCTGTGCTGTCACTTTCACTTTCCGTTGCGGTGTTCACCCGACGGAAACCTCAGACGGAACCCCGGAACAGAAGCGAACGGTGATGTGAACAGGCCCTAACACAAAAGTTTTGTATTTTTTTAAGCTGGTTCACAAAAAAAAAATTCCTAATTCTACTGGACCAACTGCCTATTTAGAGACAGGCAGCAGCTCCAGGAGCGACATTATAAGGGTAGGAACACACTAGGCGGATATGCTGAGTAAAACTCCACAGCTTATCCGCCCCGGTAGCCGCAGGGAATTCTGCCAGCAAAACCGCACAAAATAGTGGCGCAAGTTTCGTGAGGCATGTCCGCTGCGGGAATCCTGCAGGGAAAAAAAAGTTTAGACTTGCTCCGGCCGTAGTCCTGGTGACGCATCTCTCTCTTCTGAACGTAGCCCCGCCTCCTGGGATGACGCTGTAGACCATGTGACCGCTGCAGCAGTCACATGGGATGAAACGTCATGACAGGAGGCCGTGCTGCGCTAAGAATAGAGGATCGCGTCACCAGGACTACGGCCGGGGGAAGTCTAAACTTTTATCAATTTAAAAAAGTACCTTTTTTTTTCTCATTTGTGATTTTTGCAGCAGAACCGCAGCATTTCCGCAACAGAGGAGCAGCGATTCCATAGAATAAATTGACATGCTGCGACTTAAAGGAACAGTGTTACCACAAAAAAAAATTTAATATGTTAAAGATGTTAGTGCTTTATTAAAAACGTTTGGATTAATTTGTGTGTTTGTGTTTTACTTTTTCTTATTTTTACACTTTTTCCTTCCCTATGGGGGCTGCCATTTTTTTTTCCATTTCTGTATGTGTCGATTAACGACACATACAGACATGGAATACGGCAGCTCCAGTCCCATAGGGACTGCGAACGGGGCCCGTTCCATCCACTTCAATGTGCCGCTCCCACACAGTCCAATTTTAAATGCGCGCCGTCCGGCGCCATTTTCCTGTGGACCGGAAGTCGCGGCCGGACAGTAAGATTACTACTTCCGGTCGCGGCTTCCGGACTTGTGCACTTGGACCAGCGGCAGCAGACGGAGCGGACGGGCCGGAGGGAGCCGCGGCGGCAGGAGCAGGTAAGAGATTTCTATGTATGTTCGTGTTTGTGTGTGTTTACTACTGTATGTAAACCTACTACACTGTGTGTTAGCTCAAAAAATGGCGACACACAGTGTAGGAGGTTAGACCGTTCAATCCCCTCGTTTATCCCGGCACTAGCCAGGATAAAGGAGGGGGGATGCTGAGAGCTCACTAGAGCGAGGGCTTTTTACCCAATTTTGCAGCATAAAGCAATGTGGTTGCTTTACCACATGCAATGCTGCAATTTTGGGAATGGCTCCATCTAGTGACCAGCAATGGGAAATATTATAAATTAGAATCCAATTGAATCCAATTTATAATATTTCCTGACTCGTGAAAAAAAAAAAAATAATTAGAACAATGTTTAATCACCTATGCAATAATTGTTTAACAAAAAAAAAAAAAAACATGTTTTGCTGGCAACACATTCCCTTTAAAAAGCCACACTGCAGGTCTATTATTTTTTTTGCAGCGTGTGGGTGACATTTGTTGAAATCTCATCCACTCTGTTGCGACTCTAATACGCTGCGGATTTTCCGCAATAAAATGTGTTGCATAAAATCCGCAGTGTTCATGCCTAGTGTGTTCCTACCCTAAGGCCAGATTTACACAAGCGTGTGCTTTTTGCGCGCGCAAAAACGTGGCGTTTTGCGCATGCAAAAGGTCCATAACAGCTCCGTGTGTCAGCAGCGTATGATGCGTGGCTGCGTGATTTTCGCACAGCCGCCATCATTATGACACTCTGTTTGTATGTTTGTAGCACGTGGTGCTTTTCTGTTTTCATTCATAGTTTATACTGCTGCGGAAGTGCTGGGCGTGACTTTCACACACCCATTGACTTCAATGGGTGCGTGATGCGCGAACAATGCACAAATATAGGACATGTCGTGAGTTTTACGCAGCGGACACACGCTGCGTGAAAATCACTGACAGTCTGCACGGCCCCATAGAGTAACATAGGTCCGTGCGAGGCGCGTGAAAATCACGCGCGTTGCACGGATGTATTACACGTTCATCTGAATAAGCCCTAACAATAAGGACCAGTTCACAGAGTTTTTGGGCCTTGATATTGACTCGGACACTGCGTCAGAATCAGCACCAAAAAACTTCCAAAACCGCCTCCCATTGATTTAATCTCAAATCAATGGGAGCCAGTCACGGAAAAAAGGAAAAGCAGCACGTCCTTTCTTGCCGCGGTTCCGCCTCTGACCTCCCATCAAAATCAATGGGAGGCAGAAAATGCATTTTTCGCTGCGTTTTTTTGTCTGCTGTCCTCAATCGTCGCGGGCAAAAAACGCTGCAAAAAACGCGGCAAGATAGTGTGGGCAGGTCAAAATCTGCCTCAAAATTCTTTAAGGAATTTTGAGGCAGATTTTTTTCTGCCTGCAAAATACTCTGTGTGAACAGGGCCATACTTAAACAGCACTTTGAGACACTTTACTCACTGTGTCAGAAGAGCTGCTGGCTCCCACTCCAGTCCTCGTCAGGCGATGTCTTCGGTCCAGACGTCCAGTTGTGTCCATGTGTGTCCGCAGCTGCGCGCGGGTGCGTGCGGTCGCGGGTGCCTTATCGCGGGCGCGTGCGGGTGCGTGCGGTCGCGGGTGCGCGCTAGCGGACGCTCGCGAGTGCGCACGCGCAGGAGTTTGTGAGTGCGCACGCGTGGGAGTTTGCGGGTGCGCGCGATCGGTCGCGCGGGCGGTGTTTGACGGCCCCCATGACGAGAGGGGGGCCCGGCAGCTCACAACATTCTTTTGGTGAAAAAAACGGGCCCCATTGCAGGGGCCTGTTTTTTTCTACCAAAGGCAAGTCGCGGAAGTTGCTGGGCCCCCCTTTCAATTAGGTTTGGCCGGGCCCCTCACATCAGTACCCCTAATACCCCCCTGATGGCGACCCTGGGTAGCATGATATATTGCTGGATGGAGCACCGTTAACAGGTGGTGCCACGGTAGGGGGGCCCAGAAAATTTTGCTGTATGGGGCCCCGAAATTCCTGATGGCGGCCCTGAACAGCACGGTTGTGTTGGAAGCGCGCCCTGCTGTGTCTCACTTAGCAGCTGGGTGTGTTCCCCTCATCTAGCTGCTACGTTCTATCCTGACCGCCGGTGAATTCTCTGTGCGGTCTTCGCAGTGCTGCTACCCCGTTTACCTATGGGAGCAGAACGCGGCTCCTGAAATACTCTGTGCTGCCTTAAACTCTGTGGACAGGTCAGGATCCTGTTTTTTTTAAATGCTGCTGGGGAACCCGCTCGATCCACTATATAAGGCTGCGCCTCCATCCTCTTCTGCCCCAGTCACTTATTCCCAAGCACTGTTAACTTTCAGATTGGTTGCGCTGTGAATATTCGGAGAACATGATTGGTTTATGTGCAGGGTAATGAACATACAGACAAGCAGTAGAAGACTAAATTCAATGAAATGCTCAGCCCTTAGTCAGTCTTCTACTGCTTGTCTGTATGTTCTTTACCCCTTGTCTGTATGCTGCTGCAGAATCAACTGTAGCCTCTGTCGCCTGGTGCCGATGTGTCCTCGCTCGTCCGACACGATGCAGGACCAGGGGCAGGAAGTGACGTCACAGCGTGATCTCTCGAGAACGCGCTGTGTGTCTGTGCACTGCCAGAAGCTGGGTGGTAACGAAGAGAAGTGGATGATGCTGATTCGTCAGCATCATACACTTCTATTCACAACGCCCAGCTAGTAAAACAAGTAAAAACGCCCAGATGTACACACACAATACACGCCCATTTGGACATAACTTTAAACACGCCCAGTTGTACTTAAGAAAGGCTCATTTGCATAAATATTAAAATGGTCATAACTTGGCCAAAAATGCTCGTTTTTGAAAAAAAAAACAACTTTACTGTAATCTACATTGCAGCGCCGATCTGCTGCAATACGAGATAGGGGTTTGAAAATCTGGTGACAGAGCCTCTTTAAATTTACTTTTTAAATGGCTTTTCAATGGCTTTTGTTGTGTGATATCATGCTGCAGTAAGTTATCAGAGTCAAGATAAACTTGGCTAAATCTGTATCTACGCAAGAATAACAATAAGGGTGTCAACATAGTTGTCCAAAACAGCTCTGACTATGTAAACATGTCCCATAGACTCCTTGATGATAAAGACACATATATTCTCCTAGAAAAAAATCCAACTGAAAAATTTCTAATAGAACTTAAAGAGGCTCGGTCACCAGATCATAAGTGCCCTATCTCCTACATAATCTGATTGGCGCTGTAATGTAGATAACAACAGTGGTTTTTATTTTGGAAAAACGATCATTTTTGAGCAAGTTATGAACTAGTTTAGATTTATGCTAATGAGTTTCTCAATGGACAACTGGGCATGTTTTTACTTTTTACCAACTGGGTGTTGTACAGAGGAGTGTATGAGGCCGACCAATCAGTGACCAATCAGCGTCCTACACTACTCATTGTTCCAGCCCAGCATGATCCACAGCACAGTGTGATTGTGCAGTGAAAGAAGCTGGGCTGGAACAATGAGAAGAGTATGACACTGATTAGTCACAGATTGGTCAGCGTCATACACTCCTCTGTACAACACCCAGTTGGTAAATAAAAACACGCCGAGTTGTCCATTGAGAAACTCATTAGCATAAATCTAAACTAGCTCATAACTTGCTCAAAAATAATCGTTTTTCAAAATAAAAACCACTGCTGTTATCTACATTACAGCGCCAATCAGATTATGTAGGAGATAGGGCATTTATAATCTGGTGACAGAGCCTCTTTAAATGTCTACTTATGGAAGCGAAAGAGTCAGAATTTATTAAAGAGGATGAGTGTAAGTATCTATTTAGTCCCAATCCCACTTTGGCAACCTTTTATGCTTGGACAAAGATTCACAAAAACAGTCGTCCTGTCCCTGGCAAACCGATCGTATCGGGAAAGGATCATTCTACCCAAGGAATCAGTAACTATGTTAATGAGATCTTGTCTTTATTTGTCGCTAGTCTAACTCTTTTCTGAGGGATACCAAAGACACTAACAGCTGGCTCCAGGAGATTCATGTCACACCTACTACTTTGATTGCCAGTATTGATGCAGTATCATTAGAAACCAGTATTTATCGCAATTTGGGTATTATGGCTGCACTGCAATAAAGGTATTCAGTTTCAAGTGCACAATCAATTTGTTTTGTCACTATAACATTTTTTATTGACACACAATTATTTTATTTTTGACAGAAAATATTATCATCAAATAAAGGGCACTACTATGGGAACAGTTTGCGCACCCACTTATGCTAATTTATTTTTGTGGTGGTAGAAATATTTTCATGTCTTTTCAGAAGATTTATCATTTTAAAATAGTCACATTTTGTTTTGGGGGAGATATTTCGACGACTTCATTCCTGGGATGGAGACAAGTCTATTTTTGACGACTTTGTCAACATTTTGAATAATAATTAAATCCGATTTCAATTAATTTAGGAATTCCATATGAAGAAAATCAACATGTTAGATTTGAAGATCTCTCTGGAGCCTGAATGCAGTGTACAAACTACAATATACATCAAGTCAACAGCCGCTAACAGCTTCCTCCATTCGGATAGTTGTCATCCACCTACCCTGAAAAGGAGAATTCCGGTGGGCCAATACTTAAGAGCTAGGAGAACATGTTCTGATAATGCTAGCTTCAGGAGAGACTATAATCTATTATACCATAGTTACCCACAAAAAATGCTACACAGAGCGTTTGACAGGGTCAGGGCGATGGATCATGGGACTCTACTTGGTAGCAGTCCAAAACTAGACTCATCCAAAGTAATCAGGTGTATTGGCACCTTCGACACACATTCAGAGTAAATAAACAACATTCGCCATAGGTATTGGACAATACTTCGAGGAGATCCTGATCTTAAACGTCTACTTACTGAAATTCCATCTATAATTAATTGCGGGGTACTAATCTCTGTGAAATGCTCATACATAGCCATTTTACAAATCAAAAAGAAAATACTGGCACCTGACTGAAGTATACTATATTGGGTTCCCTTCCATGTGGTAGATGTTCTTTTTGTCCATTTATGCCAACCACTAAATGTTTCAGTAATCCCATAGACGAAAGAAATTATACAGTGAAACAGTTTATTAGTCCTGGACTTATTTATGAAGTTATGTGTACATGCCCCAAGATATATATATATAGGGAAAACTAAACAGCAACTCAGGAAGCATATTTCGAAACACATCAGCTCTATCATTATTTAGATGGACAGCCCTTTGTCCAGACGCCTTACGATTTGTCCGTGATAATTATGCAAGAATCCTCAAATTTTGTGGTATTTGTCAGACCAAGTGGGGTCCAGACAGTAATCTAGATAAGAAACTCTTACAATAAGAGGCCTGTTGGAAACAATGTATTCATTGTTTAAGCCCTAATGGATTAAATGAAGATTTTACTATTTTTGCTTTTGTCTGATAATTTAGGACCTGCCATTGTACATTAGCAAACTAATTATATATTTACCAATGAATATTCATATCTATATGATGGATAAACTTGTCCTCATGATTTTAGAGACAAAATGCTGGAGGACCAAAAGACCTTATTAAGATATACACTTTTTCCATCCTTTATACATTTTAGCAACCTTGGACATATTGTCGTCTTAATAGTTAACTTCACTATAACAATAATAACTGCTCTGATGTATATCATATTTGTAGCATCCACAGCCGCGGACCGTTGGGATTACTCACCCCCCGACGGTTACGGCCATGGATCTGTGAGCGCTGGCCCACATCTCCTCCCTAGGAGACGCCAGCACTCACTTCCGTTCTGCTGTCTCCCGTAGGGCACGCGCACGCTCGTGCCTGGCCTTAAATGGCCAGCGCGAGTACATTAAAATAATCATGAATTAGCCTATGATCACCCTGGACTATATAAAGGGCCACGCCCCTTTATTCCTTGCCTGAGCGTTGTTTTGTTTACCCGTGTTAGTCTTCCAAATGGTCCCTTAGTGTTATCCTGTTCCCAGTGTTCCCGTACCTGCTACCTGTATCCTGTATCTCGTGCTACCTTTGTTCCTGTGCCTTAGAAAGTTGGAGTCGTGTTGTGCCACCGGTCACGCTTGCTGTGTTACACCACGCCTGGTGTCTGCTGCCAAGTTCGCATCTGAGCCTAGCCGTTGCTACTGTCTGAACTACTACAGGTACCCTTGTGCTTGGACTATATATACAATGACTTGGTACACTGTTTGGCCAGCTGCTATCTTGCTACGGTGGTACGACCCAGTGGTTCCACATACAAAAGCTCTTATACATAAGCTGGAGACTAAGAACTCATGCAGGTTTTTTTGAGCCCAAAAGGCATTGTAAAATGAAGTCCTTGAACATGCGCACTGGATTTACTTAGACTAGTATTTCTAATGCCAGTCTTAGCCATCTGCTCTGCTGGAGTAAGATGTGATAGCTTTATTAATAGGCATAAAATCGGACATCAAATAAAATAAATTATAATCACATGTTCGCTCCACTTCTATCCTCTGGGCCCCTTAGCATTACAGCTCAGCTCATTCAAGGTCCTCACGCCAAGCAGCGTCAGGGCCTTATATGCGATGCAGCCAGGGCAGGCCTTAGGATAGATGGCACCCCGTGCAAAATTATCTTTCGGCGCCCCACCCATCATAAAAATGCCCCATAAAAAAGTATAATGCACCCCACAGTATAATGCCCTATATAGTGCCCCCACACAGTATAATGCCCCTTTATGCCCCACACACACAGTATTATGCCTCTTTAGTGCCCCCCATACAGTATAATAATAATACTTAATAATATATTATAACCCCTTTAAGGACACAGTATATTGTCCTCTAATTGTGCCCACACAGTACTATGCCCCCTAAGTCCCACACACAGCATATTGCCACCTGTAGTGCCCCTACAAAGTATAATGTCCGCTTAGTGGCCTCCACACAGTATAATTCTCCCCCTGCCCTGGCTGCCGCCCTTGTAGATAGTGCCCCATGTAGATTGTGCCATACAGCCTTCCTGTAGAGAGTAACATAATCCCCTACCTCCTTGTAGACAGTGCCATTCAGCCCCCATTTCCCACTTGTAGACAGTGCCCCCACCTCCCCCTTGTAAACAGTGTTATACAGCCCCACCTGCCCCTTGTAGACCGTGCCATACAGCCCCCACCTTCCCCCTTGTAGACAGTGCCATACAGCCCCCCACCTCCCCCTTGTAAACAGTGCCATACAGCCCCTCACCTCGCTCTTGTACACAGTGCCCCCCCTCCCCCTTGTAGACAGTATCATACAGCCCACACCGCCCCCTTGTAGACAGTGCCATACAGCCCCCACCTCCCTCTTGTAGACAGTGCCATACAGCCTCCACCAAGTTTTTTATGCCACTCGCGATTTTCGCTGCATTTTTTACGGCCGTTTTTGGAGCTGTTTTCAATAGAGTCTATGAAAAACAGCTCCAAAAACGTCCCAAGAAGTGACCTGCACTTCTTTTTCGTGGCCGTTCTTTTACATGGCCGTTTTTCAAAACGGCCACGTAAAAAAATAGCCTATCGGAACAGAACGCCGTTTTTTCCATTGCAATCAATGGGCAGATGTTTGGAGGTGTTGAAGGAATTTTGAGGCAGACTTTGAATTGACAGCGTTATTTGGTGTTTGTCAGCCCACCACTAACAGTAAAATGACCATCAACCCACCACTCACAGTAAAATGACCATCAGCACCCCACTCACAGTAAAATGACCATCAGCCCACCACACTCACTAAAATGACCATCAGCTCGCCACTCTCACTAAAATGACTATCAGCCTGCCACTCACAGATGCCCCGTGTAGATAGTGCCACTAACCCCCTGTAGATACCACCACACAGCCCCTTGTAGGTAGTACCACACAGCCCCTTTGTAGGTAGTGAAACACTGCCCCCTTGTAGATAGTGAAACACTGCCCCCTTGTAGGTAGTGGCACCCAACTCCCTTGGTGGTAGTGCCACACAGCCCCCTTGGAGGTAGTGCCACACAGCCCCCTTGGAGGTAGTGCCACACAGCCAATTTGTAGGTAGTGCCACACACCCCCTTGTAGGTAGTGCCACACAGCCCCCTTGTAGATAGCACCTCCCCTCCTGTAGATAGCGCCACTGTAGCTCCCTGAAGGAGCAGAATCCCCCTGTGACCGGGGATTACACTCCCGGATGAAGCGCTTGATGTCTCTGTCCATATATGGACAGTGACATCAGGCAGGTGCAACTCCTGAAGCGGAATCCCCATCCACAGCGTAGCCGACTCTGTGACCGGGGATTCCACTCCAGGAGAAGCCCCTGACATCTTTGTGCATTGATGGAAAGTGACGTCAGGAGCTTCTCCTGAAGCCAAAACACCGGCTACGGTGCCGGAAACACTGTGGACGGGAAATCCGCTACAGGAGTTGCTCCTGATGTCACTGTCCATATATGGACAGAGACATCAAGCGCTCCATCCGCTATGGCTGCTACAGCCGTAGCCAGTGCCGCACCTGCCATGAGGCGAGGTGAGCTGACAGCCTCAGCCGGCGCCACCTACCCGAAAATGGAGGGCGGCATTTTCAGCCAGGGATGGACGGATGGACTGGACCAGGGGGAGGGGGCATGCAAACTCAGCAGACGCGCCGCATGATGGGCACGTCCGTAACACTGCTCCTCCTCTCTGATGCTGTACGCAGCATGCGCCACTAGAGAGGAGCAGGTGTGGTCGAGCGAAGAGGAGAGGTGACGAGACGCACGAGGTACGTTCCTGCCTTAACCAGGTCGGCCGAAGATGCTGGGAACGTGACCCGGGAGTATACTGCAAGGGGGGTCTGGGCATTTTACTGACAGCAAAGGGCTCTATGGGGCTGGAATAATCCACCCCATAGAGCCCTCACATCACTATAATGGAAGGATGAGTGGGGTCTGAGCGTCTGACTTACTGCAGAGGGCTCTATAGGGGGGGGGATTCTGCCCCCATTTAGAGCAGTCAGTCAGGTGCTCAGACCCCCCTAACCTTGCAGTATAGTAACTAGTCAGGGCTCTATGGGGGGGGATAATGCTGTTAGTAAAACGCCCAGACCCCCCCCCCTTGCAGTATACTCCCCCCAGCATTGGCCGACCCCTTTTAAATTAGTAGGGACAGGAAGCTGAGCGCAATATAATCCTTTCCCATAAATCTGCCCCCGCTAATTCAAAAGTGATTGGCCGACGCTGAAGGGCGGGGGTTTCTACAAGGGGCAGTCTGAGCATCTCACTGACAGCCGATGGCTCTATAGGGGTGAATAATCTTCCCCATAGAGTCCTCACTAGCTACCATACTGCAAGGTTAACGGGGTCTAAGCGTCTGACTGACTGCTGAGGACTCTAAGGTGAATCTGCCCCCTTAGAGCCCTTAGCAGTCAGTTTTAGGGATCTCAGGCTGTCTAAGCAGGGGAGCCACTGACTGGATGTCAGGTCTCCTTTAAGTATCCCATAAAGCACACTGAGTGGGTTCCTGATATGAGTGGTCGAGGGAATCACATGGGAGGGAGGGTTTAAGATTATATAAAGGAGGTTACTTCCTGTAGTGAGCCTCTTTCCCGCTTTCCAGACAGAGTTAAGGAACGCCCGCCCGCCCGCCCTTCTTTTATTGAGAAATTAGAATTATTTATGGCTTTGTGTTGTATGACTTTGTATTGATAAGATTGGTTTCCATTTGTCACAGCTGGCGTGTTCGGAGGCTCTTGTTCCGTTTCGTTGAAGGGAATGTGTAAGACGGCTCACCTGGCAAAACAACAAAGACATGCCCACCGCGGGGGCGGTGGCACGGCATGCGAGGTGATCGTCATCCAGAACATCAAGTTAATGAATGTCAATGAACGGACAAGGTTTCCTTTTGTTATATTGTTAATAAAAGCTGTGGCCACCCCCACTTTATTCCACTAAGATGACTATGTGTGTTTTTCTATAGTAAGTATTTAAGTAGCACTCAGTAGCTGGGAAGGTACATACAGTCTTAGGGATCTCAGGCTGTCTAAGCAGGGGAGCCACTGACTGGATGTCAGGTCTCCTTTAAGTATCCCATAAAGCACACTGAGTGGGTTCCTGATATGAGTGGTCGAGGGAATCACATGGGAGGGAGGGTTTAAGATTATATAAAGGAGGTTACTTCCTGTAGTGAGCCTCTTTCCCGCTTTCCAGACAGAGTTAAGGAACGCCCGCCCGCCCGCCCTTCTTTTATTGAGAAATTAGAAGTATTTATGGCTTTGTGTTGTATGACTTTGTATTGATAAGATTGGTTTCCATTTGTCACAGCTGGCGTGTTCGGAGGCTCTTGTTCCGTTTCGTTGAAGGGAATGTGTAAGACGGCTCACCTGGCAAAACAACAAAGACATGCCCACCGCGGGGGCGGTGGCACGGCATGCGAGGTGATCGTCATCCAGAACATCAAGTTAATGAATGTCAATGAACGGACAAGGTTTCCTTTTGTTATATTGTTAATAAAAGCTGTGGCCACCCCCACTTTATTCCACTAAGATGACTATGTGTGTTTTACTATAGTAAGTATTTAAGTAGCACTCAGTAGCTGGGAAGGTACATACAGTCAAACAACCAGACCCCAACCTTGCAGTATAGTACTTAGTGAGGGCTCTATGGGGGGGATTATTCAGCCCCTTAGAGCCCTCAGCTGTCAGTAAGATGCTCAGACAACCCCCATCACTTAAATTATTGGGGGCAGGAAGCTGAGCGCAGTAAAGCTCCCCCACAGCACTCTCCCACAGCAGTCAGAGTAAGTACCCTCCTTGCAGTATAATCCCCCCATAGCACCCTCAGTAGTTATTATACTGCAAGAGGGGGGGTTTCAGTGTATTTGGTGCAATTTTCTAATTACTTTTTATTAAAAATTATTTTAACTTTTTCAGATACAGCTGCTTTGTATCCTGCATACAGAGCAGCTGTATATAGTGTTGAATCCTGTATTCGTTAGGTCAGCGGGACTGACTGATTCAGTGTCAGCGGGTCCTGCAGGATCGAGCTGTTACCGATCACATCTAAGTTCATAACTTAGATGTGATCGATAATAGATGACCTAATGGATTCAGGTCTCAGCGCTATATACAGCTGCTCTGTATACAGGATACAAAGCAGCTGTATCTCAAAAAGTAACAATCATCTTCAATAAAAAGTAATTAAAACTTACACCAATCGTATTGATAGATATCTCTTTTATATATATATATATATATATATATATATATATATATATATATATATATACATATATATACATACACACACACACACACACGTTTTTAAACTGTAACTAAACTTTTATCATGTCATAGTGACATGTTAGGAGTTTTCATCGGTGGAGGACCAAGCACTGAGACCCCCACCGATCGCTAAAAAGAAGCAGCAGAAGTGCTCGGGTTAGGGCTGTGCCGCTTCAGTTATGATCGACTTTCAGCCGAGTGAGCGGTGTACGGACACATAGACTTTCTTGGATAGTGGCTTGTGATAGGTCTGTAAATAGAGAGATTGTTTGGAATGGATCTGGAAGAGGAGAGAATTTCCGTGCTGCAATTAGGATTTTCTCTTTTATGTGAAAGAAGTGTATTCTTGCCAGGACATCTCTGGGGATTTTTTCAGGTAATCCTTTGGGTTTAGGTTGCCTATGGGCTCTGTCGGATCTTACCATCGACAGAGCACATAGACTTTCTATTGAGCCTGTACACTGCTCCAAGGAGAGCCAAATAGAATTGAAGCGGCACACCGCTCACCCGGGCACTTCTGCTGCTTCGTTTTAGCGACTAGTGGGGGGTCTCAGTGTTCGGACCCCACTGATCAAAACTTCTGACGTCAAAAGTTTTTTAAAAAGTTGTTACACTTTAAAGAGAACCTTTCACCTGCCCATATATGTGCATTTGAGTGCAGCATGTAATGGTCAGGGCTTCACAAACTCTGGGGCACTTTACATTTTTTTTCCTACCCTCTTTCCTTATTTAGATATCGGTGCCGTAATATTTGGCGCCCGATATTTAAATAACCCCATGAACTGTCAATGGGGCGGTAATTGGCAAGGGGGCATGTAACATCGCTGTGACACTGTCCAATCAGCTACGGACAATGTCAACAGCAAGAGCTGGAGAGAGGAGAGCATGTGTGCACGCATGCTCTCACTCTTAAGCTTTCGGCAGGCAAGTACAAGACTGTGTGATCTCTCACGAGAGATCAGTCTTGTTGTCCTTGTCTGCCGAGAGCTAAAGAGTGAGAGCGTGCATGCGCGCACAGCTCCGATGCCATGGAACAGAAGAAATAGAATTCACACTCTTCTTCTCCTCTTCTGTTCCGTAGTGGTGGCGGAGCTCTTGCTGTGACCCTGTCCGTAGCTGATTGGACAGTGTCACAGCGATTTTACACGCCCCCTTGCCAATTACCTCCCCATTGACAATTCAGGGGGTTATTTAAATATCGGGCTCCAAATATTACGGCACCGATATATAAATAACGAAGGAGGATAGGAAAAAAAATGTAAGTGCCCCAGAGTTTGTGCAGCCCTGCCCATTACATTCTGCTCACGTATGGGCAGGTTCTCTTTAAGGCCCCATGCACACGACCATATTTTTGCCCTCCCGTAAATACTAGCGTAAATACGGGTCCTTTGTCACCCGTATTCCAGCCGTATTTACGGACCCGTTTTCTCTGCTATATTGCACTGCACTAATCGGCAGCCCCTTTTCTCTATCCAGCACTGATAGAGAGAAGAGGCTGCTGATCAGTGCTGGATAGAGAGAAGGGGCAGCCCCTTCTCTCTATCCAGCACTGATCGCCAGCCTCTTCTCTCTATCTAGCTCTGATCGGCAGCCTCTTCTCTCTATCAGTGCTGGATAGAGAGAGGGGGCAGCCCTTTTGGGCAGAGTTACCACAGCGGAACACAGCGATAGAAAGAAAAATAAATTCATACATACCCCGGCCGTTGTCTTGGTGACACGTCCCTATTTTGACATCCAGTCCGACCCCACTGGATGACACGGCAGTCCATGTGACTGCTGCAGCCTGTGACGTTATCCCAGGAGGCTGGACTGGAGGAAGAAGCGGGGAGTTCTGGGTAAGTATACATTTTTTTTGTTGAGAGTTTTTACTCACTGTCCAGTGGTAGTCACTGTCCAGTTATTGCCGATCAGTGCACCCCTTCTCTCTATCCTGCACTGATCGTTTAACTCTTTCAGCACCCTGGACAGTGACTACCCCCTGACGTCGCCTAGCAACGCTCCCATAATTACGGGTAGAAGTAGCCACTCTTAGACTTCTATGGGCCTGCCCGTGCCGTAATTACGGCCTGAAATAGGACATGATCTATATTTTTTATGGGCCCGGGCACCTTCCCGTAAGCAAACGAGAAGGTACCCGTTGCCAATAGAAGTCTATGGGCCCGTAATTACGGCCCGTAATTACGGCCGTTTTTACTGTCGTGTGCATGGGGCCTAAAGGAAAGGTGTTATCATTTTTTCATTCTTTTTGATTTTATATGTTTTACTTTATGAGCCTATTTTTTCTAATTATTTTAATATGTTCACTAAAGTAAGTATTTATTCATATGTTTGTACTTTTGAAGGAGCAGCCATCTTTATTTCTATTTTTCATACTGCTAATTTTTGAATTGCAGGTTCCGCTGGACCATTTGGACAACGTCGTAGACTCATTGGACTACTTCGCTGATTTAAGCTTTTTTTCTTTTTTTTTTAAATAAAATGGTTAAAGTGGATTGTGTGGGGGGGCGTGGCTTGGACATGGCGTTGCCCAGACGTGCTGCTTGAGAGCTCCGTTCCTGCACTTCCATAACCCGCTTATAAGCATACTATAAGACACACTTGAACCTTCCTAAATGGTCAGGAAATCTAAGGCAACCACGGGGACTCCATACTGTACGAGGCAGATGTCTTCAGCCGGTTCCATTCAGCGATTTCTCACCGACGCTGCTGCCGGGCCGTCTCCCAAGATGGCGCCGTTGGAGGGGAGACGAACTGTACCAGGATTCCCGCTTGCAGAGGAGTCTTCTCCAGGAGCTGCTACTGCGGCTACAGTATCAGGTACCGACAGTACCCCCTCTCCGGTCTTTGGCTCCCAGGGTTCGTTCCCTTCCCTGCTGGCGGGGGTGGAGATGGGCCCTTCTGGAACTGTCATGGCGCTTCTCGCTCCGTCCTGCTCGCCATGTGGGGTCAGTCATGGCGCCCGGGTCTCTCATCCCTCATCCTCTGGCATGCTGGGGTCTGCATCAATGCCTGCGTCTCCTTGGGATCTGGATCCTCATTTCTCCCCTCACATTAATGGCTCTGCTAACGTGGGCGATGATTTACAGGGCTTGAGACAGCAGCTCGCCACATTGCCCACTAAACAGGACATGGAGCGTTATGTGAATCGTCTTGAGATGACTTATAAATCAGAGATACAGGCTCTTACGACTAATGTCTCTCAATTGTCCGATCAAGTTCAGCGCATAGAAGGCGATGTTTCATCTGTTACACAGCAGCAAGTTTCTCATGCAGAACGGCTGGATCATCACTCCCAGCAGATTCATGCTTTATTTAACTTGGCTGAAGATCATGAGAATCGGAATCGCCGTAACAATATTCGGCTCCGGGGCATTCCTGAGGATATATCTTCGGGGCAACTCATACCTGTCTTACAGTCTTTGTTTAACTCCCTGCTGGAGCGTCCTGCTGATGATCCATTGGAGCTGGATAGGGCACACAGGACTCTTGGCCCTCGTAACCCGGATCCTGATAGGCCCAGAGATGTGCTATGCCGTGTCCATTTTTTCTCTCTGAAGGAGCAGATCATGAGGAAGGCCCGAGATAAAGGAGAAGTCTTATTACAAGGGGTCAAGATACAGTTGTTATCCGACCTGTCCAAGATGACCCTGGATAAACGCCGAGTGCTTCGTCCCTTGCTGGATGTGCTGAGAGAGCATGAAATCTCCTATTCCTGGGGTCACCCCTTCCAGCTACAGGTCCGCAGAGATGGGACATTGCTGAGTGTTCGGGACCCAGGGGATGTCCCGGACTTCTGTGCTGCCCTCCAGGTGCCGAGAGTTTCCCTGCCTGATTGGCCGTATGTCCCTCTTCCACCACAGCACTCAAGGCCACGCCGACGTGGTCGTTCTCCCGCTTCTCCTATGGGTCGTCCTGGGGGGCGACATGCAGATCCGCTGTGATTTTGTATAGAAGTTTCTTGGTCAGCCATCAGTTGGCCTAGGCCGGTTAAGCCATAATGTTACTACTTATATCTTGTGAGGCGAAGGTCTGATGTGTGTTTTATAATACCCAGATATGCTTGTTCTTTCGCCCTAGATAGGGACTGCAGGTGCTCAGATTGATCAGTTAACCGGGGTTAATTAATGTTCTTCAGCTGCCAGTACTACTGCACCATGTCTGCTATGTGATTATATACGTTGTTACTAATTACATGCCTGTGCATCCATGCGGTACCTGTGTAAATTTCCGGGAATGTAATGTTATGTAGGCATCTCTGTTTTGATCCTGACCAAATGTCGGCCATTATTTCACTCTCTCATGATATTGAGCTAATTGCCTTGATGTTCTTTCCGTTCAAGTGTTGGTTCTAAGATGTGTGATATTTGCAATGGGTTGGGGAGTGTGGGGCACTGGCTAGGCCTTGTCCTGACACTTCTCCTCTTAGGGACTCACTGGTTATATCCGGTGTATTCTTGATTGTTTCTCCTTGAGTAGCTCAAGGAGTAGGTGATTATTTCACCTTTCTGTTTGTCTTTGTTGTTGTCTTCCCCCTCCTTGTTTGTCCTGTTGTTCGTCGCGCCTCTACTTAGCACATTGCTCTACGAGCTCCTTCAGTGAGTGGTGGCAATGGCACAATTGAAGACTTGCACCTTTAATACTAGGGGGCTTAATGTCCCAGAAAAACGCTCACAAATTTTATATAACATGCATAAAGAGCGGGTACATATTTTGTTCCTGCAAGAAACTCACTTTCAGATGGGCCATACGCCACAGTTCACGAACAGATATTTTCCGGCCTGGTTCCACAGTACCAAGTCGGAATCCAAGTCCAAGGGTGCCAGTATAGGCATTCATAAGTCACTCTCGCATAAAATTCTGGATGTTCTGGTTGACCCGGATGGTAGATATGTTTTTCTCAAACTATCCATAAGTAATAAGATCTTTACTTTGGCTAATCTATACCTCCCCAACAAGGACCAGGCACGAGTAGGCCGATTGTACTTAAGGAAATTGGAGGAGTTCACTGAGGGCGTTCTAATTGTTGGAGGTGATTTTAATCTGACTTTTGATTCCAGACTTGACACTTCCTCGGGCAGGTCTGTTGTTCCTAAGTCACATTTGGGGGCCCTGAAAAATGTGATGCATTCCATGCAGTTGATTGACGTGTGGAGGATCCTTCATCCTCAGGTAAGAGAATACACTTATTTCTCCCCATTGCATAATATGTATAGTAGGATAGACGCTTTTTTGATTAGCCACCACTTGCTTACCTGGCACCCTACCTCTGACGTGGGCCCTATGATTTGGTCGGACCATGCACCTGTGTTTCTGCCCCTTACATTTCCTAATTCAAGGCCTAATTTCCAATCCTGGAAACGTAATGACAACTTGTTGCGGGATGCAGTATGCGTGACGGCCATTAAAAATTCACTCACCGGTTTCTTTGAGGTTCATGAACATGAAGCTACTCCCTTGCCACTCCAGTGGGAGGCACTGAAGTGTGTCATTCGAGGGGTACTCATACAACATGGGGCGCGGTTGAAGCGTGAAAAGGGGTTTGCGATTGCACGGCTCCTGATTCAGATACGGGATTTGGAATCATGTCATAAACGGGTTCCATCCTCACAGATTTTTGCAGAGCTTACTACAGCGAGAGAATCCTTGCGTTCTCTGATAGATCAGTCGCATGCTCGGTTCAGGGATCGGATGCGCAAGCACGCATATGAATATGCAGATAAATGCGGTAGGTCTCTGGCACGAATACTGCATCCCCGTACACAAGCGTCATATATCCCTAAAGTTTCGTCTCCCTCGGGTGTTGAGGTTCATGACCCGGTCGGTATTACTGACTGCTTTAAACGCTATTATTCGGCGCTATACAATATTAAAGGCCAATTTCATGATATGCAGGCAGAATCGTTATGGGATAAAATAGACCGTTATGTTCATGATACTGCGTTGCCAACCTTGGAGGAGGGGGTGGCTTTGGAGCTTGAGGAGGATTTTTTGGTAACCGAAGTGGAGCGTGCTATTGGAGAGTCGCCCTTGGACAAAAGCCCGGGGCCAGATGGGTTTAATAACAAATTTTATAAGGCATTTAAAGATCAACTGGCTCCTTTTCTGACTAAAGTTTTTAACTCGGTGTCCTCCTCGTGTCCCTTTGCGCCTCAATCCCTCGAGGCTCATATAACTCTTCTACCAAAACCGGGCAAGGACCCAACGGTGTGCGCAAACTTCAGGCCCATATCGTTAATTAATGTAGATGTGAAGCTTTTCGCGAAGCTGCTTGCCTCTCGGTTATCGCCGTTACTACCAGGCTTGATTTTGGATGATCAGGTGGGGTTTGTATGTGGTCGTGAAGCGCGGGATAACACCAACAAAACCCTCCTTTTGACATCGTACTGCCAGTCCCGTAAGATACCGATGTGTTTACTCTCGATAGATGCCGAAAAGGCTTTTGATAGAGTGCACTGGGTGTTCCTCCGCAGTGTCCTGACGCAGGTGGGCCTTGGCACCACCACGGTGGATAGGATAATGGCCTTGTACCAAAGGCCTTCTGCTCGAGTTCGTGTTAAAGGACTATTATCTGATCCTCTGTCTATTGCTAATGGCACGAGACAGGGGTGCCCACTTTCGCCTCTTTTGTATGTTCTGGTCATGGAACACTTGGCTGTGGCGCTGCCTAACAACCCTAATATTAACGGTATACGCGTTGGCTCACGGCATCATAAATTGGCGTTATATGCGGATGACCTCCTGGTATTTATCACAACTCCCATGATTTCTTTGCCATCCCTGACGGAGGAGTTTGAGTGCTTTGGCCATCTAAGTAATTTTAAAGTCAATTACTCTAAATCGGAGGCCTTGAATATCTCTTTGGATCAACCTTTGGCTGCCCATCTTGCTCGGGTTTTTCCGTTCAGGTGGCAACCTAAATCTTTAAAATATCTAGGGATACATGTCCCTACACAACAGTCAGACTTGTATGCTCTGAATTATACGCCCATCCTACAGCGCACCATGAAGGACTTGGCGGAATACGGCGGGAACCGCATGTCGTGGTTTGGACGTATCAATGCGGTCAAAATGGATGTCTTGCCCAAATTTTTATATCTCTTCCAGACCGTCCCTATTGCAGTACCATCCAGTTTTTTCCAGGTTTTACATAAGGCCATTACTAAGTTTGTGTGGGGCTCCTCTAAGCCTCGTATCCGGTATGCTGTTCTTAGCCGACCAAAAGTAGACGGGGGCGCGGGTCTCCCAGACTTTAAACGATACCATCAAGCGGCGATAATTATGAGAGTAGTGGATTGGTTCCGTTCGGAGTCAGGTAAGCAATGGGTGGGCATGGAAAAAGCTATGTCTCCTCTTGCATTATCCTCTCTACCGTGGCTGTCAGTCCTTCAGAGACAAACTCTCCCTCTTCCTTTCCTCACACGTCAGTTTCTCATGGTATGGGAACGGATCTTGGGCACTACGGGCCTTGTTCATCGCCCGGGTCCCTTGACTCCTCTATTTGATAACCCTTCTTTCCCTCCGGCGGAGGGTGTTGACACATTCCTCCGTTGGGAGAGAGAAAATGGTGGATGTATATCTGAGACCCTTACTCCAGACGGTGCCATGTTGCCAATGACAGATGTATCGGCTGCCTGCCCGGGAAGGAGGTCAACCTGGTGGTCCTATTTGCAGTTACGGTCCTATATCTCTTCCATGGGTGATTGTATGGTCTTTCTACAGGATAAGACTCCTCTGGAACGCTACTTGTCCTTGCCCACAGCCCCTTCTCATGTGTTGTCTCATTTACATGGGATCCTTCTGCCGAAATTTGCTTTTTCTCAATTATCCTTCACTGCCGCATGGGACGAGGAAATGGGGGTTAGACACTCTGAGGAAGAGTGGGGGTACCGCCTTCCTGTTAGTTCATAAATTACCGATGTCTTGTTTTGCACAAGAAAAGAATTACAAAATACTTACCAGGTGGTACCGCTGTCCGACTTTGTTGCACAGGATATACCCGGATGTGTCTGCTGATTGTTGGAGGTGTGGGGGGGCTCCTGGAACTATGTTGCATATTTGGTGGGATTGTCCCATGCTACGTCCCTTTTGATCTAGGCAACAAGCTTTTCCATACTGAGGTCCCAACCTCGGCTTCCATAGGCTTGCTTGCTATGGTCCCGGGATCACTCCCACACCTCAAAAGGGGGATCTTTCGACATTTCTTGACTGCAGCAAGAACGGTGATTCCTCGTCACTGGAAATCACGTACTGTACCGTCCCTGGCGGAATGGGTAACAGAGGTGAATGGGATCATGAGGATGGAGGAGTTGCTGTCCGTGGATCGGGGCAAATCCGGGATTTTCGTCCAGAATTGGATAGTGTGGTCTGGATTCCGGGATGGTACTGATCTACCTCTCTGGTTGGATGGCAGGTTCTAAATTAATCATAGCACCTACATGAGGCGCTTTTGTCTTTTGTCTGTATGTAATTTCCCCTTGTGGTCTGATGTTATGTGTGGTATGTCCATATACTCAAAAGTGCTCTTATATGTGTCACTTCTCACTTTACTGGGGGGGCGGTCTCCCTGACTATTGCACTGATTTAATGCGAACATGATACTGTTATTGCCGTTATATCTCTTTTTTCATTCAATTTCAATAGGTAGGAGGCTACCTCCTATTGGTGTTCTTATACTTGTATATATATGTATACGAATACTGTTGTTATGTTATGATGCTTCACTAGAATGTATTGTACTGCGTACAAATTTCTACTTTTTTGCACAAACCGTGAAATGTTTTTGTATTGTTTTATTTTCAAAATAAA
This sequence comes from Rhinoderma darwinii, assembly GCF_050947455.1. Classification (NCBI taxonomy): domain Eukaryota; kingdom Metazoa; phylum Chordata; class Amphibia; order Anura; family Rhinodermatidae; genus Rhinoderma; species Rhinoderma darwinii. The sequence goes on along the minus strand of NC_134687.1, from coordinate 292,900,849 downwards.
AATCTTTGATAAAGAAAAAAAAAGTGGATTGTGTGGAAGAGTTATTTCAATTAAATGTTTTTAAATACTTCATTACTGCCTTAGTAATGGCAGCTGTCTGATTGAGAGCGTCCATTACTAAGAAGGGGCTTAGTATTAGCCAGTAAAAAAGGCTAGCACTAACCCCCTATTATTACCCCGGTACCCACCGCCACCAGGAGTACCGGGAAGAGCTGGGTACAATCCAGTACCCGACCATCTGAAGGGCCCTTCCCAGCCTGATAATACCAGCCTGTGATCGCCCCACTGCCTAACCGTCATTTCAGATGGTCAGGTACTGGATCGTACTCGGGTCTGCCCGGTATCCATGGCGGCAGTGGGAACAGGGGCAATAATAGGGATTACTGATAGCCTTGTTACTGGCTAATGCTAAGCCCCAGCTTTAGTAATTGAACATTGTCAATCAGACAGCAGCCATTACTAAGGCCATAATAAAGTATTTAAAAAAAGACATAAGAAAAAAAATAATTATTGAGATCAAAAATCTTTCACCATTTCATTTTTTATTTTTTTTAAAAGTAGATCAACAAAGTAGTCCAATAAATCTACGACGAAGTCCAAACGGTCCAGCGGAACCAACCAAAAAAAAGTTAGCAGTATAAAATTTAAAAAAAACGTACGTTTGCCACAATAGAAACTAGAGGTCAAGGAAAAATAATTCCCCTTCATGTAACTCTGCTACCTATCAACTGAAAAGTCATCCACCAGAGGGAAAATTATTTCCCCATGGCGGAGTACAAGAAAGTCTAATTCCCAGGTGAGGCTTTCTTGTACTTTGCCATGAAGAAACGTTTTTCCTCCTGCCGGATGATTTTTCCGTTGGCAGGTAGCAGAGTTCTTCCGTAGTGGTATTAGGGGGGCAAACTCGCCATTTGCCCAGTGCCCCCAGAATAGGCTGCTACTCTTCGGCCAGGGCTGTGTGCTTGCCCCCAGACTAAAATTTGCCTGTCAACCCCTGGCCACTAGCTCCCTGCTCCGCCATTTGCTCTTGTAGTCCACAGCCTGGTTTAGGCCTGAGGCCTACAAGAGATCGGGAGCATGCTGATGACGTCAACTGCCCGGCACAATGACATCACTGCATCATGCCGTTCACGCCGGGCCACTGAACTCAGTTAAAAGTCATAAGTCAATTAGGTAATAAAAGCGGGACATAGAAGATGTGTTAAACCATTTTCAGTGTTAATGCTGCATTGCTAATCTATGATACTAAAGTAATACAGTAAGTAGAATTCTTTAAATCTGTTCTATACATTAAACAGCACTTTAACAAATAAACAACACATGTTTTCCTATTTAAATTTTTTTATATATTGCGTGTTTGTTGTGTAAAGTAATGACAAAAACTCAGATAGATTTGGGGGAGCGTCTTTTTATAGTTCGCCTCAGGCAGCAGACGGGCTAGGTTCACCCCTGGACGTATCGACGTCACTGAGATAAGAAGCGCCCGGGTAGAAAGGCAGCTGCTGAGTCGCCGGGCGCTTCTAAAACACAAGCAGGGGAAGGGAGCCCCTTCTACCTGCTGGAGTGATGCGCCTTGTGCAATGGCACAGGTCGCACACACTTAAGGCCGGCCCTGTCACGCAGCACTCTACATCATCAGTGCTGCGTCACATACAGCGCCCAGATGCTTCCAGGGATTAGTACATTGTATGAGCCGCATCATCCTGAGAAGACCCGTAGGGAAGAAGCAGAGCGGTAAGGGGCACATCATATTTTTATTTTTTAAATTATTTAATTGTCTGAGGGTAAAAATGGAGGTTGGGGGTGGTCTAATGAGGGGGGAAGGGTAGGAGGCCCAACACGGGCCTTTACCTTGCTATGCCCCACAGAGTTTTCTTACGTAAATTATAATACAATATAATTGAAACTTTTATCTACAGGGGGTGTTCTGTATGGCGTTATCTGCAGGGGGGGCAGTATAGCATTATCTACAGGGGGGCTGTATGGCGTTATCTACAGGTGGGCTGTATGACGTTAACTACAGGTGGGCTATATGGCGTTATCTACAGGGGGGCTGTATGGCGTTATCTACAGGGGGGCTGTATGGCATTATCTACAGGGGGGGGCTGTATGGCGTTCTCTACAGGGGGGGGCTATATGGCGTTATCTACAGGGGGGCTGTATGGCGCTATCTACAGAGGGGGCTGTATGGCGCTATCTACAGAGGGGGCTGTATGGCGCTATCTACAGAGGGGGCTGTATGGCGCTATCTACAGAGGGGGCTGTATGGCGCTATCTACAGAGGGGGCTGTATGGCGCTATCTACAGAGGGAGCTGTATGGATCTATCTACAGGGGGGGCTGTATGGCGCTATCTACAGAGGGGGCTGTATGGCGCTATCTACAGGGGGGGCTGTATGGCATTATCTACAGGGGGGCTGTATGGCGCTATCTACAGGGAGGGGGCTGTATGGCGTTCTCTACAGGGGGGCTGTATGGCGTTATCCACAGGAGGGACTGTATGGCGCTATCTACAGGGGGGACTGTATGGCACTATCTACTAGGGGGGTCTGTATCGCGTTATCTACAGGAGGGGGCTATATGGCACTATCTACAGGAGGGGGCTGTATGGCGCTATCTACAGTGGGGACTGTATGGCGCTATCTACAGGGGGGCTGTATGGCGCTATCTACAGGAGGGGGCTGTATGGCGCTATCTACAGGGGGGGCTGTATGGCGCTATCTACAGGGAGGGGGCTGTATGGCGCTATCTACAGGGGGGCTGTAAAAAAGGCACTATCTACAAGGGGGGGTTGTGTGACACCCAGGGGAGGGGGGACACCAGTCAAAAGTTTGCTATGGGGCCCAGTCTTTCCTAGTTACGCCCCTGGCTGTGACACAGTATAATGCCCCCATAGCTGTGACACAGTATAATGCCTCCATAGCTGTGACACAGTATAATACCCCCATAGCTGCGACACAGTATAATGCCCCCATAGCTGCTACACAGTATAATGCCCCCATAGCTGCGACACAGTATAATGCCCCCATAGCTGTGACACAGTATAATGCCCCCATAGCTGTAACACAGTATAATGCCCCCACAGCTGCGACAGAGTATAATGCCCCCATAGCTGCTGCACAGTATAATGCCCCCATAGCTGCGACACAGTATAATGCCCCCATAGCTGCGACACAGTATAATGCCCCCACAGCTGCGACACAGTATAATGCCTCCATAGCTGTGACACAGTATAATGCCCCCATAGCTGCGACACAGTATAATGCCCCCATAGCTGTGACACAGTATAATACCCCCATAGCTGCTACACAGTATAATGCCCCCATAGCTGCGACACAGTATAATGCCCCCACAGCTGCAACACAGTATAATGCCTCCATAGCTGCTACACAGCATAATGCCCCCATAGCAGCTACACAGTATAATACCCCCATAGCTGCTACACAGTATAATGCCCCCATAGCTGCGACACAGTATAATACCTCCATAGCTGCTACACAGTATAATGCCCCCATAGCTGCGACACAGTATAATGCCTCCATAGCTGCTACACAGTATAATGCCCCCATAGCTGCTACACAGTATAATGCCCCCATAGCTGCGACACAGTATAATGCCTCCATAGCTGCTACACAGTATAATGCCTCCATATCTGCGACACAGTATAATGCCTCCATAGCTGCGACACAGTATAATGCCTCCATAGCTGTGACACAGTATAATGCCTCCATAACTGCCTCTACACAGTATAATGCTGTAAAGGATCTGCCAGGCACTACGTCTGTGGATACTCCCAGGATTAATCAGTCGACACCTGAGGCCAGACCTCTTAGACTGACACCGGCTCCCACCAATCAGGGTGGCAGGCTCAGGAGTGGGAGAGCCTATCGCGGCCTGGTCAGTCGGAGTTAGCTCCGCCCCCTGTCCATTTATACCTGCCGTTTTCTCTTCCTCATTGCTTGTTATTCTTCTTGGATTCCTGGCCCCACTGCTGCCTTGCTCCAGCCTGCTTCTGCCGTGCTTCTGCCTTGCTTCAATTCCCGCTTATCCTGCTTCGCTCTGCCCCTGGCTTGCTTCCTGCTCCGTGCTCTGCGTTTGTATACTCCACTATATTCCGATCCTGACTGGCTCGTTCAACTCTCCGTTTCCTCACGGTGTTCCGTGGGCTACTGCCCCTTCCCTCGCTTGTTCCCTGTTTGTATCCCCTTGCACTTAGTCAGCGTAGGGACCGCCGCCAAGTTGTACCCCGTCGCCTAGGGCGGGTCGTTGCAAGTAGGCAGGGACAGGGCGGTGGGTAGATTAGGGCTCACTTGTTCCCTTCACCTCCTTCCTGCCATAACATAATAACAAGCCCATACCTAGTCTACCATTTCTCCTACGCTAACGCTATCATGGACCCCCTTGAGACCCTGACCCAGCAGATGCAGGGCCTCTCCCTACAGGTCCAGGCCCTGGCTCAGAGGGTCAACCAGTCTGACGCTGCCATAGTAGTACCCCTCACCTCACCTCTAGAACCCGACCTAAAGTTACCTGACCGGTTCTCAGGGGACCGTAAGACTTTTCTCTCCTTCCGGGAGAGTTGCAGACTTTACTTCCGTCTAAAACCTCACTCCTCAGGTTCCGAGAACCAGCGGGTGGGTATCATTATATCCCGACTCCAGGAAGGGCCCCAAGAGTGGGCCTTCTCCTTGGCTCCTGACGCCCCTGAACTTTCCTCCGTTGATCGTTTTTTCTCTGCCCTCGGACTCATTTACGACGAGACTGACAGGACTGCCTTAGCCGAGAGTCAGCTGGTGACCTTACGTCAGGGTAGGAGACCTGTTGAGGAATACTGTTCTGATTTTAGAAAGTGGTGCGTAGCTTCTCGGTGGAACGACCCGGCCCTAAGGTGCCAGTTTAGGTTAGGATTATCTGACGCCCTGAAGGATCTGCTTGTTAGCTACCACTCTTCTGACTCCCTAGACCAGGTTATGGCCCTAGCAGTACGACTTGACCGACGTCTCAGGGAACGTCAGCTTGAGCGTTTTAATGTTTTCCCCTCTGACTTCCCTGCGATTCCCCCCGAGGTCCCGTCTCCTCGTTCTTCCACGGAAGACTCGGAGGTACCTATGCAACTCGGGGCCTCCATGTCCCCTCGACAAAGTAGAGAGTTCCGCAGGAAGAATGGTCTCTGCTTCTATTGTGGGGATGACAAGCATCTACTGAACACCTGTCCCAGGCGCAAGAATAAGCAGCCGGAAAACTTCCGCGCCTAAGTGATCATCGGGGAGGTCACTTGGGCGCACAGGTATTTCCCGTTAATATGAAACGCAATAAAATTTTGCTTCCCTTTCAGGTCTCGTTTGCTGGCCGGTCTGCCACTGGCAGTGCCTTCGTGGATTCTGGCTCATCTGCTAATATCATGTCTGTGGAATTTGTTATGTCTCTAAAAATGCCTTTTATTGATTTGCCTTATCCTGTCCCGGTAGTGGGTATCGACTCCACTCCTCTTGCTAATGGTTATTTTACTCAGCATACTCCTGTTTTTGAACTCCTTGTTGGCTCCATGCATTTGGAGCAGTGCTCTGTACTGGTGATGCAGGGATTATCGTCCGATCTGGTATTAGGTCTTCCCTGGTTGCAGCTGCATAATCCCACGTTTGATTGGAATACTGGGGATCTCACCAAATGGGGTAGTGAATGCCTGACGTCGTGTCTTTCGGTTAACTCTATTTCTCCCCGTGAGGAGGTAAACACGCTACCTGAGTTTGTTCAGGACTTCGCTGATGTGTTTTCTAAGGAGGCCTCCGAGGTGTTGCCCCCTCATAGAGATTACGATTGCGCCATCGATTTGGTACCTGGTGCTAAGCTTCCTAAGGGTAGGATATTTAATCTTTCATGTCCTGAACGTGAAGCTATGAGGGAGTATATCCAAGAATGCCTGGCCAAGGGTTTCATTCGCCCCTCGACTTCTCCTGTAGGTGCTGGCTTCTTCTTCGTGGGGAAGAAGGATGGTGGTCTTAGGCCGTGCATTGACTATCGGAACTTGAATAAGGTCACAGTAAGGAACCAGTATCCCCTTCCTTTGATTCCGGATCTTTTTAATCAGGTTCAGGGGGCCCAATGGTTCTCTAAGTTCGATCTACGGGGGGCATATAACCTTATCCGCATCAAAGAGGGGGATGAGTGGAAGACTGCGTTCAACACGCACGAAGGTCATTTCGAATACCTGGTCATGCCCTTTGGGTTGTGTAATGCCCCTGCCGTCTTCCAGAATTTTATTAATGAAATTCTGAGAGATTACCTGGGAAATTTTCTTGTAGTGTACCTTGATGACATACTGGTGTTTTCCAAGGACTGGTCCTCCCACGTGGAGCATGTCAGGAAGGTCCTCCAGCTCCTCCGGGAAAATAATCTGTTTGCAAAAACCGAAAAATGTGTGTTTGGGGTACAGGAGATACCATTTTTGGGTCAAATCCTCACTCCTCATGAATTCCGCATGGACCCTGCCAAGGTTCAGGCTGTGGCGGAATGGGTCCAACCTGCCTCCCTGAAGGCGCTACAGTGTTTTTTGGGGTTCGCTAACTATTACAGGAGATTTATTGCCAACTTCTCGGTCGTCGCTAAGCCTCTTACGGACCTCACTCGCAAGGGTGCTGATGTCCTCCACTGGCCTCCTGAGGCCGTCCAGGCTTTTGAGACCCTCAAGAAGTGCTTTATCTCGGCCCCCGTGCTGGTTCAGCCCAACCAAAGGGAGCCATTTATTGTGTAGGTTGACGCGTCCGAGGTGGGAGTGGGGGCCGTCTTGTCCCAGGGTACCAGCTCCCTCACCCATCTCCGCCCCTGTGCTTACTTCTCTAGGAAGTTTTCGCCCACGGAGAGTAACTATGATATTGGCAACCGCGAACTTTTAGCCATTAAATGGGCTTTTGAAGAGTGGCGTCACTTCCTGGAGGGGGCCAGACACCAGGTAACGGTCCTTACTGACCACAAGAATCTGGTTTTCCTAGAATCTGCCCGGAGGCTTAATCCTAGACAAGCTCGATGGGCGCTATTCTTTATCAGATTTAACTTCTTGGTTACCTATAGGGCTGTTTCCAAAAATATTAAGGCTGATGCACTGTCACGTAGTTTCATGGCCAATCCTCCTTCTGAGAAGGATCCTGCTTGTATTTTACCCCCTGGTATAATCGTTTCTGCCACTGATTCTGATTTAGCATCTGACATTGCGGCTGATGAAGGTTCAGTTCCCGGGAACCTCCCTGGGGACAAGCTGTTTGTCCCCCTGCAATACCGGCTAAGGGTACTAAGGGAAAACCATGACTCCGTACTATCTGGTCATCCTGGCATCTTGGGTACCAAACACCTCATTACCAGAAACTATTGGTGGCCTGGGTTGCCTAAAGACGTTAGGGCTTACGTCGCCGCTTGTGAGGTTTCTGCTAGGTCCAAGACTCCCAGGTCCCGACCAGCGGGCTTACTACGTTCTTTGCCCATTCCCCAGAGACCTTGGACCCATATCTCCATGGATTTTATCACCGATTTGCCTCCATCTCAGGGCAAGTCGGTGGTGTGGGTGGTAGTAGACCGCTTCAGCAAGATGTGCCACTTTGTGCCCCTTAAGAAACTACCTAACGCCAAGACGTTAGCTTCTCTGTTTGTTAAACACATTCTGCGTCTCCATGGGGCCCCAGTCAATATCGTTTCTGACAGAGGGGTACAATTTGTTTCCTTATTTTGGAGAGCTTTTTGTAAAAAGTTGGAGATTGATCTGTACTTCTCCTCCGCCTTCCATCCCGAAACTAATGGCCAAACGGAAAGGACTAATCAATCCCTGGAACAATATTTAAGGTGTTTCATCTCTGACTGTCAATTTGATTGGGTCTCATTCCTTCCCCTCGCCGAATTTTCCCTGAATAACCGGGTCAGTAACTCGTCAGGGGTCTCCCCGTTTTTCTGTAATTTCGGGTTTAATCCAAGGTTCTCCTCCGTTTCTCCTGGTTGTTCCAATAATCCCGAGGTAGAGGACGTTCATCGGGAACTGTGCACAGTCTGGGCCCAGGTTCAGAAGAACCTAGAGGCGTCCCAGAGCGTACAAAAGATTCAGGCTGATAGAAGACGTTCTGCTAACCCCCGGTTTGTCGTCGGGGATCTTGTGTGGTTGTCGTCTAGGAACTTGCGCCTTAAGGTCCCGTCCAGGAAGTTTGCTCCCCGATTTATTGGGCCTTATAAGGTCATTGAAGTCCTCAACCCTGTATCCTTCCGTCTGGAGCTGCCCCCATCCTTTCGCATACACGACGTCTTTCATGCCTCCCTTCTTAAACGCTGCTCCCCGTCCTGGTCCCCCTCGAGGAAACCTCCTGTTCCCGTTCTCACCCCTGAGGGGGTGGAATTCGAGGTGGCCAAGATTGTGGACAGTAGGATGATCCAGGGCTCCCTCCAGTTCCTGGTCCATTGGAGAGGATACGGGCCGGAGGAGAGGACTTGGGTACCTGCTCGAGATGTTCACGCTGGGGTATTGGTCAGGAGGTTCCACCTTCGCTTCCCCACTAAACCGGGTCCTTTTAGTAAGGGTCCGGTGGCCCCTCATAAAAGGGGGAGTACTGTAAAGGATCTGCCAGGCACTACGTCTGTGGATACTCCCAGGATTAATCAGTCGACACCTGAGGCCAGACCTCTTAGACTGACACCGGCTCCCACCAATCAGGGTGGCAGGCTCAGAAGTGGGAGAGCCTATCGTGGCCTGGTCAGTCGGAGTTAGCTCCGCCCCCTGTCCATTTATACCTGCCGTTTTCTCTTCCTCATTGCTTGTTATTCTTCTTGGATTCCTGGCCCCACTGCTGCCTTGCTCCAGCCTGCTTCTGCCGTGCTTCTGCCTTGCTTCAGTTCCCGCTTATCCTGCTTCGCTCTGCCCCTGGCTTGCTTCCTGTTCCGTGCTCTGCGTTTGTATACTCCACTATATTCCGATCCTGACTGGCTCGTTCACCTCTCCATTTCCTCACGGTGTTCCGTGGGCTACTGCCCCTTCTCTCGCTTGTTCCCTGTTTGTATCCCCTTGCACTTAGTCAGCGTAGGGACCGCCACCAAGTTGTACCCCGTCGCCTAGGGCGGGTCGTTGCAAGTAGGCAGGGACAGGGCGGTTGGTAGATTAGGGCTCACTTGTTCCCTTCACCTCCTTCCTGCCATAACAAATGCCTCCATAGCTGTGACACAGCATAATACCCCCATAGCTGCTATACAGTATAATGCCCCCATAGCTGCGACACAGTATAATACCTCCATAGCTGCTACACAGTATAATGCCCCCATAGCTGCGACACAGTATAATGCCTCCATAGCTGCTATACAGTATAATGCCCCCATAGCTGCTACACAGTATAATGCCCCCATAGCTGCGACACAGTATAATGCCTCCATAGCTGCGACACTGTATAATGCCCCCATAGCTGCGACACAGTATAATGCCTCCATAGCTGCGACACAGTATAATGCCTCCATAGCTGCTACACAGTATAATGCCTCCATATCTGCTACACAGTATAATGCCTCCATAGCTGCGACACAGTATAATGCCCCCATAGCTGCTACACAGTATAATGCCCCCATAGCTGCGACACAGTATAATGCCTCCATAGCTGCTACACAGTATAATGCCTCCATATCTGCGACACAGTATAATGCCTCCATAGCTGCGACACAGTATAATGCCTCCATAGCTGTGACACAGTATAATGCCTCCATAACTGCCTCTACACAGTATAATGCCTCCATAGCTGTGACACAGTATAATACCCCCATAGCTGCTACACAGTACAATGCCCCCATAGCTGCGACACAGTATAATGCCTCCATATCTGCTACACAGTATAATGCCCCCATAGCTGTGACACAGTATAATGCCCCCATAGCTGCTACACAGTATAATGCCCCCATAGCTGTGACACAGTATAATGCCCCCATAGCTGCTACACAGTATAATGCCTCCATAGCTGCGACACAGTATAATGCCCCCATAGCTGCGACACAGTATAATGCCTCCATAGCTATTACACAGTATAATGCCTCCATAGCTGTGACACAGTATAATGCCTCCATAGCTGCGACACAGTATAATGCCCCCATAGCTGCGACACAGTATAATGCCTCCATAGCTGCTACACAGTATAATGCCTCCATAGCTGCGACACAGTATAATACCCCCATAGCTGCTACACAGTATAATGGCCCCCATAGCTGCGACACAGTATAATGCCCCCACAGCTGCAACACAGTATAATGCCTCCATAGCTGCTACACAGTATAATGCCCCCATAGCTGCTGCACAGTATAATACCCCCATAGCTGCTACACAGTATAATGCCCCCATAGCTGCGACACAGTATAATGCCCCCACAGCTGTGACACAGTATAATGTCTCCATAGCGGCGACACAGTATAACGCCCCCACAGCTGCAACACAGTATAGTGCCTCCATAGCTGTGACACAGTATAATGCCTCCATAGCTGCGACACAGTATAATGCCCCCATAGCTGCGACACAGTATAATGCCTCCATAGCTGCTACACAGTATAATGCCTCCATAGCTGCGACACAGTATAATACTCCCATAGCTGCGACACAGTATAATGCCTCCATAGCTGTGACACAGTATAATGCCTCCATAGCTGTGACACAGTATAATGCCTCCATAGCTGCGACACAGTATAATACCCCCATAGCTGCGACACAGTATAATGCCTCCATAGCTGTGACACAGTATAATGCCTCCATAGCTGCGACACAGTATAATGCCTCCATAGCTGCGACACAGTATAATGCCCCCATAGCTGCTACACAGTTTAATGCCCCCATAGCTGCGACACAGTATAATGCCTCCATAGCTGTGACACAGTATAATGCCCCCATAGCTGTGACACAGTATAATGCCCCCATAGCTGCGACGCAGTATAATGCCCCCATAGCTGCTACACAGTATAATGCCCCCATAGCTGTGATACAGTATAATGCCTCCATAGCTGTGACACAGTATAATGCCCCCATAGCTGTGACACAGTATAATGCCCCAATAGCTGCTACACTGTCTAATGCCTCCATATGTACGTACCTAATAAAAAAACAAAAACATAATTACTTACTTATCCAGGTTCCCACGACCGTGGGGGATGCTTCTCCTCCTCTGCACTGTCCCGTGAGTGACTCCATGCAGACAGGCGCGATGACGTCACGACATCGCGCCTGCCTGCGCCGAGCCGCTCACGGCAGAGTGAATGCTGGAGCGAGGCTCCAGCATTCAACCCAATTGAATTTGCGTCCTGCGGACGCAGATTCAGTTGGAAGCGGGACAGCGCGGCAGTTAGCAGCACTAGAGCGCTGCATAGTTTTTTAAGATTGTGTGCGGTTTGGCCCGAACTGCCCATATGATAATCCGCCATTGGCGCTGGCCTATGCAAGGATTCAGTCTCGGCGCCACATAGGCTGCAGGACTGTGACTTCAATAAATATGTTATGACTTCAATCAGGCCAGATTTTATTAGTAAATCAATGCAGAAATTCAGGTAATTCCAAGGGGTCCACTTAATTTTTCTTGCAACTGTGCAACCTAGTATGGGCTACATAAAAATGAATTCTGTATATATATTTCTGTATAACTTGAGTTAAACATGATGTGCAGAAAGGGAATATTTGGTATACACACTTACTGTGGGTCCCTGAATAATTGGGAATGGGACCCAGTAATGTTGAAGTACATCCAGTACCCTGAACATTTTGAGAAGTAAATTATGTAAAGTAAGTAAATATAGAAAACCAGTGTTGGACTGGGGTTCCTTGGGTCCACCAAAGAAACTGATTCTGAGAGCCCACCATCCATCTATACAGAACGTGTGCATGTCCACTTTTATTTGCATCATGAACGTTATTGTCATCATTGCACACACAGGAGATATCATCTGTAAGCTTAAAAAGGTTATTTGTGTATCAGCCAATATGAATCACCTAGTATGCTAGTGGGCTAGTCTGAAGCTGTAGACGACTCTTAAAAGAAATGTAAAAACACAAACAACTTGACATGGTGAAAAAAAAAATGCAATGATTCCATAACGAACACTGTTACTCAGTGTTGTGAGTTATATGACTGTTTGGGAAAAGAGGTTCATAGTAAGATGGTCCAGATGAACTTGAGAGTGCAGACAATGAATACCCCAGAAAGCCAAGTTTAAATAATCCGCTGCCTGATGTGGTAAGAGTTAAGCTGTCCTAGGAGGGCATGTGAAATCAGAATAAAATCATTGTTGACCTGGACAATCCATCTACCAACTATTTCAATCTTTTTCTAATTTTAGGGTTAATATATTCTAAAAAATAACTTTTTTTCCCACCTTTTCTCCTGATTTAGCCCCACGTTTTAATTCCCACCGCACTCCCTCTTTTCTTCCACAAACACATACAGTAGGTTTGTTTTCTGTTCTTATGGACAGAAATCTGTGTTATGTTATTTCATAGTGGTATTTTTTTCTGCTTCTCATGAGGAACAAAAGCTTCTTTTTGAAAAAAGAGAGGAGGTGAAGGTAATTAAAGGGGCAGGGCAGACAAACAGCCTTTAATCGTGTGCCGAGCAAGGCGGTTTTAACGAAACGCGCTCTGTTTGTGTTTGTGAGCCAAGAACCTATGTGTGTTCTCTGTCCAAAAGGGAGCTGACATTCTCAAGCTGCATCCATGAAAGGGAATTTGAGGATTCTATGTATGCGAAATAGAAGTAGAGACATATGTGGAATAGATATGGTGAGACAATGATCACCAGAAGTATTATTCACATCACCAAGCAAAAAATCCTTACTGGTCCTAATACTAACTTTAGACAAACCTAAAGTATACGTACGTAATACAGCACTTATTCCAGCAGAAGTGAATCAAGGACTTATCAAATACATATCTCATGGAAGCCATGGAGAGAGACCCAGAAATATGAAGTTCCTCGAGCCTTGGTATGGAAATATGGGCTGACCTTCGCTTAGATGTGAAATGAGTTACCTCGTTTCAGCGCAGTGTGACATTTTTTTAGGATGTTAAGCATTAATTGCTTCAAACATCTGGCAACTTTTCTGGGTACGACCAAGGCTGTGAAAGGTGCAAGTATTGCTTATGAGATATTGTTTATATTTTGCCCAATTATTTTAAATGAGCACATTTTCTTTTGCGGTTTACATGTTTTTATATCTGTTTAACTTTTGTTAGATTGTAGTATGAAAAGCCAATATCTGCATAGTTTTATCCTAAGTTTACCCATTGGCATTAGACAAAAGATAGCCATAACAAATGAGATTGTCATTAACTACTACTGTTTCTGAATAGGAAGCAATGGTATGTTATTCCTATGAGCAAATTAAGTCACAATACTTTTGTTTTTATTTATTTATTTTCAGTCACATGGGTTTATTGAGCAGGGCCGCACCACCGTAGCGGGATGACAGCTGGCCAAACTACAGTGTACCAAGTCAATATACATAGTCCAGACAGTAGCAACGGCTAGGCACAGATGGGATCCTGACGGCAGGTGATGCAGACGAGACAGATGACACCAGACGTGGTGTAACACAGCAGATGTGGCCGATGACAGAACTTGACTCCAACACTATAGTGGGCACAGGAACAACTACAACACGGGATACAGGATACAGGTAGCAGAGCATGGGAACAACGGGAACAGGATAAAACTAAGGGACCATTTGCAAGACTAACAGAGGAATACGAACAACGCTCAGGCAAGGAGTAACAGGGCAGAGCCCTTCTTATAGTCCAGGGTGATCATGGGCTAATTACTGATGATTTACATGTGCGCGCACTGGCCATTTAATGGTAATGTGAGCCTCTAAAGACTGATGAGTGAAGGGGATTTTTGAGAAACAGCATCGAAGACTTTAGTCAAAAAAGGGGACAAGAGTGGACAAAACATTTAACCCCTTAGTGACCAACAATACGCCTTTTCACGTTCGTCACTAAGGGGCCTTAGGCTAGGGTGACGCCTTTTCACGTGAGCCTAGTCTAAGTCCTGCACGGGTCTCCCGTGCAGGCTGGAGCCGGGGCTCAGCTGTCTGAATGCAGCTGGTCTCCTGCTCCAACACCCGCGATCGAAGTTTACTTCGATCGCGGCAGTTTAACCCGTTAAATGCCGCCGTCAATAGCGACCGCGGCATTTAACTTGTTTACAGAGGAAGTGAGCTCCCTCTGTCACCCATCGGCGTGATAAAAGCCCCCAGGTCTGCCCTGGACATATGCCTGTTAGGACGCGCCGGAGGCACGTCCTAACAGATTGCCTGTCAGATTTACACTGACAGGCAATAATGCTCTGGTATACGAAGTATACCAAAGCATTATAGCAGCGATCTGAAGATCGCACAGTAAAGTCCCCTAGTGGGACTAATGAAATAAATAATAAATGTGAAATAAAGATTATTAATAAAAATTACAGTAAAAAAATAAATAAAATCATTTTTTTCAATAAAAAGTGGTTTTATTTAGTAAAAGTGTAAAAAATAAATAAAAGTACATATATATGGTATCGCCGCGACCGTAATGACTCCATTAATAAAATTAGTATGTAATTGAAACTGCAAGGTGAACACCGTAAATAAAAAACGCAAAAAAGAATGGCGAAATTGCAATTTTTTTCCATTGCCCCCCAAAAAAGTCATAATAAAAATGAATCAATAAGTCTGATGCACCCCTAAACAGTACCAATCAAAACTCTGTCTTGTCCCGCAGAAAACAAGCCCAAAAAATCACTAAATTGATGGAAAAATAAAAAAGTTACGGCTCTTGGAAAGCAACGATGCAAAAACAAATTATTTTAGTTCAAAAGTGTTTTTATTGTGTAAAAGTAGTAAAACATAAAAAACCTCTACATATGTGGTATCGCCGTAATCGTACTGACCCATAGAATAAAGGTAACATGTTATTTATTCCGCACAGTGAACGGCGTCAATTTAAAAACGTATAGAACAATGGTGGAATTTCAGGTTTTTTTTATAATCCCCCCAAAAAAAGTTAATAAAAAAATTATATGTACCCTAAAATGGTGCTATTAAAAAGTACAACTAATCCCACAAAAAACAAGTCCTCATACAGCTATGTAGATGAAAAAATAAAAAATTTATAGCTCTTTGAATGCGACTATAGAAAAACCAATAAAATAGCTTGGTCATTGGGGCCTAAAATGGGCTGGTCACTAAGGGGTTAAAAAAAGCAAGGAGAGTGAAGCCACCACAGCCAGGAATCTTGCCCGATGTCATGGTTTTATTAGCCATTAGAAATTCCACCTCAGAGAAGAGATCTTCTAAGTATCTTACAGTACTGGGCTTGAGGGTACATATGGGCATAAAAGGAGGGGAGATTATCGGAGTGTTCATTATAGTGGGCCTTAATCCTATCTCTAAGGCTGTGTTCTACAAGAAGCGTCGGATCCATCGCGTGACAGGAACCAATGGCGCCCAACAGAACCCATTGACATTATTTGGTTCCATTGCGTTTCTGTCATTTTGTCAGACAAAATAGTGCTGCATGCTGTGCTTTTTTGTCCAACAAAAATGACAGAATCTGCAACGAAGGCCTCTTTCACACAAGAGTAATAGTAATAATCCGCTACTACAGATCCACAAACAACATGAAATTGCATCAGTATGCCATCAGTACTGCATAAGTATTCTATCAGTATTACTGATCAGTAACTGATACAATATGGGTCAAATATGGATTACATATGGATGCATTCATATTATAATCACTATCCTTAGACTTCATTGGGTGTTTCCCATCCACAAAATGGATGAAAGTAGTTCATGCTGCGTTTTTTTAAAAACACACTTATTTTATACGCCCATATGAATAGACTCATAGATTAACATAAACTCTGTATTACGGACAAGAAAAAAAGGATGGAATACTGATTAAAAATACGCTTCTGTGAAAGCAGCCTAAGGCCACTTTCACACGGCAGTATTTCAGTGAGTATTTTGCTTCAGTATTTGTAAGCCAAAATCAGGAGTGGGTGCAAAACATGAAAGAGTTACAAATTCTCCCATTATACTTTTTCTGTTTATGTTTCATTACTGGTTTTGGCTTATAAATACTGATGCAAAATACTGTCCAAAATACTGCCGTGTGAAAGAGACTTAAATGCGAGAAATTTTTGATAAATCAACTTCTGCAGAGATCCAGTGCGTAGAAGTACGACTGCTACATAAGGGAAAAGCGTGTATTTGTGAAAGGACTCTAAATTCACGAGTTGGAAGATCAGCTGTTGGATTTTGAAAGCTTCAGCTGGGAGTCATGTTTAATAAAGATCCAGCTTAAAACACATTGAAGTGCTTCCCAATGGGTAGGGAGAGGTATAGAGTCATTAGCACTGATTGTTCAATATCAGCCTGACACACCGTGTACCTCAAGAGAGATTATCATTCAAACTCCATGTCAATGGACAAGAATTAAGGTCAGGTGGACATAAGCACTGGAAAAGAGCTGATATATGACTGGGGATCCCAACTTAGAGCATAATGGCTAATCAAAAATGATTTCAAGCGGCTGTAAATATTGTGAGAGGGAGAGTAATAAGTATAGTCCCTATCTCAGGGATGTAAAATACACCAAACATCTATCAGTTGTCTTTCATGTAGAAGACTTTTCAGACAAGAGAGCTTCGTGGAAGACAATGAGGAGTGTCCAGAGGTGAAGTTCATACAGGGATCTAGAACCCAAAAAAAATAACCACCAAAGATAACCGCTCAGCAAAATGAGACAATTTGGAAAGGTAGGACCTATATGTGTGCACTTGATCTTGGTTCAATAGATACAAACAACCCAATTTTAAAAACATACGAAAGATGTTTATTTTAAGAAGCAAAATACAACAATTAGAATCTAGCTATGATTTAAGGACAGAATGTGACAAGGAACAATGCAGCACGACGGAGACACTGTTAGATCTACTGGTGGGATAAGTGCTATGAAACCATTGCATATAGTTATGATCCCGGAGTTGGGGAATGTGGCGGTGAGTAGGGAGGTGTGCAAAGGAAAAAGCGTGTCCAGCAGGCGTGCACCAAAGTGGGGAAAGTGGCTTTTTAATGGGGAGCGCTGCCCGTAGATGAAGAAAAAAGGCCAATACAAAATAAAGGGAAACACAAGTGTAGGTGGGAAGGAATCATAGGAGAACAAGCTACCTGAAAAGGGAAAGGGTAAGGGGCAAGGGGACAAAGGAGGAGAGAAAGAGCATTAGGTAATAATATAAAAACTATAACCCAAGACAGTCCCCAACATATTAAATACATTAGTAAAAATAATAAAGGAACAGTGAGGATGAGGATAAAAAAAAATTGTTTGTTATTGGTGCATACATTAAAAAAAAGGGGGGGGGAGGAGGAGAATGAGCTTAGCCACATAAAAAGCATAACACATATGAAACAACAACATGATATGAAGCAAGAACCCGAAATGGTAGACATTGCAGTAAAAAAGTATACTGTTATGTACTTGGGCGATCCCATTTGGAACAGCAGTAGAAGGGTTTACAGCTTCCACAGCGGAATGGTAGAAAGTAGATTCTCAGTCCAAACAGCATGGATCATAAGGATAATGTAAGGTGCTGGGGCTATGCAGCATGACCTCAAACCTGGGAAGTCTCAGTAACCTATAAAGAAATAACAAGAATTCAAAGTCTAGGAGGAAACAGAACAATCCATGATGCTCAGATCAAGGGTGCGCAGAGGGACAAGCTCGTTCAGTAGGATCCTAAAGCGGGGGAAGGGCAGCTGTCAATCCCATACACCTAAACCCCCCACCAACCCCCTGCGCACCACTGCTGATCTTGTGAGCACAGATGACTATGCCATTTGTGCAGTTTGGGGAAGAGTTAATTGTACTGAATCTAACAATTTGTGAATTGTTGGCACTTTGCTGTATATATATTTTCTTTTTTTTTTTTACATTTATTACCAGTCAAATACATTGGACTATCTGAGACCCTTAAAAGCTTTCATTGTTTACTACAAGGCCAGAAATCTCAAACTATCCATTAATTTCCTCACCAAGAATGTCTTTTCTGTGTAGGCTTCATTTCATAGTGTTTGTGTATGCCAGTATTTTTCCTTTCTTTTTGAGCGGCATGATATTTCAAGGAGAAGTGGTACGACAAACGTTCAAAGCTGGAATAAAACGAGACTGTGTTTTCCAGATCGTTGAGTATTTTCGCAGCTGGGAGAGCTTCATTCACAGACATAGAGAGAGCAAGTTTGTGGTTTCACCGTGGTATAAAAACATCACAGCTTTTAGCTCTGTCGGCCTTCTCCGCCATTCCCTCCCCCATACATTTTCCCGGGCTCCAAATAAAAGAGAAGGCCTGTTCCAGGCTTGGGTATATCTGGATTTCTGTGGCTTTTTGCAGAGGCTCAAATTAAAGTCTGGAATGTTAGAAATGAGGCTTTTGCTGCCAGATATAAACAGGGAATAATTTCAGCTCACCCAAAACTTTTCTGAAGTTTGGGCTTCAGGTCTCTTATTTGGAAAGCCCATTTACTCCTAATTACAGTACTAATTTCAGAGGCAAATCACAAGGTCTTACACATTCACATGCATAGTATAAACGCTGTGGGAAGCTGTTTCAAAATAAATCAAAGTATAGCGATGCTGAACTCTCTCATGTAAATCATATGTAAAACTGCTACATATGGAAGGCACACAATGTTTTGCAGTATACTCTGTGTTGTATGTTCTGTGATAGAAAAAGTGGGTTGCCATTAGTTAAATACTTAGGTGCATGTGTTTTCACTCCATAATTTTGTAAATCTAAAATGAGCCATAAGTCGCAATAAAACGAGTAGTTGGGATGTTGTCTACTGGACAACACCACACGTACAGCCTTGTAAATGTTATACTCAATTTCCCGATGGCATGTATACAGAGTAGGCATAAGCCAGGTTGCAAAGAGGTATTACTAAGTGACCTTCACATGACAAATCAGTCCAGCAGCATCTTGGCCCTTTTTATAATTTCCTCTGTTGAACTACTATGCCCCTCTTGGTTGGGTTAGCAAAGTGTCCAAATTACCAGGAATTAGAAAACCTATATTTGATTTACGAAAATCTATAACCTTTTGGTTTTAGACCATAAAGCCCCTGTAACTTTAACTAAAAAAAACATAGTCATTTAAAGAGATATTCCAGACATATAAAGTCATTCAACTGAGCCCATAATTGTGTTGATTTAACTGGTGCTGCCATAGTGGTGTCATGTCCACCCATCACATTCCCTAACTTATATGACCCAGGGCCTGATCAAAGTTGGCGGAAGACACCTGAAAAAACATTTGGCAGGGATCTTCTTCACAGTAACAGTCATGTCATGTGGGTCTAAATTAAACCATACACATTCGATAATTGTCAACCGATACAACCAAAATCAACAGGATCTGCTTACAATTGAATGTGTCCCTGGATGTCTGCTCTTGGAAGATACAAGGGCAAACGTTGCATAAACACCTCTTTTGCTATATATTAAAAATGTTACACTGTTTGAAATACACTTTGCAAACTTTTATTTTGTAATGCTGAGAGTGTTAGCAAAGGCCTTGAGAGAACTAGAAGGGGAAGGCCCTTCAGGTGGTGGAGGCGCCCTGGCAATTGCCTCTTTGCCATCCCAGCCCTGACATGACTGCAATTTCTAATAGCTCATAACCGCAATATCTAATAGCTCTTGAGCTATTGGGTAATACTAAGGTTGACTAAAGACATGTTTTCATGACGGTCAAGTTATTGTTTGGATACTGTAGTTGCTAAATTGCATTTATGAAAGAAGAAATCCTTCTTATAAAATTAAACCCAAAACTGTTCAAAATATTACAGGTGTGGTATGACATGTGATTTATCTCTGTTTTCCTATTTGCCTTGGCAGCAACAGCCTGGCAATGGTTGATAAAAGATCAGTTTTTAGTCATGTAATCTCTCTGATGTGAGTTAAACCATATCATATAGTGCTTAATATGTAATGAGGCCATTTGTTATCAGTTTATCTACATTAAATTTAATTTGCTATTTCTCTGCCCAGTCATACAATTTCTAACATCTATCTGTAATACAACATATTCCTCTGCAATGTAATAGTAATTTTTCTATTAAATATCTGTGTTGTGTTTCATTTGTCCTAAACATTGGTATGAATCCTAGCTCCCAGACCCCCACCAGTGTGATCCTCTTTACATATATGATCCAAATACGTTTTCGTAATGGGAAATCCCTTTAAAAATCATGTCACATTATTAATGTCATTTTATAATGTCTACTCTTGAAAGGATTCAATTAAATGAAGACTCTTTGCATCTTTCTGGAAGTTTTAGTTAGGTGTAAATGAGCCTAGATGTTTACCTTTTTCTGAAAGATTCCATACTTCTTAACCGCTCCAGATCCAGCAGGACAGTCCCGGATTCAGGGCGGTGTCTCGCCGGGAAAACAACGATTACGTCATCACGCTGCTTACGTCATTGAAAGGCGCTGATTGGCAGGGCAGAATGACTGATGACGTCATCGCGCCGCATGCCTCATTCAGCTCTAGCACACCTGCTCAGAAGAGTGCAGACCTGCATTGCCACAGAACAGCGCGGAAACGGGATCAGGTGAGTATGTAAAGATTTTTTTCTTAATAGTGAGTGGCATGATCTACAAGGGGGCTCGATCTACAGGGAGCACTATCTACAGGGGGAGCTATATGTTGGGCACAATCTACAGGGAGGCTATATGTGAGGTACTCCAAACAGGGGGGGTTATGTGGGGTACTATCTACAGGGGGGCTATATGTGGGGCTTTATCTACAGGGGGGACTTTATGTGGGGCACTATTTTCAGGGGGCTATAATAATAATAATAATAATCTTTATTTATATAGCGGCAACATATTACGCAACACTTTACAATTTAGAGGGAACATGAAACAAACAATATGAGACATTACATAGTGACAAAGTTAATTTACAATTCAAACCTGAGGAGTGAGGACCCTGCTCACAAGAGATTACAATCTATGAGGAAATAAGGGAGACACAAAGTGTAACAGTGTTTGTTCTGTACAATAATCCGGCCATTTTTATACACATGGGGTGGTAACATAAAGCTGCATGAGCCGGTCACCAGCCAGTATCCGTGTATGACGGACATGAAGAGAAGGAGTGTGAGGAAATCTTATTCTGATGACTAATCTAAAAGGAGGGCCATGGAAAGGAGTCAGATTAGGGAATGTTATAGGCCTGTCTAAATAGATGTGTTTTCAGGGCACGTTTAAAACTGTGGATATTGGGAATTAATCTGATTGTCTGTGGTAGCACATTCCAGAGGACTGGTGCAGCACGAGAAAAATCTTGGAGACGGGAGTGGGAGGTTCGGATTATGGAGGATTTTAATCTAAGGTCGTTGGCAGAACGTAGAGCCCGAGTAGGGTGGTAGACAGAGATGAGGGATGAGATGTAAGGAGGTGCAGCACTGTGGAGAGATTTGTGGGTTAGAGTAATAAGTTTGAATTTTATTCTGAAGGGGATGGGCAACCAGTGCAGTGACTGGCACAGATTAGAGGCGTTGGTGTAGCGGTTTATCATAAATATGAGCCTGGCTGCTGCATTGAGGATAGATTGGAGAGGGGAGAGTTTGGTGAGGGGAAGACCGACTAGTAATGAGTTACAGTAGTCAAGACGAGAGTGAATAAGAGCAACAATGAGAGCTTTGGCGGTTTCCTCCATAAGAAAAGGGCGGATTCTGGAGATGTTTTTATGGTGAACATGACAGGAGCGTGAAAGTGATTGAATGTGAGGAGTAAAGGAAAGATCTGAGTCAAAAATAACCCAGAGACAGCGGGCGTGCTGCTTAGGAGTTATGATAGTGCCACACACAGAGATGGAGACATCAGGTTTACGAAGGTTAGTAGATGGTGGGTACACAAGGAGCTCAGTTTTAGAAAGATTCCATTTCAGATAGAGAGAGGACATGATGTTAGAGACAGTGGACAGACAATCATTGGAGTTTTGTATTAGAGCAGGGGTGATGTCACGGGAAGAGGCATATAATTGGGTGTCATCAGCGTAGAGATGGTACTGGAAGCCAAATCTGCTGATGGTTTGTCCAATAGGAGCTGTGTAGAGAGAAAAGAGGAGCGGACCTAGGACTGATCCCTGAGGAACCCCGATAGCAAGGGGAAGAGGACAAGAAGTTGAACCAGCAAATGACACACTGAATGAGCGGTCAGAGAGATAGGAGGAAAACCAAGAGAGAGCCGCGTCCTTGAGGCCAATAGAGTGGAGCATGTTAAGGAGTTTGTGGTCTACAGTGTCAAAGGCTGCAGAGAGATCCAGAGGAATCAGTAGAGAGTATTTGCAGTTAGATTTAGCCGCCAAGAGATCATTTAGTAAGGGCAGTTTCTGTGGAGTGTAGAGTGCGTAAACCAGATTGTAAGGGGTCTAGAATGGAGTTAGCAGAGAGATAGCGGATAATGCGAGAGTAGACCAAGCGTTCCAGTAGTTTGGAGATGAAGGGCAGATTAGAGACTGGTCGGTAGTTAGCAGCGCTGGATGGGTCAAGAGTTGTTTTTTTTCAGTAATGGGTTTATAATGGCATGTTTAAAAGAGGAGGGAAAGATACCAGAGGAAAGAGAGAGGTTAAATATTTTAGACAGGTGACCAGTGACAGCTGAGGAGAGGGACTGGAGGAGGTGTGAGGGGATAGGATCACTAGGGCAGGTAGTAGGACGAGAAGAAGAGAGGAGCCTAGAGACTTCTTCTTCTGTTATTGGGTCAAATGCTGAAAGTGAAGAAGAGGGAGTGCGGGAGGGAAGGGGATCGATGTTACTAGGGGACTGGGAGATAATATCATGGCGGATGTTGTCAATTTTAACTTTAAAATAAGTGCCTAGGTCTTCAGCACTGACATCTGTGATTGGCGTCTGCACTTTAGGATTAAGGAGGGAGTGAAAAGTATCAAAGAGGCGTTTTGGATTATTAGATAGTGTGGAGATGAGAGAAGTGAAATAGACTTGTTTGGCTCGGTGAAGGGCAGAGTTGTAAGTTCTCAGCATAAATTTGTAATGGAGGAAATCTGCATCCAGATGCGATTTTCTCCACAGTCGTTCGGCACATGTCAAGCACCGCTGAAGAAAGCGGGATTGAGGCGTGTGCCAGGGTTGTCGTCGTCTTTGTTGGGCGGTTCGGAGTGTAGGGGGGGCTGCTTCATCCAATGCATTCTTGAGAGTGTTATTGTAAAGTTTGGCAGCCAGATTGGGACAGGAGAGGGAAGAGATAGGGGACAATGAGGACTGTAGACTGTCTATGAGTTTCTGAGTGTTAATGGCATGTAGCTTTCTGTATGTCTGATACGTAGGCATGACCTGAGAAGGCAGAGAATATTTGATAGTAAAGGAGAGAAGGTTAGTGCTATATGTGGGGCACTAACTACAGAGGAGCTATATGTAGGGCACTATCTACAGAGGAGCTATATGTGGGGCACTATCTACAGGGGGGCTATATGTGGGGCACTATCTACAGGGGCTACTATCTACAGGAGGATCTATGGGGGCCACTATCTACAGGGGGATCTATGTAGGGCACTATCTACAGGGGGCTCTATGGGGGGCACTATCTACAGGGGGATCTATGTAGGGCATTATCTACAGGGGGCTCTATGGGGGCACCATCTACAGGGGGCTCTATGGGGGGCACTATCTACAGGGAGCACGGTGTGTGTGTGTGTGTGTGTGTGTGTGTGTGGTGCTATTATAATCAGGGACACAGTGTATGGTGCTATTATAATTAGAGGTGCAGTGTATGGCGCTATTATATTCAGAGGTGCAGTGTATGGCACTATTATATTTAGGAGAGTAGTGCGTGGCATCATGAAAACTTTATCTTCGTTTATAGGTGCAGAAATGTTTGAAACGTGAGAAGCTGAAGACATCTGAGCGGCAAACAGCAGAAATGGCCTGTGGTTGGGAGACGTCATCATAGAGGTCTGGACCGGTTGGAGAAGAAAAGAGAAAAAGAAGAACTAGAATCTGAGAAGATGTCACCTGTGAGTCACTTAATATAAATTATTTTTTTTATTCTGCCTCTAATCATTACTGTAGTCACTGTACAATTTTCAGAGAGATCATGGGTGGTATGATGTTTTTGTGAAACAGCAACTCCCAGCATATACTTACCATTGTTATGGCAATTCTGGGAGCTGTAGTTTTTTTATGCCGAAGAAACCTATACGGCAGGGGTTGCACTAAATTGAGATGTATTTGTTGGTGATGTATTTATGTATTGAGCTTTGTTCTGGTGCTGTATATATGTACTGAGCTTTGTTCTGGTGCTGTATTTATATACTGAGCTTTGTTCTGGTGTTGCATATATGTACTGAGCTTGGTTCTGGTGCTGTATATATGTATGAAATTGGTTCTGATGCTGTATATATGTCCTGAGCTTGGTTCTGGTGTTGTATATATGTGCTGGGCTTTGTTCTGGTGTTGTATATATGTATGAGCTTTGTTCTGCTGCTGTATATATGTACTGAGCTTGGTTCTGGTGCTATATATATGTACTGAGCTTGTTTCTGGTGCTGTATATATGTACTGAGCTTTGTTCTGGTGGTGTATATATACATGAGCTTGGTTCTGTAGCTGTATTTATGTACTGAGTTTTGTTCTGGTGCTGTATATATGTATTGAGCTTGTACTTGTGCTGTATATATGTACTGAGCTTGGTTCTGGTGCTATATATATGTACTGAGCTTGTTTCTGGTGCTGTATATATGTACTGAGCTTGGTTATGATGCTGTATATATACATGAGCTTGGTTCTGTAGCTGTATTTATGTACTGAGTTTTGTTCTGGTGCTGTATACACTACCGTTCAAAAGTTTGGGGGCACCATCTACATATAGATCTCCCCTTTATATAGTGGCCCACATCCCCACATATAGAACACATATACAGAATATACATATATATATATATATATATATATATACAGTGAAGGAAATAAGTATTTGATCCCATGCTGATTTTGTAAGTTTGCCCACTGTCAAAGACATGAACAGTCTAGAATTTTTAGGCTAGGTTAATTTTACCAGTGAGAGATAGATTATATATAAAAAAATAAAAAATAAATAAAAAGAAAATCACATTGTCACAATAATATATATTTATTTGCATTGTGCACAGAGAAATAAGTATTTAATCCCTTTGGCAAACAAGACTTAATACTTGGTGGCAAAACCCTTGTTGGCAAGCACAGCAGTCAGACGTTTTTTGTAGTTGATAATGAGGTTTGCACACATGTTAGATGGAATTTTGGCCCACTCCTCTTTGCAGATCATCTGTAAATCATTAAGATTTCGAGGCTGTCGCTTGGCAACTCGGATCTTCAGCTCCCTCCATAAGTTTTCGATGGGATTAAGGTCTGGAGACTGGCTAGGCCACTCCGTGACCTTAATGTGCTTCTTTTTGAGCCACTCCTTTGTTGCCTTGGATGTATGTTTCGGGTCAATGTCGTGCTGGAAGACTCAGCCACGAGCCATTTTTAATGTCCTGGTTGTAAAGGATCTGCCAGGCACAGCTTCGGGGTTAACTCCCAGAACTAATCAGTCAGCACCTGAGAATACATCCCTGAGACTGACTCCTGCTTCCACCATTCAGGCTGGCAGGCTTAGGAGTGGGAGAGCCTATCGTAACCTGGCCAGACTCTGCTAGCTCCCGCCCTCGGTCTATTTAAGCCTGCACTTCCTGTCCCTCGGTGCTTGTGATTCTTTCCTTGTGGTTTCCTGGCCCAGCTACAGCTCCTGCTATTTTTGATCCTGCTCCATACAGACCCTGGCTTACCGACTACTCTTCTGCTTTTCGTTTTGTACCTCGCACACTCCTGGCTTGACTCGGCTCGTTCACCACTCTGGTTGCTCACGGTGTTGCCGTGGGCAACGGCCCCTTTTCCTTGCTTGTGTTCCTTTGTATGTTTGTTGTGTTTGTCGTGCACTTACTGAGCGCAGGGACCGCCGCCCAGTTGTTCCCCGTCACCTAGGGCGGGTCGTTGCAAGTAGGCAGGGACAGAGTGGCGGGTAGATTAGGGCTCACTTGTCCGTCTCCCTACCCCCTGCCATTACACTGGTGGAGGGAAGGAGGTTGTCACTCAGGATTTGACGGTACATGGCTCCATCCATTCTCCCATTGATGCGGTGAAGTAGTCCTGAGCCCTTAGCAGAGAAACACCCCCAAAACATAATGTTTCCACCTCCATGCTTGACAGTGGGGACGGTGTTCTTTGGATCATAGGCAGCATTTCTCTTCCTCCAAACACGGCGAGTTGAGTTAATGCCAAAGAGCTCAATTTTAGTCTCACCTGACCACAGCACCTTCTCCCAATCACTCTCAGAATCATACAGATGTTCATTTGCAAACTTCAGACGGGCCTGTACATGTGCCTTCTTGAGCAGGGGGACCTTGCGGGCACTGCAGGATTTTAATCCATTACGGCGTAATGTGTTACCAATGGTTTTCTTGGTGACTGTGATCCCAGCTGCCTTGAGATCATTAACAAGTTCCCCCCGTGTAGTTTTCGGCTGAGCTCTCACCTTCCTCAGGATCAAGGATACCCCACGAGGTGAGATTTTGCATGGAGCCCCAGATCGATGTCGATTGACAGTCATTTTGTATGTCTTCCATTTTCTTACTATTGCACCAACAGTTGTCTCCTTCTCACCCAGCATCTTACTTATGGTTTTGTAGCCCATTCCAGCCTTGTGCAGGTCTATGATCTTGTCCCTGACATCCTTAGAAAGCTCTTTGGTCTTGCCCATGTTGTAGAGGGTAGAGTCAGACTGATTAATTGAGTCTGTGTACAGGAGTCTTTTATACAGGTGACCATTTAAGACAGCTGTCTTTAATGCAGGCTTAATGCAGGCACCAAGTTGATTTGGAGCGTGTAACTGGTCTGGAGGAGGCTGGTAGGGGATCAAATACTTATTTCTCTGTGCACAATGCAAATAAATATATATAATTTTGACTATGTGATTTTCTGTTTGTTTTTTTTAATATAATCTATCTCTCACATTAGAAAGAAAAATAAATAAGTAAATATTTTCCAAAACATACCAGGCACTCTTTGGGATAAGAATAATTTTGTATACATTTTTATTAAATTCCATATAAAAATATATTTTAAAGGTTTTTCATATATATATCTCTTTCCTCTGTTTTCCTTGATACAAAAATCAAAGGAAAGGAAAAGGAAAGGGTTTGAGAAAACACATTTGTTTCAAACTAGATGTACATAATTTAAAAATCTCTCCTGGCCAGGATACCAACACAGACTTTTACAACCTTACTTCAATCAATTTATCCCCCTCTAAACATAATTACATGTCAAGATGAAGTATCTAAGTAATATAAATTCTATACACGAGCCTTTCATCAGACCCATATATGTCATTAGCTGCAAGAAACGGTTCTTGAGATTTTATGTGCAGACACCGTTGGTCTCAGTTCACACTTGCGCTTTTTTCTTCTTTTAGAAATTTGATCCGAAACTAACAAGAACAGTTCCTCTTATATGATAGCAATACAAGTATAGGTAAAGAGTTGAATACTCATCTTCATGTTGATCTCGCAACTCAGGATGGACTGGAAATTCCCTCCTTTCCACTGTGTTCCTCCTCCTGGAACAATTGTAGGGTTAAGGCAGATTTTAGAAATATACCAATCGAGTTTTTCACCCCTTCGATCTCATCAATGGCAGGTCACAGTTCCCACATGAGAGATTCTCCTTATATCCACTCCATCCACGGTTAATTCTTATGTTGAGTAGCTTAGATCTTCCTATACACGGGGGCAGCCGAGATTTCACACAAAGGTGAACAGATTATAGCGATGGAGCACACTCCTACATTAAAGAGTCGGTATCATGCTATGCTGGTATCCACGTTGATTTTTTGGGCAACGCTGGGGACTGCAAGACAAGGCAAGGTGGACGTCACTACCTGCCAGGTGTAGGCTAATTGATCAGCTGACGCGTTTCATCCCGGACCGGGATTTACTCAGAGCTATTTCGTAAGTTCAGTAAAGTCCGGCACCTTTATAGTGCCGAATTTAAAGGGAACTGGACCCATATGTAAGGATATCTCATTAAGTACTCATTCCAATTCAATAATTCCAATCCAAAACATCCAGTAATATATATATTTTCTATATTTATAAATTCCCCTCAGTATTTCATCAGACATTTCTATCGGGAGATATGCATATATATATATAGAGTACTAAGATATATACCCACAGAACATTACATATAAAGTCTTATTTTTTTTAAAAAGAAAAATTCATTTATCCCTAACAGACCCATTAGTGATCAGCAGTGTCTATAAAAAAGAAGAAAGAAAAATAAAGAAAAATAAAAATAATAATAAAAAAATTAATATAAATAAAAATAATAAAAATAAATATAAAATAAAAAATAAAAAATAATAAAAATAAATAAAATAATAATAATAAAATAAATTAAATAAAATAAAGCTAATTAAATAAATCAAAATTCCAAAATGTTAAATAAATTCATGTTAATTATAAAAAGATCCATGATGCATTTCAGATGGTATAACACTAGTCTCACGCTAATTCTATCAAAGGACTATCCATAAGTCCTGAGGAGTGCCTGGTATGTTTTGGAAAATATTTATTTATTTATTTTTCTTTCTGAATTGCTGCTCTCCGAAATGGCACTGTGCTATATATTGATTGCATATTTTGGGATCTCTATTAGGTATGGTTTATAACCATTTTTTGTGTTTAGCTCATATCTCTCACATTAACCTAGCCTACAAAATTCTAGACTGTTCACGTCTTTGATAGTGGGCAAACTTACAAAATCAGCAAGGGATCAAATACTTATTTCCTTCACTGTGTATATATATACCCTACCGTTCAAAATATTGGGGTCACCCAGACAAGTTTGTGTTTTCCATGAAAACTTACACTTATATTTATCAAGTGAGTTGCAAAATGACTAAAAAATATAGTCAAGACATTGACAAGGTTAGAAATAATGATTTTTATTTGAAATAATAATTTTCTCCTTCAAACTTTGCTTTCGTCAAAGAATGCTCAATTTGCAGCAATTACAGCATTGCAGACCTTTCGCATTCTAGCTGTTAATTTGCTGAGATAATCGGGAGAAATTTCACCCCATGCTTCCAGAAGCCCCTCCCACAAGTTGGATTGGCTTGATGGGCACTTCTTGCGTACCATACGGTCAAGCTACTCCCACAACAGCTCTATGGGGTTGAGATCTGGTGACTGCGCTGGCCACTCCATTACAAATAGAATACCAGCTGCCTGCTTCTTCCCTAAATAGTTCTTGCATAATTTGGAGGTGTGCTTTGCGTCATTGTCCTGTTGTAGGATGAAATTGGCTCCAATCAAGCGCTGTCCACAGGGTATGGCAAGGCGTTGCAAAATGGAGTGATAGCCTTCCTTATTCAAAATCCCTTTTACCTTATACAAATCTCCCACTTTACCAGCACCAAAGCAACCCCAGACCATCACATTACCTCCACCATGCTTGACAGATGGCGTCAGGCACTCTTCCAGCATCTTTTCAGTTGTTCTGCGTCTCACAAATGTTCTTCTGTGTGATCCAAACACCTCAAACTTCGATTCGTCTGTCCATAACACTTTTTTCCAATCTTCCTCTGTCCAATGTCTGTGTGCTTTTGCCCATATTAATCTTTTCCTTTTATTAGCCAGTCTCAGACATGGCTTTTTCTTTGCCACTCTGCCCTGAAGGCCAGCATCCCGGAGTCGCCTCTTCACTGTAGACGTTGACATTGGCGTTTTGCAGGTACTATTTAATGAAGCTGCCAGTTGAGGACCTGTGAGGCGTCTATTTCTCAAACTAGAGACTCTAATATACTTGTCTTGTTGCTCAGTTGTGCAGCGGGGCCTCCCACTTCTCTTTCTACTCTGGTTAGAGCCTGTGTGTGCTGTCCTCTGAAGGGAGAAGTACACACCGTTGTAGGAAATCTTCAGTTTCTTGGCAATTTCTCGCACGGAATAGCCTTCATTTCTAAGAACAAGAATAGACTGTTGAGTTTCACATGAAAGCTCTCTTTTTTTACCCATTTTTAGAGTTTAATCGAACCCACAAATGTAATTCTCCAGATTCTCAACTAGCTCAAAGGAAGGTCAGTTTTATAGCTCCTCTAAACAGCAAAACTGTTTACAGCGGTGCTAACTTAATTGCACAAGGGTTTTCAAGTGTTTTCTAATCATCCATTAGCCTTCTAACACAGTTAGCAAACACAATGTCCCATTAGAACACTGGAGTGATGGTTGCTGGAAATGGGCCTCTATACACCTATGTAGATATTGCATTAAAAAACAGACGTTTGCAGCTAGAATAGTCATTTAGCACATTAACAATGTATAGAGTGTATTTCTCATTAATTTAATGTTATCTTCATTGAAAAAAACTGTGCTTTTCTTTCAAAAATAAGGAAATTTCTAAGTGACCCTAAACTTTTGAACGGTAGTGTATATGTATTGAGCTTTGTTCTGGTGCTGTACATATGTATTTGGCTTTGTTCTGGTGCTGTAGATATGTACTGAGCTTGGTTCTGGAGCTGTATATATGTACTGAGCTCAGTTCTGGTGTTGTATTTATGTACTGAGCTTTGTTCCGCTGCTGTGTATATGTCAGTGCTTGATTCTGGAGCTGTAATTATATAGGATATATTTATAATAACAAAATTTCAGGGCAGATTGAATTGTTGTCAATTCATTGTCTATTTAACCCCTTAATACCAAAGGTATTTTAAACCTTAAAGAGGCTCTGTCACCAGATTTTGCAACCCCTATCTGCTATTGCAGCAGATAGGCGCTGCAATGGAGATTACAGTAACGTTTTTATTTTTAAAAAACGAGCATTTTTGGCCAAGTTATGACCATTTTTGTATTTATGCAAATGAGGCTTGCAAAAGTACAACTGGGCGTGTTTACAGTAAAAGTCCAACTGGGCGTGTATTGTGTTCGTTACATCTGGGCGTGTTTACTTCTTTTACTAGCTGGGCGTTCTGACGAGAAGTATCATCCACTTCTCTTCAGAACGCCCAGCTTCTGGCAGTGCAGACACACAGCGTGTTCTCGAGAGATCACGCTGTGACGTCATTCACTTCCTGCCCCAGGTCATGCATCGTGTCGGCCACATCGGCACCAGAGGCTACAGTTGATTCTGCAGCAGCATCAGCGTTTGCAGGTAAGTAGCTACATCGACTTACCTGCAAACGCCGATGCTGCTACAGAATCAACTGTAACCTCTGGTGCCGATGTGTCCTAACTCGTCCGACACGATGCAGGACCTGGGGCAGGAAGTGAGTGACGACACAGAGTGATCTCTCGAGAACACGCTGTGTGTCTGCACTGCCAGAAGCTGGGCGTTCTGAAGAGAAGTGGATGATACTTCTCGTCAGAACGCCCAGCTAGTAAAAGAAGTAAACACGCCCCGATGTAACGAACACAATACACGCCCAGTTGGACTTTTACTGTAAACACTCCCAGTTGGACTTTTGCAAGCCTCATTTGCATAAATACAAAAATGGTCATAACTTGGCCAAAAATGCTCGTTTTTTAAAAATAAAAACGTTACTCTTATCTACATTGCAGCGCCGATCTGCTGCAATAGCAGATAGGGGTTGCAAAATCTGGTGACAGAGCCTATTTAATGACCGAGCATTTTTTTATGTTTTTCCATTGTCGCTTTCAAAGAGCTATAACTTTTTTCTTTTTCCGTCGACATAGTTGTATAATGTCTTGTTTTTTTGTGGTACAAGTTGTATTTTTGTACAGCACCATTTGGTACATATAATTTATCGATTAACTTTTTATTAACTTTTTAGTAGGTTAATAGAAAAAAAACAGAAATTTCACTATTCTTTTTTGCGTCTTAATTTTACACCGTTTACTGTGTGGTATAAATAACATAATAACTTTATTCAGCGGGTTGATACGATTGCGGCAATATCAAATTTATATTGTTTTTTTATGTTTTCCTACTTTTACACAGTAAAAACACTTTTTTTTCCAAAATTATTTGTTTTTGTGTCGTTACATTTTAAGATCCACAACTTTGACATTTTTCCACCAATGCAGCTGTATGAGGGCTTTGTTTTTGGTCGACAACTTGTAGTTTTTATTGGCACCATTTTAAAGTAAATGCGATTTTTTTGATCACTTTTTATCACATTTTTTTGAAGGTAGGATGAACAGAAAACATAAATTCTGCCATTGTTTTTTATTTTATTTTTTACGGTGTTCACCGTGTGGGTTAAATAATGTAATCGTTTTATAGTTGGGTTTGTTATGGATGCGGTGATACCAAATACGAGTAACTTTTTACTTTTTTTCATAATAAAGTATTTTGTAAGGGGAAAAAGTGGGTTTTAAAATTTTTTTTTGCTTGAGACTTTTATTTATTTATATCAAACTTTATTCAACTTGTTTTAGTCCCACTATTGGACTTTGCTGTGCGATCGTTTGATCGCTTTTATAATACACTGCAATACTTCTGTATTACAATGTATTATTGCCTGTAAGTGTAAAACTGATAGGCACATGTTAGGTCATGCCTCCGGCATGGCCTAACAGGCAATCACTAAAGGCAGACCTGGGGGCCTTTGTTAAGCCCACAGACTTCCATAGAAACCATCGGCACCCCGGGATGCACGCGGGATGCCAGTGGGTGATTATCTCGAGATAACAGCAGGGACCGCGCATGCGCGTTACGGGCGGTACAACAGAACAGCCCATACACAACACGTCACAAGTGACGTGTCGTATACCTGGAAAATAATTGAAGATAAACACAGTGGCCAGAGAGTGACGTCACACGTCAAGTACCCCACGGCAGCATCTGGAAACGGGGCCAGTTTGGAAAATGTAAGTATATTACAAATGTATTTACATTAATAAATTACATGCATTAACACATAGTCATTTTAACTAGGAAACCCCCTTTAAATAACCTGAGTGGGCAGCCATTTTTTACAACAATTAGACATTGTGGAATTATGTCAAGAACCTCTCTGCTTTCATTTTGTGCACTACAGGTAGCGAGCCATGTGTCCTGCTTACTGCCATTTGCAAGGAGATTTTAGTATTATTAGACCCATTTATTGGTTGTCAATATGCAAATGACCAAACTCAATATTACACATGGTAGAATAAGGGATCCCTCAGCCAGTGTTGCTACTATGCAATATATAGCCACATAGAATTTTCAAAATATTTTAAATTTACGGATATAGGTACAGATTTAAATACATTTTATAGTAACAGATAGCATGAAAATATGGTTTGCAGTGTTGTAGCATAAGATGTCTTTGGCTTTCATTGTAGGATTTTATTCCTCTCAGAGATTATTTGACTTTTTACTCTGTAAGTCAAAGTTCACTGCTTAAGGACTCCCGCTTTATATAGTCAAACGTGAGTAGTAGGAAGGTGTGAGACGAAAAGCATCGTCAACTCACACACCCCACCACACAGTCACTATACAAGCTCTACTGTGTTTCTTAACATGGCATCTCCCCCTAAATTGAAAATCACAAGAGCTAAAAATAGAAACTTTAACACAAAAGGTCTATTTTCTGTAGAAACCGGCATGTAAAAAAGGGTGTACTGTTTTATAGGGTTACCAGGCAGGAAAAGGTAATTCATTTCCGTAATCTGATTTAGAAAAGAAAACATAGGAAAATGAAAAGCCTTAACAGTATAAATATTGTAGCTGCTGCACATGGACTAATAGCTAATGCCTTCAAGAAAGCTCAAAAATCTACCTACCTATATGCAGCATTACTGTATTTGACCAATTTATTAAAACTGTAATAGCCGTTGTCTCCCGCTACCACAACCATGTACTCACTGGTCCCTGGCGTCTTCTGGCACCTGGCCTACGCCGCGCCTCTCCTTCACTCCACGCTGTTGGCAACCTCTTCCCTTTTACAGCTCCACTGTCAGCCCGGGTACTTAAGGTACCCTCCCCATTGCTCTTTGCCTGTGCAATTAGGTTATTTTTTGTCTAGCTTGCTAGTCCTGCTCTTCTGTGTATTCATTGGATTATGTGTTAATGTCCATGCTGAATTTGAGCGAAAACGTTTATAAATTGGCCTGCTGCGTGGATTTTAAATCCACAGCTTGTCAATTTATGATGCGGATGATGTTTCATCCCATGCAGTGGCATAACTACCGCTGTAGCAGCCATAGCGAGTGTTACGGGGCACGCGGCATGAGGGGGCCCGTGATACCCGCCGGCACGGCCCACTCATGCTCGGTGGTGCCGCTAGAAGCCGCTATGGCTACTACAGTGGTAGCGACGTCACATTCAATATTATCTGCGTCCTTAGGAGGTGGGGGACTATATGACACTATCTACAAAGGGAAGGTGGAGGGCAGTATCTACAAGGGGGAGGTGGGTGGCACTGTCTACAAGGGGGAGGTGGCAGCTGTATGTTACTATCTACAAGGGGGATGTGGGGGCACTATCTACAGGGGGGCTGTGTGGCACTATCTACAAGGGGGTGTGAGACTATCTAAAGGGGGTGTGACTATCTACAGGAGGGCTGTATGGCACAATCTACAGGGGGCTGTATGGGACAATCTACAGAGGGGCAGTATGGCAATATCTACAGTGGTCTGTATGGCACAATCTATGGGGTGGCTGTATCGCATAATCCACAGGGGGGCACTATCTACAAAGGGGCTGTTTATGGCACTCAGGGGAGGGGAGGGGGGCCCAATCAAAAGTTTGCTATGGGGCTCAGTCTTTCCTAGTTACGACCCTGATCTCATGTGACTGATACAACCAATCACAGGCTGAAGCGGTCAAATGGGCTGCAGCGTCATCCCGGGAAGCCAAACTACATGTTGACGGAGGCACGTATAAAAAATACAGAAAAAACGATCATGTCTATACAGTATATACTAATATACATATATATATATATATACATGTATATATATATATATATATATATATATATATATATAAAACATGAAACATTTCTTTACACACATATATATATATATATATATATATATATATACTACCGCTCAAAAGTTTGGGGTCACCCAGACAATTTTGGGTTTTCCATGAAAACTCACACTTATATTTATCAAATGAGTTGCAAAATGACTAGAAAATATAGTCAAGACATTGACAAGGTTAGAAATAATGATTTTTATTTGAAATAATAATTTTCTCCTTTAAACTTTGCTTTCGTCAAAGAATGCTCCATTTGCAGCAATTACAGCATTGCAGACCTTTGGCATTCTAGCTGTTAATTTGCTGAAGTAATCGGGAGAAATTTCACCCCATGCTTCCAGAAGGCCCTCCCACAAGTTGGATTGGCTTGATGGGCACTTCTTGCGTACCATACGGTCAAGCTACTCCCACAACAGCTCTATGGGGTTGAGATCTGGTGACTGCGCTGGCCACTCCATTATAGATAGAATACCAGCTGCCTGCTTCTTCCCTAAATAGTTCTTGCATAATTTGGAGGTGTGCTTTGGGTCATTGTCCAGTTTGAAGGATGAAATTGGCTCCAATCAAGCACTGTCCACAGGGTATCGCATGGCGTTGCAAAATGGAGTGATAGCCTTCCTTATTCAAAATCCCTTTTACCTTGTACAAATCTCCCACTTTACCAGCACCAAAGCAACCCCAGACCATCACATTACCTCCACCATGCTTGACAAGTGGCGTCAGGCACTCTTCCAGCATCTTTTCAGTTGTTCTGCGTCTCACAAATGTTCTTCTGTGTGATCCAAACACCTCAAACTTCGATTCGTCTGTCCATAACACTTTTTTCCAATCTTTCTCTGTCCAATGTCTGTGTGCTTTTGCCCATATTAATCTTTTCCTTTTATTAGCCAGTCTCAGACATGGCTTTTTCTTTGCCACTCTGCCCTGAAGGCCAGCATCCCGGAGTCGCCTCTTCACTGTAGATGTTGACACTGGCGTCTATTTCTCAAACTAGAGACTCTAATGTACTTGTCTTGTTGCTCAGTTGTGCAGCGGGGCCTCCCACTTCTCTTTCTACTCTGGTTAGAGCCTGTTTGTGCTGTCCTCTGAAGGGAGTAGTACACAACGTTGTAGGAAATCTTCAGTTTCTTGGCAATTTCTCGCATGGAATAGCCTTCATTTCTAAGAACAAGAATAGACTGTCGAGTTTCACATGAAAGCTCTCTTTTTCTAGCCATTTTGAGAGTTTAATCGAACCCACAAATGTAATGCTCCAGATTCTCAACTAGCTCAAAGGAAGGTCAGTTTTATAGCTCCTCTAAACAGCAAAACTGTTTACAGCGGTGCTAACATAATTGCACAAGGGTTTTCAAGTGTTTTCTAATCATCCATTAGCCTTCTAACACAGTTAGCAAACACAATGTACCATTAGAACACTGGAGTGATGGTTGCTGGAAATGGGCCTCTATACACCTATGTAGATATTGCATTAAAAAACAGACGTTTGCAGCTAGAATAGTCATTTAGCCCATTAACAATGTATATAGTGTATTTCTGATTAATTTAATGTTATCTTCATTGAAAAAAACTGTGCTTTTCTTACAAAAATAAGGAAATTTCTAAGTGACCCTAAACTTTTGAATGGTAGTGTATATATATGCAGTACATACACACCTACACTAATGGAACCATTAAGGATTCTCCATCTGCGTTACAGAAAGATAAGATCTAGGCATCATTACAGGGTGTACTCTATAAGTGATAATACTTTGGTATACACTCTACATAGCAATTTGGCCCTCTAGAGCAGATGTCAGAGGCTGCAGCTACATGCACACCTATATTTGCCAATTGATAAAGAATGTGTGAATGTGTGTACTGCAGTAAACTCTCTTTTGCAGTCCCAGAGAGAAATAGATACGTACTGTGTATAGATACCTTTTTAAAGAACCAGACATTTTGTCACATCAAATAGTTAAAAGCATTTCTCGAAAATACTTGCAAAACATTTGCCCTTTAACCGTTGTTAAACCATATGTAACATCCTATGTTCATTTGGGTTAAGGATATATTCCACTAATGGGGACTTTTAGTTAACAACTCATTTATAAGACACCAAGTTTTATAGAGAAAGTCTAGAGAAAGAATTAAACAGGATTGCACATTTAGGACCCCCTTCTTCCCCGACGTTGGTACACATAGTAAAAAAAAACTGTGTCGAAACAGAAAGGTGCGGTTACCTAAAAAGCATCATAAGGGGGCACAAAATAAAAACAATGTCAAACATGCTAAGGTCAGGAAATGAAGAAAGTCAGTAATCCAGATGAGGTACAGCAGGTTACAAATAGCGTAACCAATCAATCAGGGTCACACACAGAAATAATGAGGAGCAGAAACAACATAATATCATTAAGGCACAGATTATATAACTCTGTAACTGGCAATGGTAGCCCACTACTGGGAGTGTCCACCACTGCATAGTGATAGAGAGGTGACAACTGCTCTAAGCACATCTCGGGTGGTTTTATACGTGGCACATTTTTTTGGAGAAATTTCTGCGACTAAAAATCTGTACCATTGATCTGAATGGGGTAGTGTCTGCAGCAGGTGTATGCATTTCTGCAAGTTCCATTCAGATTAATGAACTGATTTTCAGCTGCAGAAATTTCTGCAACACAAGCTTCCTCGTGAGAATCCAGCCTTATGGCTCCAAAGTGTGGTTTTCATCTGAAGATATCACACTGCAACTATAAAACCACACCATGGCTTTAACTATGAAAGACTGGGGCCTATAGCAAACTCTTGACTGGGGCCCACCCAGATGCCACACGCAGCCCCTTATAGATAGTACCCCCTGTAGTTTGTGCCATACAGC
This sequence comes from Rhinoderma darwinii, assembly GCF_050947455.1. Classification (NCBI taxonomy): domain Eukaryota; kingdom Metazoa; phylum Chordata; class Amphibia; order Anura; family Rhinodermatidae; genus Rhinoderma; species Rhinoderma darwinii. The sequence continues at coordinate 292,862,941 of NC_134687.1, read as the reverse complement.
CCCCCTGTAGACAGTGCTATACAGCCCCAGCTGTAGACAGTGTCACACCGCACTTGTAGAAATCGCCCCCACCTCCCCTGTAAATATTGCCATAAAGCCCCCCTGTATATAGCGCTATACAGCTCCTACTGTATATAGTGACACACATCCCCCTCCCTTGTATATAGTGACACACAGACCCCCCCCCCCCCCCCGCCCCCCTTAGTAGCTGCATCTGAAAAAAACATACATTTGGAAATATTGTCAGGTCATGTATTACTGCATGGTGGCGGTTCAAGGGGTTAAAACTACCAGTTTCCCATGAAATATACAATGAATTGAAAACAATTCCATCTGCCCTGCAATTTTGTTATTACAAATATATCCTATATAATTACAGCTCCAGAACAAGCTCATACATATATAGAGTACCACAACCAAGCTCAGTACATAAAAACAGCACCAGACCCAAGCTCAGTACATGAATATATTACCAGAACCAAGCTCAATACATATATATAGCACCAGAACAAAGCTCATACATATATACAGCACCAGAACAAAGCTCAGTACTTAAATACAGCATCAGAACCAAGCTCAGTACACATATACTACACCAGAAGAAATACAGCTCAATTTAGTGCAAACCCTGCCGTATAGGTTTGTACTACAAAACTACAGCTCCCAGCATGGCCCGAACAATGGTAAAGATATAGTGGGAAAAAAAATCATACCACCCATCATCTCGGTGCAGATCATACAGTGATCATACAGTACTAATTAGAGGCAGAATGAACATTTACATAAAGTGACTCACCGGTGACGTCTCAGATTCTAGTTTTTTTCTTCTCCCTCCGTTCTAGACCTTTATGATGGATTTCTCCCAGCCACGACCCATTTCTGCAGTTTGCCGCTCAGATGTCTTCAGATTCTCACTTTTCAAACATTTCTGCACCTATAAACGAAGATAAAATTCTCAACACCTCTAAATATAATAAAGCGCCATACACTGCACCACTAACTATAATACCGCCGCCGTTCCTTACCTTGCGATGCCCGCGACCACAGACAGTTGGCATCCTGCCAGCGTCTCTCTACTAGGAGATGCCACCACTGGAGGTCGCCCGGCCTTGCTCTAAATGTTAGGGTGCGCGCGTGCGCTCGGTCCCAGCCTTAAAGGTCCAGCTCTTTCATATGTCTTAGTTCCCTAATCTATCCCTGAACATCCTGGACTATAAAAAGGGCTCCGCCCTTCCACTCCTTTCCTAAGTGTTGTTGTCGTCTACCTATGTTTGTATTGCATATGGTTCCTTAGTTGAATCCTGCTCCCAGTGTTCCCGTGCCCTGCTACCTGTATCTCGTACTGTGTTTGTTCCTCAGTCCTTCTAGTGTTGAAGTCATGTTGTGTCATCTGCTACACCCACTGTAAAACACCACGTCTGGTGTCATCCGCTACGCCTGCTGTTATACACCAAATCTGGTGTCACCTGCCATGCCTGCTGTCACACACCAAGTCTGGTGTCATCTGCCACTCCTGGTTTCATCCACTAAGTCTGGCGCGACCTGCCACGTCAAGCCCCATCTGTGCCAAAGCCTCTGCTACTCTCTGGACTATCTCAGGTACCCTTGTGCTACGAACTTTGTATAGACTGTGACTTGGCCAGTTGCCACTCCACTACGGCGGAGCGACCTAGTGGGTATACATACTCCTAGATCGTGACATAATGCAAGATGCAAGCCTATAGCAGCTACCCAGGTAAATGCTTCAATTGTCTGAATTAGTAAAATAACAGTGGGAATCTAATGATATGGTTTACTGTTTGCTCTAGCAAGGTTGGTGGAATAAAGTTTGGTGGAGGACCTTGGGCAAAACATTTGGTGGAAGCCCACTTCCCATTAACTGTGTCATATAATAAATAGCTAATTGAAGCTGTCCATTCAGATTAGACTATTATTAGCAGATGCCACCAAAATTCTGACTATAGCTATTTTCCCAAGTAAAAACAGCTATAATATCAATCCATACCCAAATGCCCTTCCCATCCATTTCTTACATTTCGTTCTGCTGGCACTGCAAAATTGAGACTCATATTTTTACTGTTATGCAAATACAGATGCAAATTGCAGATGTATTTGTAAAAATTGGAAACACCCAGAACCACCCCGTTATTGAGGCAAGCTTCTGCATTTCTACAATGTCATCTTACTTAATATATTACAAACTGAGCCACAAACCAGTTATTTGTTACTAAAGTCCATGATTTTATCAAGGATCACTGCATTTGTGAACCCTACTGTGATGTCACAGACTATGATAGCTGCATACACAATCCAGTAAAATAAAAAGAAAAGATAAAGAACTTTATCTTAGTGTATATAAGTCTATTAACCAGTCATGCGCTGACATCAGGCTCAGTCATTTCTGCACGTTGTCTAAAATCGTCCCTGATCACCACTACAGTAGTGCTTAAAGCAGATCTGTTACCTCAATATGCTGCCCTAGGTACTTGCAGCATATTACAAAAACAGGATCTTTCTACTATTACCCAAAAGGGCACAAAACAATATTATGTTGTTTTAAAATTAGGAGCGATCAGAGAATACACTGGACTCATAGTTATGGTTCCGGTATATTAATGAGTAGAGAGCTCTGGCCGCCTTTCCTTGCCCCCTTCCCCCCATTCTCCTCACAGTGATTGATGACTGGCTGCTGTGCATCTGCATAAAGAGCAGTCCATCAATTACTGTGAGGAGTGCAGGGAGAAGCGGGGGGGGGGGGGGATTACTATCCTCATTAATACACCAGACTATGCTAACTATGAGTCCGGTGTATTCTTTGATCACTCTTATTAACCAAAGGGCACAATATTTTTTGTGCCATTTTGGCTGATAGGAGAATGAACCTGTCTCTGTGATATGCTGCCCTTACCAAGGGCAACAAACTGAGGTGACAGATTCTCTTTAAAGTGAAGCTTCACCTTTGGGCCATTTGAAAAACATATTATGCAATTGCACAAATAGCTATTATCTTCTATATGGTTTCAATGGAATTGTTTCCTTAAAGGGGTTTTCTGGGTTTCAACATAGAGATAGACTTTGTTGTGCCGCCTGTGTCGCCGAAAGGCGATGATTGACACGGCAAGTCATAGTGCGATGATGTCATTGCGCTGCTTGCGTCGTTCAACCCCAGCAGACCTGCTCAGAAGAGATAAGGTCTGCATTGCCACGAGACGGCGCGGGAACAGAATTAAGGTGAGTATGTAAAGTTGTTTTTTTTATCTTAATAAAAATGTGAGTGACATCATCTAGAGGGGGAGGCTCTATCTACAGGGGGGCTATATAGAGGGGTGGGCTATATGTGGAGCACCATAGGGAGAGCTATATGTGAGGCACTATATACAGGGGTGGGCTATATGCAGGGGTGGGCTATATGTGGAGCACTGTTGGGAATGTTTTTGTGAGTCACTATATACAGGGGTGGGCTATATGTGGAGCAGTATTTATAGGGGGAGATATGCAGGGCACTATCTACAGGGGGAGCTATATCTGGAGCAATATTTATAGGGGGAGATATATGTAGGGCACTATCTACAGGGGTGGGCTATATGTTTGACACTATCTATATGTGGAACACTATCTACAGGGGGCTATATGTGGGGCACTATCTACAGGGGGGCTACATGTGTGGCACTATTTTCTGAGGGGGCCATATGTGGGGCACTATATACAGGGGGGCTATATGTAGGGCACTATCTACAATCGTGGCTATATGTGGGACACTATCTACAGGGGGCTGTATGTGGGGCACTATCTACAGGGGCTCTATGGGGGTCACTATCTACAGGGGGATCTATGTAGGGCACCACAGGGGGCTCTATGGGGGGAGCACTAGCTACAGGGGGCACGGTGTGTGTGTGCGACACAGTGTATGGTGCTATTATAATCAGAGGTGCAGTGTATGGCGCTATTATATTTAGGGACACAGTGTCTGGCACCATGAGAACATCTTTGTTAATAGGTGCAGAAATTTTTGAAAAGTGAGAAGCTGAAGACAGCTGAGTTGCAAACTGCAGAAATGGGCTGTGGCCGGGAGAAGTTGTCATAGAGGTCTGGACCGGATGGGGAAGAAAAGAGAAAAAGAACAACTAGAATCTGACGTCACCTGTGAGTCACTTAATGTAAATGTTTATTCTGCCTCTAATCAGCACTGTAGTCACTGTATGATCTGCAGCGAGATGATGGGTGGTATGATTTTTTTTTGTGAAACAGCAACTCCCAGCATATACTTACCATTGCTTGGGCCATGCTGGGAGTTGTATACAATTTAGTGCAAATCTATACAGCAGGGGTTGCACTAAATTGAGCTGTGTTTGTGCTGGTGTTGTAGTTATATCCAGAGCTTGGTTCTGGTGTTGTATATACGTACTGCGCTTGGTTCTGCTTTTGTATATATGTACTGAGCTTTGTTTTGGTGCTGTATTTATGTACTGAGCGTGGTTCTGGTGCTGTATTTATGTACTAAGCTTGGTTCCATGTTGTATATATGTACTGAGCTTGGTTCTGGTGCTTTTTATATGCACTGATCTTGCTTTTGATGCTGTATTTATGTACTGAGCTTGGTTCTGGTGTTGTATATATGTAATGAGCTTTGTTCTGGTGCTGTATATATGTAATGAGCTTGGTTCTGGTGTATATAGAACTATATTGCTTGTAAAAGGTACAAATGGCTTTATGCTCGAGTTACATTAAAAAAAAAAGTGGAAAAAAAATGACCCCCTTATTGATTGGTAGAGAAAACAAACATGGCAAGGGGGAAGGAGATGTCGGGAAAGAGGTTGGGGGGGCACCAAACTGAATGTTTGAGCGGGTGCTGGAGAACCTAGCTACACCTCTGTATACTCCAACTGTGGGGTATTCAACATTTATGGACACCTTTGGGTCCATTAGTTCAAAGTTTAACTTTGATTTGGTCATAATTCAGCTTAGCAGATCGTTGAGGAGAGGAGAGAAATGGGCTAGAGAACGAGCCGTCAGTCAGCCAGTCTGACATATTTGATCATGAATGGTGTTCTGCAGGCTGCAGAAACCGAAAAGAACATAATTTTTAATAACCAATTTTAAACTTATTTTTTAGCACATACTACAGCCAAGGCAATGAATGGTCCCAAAAGAGACCATAGTCTTTAACATTCCGACAGCCCTGTTGCTAATGTTTGAATTTCTCCTGTTTGTAAAGTGAGTGATTCAAATAAACTATGTTATATGAGGGAATTGCTATATATGAAGTTCATTAATAAGATCTATAAGGCCTCATGCACATAACCATATTACTTCACTGTTAATAGGGCACCCAGAGAGGTACATGGGGGTTTAGTGTACCTTCGTATGCCTCTGATTTTATACAGAGGCAAATAGAGTTAAAAACGCCCATGAATTTTTTGGAGCCGTTTTTCATTGAATCTATAGAATAACAGCTCCAAAAACGACCGTAAAAAACGCAGCGAAAAACGCGGGTTTGATTAAAAAACGGCTGAAAGTCGGGACCTGTTTTCCCTTGACAACAGCGCTGTATTTTCAGACGTATTTTGTTAACCGTGTGAACATACCCTTACACAAATATATTTATGATGTTTCTAGTACCTTTGTATATTATTAATGCCAGCATTGAATTAAAGTTAGATTTTAATTATCTATCCAGCCATATTCCTGATATTCCCTGACCAGCAAACTTGCCATTTATTACTATATTTCAGCCTTACAATTTTGTCCAATTCTGTGGCTTCCAGCCAGATGTTGGATCTGTTACAGCAGTGTTTTTTTTTTTATAACGTTTCCTCCCCGTACAGCCGTCAACCATCTAAATTTGCACTTTTCTGCTGTGTGTTTTCTTTTATTCATCTAATGTCTCAGTCCCTGCCAAGATTTCGCTTGTTCACAGGAATTGGGGCCAATGAGGCCTTCCTGAATGTCTGAGAGAGGAAATCTTACAAGTAGTGTGCAAGCCGAGGATAAAAATAACTCCCCTATATAAGAGCAGTGGTTTTCCCTTGTCCGGCCTCATTTTCTTCCCTCCTGATCTCCCGTACACTACTCAAACTCCGCTCTTCAAATCTCTCTAGGATCCACCTAATCCTGGAAATGAAATCTTCACTTTAATAAAGGGGCAATCAGAATGTCTTCCTGCTGTGTGCTATTGATCACTTAGGTAGAAAAGTGTTTAAAAAATAGCGTATTCTTAACTTAATGTATTTCGTTTTCATCGCAGTTTGCTGTGACTCTCTGTTTCTCAGCGTTCATTGTGCAATCCTCAGCTTTAGATTTGTTGTGAAATAGTATAAAGCTGGTTTTGGAATGTGTCCATGAATCAGATTTTTATCTTTTTTTAACTAATTGCTTAATTCTTTATTTCTATAGTGTGAGAAAAGAAATGTACAATATGTTCTATGCATATATTTAATTCTTGCAACATGATCACGTATCACTTTGTGAAATAAAGAACTTCTCAAATATAACTGTTTGATCCCTACTCAGAGAGATGTACATGTTTTTGTTGTTGTTATTATTATTGTTATAATAATACAAAATATATATATATATATATATATATATATATATATATATATATACACACACACACATATAAATATATATGTATATATATATATATATATATATATATGTATTATACTATTTTATACTCAATTATTATAATAATGATGATGATGATGATAATAATAATACTACATTATACTATTCTATACTCACTTATTTACACATCACAATGAAGAGACAGATTATTTTTGTACAATACTTGCACTGCTCTTAATACATGCATGCTGTAAAATGAGTGACCTTTCTTGGCCATGTCAAGCGTGTGTGTGTGTGTGTGTGTGTGTGTGTGTGTGTGTGTAGTGTTGGATAACATAATGAAAAGTCTTTTTTCTCCTCTGTTGAGTTGGAGAAATACAGTATGTGTTATGTTTTACTTATCTTTTTGTTATTATCATAGATGAATATTAGTCTAAGTTGTAATAAACTCATAGTCATAGTGCATATATCAGCCGCAGGGCATATATGATGTCAGCTATGGTGCAGATAAAATAATGTCAGACCTGGTGCATTTATAGTACAATGTCAGCTGTAGAGAAGATACACAGTAATAACATCAGCCATAGTGCATATATATTAATGTCTTGGTGCAGATATAATAACGTTAGCCACAGTACATGAAGATATTAGCATCAGTTGTAATATATAGCATGTGGCACGTAATAGCTATAGTTGCTTGAAAATGTCCTCATTGAGAGGGAGAAACGTTGCACTGAAATGATGTGGTGAATAACTTCCATTTACACTTTGGAGTGCTGCTTCTCTGCCAGTTTTTTTTACGAATAGCTATAGTATATATTACCAGTTAGGCTAGGTTCACACACCATATTTACGGACGTAATTCGGGCGTTTTAGCCCCGAATTACGTCCGAAAATACGACTCCAAAGCGGCAGAAAACATCTGCCCATTCATTTGAATGGGTTTTACGATGTTCTATGCCGACGGTCAAAAGACGGCACGTAAAAAAGACGCCCGCGTTAAAGAAGTACCTGTCGCTTCTTGAGACGTAATTGGAGCCGTTTTCCCTTGACTCCATGAAAAAACAGTTCCAATTACGTCCGTAATGGACGCAGAAAAAAGCGTCTGCACATGCCATTACGTCTGAAATTCCGTAGCTGTTTTCTCCTGAAAACAGCTTCGTAATTTCAGCCGTAACGGAGGCTGCCGTGTGAACATACCTTTATAATGCACACATTCAACCTTGTCATTATGTCCATACAGCTACTATAGTTCCAACATAATAAAAACAATCAGCAAAATTTGGAGCATAAAATCAGCTATATTGCCCAAAAAATACGAGTCATAGCGTCTGCACACCACTCAAAGTGTCCCCAAACCAGCCATAGTACCCACCGCTACTGTATATTAACCACATATAATGTCCCATAAAATCCAATATAGTCCCACAAAAATAGTTTGCTATAATGCCAGTCAAAGTTCCTGATAATACTGCCCATTGTGCCCACAGCCCTACTGCTTCATATTGACAGCCATTTTGTCAACAGACATAGTGTCTCATAAGAATAGCCATAGTGCCCAAGGCCATAGTGATCCATAATGCTACCCATAGTGTATATAGATATAGTGCCCACAGGCATTGTGCCTCTTAATGCCAGCCAGTGCGCACAGCCATAGTGCCCTATTATGACAGCCATAGTGTCCAAAGTCTTAATACCCAACGTTATACATTCTGAAGCCATTGTGTGGGGAATCACAGCCTGACACGACGCCACATGGCACTCCATCTGCCCGGCAGGGGGCATACCAGGGATCGCACCTCACCCACAGCAGCGCTCCCTCTGCCCTGCAAGGTACTCATCGCTTTGCACTGAGCCATAGGATCAAACCCCAGCCACAGAAGATGATGTCAGAGGCTGGAAACCTTAAAGGGTAACTGCTTCTGGAATTCCTTTCTGGTTTCTCAATCCTAGTGGTGAGGTTCAACCCTAGGGGTGTTGTTCCCTGTGATTTCCTGTGTTTTGCCTGGCTCGTCTTGACTTAGCTTGATCCGATAATCCGTGTGCTTACTTCTGACCTTGTCTTCTGATTCCACTTTCTGAACCTGTGCCTGCCTGTTAGCAATTAGGATCCGTTTGACCATGATATTGCCTATACCCGCCATCTGCAGCACTGACCACCTATTGGGGATGATCTGCTGGATCCTGACTTGGGAATCCTACTGTAAGGGCATGACCACACATGGCGGAATTCCTCCGCAACTGTCCGCATCAATGCCGCACAGAATCTGCGTTGCAGATTCTGCAGCGGATCTGCACAAAATGTGCAGAAAATTGATGCGGACTGGCCGCTGCGGACTGCAGGAAAAGTGCTTCTCTTCTCCCTATTCAGTGCAGGATAGAGAGAAGGGACAGCACTTTCCCTAGTGAAAGTCAAAGAATTTCATACTTACCGCCCGTTGTCTTGGTGACGCGTCCCTCTTTCGGCATCCGGCCCGACCTCCCTGGATGACGCTCCAGTCCATGTGACCGCTGCAGCCTGTGCTTGGCCTGTGATTGGCTGCAGCCGTCACTTACACTGAAACGTCATCCTGGGAGGCTGGACTGGAGACAGACGCAGGGAGTTCTCGGTAAGTATGAACTTATATTTTTTTTTACAGATACATGTATATTGAGATCGGTAGTCACTGTCCCGGGTGCAGAAACAGTTACTGCTGATCGCGTAACTCTTTCAGCACCCTGGACAGTGACTATTTACAGACGTCTCCTAGCAACGCTCCCGTCATTACGGGAGCCCCATTGACTTCCTCAGTCTGGCTGTAGACCTAGAAATACATCGGTCCAGCCAGAATGAAGAAATGTCATGGTAGTAAAAACAATACGCTCCGCAGCACACATAAGATCTGCGGACTTCATTGCGGAATTTTGACTCTCCATTGAAGTCAATGGAGAAATTCCGCCATGAGTCCGCAACCAGTCCGCCACTGCTCCGCAACAGACAGAGCATGCTGCGGACACCAAATTCCGCTCCGCAGCCTATGCTCCGCAGCGGAATTGTACGCATCGTGTAAACGAACACTGCTAAATTAAAGTGAAAGTCAATGGAGAAACGGCTCCGCTGCGGATTAACGCTGCGGAGTGTCCGCAGCGGAATTTAAGTGAAATTCCGCTATGTGTGAACCCGCCCTAAAAGTCCATACCTCCTTGCAGGGGTTAATGGTGAAGAGTGGGGGATCCCTTAGACTCTCCACCGTAGGTTAGGCTGCGCCAACTCAATATCCTCCTTTGCCTGCTACCAAACATCTCCTGTGTTACAGTCATCTCCACTTTCGACAAGTTCGTATAGTGCCACTGAAGTCTATTCCTGTTCTGATGTTCTACTCTGCAACACTGCTCCTGAGCCATCACCCAACTTCTGACTTATGCTAGCAAGAGACCGCCTAATTTTCAGTATGGAATGTTACAGTAGAAACAAGTCACAAAAGAAAGATGTAGTATGGGGGCAAGTGAAGTTGTGAGGGCGCTCATTAGAATCACACCGTAGGTAGCTGGAATGGCTACTGTGCTTAAGGAATTGGACGGCAAATATGTGCAGCTACGACGAGAGGTGCAGAAATTGCAGCATCTTGAGGTCTTTGCCACTGCCCCTTTTTCTGAACCTCAGCCAGTGGTACCTCCAGTGGTTCCTGGTTCCACTCGCCTCTGAACCTAAGGTAACCCTATCAGAGAAATTTATTGGCAATAGAAGGTACTTAAAGAGGCTCTGTCACCAGATTTTGCAACCCCTATCTGCTATTGCAGCAGATAGGCGCTGCAATGTAGATAAGAGTAATGTTTTTATTTTTAAAAAACGAGCATTTTTGGCCAAGTTATGACCATTTTTGTAATTATGCAAATGAGGCTTGCAAAAGTCCAAGTGGGTGTGTTTAAAAGTAAAAGTCCAAGTGGGCGTGTATTAGGTGCGTACATCGGGGCGTTTTTAATACTTTTACTAGCTGGGCGCTGTGAAGAGAAGTAACATCCTCTTCTCTTCAGAACGCCCAGCTTGTGACAGTGCAGATCTGTGACGTCACTCACAGGTCCTGCATCGTGACGGCCACATCGGCAGCAGAGGCTACAGTTGATTCTGCAGCAGCATCAGCGTTTGCAGGTAAGATCGACTTACCTGCAAACGCTGATGCTGCTGCAGAATCAACTGTAGCCTCTGGTGCCGATGTGGCCGTCACGATGCAGGACCTGTGAGTGACGTCACAGATCTGCACTGTCACAAGCTGGGCGTTCTGAAGAGAAGAGGATGTTACTTCTCATCAGAGCGCCCAGCTAGTGAAAGTATTAAAAACGCCCCGATGTACGCACATAATACACACCCACTTGGACTTTTACTTTTAAACACACCCACTTGGACTTTTGCAAGCCTCATTTGCATAATTACAAAAATGGTCATAACTTGGCCAAAAATGCTCGTTTTTTTAAAATAAAAACGTTACTGTAATCTACATTGCAGCGCCTATCTGCTGCAATAGCAGATAGGGGTTGCAAAATCTGGTGACAGAGCCTCTTTAAGACTTTTTTTTATCTACAGCTGCATTTGCTCTTTTCTCTAAAGCCCATAATTGATTTAGTACAGCCCCAATACTCATCCTGATCCCTCTGTACCATTCATTGTCAAGGTAGATGCCTCCAAACGAGCTGTTGGAGCTATCCTCCAGCAGAGAGTGGGATCCGAAGGCCTTCTGCTCCCAGTCACCTTCTTATTAAAGAAATTGAATTATTTTTTTGATGTTTTGAACTGTAAGCTATTAAACTGGCATTAGAGGAATGGCGACACCTGTTAGAAAGAGCGGCTCACCCATTTATAATTTTCACTGACCTTAATAATCTTAATAATATGTTGGAACTGGCAAAAGATTTTAGACTGCAGAAGTTACCATGGAGGATTACAATATTCAATAGCCTGGGTTTGGACCTGAGGATAATTTTTGGGAGCCCCTTTGTAATATTCACGACCCAAGATTCATCAAGGAATTGATGCTTCTTCTCAAGTTACAACCAGACTGCGCACCCAGAGGCCATCCTTGAGGACCCAGCACGATGCCACGGCACTTCAACTGCCCGGCAGGGAGCATGGCAGGGATCGCTCTCTACCCTACGCAGCTCTCTGTCCCATTGCCAGGGCAATGCCCAAGCTCCCTGTTCTGCACAGCTGAACACCAGAATCGAGGCCCATACGCAGGAGAGGACATCAGAGGCTGAAGACCTTAAAGGGGAATTGCTCCTGGAATTCCTTGTACTTTTCTCAACCTTGGTGGTGGGTTTCCTGGTGTTTTTCTTGGTGTTCTCTGGGATTTCCTGTGTTTGACGCAGTTTGTCTTGACTTCACTTGATCCAGTAATACATGTACCAACCTCTGGCATGAGGGTCATGCCAGAGGTTCGTACAGTTATTACTGGCTCATGTATTACTAGCCTCCTGCTACCGTTTTTCATATGTGTCATTGCCCGTTGACAGTGATCCCAACCTGGACCCGTTTAACCATGATATTGCCTATACCCGCCATATGTCGCACCAACTGTCTTTTGGGGACTTTCCTGAGGACTGCGACTTGAGAAGCCTACTGGCAAAGTCAATGCCTGCTAGGGGGGTTAAGGAAGAAGAGCGGAGATTTCTTAGACTCTGCAGCCCAGGCTTGCCTGCACCAACTCAATAATGGTTCAGTTCATTTATCCATATATCCATAGTGTCCACAGTCAAAGTGTATCATAATACCAGTTATAGAACCTTTGCGCAGAAGACCTGCTATATGACACTACTATAACCTTTATTTCACTGTACATACTATACTACTGTTTATCTAAAATGTAGTTGCCCTGCAGACCTATTAGACTTTTGTCTGCTGGTTATGTCAGCCAGTATTCTGATAACGGACTGCAGATCAATGGGTGTTAGAAAAGTAGCCTATTTGGTGACAGGTCTAAACTGTTAGGCCTCCTTCACACATGCTTTTTTTTTTTTTTTTTTTTAAGCTTTTCAAAACACATGTAAAAAAACACCATGCATTCAAATAGATTTAAAGGGTGTTTTTTTTTTACACACTATTTTGGTCCATTTCTTATTTTAGGCCATTTTGTACAGGCATTTTTTCCTGACATTTTTTAAGTCATGTAGAAACACTTATGGAAAAAACACCAGAAAAAAAATGAAAAAACGCTATACATACAGCATGCTACATTTTGAAACAAAAAACGCCATTGAGCCCAAAAAACATAATAAAAAAACGCCACAAACCAAAACGCTATGTATATAGGCTTTCTCATATTTTACTGTAGACTTTAAAGTATCATCTGGCTGCAGCATTTTTGAGTATAAAAAAACGCAGCGAAGAACTCCATCGAAAACGCGAATAAACGCTGTGTGTGAATCCAGCCAAGTGGAGCATTTGACACTTCTCAGTCTTGGTACTCCATAAGGTGACACCAAAAGGTGAAACTCCGAAGAGTATAATGGCATTACAGAGTTGTATATGAGAATTTGACTATGGCCATGTGGCGAAATGAGCTTGTGAATGGCCATTTGGTTAAATTAGCACTGACCTGAAATTCATATAGAACATAGTTTTCTGCTCGTTATTCACATAATTAAATTATTTGCAAGCCTGTAACAGGGCTACTCGTCAAAGGGTCTCAAGTAACGGGGTTAACAGATAGGCTTCTAAGGGTATGTGCACACGTAGTGACCAAAAACGTCTGAAAATCCAGAGCTGTTTTCAAGGGAAAACAGACTCTGCTTTTCAGACGTTTTTTGACCAACTCGCATTTTTCGTGGCGTTTTTCGTGCCGTTTTCGCAGCGTTTTTTACGTCCGTTTTTGGAGCTGTTTTCATTGGAGTCTATGAGAAAACAGCTCCAAAAACGTCCAAAGAAGTGTCCTGCACTTCTTTTGACGAGGCTGTATTTTTACGCCTCGTCGTTTGACAGCTGTCAAACGACGACGCGTAAATAACAGATCGTCTGCACAGTACGTCGGCAAACCCATTCAAATGAATGGGCAGATGTTTGCCGACGTATTGTAGCCCTATTTTCAGACGTAAAACGAGGCATAATACGCCTCGTTTACGTCTGAAAATAGGTCGTGTGAACCCAGCCTAACAGTGATGAGATGTCCAGTCCACACTGGGCTCAAGACAGAAGTATCGTCGCAGTCCCTTTAAATCCAGAAAGAATGTAGACAAACACCAGCAATACACCAACAGTACTATATTGAAGACTTCTCATGTAGAAGTAATAACTTGAACGTTACAATGTAAAACAGTCCCTTTTGAACTGCAGCTATATACATAGGCTGATGGTGATAATGATTTCTTATCCCCTCTCTTGACTCATTACACCAGTTCGAGCCTGTTCCCAGAGGCTCCTGCCCCTCTTGGCATAGTAGGTACTCGCAGGCCTCAGCAGCTCCCACACCGCTTGGCTTATCAGCAATCTCTAACCCTTGCCGACTTCCGCCCCGTCGGGCGATTTTGGCTCTGCATACGGACCAACTGTCTGAAATCCAGGTAGCCACCTGTAGTGATCAATCCACCTGTGTGTTCAGGAGAACAGGCCATAGTTGGCTTCTTAGAGGAGAACATGTGTCCTTGCTGCTCATTAGTATGTACGCGCAACCAACTTCGCACCAATACACAACTCCTTTTATAATGTTTAATGGCACTCTACCCCGTTAACTTGAGATGTGTAACTACCGCATCACGCTTGCACTTTTAAGAGGCCTTAGCATCAGGGACTACGTACCTCCCCAAAATGGCGCTGATCTATCTCGCTCCCGGCCCCAAACACACCACGTGCAATGCAACCAAAGTAGCATAAGTAATCCCAGGCCCAATGTGGTCCCAGTCAACTCCGATAAAAATTGCTGAACCCCCTTGTCTAACACACCAACCACCCACTGCATAACTTTACCGGTTAACTACAAAAAACTTCTAAACCCAGGCAAGGTCATCATCCCCCATACTTTTGCAAAACATATACATTAATAGTTACACATAATTTTACTCTATTGTTTACCCCTCTTACAAGCCTAGCAGACAGATTTGGCCATAGGTGGGTAAATGTACAGTAGCATAGTCTAAGTTGTATGTAAAATATGGCTGGGAACATGGGGTTGCATAATTTGTTTGTGTCATATACCTGGGGCAGGTCAGGACATCAATTATTTGTCATTTAGTTCAGCACTTTTTTAGCCCTGTGTTCAGGGGGCGCATATACCATATGGTATGTATAATCTGTGCAGCTGCACAGGAGCTCAGAATTTAGGGGGACCCACTGCCATCTTAAAAGCAGCTTTTTACTATCTGTTAGATTACAAGGACTTGAGCTATTGATTTTCATGGCTCACAATTACTGGTGGATTGTTAGAGAGACATAAGGGGGGTGCTCTATAATGAGCTATTGGAGAGCAAGGGGCCTATATACTGTTCTTGCAAAGGAATACTCTGCCATCTGTGTCCGCACTTGCTTGTGTTTATGAAGATAAGCAGGCAACTATGGCTAGTAACGTCAGCATGCCGATGTGGTGACTTTAGTTCATGAGGCGTGCAGCTGATAGACCACATATACCCTTTTGCTATACTGAACAAGCTAAGTATTAATTTACATATGCAAAGGGCAAAATCTCAAAACATTATGGATTTCCTTGAAAAACTGTTTGCGCATTGACGAGAGCTTTGCAGGGGGTAACAATTTCGAAAAGAGACTGAACATTCATACACTGAAACATATGTATAAATAATATTCTTCAACAGTTATTTCTTGAGTTTGAGGCAGCCTCTTTTAAAAAACATTTCCACTAATTAGATAGGGGGAAACTTTACCAAAGTGCTGCAAGGTATCCATGCTTACAACAGCTCCCACCCCAATGTGTTCTGCACAGTATGTATTCTGTTCAAACATTATGTGAACATACAGTATTTCTACGCACAGTACGGCCGACAGATTTTTCCTTGGGGTACAACTTGTAGCAGGAGGATTTCATTATATACACCTACTCCCTCCTTCCTCTAGTACTTTCTCTTGCATCCCAAAGACGTGTAAGTTGAAATCTCCAATTTACATTGGCTGTAAGTACAAGAATGATGGAGTCAAGTGTACATATATCTACAATTTTATATTACCTCAAGACTTTATTAGCACATACCAAGCACAATATTAACCTACAACTGCCTTAGATATTAAGAACCTTTGGTAATACATTAAGTATTATGAAAAGATTCTTTGAAGTATGTATGGGCCTAACCCAGCACTCAGTAAATAACATGATGACCAGCATTTAGCAAAAGTAGTTGAAGCTGCATTTGTTAAGGTAGCAGCCGAGCCATGGTAGGGCTCGATAACCGCATTGCAAAATTTGTGTTACAACCGCATACGGTTGTAGTGGATGATGCAGAAGGCATCAGAGATGTCAATCAAGCCTAGATGGGAGGGGTTGCCGACGAGATTGCAGGCCAATTACCTGCTGATGAATTGCCCAGTGGACACTTCAAAAGTAATTTGTATACAGCACAGGAGTTGTTAAAAACTTTTTCTAAGGTACGCTTTTTAACTGCTGCTATACATGCATACTCTAAAAGATTACAGATTAAAAAAAGATGTTAAACCAATGAGTATCTTGATTGATTGATTGATTGATTGATTGATTGATTGACTGATTAATTGATTGAACGATAAATTCATTTAAGCGCCAGGAAGTATGAAGGTTAGAGGACTAAAAGTAAATTTAAATTTGCTTGACACTGAATTTAATGCGTTAAAAGTCAAGATTAAGATGACTACATCTGCAGACTAGACTATAGAATCTCAGGATACCAAAGTCATGTACTGTATTGTCTACAATGATGGTAGAAAGAAGAAATACTGTTTACTCAGGGTCTTACAGTGCGTGCGCTAAATTTAAATTCCAGTTGCATGTTTAAGGCTCTGTTCACATCTGCGTTGGGGTCCCGTTCTGACGTTCCGTCTGAGCTTTCTGTCAGAACGGGTCCCTGAGCTGACACAAACTGACAGGAACAGAAACCAGAGGTTTCCGTTTCCATCACCATTGATTTCAATGGTGAAAGATCCGGTGTCCGTGGTTTCTGTTTGTCTCTGTTGTGCAGCGGACCCGTCGTTTTGCCGGAAGCAACAGCGTATTCGACTACGCTATTGCTTACGGCAAAACGACGGACAAAATACAATAATAAAGTGATAAGGATAAAAAATGAGTAATAATTGTTGAATTTGTTACCAAAATTATCAGATCTATTTAACTTCGAAAATTTGAATCAGTAATAAAATGTATTGGACATTCCACCTTGGTTCATCACGTAATTGTGGCATCATGAATTTGTTAATGTAGCCATTGTGTATTTAGCTCCTATGTAGACCTATGTGTCTCCATGGTAACAGACTACTAACATATCTTGTGTGTAGTCAGATCCTTCTATCATGTATTATTCCCTTCCATCTGCCCCCCTCCCACTGTCTGTAGGTTAATCTTTGCATGCAATGTATATACCTTTAACCAGGATAAGCCAAAGTGTACCTATCCTTTTTTTACCCATGTGCTATCACCTTGTAGAGAGCTCTCCCAGTTTGACATCTCTGCTGAAGTTCTGGGGGAGATGTATCAAAACTGGTGCAAAGTGGAGTAGTCGCCCATGGTGCTGCTTTCATTTTCCAAAGGGCGTCTGCAAAATAAGAGGTGAAATCTATGAGATGTGAAATCTGATTAGTTAACACTTTTAATTTGCACCACTTTTGATACATCTCCCTAATATTTTCAGGAGCGAACAAATGGCTCATGATTTTTTTTTTTTAACATAAAGTATTTCCCTTAGACTCTAAATAAAAAATTAAAAATTCAAGCGCTTTAGGCAAAATCTTGAAATAATTCCATGTAAAAGAATATAGCCCTTAAACTGTGTCTGTCTGTCTCTATCTAAGGGTATGTGCACACACACTAATTACGTCCGTAATTGACGGACGTATTTCGGCCGCAAGTACCGGACCGAACACAGTGCAGGGAGCCGGGCTCCTAGCATCATACTTATGTACGATGCTAGGAGTCCCTGCCTCTCTGCAGGACAACTGTCCCGTACTGTAATCATGTTTTCAGTACGGGACAGTAGTTCCACGGAGAGGCAGGGACTCCTAGCATCGTACATAACTATGATGCTAGGAGCCCGGCTCCCTGCAGTGTGTTCGGTCCGGTACTTCCGGCCGAAATACGTCCGTCAATTACGGACGTAATTAGTGTGTGTGCACATACCCTAACTTCCACCAAAACTTCCTTCTTTATGTAACTTCTGCACCTTGCACAGGTGTGTCTATGCCCTCAGGCTTTCTGTTGAGTTCTCGCTGTACTATGTACGGGCTTCCCTCCCTTTGTGGATTGCAGTTACTTGCATCAGTAAATTCTTTGGACACACAGGACGCTTACACACAGCTCAGGAATGCACTCTAACCACAAAATGTGCAGGTCTTATAAAGGGCTTTCCTCATTGCCTTCCATGACGCAGGGGATCCCTGTGTTTCTGTGACAACCATAAATTTGTATCTGTCTGTGTGTTGAGATAATCCTGCTTTTAAAATCACTCTTTTTAACCCATTAATAAACAACTACTAAATTATAGTCTATAGGCTTGCAAACAATTAAGACATAAATCATCAACAATAATTGGTTAGATTAAAAATGCTGCGGACCAAGAAAAGATGGTAGTCAACATTCTACATTTCTTAATCACAGTTTGTAGCATAAGTAGTGTAAGTTTAAGGGCTTGTCCACACGTAGCAGAATTGTTCCGTATGTTCCATCCGGAATTGCGGACAGAACATACGCAGCAGAATACGGTAGCAGCAAAGTGGTTGAGATTTAACAAATCTCAGTCACACATTGCGTAAAAATTCTGACTAGAAATTTACCTGCTGTGCGTATTTTTCGTACCGCAGTAATTCTGCGGAAAGTGGACTGAATTGCTGTGTTTTTCAGTGGAGATGTCACCATCTCACAAAATTGAGAAAAATGCAGCAAAATCCGCACCATATTCTGCAGTAAAAAATGCAGGAAATGGTGCGTTTTTTCCACAGCGGAATTTCTGCTACTTTCTGCGGAATTGCTGCAGAAATTTTCTGCAGCAATTCCGTTACATGTGGACAAGCCCTAAGGCCACGTTCAGACGTGGAAGCATTTTTTATTTCACACCGAATAACCACGTCTGTAAATTGGAAACTGAGGGCATGCCTGTAGAAAATGTACCACGAGACAAGTTGGTATAGATCCTACCTCAGTGAGATAGGAAGTGAACTGAAACTTTATTTGAACAAAGAAACACAAAGAAATCTTCTCTGTAGGAAGGTGGGATGTGCTTAAGCCCTATTGGCTCCTCAGCCGTAAATTCTTCTGTACACTCCTCTTGCATTCCAGGGGCGGTGTCTCCATAGGCGTGCCCCTGATACATTCTCCATTTTATTAGATTCCAGTTCTTTGTGTAATATACTGATATATACATACATATATGTGAGGATAATATTTTTGCAAACAATATACATGGTAATGATCCCTGACAAAACATCACAGTAAAGCAAACACATGTACGTTAGTAAGTGTGCCCATATTCAACATTTATATCATTTTGAGAAAATTTTTGCTCCCTGGATAACCCCTTTTAAGTATTTCCTGATGGTTAAATCTTTTGGATTGTATGGATTCCCCTCATTGATGTAGAAATTAAATCCCAGTAAAATGAAACATATAGTAACACAATAGTTTAAAAGTCTTGATCTTTAAATGATTGTACCTTACATTTGTAAGACTATGTTCACATTTGCATTAAGAGTCTACGTCTGACATTCCATCAGATTTGACGGGAAACATAGCACTGTATTCTTCCACAGTGGAACCCGAAAGACCTCACTATAAGTCATTGGGGTCTGTCGGGCGCCAGTTGTATCCGACGTACCACAGAACCAGAACTGCTTTGTGGTTTACTTTATAGACAGAGACCACAACGCAGATGTGAACAGAGCCAAAAACGATTCCCTATTAAATATCTCCAGATTATTTGCCATGTTCATAACAGGTTGTGTTCATAGCAGGAGGACGTGAAGGTTACTCTAAACTCCAGGTATATCAAGGGAGTTGGCGTTTTTCCCTAATCCTTTGTTGATCTTGCAGTGTTCAAAGCATAATAAGACATAATAACCTTTCATCTCTTCTATATTACAAACTTGCCGGACTGGATACTAAGTATATGCCAGAAGTATTTGGCAAAGTTTAAAGAGGAATCCCTTTAACAAGATATAAATAGCCTGAGAAATGCCAAGCACCATAGGAATTTAATAATAAAAAAAAAATACCTGCGGGCATACTGCGCTTTCTGTGGCATGACGTACAAGAGAATCTGTTTGCATTAACAGGGTGACCTGTGTACATGAAACAATCTACAACCACATTATGCCGTTCATTATGTGACACATTAACTTTTTTTCATTCTTGCCAATGACTCAGTTGCTGCTATCTTGCGAAGGCAACTACTATTTCTGTTGCAC
The DNA here is from genome assembly GCF_050947455.1 of Rhinoderma darwinii. NCBI lineage: Eukaryota > Metazoa > Chordata > Amphibia > Anura > Rhinodermatidae > Rhinoderma > Rhinoderma darwinii. The sequence continues at coordinate 292,842,819 of NC_134687.1, read as the reverse complement.
GTAGCCTGCAGTTGTAACCACAATAACCAGGAACTTTGCCTTACTCCTTTTCAGTATTTCCAGTTTTCCATTTTAGAAATAAAATCATTCTTAGTCTTAGTACTACTGACCTCAGATTTTTATGATGTGGTGAGGTGGGAACATGTAGACGTTCCTTTCAAGGTGAACATTTAGAACCCAAAAACATGTTTCATGGCAGATGAATGAGCCAGTTGCCTATGGCATTACTATATCCCAAATAGTCCAAGCAAGGGCTTAAACCACTCAAACCTAGAACCCCATTCCAGCCTTTCCCAAGGTAGAGGAAGCAGACTACTATGAGCCACGAGTACAATGAGTGCTGTACCTCCATGGCCTCCGATTTTATGTGTATCCATATGAACGCTTGAGAAAATAGAATTGTGGCATGTTCCATTATGTTGTATTCTGCAGGTATTTTTCTAGACGCATTAGACCCTTAGGTAACACACAGTTTTTTGTCGCTGATTTTGACTGCGTCAGAATCGGCGCCAAAAAACGGCCGAAATCCCCCCCCCCCCCCCCCTCCATTGACTTCGATGGGAGGCAGAGGCGCCTTTCTTGCTGGGAGGCTTTTAGCTGCTCGCGGGGAAAAAAGAGTGGCATGTCCTTTCTTGCTCGTTCCGTCTCTGACCTCCCATTGAAATCAGTGGGAGGCAGAAAAAACAAGCGGCGCTCGTTTCCGAGCGGTTTTCGCTGCTTTTTTTTTTGCACGCGGTCCTTGCATTAGCTGCAACGGGCGTGGGCAAAAAATGAAAAAAAGAGGGTCTGTGCACACAGCTTTACCATGTGCATGGACAAAGGGCAGTTCTGCAAGTGTTTATTATAGATAAAACCCGAAATGGATCCTGAATAGATGAGATGTAGGGAGGGAAAGCTTTAAATTTTTAATGCAGTTTTTAGCTCTGTTTTTTTTTTTAGCCAAACACACGATGGGAAACTAAATAAAGGAGATGCATTATTTTTTATTTATATTTTTCCTTCCTTTGTAGTAACACCAAAACTGTGCGTGTGAATTTAGCCTTAGACCCCCTGCACACACTGCAGATTTTGTTGTAGAAATTTCTGCCACTGAAAATCAGGATATTTCCTTTGTAGCAAGCACAAAATCTGCAATAAAATCTGCAGCGTGTGCAGGGGGCCCTAAAGTCATGCAAAAACTGCACCTATAATTCACTGTGTGAACATACCCTAACATTCCTTTTATAATTTTATTGCAGCAGTCTTAATTTAGACTATAGAATTAACCTATTTCCAAGCTCAACTCTGCATTTAACCCACAACTTTCATAACCTACAATGTTCCAAATTCAGATTCTGATAGAAACTCAAACATTGCTATCATTTATGGGTGGCCACAATGATTGTTTGAATTAAGGGCAGTCCCTGTGCCCAGCCTAAACTATGTCCATCACAAAACTAACAAGATAGGCGTGGACTCCTATGCTTTCCACATCCATCTCTCAGACCAACAGGTACTTGGCAAGTAAATATATATATAGATATAATTGAGAAACTGAAAGAAAGACATATCTTCACTGTATCTGAAAGATAGGGCCTGTGTAACTTATCAGTCACCTATCACAATAAGGGCAAATGCACACAACCGTATAATGGATCTGTATGACCTCTGCGTTGTACGGAACAATAATATGACACCCATAGAAAAATATAGGGGGGCCCTGCTGTACCACAATTTCATAGGTATGCACAGTTTCATTTTCCTGTGAGATTCTTTATGAGAAAAAAAATTGGCATGTTGCATCGGATGCAATAAACCTTCTGGGGGAGAGCACCTCTATAATAAAGTGCAGTATGAATGCGCCATCCATATGTTGGCACATGGCGTACTTACAACTACATAGTGCAGAGCCGCAACTACTCTGTGTCCCTTGGAACATGCCTTGTGAACACGGCTCTGCTGTGGTTGTATGAGGCCTAATGCTTGAAGTGTTCACCAATGGTTAGTTATACAAAGCAATACTCTGTAAAACTCTATGGAGGTGTAAGTGAATTGAAAGAGTGGCCCATTCTGGTCATATTAATAATATAAATGATGCCCCACTGTATAAATGGGCATCCCTGTCTGTTAGTTTAATAATTCTGCCGTGATAAAGATTTTAATAGTATAAAGTTTTAGATATCCAGTCTGTCATCTTGCTCAGTGACATTTTGGGTTAATTGTGAAAAAATAAAATAATTGTGGAAATATATTAAGACTGGCGTGTCTAACGCCAGTCTTTATTTACGTTAGAGGATAATGCAGCACATGTATTAAGAGGTGCACGCATCCTAATTTGTTCATGCAACAGAAATGCAAATCTACGCCTGCTATTAGCAGGTGTAGATTTGCGGCATTACTTACGCCAGTTTCTGAGGTTAATTATGATAAATCTTTCATACCGGCAGAGGTACCATCCCTTTGACTAAATCTCAACCCCTTTTCTCACCACTTTCGTAAAGAGTCGCAAATTTTAGTACAGCTACGGCGTGCACTAAAAATTACAACCTTCTTATGACCAAAACCTGGTGTAAACCGGTTGATATAGTCCCCCTAATGTCTGTAAGATACAGGAAATAATGAGAGTGTTTACAACCTGTACAATTATCTGGAATATGTTGGTGCTATATATGCAATAGGAAAAATTTTTATAAAATAAATGATATATGCATAAGGAAAACTTACATGGGAATTCAAGTGTATATTTAACATCCATAGACAAGATAGACTTAGGTGAAATTCACACGAACGTGTTCATATTGCGCGTGCAAAAAACGCAGCGTTTTGCGCGCATTGCAGTTCCGTGTGTTATAAGTGTTTGGTGCGTGGCTGTGTGATTTTCACGCATATGCCATCCTTATGACACGCGGTTTTGATGCTTAGAAACTGCAAAGAATGTGGTGCTTTTTTTTTTTCTCCTTCATTTATTTAACAACCGTAACGCGAATAACGCGCGGGACACGGAAGTGCGTCCTTGTGCTGTGCGCGGTTTTCGCGCACCCACTGAGTGCAATGGGTGCGTGATGCGCGAAAAATGCTCAAGTATAGGACATGTCGTGAGTTTTACGCAGCGGAAACGCTGCGTGAAAATCACGGACTGTCTGAACGGCCCCATTGAGTTACATAGGTCCGTGTGACGCGCGTGATTTTCACGCGCGTATAATGGACGTAAGATACACTCGTGTAAATAAGGCCTAACATTGCCGTTCCCTGCTGAGATCACTGTTTTGAGAGTGCATTGAAACAGATAATTTAGAGCAGTTAGAGCGAGACACATCACTGCCAGAAAAATGATTAAGGGCACATTCACACGGACAGTCCGCAGTGGAATTCTCCAGCGGCCGTTTTTTACATTTGTTTCAATACATTTTTAGGCAACTTAGTTCAGACATTGTGGAAAACTCCGCTGCGGACCATAGGCTGCGGTGCAGAATTTTCCCTCCGCAGCATGCACTGTCTGTTGCGGAGAAGAAGCGGAATTTCACTGCGGATTTCAGCCTTTGCAATGCAAAAACTGAAATCTGTGGCAAGTCCGCTGTGTTTTCTGCAACGTCTGAATTACCTGTCAAATATGCAAATGTTGGTGCAGATTCGTTGCATAATTTCCCCAAATCTGCACCAACATTTGCAGCGGAAAAACTCTGCCACGTCTGGCCGTGCCCTAATTATGCTAATTTCTACTGACTCGAATCTTACAAACATGTATCTATGAAAAGAACAGAAATTTCACGTAAAAAACAATGATAACATTTTACACTTTTATAATCTTGACAGTTCTCCAATGTTTTAATATGATATTTGTATACCACAGAACAGGGCAGACATAGGGCAGCCAGCACAGGAAGGACAGACAGACGTTCCTGGCTTGTTGTATTGCTTTAGTGTTGAATAAAATGTTCATGGTGAACTCTCCACATAAAATAATGCAGACATGGTTTCTAGTCTGACGAGGGAATGTATGCTTCACAAACCACAACAAAACAAAACCTTGGCCATTGTGGTCTTCTATAGCTCGATTATACGAGCGGTTCTGGATGTCTCTGCAACTAGCAATATTAGTGGAAAAGAGGAAGCACTCCAAGACTAGTTTTGTAATAATATACTGCAACACAAAGAATTCATTTGTTTTAATACCACAGATTTTAGCTCATAAACAGATAATAACTGTTCTGTAGCTCGGTATGTGAATTATAGCGCTATTACGGGGCATAGATTACAGTTATAGACACAATGTTGATAATCATATTATGATAATAAAAATTATAGGATATAATAATTTTTTAAAAAGCTAGTTATCTTAACCCTTTCAGGACCGAGCTCATTTTGGCCTTCAGGACCAACACCATTTTTTCAAATTTGACGTGTCATTTTATTTGGTAATAACTCGGGACTGACATATTGTACTTTATGTAAGTGGAAAAATTTGGTCAATAAATTAATTGCTTATTTGCGAGAAAAAAAAAACATTTAAAGAAAATTTGCAAAAAAATATGATTTTTCTCATTTTAAATGTATCTGCTTGTAAAACAGATAGTAATACCACACAAAATAATTACTATTTCACATATTCCATATGTCTACTTTATGTTTGCATCATTTTTTGCATATTCTTTTATTTTTCTAGGGTGTTACAAGACATTTTCAATAAAATTTCAAAAGGCTACTTTTCAAGGACCAGTTCAGTTCTGAAGTGGCTTTGAGGGCCTTATATACCAGATAGACCCCATAAATCACACCATTATTGCATTCAGAAAGTTTCTTAACCCTTTAGGGCATGCCCCCACGTGGCGGAATTCCTCCGCAACTGTCCGCATCAATGCCGCACCTAATCCGGGTTGCGGATTACGGCTGCGGATCTGCCCAAAATGTGCAGTAAATTGATGCGGACTAGCTGCTGCGGACTGCGGTAAAAGTGCTTCCCTTCTCTCTATCAGTGCAGAATAGAGAGAAGGGACAGCACTTTCCCTAGTGAAAGTAAACGAATTTCATACTTACCGGCCGTTGTCTTGGTGACGCGTCCCTCTTTCGGCATCCAGCCCTACCTCCCTGGATGACGCGGCAGTCCATGTGACCGCTGCAGCCTGTGATTGGCTGCAGCCGTCACTTAGACTGAAACGTCATCCTGGGAAGCTGGACTGGAGACAGAAGCAGGGAGTTCTCGGTAAGTATGAACTTCTATTTTTTTACAGGTTGCTGTATATTGGGATCGGTAGTCACTGTCCAGGGTGCAGAAACCGTTACTGCCGATCGCTTAACTCTTTCAGCACCCTGGACAGTGACTATTTACTGACGTCTCCTAGCAACGCTTCCGTAATTCCGGGAGCCCCATTGACTTCCTCAGTCTGGCTGTAGACCTAGAAATACATAGGTCCAGCCAGAATGAAGAAATGTCATGTTAAAAAAGCAAGATGCATCCGCAGCACACATAACATGTGCATGACAGCTGCGGACTTCATTGCGGAATTTAGAATCTCCATTGAAGTCAATGGAGAAATTCCGCCATGAGTCCGCAACCAGTCCGCCACTGCTCCGCAACAGACAGAGCATGCTGCGGACACCAAATTCCGCTCCACAGCCTATGCTCCGCAGCGGAATTTTACGCGTCGTCTAAACGAACACTTCTAAATTTAAGTGGAAGTCAATGGAGAAACTGCTCCGCTGCGGATTAACGCTGCGGAGTGTCCGCAGCGGAATTCAAGGGAAATTCTGCCACGTGTGAACCCAGCCTTAGGCGTTTCACAGGAATTAAGGGTATGTGCACACGATGAGAGGCTTTCACGAGAAAACAGCTGCGTCGTTTCAGACGTAAAAGCTCCTCCTTGTATTTTGCGATGCGTCTTTGACGCCTGTAATCTTGAGCTGCTCTTCATTGACTTCAATGAAGAACGGCTCAAATTACGTTGCAAAGAAGTGTCCTGCACTTCTTTGCCGAGGCAGTCATTTTATGCGTCGTCGTTTGACAGCTGTCAAACGTCAACGCGTTAATGACAGGTCGTCTGCACAGTACGTCGGCAAACCCATTCAAATGAATGGGCAGATGTTTGCCGACGTATTGTAGCCCTATTTTCAGATGTAAAATGAGGCATAATACGCCTCGTTTACGTCTGAAAATAGGTCGTGTGAACCCAGCCTAAAGCAAAGTAGAGGGGCAATTTACCATTTTTTATTTTTTTTCCCGAAATTCATTTGTATTACTTTTTTTCTGGAAACTACACCCCTCAAGGAATTTTATCTAGGGGTATAGTTAGCATCTTGACCCCACAGGTCTTTTGCTATATTTATTGGAATTAGTCTGTGAAAATGAAAATCTACTTTTTTTCTGAAAAACATATACATTTTACAAGGAATAAAGAATAAAAAGCACCCCAAAACTTGTAAAGCTATTTCTCCCTATTACGGCAATACCCCATATGTGGTAATAAACTGCTGTTTTGACCAAAACAGTGGAAACCTTCCAAAAGTGACCCCATCTTAGAAGCTACACCCCTCAATAAATTTTTCTAGGGGTATAGTTAGCATTTTGACCCCATTGTTTTTGGTTTTTTTTTGCTGAATTTAGTGGAATTAGGCAGTAAAAATAAAAATCTCCTTTTTTCTGAAAAAACTTAGAAATGTTAAATTTTTACAAGGAATATAAGAGAAAAAGCACTCCAACATTTGTAAAGCGATTTCTCCTGATTATGGCAATACCCCATATGTGGTAATAAACTGCTGTTTGGACACACAGCAGGGCTCAGAACAGAAGGAGCGCTGTTTGGCTTTTGGAGCTCAAATTTAGCTGGAATGGTTTTCGGGTGCCATGTGTCGTAAAGCCCATGAGGGACCAAAACAGTGGAAACACCCCAAAAGTGACCCCATTTGGGAAACTACACTCCTTAAGGAATCTTTCTTGGGGTATATTTGTACAGCAATTTCTACCGAGTACGGCTATACCCCACGTGGTCACAAATGTTTTTTCACTGTAAATTAATTAACCCTTTCAGGACTGATCCATTTTTTTTTTTGCATTTTCATTTTAGTTTTTCCCTCCCTTCCTTCCAAGAGCCATAACTTTTTTCTTTTTCCAGCAATAGAGTGGTGTGAGGGCTTATTTTTTTGCGGGAGTAGTTTTAGTTTCTATTGACACCATTTAAAGTACCATTTAATGTACTGGGAAAAAGAAAAGAAAATTCTTTGCAGGCTGAAATTGGAAAAAGCAGTGATTCCTCCATTGTTTTTTGTTTCGTTTTTACGGCTTTCACCGTGTGGTAAAAATGACAACTTTAATTTTTTCTGAGACGTAATACGATTACGGTGATACCAAATTTATACAGTTTTTTATTTTTAGAATTTACTACTTTTACAAAGTATTTGTTAAAAAAAAACGTTTTGTTTCATCACATTCCGAGAGCCATACATTTTTTGGTCGATTGAGCGGTATGAGGGCTTATTTTTTGGGGGCTGAGCCATAGTTTTTATTGGTACCATTTTTTGTTTTTTATTAAAAAAAACTTTAAAAGCAAAAGTGACCAAAAGACAGCAACTTTGGTGTTTTAAATGCTTTTTTTTTTACTTCGTTCACCGTGCGAGTTAAATAATGGTATATTGTAATAGTTCCGACTTTTACGGATGCAGCGATACCAATTTTGTTAATTTTTTACATTACTTTAGAGGAAAAATGGGAAAGGGTTTTTTTTTTGGACTTTAAATATATTATATATTTTTTTTTTACTAATAACTTTTATTAACTTTTTTTTTTACATATTGTATTAGTCCCCCTAGGGGACTTGAACCAGGGAACATTAGATCGCTGGTACACTACGCTGCAATACTAATATATTACAGCATAATGTCATTTTTACAGGCTCCTGGAACAGTGCGATCGTGGTGCGGGGGGTTATATATTGAGCGCATGAGCCCGCTCAATATATAACCCCCCGCACCACGACATGCTATTAAGTCGTGGTACGTGAAGGGGTTAATGCACAGCGGATGGTGCAAAGTGCAGATTACAATTTTCCACTGATATGCCATTTTAGTGCACAATATGTTCTGCCCAGTGTTTGCCACTGAAGACAATTACCTCATACAATGTTGAGTGGGTTCTCCCGGGTATAAAATTTCATATATGGGGACATAAACTAGTGTTTTGGCATGCTGTGGGATTCAGAACGGAGGCAGCGCCATTTAGCTTTCAGAGTGCAGGTATTGCTTTTTGTTTTACCGGTATTTCAGTTCATAATGTGGGGGCATATGTAAGCTGGTGCAGAGTACATCAGGGCATAATAAGAGGGTATAATAATGGGGTAAATAAATAATAATTCATAGATATGTGGCCAGTGTCGCACTGATAAATGGTGCCAAATCCTATCTGCTTTGGAACGCTCTGCACAATTTCTGTCGCTATATTCTGAGAGCCAGAACTTTTTTATTTTTTCTCCACCGGAGCTGTGTGAGGGCTTGTTTGATGCGGGGCAATCTGTAGTTTTCATTGGTACCATTTTAGGGTACTTGCAATTTTTTCATCCCTTTTTTATTCGATTTTTTGGCAAGCAAGGTGACAAAAAAACATAAATTCTGACTGTTTTTTGTTCTTTTTTATTAGTGTTCACCGTGCACTATAAATGACATTTTACTTTATTCTGCGGGTCGATAGGATTATGGCGATATCATATGTATATAGTTTTTTTTAATGTTTTGCAGCATTTGCGCAATAAAATAACTTTTCTATAAAATTTATTTTTTGTGTCACTATATTCTGAGAGGCATAACTTTTTTCTTTTTTGGTCCAAAAAGCTGTGTAAGGACTTGTTTTTTGCGGAACGGGTTGTAGTTTTTATTGGTACTATTTCAGGGTACATGCGACTTTATAATCACTTTTTATTCTATATTTTGGGAGGGGTGGTGACCAAAAAAATTGTGATTCTGGCATTGTTTTAACTTTTATTTTTTTGCGGTGTTCACCATGCGGGAAAAATAATATTATAGTTTGGGTTGTTATGTTGTGGTGATACCAAATATGTGTACTTTTTTAACGTTTTCATTTTTTCCTATAATAAAAGACTTATTATAAGAAAAAAAAATTATTTGTTTTTGTAACATAACTTATTTTTACACTTTTATAAAACATTATTATTACCTTTTTTTTTTTAACTTGTTTTACTTGGAGACCTGCAGCACTGATAGCTGCTATAATACATTTCACTACCTAGGTAGTGTCAGACCGTGCATGGCCGTTGTATGGCCTCCGGTTTTGCCATGACAACCAACAGCAGCACTGGTCCCCGGGAAAGTTTGTTGTAGCAACAAACTTTCCACTTTGTTGATACAACAAACTTTCCTTGCGACCAGATGATCGGGACCTGAACCAATCAGGCTCAGATTTTGTCTTCGGGATCAGAGGCCAGTGTTTTTTTTTGTTTTTTTTTAATAGGCCAGTGTTAACAGCGTGATCCGGGTGTCAGCCATACTCTGAGACACCCGATTGTGCTGTTAACATCCATCGTGAATTAACGTCGGCGCTGCACAGAGCCCAGCAAGCGCCGACGTGAATTAACAGTGGGCGGTCGGGAAGCGGTTAAAGGGGTTATCCCACCGCAACAACTTATTACCTATATGCCTAGTTCATTCTCTATGGACTGCCATACAGTGTGCAGTAAGAAAAAGAATATGTGCACATTTATATGCCATTCAGGGTAAATTTATTGTAAAAAAATATATATTTATATTTGTGGTTCAAATCTCATCCACACGCTGCGTAAATGATAAGCGGAAAAAACGCTCAGCAATTGACCTGTGCTGCGTTTTTTTTTACTCCGCAGTATGTCACTTGTATTTGCGTAAACACTGCTTATTTGTTGCGGCTTTTCCCCATTTAATTCAATGGGAAGGTAAAAGCTGCAACAAACAGTAGATGTTGCGGTTTTTTTTGTGGCAGAAAAGCAGCGGTTCTGCCACTAAATACGCAACAAAAAAAAAACAAAGACGTATAATTACCCAGAATTCTGTCTTTCTTCATCCAGGCCGGCCTCCTGGGCAGGGGCGTAGCTAGGACGGGGCAGGTGGGGCACATGCCCGGGGCACAACTTCACGACGGCGGCCTGCTGCCTCTCTGAGGGGTTGGCGGCGCCACTGAAACCAGCCGCCGCCACCCCCTACTGCACTATCATTGTGCCTGCGTGTATAGGACACAGATACAATTAGAAGCAATGAATGGCCGGGTACGTTCCGTGCCCGGCCATTCAGCGCCTTTCTACAAGTAAAGCGGGCGATACGTTGCGCCGCTTGCGTCGTTGAAAGGCGCTGATTGACAGGGAAAGCCTGCCCTGCCAATCAGCGCCTTTCATAGACGCAAGCGGAGCGATCACGTCATCGCGCTTCTTGCGTCATTCAACCTCAGGAGACCTGCGCAGAAGAAAGCAGGTCTCCATTACTGCCGGATGGCGCGGAAACGGGATTAAGGTGAGTTTGTATAATTTGTTTTTTTATCCTAATAAAAAAGCAACTAATTAGCATAAATCTAAAATCGCTAATAAAGTGGTGAAAACAGATCGTTTTATTAAATAAAAAGCACTGCTGTCACCTACATTATAGCGCCGATCTCCTTATGTAGGAGATACGGCACTTATAATGTGGTGACAGATTCTCTTTAACATAAAAAAATATATAAATTTGGTATCACTGTAATCGCACAGAATAAAGTAAATTTTTTATTTATACAGCACAGTACACGCCGTAAGGGTAAGGCCACACGATGCGTCGGTGACGCGGTTTTGTTGTGTTTGAAAACCGCATGCGGTCAACTGCATGCGTTTTTTGTCTCTGTAATGCTGCAGTTCTGTTGCATTTTTAAAGGAAATAATTGATGAACATAGTTTTCCCCCGTGTTGAAGTTTGTTAGGTGCTGCCTGTATATAGTTCATTACAATGCATTGCAGAACTGTTAGCAAAAACGCAAGCAGTTCAGCAACAACATTGGCAGCCCGGTTATTAACCGCATGCAGTTGGACATTATGAAGATGCAGTCAACTACACAAAAAACACATTGTAATATAATAGCAGCAGTCTGTCCATAACAAACATTTCACCATTGTCTTCTATTGAAAAATGACTTGCTGCACTTTAAAAACGCAACATAAACACACCGTGACCGCACCGTGTGGCCTTACCCTAAAATCAAAACTCAAACAACACAGTGGAATTGCTGTTTTTTTTTTTACCACACCCAAAATGATGCCATTTAGAATACAACTCATCTCGCAAAAAACAAGCCCTCATACGGCTATGCTGATGGAAAAATTATAGTTATATCTCCAGAAATGCAACAATGAAAAAAAAATTAAAAAAATCAGTGGTGACTTAAAGAGACTCTGTCACCACATTATAAGTGCCCTATCTCCTATATAAGGAAATGGGCGCTGTAATGTAGGTGACAGTAATGCTTTTTATTTAAAAAAACGATCTATTTTCACAACGTTAGGAGCGATTTTGGTTTATGCTAGTGAGCTTTCTTAATGCCCAAGTGGGCGTATTTTTACTTTCGACCAAGTGGGCGTTGTACAGGAGTGCATGACGCTGACCAATCGGCATCATGCACTCCTCTCCATTCATTTACACTGCACTAGCGATATAGATAGATCGCTATGTGCAGCCTCATACACAAACCCTAACATTACTACAGTGTCCTGATAATGAATACACATGACCATCCAGCCTGGACGTCATGTGTACTCAGAATCCTGACACTTCTGAATCTTTTTTGTGAGATTCCGGCAAGTGAAATGAAATCTCGCGGGATTACGGAGCTAAACGAGATTTCGTTTCACTTGCCGGAATCTCACAAAAAAGATTCAGAAGTGTCGGGATTCTGAGTACACATGATGTCCAGGCTGGATGGTCATGTGTATTCATTATCAGGACACTGTAGTAATGTTAGGGCTTGTGTATGTGGCTGCACATAGTGATATAAATATATCGCTAGTGCAGTGTAAATGAATGGAGAGGAGTGGATGATGCCGATTGGTCAGCATCATGCACTCCTCTGTACAACGCCCACTTGGTCGAAAGTAAAAATACGCCCACTTGGGCATTAAGAAAGCTCATTAGTATAAACCAAAATCGCTCCTAACGTTGTGAAAATAGATCGTTTTTTTAAATAAAAAGCATTACAGTCACCTACATTACAGCGCCCATCTCCTTATATAGGAGATAGGGCACTTATAACAGGGGCGTAGCTAGGGGGGGGGGCAGGCAGGGCATGTGCCCCGGATGCAGTTCAGAGGGGGCGCCAGCGCCCCCTCCTCCTGCACTATAATTGTACCTGTGTCGCAAGGACACAGGTACAATTAGAAGCAATGAATGACCGGGCACGTTCCGTGCCCGGCCATTCAGCGCCTTTCCACGAATGAAGCGACTGGTACCTTTTGTACCAGTGACGCTTCCGTCGATGAAAGGCGCTGACTGACTGACAGGGAAAGTCATCCTGCCCAGCCAATCAGCGCCTTTCATAGACGCTGTGTTCAACCCCCTGGAGACCTGCGCAGAAGAGAGCAGGTCTCCATGGCTGCCGGACGGCGTGGGAGCGGGAATAAGGTGAGTTTGAATTTTTTTTATTTTTAAATTGTAATAGAAGTGTGTGGCTGTATCTACGGGGGGGACTTTGTCTACACGGGGGGGGGGGACTTTGTCTACACGGGGGGGACTTTATCTACAGGGGGGGGCTATCTACAGGGGGTCTATATCTACAGGGCTGGGCTATATACAGGGCGACTATATCTACAGGGGGGGCTATATACTGGGGTGGGCTGTCTATAGAGCACCATATACAGGGGTGGGCTATATAGTATATAGCCCCCTGTAGATATAGCCCACCCCTGTATATGGTGCTCCATAGATAGCCCACCCCTATATATAGCCCCCCCTGTAGATATAGTCGCCCTGTATATAGCCCAGCCCTGTAGATATATTCCCCCTGTATATAGCCCACCTGTGTAAAGCCCACCCCTGTAGATATAGCCCCCCTGTATATAGCCCCCCTGTGTATAGCCCACCCCTGTAGATATAGCCCCCCTGTGTATAGCCCAGCCCTGTGTATAGCCCAGCCCTGTGTATAGCCCAGCCCTGTAGATATGGTCCCGTGGTAAATATGGTCCCCCTGTAGATATGGTCCCCCTGTAGATATAGCCCACCCCTGTATATAGTCCCCCTGTAGATATAGCCCACCCCTGTATATATTGCTCCACATATAGTCCACCCCTTTATATAGTATCCCACAAATAGCTCCCCCTATAGTGCTCCACAGAAAGCCCACCCCTGTATATAGCCCCCCTTGTACATATAGTCCACCTCTGTATATAGTGCTCCACAGATAGCCCACCCTTGTATATAGTATATACAGGGGTGGGCTATCTGTGGAGCACTATATACAGGGGTGGACTATCTAGTGGAGCACTATATACAGGGGTGGACTATATGTACAAGGGGGGTCTATATACAGGGGTGGGCTATCTGTGGAGCACTATATACAGGGGTGGGCTATATCTACAGGGGGGCTACATACATGGTTGGGCTATCTGTAGAGCTCTATATACAGGGGTGGGCTATATCTACAGGGGGCTATATACAGGGGTGGGCTATCTGTAGAGCACTATAGGGGGAGTTATTTGTGGGACACTATATACAGGGGTGGTCTATATGGGGGCACTATCTACAGGGGCTCTATGGCAGGCACTATCTACAGGGGGCTCTATGGCAGGCACTATCTAGAGGGGGCACAGTGTGTGTGTGGGACATGGTGTATGGTGCTATTATAATTAGAGGTGCAGTGTATGGCACTATTATATTTAGGGGCGTAGTGTGTGGTATAATGATAACTTTATATTTATTTATAGGTGCAGAAATGTTGGAAAAGTGAGAAGCTGAAGACATGTGAGCGGCAAACTGCAGAAATGGTCTGTGACCAGGAGAAGTCATCATAGAGGTCTGGACCGGATGGAGAGAAAGAACTAGAATCTGAGACGTCACCGGTGAGTCACTTAATGTAAATGTTCACTCTGCCTCTAATCAGTAATGTAGTCACTGTGTGATCTGCAGCGAGATGATGGGTGGTATGATTATGATAGGATTTATTTTTTGTGAAACGGCGTCTCCCAGCATATCCTTACCATTGTTCGGGCTATGCTGGGAGCTGTAGTTTTACGCCGTACACACCTATACAGCAGGGGTTGCGCTAAATTTAGCTGTATTTGTGCTGGTGTTGTATATATGTAGAGAGCTTGCTTCTGGGGCTGTATATATGTACTGAGCATGGTTCTGGTGTTGTGTATAGAACCATATTGCTTGTGAAATGTACAAAGAATTTTATGCTCGCGTTCCATAAAAAGAAATGACACGTCGATTGGTAGAGAAAACAAACACGGCGAGGGGGAAGGAGATGTCGGGAAAGAGGTGGGGGGGCGCCAAACTGAATCTTTGCCCCGGGTGCTGGAGAACCTAGCTACGCCTCTGCTTATAATGTGGTGACAGAGCCTCTTTAAGGCCAAAACATGCTGCGTTTATAAGGTGTAAAAGACTTTGTCTCAAATGAATGGCCAACTACGTAATTCATAGACAAGCTGCTCTGGCCCATAGAGGTGGTCCGAAGCAGGGGACCCAGCTCTATGATGTCCATATGACCTAGTAGGGCATATGGACAGAAATTTGTCTTTAACCCCTTCCCGTAAAATGACGTGTCTGGTACGTCATAGTGCGGGGGGGGGGTGGATGGAGCGTGCTCCATACGCTGTGGGTTTTGGCTGTGTTTTACAGCTGACACTTGGGACTAATGGGCAGGAACAGCAGTCGCGCTGTTCCTGGCTGTTTAACCCCTCAAATGCTGCAGTCAATCGCAAACACAGCATCTGAGGCGTTGAAAAGAGGGGGATGGCCCCCTCCGACAGCTCATCGCCGCCCTCCCCCTGGCATGAGATCAGGGGGGGGGTAACGATGGTTTTCATTGCAGTCCAGGGGCCTAATGAAGGCCCCCAGGACTTTCTTCACTCTGCCTCTGCCTATGCTTAACAGAGGCCAGTAGAAATGACAATATACTGCAATACATTAGTATTGCAGTGTATTGTACCAGCGCAAGTCCCCTAGAGGGACTAATGAAATGTGTAAAAAAAAAAAGTGAAATAAAGTTTTTAGTAGTGAAAAAAAATTAATTAAAAGTTTATAAAAAACAACCTTTTCCCATTTTCCCTCTAAAGTAATGTAAAAAATAAAAAAAGTTAACAAAATTGGTATCGCTGCGTCTGTAAAAGTCTGTGTAAAGGATCTGCCAGGCACTACGTCTGTGGATACTCCCAGGGTTAATCAGTCGACACCTGAGGCCAGACCTCTTAGACTGACACCGGCTCCCACCAATCAGGGTGGCAGGCTCAGGAGTGGGAGAGCCTATCGCGGCCTGGTCAGTCGGAGTTAGCTCCGCCCCCTGTCCATTTATACCTGCCGTTTTCTCTTCCTCATTGCTTGTTATTCTGCTTGGATTCCTGGCCCCACTGCTGCCTTGCTCCAGCCTGCTTCTGCCGTGCTTCTGCCTTGCTTCAGTTCCCGCTTATCCTGCTTCGCTCTGCCCCTGGCTTGCTTCCTGCTCCGTGCTCTGCGTTTGTATACTCCACTACATCCTGATGCTGACTGGCTCGTTCACCACTCCGTTTCCTCACGGTGTTCTGTGGGCTACTGCCCCTTCCCTTGCTTGTTCCCTGTTTGTATCCCCTTGCACTTAGTCAGCGTAGGGACCGCCGCCAAGTTGTACCCCGTCACCTAGGGCGGGTCGTTGCAAGTAGACAGGGACAGGGCGGTGGGTAGATTAGGGCTCACTTGTGTCCTTCTCCTCCACCTTCCATCCCGAAACTAATGGCCAAACGGAAAGGACTAATCAATCCCTGGAACAATATTTAAGGTGCTTCATCTCTGACTGTCAATTTGATTGGGTCTCATTCCTTCCCCTCGCCGAATTTTCCCTGAATAACCGGGTCAGTAACTCGTCAGGGGTCTCCCCGTTTTTCTGTAATTTCGGGTTTAATCCAAGGTTCTCCTCCATTTCTCCTGGTTGTTCCAATAATCCCGAGGTAGAAGACGTTCATCGGGAACTGTGCACAGTCTGGGCCCAGGTTCAGAAGAACCTAGAGGCGTCCCAGAGCGTACAAAAGATTCAGGCTGATAGAAGACGTTCTGCTAACCCCCGGTTTGTCGTCGGGGATCTGGTGTGGTTGTCGTCTAGGAACTTGCGCCTTAAGGTCCCGTCCAGGAAGTTTGCTCCCCGATTTATTGGGCCTTATAAGGTCATTGAAGTCCTCAACCCTGTATCCTTCCGTCTGGAGCTGCCCCATCCTTTCGCATATACGACGTCTTTCATGCCTCCCTCCTTAAACGCTGCTCCCCGTCCTGGTCCCCCTTGAGGAAACCTCCTGTTCCCGTTCTCACCCCTGAGGGGGTGGAATTCGAGGTGGCCAAGATTGTGGACAGTAGGATGATCCAGGGCTCCCTCCAGTACCTGGTCCATTGGAGAGGATACGGGCCGGAGGAGAGGACTTGGGTACCTGCTCGAGATGTTCACGCTGTGGTATTGGTCAGGAGGTTCCACCTTCTCTTCCCCACTAAACCGGGTCCTCTTAGTAAGGGTCCGGTGGCCCCTCATAAAAGGGGGAGTACTGTAAAGGATCTGCCAGGCACTACGTCTGTGGATACTCCCAGGGTTAATCAGTCGACACCTGAGGCCAGACCTCTTAGACTGACTCCGGCTCCCACCAATCAGGGTGGCAGGCTCAGGAGTGGGAGAGCCTATCGCGGCCTGGTCAGTCAGAGTTAGCTCCGCCCCCTGTCCATTTATACCTGCCGTTTTCTCTTCCTCATTGCTTGTTATTCTTCTTGGATTCCTGGCCCCACTGCTGCCTTGCTCCAGCCTGCTTCTGCCGTGCTTCTGCCTTGCTTCAGTTCCCGCTTATCCTGCTTCGCTCTGCCCCTGGCTTGCTTCCTGCTCCATGCTCTGCGTTTGTATACTCCACTACATCCTGATCCTGACTGGCTCGTTCACCACTCCATTTCCTCACGGTGTTCCGTGGGCTACTGCCCCTTCCCTTGCTTGTTCCCTGTTTGTATCCCCTTGCACTTAGTCAGCGTAGGGACCGCCGCCAAGTTGTACCCCGTCGCCTAGGGCGGGTCGTTGCAAGTAGGCAGGGACAGGGCGGTGGGTAGATTAGGGCTCACTTGTTCCCTTCACCTCCTTCCTGCCATAACAGTCTGATCTATTAAAATAGAGCATTATTTAATGCGCACGGTGAACACTGTAAAAAATGAAAAATGTAAAACACCAAAATCGTTGTTTCTTGGTCAACTTAGCTCCCAAAAAAAATGTAATAAAAAGTTTGTCAAAAATTATATGTACCAAAAAATAATACCGATAACAACTACAGCTCGTCCCGCAAAAAATAAGCCCTCACACTTCAATCCACAGAAAAATAAAAAAAAGTTATGGCTCTCAGAATGTGTCGACACAAATAAAAAAACGTTTTAACAAAAAGGTTTTTTTCTTTAAAAGTAGTAAAATATAAAAGAAACCTTTATAAATTTGGTATCACCATAATTGTATTGAGCCACAGAATAAAGTTAAGTTGTCGTTTTTACTGCACGGTGAAAGCCATAAAAACGAAACCCAGAAAACAATTGAGGAATCTCAGTTTTTTTCCAATTTCAGCCCACAAATAATTTTATTTCAGTTTCCCAGTACATTAAATGGTACTTTAAATGCTAGCAATAGAAACTACAACTCCTCCCGCAAAAAATAAGCCCTTACACCACTCTATTGATGGGGAAATAAAAGAGTTATGGCTCTTGGAATGCGCGGAGTGAAAAACGAAAATGAAAAATCCAAAAATGGCTTCATCATGAAGGGGTTCATAAATCAGCAGAATGTCCGAACGACAATTTATTTGCTTTTGTTTTACGCCGTACAAACCTATACGACAGGGTTTGTACTAAATTGAGCTGTATTTGTGCTGGTGCTGTATTTATGTACTGAGCTTGGTTCTGGTTTTGTATTTATGTACTGAGCTTGGTTCTGGAGCTGTATATATGAAATGAGCTTGGTTCTGGTGTTGTATTTATGTGCTCAGCTTTGTTCTGGTGCTGTATATATGTACTGAGCTTTGTTCTGGTGCTGTATATATGTACTGAGCTTTGTTCTGGTACTGTATATATGTACTGAGCTTTGTTCTGGTGCTGCAGATATGTACTGAGCTTTGTTCTGGTGCTGTATTTATGTACTGAGCTTGGTTCTGGTTTTATATTTATGTACTGAGCTTGGTTCTGGAGCTGTATATATGAAATGAGCTTAGTTCTGGTGTTGTATTTATGTGCTCAGCTTTGTTCTGGTGCTGTATATATGTACTGAGCTTTGTTCTGGTGCTGTATATATGTACTGAGCTTTGTTCTGGTACTGTATATATGTACTGAGCTTTGTTCTGGTGCTGTATTTATGTACTGAGCTTGATTCTGGAGCTGTATATATGTACTGCAACGCACATGGCCACAGACCGTCGGGATTACGCACCCCCTGACGGCCGCAGCCATGGATCTGTAAGCGCCGGCCCGCATCTCCTCCTCAGGAGACGCCAGCGCTCACTTCCACGTGACAGTACGCTCAGGTCATGGACCCTGCTGGTCAACCCGAGACCTTGACGACATCATGGACTTTGTCTCGTCCTGCACGGTGTGCGCAGCTAACAAGGTTGCTCACTCCAAGCCTGCTGGCCTGCTCCAGCTGCTGCCTGTGCCCAATGCTCCCTGGCAGCAGATAGCAATGGACTTTGTCACGGACCTGCCTCCCTCTGCTGGTTGCAGTACGGTCTGGGTGGTGGTGGACCGATTCTCAAAAATGGCTCATTTTGTTCCACTGACCGGCCTACCCTCTGCTTCTCGACTGGCCAACCTCTTCATCCAACAGATCTTCCGCCTGCACGGCTTAACTCTGCATATCGTGTCTGATCGGGGGGTTCAGATCACCTCGAAGTTGAGAAAAGCCCTCAGTAAACTACTCGATGTAAAGTTGGACTTTTCCTCAGCCTACCATCCCCAGTCCAATGATCAAGTTGAGAGAATCAATCAGATAATGGAGAACTATCTACGACACTTCATCTCCAGGCAGCATGATGACTGGGTGCAGCTTCTTCCTTGGGTCGAGTTCTCTTATAACAACCACACAAGTCAGTCCACTGCGGCCACACCATTCTTCATCGTTTACGGCCAACACCCACGAATTCCTCTACCAGTGTCTGTTACGTCCCAGGTGACTCCTAGTCCTGTAGTTGCCCCCAGTGGTTCATCAGATACGTTCGAGGTTAAGGAGATGTTGGACACCAGAAAAGTAGGAGAGAGAACTTTTATTTGGTGGATTGGACGGGGTTTGGTCCAGAAGAGAAGTCCTGGGAGCCAGAGGAGAACCTCAATGCTCCTACCCTCGTGAAGAAGATTCTCTCCCGCTCTGGCCCCGAGAAGAGGGGGCGTAAGAGGGGGGATACTGTAACGCCCATGGCCACGGACCGTCGAGATTACTCAACCCCGACGGCTGCAGCCATGGATCTGTGAGCCCGTAAGGTGCGCGCGCACGCTTGTGCCCGGCCTTAAAGGGCCAGAGCGCATGAAGAAAATCAGTAATTAGCCCATATTCACCCTGGATTATAAGAAGAGCCCTGCCCCTTCCTACATTGCCTGAGCATTGTTGTGTTTACCCGTGTTCGTCTTTGGAAATGGTCCCTTAGTGTTTTCCAGTTCCCAGTGTTCCCGTACCTGCTACCTGTA
Organism: Rhinoderma darwinii; assembly: GCF_050947455.1. Classification (NCBI taxonomy): domain Eukaryota; kingdom Metazoa; phylum Chordata; class Amphibia; order Anura; family Rhinodermatidae; genus Rhinoderma; species Rhinoderma darwinii. The sequence goes on along the minus strand of NC_134687.1, from coordinate 292,822,989 downwards.
TCCTGTATCCCGTGCTACCTTGTTCCTGTGCCTTCGAGATTTGGAGTCGTGTTGTGCCACCGATCTCATCTGCTGTGTTACACCACGTCTGGTGTCTGCTGCCAAGGTCCCATCGCTACTGTCTGAACTACCAGAGGTACCCTTACGTGGACTATAGACAATGACTTGGTACCCTGTTAGGCCACCAGCTATCCAGATACGGCGGTACGGTCCAGTGGGTCCACATAAACACAAAACGTGACATTTAGTGAGCTTGGTTCTGATGCTGTATATATGTCAGAGCTTGGTTCTGGAGCTGTAATTATATAGAATCTATTTATAACAAAATTGCAGGGCAGATGGCATTGTTTTCAATTCATTGTATAATGGGAACCTTTCAGGTAGTTTTAACCCCTTGAACCTCCACCATGCAGTAATAAATGACCTGACAATATTTACAAACATAACCCTGTATGTTGTTTTCAGATGCATAAAAATCTATAAAATCAACTTTTAAAAAATCGCACACTATAGGCTAATTACTCATTAAAGGGTCATGGGGCGGTGCCGCCATCCTGAAGAGTCACATATTCCTCCCTCCAAACCCAACTTTCCATGCTTGATCGACATCCCTCTAGCTGTTAGACATCACTACCAGTCTCCTCAAATTTTCTCAGATGCGCCATTGCCTTGTACTATTTGGGCACACACCGTGCAGCGAGGTGTACCCTGCCCGGCTGCACTGCGCATACCAGTACAAGGCAACGGCGCATTCGCAAGAGTTGGAGGAGGCTGCCAGTGATATAGAACAACCAGGGGGATGTCAATCAAAACCTGTGGGCACCATTTAAATTTTCGCCTCAGGCAGCAGAAAAGCTAGAATCGGCCCTGCGGACAATGGTGAACACAAGCGCCAACATTACAATTACTGCTGCCTCCTGGTGTTTAAAACCACATCTTTCCGAGATTTATTGCTGTGTACTCTGCAATGATGGGAGGGAGCACTGCAGAAATGAAGTATAGTGCTTGTTGGCCGAGCCACAGCTAATCAGCTCTAGACTTGTTTTCTGCACTGATGCCTAGCTCATTAGCGCACATCTCTGGCGCCACAGAGGAAAAGGAGAATCAGTCCTGTCCAGTCTGCATGTACAAATCAAACCTAACGCTGGTTGGCTGAGCATAGGCAAACAGTGATGGGCTTGCACTTTCTACTACCCCCTGAGCACAGCTTCAGTCTGGCTGCCGAGGAGACGGAGACTGCCAGGCATGTTGCTGATGGCTGTAGCGCCAGCAGGTTTATTTCTCTATCTGCTTCAGCTTCATGTAAGCTACGAGAAGCCTTCTACAATGAGGGTGGTAGGGTGATGCACACAGTATTTGCAAGAAAACTGCTTGTGGGCGGGGAGGGGTTCAAGATACTATGGATAGGAGGAGCTATAGGGTTATAAGAGTGAGCATCAGGTTAAGGTTAATTTGAGCCACAGATGGGAGGAGCTTGGTAAAAGGGACGTGGCTTCATGGGCACATGGACAGGGCTTAGTGGTGGAGGGAGCATCCAGGTATAGATGCCTATATACTGCCAGCCTCTGCCCAAGAATCAGCAGTCTATAAAAGAAAGCAGGTAAATATAGCAATGTGAGTGAAGTGTTGGATTGATTTTTGTAGTGTGAATGGTTAATGTATTAACAGTGTATGTCAATTGTATGAGTAAAATATGCAATTTGTGTGAGTTTTGTGTCTTCTAATGTATTAGTGGCACTTGTGTGCGTCTTGTTTTCAATGTGAACGTGAGTGGGATGTGTGGTATAGGTCTAGTGTGCAATTGTTATGTGAGGTATGGGTTTAGCATTTGTTTGGTAGGTGCAGTATGTGTCTAGTGTAAGTAGTGTATGTGGTATGTTTCTAGTGTGTGGTACGTGTCTAGTGTGTCAGCACCATTACCTAACAGCGTCCGAGGTCGCAAGTGCCGCATATCCCTATCCACGGACGTAATCCATATCTGAAGAAGGTCGGATATACAGACTGAAAAGTTAAACCAATTTTGGATTACTACTTTTCTCTATGTGTGAAATAAAATATCACTTATTGCATAATACCTTGGAGGGCTGATGTAACGAATCGGGGTAGGGGGACGGACAGGTGAGCCCTAATCTACCCGCAACTCAGTCCCTGCCTAAGTGACGGCGTACAACTGGGCGACAGTCCCTATGCTCAATAAGTGAAAGACAGACAACACAAGACAAGGGCACACAGAAGCAAAGGGGGAAGTAGGGGCAGTTGCCCATGGAACACAGTGAGCAACAGGAGTGGTGAACGAGCCGAGTCAAACCAGAAGAGTACGTAGTAACAAAATCAGAGCAGGAGAAGAGTCAGTCAAGCCAGGGTCAAAAAGTAATAGTGGTCAATGCTGTAAAGAGCAGGAATTGCAGAGCCAGGAAACAAGACAATCACATGCAAGGAACAACTGCAAGTGAGGGTATAAATAGACCAAGGGTGGGAGCAGAACCGTCAGGCCAGGCTTCTCCCTCTCCTCAGCCTGCGAGCCTGAGTGGTAACAGATCACGTCACTCTAGCAGACCTTGGAGCTGATGAAGGCTGATTAACCCCGGGTGTCGACACAGAACCTGTGTCTGGCAAATCTATTACAGCTGAGTTTGTGAGTGGTGTGTGCAGTATCTGTGCCAGGTGTGAGTAGTGCGAGTTCAACATGTGTCCTTGGTGTGGGTAGACAACCTGCGGCATATTTCTTAGGTGAGTGGCGAGAGTGGAGGATATATCCTAGGTGTGAGTGGTGTGCGTGTGCATGTGTCCTAGGTGTGAGTGGTACATGTATGGCATATGTCCTAGGTGTAAGTGGAGGATGTGTTCTAAGTGTAAGTGGTGTGCGTGCGGATGTGTCCTTAGGTGTGCATGCGCATGAGTCATAAGTGTGAGTAGTGTGCGTGCGCATGAGTCATAAGTGTGAGTGGTGTGCATGTGTTCCAAGTGTGAGTGGTGTACGTGCGCATGTGTCCTAGGTGTGAGTGATGTGCGTGCGCATGTGTCCTATGTGTGAGTGGCACGAATGCAGCATGTGTCCAGCTTGTGGGTTGCATCTGTGCGCCATGTGTCCAGCATGTGAGTGTATGTGTATATGGCTGAATATAAAATTGAAATCATACTATTTAGTTACAGTATGGTTATATTTTAGCATTGTATAATGGTATAATTTTCAATCTTTATACGTCAGTATTAGTCCATGATCACGCAATCAGGATTTGATTAGGACTAAGTCCCTGATTACACTCCCTTTCAAATCCACTAACATTCCGCATCCATTACAAGTGAATGGGCTATTTTATACCCCATTCACATGCAGCGGAAATAAGTCTGCTCCGCAAAAAAAAATCTTCTAGACAAATGAGGATGTTCATTATTCTCGTGGAAAAACAGTGGATTCGAGTTGGATCTATGAGGAACTATTCCTTTTTTAATATATCTCCCCATGTTTTTGTATAGCTGGAAGGTCGCCCCATGTACTCCAATCCAAAATTGGTGGCTGCGTATGGCCTGCGGTGGGCCTGTGTGCTTAAAAATGCCAGGCTGCAAGACCCTCCACTTGTCACGGGTCGAAACATTGCCATTTTTTACTGGATGTTTGACCAATAAAAGAACATATTGATTGAAATTTGGGAGACGTGTGCTGCTGTTCAACCACGCTTTTTCTGAGGATTACATTACGTCAAACTGGGTTTGTCTGATCTTACAGCGTGTCATCGCTCTTGACATCGGGATTTGTGCTGCTTCGAATATTTGATTTTTTTAGATTATATCCACAGTATATGTCATAAATGTCAGATAGATGTGGGTCCCCCCTCTGGGACCCGCACTTATCTCTAGAACGGGGCCCCCTAAACCCCGTTCTGCCTATCTGTGTTGCGGCAGAAGCAGGTCAATTCCGACCATGAATTCGGTAACAGCGTCGCTCGTTGAGCGACGCTGTTTCCGTAAGTCCCATAGAACTGAATGGTAGGTACGGAAACCGCATAGCTCGCATGCTACGCTGCTTCCCTAACTGCCATTTACTACTATTGGAGTTACAGAAACAGTGTAGCTCAGCGAGCTACGTTGTTTTCTGTAAATCCCGACCATATAGTCAGGACGAGGCCGGGAAGGCAGAGGAAGCAGAAAAAGGTAGAACAGGGTTTAGGGGTCCCCGTTCTAGAGATAGGTGCGGGTCCCAGAGGTGGGACCCGCATCTATCTGACATTCATGACATATCCTGTGGATATGTCATAAATGTTTCTTATGGGAAAACACCTTTAAGATTTGGCTAAAATACCTTTGCCCAAATTGCCCACAAATGTAAATATATTGGACAAGTCTCAGTTGAGAGATTGCAATAAGTCTATGATATGTACATCTACTCAACCAGAATTTCTTGCTGTGGTCACCAACTGATTTACCACTGTGGCACAATGCCACTCTGGATTTATGGTTACTTGGTTGTATCTGTGTGAACCTGCATCTTAATACAGTGCAGTGTCTACATTTTGTACTGTGAAACATTACACTGGTCTCTGTTAACTGGTCTGTAATCTGAAAGTGCTTTTTCACTATCATTGCTATTTAGACTGGACTTTCAGGGAATGTTAGTGTCTCAAGAAGAATTTTTGGCCAAAATCATTATACACCTTCCTCAGAAGGTATTTGAGGAATCTGAAACATGAACTAAGTCTGTTTTTCATCAAAATATTTACCACAGTAGAAGATTTTTCCAAAGAATGTGTTTCTGGCACTAACTATTTTAACAATGTCCTATATTATATGAGACCACAATTTCCAATACACCAAATCAATTATACCCAAAATGCAAGGAGAACACATTAGAAGATGTATAACCTGCGTTATCAAAGAAAGATGGGGGAGAAGTTGAATTACAGCTTAGGCCTAGTTTACATCTGCGTTGGAGGCTCCATTAAGGGCCTCTGTCGCAGATCCAGCAGAAAATACCGGAAACTGACACGGACACCCCATTGGAGACACGACCAAACCCATTAAATCAATGGGTTTTTTTCAGCCGCCAGTTGTGTCCGTCGTGCAACGGAATCGGTGCTTCTGGTATTTCCGTTGTTCTGCTCCGCTGACGGAGGTGTGAACCCAGTCTTAATTCCACTGAATACTTGAACTTTCAGGTATAAATGCAGTTAACCTCCAATATCTCACTCTGTTAGGGTTGTCTACAGCGACACCCAGGTGTTTGGTGCCTCTGCCTGTAAGGCACTGTATTTTCCCCTAGAAGCTATGTTACACAGAGGTAAATTATGGGCCTCGAATATGGCCATGTGCATAAGACCTTATACTGACAGAAATCGAGGAAACGGAGATGTGGGGAGCTGTTTGCAGGGTTCTTACATTTCAGAGTTACGTTAACTGTCCCAATGTTTAGCCGTGGCATGGGGGGGAACACTAAGTTTATTTATTATTTTTATTTCTCTATCTAAAAATAAAGTGACTTTACAGGGATACAAAAAATAAAAAAAAAAGGGAAAAAAATATATTTTTGGGCCTTTAACCGCACAGAGACAATATTGTATGTTGTTAGTCAAGGCAAAAATTTTAATTTTGGTCAGCAGTATTTTATCCCTGTCACAGATAGGGACAGCTAAAACAGCTATAGAGTGTGTGAAGACCCTGCAAAAAGTTCCCTTTATCTCTGCATCTTGCAAGTCTGACATTGGTGGAATGGAAATTAAGGCTAACTGGAGGCGCACCTATATTTTCATGTTTTGAAAGGGCTCAGGCTCTATTTTTGGCCACAAATATGAAGATAAATAAAGTTTTAAATCAGATCCTAAAGGTACTTGACAGTGAATACCTAAGATTATCTTTTACGCATCTTCTTAGAACTAATGTAAGGACTTTAATAGTGGGTGGCCAGATTGAAAGAAATCCAGTAGTTAAGCATTTTGAGATTCAGGTCACTTTCAGCATGGTAACTTGTTAATCTGTTCAAAGGACAACTTCACTTCATACTTAAAGGGGTTGTCAGAATTAGAAAAACATGGCTGCTTTCCTCCAAAAACAGTATCACACCTGTTTATGGTCTGTGTTAGGCATTACAGTATTCACTTCAATGGTGCTGAGTTGTAATACCACAACTTTGGGCAGATGTAAAACAGTTTTTCTAGTCCTGAACAACCTTTTAAAATCTGATTATTGTCTTATTACATTTTCTGCCATTATTAATTAACAAACAGGGGTGTTATTACTGGCCCACGAACTCAGGGGCATAGCTAGGGAGGGAGGTGGGGCATGTTACCCGGGCGCAACTGGGAGAGATGGTAGGGGGGGACGGTGAGACGGGCGCAGGTACATTTGGCTACTCCTCCTGGAGCGGAATCCCCCCTGATTTCACTATCGATATATGAACAGTGATGTCAGGGGCTCCTCCAGGAGAGGAATCCTACCTCCCATACATCCAGGGCGACCGGGGGTATGTCCTGCAGTCAGCTGAAGTGGTACAGTAAGCTCCCTGCTTAAGCATTATTTCAGAGCGGAGGAGCTGAGGGAGCTCCTCCGCTCACTGAGGACTCCCTGGGCACAGCGCTACTTAGAGCACTGTGCCTGGGGAAGCCCTTGACGTCACTGTCCATATATGGACAGTGACATCAGTGGCTCCTCTGAAGCAGAATCCCCATTGAAATCCTCTGCCATAGCGTCATCAACGGGGATTCCTTTACAGAGGAGCCACTGAGTGGCTCCTCAGAAGCGAAATTCAAGTTGGAATCCCCTGCCTTAGCGTCGGCAACGAGGATTCCGCTTCAGAGGAGCCACTGACGTCACTGTCCATAGATGGACAGTGACGTCAGTGGCTCCTCTGAAGCGGAATCCCCATTGCCGACGCTAAGGGGATTCCGCTCCAGGAGTGGCCCCTGACCTTACTGTCCATATATGGACAGTGACATCACTGTCCATATATGAGCAGTAGCATCTAGGAGCGGAATGGCTCTGGCTGGGGATTCCCAATGGCGTTATCTACAGGGGGGAGGGGGTAGCGCTATCAACAGGGACAGTAGCGCTATCTTCAAGGGGGTGTGGCACTATCTACATGGGCACTGTTGCACTATCTACATGGGCACTGTGACACTATCTATGTAGGCACTGGCACTAGAGGCATCTAAGGGGGCATTATACTGTATAGGTGTTATGGCCGGAAGAAGAGGAAGGGGATAAGTGAGCCCTAATCTACCCACCGCCCTGTCCCTGCCTACTTGCAACGACCCGCCCTAGGCGACGGGGTACAACTGGGCGGCGGTCCCTACGCTGACTAAGTGCAAGGGAATACAAACAGGGAACAAGCAAGGGAAGGGGCAGTAGCCCACGGAACACCGTGAGGAAACCAGAGTGGTCAACGAGCCAGTCAGAATCCGGATGACACGAAGTATCCGAACGCAGAGCAAGGAGCAGAAAGCAAGCCGGGGTCAGAGCGAAGCAGGATAAGCGGAAGCTGTAGCAAGGCTGAAGCAAGGCAGTAGCAGGCTGGAGCAAGGCTGTAGCAAGGCCAGGAAACCAGGAAGAATCACAAGCAATGAGGAAGAGAAAACGGCAGGAGTAAATGGACAGGGGGCGGAGCTAACTTCGACTGACCAGGCCGCGATAGGCTCTCCCACTCCTGAGCCTGCCACCCTGATTGGTGGGAGCCGGAGTCAGTCTAAGAGGTCCGGCCTCAGGTGTAGATTGATTAATCCTGGGAGTATCCACAGAAGTAGTGCCTGGCAGATCCTTTACAGTACCCCCCCTTTTATGAGGGGCCACCGGACCCTTACTAAGAGGACCTGGTTTAGTGGGGAAGAGAAGGTGGAACCTCCTGACCAATACCCCAGCGTGAACATCTCGAGCAGGTACCCAAGTCCTCTCCTCCGGCCCGTATCCTCTCCAATGGACCAGGTACTGGAGGGAGCCCTGGATCATCCTACTGTCCACAATCTTGGCCACCTCGAATTCCACCCCCTCAGGGGTGAGAATGGGAACAGGAGGTTTCCTCGAGGGGGACCAGGACGGGGAGCAGCGTTTAAGGAGGGAGGCATGAAAGACGTCGTGTATGCGAATGGATGGGGGCAGCTCCAGACGGAAGGATACAGGGTTGAGGACTTCAATGACCTTATAAAGCCCAATAAATCGGGAAGCAAATTTCTTGGACGGGACCTTAAGGCGCAAGTTCCTAGATGATAACCATACCAGATCCCCGACGATAAACCGGGGGTTAGCAGAACGTCTTCTATCAGCCTGAATTTTTTGTACGCTCTGGGACGCCTCTAGGTTCTTCTGAACCTGGGCCCAGACTGTGCACAGTTCCCGATGAACGACCTCTACCTCGGGATTATTGGAACTACCAGGAGAAACGGAGGAGAACCGTGGATTAAACCTGAAATTACAGAAAAACGGGGAGACCCCTGACGAGTTACTGACCCAGTTATTCAGGGAAAATTCGGCGAGGGGAATGAATGAGACCCAATCAAATTGACAGTCAGAGATGAAACACCTTAAATATTGTTCCAGGGATTGATTAGTCCTCTCCGTTTGGCCATTAGTTTCGGGATGGAAGGCGGAGGAGAAGGACAGATCAATCTCCAACTTTTTACAAAAGGCTCTCCAAAATAATGAAACAAATTGTACCCCTCTGTCAGAAACGATATTGACTGGGACCCCATGGAGACGCAGAATGTGTTTAACAAACAAAGAAGCTAACGTCTTGGCGTTAGGTAGTTTCTTAAGGGGCACAAAGTGGCACATCTTGCTGAAGCGGTCTACTACCACCCACACCACCGACTTGCCTTGAGATGGAGGCAAATCGGTGATAAAATCCATGGAGATATGGGTCCAAGGTCTCTGGGGAATGGGCAAAGAACGTAGTAAGCCCGCAGGTCGGGACCTGGGGGTCTTAGACCTAGCACAAACCTCACAAGCGGCGACGTAGGCCCTAACGTCTTTAGGCAACCCAGGCCACCAATAGTTTCTGGTAATGAGGTGTTTGGTACCCAGGATGCCAGGATGACCAGATAGTGCGGAGTCATGGTTTTCCCTAAGTACCCTTTGCCGGTATTGCAGGGGGACAAACAGCTTGTCCACAAAGAGGTTCCCGGGAGCTGAACCTTGATCAGCCGCAATATCAGAGACTAAATCAGAATCAGTGGCAGAAACGATTATACCAGGGGGTAAAATACAAGCAGGATCCTTCTCCGAAGGAGGATTGGCCATGAAACTACGCGACAGTGCATCAGCCTTAATATTTTTGGACCCAGCCCTATAGATAACCAAAAAGTTAAATCTGGTAAAAAATAGCGCCCATCGAGCTTGTCTCGGATTAAGCCTCTGGGCAGATTCTAGGAAAACCAGATTCTTGTGGTCAGTAAGGACCGTTACCTGGTGTCTGGCCCCCTCCAGGAAGTGACGCCACTCTTCAAAAGCCCATTTAATGGCTAAAAGTTTGCGGTTGCCAATATCATAGTTACTCTCAGTGGGCGAAAACTTCCTGGAGAAGTAAGCACAGGGGCGGAGATGGGTGAGGGACCTGGTACCCTGGGACAAGACAGCCCCCACTCCCACCTCGGACGCGTCAACCTCCACGATAAATGGCTCCCTTTGATTGGGCTGAACTAGCACTGGGGCCGAGATAAAGCACTTCTTGAGGGTCTCAAAAGCCTGGACGGCCTCAGGAGGCCAGTGGAGGACATCAGCACCCTTGCGAGTGAGGTCCGTAAGAGGCTTAGCGACGACCGAGAAGTTGGCAATAAATCTCCTGTAATAGTTAGCGAACCCCAAAAAACACTGTAGCGCCTTCAGGGAGGCAGGTTGGACCCATTCCGCCACAGCCTGAACCTTGGCAGGGTCCATGCGGAATTCATGAGGAGTGAGGATTTGAGCCAAAAATGGTATCTCCTGTACCCCAAACACACATTTTTCGGTTTTCGCAAACAGATTATTTTCCCGGAGGACCTGGAGCACCTTCCTGACATGCTCCACGTGGGAGGACCAGTCCTTGGAAAACACCAGTATGTCATCAAGGTACACTACAAGAAAAATTCCCAGGTAATCTCTCAGAATTTCATTAATAAAATTCTGGAATACAGCAGGGGCATTACACATCCCAAAGGGCATGACCAGGTATTCGAAATGACCTTCGGGCGTGTTGAACGCAGTCTTCCACTCATCCCCCTCTTTGATGCGGATAAGGTTATACGCCCCCCGTAGATCAAACTTAGAGAACCATTGGGCCCCCTGAACCTGATTAAAAAGATCCGGAATCAAAGGAAGGGGATACTGGTTCCTTACAGTGACCTTATTTAAGTTACGATAGTCAATGCACGGCCTAAGACCACCATCCTCCTTCCCCACGAAGAAGAAGCCAGCACCTACAGGAGAAGTAGAGGGGCGAATGTAACCCTTGGCCAGGCATTCTTGGATATATTCCCTCATGGCTTTACGTTCAGGACATGAAAGATTAAATATCCTACCCTTAGGAAGTTTAGCACCTGGTACCAAATCTATAGCGCAATCGTAATCTCTATGAGGGGGCAACACCTCGGAGGCCTCCTTAGAGAAAACATCAGCGAAGTCCTGAACAAACTCAGGTAGCGTGTTTACCTCCTCACGGGGAGAAATAGAGTTAACCGAAAGACATGACGTCGGGCATTCACTACCCCATTTGGTGAGATCCCCAGTATTCCAATCAAACGTGGGATTATGCAACTGCAACCAGGGAAGACCTAATACCAGATCGGACGATAATCCCTGCATCAACAGTACAGAGCACTAACACTCCTCTGTACTGCATCAACAGTACAGAGGAGTGGAGTCGATACCCACTACCGGGACAGGATTAGGCAAATCAATAAAAGGCATTTTTAGAGACATAGCAAATTCCACAGACATGATATTAGCAGATGACCTTGAATCCACGAAGGCACTGCCGGTGGCAGACCGACCACCAAACGAGACCTGAAAGGGAAGCAAAATTTTATTGCGTTTCATATTAACGGGAAATACCTGTGCGCCCAAGTGACCTCCCCGATGATCACTTAGGCGCGGAAGTTTTCCGGCTGCTTATTCTTGCGCCTGGGACAGGTGTTCAGTTGATGCTTGTCATCCCCACAAAAGAAGCAGAGACCATTCTTCCTGCGGAACTCTCTACGTTGTCGGGGGGACACGTAGGCCCCGAGTTGCATAGGTACCTCCGAGTCTTCCGTGGAAGAGCGAGGAGACGGGACCTCGGGGGGAATCGCAGGGAAGTCAGAGGGGAAAACACTGAAACGTTCAAGCTGTCGTTCCTTGAGTCGTCGGTCAAGTCGTACTGCTAAGGCCATAACCTGGTCTAGGGAGTCAGAAGAGGGGTAGCTAACAAGCAGATCCTTCAGGGCGTTAGATAAGCCTAACCTAAACTGGCACCTTAGGGCAGGGTCATTCCACCGAGAAGCTACGCACCACTTTCTAAAGTCAGAACAGTATTCCTCAACAGGTCTCCTACCGTGACGTAAGGTCACCAGCTGACTCTCGGCCAAGGCAGTCCTGTCAGTCTCGTCGTAAATGATTCAGAGGGCAGAGAAAAAACGATCAACGGAGGAAAGTTCAGGGGCGTCAGGAGCCAAGGAGAAGGCCCACTCTTGGGGCCCTTCCTGGAGTCGGGATATAATGATTCCCACCCGCTGGTTCTCGGAACCTGAGGAGTGAGGTTTTAGACGGAAGTAAAGTCTGCAACTCTCCCGAAAGGAGAGAAAAGTCTTATGGTCCCCTGAGAACCGGTCAGGTTCTAGAGGTGAGGCGAGGGGTACTACTATGGCAGCGTCAGGCTGGTTGACCCTCTGAGCCAGGGCCTGGACCTGTAGGGAGAGGCCCTGCATCTGCTGGGTCAGGGTCTCAAGGAGGTCCATGATAGAGTAGGAGAAAGGGTAGACTAGGTAGCGGCTTGTGATTATGTTATGGCCGGAAGAAGGGGAAGGGGATAAGTGAGCCCTAATCTACCCACCGCCCTGTCCCTGCCTACTTGCAACGACCCGTCCTAGGCGACGGGGTACAACTGGGCGGCGGTCCCTACGCTGACTAAGTGCAAGGGAATACAAACAGGGAACAAGCAAGGGAAGGGGCAGTAGCCCACGGAACACCGTGAGGAAACCAGAGTGGTCAACGAGCCAGTCAGAATCAGGATGACACGAAGTATCCGAACGCAGAGCAAGGAGCAGAAAGCAAGCCGGGGTCAGAGCGAAGCAGGATAAGCGGAAGCTGTAGCAAGGCTGAAGCAAGGCAGTAGCAGGCTGGAGCAAGGCTGTAGCAAGGCCAGGAAACCAGGAAGAATCACAAGCAATGAGGAAGAGAAAACGGCAGGAGTAAATGGACAGGGGGCGGAGCTAACTCCGACTGACCAGGCCGCGATAGGCTCTCCCACTCCTGAGCCTGCCACCCTGATTGGTGGGAGCCGGAGTCAGTCTAAGAGGTCCGGCCTCAGGTGTAGATTGATTAATCCTGGGAGTATCCACAGAAGTAGTGCCTGGCAGATCCTTTACAATAGGGCAGCTGTGGGGGCATTCCACTGTATGGGGCAGTTATAGGGCACTATACTGTATGGGGCAGTTATGGAGGCATTAAGCTGTATGGGGCAGCTATGGTGACACTACCCTGTATGGGGGCAACTATGGGGAATTATACTGTATGGGGAGGCTATGGGGGCATTATACTGTATGGGGGAAGCTATAGGGGCATTATGCTGTATGGGGGAATATGATTGGGCATTATACCACATGGGGGCATCTGTGTGGGCTTTATACTGTATGGGTGCATCCATGTGGGCATTATACCATATGGTGGCAGCTATGGGGTCATTATACTGTATGAGCGCATTATACTGTGTGAGCGCAGCTAGAGGGCATTATACTGTGTTGCTAGGTGTGCCGCATCGGTTGTCTCTCTTTATGATATTTGAAAGTTGGGAGGTATGGAGGAATCCCCGGCCAAAGCATTGCCGACGCTCTTCCCAGGGATTCCGCTTCTGGAGAAGCCCCTGACGTCACTATACGTATATATGGACAGTGACATCAGAGGCTCCTCTTGGGAGACCCAATGGCACTATGTGAAGGGAGGAGGGGGTGTAGTGCTATCTACAGGAGGGTTTGTGGGACTAAGAGGAGGCTGTTCATTATGTCGCCATATATTCTCATTAGCCTCAGTTATACAATCTGTTTTAGTCCGGCACTGACCTCTTTACTTATTTTCTTTTAATTTATTGTTATGGTAACTCACTTATATTACTATATTGCTTGTGAAATGCACAAATGGTTTTATGCCCGAGTTACATAAAATAAGAAGATGAAAGAAAAATTACATCTCATTGATTGGTAGAGAAAGCAAACATGGCGAGGTGGAAGGAAATGTCAGGAAAGATGTTCGGGGGGGGGGTGCGCTAAACTGAGTCTTTGCCCCGGGTGCTGAAGAACCTAGCTGCGCCTCTGACAAACTAAATCGTATTAATGACAGCTTTATTGCACTGTGTATGTATAATTGAAGATTTGCCCCGAAAGTGTCCAATCCCAATATTCTTTACTGTGGGGACATTGGTCATTAAAGGAACATCCATTAAAATATAATCCTGGTAAAAAGCCTACCTACTATTACAAATATCATTTACAATTTCAATTTGAAATAAGGACTATGTTTGTGCTTCCAGACCAAAAACTTCCCAGATGCAATGAAGAACGAGTTTAGCTGTCCCTCTTTTTGCATTACTGAAATAGAGGGAACCATGTGGTCACAAATAATTTTATTTCCCTAACTAAAAGGGTCAAGGAGACAAAATTCAGTTAGTCAAAAGGAAGAGGTTCAAATGTGTCCATGTTATTTTTCTATGTTAGTTAAGCTGGTATTACACGGCCCAACATGGGCCATGTAAACAAGCGCCAATCAACGAGACAGCTCGTTCATCAGCGCTCGTTTGCTCCTTTTACTAGGAGCTAGTATGGGGACGAGCGCTCGTTACTCCGAATGCTCGTCCCCATACATTATTATCATGTTGTTAGCACGTCTCCTTGTTTACAAATGGAGATGTGCTGCAAACAACGATAATATTTTGGACATTTAAAACGATACAATCAGCCGATGAACTAGGGTTTGCTTGTTCATCTGTTGATCGCTGCCCTGTTTACACAGGGCAATTATCGGGAAGCAGCATTCTTTGAATGCTCATTTGTGTCACGGTTTGTGGGTATGTGGACCCACTAGGCCGCACCACCGTAGCGGCAAGGCAGCCGGCCAAACAGAGCACCCCAATAATTCAAAGTCCCGTACTAGGGTACCTGGGTAGTCCAGACAGTGGCCACAGCTCTTGCACGGATAGTGGTGGGTGCAGTCTGTAACGCAAGAAGTTGCGGATGACAGCAGGTTGTCGCAGGTTGTGCCAGACGTGACGAATCACACTGGACGTGGCAGATGACACAGGACGTGGCAGATGACACAGGACGTGGCAAATGACAGCAGGTGCAGTAGACACGACTCCAACACTAGTAAGCACAGGAACAAGAACACAGCACTGGATACAGGAACAGGTAACAGGGCACAGGAAACAACTGGAACGGGAAACACTAAGGGACCATTTGCAAGACAGACTTGGGATAAACTAACAATGCTCAGGCAAGGATCAGAAGGGCAGGGTCCTTCTTATAGTCCAGGAAATCATGTGAGTTGATGATGATGATTGTCTTCATGTGCGCGCGCTGGCCCTTTAAGAGCGGGCACGAGCGTGCGCGCGCACCCTATGGGACACAGCGGACGGGAGCGGAAGTGAGCGCTGGCGTCTCCTAGGAAGGAGATGGGGACAAGCGCTCACAGATCCATGGCTGCGGGCGTCGGGAGGTGAGTAAACCCGACGGCCCGTGGCCATGGACGCTACAATTTGCCTGATAATTGTAAAAATGCCTTTAGTCTACAAGAACAGCTAAATCATTCCTTATATTCACAGTAGAGCTCATGACGTTGATAGCATATGGTTTGGCGACTTATTTGCTCATTTGGCCACTTATGCTAAATTGATGAAACATACAAACTATGTCCCACATGCTAAAAATAATTAGAACTAAATGTTAGTTTAACTGTGTTTTTCCGAGAGTTATTAATGGTATGGGATCATTAATACCATGTTCCCAAATTAGAACTGGAAATTAATCTTTCATCTATAGATGGAATATGATTTTTTTCCATTTACTCTACAACTGCTTGCACTACATAATACAAACGGTCACATTCCAAACTGTGTAAATGATGCATTTGTGCATATGATTTGTTTTCACAAGGAAGCTTAGCAATTTGGTGCAGACGGAAGATCATGAATGATTTAATCAATTAAACAATAGCACATTCAGAGTTTTAGTCATTAATACACCAAGCTTTTTGAAGAACTACATGTTTAAAGTGGAAACTGTTAACAAAATCCCAAGTGAAATTTGCAAGCTTTGCTAACCAATAACTGTGTAACCCACAGTAAAGCTAAAAGTGAAATATAAACTGACCCACTATGTTGATTCTAAATGCAAAATCTAACAGGCAAATACTAAAAGTATGCTCTATGTTCAAGCCATTTTAAGCAACTATTTGGGAAATAATTACTGTGCAAGCTGTTCCTAAAATTGTAGCCGTAAATCACTATTGGGAACAATGAACCAGTCAGAAAAAAAAAAGACTATACTGTTCAACCACATATGGTAACTTCAGCAGGTGTATACACATGATAAACAATAAAGAAAAGTATCCAGACGTATGCAGCAGACTACACATAGGCATGAAATGTGTCCTTTTGGCATACGTATGGCAGGTTAAAGACTGGATGTAACGTCTATGGCCGCGGCCCGTCGTTCTGACTTACCCTTTGACGGCCGCGGCCATGGACATGTGAGTTCCCTGCAGCGTCGTCCCCCTGTGAGGCGCCGACACTCACTTCCTGGTATTGAGCCTATCTCCCGGAGGGCGCGCGCGCACGGTCTTAAAGGGCCAGTGTGCGCATAATTGCAGGAAGTCTGCAATCAAGCCCATAATGCTACTGGACTATAAAAAGGGCTCTGCCCACTTGTTCTTTGCCTGAGCGTTGTTCGTTACCGAAAGTTTGTCTTGCAAATGGTCTGCTAGTGTCTTCCAGTTTCCAAGTGTTCCCTGTTCCTGTATCCTGTATCCCGTGCTATCCTGGTCAAGTGCCGTGCTGAGCTTTTGTCATGTTGTGCTGTATTCCACGCCTGTTCTGCTACTCCACGCCTGACGTCTACCTGCTGCCTGGTCCCAGCCGAGCCTGCCTTGCTACTGTCCGAGTGGCCACAGGTACCCTTTCTGGACTACAGACTCTGTACTATACCTGTTTGGCCAGCTGCCATCCCACTACGCGGTACGGCCTAGTGGGTCCACACCCCGGATCTATTTTTTTTTTTTAAACTCTTCAGAACAACAAACCACAAAAAAATGATGTGTTAAATTTTGTGTTTTCTTTTTTTATATAGTGGAAGTCAAGAGAAGACTTATGTAACTGTATAAATATATGTCTGTATCCCCTTTCACAGTATATGTTTTAACCCTTTCAGGACCGAGGTAATTTTGGCCCTTGAGGACCAGCCCCATTTTTTCAAATCTGACGTGTCATTTTATGTGGTAATAACTCTGGAATGCTTCTGCCTATCCAAGCGATTCTGAGATAATTTTCTCGTGACATATTGTACTTTATTTTAGTGCAAAAATTTGGTCACTAAATTCATAGCTTATTTGTCAAAAACACCAAAATTATCCAGACGTAAGCGGCAGACTACACATAGGCATGAAATGTGTCCTTTTGGCATACGTATGGCAGGTTAAAGACACAATCTATTTTTTTTAAACTCTTCAGAACAACAAACCACAAAAAAATGATGTGTTAAATTATGTGTTTGTTTTTTTTATATAGTGGAAGTCAAGGAAATACATATTTAACTGTATATGTAACTGTATAGGTATATGTCTACATCCCCTTTCACAGTATATGTTTTAACCCTTTCAGGACCGAGGTCAATTTGGCCCTTGAGGGCCAACCCCATTTTTTCAAATCTGACGTGTCATTTTATGTGGTAATAACTCTGGAATGCTTTTGCCTATCCAAGCGATTCTGAGATTGTTTTCTCATGACATATTGTGCTTTATGTTAGTGGAAAAATGTGGTCACTAAATTCATAGCTTATTTGTGAAAAACACCAAAATGTAAAGAAAATGTGCAAAAAATGTTTTCATTTTTAATGTATCTACTTGTAAAACAGATAGTAATACCACACAATTTTTTTGCTAATTAACATCCCCATATGTCTTTATATTTGCATTAGATACATATCCGCGCACAACATCTTGATCCCGGATAGAGTCAGGACAGAACTTCCGCCGTGGCTGAAGAGGAGGGTAAGATTAATATCTCTGTCTGCTGAAGCTGATTGGCAGGGTCCGACTCCCGGGAGCCGGCCAATCAGCTGTTTTGAAGGGGCCGCTGCACTCGTATGAGAGCTGCTTCCCCTTCATTCCGGTCACTTGCTCACACTGTGAATCCGTGTCGGCGATTCACAGTGTGAGCGAGTAAGAGAAATGAAGGGGAAGCAGCTGTCGTACGAGTGCTGCGGCCCCTTCAAATCCGCTGATTGGCCGGCTCCCGGGAGACGGACCTCGACACATCAGCTATTGATGGCCTATCCTGAGGATAGGCCATCAGTGTTTAGGGACTGGACAACCCCTTTATGCCTACGATGTAGCAGGCTTAGAGGGCCCATGTGACAGGATCACAGATTGTGTGATGCTGTCTGCTGGGCCCTGTATCTAAGCCAATCACATGGTAGGCTTAGATACATGGCCCATGTGTGATCCTGTCTGATGGACCCTGTATATAAGCCTACCACATGGTAGGTTTAGATACAGGGCACCAGCACACAGTAATCTTATACTGTATAAGATTACTGTCTGCTGGACCCTATATCTAAGCCTACCTTGTGGTAGACTTAGATACAGGGTCCCACAGACAGTATCACACATGGGACCTGTGTCTAAGTCTAACTTATGTGTTACTAATCATTTTTTGTGTGTTTTCTTACAGGTTCGGTCGTTGGACTACGTCAGATTCGAGGACTACTTCGATGCCGCCTTTTTTTATTATCAATAAAATGGTTAAAGAGGGCTGCTTGGGTTTTTTTTTATTTCAATAAAATATTTTTTCTATGTCTTTTGTGGTTTTTTTTTAAACTATATTACTACCGCCTTAGTAATGGCCGCCGGCTGATTGACAGCATCCATTGCTAAGGCGGGGCTTAGTGTTAGCTGGTGCAGAGGCTAACACTAACCTCCATTATTACCCCAGTACCCACCACCACCAGGGGTGCTGGGAAGAGCCGGGTACGATCCAGTACCTGACCATCTGTAGTGATGGTCGGCCACCGGGGCGGCCGCAGGCTGGTAGTATCAGGCAGGGATAGGCCAGAAACAGTGGCCCTTCCCACCCTGGTAATGCTAGGCTGCTGCCGCTGCTTTATTGTATCTGGCTGGTAATGAAAAATGGGGGGGACCCCACGTCATTTAAAAAAATAAAAATAAAAAAATTATTGGAAAGAACGATTTGGGGTCCCCCCCCAATTTTCAGAACCAGCCAGATACAACACAGCAGCAGCAGCCTAGCATTACCAGGGTGGGGATGGCCACTGTTTTGGCCTTCCCCAGCCTGATACTACCTGCCTGCAGCCGCACGGGGCCTGACCGTCACTACAGATGGTCGGGTACTGGTTCGTACCCCGCTCTTCCCAGTACCCCTGGTGGCGGAGGGTACCGGGGTAATAATGGGGGTTAGTGTTAGCCTCTGCATCTGCTAACATTAAGCCCCGCCTTAGTAATGGAGGTTGTCAATCAGCCAGTGGCCGTTACTAAGGCGGTAATAATAAAGTTTAAAAAAATACAAGGACATAGAAAAAATATTTTATTGAAATAAAAAAACACAACCCCCATTAACCATTTTATTGAGAATAAAAAAAACGCTGTCATTGAAGTAGTCCTTGTATCCGAAGTAGTCCAACAAGCGAACTATTATTATTCTTACCTTTCCTGGGTCCAGCGCTGAAGCCGTAATGTCAGCGAGCTGAGCCCTGTATCTAATCCAATCATGTGTGATACTGTCTGCTGAGCCAATGTATCTAATCCGATCATGTGTGATACTGTCTGCTGGGCCCTATATCTAATCCAATCATGTGTGATACTGTCTGCTGAGCTACTGTATCTAATCCCGTCATGTGTGATACTGTCTGCTGGGCCCTATCTCTAGTCCTATCATGTGTAATACTGACTGCTGAGCCACTGTATCTAATTCTATAATGTGTGATACTGTCTGCTGAGCTGTGTATCTAATCCCATCATGTGTGAAACTGTCTGCTGGGACTTATATCTAATCCTATCATGTGTGATACTGTCTGCTGAGCCGCTGTATCTAAGCCTATCGTGTGATACTGTCTGCTGGGCCTTATATCTAATCCTATCATGTGTGATACTGTCTGCTGAGCCACTGTATCTAATCCTATCATGTGTGATACTGTCTGCTGGGCCACTGTATCTAATCCTATCGTGTGATACTGTCTGCTGAGCCAATGTATTTAATCCTATCCATAGTTGATAGGGTCATAGTGCTGTAGATATGCTGTCTCCTATACACACACACAATTTTTTGGCGCGGACACATATGTATTGGGGCTATTTCCCCTGACATTTTAAGACCTTAGTGAAGCCCCTGGCTGCTAGTGCTGCATTGTTGGGTCACTTAGGAGACCCAGCGATGCCGCTGAAAGCTGCGGACCGTCGGCCATGAGAAGTTTGCGGGGGGGGCCTAATAAGGACTTTTGCATCGGGGCCCATGAGCCTTTCGCTACGCCCCTGGTGGAACACACTTTCTACTGTCATAGTTCTTTTGCCATATTAACTAATTGTTCACTGCCTTAGGGCTTATTCAGACGAACGTATTTTCACGTGCGACGCAAAATAAGCGCGACGCAAAGACCTATGTTAGTCAATGGGGCCGTTCAGACTGTTAGTGATTTTCACGCAACGTATGTCCGCTGCGTAAAACTCACGACATTTCCTATATTTGCCCGTTTTTCACGCATCACACACCCATTGAAGTCAATAGGTGCGTGAAAACCGCGCACGGACGAACCTTTTGCGCGCGCAAAACACAGCGTTTTTTGCGCACGCAAAACGAACACGTTCGTGTGAATCCGGCCTTAACCTAATGGTTACCTCTCTAGATGATATTGTTGGTGTTAATCTTTCTTGCCCCCACATAGGGTTCATTGTGGAAGCTTGCTCCTTTTGGCTTACTTTAGTTTGCTATATTTAGCTACTGTACAACCTTTATATTACCTCTCTACTATTTAGTTGCTATAGTGTGCAGTATCATGTTTTCTTTTATTGTTGGTACTCTGATTTGTTAGACACTTTATTTTGTTATAATTGTTACTTAGCTGGTGATGCTAAAAAAAAAAATGAGCAATTAAAGTAGTAGACACTCAAATGTTGCCATACTTTTTATGTGTACTTACCAAAACCTGGTGTGCAAGAGGGCCTTATGTGAATTTGTATTTTTCTACTGCTGTCTGAAAAAGGCACATGTATGTTTTCTTATATATCAATCAGGCCATGATCAGGAGATCTCATAAATGCAAGTTCAAACTGGCAACACCCAGAGTAACCTGTGTGATTCATATTAGTTACAAATGTGGACTTGTTCATAAAGAAAGGCAGGATGTGCCCAACAAAACAACCACAATACTTACCAAAACTACCTCAAGCCATTCCAAATGAGATAGATATCTCAATTGCCACTTCCACATAATCACATACTATGAACATAGACAATATATCTACTCCGCAACCGCTGTCCAAGCAAATCAGCCCCTTTCTTCTGTTTAGCTTTTTTGTGTCATTTGTATTTATTTTTTTACATTTTCCATGGAAACAGCTACGTAAAACTGTACAATGACGTAAAGTTTGACAAACCCTTCCTTTCCCAAAGATTACTACAGATACTAAACGAACAAGTATACGACGTACTGTATATCACATGTATTTCCACCCTTATTTAAGGTGTCAAAACAAATGAATTTCCATATTTCATTAGTCATGATAAACTCTTGCCATCACAGATTATGGTACAATATATGTTCTACATTTCTTGGATTTATTTATTTTTTTGGCGTGTGGGCTTTTTATGCAATAATGCAAAATGTTTTTTTTTTTTCTCATGTGCTTAGGTTTAAAAACAATGGACCTAATTTATCAAAGAAATCTATCAGAAATGCCTTGTTGTCCATAGCAACCAACCAGAGCTCCACATTTATTTATTTTTTATTTGACTGCACCGGAATAATGAGGGCTGCACTGTGGTTGCTATGGGCAACAAGGCAACATTTTCTATTAGGAAATTTTGATAAATAAGGGTCAAAGTTTGCATATTGCAATATAAACGCAAATTATTGCTATTATATTTATTATTATTAATAATAATAATAATTCATGATAATAATAATAATATTGTTTACCGCAAAATACATAAAATTGTGATGTGAAAATACCCCCCAAAAATGTTTTCACTAGTCTTTTTTTTTTTTATGTCTTTTGGCATCTATTTAATATTTGGTTTATTAATTATTATTCAGCATTTTTTTCCTAGGACAGATCTGTGTCGATTCCAGAAATATTTAAATTAATTTACTGCTGACATATCACATCAGCTGGAAATTCATCCCAGGTATCCACTACTCTTTTCGAAAGAGAATGCTTTCTAATATTACTCCTGATCTGTAACTCCGCTTCTTTAAAAAAAAAAAATGTGGCTCCTGAATCTTATCTATGATTTTGAATTCAGTTCCACTCCCTTTATTTCTTCTTTCCTCAACTTCATAAAATGAGGTTCTCTCAGAGAGTTAATTATATAAATGAACCTCTACTTGACAGATACAATGTATATAATATATAGCCTTTTTGTACTGGCATACAGATATATATGCTAATACATTATAGTTGTAAAATAAAGGTAAAAAATAAAAATCTTTTGAATTTAGAGCATCAGTCGGGATTTTTGTGCCTTTTTTGTTGCAGCACTATTCTTCAGTACATTACAATAAACATAATCTAATATTCTGTCCATTCTGGACACCGGATAGATATTCATCAACAGTCCTTTTAAGACCAAACAATAAATCATTCAAGTTTACACAGAACTATACTTTTAATTCTGATCCTTGATCGTTGGTTTAAAAAATCATTCTGAAAATCAATTCACATTACCATCATAGCAATCATCAGGGACCAGGTTTCACCCTTTATCGGATGGCATCATGATTGCACAGTGATGGCTCTCCCAAAAGTCTTCTAGGTATCATAAACATACATGTCATTACGAGCAGTATTTACATTTACCAATACTGCCACAACCGACTATGGTTTTAGCGATGCGCAATCAATTTAGATCAATGATAAACAAGTTTTATTTTTTATCTTTATTACACTGGGCAATTATCGTTTCAAGTCTTTGGAAATTAACGAGTTGTAATGGTAATTACCCAGCGTAAACAGGTCTTAAATCAATCTTTAGGAAACAGTTAACACGCCTAAAATTATTGATCAAGGCAAGTTTTTCTACAGCACTGCAAGAGTTCTATAGCATGACGGTATGTTCATACTACAATGACACCTCCTGTATGAGGTCTACAGAGGAGAATTTGTTGCATGTTAGCTGTTGAGGGCTTACTTCATTATTTGTCCTTCCCATGTAGAAGCTAAAATATAGTGACTGCAGACTTAGTCATCCTGTTTCCCCATTGTTTAAGAGCTCTGATGTCAGTTAGAAAAGGAAGATGTTTCTAAACTGATACCCCTTCAGGCTGGTCTCAGAAGGTGGCTTTTACTGCTATTGAAAGGTGCACCAAAATGATATATTGATAAAAGGGTTTGCCTGAATATTATTGCTCAATTTATCTTTGTATGTTTTATATTAGACGATTTTTTTTTTTTTAAGTTTTTAGTTTTTGGTAAATATGAGAATATGCAGAGCTTTAGTTAAAGTGAATCTCCATCTTTGAATCATTAGTTACATGGTTAGTAAATGTAAAATCTGATATCTTTGTAACATATCTTTACCTTTGTTGATGCTTTTACCTATTTTTCAGTTTGTTTCTGATAAGTTCAACGTAGAAGAAAATATTTAGCTGTATTGGAAAACTCCAACAAGCAGGTTGATTTAAAAAAATCTTATTATACTTATGAGGCCGGGTTCCTACGTGTCGGATACGCTGTGTAAAAACTGTGCAGCGTATCTGACCTGGAACCTGCAGTACATTCTGTCCGAAAAATCGCATCACATTGTGGTGCAGTTTTTCAAACTGAATTTCTGAATGAAAAAAAAACAAAACGTCGATACTTACCCCCTCACTTTTCTCTGCGCGTAGTCCAGCCTCCTACGATGACATTGCAGGCCATGTGACGCTGCAGCCTGTGATTGGCTGCAGCCAGTGGCGTAACTACCTCTATAGCAGCCGTAGCGGCTTCTACGGGGCCCGCAGCATGAGGGGGGCCGTGCCCCCCACCGGCACAGGCTCCCCTTCCCATGGCCAGAGGCTCCGCTAGCAGCCGCTATGGCTGCTACAGCGCGACGCCACTGGAGGGGTTGTTCCTACAAAAGACATGCATCCCCTATACACAGGATAGGGGATACATGTGTGATCGCTGGGACGCCCAGCGATAAAGAGAACGGGCGACCGATAGTCCCCCGAAGTTCTCCATGACAAACCTCGGACTTCCGGTGTCTGTCTGCAGCTCCATAGAAATGACTTGCGCACCGGTCACGCTTGTGCGCATGCGTGACCAGCGCTCCTTTCATTTTTATTGAACTGCGCAGAAGCCGGAAGTCTGAGGTTTGTCATGAAAAACTTCGGGGGACTTTTGGTCCCCCGTTCTCCTTATCGCTGCCAGCGATCAAACATGTATCCCCTACCCTGTGGATAGGGGATGCATGTCTTTTGTAGGACAAACTATATGCCATTATTTTTGGGGGGGCTATATGGCGTCACCTACAGGGGGCGTCTGTATGGCGTTATCTACAGGGGGATTTGGGGCTGTAAGACGTTATCTACAGGGGGGGCTGTAAGGCGTTATCTACAGAGGGCTGTGTATGGCGCTATCTCCAGGGGGCTGTGTATGGTGCTATCTATAGGGAGGCACTATTGACAAGGGGGGGTTGTGTAATACCCAGCATAGGGGGGGCCCCAGTCAAACGTTTGCTATGAGGCCCAGTCTTTCCTAGTTACGCCCCTGGATGCAGCGGTCACATGGGATGAAAAGTCATCTCAGGAGGCCAGACTGCTGGAAGAAGGCGGGCGTTCTGGGTAAGTATGATTTCTTTTTGTTTTCCGTAGTTGCGATTTTTGCGGCGTAATCACTGCGAATAAGCCGCAAAAGTCTCAACACTTAGCTTTCTGTTGATGGATTTGCATCCCCATTGAATTCAGTGGGGAAAACCCGCAACAGAAAATCAACTAAAACGCAGCATAAATGGACATTCTGCGCAATTAACCCCTTCCCTCTTTGGCCACTTTTTACCTTCCTGACAGAGCCTCATTTTTCAAATCTGACGTGTTTCCCTTTATGTGGTAATAACTTCTGAATGCTTTCACCTATCCAAGCGATTCTGAGACTGTTTTCTCATGACACATTGGACTTTATGTTACTGGCAAAATTTGCTTGATACGTTCAGTATTTAATTGTGAAAAACACCAACATTTTGTGAAAAATTTAAAAAATTTGCATTTTTCTAAATTTAAATGTATCTGCTTGTAAGACAGGCAGTTATACCACACAAAATTGTTGCTAATTAACATCCCCATATGTCTACTTTAGATTGGCATCATTTTTTAAATATCGTTTTATTTTTCTAGGAGGTTACAAGGCTTAGAACTTTAGCTGCAATTTCTCACATTTTCAAGAAAATTTCAAAAGGCTATTTTTACAGGGGCCAGTTCAGTTGTGTCTTTGAGGGCTTTATATATTAGAAACCCCAAATAAGTCCCCCCATTTTAAAAACTTCACCCCTCAAAGTATTCAAAACAGCATTTAGAAAGTTTCTTAACCCTTTAGACGTTTCACAGGAATTAAAGCAAAGTAGAGGTGAAATTTACAAATTTCCTTTTTTTTTTGCAGAAATTCATTTTTAATCCATTTTTTTTGTAACACAGAAGGTTTTACCAGGTTTTACCAGGGAAATGCAACTCAATATTAATTGCCCATAGTCTGCAGTTTTTAGAAATATCCCACATGTGGTCCTAGTGTGGTAATGGACTGAAGCACCGGCCTCAGAAGCCAAGGAGCACATAGTGAGTGTTGGGGTCTCCTATTTATTAGAAAATATTTTAAGTACCATGTCAGGTTTGAAGGGCTCTTGCGGTGCCAAAACAGTGGAAACCCTGCAAAAGTGACCCCCATTTAGGAAACTAGACCCCTCGAGGAAATTATCTAGGGGTATAGTGAGCATTTTGACCCCACAGGTTTATTGGAGAAATTATTGGACCTAAGCCGTGAAAATTAAAATCTACATTCCTGCAAAGAAAATGTAGGTTTAGGTAATTTTTTCTAATTTCCACAAGGACTAAAGGAGAAAAAGCACGCCCCATTTGTAAAGCAATTTTTCCTGATTAAAATAACACCGCACATGTAGTCCTAAATGGCTGTTTGGATACACGGCATGGCTTAGAAGGGAAGGCGTGCCATTTGGCTTTTGGAGTACAGATTTTGCTGGATTGGTTTCTGGTTGCTATGTCGCATTTGCAAAGCCCCTGTGGGACTAAAACAGTGGAAACCCCCTACAAGTGACCAAATTTTGGAAACGACACCCCTCAATGTTTCAGATTTTATTAGGATTGGGCAGTGAAAATAAAAAAAATCCTTGTTCTTCAATAAGATGTAGCTTTAGCTCAAAGTTTTTCATTTTCTCAATAAAGGAAAAAAAGAACCACAACGTTTGTAAAGCAATTTCTCCTGAGTATGGCAATACCCCATATGTGGTCATAACCTGCTGTTTGGGCACACGGTACGGCTCAGAAGGGAAGGAGCGCCATTTGGCTTTTGGAGTGCAGATTTTACTGGATTGGTTTCTGTGCACTATGTCGCATTTGCAAAGCTCCTGTGGGACCAAAACAGAGGAAACCCCCCACAAGTGACCCCAGTTTGGAAACTACACTCATCAAGGTATTCACCTAGGGGTGTAGCGAGCATTTTAACCCCGCAGGTGTTTTGCAGAAATTAGTGTGCACTCGATGTTGCAGAGTGAAAATTTTATTTTTTCCATAGATTTGCCAATATGTGGTGCCGAACTTGTGCGACCATAACAAGACAGCTCTCTAATTATTATGCTGTGTTTCCCAGTTTTAGAAACACCCTACATGTGGCCCTAATCTTTTGCCTGGACTATTGACAGGGCTCCTGAGTGAGAGCGTACCATGCGAAATTGAGGCTTAATTTAGCAACTTACACAGTAGTGGTTCACAATTGCAGAGGCTCTGATGTGAAATAATAAAAAAACTGCTGAGAAGTGACCCCATTTTGGAGACTACACCCCTCAAGGTATTTATTAAGGGGTGTAGTGAGCATTTTCACCCCACAGGTCTTTTCCATAAATGATTGCGCTGCGGATGGTGCAAAGTAAAAATTTACATTTTTCCCTAGATATGCCATTTCAGTGGGAAATATGTCGTGCCCAGCTGGGGTTTGGTCACGCTGTAGGGCTCAGAAGGGAAGGAGCGCCATTAAGCTTTTGGAGCGTGGATTTTGCTTGGTAGTAGTTTTGTTTGGAGTTTTACTGGTGTTTCAGTTTATAATGTGGTAAACAATAAAATTATCCATAGATGTGTATTACGCTGTGACACAATCCTTTCTGCAGCTGTCCAGTGTCGCACTGATAAATGGTGTCCTTACTTATCTCCCATTTGGTCCACACTCCGCACCTTTGCAGTTTGAGGAATTTTGCTGGGAAGTGTTGTCCTGGTAGAATACGGGCACCCTCTCTTCCAGCAGATATGTCTGGGCCCTCCCCTTCCTGGTTCCCTAATTTTAGTGCCTTGATAATTCACCTCTTGAAACAGAAGAAATGTTCCCCTCGGGCCGGCACAACTGCATATTTTTCTTTCCTGACTTATTGGAGCCTTAACTTATTTTATTTTTTCATAGACGTAGTGGTATGACGGCTGTGTTTTTGCGGGACGAGCTGTAGTTATTATTGGTACCATTTTGGGGTACATGCAACTTTTTGATCACTTGTTATCCTTTTTATTGGGAGGCAAGGTAATAAAAAAACAGCAATACTGACATCGTTTTTTTAGTTTTTTTTATACAGCGTTCACCATGCGTTATAAATTACATGTTACCTTCATTCTGCGGGTCAGTACGGTTCCGGTGATACCTAATTTATAGAACTTTTTTTATGTTTTACAACTTTTTGCACAATAAAATTACTTTTGTAAATATAATGTATTTTTTCTGTCACCAAGTTGTAAGAGCCAAAACGTTTTAATTTTTTTTGTCAACGGAGCTGTCTGAGGGCTTGTTTTTAGCAAGACTAGTTATAGTTTTTATAGGTACCATTTTTGGATACATGCGACTTTTTGATACACTTTTTATTTAAATTTTTGTAAGACAAAGTGACCAAAAAAATGCAATTCTAGTATTATTTTTTAGGTGGTTTTTACTGCGTTCACTGTGAGGGACAACTAACATAATATTTTTATAGTTCAGGTCGTTACGGACGCGGCGATACCAAATATATATGGTTTTATTATTTTTTTATAATAATAAATTACTTGATAAGGGAAATAGTGCGATCGTGTCTTATGTTATTACTTGAAACTTTTATTTTATTTTTACAACTTTTATTTTAACTTTTTTTACACTTTTTTTTTAGTTCCACTAGGGGACTTGAAGGTCTAACTGCTTGATTGATGTTCTAATACATTGCACTACCTATGTAGTGCAATGTATTAGAACTGTCAGTTATTCACTGACAGCAAGCCGAACAGGCTCCAGCTCCGGTCGGGGCCTAATTCGGCTTCCGTAATGGCAGACATAAGGCCATTGTTAGGCCTTCTGTTGCCATAGTAGCAGTCGCCAACCTTGCCATCCCATGGCAGGCTGCAGATTTGCTACAAACCGCTTTGATGCAGTGATCGCATTGGATCGCTGCATCGAAGGGGTTGATGGCAGGAATCGGAGCTATCTCCGGTTCCTGCCGTTACAGTGGGATGTCCACTGTAACATACAGCGGACACCCACTGCTGATGACGCCAGCTCAGCTTCTGAGCTGGAAGCTGAGCCGGCACCATCTTGCCGATGGTACCGGAAGGCGTTTAGGCCCCGCCGCCGAGCGGGGCATAGGAGGCTTCCGTTGCTGGCAGACCGGGAGGTAAATATTAGGCGTCCGATCGTCTTTGCAGCCACCGGCAACCCAGTGATCACGTTGCTGGTGTGCCGGTGGCTAAAAACTCCTCACATGCTGCGATCTCTATGGATCTTAATCGGTCGGATCGGATGCTATCTCCGGTCCTGGCCGATACCTCAGGGTGCAAGCTGTAACATACAGCTGTTACCTGGCGGTGATGGTGTGGGCTCAGCTCCTGAGCCCGCACTATCACCGCAATGTAATGGTACTGCGCTTTGCGGGAAGCCCTTCCCAATTGCGCCGTATATACGGCGCATGTTGGGAAAAGGTTAAATTCTGCATCGCAGGTCAGTTTATTAACGTTTACACTGCAGTTGTTTTCCGTAGCGTGGGCATGAGATTTTCTAAATCTTATCGACTTTGCTGCTACTGTAAATGCTTCCATTGCGGAAATTCCACAGCGTTTACGCTACGTGGAAACCCGGCCTTATGGTTTGTGTGAATAACTGATATATATTAGCTAAACTAACTTCCACACACAGTAACATAGTTTGTAAAAATGAAAAAAGATATGTCGATCCAATTCAGTCTATTATTCTGCAATGTTAAATTACAGGAAGGCAAAACCCCCATGAGGCAAAAGCTAATTTTCCTCCTTTTAGGGAAAAATTCCTTCCCGACTCCAATATATGGCGAAATCAAAATCCCTGCCTCAACGACCAATCTCCAGTAATCGAGTAGACATAACTTGCAATATTATAACACTCCAGGAAGACATCCAGGCCTCTTTTGAACTCTTTCAGTGAATTCACCACAACAATTTCCTCTGGCAGAGAGTTCCATAGTCTCACTGCTCTTACAGTAAAGAATCCCCTTCTATGTTAGTGTAGTAACTTCCTTGCCTTTAGGCTGGGTTCACACGAGCATGTTACGTCCGTAACGTGTTTCGGCCGCAAGTCCCGGACCAAACACACTGCAGGGAGCCGGGCTCCGAGCATCATAGTTATGTACAACGCTATTAGTCCCTGCCTCGCTGCGGGACAACTGTCCCGTACTGTAATCATGTTTTCAGTATGGGACAGTAGTTCCACGGAGAGGCAGGGACTCCTAGCGTCGTACATCACTATGATGCTAGGAGCCCGGCTCCCTGCAGTGTGTTCGGTCCGGGACTTGCGGCCGAAATACGTTCCGTCCATTACGGACGTAACATGCTCGTGTGAACCCACCCTTAGACGCAGAGGGTTTCCCCTTGTTGTAGTTACAGTGCTGGGTATAAATAGATCATGAGAGAGATCTCTGTATTGACCTTTGATACAATTATACATAGTTATAAGGTCACCCCTCAGCCATCTTTTTTCTAAACTCAATAACCCTAATTTTGATAATATTTCTTGGTTCACCCATTCCGTTTATTACTTGCTTAGTTGCCTGTCTTTGAACCCGCTTAAGCTCTACTATGCCTTTCTTAAGCACATTATGCCCTAAACTGTACACAATACTCTATGTGCAGTCAATACTAGAGATTTATAAAGTGGTAGAACTATGTTCTTGTCATGTGCATCTATGCATTTTGATGCACCCCATGATTTTACTTGCCTTGGCAGCAACTGCCTGACACTGGCTGCTACTGTTAAATTTACTGTCAACTAAAATTCATAAGTCCTTATCAATGTCAGTTTTACCCATATTTTTCCAATTTAGTATGTAATGGGGACATGTATTTTCTCTCATGATACTCCTTTTTATATAAACATTCCAATAATATAACAAATAATTTTCCCTGTACGTGTTAATGATCAGGGGCGTAACTGAGAAGTACAGAGGTTTGAGTCACACCAGGGGCCTTAGAGACTAAGGGGGCCCAAAGGCCACATAAGGGAGTAGCACTGTTCATACTGTTCACACCGTACTGTGACATCACTATTTAATATGCTATTTAACTGTGTGCGTTATCCTTACATTATAACGCTGTATTTGTTATTCCTGTGTTGTGACATCTCGATTAATTTTCCATATACTGTGACATCACTGTGCACATTATTCCCATAATGTGATATCAGTGTGTGCAATAAATGATTTCTATGATTTTACAGTGTTTTTTTATCCATGTACTTTGGCATCACTGTGATTTGTTATTCCTGTTTTGTGAAATTACATTGTAAAAGGGTAACCCAAATAGACAGCGAAAATGCACAGAGTTTGCGTGGGGGCCTAGGAAAATCAAGTTATGCTTCTGCTAATGATTAAATTGGGGGATTAAAGTGTTAATGAGCTAGTCAGACTCACCATTAAACACTTCAAATATTGAATAATGACATAAAAAATAATGATACATCTGTCAACAGCAGCTTATTGACAGTGTCCAGATAGCAAAGAAATTCTAAATCGCAAGGAATAAAAACAAACTGAAATATATATGAATGCAACAAAAAAGGTAATAAAAGATGTATTACACAACTGCTAGATTTTATAGCTGCTCTTTTGAATAATGAATAAGAAAGCACTAATATCAATGTATCATGTCCATTATTATGTTTTAGATACATATTAACATCAGTTAAATGTAAAATCAAGAACACATTAAGGGTATGCTCACACGCTTAGCAAAAAACGTCTGAAAATACAGAGCTGTTTTCAAGGGAAAACAGCTTCTGATTTTCATGACTTATTTTAAGCAACTCGCGTTTTTCGCTGTGTTTTTTACCGCCGTTTTTGGAGCTGTTTTGCTATAGAGTCAATGAAAAACGGCTCCAAAAACGGCTCAAGAAGTGACATGCATTTCTTTTTTGCGGGTGTTTTTTAACGCGGCCGTTTTTCAAAACGGCCGCGTAAAAAACGCCCCGTCGGAACAGAGCGCCATTTTTCCCATTGAAATCAATGGGCAGATGTTTGGAGGCGTTCTGTTTCCGATTTTTCATCAGTTTTTTGGCCATTTACGGCCGAAAATAATAACTTAGATGTGAACGATTACACGTGGATCCTGCGTGTCAGAGACACGCAGGACCCTCTGACACTGAACCGGTCAGTCCTGCGGACTCGACAGGAACAGGATTTAGCACTACAGCTGTATCTCAAAACAAATGTTTAAGACTAATTATAAAGTTACATCAAACCTGACCTGTTTATTAAAGAGGCTCTGTCACCAGATTTTGCAACCCCTATCTGCTATTGCAGCAGATAGGCGCTGCAATGTAGATTACAGTAACGTTTTTATTTTTTAAAAACGAGCATTTTTGGCCAAGTTATGACCATTTTTGTATTTATGCAAATGAGGCTTGCAAAAGTCCAACTGGGCGTGTTTACAGTAAAAGTACAACTCGGCGTGTATTGTGTGTGTACATCGGGGCGTTTTTACTTCTTTTACTAGCTGGGCGTTCTGACGAGAAGTATCATCCACTTCTCTTCAGAACGCCCAGCTTTTGGCAGATCACGCTGTGACGTCACTTCCCCAGGTCCTGCATCGTGTCAGACGAGCGAGGACACATCGGCACCAGAGGCCACAGTTGATTCTGCAGCAGCATCAGCGTTTGCAGGTAAGTAGCTACATCGACTTACCTGCAAACGCCGATGCTGCTGCAGAATCATCTGTAGCCTCTGGTGCCGATGTGTCCTCGCTCGTCCGACACGATGCAGGACCTGTGAGTGACGTCACAGCGTGATCTCTCGAGAACACGCTGTCTGCACTGCCAGAAGCTGGGCGTTCTGAAGAGAAGTGGATGATACTTCTCGTCAGAACGCCCAGCTAGTAAAAGAAGTAAAAATGCCCCGATCTACGCACATAATACACGCCCAGTTGTACTTTTACTTTTCAACACGCCCAGTTGTACTTTTGCAAGCCTCATTTGCATAACTACAAAAATGGTCATAACTTGGCCAAAAATGCTCGTTTTTTAAAAATAAAGACGTTACTGTAATCTACATTGCAGCGCCTATCTGCTGCAATAGGAGATAGGGGTTGCAAAATCTGGTGACAGAGCCTCTTTAAGAAAAAGAATTGCCCATCAAAGTGGAAAAGTTAACTTGCATGGTATTTTAGTCTTATTGCATAGTTGGTGTTACATAGACATGCTCCAAAATATTGTTTTGTTACTCTGTGATGTAAAGAGATGTGGTGTGTTTTTCCACCTTTTCCCATTGAAGCAAAAATTGGCAGAAAGCCTGGCCGGAAGTGAGTTTTTAGTCCGTATACAAAGACATAAAAAAGTCTGAGCAAAATATAGAACCTGGGGATGAGAAAAAAATATGACAAAAATAAACTAGACATATATTATCCAGACTGTACACAGGAACAATTGAAAAACAATGACGTGCGAATTTAGTCATGCAACATGTATAAAGGAAATTTGACAAACTGTGAATATAAATGATACATCAATGAATACAAGCAAGATTTGTGCTTCAAACTGTAGTATTAATCCTTCCCCACTAAGTAGTCTTTCTCACAGACTAGAAGATTTTATTAACCCCTTAATGACCAGCCTATTTTAAACCTTAATGACCAAGGTAATTTTTAAGTTTTTCCATCATCGCATTCCAAGAGCTATAACTTTTTTATTTTTGCGTCGATATAGCTGTATAAGGTCTTGTTTTTTGCGGGACAAGTTGTATTTTTTAATAGAACCATTTTGAGGTACATATTCTTTATAGATTAATTTTTATAAACTTTTTTTTGGGGGGAATAGAAAAAAACCTGACATTTCGCCACTCTTTTTCGCGTCCTAAATCTACGCCGTTTACCGTGTGGTATAAATAACACAATAACTTTATTCAGCGGGTTGTTACGATCGCAACGATACCAAATTTGTATAGATTTTGTATGTTTTACTACTTTTACACAGTAAAAACCCTTTTTTTTTTTATAACATATTTTTATTGAATTTTTTCAAAACAAACACAAATCTTACAGTAATGCATTACCATAATAATAAACATTACAAAAAATGTACAAAAGAACATGAGATAGTAAAATACTTCCTAACAAAATAGGTTTAATCGTGGATGGTATTTCCCAAGGCTATCGACCCTCCTTCATCCCCTCTGTCCTTCCCATCCTTTTATCTCACATGTCGGGTAGTCCTGTACACATAGTTACATAAACTCGCGTAGCTGCCTAACTAACATATCAAAACAATACAGAGAACAAAAAACAAATGAGAGCATACAAAACATCTGGAGCTTCGTGGAACAGTTCACCCACTCAGGCAGCTAGTCCGCAAGAAGAAAGAAATCAAAGAGGAGATATACTCTTTACTCCCGTGGTATTTTCAGTGCCCCTAAAGTGCCCTTGAGATCTTCTATCAAGTACCAAGGCGTTCCTGTGAATGGGCCTATGATGTCCCTTCATTCTGTGCTAGTGAAATAGTTTGTGAGGAAAAGCTTCCATTTCTCAAAGATTTTTTTACTCTGCGTGTCTTTATTCTGTAATATACCAATGCGATCTAGATAAAACAGTTTCCTCAACCCCTGAACCACCATATTCTGAGTCGGTACCTCAGCTACCAGCCAGTTTTGGAGTATGCATCTCTTTGCCACTATCAGTGTGGCATGAGCCATGGGGGATAAATGTGTCACTTCTGCCTCTTCCAATTCTCCATCATGTTGTATATGGAATAAGACCTCCATTGGCCCTACAGTCCCGTGAAACCTGCCCACCAGCCGCATTAAGGATGTTACCTCCCCCAGAATGGCTGAATATGTGCACACGCCCAAAGGCCATGATACATGTCCGTCTTTGAGATATTACATCTAGGGCATGACGTTTTCCTATCTGATTGTGAGGCGGAGGGGGCCAGGGTAAATGCATATATTGCTTGGTGTATAATTTTCAATTGAGTTTCCCTCCAGTTTTCGTTGTGTACATGCGCCCTGAAATCCACCAACCCTTTTTCAATATGCCTTTCTATGCCTGGTAAGTTAAACAGTTTTTCCCATCTCCCAAAGGCCTGCTCCGGGGACATCTTCAGTAGTAATGGTCTGAGAGTACTATATAATTGGGAAATGGAGTGTCTGTGCTTGTCCGTGAACCATGAGTCAAACAGGTTGAGGGGGACCTCATCCGCTACATCCGCAAGTTTAGTTTTACAGTGATTTACTATTTGCATGTATTGTAAGTGCTGATGCCGTGCAAAGACGTATTTATTCTGGAGCTCTTGCAAGGTTAACCACCTCTTATCCTGTGCGTGAAACATGTCCTCCAGTGTCGCTACCCCTTTCTCCCTCCATTCTGACATTAGTTTGTTAGATCTTCCTGCTGCAAACTCTGGGTGCTGCCATAAGGGCATATGTTTTGAAATGCGGTAAGAAAGATTATAATGTTTGCGCAGTACCTTCCAGGCAATGATGGTATCTCGTAACAGAGATGATTTCTTGACTATCTTTCTTGACTATCTTGACTAATTTTCACGTTTTATCCATTTCTTTCTTTGTAAATGTCAAAGGTTTTATGTTTAATGAAAAAAAATAAATGTTAAGCATTTGGATGGCATAGGTATAGTTTTACAAATAGAAGATAGGGGCTCCCCAAAAAAAAAAAAGCCAGGATTTCTACCCTAAAACGAAGATACCTAATGAGCCTCATTCTATGCCACTGAGATCTAAGCGCAAGTGACAATTGATTTATTGATTGTCACGATCTGTGGGTATGTGGACCCACTAGGCCGCACCGCCGTAGTGGAGAAGCAGCTGGCCAAACAACAGTGTACCAAGTCTATACAAGTCCAAGCACAAGTGTACCTGCAATAGTCCAGACAGTAGCAGCAGCTTAGGCACAGATGGTACTTTGACGACAGGTGATGCAAAACGTGGCATGAGGTACCAGGCGTGGCAGATGACACCAGACGTGGTGTAAGACAGCAGGCATCACAGACGGCACAACACGACTCCAACACTAGAGAGGGCACAGGAACAAATACAGCACAGGATACAGGTAGCAAGGCACGGGGGAACCATTTGCAAGACTAACATAGGAATACAAACAATGCTCAGGCAAGGAGTGAAAGGGCAGGGCTATTTTTATTGTCCAGGGTGTTCTGGGGATAATTAGTTAATTCTTTAAATTTGCGCGCGCTGGCCCTTTAAGGCCGGGAACGAGCTCACGCACCCTAGTGGTCACTGCAGGGCAGGACAGCCGCATGTGCTAACATCTCCGGTGAGGGAGACGTCGGCAGGATGAGAGGGGACTGCAGACGTCAGCAGGTAAGGGGAGGCGGCTGTCTTCTGGCTCCCAGGACCTCTCCTCAGGACCAAATCCTCTCCCATCCACCAAATTGAAAGTCCTTCCTCCTACCCACTTGCAGTCCAGGATCTCCTTTACTTCGAACACATTGGAAGAACCGCTGGGAGCAACTGCAGGACTAGGAGTCTTACTGTAGCGGTTCAGCACCACAGGTTTTAGGCGGTACACATGAAAGGAGTTGGGGATTTTGAGGGTAGGAGGCAGCCGAAGCTTATAGGAGACAGGGTTAATCTGTTGTAGGATCTCAAAAGGACCGAGGAACCTGTGAGCAAATTTGTACAAAGGAA
Source organism: Rhinoderma darwinii (assembly GCF_050947455.1). Classification (NCBI taxonomy): domain Eukaryota; kingdom Metazoa; phylum Chordata; class Amphibia; order Anura; family Rhinodermatidae; genus Rhinoderma; species Rhinoderma darwinii. Next base: position 292,787,024 of record NC_134687.1, on the reverse strand, counting down.
CATTCAGGCGAATATTTCTTGAAGACAGCCAGACTTTAGTACCAAGAAGAAACTGAGGCGGCTCTCTTTTTCTTGTATCCGCTTTTCGCTTAATGCGATCGACTGCAAGCAGTATAGAGGACCGGGTCTGCTGCCAGATTTGTAGAAGGTCCCCAAATGCAGACTTAGGAAAAGTCCAATTTCACATCCAGGAGTTTAAAAGAGGGCTCTCCAGAATTTTGAGGTCCGCTGAACCCCCTGATCAGACACGATATGAAGGGGCAAGCCATGCAAACAAAAGATGTGCTGAAAGAAGAGATTTGCCAGTCAAGGAGTAGAAGGTAGGCCGGTCAGCGGGATAAAATGTGCCATTTTCGAGAACCGGTCCACCACCACCCAGACAGTATTGCATCCTGCTGAGGGAGGAAGGTCTGTGACAAAGTCCATTGCAATGTGCTGCCAGGGAGCATTGAGTACAGGCAGGGGTTGGAGTTGACCGGCAAGCTTGGAGTGAGCAACCATGTTAGAAGCACACACAGTGTAGGAAGAGACAAAGTCCACAATATTTTTGGGCAGCATGGGCCACCAGAAATTATGAGCTATCAGGTCTCAAGTCGTCTTACAAACAACTGCGTGCCCAGCCAGTTTGGAGCTGTGTCCCCAGCGAAGAATTCTTCTTCTGTCTGCCAACCGAACAAAAGTCCTCACCGGAGGGATGTGTCTAACTTGCAGAGGATTGGCAGTGACAATGCAGAACGGGTCTATAATACATTGAGGGGTCTCCACAGTGTCCTCTGTTTCAAATAAAATGAACAGGTCATCGGCCCTCACATTTTTGTCAACGGGACGGTAGTGGAGCACAAATTGGAAACGGGTGAAGAACAGCGACCACCTGGCTTGACGGGGGTTTAGGCGTTGTGCCGACTGGAGATAGGTAAGGTTCTTGTGGTCGGTGTATATCAGGATGGGGTGAGCTGCGCCCTCAAGCAAATGTCTCCACTCCTCCAGACCCAATTTGATGGCCAGTAACTCCCAATCCCCAATAGAGTAATTGAGCTCTGCAGAGGAAAAAAGTCTTGTGTAATAGCCACATACTACTGCCTTTCCTTTGAAGCTTCTTTGGAACAAAAGTGCGCCTGCACCAACAGAAGAAGTGTCCACCTCCAACGAGAACTGCCGAGACACGTCAGGATGATAGAGGATCGAGGCTGAAATGAAGGCACTCTTGAGGCTATTAAATGCTGACTTTGCCTCTGGAGTCCACACCTTGGCCTTCATACCTTTCTTGGTAACGGTAGTAATGGGAAGAGAAGTTTGGGATAAACTGCCGGTAGAAGTCAGCGAATTCCAAAAAGCGCTGTATGAGGACATGGCCATTCCAGGACGGACTTTACTTTCTCAGGATCCATCTTGAGACCCTGATCCGAGATGATGTAACCCAGGAAGGGCAGGGAATTTTTTTCAAAAGTACACTTCTCCAGCTTGGCATACAGACAATTCTCTCTTAATCGCAGCAGGACTTGACAGACATGCCTCCGATGTGTCGTCGGATCTGGGGAGAATATCACAATGTCATCGAGATAGAAAACCACACAGACATAGAGGAGGTCTCTGAAGATATCATTCACAAATTCTTAGTAGACTGCGGGAGCGTTACACAGGCCGAAGGGCATCACCAGGTATTCATAGTGCCCGTTTCGAGTGTTAAATGCCATCTTCCACTCGTCACCTTGACGGATTAGGCTTAAGTTGTAGGCCCCATGCAAGTCTAGTTTAGAGAAGATCTTGGCTCCTCGTATACGATCAAATAATTCAGAGATCAGTGACAAAGGGTATTTATTTTTTACCGTGATCTGGTTGACACCACGGTAATCAATGCAGGGTCGAAGAGATCTGTCTTTTTTCTTCACAAAGAAGAAGCCGGCACGGGCCGGGGAGGAGAATTTTCATATGAAACCCCTCTCTAGATTCTTCTTGATATAGGCCCGACATGTGAAGGGAGGTGAAGCATTAGCTAATAGTTCAATTCGACAGTCGTACGCCCAGTGTGAGGGAAGCATCTCAGCCGTCTCTTTGCTGAAGACCGTCTGCAAACTGCACAAAATTAGTGGGTAATTCTGTTAACGACTAAGACATAGGAGGCAGGACAGGATGGAACAGGCAGCGGTGGAGAAATTTGGAGCCCCATTGGAGAACTTCTCAGGAATTCCATTCCAGGTCCGGGGCATGAAGCCGGAGCCAAGGCAGACCCAGCAACACAGGATTGACGGCTTTGGGTAAGATGAGGAATACAATTTGCTCAGTGTGGAGGGCTCCAACTTGGAGCGTCAGCGGCTTGGTCTCAGACACAATAGAATTAGGCAAAGGAAGTCCATTCACCGAGGCAACAGACAGGGGTGTCTCCAAGGGAACTGTCGGCAACAGGAGCTGATCCACTAGGTCCTGTTGGATAAAGTTTGCCGCGGACCCGAAGTCCAGGTAGGCAGAGAGCCGGTGCTTCTTCTCACCGGACGCTATGGTCACAGGAATGGACAATTTGGGAGAGAGTTTACAATTTAGTCCCTTTCTACCTAGGGTTGTCTCTCCAACCAATCATAGGCGCTGGAGTTTTTTTGGCTTTTGGGGACACAGATGGACAAAATGGCCTCCGAGGCTGCAATACAGACAGAGTCCCAAAGTGCGTCTGCGTTTGTTTCTCTTGGACAGACAACTTGAGACGGTCTATTTGCATAGGCTCCTCTGGTAGAACAGCTGATGAGGACAGTAGGGGTTGCTGAAATGTAGGAGCCAGCCTAGGAAATCTTCTGACCCGGCGAACCTCTTAGACCGTTCCTGGATGCTCATGTCAATCCAGGTAGCTAGAAGAATGAGGTCATCTAGGGTAGAAGGCAGATCTCGAGCGGCAAGCTCGTCTTTAATATCGGAGGATAGATCCTGCCAGAATGTAGCCACCAAGGCTTCATTGATCCAGGTCAGCTCTGCCGCCAGGGTATGGAACAGAAAGGCGTACTCGCCCATGGAGGTGTCCCCTTGGCGAAGGGTCAGCAGGGATGCAGCTGCAGAAGAGACTCGCCAAGGTTCCTCAAATACTATGCGGAAAATTAGTAGGAAACACTGTAAGTCACAGGTCTTTGGTCCCTGACGTTCCCAGATGGGGTTCACCCATGCCAGGGCCTTGCCAGTAAGAAGAGCGACTATGAAGATGATCTTTGCATCATCAGAAGCAAATGCTCCGGCATGTAGACTGAAGTGGATATGACATTGGTTCAGAAATCCCCTGCAGGTCCTCACATCTTCGTCGTAGCGAGGAGGTAGTGGCAGAGAGAATCGGGAATCGGTACTGCCAGGAGGTGAAGTAGGAGGAACAGCAAGAGCAATAGGAGCAGGTGCCGTGAAGACTGCAGCTTGCGTATCCAGTCGATGTGCAATAACGTTCACCGCCTGGAGAAGTTGGTCCTGTCGTGACCGAAGGTCTTGCATTTCCGCGTGCATGACTTGTGATTTCGACAAGGGCTTGGGTTGACCAGCGGCCAACCAGTTGTCCATGGCCTGAGCATTCTGTCACGATCTGTGGGTATGTGGACCCACTAGGCTGCACTGCCGTAGCGGAGAAGCCGTATATAACATAAATAAAAATTAAATAAAAATTAGTGTCACGTATAAAATAAATGGAATCTATGACATGTATTCAGACATTGTGCATAGAGACAGTGCATCATGGAAAGCAACGTCCTAAACATATTTATAATGTAAACCGTACAAAATGCAGTATATGTTTAATAATATAACATATATTGTATGTACATAAAGGAAAGACATCCTAGCATAGAAAACAATGACAGTTTATGTTATATACGACTTATACGAAATGTATTAATTTACATGATGCTAATTTACTGTTTTGCAATATATTTTGCTCCAATAGGACTTGATGAAGGTCTAAATTGTGACCGAAACGTCGCACTAAACCTCTGGCATCAACTTTTGATAAAATAAAATTGAAGATTTTTTTAAAAATCACTAACTGGTGTGCCGAATACTTGTTTGCTATGTGATTGGGTTGGGACTGTGTTCGTGCACCTACCTTGGTCTTGTGCGCTCTGAACTACCACATACGTAGCGGAGAAGCAGCTGGCCAAACAACAGTGTACCAAGTCTATACAAAGTCCAAGCACAAGGATACCTCCAATAGTCAAGACTGTAGAAGCAGCTTAGACTCAGATAGTACTTTGACGACAGGTGATGCAAAACGTGGCAGATAACACCAGACGTGGTGTAAGACACCAGGCATAGCAGACGGCACAACACGACTCCAACACTAGAGAGGGCACATGAACAAATACAGCATGGGATACAGGATGCAGGTAGGAGAGCACGAGAACAATGGAAACAGGATACGACTAAGGAACCATTTGCAAGACTAACATAGGAATACAAACAACACTCAGGCAAGGAGTGAAAAGGCAGGGCCCTTTTTATAGTCCAGGTAGATCTGGGGATAATTCGTTAATTCTTTACATGTGCACGCGCTGGCCCTTTAAGGCCGGGAACGAGCTTGCGCACTCACCCTAGTGGTCACTGCAGGGCAGGACAGCCGCAGATGCTGACATCAGGCAGGATGAGAGGGGTCTGCGGCCGTCAGCAGGTAAGGGGAAGCGGCGGTCCGCGACCGCGGACGTTACATTGATTCTGTAATCTGTCGTTTAGGTCTCAGGAGTTTCTTTGGTCATAATGAGTGGCTATTTTAAAATCATTTCATATAAATGGAAGTCTGACAAATCATTTGCAAGTCGTGAATGATATGCTTAGGGCTGATTTACAACTGCATAATGCAGAGAAAAGGGGAGCCAGCAGCAAAGAACAGTAGGGACCATCTGGAGGAAGCAGAAGCTTGGAGACCCAGGTATAAGGTGGCAAGAGTCTTAAGGGGGTTTTACACAGAACGATAATTGCCCTGTGTAAACAGGGGAATGATCAGCAGATGAACGAGCAAACGCTCGATCATCTGCTGGTCGTATCAGTCTAAAAAAGTGAAATATTATCGTTGTTGGCAGCACATCTCCCTGTGTAAACAGAGACGCGCTGCCGACATGATAATGTATGGGGACGAGCAATCGGAGTAACGACTGCTCGTCCCCATCGTGTGTGCTCCGTGTTTCATGTGATGTCTCGTGGATCGGCGCTCGCTTATCGGCCGGTGTAAAAGGGCCTTTACTGAAAAGGCACCACCAAGTAGAAGCACATAATACCCTTTCCTGGGCAAAGATCACACTGGGCCCAACGGTATCAGTTGGCTACCTTATGTCATTACCACCTTGACAACGAGCTTCTAGAACATCAAGAAAAGGAGCGCTGCTGATTGTGGGCCTTCTCCTCTACCGGGGACGTGAGTGCAAGGCTAACCACCACACCTACTCATCCCCATTTGTGGAAGGAGTAGCAGAAAGAGTCCTGTTTAACAGAGAACATAGTCTCTAGACACTGGACCACTGTTCTGTAAAAGAGCCACTATCCTGCCCATTGAGACCTGCACCCTAAAACCACAATTCACCAATGTGCTAGGTCCCCAGAGACTATAATTGCAATTTATGGTTACAATTGCTTATTCTGGAACACAATTTCCCCATTAAGATTATGATGGCTTGTTGGGGAATATGATTGCTCTACCTGGATTACAAATGTTGATTTTGGCTCTTTATTACCCAGTCTGGCCAGTTTTAGGTACAGTTGCTCAATGTAGATTACAATTGGCCAAACTGGATTAAAATTCCTGACTGTGGATTACAATTGGACTACACTGGGTCAGTAAAACTATGCTTCCCTTCAACCTGATTGCAAACCTTTGTGACAAATTTTCCTAATCTGTCTAGATGGGATTACAGCTGTTGATGCTCAATCCTTCACCAACTTTATAATGGACTATAATTGACCCAGTGTGGCCTCATACTTTCCCTTTGTAGCATTTCTATTTTACAAGAAAATACACGTGCAAATTATGGATGTCACACGGAGGTGTATCCGCAGTTTCCACAGGCCCATTGACTTCTATGGGTAAGTCCGTAATTTGTTGGCCATAATAAGACGTCCTGAGTTTCTGTGGGTCATATATTGCCGTCCTGGAAGGAACAGTGAAAACAATGGTCGTGTGAATGGTGCCATAGCAACGAATGGGTCTGCAATTTGCGGCCGCAAAAACATGATCGTGTGCATGAGGCCTAAGCGTAAGTAAATTATTCCTCTATAGTCAGCTACAGTCTGCCCGTTTTGCTCAGTATACAGTCAACTGTTATACAAATTGAGTCTTATTTAGAATTAAATAGCTACTGTGATGCACATACACTGGGAGAAAGTTTAAAAATATAACGTTTTCTGTAATAGGTAGTGCACTGACAGGTTGCTGTTAACTGCTCCTATACCCTACTAACAGTGCCTGCAGGACAGCATGTAAAGAATGAAACTAATGAAAAATCAGTTACATTTTGCCAAGTGGGGGAAGGATGGCTAACTGCTTATTTTCTCTGCACAAACGGCTTACTTTCAGTATTAATGGTTTAACTGTAGGCAGCTTTTTCTTTCTTGACATGTATTACTCTGTACTGGAAATATTTGCATTATGCTCATAGACATGGCTCAACGTCAGTTTGAAAGGGATGTGACCCGCAAAAAAAAAGTTTCTTTCTTTCTTTGATCAGAGGCGATAAGCCACTTGTGGCAGGAACATGCTACTTCATTTATGTTTCAGTTGTATAAGGACAGAAATTATCACAAAGGTGACTGAAAAAGACCTACCACATATTCTTCTGCGTAACGGTTACTATCACAAATAAGCACATACTCGTGGTACAGCTGTAGAGTCGCCAGATGATAAAGATATCACCTGGAAAAATTGACACCTACAATAAGTCAAGTCATAGATTTCATACCTTGGATTAACCCAGAATACATAGGCTATGTTCACACAGGGCGGATACGGTACATAAAAGCGCACAGCGTATCCACCCTGGGCGCTGCAGGGAATTTCCGGCCAAAAAATGCACCAAATTGTGGTGCAGTTTTTTGGCCGGAATGTCCGCTGCGGAAAACTGCACGTATACAAAAACAAAAAACACATACTTACCCTCTGTCATCCTGCAGACTGGCCTCCAGGGATGACGTTTTACCCCATGTGACCACTGCAGCCTGTTTTACACAGCGTATTCGCCTATTGTGTTCCTACTCTAAGGCAGGGTTCCCACGTAGCATAAACGCTACAGAATTTCTGCAACAGAATTCTGTGCGGAAATTCTGCATCATGCCCATGCTGTGGAAAAAAAACGCAGGAAAGTCGTGCAGAAAGTGTTCTGCGGTGCAACAATTTTAATTTCGCAGCATCTAAATTTATGCTGCATGTTCTGTGTGGAGATGCTGCATGTTTGGCCCATAGACTTCAATGGCGAGCATAAATCCTGCAACAGATTTGTTTCGTTGCGGTTTTTACAGTGTTTACACAGTAAAAACCGTGGAAATCCGCAGGTGCGCATATACTTTGCTATAACCAATGTTTAACACAAAATCCGCAGGTAAGACCACTGTGGAAAAAATGCAGCGTTTCCGCAGCAATATGAGCAGGAAAAATGCCCTATTTGGTGTGGATTTTTGTGACAGATTTACCAGCAATCTTTCTTGAGATTCTGCTGCAGATTTTCTGTTGCAGAAAATCTGCAGCATATCCTGTGTGTGGGGACATAGGCCGGGTTCCTAGGGGTTGGATATGCTGCGTAAAAATCACACGGACTTGGCACCACAGGTTTTTCGAACAGAATTTCCGCTGGGGAAAGCAGCGCAGTGGGGGAAAAACAAAACGCTCATACTTACCCCCTCCCTCTTCTCTGCTCATAGTCCGGCCTCCTAAGATGATGTTGCAGGCCATGTAATGCTGCAGCCTGTGATTGGCTGCAGCGGTCACATGAGATGCAACGTCATCCCAGGAGACTGCAGGAAGAAGGAGAGAGTTCTGGGTAAGTATGATATGATTTTTGCGGTGGAATCTATGTGATTCTGCTGCAAAAGTTGCAACACTGGCTTTCTGTTGCGGGTTTTGCATCACCATTGAATTTAATGGGGAAAACCCACAACGGAAAATCAACGAAAAACGCAGCATAAATTGACATGCTGCGGATTTAAATTCCGCAACACAGGTCAATTTATTAACGTTTACGCTGCAGGTTTTTTACACAGCGTGGGCATGACATTTTCTAAAACTCATCCGCTTTGCTGCTACTGTAAATTCTGCGGAATTTTCGCACAGAATTCCATTGCAGAAATTCCTCAGCGTTTACACTATGTGGGAACCCGGCCTTATGGAAAGGGATTTTTGTTTCTATGACAAAACAGCCACGGAAATGCTACCTTTCAGTATGTTACTGGTGTAGGAAATTATATACAGTTCTATGGAGCACTTGTGTTTTGTATACATTTCAGGTATTCATATTTTCATTACAAAAAGTATAGAAACGTATACTGTAATATTCCGATAGGTTTCTATGGGAACAACGTATGCCAAACAGTTGTCCTTTTGACATAGATTTGTCTGGATTACGTCTGGGTTTGCTGAATAGTGTAATATGCTGCACTAAAATTACATACGGTAGTTAGTTAAGACATGTCTGCTATTGCAAGAATTTTTCTCTTCCACCCTTAGGTCTAAGGTTAGGCGCAATAAATGAAATACCAGAATGAGTGTATAAAAATATATATTGTATAAAGAGTGAAATTACTGTTACAGTTATTATGAGATGTATATGGAAATATGTACACAGAGACAATAAGCAATAAACTTTACAGAGACACTTTTCCCTTATCAACAATAATTACATTACACGTTATTCTTTTGTTTCTGTTGGATTCCGTTTGCCTCCGCTCGTTAGGTTCCCTTTTTTTTTCATGGAAGCAAAAGTGCTGCAGACTGCACTTTTGCATTTGTGAAAATAACGGAAACCTAGCGAAGGCAAACGGAATCCAACTGAAATAAAAGAATTACCATTGAAATCAACGGTAATTAAAATAGAAAGCGATGCTTTCCATTTGGATTTGTTGTCATCCCTTCCTCTGATGGAGGAGACCTAAACGGGAAGCAACGATAGTGTGAACTTAGCCTTACCATACATGGACTCCTAACACACTACAGTAAGGGCCCTTTTACACCGGCCAATTATCGTGCAAACAAGCGTTTACAGAACACTCGTTACTGATAATTGCCCTGTGTTAACAGGGCAATGATCAGCCGATGAACACGCAAACGTTCATTCAACGGCTGATTGTATAGTTTTAAATGCCGAAAATATTATCGTTGTCGGCAACGCATCTCCTTGTGTAAACAGAAAGATGTGCTGCCGACATGATGGAAATGTATGAGGAGGAGCGATACTAGTAACGAGCGCTCATCCCCATACATAGCTTCATAGCTGTCTCGTTGACCGGCAATCATTGCACTGACTAAAACGTAAAAGGACCTTAAGGAGGATCTGTCACTAGTGTTATGGAATCACCAGTTGAGCGATTCCCAGGGTGGAAGTTTATGGAATTGCTATGTGAGCGATTCCCCAAAAGGCTGCTGGAGACTGTCAGGAACGAGCGTGCATATAAATCCGCAACCCCAAATCCGTCACAACTCTGATCAACGGAATCTAAGGCTACTCTATGGTTATATAGGTTCTTTACTTAAATTGATACCTGTTTTTACAGAGATAATGTCTGCTTGTATAGATTTTAGAAAACGTGATAAAGTTAGATCTATTTTCGGAGAAAACTCTAGTGGTGATATAGAGACGAGTAATGTGAAGGAATTGAAAACTAAGATACGTAAACTTTTTAAAAAAATGCATGAAGATGTGGTAGAACAAAGCAGCTTTAGAGAACTATCTACAGAAAGATATCATCCCTAGAGGCCTTAGGGTCCAAGTATTTCCAACCTTGGAGTTAGAGGATCCTTCTTTTACCTCTAGGTGGGAAGTGACCCTCACTAAGTGTTCTCGTACACTTGTCGAACTTCTCATTGGGGCAGATCGTAAAACGTTGGATACTATTGAAAAGGATATTGAATACTGATACGCATTGAAGGAGAAAATTCAGCAGTCATTTAACTAGAGAAGAAGTACACGCACTTGATAAGTCATTGGAGGACATTGTTAAGTGTGAAAAGGAGATACAGGCAATTAAGGCCAAGAAATTTCAGAGCGATCTTAAGGATTATCAAAATAAAAAAATATTTTGTTGGCATACAATTACTAATAGATCTAGATCTATATCCAGGTCTTAATCTACTGCATCCCTAACCTCAGAAAAAGAATGTGGGGATCGTTATTTAGACAGATGCAGAGGGGTGGACACTAGAGAGAATTTAGCAGGCCCCATCTATAATCTGTGAACACCTGCTACAAAACGAAAAACTGGCAGAGAGAACCAGAGGGACAAAAGAGCAAAGAACTATTAGGGTATGTTCCCACGGCCTATTTTCGGACGTTTTTCGGGCCGTAAACGGCCGAAAAAGGGCAGAGAAATCGGAAGCAGAACGCCTACAAACATCTGCCAATTTATTTCAATGGGAAAAACGGCGTTCTGTTCCGATGGGCCGTTTTTTTACGTGGCCGTTTTGAAAAACGGCTGCGTAAAAAACGCCAGTGAAAAAGAAGTGCAGGTCACTTCTTGGGACGTTTTTGGAGCTGTTTTTTATTGACTTTATAGAAAACAGCTCCAAAAACGGCCGTAAAAAACGTCTGAAAATTTTCAGACGTTTTTGACTCCTCGTGTGAACATACCCTTAAAGGTAATTAATTTATCTAAAGTCGTTCTTACTAATACACAGGTTGAAGTATTAAGTAAGGGCTTGTCTTTCTCTCCAACATGTAGTTTTGATTTTTTCACAGTTGTGAAAGACTTGCAATTTTTTGCTCGTAAATTACTTTTTAAAAAACAATTCAATAGTGTTAATAATGATTCTTCCTTTTCGACCCCTGAAGAGAGACAGGCCCTTGCTGACCTTGAATCACTGCTAGCTGAACAAACGGAGCTGGTTGATCCCAAATCTCTGCCGCCAGTCACAACATTTCCCCCCTCTTTCCTTGTGCCCATCTGTGGACATTTTTGTCAAATTGGTTAAAAGAGACCTGGAACAATTTTCTATTCCACAAATTCACCACAATTTAAATTTCCAACACAAGAAGGCAATAGATGAACTTAAAAGCATGAAGGATGTGGTTATCAAATCTGCGGATAAGGGGTCAATGTTGTGATCTGGCCAGCAGATATGTATGAAAAGGAAGCATTTAAACAACTCAGTGTCATACAGTTATCAGAGGCTATCGGGTGATCCAACTGCTCAATTTAAGGCGGAACTGGATCAGCTTCTTAATTCAGGTGTGACTTGTCAAATCATCACTGAAAAAATTTAATGTGGCTTGACAGTTGACTTCCCTATCAAGTCTACATTTTATCTTGTTCCTAAGATTCATAAGCATCCCACCAATTCCCCGGGGTGACCTATTGTTTCGGGTATTGGTGGGCTCTGTGAAAGAATTTGCCGTTTTATAGATTTGTACCTTCAGAAAAGTGTAGAAACACTATCTTCGTTTATTAACCCCTTCACGAATGCCATACGGCTATATACGTTCTAACTGCTGATGCCCCGTGCAGTTAGCGCGTGTATAAATTTTAACAGCCTGGAACGGGTTTAATGAGTGCAGTGCTACTTCAGTGTGAGCAGCGCTGCACTCTCACAGAAGCTGGGGTTAGTGACACCCACAACCCCCTGTAGGCAGCGCAAAACCCTCTATAGATAGAGCCACTTAAGCTCCCTCCAGCATCGGAATCCCCGGCCAGTGCTCTGGCCGAGGATTCCCCTCCTAGAGGGAGCCCCCATAGTCTCTCCATCCCACTGTAGATAGTGCCACCCCACCTGCAGATACCTATCCCCCCCCCCCCCCCCGCTGTAGATATCATCGCACCCCCCTACCGTAGATAGCACCACCTAAACTGAGTCTAGGAGCGGAATCCTCGGTGTCAGATCGTACTGGCCGGTGATTCCGCTTCTAGAGAGAGCCACTGACCTCACTCTCCATCTGGACAGTGACGTTAGTGGCTCTCTCTAGGAGCTGAATCCCCGGCCGACACTCTGGCCCGTGGATTCTGCTACTGGAGAAGCCCCTGGTGTCACTATCCATATATCAATTTTTTTAACGTCCATGAAAAACGGATGTCAAATAGCGGTTAAAAACGGTCAGACGGCCGCGAAATGGATTCAAATTTTGAGACGCATTGATGCAAAGCAGCCATGAAAAACTGACAGTTGATTCGTTGTTGACTGCCATTTTTTTCACGGTCGTGTGTATATAGCCCTCTCCACTCTCCCCTCACAGCGATCCAGGGTGATGGAGAGAGAAGAGGACTAATTCTTTTATATATATATATATATATATATATATATATATATATATATATATATATATAGATACATATATATATATATATAGATACATATATATAGATAAATATATATTAAAAAAATACAAAAAAGTGTTGTTTTTTGAATTTCCAGTGATTTATCTGCTCATAATAAAAATTAAAACCACTGAATTAATTAAAATAATCTAGAAAATGAAAGCCTCATAAGTCTTGTAAAAGATATTATCGTTTAAAGTGCATATCAAAAATAAAAAATTGGACCTGGACACAGGGGCATCAATGACCCTTAGTCAGGAAAGGGTTAATGATACAACCGGTATTCTAAAGAAGCTCAATGGGATATATTTGGTCTCGGATATGCTCTTAGTTACTTGTGACGTGGAGTCCCTGTATACGTCGATAGGCCACGAACACAGGACGCATGCCTCGCGTTTTTTTCTTGAAATGAGCAATATGGATCCAAAACTTGTGGATTTTGTTGTCTCTTTTACTACGGTTTGCTCTCACGCACAATTACTTTATATTTAAGGACCCTGCAGCTCCAGGGCACAGCTATGGGGTCTACATGTGCGCCCTCATATGCTAATCTGTTTCTGGGGCTGTGGGAAAGGGATATTGTCTTTAATACTGCTGTAGATGAGGCGGTGGTCTCGTGGTCGAGTTATAGTCGACGACATATTGTTCATCTGGCAGGGCTCCACGTCGCAACATGAGCTTTTTCTTGGTAGGTTGAATTGTAATGACCTCAATATCCATCTGACTTGGAAATATAGCAGAACTAGCATTGAGTTTCTGGATAGTCTGATAGGAGTTGGCACGGATGGCTTTATATCTACTGATGTTTTCAGAAAATCTACTGCAACAAATTCCCTCCTCCATGCGTCCTCGGCCTATTACCCTAAAGTCAAAAAAGCTATTCCGATTGGCCAATTTCTCCATATGCGACGGATCTGCTCCAATGATCCAAAGTTCTAACAACAGTCTTTGGACCTTTCTACAAGATTCCATGAGAGAGGTTACAGTCACAGGGATATGATGAAAGGATATAATAGAGCAAAATCTGTTCCCCGCGAATCTCTTCTGGTAAGTAGACAAAATAATAAGCGAACGTCAAATGAGAATTTAAAAGTTAGGTTTGTTGCCACTTTTAACTCTCAATGGTCTGAGATTAGGCATGTTTTGGAGAATTATTGGCCGATTCTTTTGACAGATAGAGATCTTGCACATAATCTTACTTATTTTCCTATAATTACATGGCGCAGGTCACGTAACTTACGTGACATTTTGACAGCCATTATGTACCCAAAATTCATAAGTTTGGCTTTGGCAGTAAAGGTCCAAGGTGGGGCTCTTTTTCATGTGGTAATTGTGCCGCTTGCAAATTTATGATTAGATCCTTTGTATTTTGGATCTCTGCTGGTAATAGGGAGTATAAAATTGTCCACCACCAAAGCAGTCATTTATTTTCCCACCTGCCCATGTAATTTTATTTATGTGGGCATGACCACACGGGCCCTTATGGTTGAGATTCTCGAACATGTGAGTAAAATCTCAGGTGCAACAAATGTGAGGGAACTTAACAAACTCCAACCGATACCCTGACATTTTCGAGAGTATTATTCATGTGACCACCGAGGGCTATAGGTACGCGGGATTGATCATGTTAGTTTGGGCTTTAGGGGTGGTGATAATGCTCTTTTAAAAAAGGAAACACGTTGGATAGTTCTGCTTAAAACTGTGTCACCGGCCGGTTTAAATTAGGCTGTTTAAATCCTTCCTTACTTAGCGCCATTTTATTGAGTGGGGGTATCTCTTTTGTATTTTATCTAATTGTTTTTTTCTGTGTATTCCTTAGTGCTTTATTTAAGGGGAAGATCTCATGTCTGGATATCTAGAGACGTTACACTTACTGTGCTTGAGGAACTTATATCAGATCGTTTGAACATCATCGATAATGTGATATCTATGGCTAAAAATTTATTTTATGGTATATCGTCTGATCACCATTGATATATGATATTTATGCTTTAGTTTTGTATATATATATTTAGTATGATATACTTTTTGATAATGTGAATTTATATACACTATTATTATATTGATTCATAATGTCAAGGTCACAGGGTATGTGGACCCACTAGGCCGCTCCGCCGTAGCGGAGAGGTAGCTGACCAGGTCTCAGTCTATACAAAAGTGTATAGCAGTTCGTAACACTCGGGTACCTGAACTAGTCCAGACAGTGGCTGTGGCTTCAGCACCGATGGAGGACGGTGCAGCAGGTTGCGCCAGACGTAGTGGACAGTACAAGATGTGTCAGAAGACACTGGACGTGGCAGAAGACACTGGATGTGGCAGAAGACACTGGACGTGGCAAACGACAGCAGGTGCAGTAGGACATGACTCCAACACTAGTAGGCACAGGAACAAGAAAACAGCACGGGATACAGAAACAGGTAACAGGGCACGGGTAACAACGGGAACGGGAAAAACTAAGGGACCATTTGCAAGACAGACTTGGGATATACTAACAATGCTCAGGCAAGGATCAGAAGGGCTGGGGCCTTCTTATAGTCCAGGAAATCATGTGAGTTGATGATGATGATGATTGTTTTCATGTGTGTGCTCTGGCCCTTTAAGCGCTCACAGATCCATGGCAGCGGGCGTCCGGAGGTGAGTAAACCCGACGGCCCGCGGCCATGGACGCTACATGGTCTATGCAAAATACTTTCTTTTAATATTTTTCATTGTTTCATTTTTATTATATTTTTTTATATCTGGATGACTATATATATATACATGCATAACGTTGTTGTATTTCTACTTGGTTCATAGGGGACCTTGACTTTGTATGCTGTTGCTTTGTTTTTTGTATATGTTGGCTTTATTTATTTTTAGTTTTTGCACTTTTTCCATTTTACACTATTATGCCTATTAATACTATGTATTAATTCCTTTTTTTGCTACAATTTACTTTTTGTAGCCATAACACTATCTTATACTCACTTGTTCGCATTTGAGATAAATTACTATTTACACTAGAGAAATCACTATTTACACTAGTTTTATGGTTCTTATATCACTTGTGTTTTAGTCTCCCCTTAGAGTCCTTGTATTTTGATCATACCTTGATCTGGAACACTCTGCTCTCTCGCCAGATGCAGACGAGATCCTGTGCATGTACCGGGATGACTGCCTGCCTGAGCGCTGTGTATATGCGTCGTCATAGTGACCTGCGTCTGACGTCACTTGCACATCAGATGCACTCGCCGCTTCGACGAGCATGCGCGCTTTAGGCACGCAGCCATTTCGTCATGGTGGATTCGCACCGATTTGTCCGTGACTCAGGTGTGTTCAGACTTCCTCCTACACTATATATGCCTACTTATTTTTAAATTGTGTTACCTCCTGACGAAGATGCAGGACAGTGAAATGCACGTCGAGGTGTTTTTCTTTCTGACAGGCTCCATCATTATGTCCAAAGGTAATGTTGTGCTTTCTTCCTAGGTCCATGCTCTCTCTGGGAATATAGCCTCTTTAAATACCTATAGGTTCACCCTAAGCCTGCATGTGAATTACTTTATTATGTGTAGTATATTTCTTTGCTGCACTTCATAGTTTATCCTAGTTTATTTCTGCTGTTACTTAACTACATAATTTTCTATGTCCATATTATTTGTTCTAGTATAGCTATTTGTATGCTTGCATCTACTATTGTAGGAGATGAGGACATCTTGGGTACCCTTTGAGGGTATTTCACATAGCTTGACCATTATTGTATGGCTTGACAAGGTATAGGTAGAGCGATTGTCTCGCTCAGTATACATTAACTAGGCTACTCAATCCTGTTGGTTAGTACTATCCGTTGCACACATATCTGCAATATATCAATTTAGACATGTTATAACTGGTATTGTCTTATTGAGTATTCCCACATATACATATTATTTGTATGGAGTTTTTGTCTGTTCTCTGTATCTCTGGGCCTCTTTTTTTTAAATCTGGCCACATGAGGTTGTTTTCTCAGTTTCTATGCATTTTTGATATATTGTGCATTATATGTATTATTGCATTTATATTTAATACATTTTGTAATTTCTTTTTAATTATAGTGTTTTATAGTCATTCCTAGTTCTCTTTTCAGTTTTGTACTCTATGATTTTCGTCAGAGCCCAGCGCAAGGCAGGTTGGACTTTACAGCAAAGAACCCAGGTTGTTTTAACAGAGTTCGGTGTTGGATAAGAGGTGCAATGCAGGCAATACCAGAGCAGAAAGCAAGACAGTCCAAGGGTAAACAGAAAGCCTAAATTACAAAGCTACTTGGTATCAGGGATTGCAGAGGTCAAAACCAGCCGGGAGCAGAAAGTCCAAATCAGTAAGCAAAGGGTAATCCAGAGACAAGCCGAGGTCCAGTTCCAAAAGTTCAAATAGTCAAAGGTACAGGGTATAATCAAAAGCTTGATCAAACACATGCAAACAAGGAGAATCACAAGCATAGAAGACCGCACCAAACCAGATTTAAATACTCCACCCTTAAACAGAGGCGTAGCTAGGTTCTCCAGCACCAGGGGCAAATATTCAGTTTGGCGCCCCCCACCCCAACCTCTTTCCCGACATCTCCTTCACCCTCGCCGTGTTTGTTTTCTCTACCAATCGACGTGTCATTTCTTTTCCACATTTCTTTTTATGTAACTCCAGCATAAAAACATTTGTACATTTTACAAGCAATATAGTTTTATACATAACACCAGAACCAAGCTCAGTACATAAATACAGCCCCAGAACCAAGCTCAATACATATATACAGCACCAGCACAAATACAGCTCAATTTAGTGCAACCCCTGCCATATAGGTATGTACGGCGTAAAACTACAGCTCCCAGCATGGCCCGAACAATGAGAAGGATATGCTGGGAGATGCTGTTTCACAAAAAAAATCATATCATAATCATACCACCCATCATCTCACTGCAGATCATACAGTGACTACAGTGCTGATTAGAGGCAGAATATACATTTACATTAAGTGACTCACCGGTGACGTCTCAGATTCTAGTTCTTTTTCTCCATCCAGTCCAGATTTCTATGATGACTTCTCCCGGTCACAGCCCATTTCTGCAATTTGCCGCTCAGATGTCTTCAGCTTCTCACTTTTCTAACATTTCTACACCTATAACTAAAGATAAAGTTCTCATTATACCACACACTACGCCCCTAAATATAATAGCGCCATACACTGCACCTCTAATTATAATAGCACCATACACCATGTCCCACACACACACACACACACACTGTGCCCCCTGTAGATAGTGCCTGCCATAGAGCCCCCTGTAGATAGTGCCCCCATAGAGCCCCCTGTAGATAGTGCCCACATATAGCCCACCCCTGTATATAGTGTCCTACAAATAGCTCCCCCTATAGTGCTCTACAGATAGCCCACCCCTGTATATAGCCCCCCTGTAGATATAGCCCAGCCCTGTATATAGTGCTCCACGTATAGCCAACCCTGTATATAGTCCCCTGTAGATATAGCCCACCCCTGTATATAGTGCTCAACAGATAGCCCACCCCTGTATATAGTCCCCCTGTAGATATAGCCCACCCCTGTATATAGTGCTCCACAGAGAGCCCACCCCTGTAAAAAGCCCCCCTATAGATAGTGCTCCACAGATAGCCCACCCCTGTATATAGTGCTCCACATATAGTCCACCACTGTATATAGCCCCCCTGTAGATATAGCCCACCCCTGTATATAGTGCTCCATAGATCGCCCACCCCTGTATATAGCCCCCCTGTAGATATAGCCCATCCCTGTATATAGCCCCACTGTAGATATAGCCCATCCCTGTATATCGTATCCCACATATTAGCTCCCCCTATAGTGCTCCACAGAAAGCCCACCCCTGTATATAGCCCCCTGTAGATATAGCCCACCCCTGTATATAGTGCTCCACATATAGTCCACCCCTGTATATAGTGCTCCACAGATAGCCAACCCCTGTATATAGCCCCCCTGTAGATATAGCCCACCCCTGTATATAGTGCTCCATAGATAGCCCACCCCAGTATATAGCCCCCCCCTGTAGATAGACACCCCCATAGATAAAGTCCACCCGTAGATAAAGTCGTCGTCCCCGTAGATAAAGCCCCCCCCCCAGTGTAGATAAAGTCCCCCCCGTAGATAAAGTCCCCCTTGTAGATAAAGCCCCCCCCCCCCCCCGTGTAGATACAGCCACACACTTTTTTATTACAATAAAAAAAACAACCATTCAAACTCACCTTAATCCCGTTCCCACGCCGGCCAGCAGCAATGGAGACCTGCTCTCTTCTGCGCAGGCCTCCTGGGGGTTGAACGAAGCGTCTCTGAAAGGAGCTGATTGGCTGGGCAGAATGACGTGGTGCTTTTCTGTTTTCAATCATACTTTTTACTGCTGTTGCGCGAATCCCGCACGTCACACGGAAGTGCTTCTGTGTGCTGCGCGTGATTTTCACGCACCCATTAACTTCAATGGGTGCGTGATGCGCGAACAACGCACAAATATAGGATATGTCGTGCGTTTCACGCAGCGGATATACGCTGTGTGAAAATCACAGACTGTCTGAACGGCCCCATTGACTAACATAGGTCCGTGCGAGGCGCATGAAAATCACGCGCGTTGCATGGACGTATTACACGTTCGTCTAAATAAGCCCTAACTGTGAAGAACCCTTTCCAACATTGATATCTAAGTCACCATTTCTCCACACATAAAGGATTTCCCCTGGTCCTTTGCCCAGTTCTTGGAATTAATAAATAATGTGCTAGTTCTTTGTATTTACCAAATATATATTTACACATGTTAATAAGATCACCTTTCTTATTCACATAGATGTCTGGTACTTTACCTGCGGACTCAATGGGGTCGGGCACACAAGGTCCTGATGCCTAGCTGATCTGATCAGGAAAATGTGTGTGGCGGCACCCAGAAGTGAAGAGAACCTGAGAGCAGTAAAGAAAAGAAAGGTTTGATCTGGGGTCTGAAGTAATTTGGGGGTCTGGTCTGAGGTCTAAATAAATTTAGTGGTCTGAATTTATTTAGTCTGGCCTGTGGTCTGAATTAATATAGAGGTCTGAGTTCTGAATTCTTTTAGAGGTCTGAACATATTTTAGGGTCTATTCTGGGGTCTGCATTAATTCAGGGTTGTACTCTGGAGTCTGAATAAATGTAGAAGTCTAGTTTGGGGTCTGAATTACTTTTGGGGCTCTGTGGTGGTGGTGGTCTGGTGTTAATAGGGGCTCATTATGCAGCACAGTGGTTGGTATTAAACCCCAAGTACTATCTATGCTATAATATCTTTTTATTATTGAGACAGCACTGATATGCAGTATAATACTGTGTGCTTATATTCTCTGTCTCTTTATGTAATATGTACAGTTTTTTCATGTGATATTATTGTGTTTCCTGATCATTAATGTTTTTGATATGCTGCTCTGTATATTGTGGTCCCCTCACCACCACCATGTTGTTTTAAACTTGTTTGTCATTTTTAGGTCTTGATGGCCATTGTTTTTTACTATTTGATTATATGTAATAAAAATCTTTTGTATGGTACCAATGGTGTGCTATTATGTTATTATAATATTTACATGGTAGTATCTACATATATGTCTATAGGTATTGTGTTTATGTATTGATATACGTAGATCATTATATGGATTGTTTGGCCTGGATTGGTATAGGTATTGGTACTTTTGGGTTCTGGTCTGGGGTCTGAATTAGTTTAGGGGTCTGATCTAGGGTATGAATTAATCTAGGGGTCTAGGGTCTGAAATAAGTTAAGGCTCTGTGGTCTAAATTAATTTAAGGTTCTGGTCTGGGGTCTGAGTAGATTTAGGGGTCTGGTTTGTTGTCGGAATTACTTTTGGGTTCTGGTCTGGAGTCTGAATTAGTTTAGGGGTCTGATCTAGGGTATGAACTAATTCAGGGTTCTGGCCTGAGGCCTGAGTAAATTTAGGGGTCTGGTTTGGGGTCAGAATTATTTTTGGGTTCTGGTCTGGGGTCTGAATTAGTTTAGTGCTCTGATCTAGGGTATGAATTAGTTTAGGGGTCTGTGGTCTAAATTAATTTAGGGTTCTAGTCTGGGGTCTGAGTAAATATAGAGGTCTGGTTTGGGGTCTGAATTACTTTTAGGGTGTGGCTGGGGTCTGATTTAATTTAGGGTTTTGATCTGGAGTCTGAAGAAAAGGGATTGTTTTTATTTTCACTGCCGAATTCTAATAAATTCTATGAAACACCTGTGGCTTGAAACTGCTCACTACACCCCTTAATAAATACCTTGAGGGGTGCAGTTTCAAAAATGGGATCACTTCTCAAGGGTTTCTTTTATTATTTCAAATCAGATCCTCTGTAATTGTGAACCAATACCTTGTAAATCGCCAAATTAGGCCTCAACTTCGCATGGTACTCTTTCACTCCTGAGCCTGGTCGAATGTCCAGGCAAAAGATTATGGCCATATGTAGGGTGATTCTAAAACTAGGAAACACAGCATAATAATTAGAGAGCTGTCTTGTTATGGTGGCACAAGCTGGACACCACATGTTGGCATATCGATGGAAAAAAAAATCCCATTTTCACTCTGCAACATCGAATGCACACTAATTTCTGCGAAACACCTGTGGGGTTAACATGCTCACTACACCCCTAAGTGAATACCTTGAGGGGTTTAGTTTGCAAAATGTGGTCACTTCTGGGAGGTTTCCACTGTTTTGGTCCCACAGGGGCTTTGCAAATGCGACATAGTGCCCAGAAACCAATCCAGCAAAATCTGCACTCCAAAAGCCAAATGGCGATCCTTCCCTTCTGAGCCCTATTGTGTGCCCAAACAGCAGTTTATGACCACAAATGGGGTATTGCCGTACTCAGGAAAAATTGCTTTACAAATGTTGCGGTCATTTTTTTCCTTTATTTGTTGAGAAAATGAAAAACTTTTGAGCTAAAGCTACGTCTTATTGAAGAAAAAGGGATTTTTTATTTTTTTTTCACTGTCCAATTCTAATAAAATCTATGAAACACCTGTGGGGGTCAAAATGCTCACTACACCCCTGGATGAATTCTTCAAGGGGTGTAGTTTTGTGAATGGAGTCACTTTTGGGTGGTTTCCACTGTACACCAGTACCTTCGGGGCTTTGCAAAAGCGACATGGTGTCAATAAACCTATCCAGAAAATCTGTGCTCCAAAAGTCAAATGGCGCTCCTTCTCATCTGAGCCCTGCCGTGTACCCAAACAGCAGTTTATGACCAAATATAGTGTATTTCTGTACTCCAGAGAAGTTGCTTTACAAATGTTGGGGTTCTTTTTTTCATTTATTTGTTGAGAAAATTAAAAATTTTAGCTAAATCTACGTCTTATTGAAGAAAAAGGATTGGTTTTTATTATCACTGCCCAATTCTAATAAAATCTATGAAACACCTGTGGGGTCAAAATGCTCACTACACCTGTAAATGAATTCCTCAAGGGGTTTAGTTTCCTAAATGGAATAACTTTTTGAGCGTTTTCACTGTTTTGGTCCCTCACAGGCTTTGCAAATGCGTAATGGCCTCCGCAAACCATTCCTGCTAAATTTTAGCTCCAAAAGCCAAATAGCGCTCTCTCCCTCCTAAGCCCTATGTGAGCTATTGTTTTACTCGGGAGAAATTGCCTTACAAATGTTGTGGTTCTTTTTCTACTTTAGTCCTTGTGGAAATAAGAAAAAATTAGCTAAACCTACATTTTCTTTGAAAAAAAATGTAGATTTTCATTTTCACTGCCTAATTCCAATAATCTCTGCAAAAAAAACCCGTAGGGTCAAAATGCTCACTATACCCCTAAATAATTTCCTCAATGGGTGAAGTTTCCAAAATGGGGTCACTTGTGGGGGGGTTGCCACTGTTTTCTCCCCTCAGGGGCTTTGCAAATGCAACATGGCCTCCGCAAATCATTCCTGCTAAATTTGAGCTCCAAAAGCCAAATGGCGCTCTTTCCCTTCTAAGCCCTGCTGTGCATCCAAACAGCCGTTTATGACCACATGTGGGGTATTGTTTTACTCGGGAGAAATTTCTTTACAAATTTTGCACTGCTTTTTCTCCTTTAGTTCTTGTGGAAATGTGAAAAAATTAGCCAAACCTACACTTTCTTTGAAAAAATTTCGATTTTAATTTTCACGACCTACTGCCGATAATTTCTGCAATAAACCTGTGGGGTCAAAATGCTCACTATACCCCTAGATAATTTCCTTGAGAGGTGTAGTTTCCCAAATAGTGTCACTTTTGGGGTATTTCTACTGTTTTGACACCACAAGAGCCTTTCAAACCTGACATGGTGCCTAAAATATATTCTAATAAAAAGGAGGCCCAAAATCCACTAGGTGCTCCTTTGCTTCTGAGGCCGGTGCTTCAATCCATAAGCACACTAGAGCCGCATGTGGGATATTTCCTAAAACTGCAGAACCTGGGCAATAAATATTGAGTTGCGTTTCTCTGGTAAAACTTTCGGTTTTACAAAAAAGATGGATTAAAAAATGAATTTCTGCAAAAAAAAATGAAATTGGTAAATTTCACCTCTACTTTGCTTTAATTCCTGTGGAACATCTAAAGGGTTCAGGAACTTTCTAAATACTGTTTTGAATAGTTTGAGGGGTGACGTTTTTAAAATATGGTGACTTATTGGAGGTTTCTAATATATAAGGCCCTCAAAGCTACTTTACAACTGAACTGGTACCTGATAATTTTCTTGAAAATGTGAGAAATCGCTGCTAAAGTTCTAAGCCTTGTAACGTCCTAGAAGAATTTTCAAAAAACAATGCCAATCTACAGTAGACATATGGGGGATGTTAATTAGCAAGAATTTTGTGCGGTATAACTGCCTGTCATGGACCCCCACTAGTGTCCCTGAGCTTAAAGTTTTTTTAGGTTGAACGCTAAATATGGGGTTGGTCAAAAAACCAACTATCAGCTCCTACAGGGCATCAAGAGCTGTCCACGCTACCCTTATATTTGCAGCAGTTATGTCCCGACACCGATATGAATCCATAATGCGCTTCATGCATTATACAGATAATTCCCTGTCCGCTAATGAAATGATCCAGGCTACGATCGCCTTAATAAATTGAGACCGTTAATTTCCCTCCTACAAGAATCTTTCCTCAAATCCTACACCCCAGATCAAAATTTATCGGTGAATGAATCCCTGATGAGCTACAAAGGCCGTCTTTCATTCTGGCAGTTCATCCCCTCCAAAAGTGCCAAATATGGCATTAAATTATATAAAGTGTGCGAGAGCACAACAGCGTACACCTGCGGTTTCCTAATCTATGAAGGCAAAGACCGCAAAATGAATCCCCCAAGCTGCCCAGACACAATTGGCAGATCTGGCAAAATTGTGTGGGACCTAATGTTGCCATTCCAGCACCATGGGTACCACGTCTACACAGATAATTTTTATAGCAGTGTCCCACTTTTTAAATCCCTCCATGCTGCAAATACAGGGGCCTGCGGGACAGTCCGTAAAAACAGGGTGGGATTCCCAAAGCAATTGGTGTCCAGACATGTGGAAAGGGGGGCGTCATTCGCACTGACAAACGAGGAGTTACTTGCAGTAAAGTGGAATGATAAGAAGGACGTCTATATGTTGTCCACTCTGCATCCAGACACCACGGTGGCAGTTAGAGAAAGGGAGGCCACCGTGGAAAAGCGTAAGCCTGTCTGTGTGACAGACTACAATAAATTCATGGGGGGTGTAGATCTGTCGGACCAGGTGCTTCAAGCGTATTTGGTGAAGCGGAAGACCAGGGCCTGGTACAAAAAGGTAGCAATCTACCTAATTCAGATTGCGAACTATAATGGTTTTGTGCTTTATAAAAAAAAACAAGGAACACTCCCCTTCCTCCAGTTCCAGGAGGATGTTATTGAGCGTCTCCTATTTGACTCCAATGCCCCTGCACAACCCGACGAATCTGAGGATGTGCGAAGACTTTCAGAGCGCCACTTTCTTCACCCTGTCCCTTCCACCGAGATGCAAAGATATCCCGGTTTTAGATAGCCGGGTTTGCAGTAAGCATGGAAGGAGGAATGGATAGTCGCTTCTACTGCCCGATGTGCCCATCTCAACCAGGACTCTGCAACTACCCCTGTTTTGAAGCGTATCACACAGTTTACAATTATCAATTTTATTTAGGGAATGCCAAAATGGGGAGGGTTTTTTTTTTTAGGAAGTCAATTTTAATTTATATTTCCATTTTAGTTTGTGGGCTTTCCAAGTGGGGAGGAATTCTTTTGGGAGAGGTAGTAGAGTTAATTTTTTCCCAAAAATATTTTACCCCTTTCATATTTTTGATCATCTTGTTTCTTTTGACTGTTTTTATGACTATATCCTGCCGAACAAAGCTGTTATTTTTATTAATATTTCTGTATGGTGATTCGGGCATGATCTTTTTTTTTTTATTTGGAGGATCACTAATAGTCAAGCTGTTCCTAATCAATACTCTATTTTCGATTTTCGCAGCGTTTTTTAAGGCCGTTTTTGGAGCTTTTTTCAATAGAGTCTATGGAAAACGGCTCCAAAAACGTCCCAAGTAGTGTCCTGCACTTCTTTTTCGCGGCCGTTTTTTTAAACATAAAAAACGCTGCGAAAAACGCTCCGTCGGAACAGAATGCCGTTTTCCCATTGAACTCAATGGGCAGATGTTTGGAGGTGCTCTGCTTCCGATTTTTCGGCCGTTTTTCGGGAATTTACGGCCCGAAAAACTGCCGCAAATAGGCCGTGTGAACATACCCTCACTGTTCCTCTGCCCCATTATCTATACTTTAACCGATTGGTTGTTTTGTGCACATACCGGTTCCTACCTTGCCGGGCAGGGGCCTGTTATGGTGTACCGCGTCACTTGGCACGTTCGTCCTGCATATAAGGATTGATGGAGCTAAAGAGACGTTGTACAACCAGTCACTGAAAAAAGAAAAAGCTTTTCATGACAGCCCTGCAGGTGTTCTTCTATCTAGTGAATAGACTCGAGTTTGCAACATGTAACGTCTATGGCCACGGTCCGTCGTTCGGTCGTTAACCTCGACGGCCGTGGCCATGGACATCTTACCTGTGAGGCGCAGGCACTCACTTCCGGACTTCGAGTGTCTCTCGCGCGTGCACAGCCATGCATTTTTGCAGGAAGTCTGCAATCTAGCCCAGGATGCCCTGGGCTATAAAAAGGGCTCTGTCCTCTTGCTCTTTGCCAGAGCATTGTTTGTTACCCATCGTTTGTCGTGCTTATGGTCTCCCAGTGTCTTCCAGTTTCCCAGTGTACCTTGCTCCTGTATCCCGTATCCTGTTTCCGTGCTACCTAGTTCTAGTGCCGTCCTATGCTATTGCCGTGCTGTGCTACAGCCTAAGCTTGATCTGCTACGCCGCACCTGACGACTTACCGCCGCCTGGTCCTGGACATGCCTACCTCGCTACTGCCTACAATTGTCTCAGGTAACCTCGCTGAACTGATTGAACTCTGTACTTACCTGTTTGGCCAGCTGCCATCCCGCTGCGGGGTACGGCCCAGTGGGTCCACACCCCGCATCGTGATACAACATAGTTGGATACATTTTCCTCCATTTTTTTTTTTTACAATATTGCTCATAACTCCAGTACAGTTTATTTTTTCCTCTCTGATTGATTTTATATTAGAACAGAATTCTGTCCACAATGACATCATAATGGCACAGATGCGGGACAACTGCTTCTTTATCAAGACATAGTCATAAGTACAGGAAAATACAAATATAGTGACATGCATCCGTTATGAATACACGGCTTCACTTCTCTTTTGTATGCCGCACAAATTTATTAATGTGGCATATTTCTAACAAAATAACCTTCTACCACGTCTCCCCTATTTCATGTGTAAATGTAATAAGAATTTGAAGAAAACATATACCCATAGTGTCTGAAATAATACCCATTATTTCCTCCTTTAAAAATGTTTTTGTCAGCATGCTCACTACACCACTAGATAAATACCTTTAGGGGTCTGGTTTTTAAAATAGGGTAATTTATGGGTGTTTTTGTTTATTTTTGTTCAGGCAGCTCAATGCCTCTAAATGCATGATATGGAGCCTAGAATTTATTAAATTGTGCCCTGAAAGCCAAAGGGTGCTCCCTCTCTTTTTGGCCCAGCCACACGTCTAGCAAGCAGATCAAGGCCACAGTGGGAGTATTTTTGAACACAGGAGAAACAGGGTGATAGATTTTGGGGTGTGTTTCTTCATTTTCATGTTTGCTTTACAAAGAAATCTGTCTTTACAATGACACATTTGTGGGAAAAAGTGGAATTTTATTTTTTTCCACCTGTTTTGCATTAAATTTAGCAAAAAACCGTGGGGTCAAAATACTCACTATACCCCTAGATAAATAACTTAAAGCGGTCTAGTTTTCAAAATGGGGTCATCTATGGGGAGTTTCTATCATTCTGGCAGCTCAAAGCTTCTCTACATGTGCAGTGGGGCCTAAAACATTTTCAAGCAAAATATGTGTCCTGAAAGCCTCCAGGTGCTCCCTTCCTTTTGGGCCCTGCCGTGTGTCCAGGCAATGTATTAGGGCCACAATGGGGGTATTTTTGAAAACAGGAGAAACAGGGTGATAGATTTTGGGGTGTGTTTCTTCATTCTCAGGTTCACTTTACAAAGAAATCTGTCTTTACAATGACACATTTGTGAAAAAGTGGAATTTTATTTTTTTTCACCTGCTTTGCATGAATTCTTACAAAAAAACTGTGGGGTCACTACACCCCTAGATAAATACCTTAAGAGGTGTAGTTTTCAAAATGGGTTTCATTTGTGGGGGTTTCCATCATTCTGACACCTATGAGGCCCTGAAAACCTGGTTTGGTGCAGGAAACCAAAATGTACTTCAAAATTTATAAAATTCTTATTAAATTTGTAAGTCTTCTAAATTGCTCAAAATTAATTTTAATGAATAAGTGCAGCCAAAATAGAGTAAAGAGATGGAAATATATATTTCATTAAAAAAAAATTGTACAGTATGTATGTACATAGGTGACATATTGCAGTTCCAAATAGGGAAAAATGTTAATTTTTACAAAATTTCATCAATTTTTTTATTTTTTAATTAAGTTACGCAAATCATATCAGTCTATTTTTACCACTAAAATAAAGTACAACATGTGACGAAAAAACAACGTCAGAATTACTTGGATAGGCAAAACTATTGCAGAGTTATTCTCTGATAAAGTCAGACATACCAGATTTGACAAATCTGGCTTGGTCATGAAGGTCCAAACAAGCTTGGTCATTAAGGGGTTAAGAGGTGTGTCCCAATTCTTTTGTCCATATAGTGTATTTATACATACACACATACTGTACACCACATATATACATACACACATTATACACACACACACCACATGTATAAAAGCCACATATATACACACACACCCTCTATAGATAGACATACAAACCACAGATATACATATACACACAGACACACACCACATTATATTCACACAATAAAAAGTTACTCTATAGATAAACATAATCACACACATTATATTCACACATTAAACAGTTTCTTTACCTCAGTAACATCTAGCATGGTCTGGTCTACTCTGTAGTGCAGTGATAAGCAGGTCCTGCACAGGTCCTGTATGCAGTCCTTCTAGTAATAAGTGAAGAGAAAGTGGGATCTTTGTCAAGATAGGACCCAGGACTGACAGCAATGAAGGGGGCCCAGTGAAGCTGCACCATTTGCCCTATGATTAAAATGGTTCACACGCACTTTTTTCAGACGTAATTCGGGCGTTTTACGCCTCGAATTACACCTGAAAAAACGGCTCCATTACGCCTACAAACATCTGCACATTGCTTTCAATGGGTTCTACGATGTTCTGTTCCCACGAGGTGTAGTTTTGTGTCGCTGTCAAAAGACAGCACGTAAAAAGACGCCCGCGTCAAAGAAGTACATGTCACTTCTTGGGACGTTTTTGGAGCCGTTTTTCATTGACTCCAATAACTTGAAAAACAGCTCCAATAACGTCCGTAAAATACGCAGCGAAAATTGCGAGTAGTTACAAAAACGTCTGAAAATCAGGAGCTGTTTTCATGACGAAAACAGCTCCGTAATTTCAGACATATTTTGCTACTGCGTGTGAACATACCCGTACCCTCCCTCCAAGCTCTGCACTTCAGTACTCCACCGTATTTTATATACATCTAAGGACATATTGAGTGTAATGGCCTCGGCGGGAAAATAGAGGAAAGCTTTAGATTCAGAACTGCCTGTGGGGGAGATATCCTCTAAATTAATGGCCGGATAAATAAAGGATGAGGAGGATTAGGGAGAGAAGTTGGAGCTGGAAAGGGTACGAGGGGAACATGCAGGCATTATTTAAAAATGCTGGAGACATTACATTGAGAAATTGATGAAGTAATGAAGAAAGATCTGATGGCACATTTTCCATATTTGAAGGGGTATATAATGCAGAAACGTCAGTAGATGGAAGAAATAATGATTACGATTACTTTGGGTCACGGGGGGGGGGGGGACGATACTTGAGACAGAGAGGGGGTGGAGAGGATAGGGATTAAAGTAAGTTCATCCGTATACTTTTTTTAAATATTGTATATTTTTATTGATATACTGCAATGTTTATGTGTAATATATTAGGTAAAAGATTCAATAAAATATGTGTAAAAATAATAATAATAATAATTAGAATAAGGTGGTGTCATGCATTCTATATTTATTTGCAATGTTCTCATACTTACTTAATATTTAGTCTGTAGTAATTTCATCCTGCGGATCTAAGAGTCTATTTCTCCAAGATCTTCGTTGTTGGCACAACCATTGAAAAATTATGTATTTGACAAATTTTATGTTATTATGGTAAAGTACAGAAAGGAGGAGTTATACAGTCAACCTGTTCCCCTCCCATGTTTACAGCACTAGAGTCACTGGAGGATGTGGTCACATGACCATTATCTGTGGCTGCGGTATGGTGCAGAAATTTTAGTATGTTAGGTCCCCTTAAGATCGGGACTTCAGGACATTCATATAGTTGTTTTTTAAGCCATTTATGTATAACTTTTGCATAGTTTGTAAAGGAGGTTGAATTGCTGGAGAATAAATATCCCACATTACAGAGCTATTGTTGGCTACAGCAGGCTTCTTGTTTAGCATTTCATTTACCCACTACGTTCACAAGCTTTTCCCGGCTGGCTACAGAGAAGCATCCTACAGCAAGATGCTGTCACCACGTGCTTTACAGAGGTGTGGTGTGCAGTGTAACTTGTTGTTACTCTTTCAGAGTGGTCAGAGGACTTTTTGTGTCTTTCTTTAGTAGTAAAAAAGACAGAGAATGGGCAGCACACTAACTATGTAAGGAGTGCACAGTCTTTACCCTATAAAAGAAACTGTAACTAGTATAGAAAGTAGGGCAAAAGAGAGGACATGCACATCCAAAATATATTTAAAAAATAGCAACCTTTTATTGATATCAAAAGGTAAAGCAAATTAAAAACGTTGTATAAAAAAGTACAGTGATCAACAATAAGACAAACCATTAAAGTGTGTACAGACCCCAAATTAGATCAGACTTGCCGAATTAAATGTAAAGCACAAATAAGGGTATGTTCACACGCACTATTTATGGACGTAATTCAGGCGTTTTACGCCTGGAATTACGGCCGAAAATACTGCTTGAAAGCGTCGGCAAACATCTGCCCATTAATTTGAATGGGTTTTACGATGTACTGTGCAGACGGTCATTTTTTTTACGCGCCGCTGTCAAAAGACGGCGCGTAAAAAAGATGCCCGCGTCAAAGAAGTGCATGTCACTTCTTGGGGCGTAATTGGAGCCGTTTTCCATTGACTCCATAGAAAAACAGCTCCAATTACGTCCGTAATGGACGCTGCGAAAAACGCATGCACTTGCCATTACGTCTGAAATTCAGGAGCTGTTTTCGCCTCAAAACAGCTCAGTAATTTCAGCCGTAACGGACGTGCACGTGTGAACATACCCTCAGGAATTGTTATATGCATTGAAGTGGTATCCTGAGGGTATGTTCACATGCTTAACAAAAAACGTCTGAAAAATACAGAGATGATTTCAGAGAAAACAACCTCTGATTTTCAGGCGTTTTTGAAGCTGAGGCTGGGTTTACACGACCTATTTTCAGGCGTAAACGAGGCGTATTATGCCTCGATTTACGCCTGAAAATACGGCTCCAATACGTCGGCAAACATCTGGCCATTCATTTGAATGGGTTTGCCGACGCACTGTGCCGAAAACCTGTCATTTACGTGTCGTCGTTTGACAGCTGTCAAACGACGACGCGTAAATTGACTGCCTCGGCAAAGAAGTGCAGGACACTTCTTTGCAACGTAATTTGAGCCGTTCTTCCTTGCATTCGATGAAGAGCAGCTCAAGATTACGGGCGTGAAAGACGCCTCGCATAATGCGAGAAGGAGCTTTTACGTCTGAAACGACGCAGCTGTTTTCTCCTAAAAACAGTCTGTCTTTTCAGACGTAAAAGACAGTTCTCGTGTGCACATACCCTGAGGGTATGTTCACACACACTAATTACGGACGTAAATCGGGCGTATTAACCCCCGAATTACGTCAGAAATTACGGCTTGAATGCGTTGACAAACATCTGCCCATTGAAAGCAATGGGCTGACGTTTGTCTGTTCACACGAGGCGTATATTTACGCGTCGCTGTCAAAAGACGGCGCGTAAATAGACACCCGCGTCTAAGAAGTGACCTGTCACTTTTTGGGGCGTAATTGGAGCCGTTATTCATTGACTCCAATGAAAAGCAGCGCCAATTACGTCCGTAATGGACGCGGCGTTCAAGCGCCTGCACATGCCGTTACGGCTGAAATGACGGGGCTGTTTTCTCCTGAAAACAGCCCCGTAATTTCGGCCGTTACGGACGCTGTCGTGTGAACATACCCTGAGGATGAAATTTGGAGCTTCTTTTGAGGCTTCTTTTTAGGCGTTTTTTGAGGTGTTTTTCATAGTGTTCAATGGAAAATCAGCTCCAAAAAATGCCTCAAGAAGTGACATGCTACTTCTTTTTACGGAGCGTCTTTTTACGCTCCGTTTTTTGACAGCGAAGCGTAAAATAAAGGCTTGTGGGAACAGAACATCGTAATTCCCATTGAAAGCAATGGGCATATGTTTGTAGGCATATTAGGGGCGTTTTTTCAGGCGTAATTCGAGGTGTAAAACGCCTCCATTACGTCTGAAAAGAGGTCGTGTGCACATACCCTAAAAGACCATATCAACATGTGACAGGCAACACAATAAGGCCGGATTCACACCGTGTGTCAGCAGCATATGATGCGTGGCTGCGTGATTTTCGCGCCACCGCCATCATTATGACACTTTGTTTTCATGTTTGTAAACAGAAAAGCACGTGGTGCTTTTGTTTTCATTCATAGTTTTGACTACTGTAGCGCGCATCACATGCGGCACATGGAAGTGCGTCTGTGTGCCGTGCGCGGTTTTCACGCACCCATTTTCTTCAATGGGTGTGTGATGCGCGAAAAACGGGCAAATATAGGACATGTCGTGAGTTTTACGCAGCGGACATACGCTGCGTGAAAATCACGGACAGTCTGAACGGCCCCTAACAGTGCATGTCACTTCTTGGGACGTTTTTGGAGCTGTTTTTCATTGACCCCATTGAAAAAAAGCTCCAATATTGTCCGTAAAATACGCTGCGAAAAACGCGAGTAGTTACAAAAACGTCTGAAAATCAGGAGCTGTTTACGCTTGAAAACAGCTCCGTATTTTCAGACGTATTTTGCTAAGCCGTGTGAACATGCCCTAAGGGTATGTGCACACGCTAGCAGGCATTTACGTGTGAAAAGACAGACTGTTTTCAGGAGAAAACAGCTGCCTCGTTTCACACGTAAATGCTCCTCCTCGTAATATACGAGGCGTCTGTGACGCTCGTAAATCTTGAGCTGCTCTTCTTTGAGTTCAATGAAGAACGGCTCAAATTACGTTGCAAAGAAGTGCCCTGCACTTCTTTGCCGAGGCAGTCAATTTACGCGTCGTCGTTTGACAGCTGTCAAACGACGACGCGTAAATTACAGGTCGTCTGCACAGTACGTCTGCAAACCCATTCAAATGAATGGGCAGATGTTTGCCGACGTATTGTAGCCCTATTTTCAGGCGTAAAACGAGGCATAATACGCCTCGTTTACGCCTGAAAATAGGTCGTGTGAACCCAGCCTTAGAATTGAATTCCACCAAAAGTGGACAACTGCAAAAGCAAAACAGCTTCAATTTCTTGAACATGATCGGCTCATATGGATGGATCACTTCTTTGTTTATAATACACTTACCTGGTCATTCCTAACTTCACAGAACTAATTCTGCACATAAGATTCCATACAACTACAAGTTCATGATGAATTTCAATTGTTGCGTCTTTTGTCCACAAAAAAAAAACCATTACTGATCGCTTCTCTACTTTTATCCACTCACACAATGCTAAACTGGCTGCATGAATAACACGTCTTACTATTAGGCCAGAATTACACGAGCAAGTGCCTTTTGCGTGCGCAAAAAATGCGGCGTTTTGCGCGCACAAAAGGTACTTAACAGCTCCGTGTGTCAGCTGCGTATGATGCGTGGCTACGTGATTTTAGCGCAGCCGCCATCATTATGACACTCTGTTTGTATATTTGTAAACAGAAAAGCACGTGGTGCTTTTCTGTTTTCATTCATACTTTTTACTGCTGTTGCGCGAATCACACGCGTTACACGGAAGTGCTTTCGTGTGCTGTTCATGATTTTCACGCACCCATTGACTTCAATGGGTGCGTGATGCGCGAAAAATGGCCAAATATAGGACACACGCTGCGTGAAACTCACGGACAGTCTGCACGGCCCCATAGACTAACATAGGTCCGTGCCAGGCGCGTGAAAATCACGCGCGTTGCACGGACGTATATCACGTTCGTCTAATAAACTTGCTAATTCATTTTTAAGACATCCCCTCATAGTATAACTACATCTATATCTATATCTGGAAGGTCAGTTTCTTCAGAGACCCTGGGCTGGTGTCTGTATTTTAGTGTGTGCTCCATGCTGGACTTATACTAACTTTTTGATTTCTATGATGCTTTGGATATGTGCCTTAGGGCTTATTCAGACGAACGTATAATACGTCCGTGCTACGCGCGTGATTTTCAAGTGCGTCGCACGGACCTATGTTAGTCAATGGAGCCGTTCAGACAGTCCGTGACTTTCACGCAGCGTATGTCCGCTGAGTAAAACTCACGACATGTCCTATATTTGCCCGTTTTTCGCGCATCACGCACCCATTGAAGTCAATGGGTGCGTGAAAACCGCGCACTGCACACGGACGCAC
The DNA here is from genome assembly GCF_050947455.1 of Rhinoderma darwinii. Taxonomy (NCBI): domain Eukaryota; kingdom Metazoa; phylum Chordata; class Amphibia; order Anura; family Rhinodermatidae; genus Rhinoderma; species Rhinoderma darwinii. The sequence continues at coordinate 292,753,207 of NC_134687.1, read as the reverse complement.
TTCCGTGTGCCGCGCGAGATGCGCGCTACAGTAGTCAAAACTATGAATGAAAACACGATTACAGTACGGGACAGTTGTCCTGCAGTGAGGCAGGGACTCCTAGCGTCGTACATAAATATGATGCTAGGAGCCCGGCTCCCTGCAGTGTGTTCGGTCCGGGACTTGTGGCCGAAATATGTTCTGTCCTTTACGGACCGAACATGCTCGTGTGAATCCAGCCTAACAGTGTATGTTCACACGCACTGTTTTCAGACGTAATTCGGGAAATCAATGGGATATCAATTTCCGCTCTGTGTGAACCCAGCCTTAAACTGCGGCTATACTAAATACAGTAGAGTATATTGTATGTTCAGTGCTGCAAAACATGTTAGCACTGTATAAATAATTGGTTAAAAATATGTAAATAGGGGGGCGGAGCCTGACCGACGAACGTGATGGACGCATAAAACTCGAGCTCCTCACAAGCCGGCTTGGATCCTTCAAATTATTGAGGCATAACAGCTTAACCATGGTCAAGATCGGGAAGGATAAGACGAGAGACCCCTCTGGCACTCCAGGACCGCAAAAACATCAAGCAGATCTGGGTAAATTCCTTCAAAAGAAGGATATGCAGTCCGGCGCTGGAGCAGCCAAGATGGCGCCGTATCCTGCCTCAGAAGACTCTGATGCAGACAGCATGTGTGGAGCGACGGCCTACAACTCAGCCACAGAGACGGGCATGATCACGAAGGCTTTCTTCAAAAAGACCCTGCAGCAGGCTATCACACCGGTGCTGAAGGAACTCACCGACTTCAGGTCAGACTTCAAACTTATGGGGAATAGACTTGAGCACTTAGAAAATGTGGTAACGGAGGTGGTGAATCACTCAGATTCAGTAGAGCACAAGTTACAAGTGCAAGAAACACAGCTTAACAGAGCTTTTACCCTGCTAGAGGATATGGAGAATAGAAGTCGTAGAAAGAATGTGAGGCTAAAAGGGCTACCGGAATCGTATGCTAACGAAGTTTTACCTTCAGTGGCGAAGCACATTTTTACCTCACTCTTGGGGGAAGAACGGGCCAGTAGAGTGGTGATAGAGCGTATTCACAGAGCGCTACGCCCCAAACCGAAACCTGCTGACCCGCCTAGAGATGTCATATGCGGTCTCTTAAGTTTTGTAGATACGGCGGCTATTCTGGCGGCAAACAGAGAGCAACAACACCTAGTGTTCGAAGAAGCACCCTTACAATTATACCAGGATATCGCAGCATCCACGTTGGCGAAACGACGTATAATGCGTCCACTACTTGCGAAATTGCGAGATCTCAAGCTACCTTACACTTGGCTATTTCCTTTCGGGTTGGCCATACCGAAAGATGGAAGGCGGATTTTGATCCATACACCTGCTGATCTAGAAGAAGCATTGGAGCGTCTGGGAATTCCGCCATTACAATTGCCATCATGGCTGCCTGCTCAAACGGACATTACTCTACCTGCCCTGCCAAGGATGGAAGCGTGGTCGGTGTACTCCAAGCAACGATCCTCAAGGGGGAAGAAATCTCGTGCTACAGCATCAGAAGATGCCACCACTTGAATCCTTTAATTATATACAGTGATATGTATTTCATTATTACGCTTTTTCTCCTTATAGTAGTACTGGACGAATATTGGTGTTTTTACTAGCAGTACTGTAATTGTTCGTGTTGTTTCTAACTCTATGTAGTGCTTACCGTCGATTTTACCATGGTTAATATTACTATTATCATTGCAATAGACCTAGGAGAGGTATCCGGGTCTATGATATAGAGTCACATGGTTGCCAATGCATAAGGATAGAGAAGGAGCCATATTGCACGCTCTTCTGTGAATATCAACAGGGAGCGGTGCACTCTTTTTTCATTGTAATGACCAACTTCTCACCTTCAGATTGGCACACTATACTCGACCAAAAGTGTTGGGTCATCTTGCAACCAAGTGTACTCTAGGTTATATTTTGCCTCTGTTAGACAACTTTGATTTACTTGATTTATTAAGTTTATTCTTATTACATGAAGGGTCTGAGCTGGAACCCGGCTCAGGAAGTTACTCCCCCCTCCACATGCAGCAGTGTGTTGGCTTTGGATTTCGTATGATAGTAGGATGTATACTCATTTTTTTCTATCATTTGATAAGAGATTTCTGGATGCCAACGGGAACACAGATGAGCTGCAACTATATGTTGTTTCTATATCCCACAAGTTTCTGTCCCCTCTCTTTCCCTTTTAGTTCTGCTTCTTTTTCCCTACCCATATCTCTTTACTGGTAACAGGAGATGCCTCAGAAATCAGACGAAACAACAAACCGACAAAAAATGGCGACTGTGAAGATAGTAACTTATAATGCCAATGGCTTAAATACTCCTCAGAAGCGGAGCCAGGTATTTACATTGTTAAAAAAGGAACAAGTGTCCATAGCCTTCTTACAGGAAACTCATTTTAAAGTGGATAGAGTGCCAAAATTACCCACTAATTTTTTCTCTTCCTGGTATCCTAGCTGCAGCTCGAGTTCTGCCTCGCGAGGAGTATCCATTGCACTCCACAAGGACTTACCATTCATCAAGACAGCTAGTCACGACTCAAGGGATGGCAGAGCGCTATTCATAAAAGGTAAATTGGGATCATTGACATGCACATTAGCGAATTTATATGTACCTAATAAATTGCAAATCTCATGGCTCTTACATATTATGGAAGAACTGCGGGCTTTTGCGGAAGGCCCTATTATTTTAGGAGGAGATCTAAATCTTGCGCATCACCCAGAGATTGACACCTCTACACATAAATCTTCGTTACCAAAAGTAGGCCGTAGAAAATTATTGAGCAAGTTGCAGGAACTTCATTTGATCGATACCTGGAGACTATTGCATCCCCAGATATCTGATTATACATTTTATTCTCATTCTCATGGATCGCATCAGAGATTGGATTACCTTCTTGTACATGCTCATTTAGCACAAACCCTGCATTCGGCTAGTATTGGCCCGATCACAGTATCAGACCATGCACCAGTGTTTACCACTCTGGTTATATCCGCCCTGCCTGCGAAAGAATGGACATGGAGGTTGAATGAGACCCTTCTGGACCACCCGGAACACATTAAGTCCTTAACTGATTCGTTGCAGACGTATTTTGACATGAATGTAACAGAAGTATCAGCTACTATAGTGTGGGAAGCACATAAAACATACATTAGGGGTATACTGATATCTTTAGGTACAAGAGTGAAAAAAGATAGAGAACAGGAAATTAGATCTTTGCTTTCACAAATTGCAGCATTTGAAAAAGTGCATAAATGTTCTTCCACTAAAGCCATACAAACAGAGCTTACAATTCTCAGAACTAAATAAAAAAGAGGCGACTAATTTAATGTATTATCGTCAGAAGCTTTACGCACATGGTGATAAAGGGGGAAAACTTATGTCGGCACTTATCAAAAAGAAAAAGGAAAAATCTTTTATTAATGAAATCAGAAACGCAACGGGCGACAGGTGCACAAATACCGCGGATATTGCAGGATATTGCAGATGCGTTTAGCGCATACTATTCTGAATTGTACAACATCCCACCACCTCCAAGCATCGCAAATAATTCTAGACAACAACAAATACAGGACTTTTTAGGCCCATTGGCGTTGCCAACACTTTCGGATGTAGAAGAGGAGGATCTCATGAAACTGATTACACTTGACGAAGTGGCTGACATTTTGAGATCCTTTCCTTCAGGGAAGAGCCCAGGCCCGGATGGCCTAACTATTAAATATTATAGGAAATTTAAAGACATACTGTTACCTTATTTAGTTGACACATTTAATGAACTACTCCAGGGAAAGGACTTCACTGCACAATCTCTAGAGGCTTACATTACCATTTTGCCTAAAGAGGGTAAAGATCCTATCTTGTGTTCAAGCTAAAGACCTATATCGCTTTTAAACTTAGACTTAAAAATTTGGGCTAAACTACTCTCGACGCGAATCAATAAATACCTAGCAAACCTAGTAAATCCGGACCAACAGGGATTCGTCCCGGGGAGGGAGGGGAGACAGAATTCCATTCGCCTGATGAATTATATTCAGAAAGCGAAAGACTCTAGGGTGCCTATGGTACTTATGAGTACGGACGCTGAAAAAGCTTTTGACCGAGTAGCATGGGACTTCATGGCAGCTACACTGGCTAAGTCTAATTTCCCAGAAGGCCTCATAAAAGCAATTTTTACGTTGTATAGTAGACCTTCAGCCAGGATCAGGGTGAATGGGGTTCTGTCACCCTCCTTCTCGATTTGGTAATGGAACTAGACAGGGGTGCCCCTTGTCACACACTTTGTTCATATTGACTTTAGAACCCCTTTTTCAGACACTACGACAGGATGAGCGGATTGAGGGTATATCTGTAAACTCTCAACGGCATTTGGTACATGCCTTCGCAGACGACCTGCTACTAACCATTACGAACCCAGTGTCGGCGTTTCCATTTATCTTAGAAATTTTTAGTAACTATGGCCTTATTTCCAATTTTAAAATAAATTATACTAAATCTGAAATCCTTAATATATCACTACCACGGGTGCAGGCGAGAGGGCTGGAAGCCACCTCCGACTTTACGTGGCCCACTCACTCGGTGAAATATCTGGGGATCAGACTTCCTAATAATCTCGACTCTTTGTACGCTCTTAATTATATACCTCTGATACAAAAAATTAAGGGCTTGCTGGTATCTTATGACATTCCATATATCTCATGGATAGGCCGAAAAAATCTGATTCAGACATACATACTTCCAGTGCTCCTATACACTATGACTATGGTACCCATTTACTTACCGAAATCTTTTTTTCAGAAAGTTCAGTCCCTTCTTTCCACATTTTTGTGGAAACAAACGAGACCACGCATCTCATATAGACTCCTAGCCAGGGGAAAGCGATACGGAGGCCTTGGCCTTCCTAGTATAGAAACTTATTATAAAGCTATCCACCTACAGAGGTGGTTGGACATGGCTTCAGTGATGGGTGGTCCAGAGGGAGCTGATCAGTCTTCCTTATACTCTGTAGAGAGTTTTCATTCTACATTATGGGAGCCCACACAACAAGATCTTAGGTCAATGTCAAACCCTTTATTAAAGGGGACGCTAGAGGTCTGGGCGAGATATGGTTTAACCGATAAAGTGGTCTCTAGGCCGTCACCTCTGACACCAGTGGTAGCATTGCCAAAACTACTCTCCATCCCAGTGCGCTATAGTTCAGATATATGGACACACTTCACTGGAGTGCAGATTGCGGAGATGATGCCGGGAAATCAGATCCCTACGGTGGGAGAGCTCCAGTCTCTGATGTCATCCTCTGCCCGAAAGCTTAACTTTCTCCAATTGCATAATATACAAGTAACTTGCTCAAAATTTTTAGTAACATACAAAGCAAATAGAGAACTTACCTGGTTTGAAAAATGTCTAGCTACACATAAGTTGAGGAAACACAAACTTTCAAATATTTATACCCAGTTGTTGACACCTGATGTGTTGGATCTGCCATCCTTTGTGTCTTCGTGGGAGCTGGAACTCGGGCTGCGGCTGTCAGATCGGGAGAAAAGTTTCATCCTAGCTCACTCTCATGGTTTTTCAAGGTGCGTAAAACTACAAGAAAATCACTATAAGTTGCTTACTAGATGGTATAAAACACCAGTAGCTCTCTATAAAATGGGTTTGGCAGACTCAGATATCTGCTGGAGATGCAAATCTCAGCAGGGTTCCCTCTCGCACATTTGGTGGCATTGTTCACTGATAACAAAGTTTTGGACACAAATTGAAGTATCTGCCAACACAGTATGTGGTACACAGGTTAAGATGACCGCAGCACTTATTGTTCTGGCACTTCCTTTCTCTGATATAGTTCTATCCAAGAAGAGTCTATTCACCCATCTGTTGGCGGCGGCAAAAACATTGATACCTTTACACTGGCTGCAGGTGGAGCCTCCTACATTGAGCCAGTGGATTGATAAGGTGAATCAGATTTATAGGTTGGAAGAACTGACTAATAGAGAGGAGGGTACTTACGACTCATTTATAAAAGTATGGGCTCCCTGGATACAACATCGTGATGACCTACTTAGAGCTTCACAGTAACCAGCTCGCAAATTTATGCAAATTTACCGACTAAAACTGAGAGGTATTCTCTCCCCCCCTCCACCCCCCCCCCCCCTTCTAATCTTTTTTTCTCTTTCCCCTTCTGTTTTTCTTGTCAATCCCAGTCTCTCGGTATGTATGGCTCCTAGAGCCAAGTTTAGGCATTATGGTTATACCGAGACAGACTTGATTGGTACATATTCTTCAAAAGGGCACTGTTTATTGGAGATGGCGGAGTAGTGAATTGTGCGAGAAGTGGTAATAGACATTTAACAAGAAAGAAATGGTCTTATAGAATCTAACCTAGTGTCTGGAACCGCAGTTGTATTAAAATATAATAAAATTCATTAAAAATTATTACAATTTCAGCAAAATTGGAGAGCGGAGAGTCAATGTCAAGTTCACTACTACCTTACCATGTACTGTTGAATGGAAATGTCATATGCCTCTATCTATTTTGTATTTTTATATTTTGGAATTGTTGTACCTTGTACATATTGTTAATAAAAACAGATTTGATTTAAAAAAAAATATGTAAATAAACAAAGGTTTGAAATCTTGTGCAAAAATCCATAAACATGGAATATGGGGGAAAAAAGTGATGTGAAAAAATGACACTCTTTCTAATATTTCACTTGTTGCAAATCAAAAGAATGGTAATAACATATGCACTAACATACAACCGTGAATGTTTTTTCTAAAAATACCATTTCTGTACAACTACAATGTTTTTCTCTCCACACCCTTACATTACTTACACGACTAAAGTTCTTTATATTAATGCTCCACAACTTGACCCTCCTCATTTTTCTTTCTCTAAACTTTAGAACAGTCTTGCTTTAGTTTGCAAAACAAACCTTGCGTTTCCATGCAATAAAAAAAGAAAGAAAGAAAAAAAGCCTAATCTCACAAAACTTGTTTTGTTCTTTGCAAATCTTGTAAAGGGGATAGTCTGTTAATGAAATGGTTTTGTGCATGAATAAGAAAAATGTATTTCCAGTGTTAGCTGACATTTTTTTTCGATTTCTTATTTATTTATTCTCCTTTCAAGCACATAACAATTTTTAAGAATTTTATTTTCAATGCTATAAAATATTTCTTATGTTAATAAAAACAACTTTTATACCTGAGTTTAAATGCAATGGATTTTCCCGCCACTTATTTTCTGCAGATTTATTGCAAAGTTGCAGCGAAATTTGCTGCGGATTTGCCATGGATCTCACCCTCTGCATTTCAGGTGTGCACATTGCACAGGATGTATTTATTTGCATGTTTTTGTCATGTGAAAATATTCCTCTGCTTGAAGCTAGGGTGCACTAGGGTTTCTAGGATAGGTTCCAGTGCAGAGCCGCCCCTTTTAGGGCAATTATTCTGCATATCCTAGGTTGATTTTATTCCTTGTTATTTGCCCACTCCCGTTGTGTTAATTTTATGTGGCGCCTTTATTGCCACCTGCCATCATAGTGGTTGCTAGGGGTTATCGCAGAGCTTAGTATTTATGACATTATTTATTTTTGTTGCATATTTGAATTTATTAAAATGTATTCATTTATTTATAAATTGAATTTTTTTTTATATATTGATGAAAAAAGTCATATTTTATTGGTAAGTCATTCAGTAATACACCGTGTTCCAAATTATTATGCACATTGGATTTAAGTGTCAAACATTTAATTATTAGTTTTTCAATTAAACTCATGGATGGTATTGTGTCTTGGATCATTGTAATCAATCTCAGACACCTGTGATAATTAGTTTGCCAGGTGTGCCCAATCAAAGGAAAACTACTTACGAAGGACGTTCCACATTATTAAGCAGGCCACAGGTTTCAAGCAATATGGGAAAGAAAAAGGATCTCTCTGCTGCCGAAAAGCGTGAAATAGTGCAATACCTTGGACAAGGTATGAAAACATTGGATATTTCAAGAAAACGTAATCGTGAAAAGATTTGTGGCTGATTCAGAGCACAGGCGGGTTCGTTCAGATAACGGCATAATGAGGAAGGTTTCTGCCAGACAAAGTAATAGGATTAGGAGAGCAGCTGCTAAAATGCCATTGCAAAGCAGCAAACAGGTATTTGAAGCCGCTGGTGCCTCTGGAGTCCCGCGAACCTCAAGGTGTAGGATCCTCTAGAGGTTTGCAAGTGTGCATAAAGCTATTATTCGGCCACCCCTAAACAATGCTCACAAGCAGAAACGGTTGCAGTGGGCTCAGAAATACATGAAGACTCATTTTCAAACCGTGTTGTTTACTGATGAGTGCCGTGCAACCCTGGATGGTCCAGATGGATGGAGCAGTGGATGGTTGGTGAATGGCCACCATGTCCCAACAAGGCTGCGACGTCAGCAAGGAGGTGGCGGAGTCCTGTTTTGGGCTGGAATCATGGGGAGTGAGCTGGTAGACCCCTTTAGGGTCCCTGACGGTGTGAAAATGACCTCTGCAAAGTACGTAGAGTTTATGACTGACCACTTTCTTCCGTGGTACAAAAAGAAGAACCGTGCCTTCCGTAGCAAAATTATCTTCATGCATGACAATGCACCATCTCACGCTGCAAAGAATACCTCTGTGTCATTGGCTGCTATGGGCATAAAAGGAGAGCAACTCATGGTGTGGCCCCCATGTTCCCCTGACCTCAACCCTATTGAGAACCTTTGGAGCATCCTCAAGCAAAATATCTATGAGGGTGGGAGGCAGTTCACATCAAAACAGAAGCTCTGGGAGGCTATTCTGACATCCTGCAAAGATATTCAAGCAGAAACTGTCCAAATACTCACAAATTCAATGGATGCAAGAATTGTGAAGGTGATATCAAAGAAGGGGTCCTATGTTAACATGTACCTTGGCCTGTTAAGTGTTTTTTGATTGAAAGAGCTTTTGATTTCTGTAAATATGACCTCCTGATGCTGCAAATTCAACAAATTACCATTTTAGTTCTCTTTACAACCTTTAAAATGTTTTGATCTCTGTTGTGCATAATAATTTTAAACAGTGCGTTTTGAGTTTTTTACTTCTAAAAAAAAATCTGTTATCATTAGGAGATTTGTTCAAAAAAATTTGCATTATACTCCAACGGTTGATGGCTTGAAGATTATACTGACTGTCATTTGCATCGACTATTTAGGAAAATCAGCGAAAAATAACATTTGCATAATAATTTGGAATGCGGTGTAGTGTTCTTTTCAGACTTAGGGTTTGTTCACACGGCTTATTTTCGGCCGTTTTTCGGGCCGTAAACACCCGAAAAACGGGCAGAAAATCAGAAGTGGAATGCCCACAAACATCTGCTCATTGATTTCAATGGGAAAAACGGCGTTCCGCTCTGACGAGCCATTTTTTTACGCGGCCGTTTTGAAAAAAAAACCGTGTAAATAAACGCCCACGAAAAAGAAGTGCATGTCACTTCTTGAGCCTTTTTGGAGCTGTTTTGCATTGACTCTATAGAAAAACAGCTCCAAAACTGGCCATAAAAAATGCAGCTCCGTATTTTCAGACGTTTTTGAGTTTGTGTGTGCACATACCCTTACTCTACACTGAATGGCCACTTTATTAGAGACACCTGCCTTTTCACGATTGGAGCTACCCTGTATAGATTAGACATGTTATCCTGGAGTGCAGCATAAAATCAAGTAAGCACATTTTCTATGGATTAGGCCGGATTTACACGAGCGTGTGCGTTTTGCGTGTGCAAAAAACGCGGCGCTTTGCGTGCGCAAAAGGTACTTAAAAGCTCCGTGTGTCACCCTCGTATGATGCGTGGCTGCGTGATTTTCGCGCAGTCGCCATCATTATGACACTCTGTTTGTATGTTTGTAAACAGAAAAGCACGTGGTGCTTTTCTGTTTTCATTCATACTTTTTACTGCTGTAGCGCGAATCACGCGCGTCACACGGAAGTGCTTCCGTGTGCTGCGCGTGATTTTCACGCACCCATTGACTTCAATGTGTGCGTGATGCGCGAACAATGCACAAATATAGGACATGTCGTGAGTTTTACGCAGCGGACACACGCTGTGTGAAACTCACGGACAGTCTGCACGGCCCCATAGACTAACATAGGTCCATGCGAGGTGCGTGAAAATCACGCGCGTTGCACGGACCTATTATACGTTCGTCTAAATAAGCCCTTAGTTTCAGTGTGAATTCACTGTAGAATGGTAAAATCAAGTGATCTGAGCGACTTCGATCGAGGCATGGTCATCGGTGCTAGACTAGCTGGAGCCAGTATTTCAAAAACTGCCAACCTAGTGGGGTTTTCTCGTGAAACTGTGTCGAGAGTAAACTGAGAACAAAGTGATCAAGGAAAAACCTCTAGTGAAAGACATCTTGTGGCTCTAAGCGACAACGAAAGGGGTCCGAGAAGGATGTCAATAATCGCACAGGTGATACACATTCAAGTAAATTGCAGCCGAATACAACGCAGGTGCTCCAACAAACTTGTCTGAATGCACAACTCGTTATTCCTTAGTACTGGATAACAGCAAATGCAAACAGTAGTAAGAAAAAACAGGGCGATAGTAGCGTTGCTAAACATCACAAACGGACTTCCAAGTAAGGATGGAGCTATTTATTTGGAAATAACGGACAACGCGTTTCAGCTCCGAACCGGAGCCATCATAACGGCAAATGACCAGATCAAATACCATTGCTGTCTAAGCTAAACAGAAAGGCAAGACTCCACTGGGTAAAAGAGCGCAAAAATTAGAAATCCAGATTTCTGTGGCACCATGCTGATGGGAAAAGTCAGAGTTTGGTGCAAGAAGCATGAATTGATTAACCCTTCCTGTCAGGTGTCAACACTTCAGGCTGGGGGAGGTGGTGTAATAGTGTGGGGAATGTTTTATTGGCACACCCTTGGTCTTCTGATACCTGTCGATGGACAGTAGGGCTTACCTAAGCATTGTGGCCAGCCAAGTTTATCCCTTCATGGTAGCCGTTTAACATATGGCAGAAGGACACTTGCAACACGGCAACTGCAAGAAGCTATTCTGTCCCCATGGGCCAATATTCCTGCAGAACAATTTCAACACCTAGAAAAATCTATGCCACAATGAATTGCTGTGATTCTGAAGGGTAAAAATGGTCCAATGCGCTACTGGGTGGGTGTCTCTAATAAAGTGGCCATTCAGTGCAGGTCTATATTGAGTTCAGTGATAGTTCATCTTAGTACTCCTGTTATTGTACAGACAAACAAGTGACCACACAAAATGTAAAAATAATTTTAATAATGTTTTTAAGATATACATAAAGTTTTTAAGATATATATATATACTAGTCCTTCTCAATGAATTAGATTATCATCAAAAAGTAAATTTATTTCAGTAATTCAATTCAAAAAGTGAAACTCATATATTATATAGATTCATTACACACAGAGTGATCTATTTCCAGCATTTTTTTTTTCTTTTTAATGTTGGAGACTATGGCTAACTGTTACCCCAAAATTTAGTGTCTCTGAAAATTAGAATATTAAATAAGCCCAATTTCAAAAATGATAATTTTTTTCATAATCAATTTTTATTGTACATTTTCCAGCTACAGAAGAAAACAGGCCAAATGCACATCTCTAAAAACAGATATACCAGTAATAGTCGCATTACTCACAAAACAAATATTGGTATACAGAGACATATTTCCCACATAAAGTAAAAATCAGGCATATATCATATGATTCATAATTTACGAACCAAACATCAGCAAATCTTAAAATTATGACAAAAAAGAAATTGTGCGAGTTACAAACAAATCACATAGCAGAGAAAAAGAAGAAAAGAAAAGGAAAAGAAGAAAACAAAGAGGGAAGGACATAAGACTCAAGGAAAGCGGAGTACAAACAAGGAATAGGGATAACGAGGATGGGACTAATTGTAATGTGACATATAGCCAAAGAAAATTAAGGAGTGGACTAAGGGGGGAAAGGGCCTTCCCCATCCCAGATGAAAGTCGCATCTGCAAATAGGCTGTTTAGGCCAACCCACAAAGAAGTTAGTGTTCAGCTCAGCCAATCGGCAAAATGCGGACCGGATTTGAAGAATGACCATGCACACCACAGAGAAAGAACTCTATCATAGTGATCACTGTCTTCTGATACGAGAGATTCCATTCGACACAACAGGTCCATCTCCACCACTCATTCACTAATCGTAGGCTGCACAGTAGACTTCCAATGTCTAGGAATAACTGTTCGGGCCGCAGTCAAGAAGTGTCTGAGGAGACACCTCTTTATGCTTGGCAAAGGGCCAGGGATCAGAGATAAAAGAGCCACCTGAGGAGTAGGCATGATGGGAGAACTGTCCACTATTGCATAGATGTCAAAAATAGCTTTTCAGAAAGTCTGCAACACTGGGCAGGACCACCACATGTGCAACATCGTTCCAGGCTCATTGCTGCAATGCCAACAAACATCGGACACTCCAGGGTACATCCTATGTAGAATCTGCGGGCAACAGTACCACCTAGTCAGTATCTTAAACTTTTTCTCCTGGGCATGGCAGGCAATAGGCATTTTATGAGACAAGAAGAAAACACGATCCCAATCAGCCAGCGACATGTTAACTGCAAGTTCATGCTCCCAGGCGCTAACGTATGCAGGAGGTTTGTCAACAGAGGTCTCCAGAAGAAGGGTGTACAAAGTAGATATCACTCGAGCCAGTATCTCTGATTGAAGCAATACAGGCCCAAAGGCAGTAGTGGGGTGATACGCATACCATCCGGCAGAGCCGAACACAAGAAGTTAGACAATTGGGCATACTCCAACCAAGAAAGAGTCCTCCCAGGGCAGGTCCCGCGCAACTCCGATAAGGGAGGAAGACGATCCCCATCTGACATTACTTGACATAACCTTGTGTCATCAGAAGAGGACCAATTCAGAAAGACATTCTTGTCAACAGCTGGTGGAAATTCTGGATTATCAAATAGAGGGCTAAGAAGCCCTGGTCTATGTGAAAGACCCTTACGAAGCAATAATCTATCCCAAAGAGTGAGGAAATGTTGGGTAAGTATAGGAAAAGTCGACAGGGCCGGTCTATGATCAGGCAGAATCCATGGCAATGAACGCAGAGAGAGAGCGACAATGGACCTCTTAATCCCCATCCACTGTTTATTAAGGTCGTTGTGAAACCAGTCCACAGCCCTTGCAAGAACAACAGCTTGATGATACACCGACAAGTCCGGGAGTCCAGCTCCCACCTTCAGTTTCGAGCGAGACATTGACCTCAGGCTGAGGCGTGGCCTCAGAGTGCCCCAGACAAACTTTCGAAATGCCTTCTCTAAAGTCCGAAAAAAACCTCTCTAGGAGCCAGAACAGGGATGGCCTGAAATAGAAACAAAAAACGTGGAAGAATGTCTATTTTGATAGCGTTAACACGGCCAAACCAGGTCAGCTGTGCTCTATCATAGGCTTGTACATTTTTGAGAGTAAGTTGCAGTAAAGGAGGATAGTTAAGGGAGTACAAATCCGCCAGATCACCAGGAATCTGAACCCCCAAGTACTTGACAGACCTCAATTGCCATTTAAAAAAGAAGGATGACTGCAGGAGATCTAGCACCTCATTAGATAGGGAAATGTTAATTGCTTCCGTTTTCATATAATTTTACCTTGAAATAACTGACCTGACCAAATATCTCGAATTCCCGAATGCGCACCGGAAAGGAAATCATGAGATTAGTAACAAAAAGTAAAAGGTCATCTGCATATAAAGACAGTTTATGATGATCCCGTCTTATTCTAATCCCTGAGATATCAGCAGAATTGCGGAGAGCCATCGCCAAGTGCTCCATTGTGATAATGGAGATAGGGGGCATCCCTGTCTGGTTCCGTTAGCAATCGGTAAAGGTGCAGAAAATACACCATTGGTCCTAACTCTAGCAGTAGGTTTCTGGGAGAGAGAGAGGATCCCATCCAGCATTATGGGTCCAATTCCTATCTGGTTTAAGGCTGAGCTTAAAAATACCCAATGTACGTGATCGAAAGCCTTCTCCGCGTCAACTGACACTAAACACGTAGGTATGGACATTTTCTTGAAATATGACATTAAGAGAATAGTTTTATTAGTATTGTTTCTCGCTTCCCTACGAAGGACAAATCCTGCGTGGTCTGAGCCAATAAGCCGCGGAAGAAGAGGGGCTAACCTAATCGCGATCGCCATAGAGTAGTGTTTAACATCCACATTTATCAGGGAAATCGGACGATAATTAGCGCATATAGAGGGGTCCTTCCCCATTTTGGGAATAACAGAAATGGTGGCCGATAACGTTTGTGGAGTAAAGGGCATCGTAGTTGTGACAGAGTTATATACCCTAGTCATAAAGGGAAGAAGCTTTTCCCAATGTGGCATGGCATGGTGGCGATCAGCCTGTGGCACTGCTGAGGTGTTATCAATGCGGCGTGGCATGGGGGCGATCAGCCTGTGGCACTGCTGAGGTGTTATGGAAGCCCAGGTTGCTTTGATAGCGGCCTTCAGCTTGTCTGCATTGTTGGGTCCGGTGCCTCATCTTCCTCTTGACAATAACCTATAGATTCTCTATGGGATTTAGTTCAGACGAGTTTGCTGGCCAATGAAACGCAGTGATACTGTGGTTATTAAACCAGGTATTGGTACATTTGGCAGTGTGGGCAGGTGCCAAGTCCTGCTGGAAAATGAAAGCAGCATCTCCAAAAAGCTTGTCAGCAGAGGGAAGCATGAAGTGCTCGAAAATTTCCTTGTAGACGGCTGCGTTGACTCTGGACTTGATATAACACAGTGGACCAACACTGTTGCTCAGTGGTCCAAAGTCCTGTTTTCAGATGAAAGTAAATTTTGCATTTTATTTGGAAATCAAGGTCCCAGAGTCTGGAGGAAGAGTGGAGAGGCACTCAAACCAAGCTGCTTGGGGTACAGTGTGAAGTTTCCACAGTCCGTGATGGTTTCGGGAGCCATGTCATCTGCTGGTGTTCGTCCACTGTGTTATATCAAGTATATTAATGCCAATTAATTTAG
This sequence comes from Rhinoderma darwinii, assembly GCF_050947455.1. Classification (NCBI taxonomy): domain Eukaryota; kingdom Metazoa; phylum Chordata; class Amphibia; order Anura; family Rhinodermatidae; genus Rhinoderma; species Rhinoderma darwinii. The sequence continues at coordinate 292,738,107 of NC_134687.1, read as the reverse complement.
AATAGTATGTCATAAAAGCTCCTGTAGGTGTCCCAATACTTTTGTGCATATACAGTAGTGTAGTGAAAGCATGCTAGTAGTGACATTTTTTTTGGCACACAGGACAAAAATTCGATTAAAAAAACAAAAACATAGATACAAAGGTGTCAATAGCCATTAAAGGCTATGTAAACCTTTGAAAGGCAAAAAAATATTTTTTAAATAAAAAGGTGTATCAGTGTGTTTTGTGTAACTTTGTAAATATTTCTTATTACAAATTCTTTAGGGTATGTTCACACGGCTTATTTTCGGCCGGTTTTCGGGCTGTAAACGCCCGAAAAATCGGAAGCAGAACGCCTCCAAACATCTGCCCATTGATTTCAATGGGAAAACGGCATTCTGTTCCGACGGAGTGTTTTTGCTGCGTTTTTTTACGCGTGAAAAAAACGACCGCGAAAATGAAGTGCAGGACACTTCTTGGGACGTTTTTGGAGATGTTTTCCATAGACTCTATTGAAAAAAATCTCCAAAACCGGGCATAAAAAAATGCTGCGAAAATCGCAAGTGGCACAGAAAACGTATGAAAATCAGGAGCTGTTTTCTCTTGAAAAAAAAATCCGTATTTTTAGACGTTTTTTGACTCTGCGTGTGAAAATACCTTTATACTTTATTAGATACAGCTGCTCTGTATTCTCTATACAGAGCAGCTGTATTCAGCGCTATTCACTTAATCCGTCAGTTCCACGGACCGCCGGATCCACCTGTAAACGATCACATCTAAGTTCATAACTCTTCAGCATACTAAAACTTTTTTAAGCTTTCCATTGATTTTTAAAAGGGGGTTTCAGGGATTCTAATTTTTTTTTTTTCAGCGCTAATGATTTTGATTCAACATGCTGATAATGCAGCACCGTATGGACAATGGGCGGCAAAAATAAAGCGCTTTCTGATTACGACGCTAAAAAAGCTTCGGAGTGAGCGTGCAAAACCTGATGTGTGAACAAACCCTAAAACGCCAGACAAAAAACGTATGTGACTTTTTTACACTGCTGAATTTAGGTTTAGTATTTCTTTAAATTGCATTATCTAATATAAGAGTTGATTTTTAATACCGCATCATTTGTAAAACAGTGTTGAAAGTTTACTCTAAAGACATTATCTTCCTTGCTTATATAGTGAAAACGTTTAGATATATATATATATATATATATATATATATATATGTGTGTATGTATGTATGTATACGTTTGCTCAACTACCCTTCATCTGATGCATTTTCTGTCAGCATTGACAAGTCCTTTCGAATTCACACACACTTACTTCACACACACAGCTATTGAAAAAAAAAGGCGGGCTTTTGAGCTCGGGACTCCCTCGTACGTCGAACTACGTCACACATCAATGTGTTGGCCTGTTTCCTTTGGTTGCTTAGTGACGGCCTTCAGTAGGGCGTGTCTAACTCTTTAAAGGGCTCCCTGAGCTGTTCCTCTGGTCGCAGACTGATCTGAACTGAAGGGTTTATATAGTGCTGCTAAATTTAGGCTCAACTGAGTGCTCAGCCTCCTTATCCTGAACGTGTTTCCTCCTCTCCTTGCAATTGGTTTGGTGCTTGCCCCCCGTGCCTTTATTTATAATCTAGGCCCCCTCTCACTGCAAGGAAAGTTTAGTTTTCGCTATTGCACGGACGGACCTCTCTTCTGCGAGGTTTAACACTGTTACTTAGTTGAACTTTTTTTTTTCTCTTTTTTTTTTTTATGCTGTTTCTGGCAATCTGACCCGGATTTAAGAAACCCCGAGATGGCTCTAGCTGAGACCATCCTCCCTTCTTTCTCCACGTTTGCAAATCACCGAGAAAAGTGCTTCCAAGAAGTAAGTATCTGGAGCGGGTGGGCGAGTAGACGCAGGTGTGGGCGAGTAGACGCAGGTGTGCGGGCTTATCCGATCTGATTGAATGCAGCTTTATTTTGTGAACTTTTGTGATCCGATCTAGATGTTCAGTTGTATATAGCGCCTGATGGGAGTTCTACTGTTGACTGTGGAACTTCTGCTGCAGGTGTGCGAGGTTAATTCCTGTGTGAACGATGCCAGAACGTTATTTTCTGTCTGATCACTCACTCCAGTACGATGTAGCCTGACCCCAGATTTCTTTCTCTTTCTCAGAAATGGAAGGGTGTTTATGAATCCAAGTTTTCACCTGACAGCTGTAGTGTCCTTGAAGTGATGCACAATACAGACCCATTCTGCTCCAAGAAAGAGGATGAAGACTTGAACAACGTTCTAGAGTTTGTGCTGTCAATGGGCACAGACCAGAATGTCCAGACATGTGGAGATTATTCAGGGTCTCCTACTGAATCCTGCAATTATTACCAAACCAGCCCTTCTCCAGGGGGCTACAGCGCCGAGCACAGTCCACCTCCTTATAGTTCATCTAGCCTCATGACTGAGCTTATGAGGTCCGACCTGGACAACTACTGTCATGCGAATAATGTTCAGGGGAGGTTTTTTGTGACTCAAACCTTTGATTTTCCTGATCCTATCAAAACAGAACCAACAATGGACTCTTATGGACCTATAATTGGCTTGGTGCCTCAGTCGTGTTCAAAAATTAAGCAGGAAGGCAGTGTGGCTTGCATGATGGCATATGACCAACCAAGACTGGCAAATTCTCCGCAGATGGGAGGCATTGACACGCCACCTCTGAGCCCAGATGACTTGATGATGAATGACTGTCAAACTCCACTTATGTGCCACCCAACGATGCCATACACCCATGGTTACCAGAATGCAACTGCTTTCCATCATCCACCTTCTAACCAGTATCAAGGAGCTTCACCGTTTAGCATGTTTGAGGACAATTTACCTATGCAGCGGTCTAACAGAGGGGTCATAACGCCTCCATGCTCTCCTTTGGAAATCTTGGATACCAAACCAAAGAGGGGGCGCAGATCATGGCCCAGAAAGCGAACTGCTTCACATACCTGCTCGTATGCTGGTTGTGGGAAGACTTACACCAAAAGCTCTCATCTCAAGGCCCATCTAAGAACCCATACTGGTAAGTATTTATATAATGCCCCTCTGTGCCCTTTCACTTGACACATTGGGCTAATGAATAGTTAGAACATAATCGATAGCGAACCTACATAATCTTAGTCTATCATGTCATCTAGATGTTTTATATGGAATTCTTATATATAATTTTGTTTTTACACATTGGTTCATTAGGGATCTATATTAAATCAGCCCAGATGTTTTATAATCCCAATTTAATTCTTCTTAGCTGCATAAGAGATGCATTCAAAATTGTAACCAATATTTCTGCCTCTTCTCTCCAGGTGAGAAACCTTATCACTGCAACTGGGAAGGATGTGGATGGAAGTTTGCCAGATCTGATGAGCTTACACGCCACTTCCGCAAACACACTGGTCATCGGCCCTTCCAGTGTCACCTGTGTGACCGTGCCTTTTCCCGGTCAGACCACTTGGCCCTGCACATGAAGAGGCATATGTAAATCTTGGACTATAGTAATTCAGTGTGGCACATGAACTGTTCTTGTTGTGGACTGATGTGGGTCACACTACAGCTGGTACTGCATGGGGGTTTAGATGTCCTCCTGCATCTCTAGTGGACCTTGCTAGGAATAACTTGACTTATTGAAGACAAAGGCTGGACCTAGTAACTTGAACTTGCGCATTAACTGGAACGCCTCATGGATGGGGTTATTTAGAAATCTCTGTAGATAAAAAAAAAAAAAAAGAATTGATTGTTAACGCTTTGCCTGCTTTAAAAGCGGCAAATAGCATTACACAGGGCATTGAATGTTAAACATGGATAACTTTTTTCTTTTTTTTTTTACTAAATTTCATTGTGTGATGCAGAATAGCTCCATGTATCTGAAACCTTCTGTATTCTTCATACAGCACCGATTTATCCCAGGTCCTGTCACTACAGTATGCACTTCTCTTCCCTTAAGTATAGATATTTCATGGGGGCACTTGTTAATCACTGTAACGTATGCGGGCTGGATAATATCTCCTAGAAGAATTTGAGGTTGGTCACCTATTTTACAATGCAGTGAATGTATGTATTCTCGACATTCCATTGTTTAACTTGATTGTAACTGCCTACTACAAGACAATGTTTGTATGAAACTGCCATATCTTGATGTTATTTTTCCTTTGACAGGATAAACACGAGTATTCGATAATGTTCTGTTAAATATATGGATTGCATTAAGTTTTGTGTTTTTGTTTTTTTTACTTCCCATGGAATATTTTTTTATATAAACAGTGCTTGTAATGTTACACTATATAACTGCAGGGCTAGAGGTCTTGCATCAAAATAACCTTTTATATTATATATTTATATGTAATTATACAGATTTGTAAATTTGTACAGTGTAAATATGACGACAAATGGCACATTGCTGTTTTTGTTTAAAATGAGGGAACAGATTCCATTGACGTGCATTTTTTTTTTTTAAATAAAGAAAATTTAAAGAAAAGGACCTGTCTGGTTTCCTATTAATACTAAAAGTAGAAATGGAGGGGCGTTGTACTTTGTCATAGGCTAAAGTCAATTTCATTAGTAAATGTTTTATAACGAGATATATTCCCAATTAATGGTACATCTCCATGTGTCACTATTTGTACAATCTGCATAGGCTGTTATTTAACTGATTACTTATTGCGCTTGGAACAGCTGAGAACACAAACCTATTGGTGACTTGGGTTACTTGTTCTCGGATCTCCCCAATACACCTGACAAAATCCACTTGTGCCACCTGCTGCCTATGCTGAAGTATTGCATTTACACCAAATCCTACATTGTGTAAGTTCACTATATTTGAACCTAAAGTACATCTGCTAGAATTTTATTGAATGACTCATTCACACTTCCCAGCAGAGTCATTAATGGAAACATTTTCACTGGCCAAATTTAAGCAACTTCTGACAACTCCTACGTAGAATCGTACACAAAATGAATCCTCATGTCCTGAATGAAATGCTGTGTATCACATTAGAACCATAGGCAAATATATACAATTTTTATAGTTAGGAACACCAGTTTTGCCACTCACTTTTGTACCACATTTTCATTGTGCTGCAATACCATGTGTGGTACTTCTCACTCAATGCTATTCTGTTAAACATTTTAGCAAGAAAGTGCAAAAATGTTTTTTCACAAAGGGCTATGTTCACATGCAAAGGCAAATAACCTGTGGGTTCTACAATTGGTACCGCAGTTGCAGGTTTGTGTGGTGAGGCTTTGTGCCACGCTACATCTGATACATAGGAATATGTATCGTGAAATGTGCTTCTTGGATGCGCGGAGTCCCTACTATGTGTAAGAACAAAACTCAAAAAAAAAGTTTCTTTGAGGCTTCAAATGTTTATAGTACAAATACATGGGCATCTTACGGGCTTTGTCATTGCATCTGTTTTCTTTAGCTACAAAAAAGAACCAAGTTCAAGGGATCGTCCAGGCTAGGCGTGTTTTTTTTTTTTTGTTTTTGTTTGTTTTTGATACTGATGATCTATCCACAGGATAGGTCATCAGTATATGATTGGTGGGGGTCAGACACCCGGATCCCGCACTGATCGGTTGCCTCCAAGCACTGGAAGCCATGCAGGGTCTGTGCTGGAAGCAGATGGCTCCGTACACTATAGCAGCCGTGCTGAGTTACTGCAGCTCTGCTCCTAGTCACTTGAATAGAAGCAGTACTGCAGTAAAGTCACTAATAGTCGTACTAGTAGTTGTAGCAAAACTTAGTTTATCATAAGCTACTATTTGTGATCTGATCTATAGAAGTATATATTAGAGACCTCTAAGGCGTTTAGATTTGCACGCGTTTTGTCTTTAAAAACCAAAACCAGAATTGGTTCCAGGAGAGCAGACCTGTAAGGCCTTCCTTTTATATATTTGTACTATTTTTAGGTTCCACTCCTGGTTTTGGCTTAAAGATGCCTGCAAAATCTGCACTGTGTGAACAGAATCTTAAGCGGAGTTCACACTGGGCAGATAAAGCAGGATTTACTGGGCGAAAATCCGCACCAAACAGTGGTGCAATTTTTCGCCCAGAATGTCTGCTGTGGAAAACTGTAGCACTTAGGTGTGACTTTTCAGCCCAGGAGAACGCTGCATCCTGTGATTGGCTGCAGCGGTTTTCACTTGGGATGAAGAATCATCCCCTCTAGGCTGGCCCTCGGGCGTTCTCAAGGCCAGCCTCCTGGGGTGATGTTTCGTCAGACCTGTGAATGGCTGTGGTGTTCACATGGGATGAAACCTCATCCCAGGAGGCTGTCTGCCTCCCTCCAGCGCAGACTACTGAGTAAGAATGGGATTTTTTTTTTTAGCTGACTTGCGTTTTTTGTGGCGTCATCGCTGCGAACCTGCCGAAAAAAAAAAACGCAACAACTATCTGTTGGGGTTTTACCTCTCCATTGAATTCCATAGGGAAAACCTGCAACAAATAAGCAGTGTTTACGCAAATACGATTGACCGCAGGTCAATTTCTGAGCGTCTTTTCGGCTTCGTATTTCCGAAGCGTGTGGAGGAGAAAAAATTATTTGTGGGGTAGAAAATGAAAAAAACAGCAACTCTGTTTTTTTGCGCGCCGCTTTTATGGAATTCACTGTGCAATTAAAACAACATGCTTTATTCTGTGGGTCAATGTGATTACGGCGATACCAAATATATATCGTTTTTTTCTATATTTTACTACTTTTACAAGTAAAAACCTAAGTGTAAAAAACTAAATTTATTTTGTGTTGCCAAATACAGAGAGCCATAACTTTTTTATTTTTCCGTCGATTAAGTGGTATGAGGGCATATTTTTTTTGCGGGATAAGCTGTAGTTTTTAATACCATTTTGGGGTACATGTGACATTTGGATCACTTTATTTCATTTTTTTTATGGGAGATTAGGTAACGAAAAAATAGAGATTCTGGCGTTTAAATTTTTTTTTTTTTACGGCGTTCACCGTGCGGGTTAAATAATGATATATTGTAATAGTTAAGACTTTTACGGACACGCCGATACCAATTATGTTTGTTTATTTATTTTTTTACTATGCTCTAGGGAAAAATGGGAAAAGGTTTATTTATTTATTTTTTTTTTAACTTTTACACCAAAAAAAAAACTAACTGTTTTACTTTTTCTTTTATTAGTCCCCCTAGGGGACTTCAACCAGCGATCATTAGATCGCTTGCACGATATACTGCAATACTAATGTATTGCAGTATATCGTGATTCTGACAGGCATCTATTAAGCCCTGCCGCAGGGCTTAATAGGTGCACAAAGATGGCGGACCTGGGGGGCCCCCAGGCAGCAATAGCCCCCCGCGATTGCATTGCGGGGGGCGCAATGAGCTGTTAGAGGGGGTCGCCCTCTTCTTTCTAACGATTTAAATGCTGCGGTCGCTATTGACCGCAGCATATAACGAGTTAAACGAGCGGGGTCGCACTCGAGCGCGATGCCGCTAGTTACTGTGAAGTGTCGGCTGTAACAAACAGCCGACACCCGCATCATATGGAGCGGGTTCACTCCGTGAGCCCGCTCCATACTTCCCCTACCCGACTTTGGCGTATGGATACGTCAAATGTCGGGAAGGGGTTAAAATGAATCAGTTTCATTACAAAAAGTCTATGTAGCCCCGGCCTTATGTTTATCACCACTTGCTCATTAGTAAGGCCTCATGCACACGGCCCACGAGTGCAAGCACGGCCGGCAGCCACGGGCTGCATTTTCGGGCCGTGCTCCCATACAAAGTATGGGAGCACGGCCCTTAAAAATCGAGAAGTAGGACATACTCCACAATTCCCAGCACGGTTCTCCGGGATGGACACCTTTCCGTAGCGCTATGTAAAGGTGTCCGTGGCCAATAGAGCCGGGTGGGTCCGTAATTGCGGACCACATTGCATTCAGCAATTACAGAGTTTTTTTTTACGGCCGTGTGCATGAGGCCTTAAATGGGAGGAATATGGTGCATGGTTGTACTGGTTGGATGGTGTGCTAGTATTTGTAAATATATTCCAATGTGCTAACAATGAAGCCCTACCACTGTATGCTCTTTCTAGGTTAAAGGAAATGTGCTGCATCCACTATGTGCAAGTGTATTACAACTTAATGGCTTGGTGCTGACCTCAGGCAAATGATCTCATTGTGTAGCCTGGCCTTATCTATCTGACTAGAATTTGCTGCAACTCAGCCCTGACTAATGGGAATACAATTTACTGCATCTTTATTTGACATTGATGGGAGGAACAACCCAGTAACATCTGTGGATTCCTGTCACTGGGGCTTATAGCTTTTGCTTTTTAGGGACACCATATAATAAAAGGACCAACTTGAACAATTTACACTAAGTATTAGAGCAATTTTGCCCACATTAAAATAAACCAGAAAGGTATTAAGTAATTTTCAAGTTTCATTTTAAGGGTATGTGCACACACACTAATTACGTCCGTAATTGACGGACGTATTTCGGCCGCAAGACCCGGACCGAACACAGTGCAGGGAGCCGGGCTCCTAGCATCATAGTTATGTACGATGCTAGGAGTCCCTGCCTCTCTGCAGGACAACTGTCCCGTACTGTAATTATGTTTTCAGTACGGGACAGTAGTTCCACGGAGAGGCAGCGACTCCTAGCATCGTACATAAGTATGATGCTAGGAGCCCGGCTCCCTGCACTGTGGTCAGTCCGGGACTTGCGGCCGAAATACGTCCGTCAATTACGGACGTAATTAGTGTGTGTGCACATACCCTAAGCGTTGTCTTTATTCACACTATTGTATTATGGCTTGGTATACCCTTGAGGGTATGTTCACACGATGAGAGGCATTTACGTGTGAAAAGACAGACTGTTTACAGCTGCCTCGTTTCACACGTAAATGCTCCTCCTCGTAATTTACGAGGCGTCTGAGACGCTCGTAAATCTTGAGCTGTGCTTCATTGAGTTCAATGAAGTACGGCTCAAATTACGTGGCAAAGAAGTGTCCTGCACTTCTTTGCCGAGGCAGTCCATTTACGCGTCGTCGTTTGACAGCTGTCAAACGACGACGCGTAAATTACAGGTTGTCTGCACAATACGTCGGCAAACCCATTCAAATGAATGGGCAGATATTTGCCGACGTATTGCAGCCCTATTTTAAGACGTAAAACGAGGCATAATACGCCTCGTTTACGTCTGAAAATAGGTCGTGTGAACCCAGCCTTACTGCGGCACAGGGTAATCTGAGACCGCATCATGGCTCCGTATCCTACCCTATAAGCATGAGCACCATATTCAGGATCTGCATTCTGCCCATATACTGGGCATTCTAAAATTACTCCTGTGGCCTGGCAGTTCAACCTTTTTCGGTCAGCAAGAGGCTCTAAATTTTCAAATTGCCCTTCTGAAGTAAAATCATTTCACAACACTTTATCATTACAATATAATACAAATAACTGATCGCCATCTGAGCCTCCCTGGCACCAAGTGTGTTAATACACTGTAACCACATCATTTTACTATTTGCAAAAATAGCTCCTTTCGAGAGATGCACAGAAGTAGTGCTGGTTACTGAAATGGAAGAAAGCTCCTCTCATTTCACTTTTATGAAGATTCACATGTTCAGCAGTGACGGGAAGTCACAAAATATTGCTAGATGTCCAACAACAATATATATGCAAGCACTTCTATTGTACAGTATATCCTCAATATTTTAAATTTTTTTTACAGTAGCCAGAGCTCCGATTCAATCCTTTTTTTCTTTGCACTAGATATAACTAATAAGGTGTAATCTCATAGTTATTATGGCCATTTAGAGCATAGTTATAGTGTTAAAGATATGCAACATAAGGCCACGTTAATACAGCTTGACATACTCTCCATGCATCCGCCATATAGGAGTAGATCCCAGCAGGAAGATTTAGTAGTGAGAATGAATCCATTGTCCTAGAAATCATTATTGAATAAGATTCCTGTTTTTCACTAGAGGAGGGACTGGGATTGTGGGTTCAAAAGATGCCATTATGTAACCTACAGGAAGGAAAACTCACAAACAAGGCTGCACCCCATTTAAAAACTGTTACAATTCTATTTAGTTGTTTAATTACCACATAGTAACTCCACATACAATGTACTATTAGGCCCCATGCCATGCACACGACCGGAATTCTCATCCGTTCATTTCCATTTGCCACAGACACCTTTCCATATATTTACGGATGTGTGTCCTTAGAAATGATCAGCAAACTATAGAATATGTCCTATTTTTGCCCGCAATTGCGGCACAGACTGGCCCATAAAAGTCTATTGGCGCTTCCGCAATTGCGGATGGCTACGGATGTGTACCCGTGCTTGTCGGATCCGTATTTGCAGACAGTAAAACCTATTACGGTCGTGTGCATGAGGCCTTACAGTCTACTTCAGTACATAGTCATTTATTACAATACATTATTTCTAATCCCTGGTGTTGCACCTCATGCTCTGTTTCTGGTCACCAGTATATATTGTTTAGTGACCCAGTTGCATACAATCTACCCATTTCCACAATGAAGAAAAATACTGTTAATATAGAAATAAGTGGGACATTACATTGGTGCACCCTTGCTCATTTAGCTCTCGGGAGGGTGGGGGTGCTGGGTCTCTTTGAACAGATAGTATGGAGTCCTACAAGCAATTCTCCATGGGAAAAGTATACAAATTAACTCTCCTCCAGGAGAAGGAAATCCATCTGGAGATAGCTTATAGCCAAGCCAGCCTCTCCTCCAAAAGCAAAAGAAATCCATCTGTTGACAGCGGTTTCAGGGTTTTTGCCCCTCACCAGTACAGAGCAGTGTGCTGGCTTGGTGAGGGGCCTCAGAGTTAGGGCTTATTCAGACGGACGGGATATACGTTGCACGGACCTATATTAGTTTATGGGGCCGTGCAGACATGTGCGTGATTGTTACGCCGCGTGAGTCTGCGGCGAAAAAGTCACGACTTGTCCGTTCTTTCAGCGTTTTTCGCGCATCACGCACCCATTGAAGTCAATGGGTGCGTGAAAACCACGCCTGTCACACGGAAGCACTTCCGTGCAACCAGCATGATTCGCGCAACTGCAGTCAAAAGGATGAATGAAAACAGAAAAGCACCACGTGCTTTTCTGTTTACAAACATCCAAATGGAGTGTCATAATGATGGCGGCTGCGCGAAAATCAGGCAGCCGCGTATCATATGATGCTGCCACACGGAGCTGTCAAGTGCCTTTTGCACAGGCAAAACGCCGCATTTTTTGCGTGCGCAAAAGGCACACGCTCGTGTGAATCCAGCCTTAGCGCTGTATTTTGTAAGCCAAAACCAGATTTGGATCCAGGATAGCAGACCTATGAGGCCTTTCTTTATATATTTCTTCTTTTTAGGTTCAGTTCCTGGTTTTGGCTTAAAAACTGCATGCAAAATCTGCACTGTGGGAACCCAGCCTAAAGGAGAAGTTACATGCGGCAGATTTTATTGCAGAAATTTTCTGTGACTGAAAAGGAGTTCTATTCATCTGAATTGAACTTGCAGAAATCCATGCAACTGCTACAGAAACTACCCCCATTCAGATGAATCAAACAAATTTTCAGTCTCAGAAAATTTCTGCAACAAAATCTGCCACATGACTGCACTCTTAGGCCTTGTTCACACAGTGCAGATTTGCATTTTTTAAGACAAAACCAGGAGTGGAACCTAAATAGAAGAAATATGTAAAAGAAGGCCTTATGGGTCTGTTCTCCTGGATCCAATTTTGGTTTTGGCTTAAAAAATTCATGCAAAATTTGCAGCAAATCAGCACTATGTGAACAAGGCCTTAGGGAATGTTCACACAAGGCGGATATACTGCGTAAAAGCACACAGCGTATCCACCCTGCTTCCTGCAGGGAATCCCGGGTGAAAAACCGCACCAAATTGCGGTGCAGTTTTTCGGTTTGTAAGTTCGCTGCGGAAAACTGCACGTAAAAAAATAAATAAATTCATACTTACCCATAGCGACGCATCCCTCTGCCATCATGCAGCCCGGCCTCCTGGGATGACGTTTCATTCCATGCAGTCTGGTATTGGCTGCATCAGTCACATGGGATGAAACATGCGGCACAGAATTCTGGGTAAGTATATTTTTTATTTCTGAGTGGCGAATTTTGCTACTTGTCGCAGGTTTTAACTCCCCATTCAATTCAATGGGGAAAACCCGCAACAAAGAAGCGATTATGCAAATATAATTGACATGCTGCCTATTAAAAATGCACCGCAGGTCAATTTCGGAGCAGTTTTTCTGCTTATCATTTACGCAGCGTGTGGATACTGTGTACTGTGCTGCTACTGTATTATACTGCAGATTTTGCGCAACGTGTGAACTTGGCCTTACAGGCAATGCTCCATTGGAAAAACATGCAAATTAGCTCTCCCATATAAGAAGGAAATTCATCTCCCTAGTGCCACCTGTTTGTGGTAGCTACCCTGTAAGTTAATAACCGACCCCTAGAAGAGCCTTCAAATATGGACTACGGATTTTAGCCAAGTCAAAGTCTCCTCCAAATGGAAGAGAAACCCAGTTGTTTTGGGGTTTTTGCTTCTTGTCAGTTTAGAGCAGAATGCTGGCTGGCTAAGAGGCCTTAGACGTAGCGCTCCGGGGGTGGGGTGCTGGTTCTCGTTGAAGAGACACAACTGGTATGGAGTCTTAAAGGAAATGCTCCATGGAAAAAAGTATACAAATTAGCTCTCCTCTACTACACTCATTACGGACGTCACAGGGTTCCCTAGCACCTGCCTAAATGCTGAAGCATTCAGACTTCTGGCACAGGGACCAGTCCATTAGCCTGTTAATTCATGCAGTGTATGGGTTAAAAAAAACTCTTTATTATTTTTAAATTACCTAGGTCAAAAAAATAGATTTTTGTGGTTAAACCCATTTAAATAGCATACTGGTGGACACCCAATTGCCATTTGCAGGTCACCCAAACCTGGCCAGAGACCCACTGTTCCTTTATTCATACACGATAAGGGTATGTGCACACAACCTCTTTTCAGATGTAATGGAGGCGTTTTACGCCTCAAATTACGCCTGAAAAGACGGCTCCAATACGTCAGCAAACATCTGCCCATTGTTTGCAATGGGTCTTACGATGTTCCGTGCAGACGAGCTGTCATTTTACGCGTCGCTGTCAAAATACGGCGCGTAAAATGACGGCTCATCAAAAGAAGTGCAGGACACTTGTTGGGACGTTTTTGGAGCCTCTATTGAAAACCGCTCCAAAAACGGCCGTAAAAAAACTAATGTTCTGGTTTATTATATAATTCTGACATGTAGTTGCATATTTTACAAATGCACTAAATTTAGTCTTTTACAGTACAGAGATATAAGAATCTTTATTATTCATGAAAGAAAAAAGATGGATTTTTCATCTTAATAAAATTTACATTTCCACGATCATGACGCCCCCTTGTGGTGCAGCTATTTCCCATTGTAGTGGACATGACTAATATTACATGATGTAAACGGATTCAGATTATGTTTGCGCACTAAACATAACTTCTTAGTCCATTTCTGCATTTCATTCCAGCATTGGCTAGGACAATTTAATTATTGGATATAGAAATATATTTTACACAGATTTTATAATCCACTAAACTTGCTCTATTCTGCGAACAGATTTACTGTGGATTTTACCTACAATGCACATTCACCGCAGAGTTTCATAGTTTTTCCACTGTGGACAAAGTGTGATCCTAGTCTTATAGTACATGCTGTTGTCAGTGGAGTTACAATTGCTATGGGGCTTCTATCCTTGGAGTCCATAGGAAAAGTGGGCAACTACAGGTATATGGGCTCATGCACTCAAAGGTATTACCGCTCTGTACAACCTGCCATTATATGGCACCTATAGAATTCTTTGGGGTCCTACCGTACCTCTAAATGCCTCCAATTTCATACAAAGGTTTCTTCTCTGTTAGATTCTGTATGAATCCGAAAGGAAATAATGTTCCATCAGATGTCATTATTGAGCTATATAACGGCTCATGTACTCGACCGTTGTGCCACTCCGGCCATTTTTGACGGCACCCGATAGTCTTTACGGACCCATTCACTTTAGCGGGTGAATCGGGTCTGTGAAAAATGATCCGAGTCTCTGATCCGAGGAAAGATATGACATGTTCTATCTTTTCTCGGATCACTGACGGTACTCGGCCGGCGCACACGGGCACCAAGGCTTTGCTACCTCTAGTGTTTTTCTCTGTTAGTCAGTTTTGTTGCTTTTACGAAGAAACGTCTACGCTAAAGGCTCTATTGACTTCAATGGGATATTTCTGTTGGTAAATGCCATGAGTTGACTTCTGTTGCATCATAAACCGTTTTTGTGTTTTTTGTGGCTTCAAGGTCATAGCCTGCTTTGCTACTTTACCTAGTAAAGCAAATTCAAAACTTGTTTTTTATAATTTAAAGAGGCTCTGTCACCACATTATAAGTTCCCTATATTGTACATAATGTGATCGGTGCTGTAATGTAGATTACAGCAGTGTTTTTTATTTTTTACGGAGTTATGTACTACATTCGCTTTATGCTAATGAGTTTCTCAATGGACAACTGGGCGTGTTTTACTTTTTGACCAAGTGGGCGTTGTGGAGAGAAGTGTATGACGCTGACCAATCAGCGTCATACACTTCTCTCCATTCATTTACACAGCATATAGTGATCTTATTACACTATGTGCAGCCACATAAACACACAGTAACGTTACTGAAGTGTCCTGACAGTGAATATACATTACCTCCAGCCAGGACGTGATGTCTATTCAGAATCCTGACACTTCTATAGTGTCTGTGTGAGATTTACAGCAAGGCAAGTGTAATCTCGTTTTAAATGACGGGTTACATCATAATCTCGCGAGATTACGCTCGCCTTGCTGTAAGGGTATGTTCACACGCTAGCTGTCATTTACGGCTGAAATGACAGCCTGTTTTCAGAAGAAAACAGCTGCGTCGTTTCAGCCATAAATGCTCCTCCTTGCATTTTGCGAGCCGTCTGAGACGCTCGTAAATCTTGAGCTGTGCTTCATTGAGTTCAATGAAGAACAGCTCAAATTACGTGGCAAAGAAGTGCCCTGCCCTTCTTTGCCGAGGCAGTCCATTTACGCGTCGTCGTTTGACAGCTGTCAAACGACGACGCGTAAATTACAGGTCGTCTGCACAATACGTCGGCAAACCCATTCAAATGAATGGGCAGATGTTTGCCGACGTATTGGAGCCCTATTTTCAGACGTAAAACGAGGCATAATACGCCTCGTTTACGTCTGAAAATAGGTCGTGTGAACCCAGCCTAAATCTCACAGAAACGCTACAGAAGTGTCAGGATTCTGAATAGACATCACTTCCTGGCTGGAGGTAATGTATATTCACTGTCAGGACACTGCAGTAACGTTACTGTGTGTTTATGTGGCTGCACATAGTGATGTAATAAGATCACTATATGCTGTGTAAATGAATGGGGAGAAGTGTATGACGCTGATTGGTCACTGATTGGTCAGCGTCATACACTTCTCTCAACAATGCCCACTTGGTCAAAAAGTAAAACACGCCCAGTTGGTCATTAAGAAACTCATTAGCATAAAGCTAAAATAGGTCATAACTCCGTCAAAAATGATCGTTTTTCTAAATAAAGAAACACTGCTGTAATCTACATTACAGCGCCGATCACATTATGTACAAGATAGGCCATTTATAATGTGGTGACAGAGCCTCTTTAAGTCAATGGAGAAATGGCAGTATCCATTTAAACACAAGCAGCGGCTTTGGTGCGTTTATAATCCTGTTTGGCCCTGATGGTTTGATACTATGTGGTTTACTAATTACAGTAGATTGTTTAAACTGTGCATATCATCAGGTTTTTTTACCTACATGTAGCGTATACGCCGGGAACAGCTCCCGTATATGTTAAATGTAGGCTGTAATGGATGCCTTAACAATGGCATCTGTCACCATAGCGTACAATTGTGTATGTTAAACATATATACGTCAAACCCTGTTCATGACGTATACGTTAAACAGATACCATTATAGTCTATGGGCCATGGATGCCTCTATTAGGCATCTGTTTAACGCATATGTCACCCATAGACTATAATGGTAGATGTTTAACATATATGTCATGATTGGCTGTTGAAAAGCCCATGACATATACGTTAAGCGTATACCTGCGACGTATGCCATATAGTGGCATACGTCACCCATGGACTCCCAAGTTAAAAATTACTTTTTTTGCGGGATCTCTCCGGATGGAAAAACTTAGTCTACTACGCTATTTCATCCTCCAAAAAAACATATATTTACATTTACTAGCTCGACGGAGGCCAAAAGCATACAATTTTGGCTTCCGTCGGGCTAACTAAACCCTATGGACATGTTTAACTATTTCCACGCTAAACGTAAGGCCAAAACATCTAGTGCATAGAACCTAAGCGACACTTACCTTGATTTGCAGTGTCTACCTACAATACACTTTATGGTCCACATCCTCTATTTTTTTTATTAGACATAGGCCCTGTTCACATCAGCGTTGCTCTTCCGTTGAGGGGTTCCGTCGGAGGTTTCCGTCGGGTTACCCCTCAACGGAAAGGCAAACAGAAACCTTTGCTTCCATTTGCATCACCATTGATCTGCGGCGCGTCCTCATAGGCTTGCTGTCAGTGAATAACTGACAGCGCTAATACACTGCACTACGTATGTAGTGCAGTGTATTAGAGTAGCGATCGGGGCATCAGGCCCTCAAGTCCCCTAGTGGGACAAGTCAAAAAAGTGAATAAAAATGTGGTAAAACAATAAAAACACACACGTTTCAAATAAAAATAAAGCTAAACTGACTTTTTTCCCACAGTAAGTCTTTTATTATGGGAAAAACCGTAAAAATTAAAAAAACGATACATAATTGGTATCGCCGCGTCCGTAACGACCCAAACTACAAAACGTATGTAATTTATCCCGCACGGTGAACGCGGTAAAAACAAAAACCATGATAAACAACGCCAGAATCTTTGTTTTTAGGTCACATCTCCTTCCAAAAAATGCTATAAAAAGTGATCAAAAAGTCACATTTACTCCAAAATAGTACTAATAAAAACGGCAATCCGTCCTGCAAAAGATAATCCCTGACACCGCTTTGTGCACGCAAAAATAAAAAAGTTATGGGTCTTAGAATATGGCGACACAGAAAACAAATGATTTTATAAAAAAAGTGATTTTATTGTGCAAAAGCTGCAATACATAAAAAAACTATATAAATTTGGTATCGCCGTAATCGTATCGACCCGCAGAATAAAGCTAACATGTAATTTAGGGCGCACTGTGGATGCCGAAAAAAAACAAACAATAAAAAACTATTCCAGAATTGCTTGTTTTTGGTAATTTCCTTTATCAAAAAATTAAATAAAAAGTGATCAAAAAGTCGTATGTGTTCTAAACTGGTACCAATAAAATCTACAGCCCGTCTCGTAAAAAACAAGCCCGCACACCGCTCAATCAACTGAAAAATAAAAAAGTTATGGCACTAGTAATGCGGTGATGAAAAACATCTCAATGCGCAGGCCGGAGGCGAACATTCCTTCAGTTTCAGGGCCCTAGTATTTAGGAACTAGGAAAGGGAATGGACATAGCACATCCGCTGGAAGCGAGGGTGCCCGTATTATACCAGCACAAAACTTTCCCAGCAATATTTCCCAAACTACGAAGGAGAAAAAGTCCCCAAAAGGTGCAGAGCGTTACAAAAGGGGGATAAGAAAGAAAACGGTTTATCAGTGTGACACTGGCCTGTGCATAATGGATCGCTTCACAGTGTAACACACATCTATGGATAATTGTATTGTGTATCCCATTATTATACCCTCTTATTATGCCCTGACGTACTCCGCACAGATTACATATGCCCCCACATTATAAACTGAAATACCAGCAAAACCCCAAACAGAAAAACTACCAAGCAAAATCCATGCTCAAAATGGCGGTCTTTCCCTTCTTAGCCCTACAGTGTGCCCAAACATCAATTTATGGCCACAAGTAAGGCATTACCATACCCGGGAGAACCCGCTTAACAATTTATGGGGTAAGATTCTCTAGGGGCACAACATATTGTGCAGTGAATAGGCAGATCAGTGGAAAAATTGCAATTTTCACTTTGCACCATCCACTGCGTATTCATTACCGAAAAACACTTGTGGAGTCTAAATTCTCACTACACCCCTTGATAAATGCCTTTAGGCTTGTAGTTTCTAAAACGGGGTCACTTTTGTTTGGTACATCAGGGGTTTTGCAAATGCAACATGGCGTCCGCAAAAAATTCCAGCAAAATCTACGCTCCAAAAGATAAATACCGCTCCTTTTCTTCTGAATGCTCCCATATATGTAAACAGCTGATTATAACCACATATGGGGTGTTACCGTACTCGGGAGAAATTTCTTTACAAATGTTGGGGTGCTTTTTCTTCTCTATTCCTTGTAAAAATGAAAAATGTTGATCTAAAACTACATCTTGTTGGAAAAAATAAATATTTTTCATTTTCATGGCTTAATTCTAATTAATTCAGCAAAAAACCTTTGGGATCAAAATTTTCACTATACCCCTAGATGATTCCTCAGGGGGTGCAGTTTCCCAAATGGAGTCACTTTTGGGATGTTTCCACTGTACTAGTACTACAGGGGCTCAGCAAATGTGACATGGTGCCCAGAAACCATTCCAAAATCCAAATGGTTCTCCTTCCATTCTGAGCCATACCGTCTGTCCAAACAGACGTTTATGACCACATGTGAGGTATTGTTTTACTCGGGAGAAATTGCTTTACAACTGTTGCGGTGCTTTTTCGCCTTCAGTCCTTGTGGAAATGAAAAAAAAATACCCAAACCTACATTTTCTTAGAAAAAATGTGGATTTTCATTTTCACGGCCTACTTCCAATAAGTTCTGTAAAACACCTGTGAGGTCAAACTACTCACTGTACCCCTAGATAATTTCCTCATGGGGTGTAGTTTCCAAAATGGGGTCACTTGTTGGGGGTTTCCACTGTTTTGTCCCCTCAGGGGCTTTGCAAATGCGACATGGCCACCGCAAACCATTCCTGCTAAATTTGAGTTCCAAAAGCCAAATGGCGCTCTTTCCCTTCTAAGCCCTGCCGTGTGTCCAAACAACCGTTTATTACCACATGTGGGGTACTGTTTTACTCGGGAGAAATTTCTCTACAAATTTTATGGTGCTTTTTCTCCTTTAGTCATTGTGGAAATGAAAAAAAAAAATTCTTTGAAAAAATGTAGATTTTCATTTTCACAGCCTATTTCCAAAAATTTCTGCAAAAAACCTGTGGAGTCAAAATGCTCACTATACCCCTAGATAATTTCCTCAAGGGGTATAGTTTCCAAAATGGGGTCACTTGTTGGGGGTGTCCACTGTTTTGTCCCCTCAGGGGCTTTGCAAATGCGACATGGCCTCCGCAAACCATTCCTGCTAAATTTGAGCTCCAAGAGCCAAATGGCGCTCTCTCCCTTCTAAGCCCTGCCGTGTGTCCAAACAACCGTTTATTACCACAGGTGTGGTATTGTTTTACTCGGGAGAAATTGCTCTACAAATGTTGTGGTGCTTTTTCTACTTTAGTTCTTTTGGAAATGAAAACAAATTAGCTAAACCTACATTTTATTTGAAAAAATGTAAATTTTCATGGCCTAGTTCCAAAAAAACTGGCAGGTCAAAATGCTTGCTACACCCCTAAATAAATTCCTCGAGGGGTGTAGTTTCCCAAATGGGGTCACTTTTGGGGGGTTTCCACTGTTTGAGTTCCACAAGACCTCTTCAAAGCTGACATGGTGCCTAAAATATATTCTAATAAAAAGGAGGCCCAAAATCCACTAGGTGCTACTTCTGTTTCGGAGGCCGGTGCTTCAGTCCAGTAGCACACTAGGGCCACATGTGGGATATTTCCTAAAATTGCAAAACCTGGGCAATAAATATTGAGTTGCATTTCTCTGGTAAAACCTTCTGTGGTACAAAAAAAATGGATTCAAAATGAACTTCTGGAAAAAAATAATGAACTTTGTAAATTTCACCTCTACTTTCCCTTAATTCCTGCGCAATGTCTAAAGGGTTAAGAAACTTTCTAAATGCTGTTTTGAATACTTTGAGGGGTGCAGTTTTTAAAATGG
Source organism: Rhinoderma darwinii (assembly GCF_050947455.1). Classification (NCBI taxonomy): domain Eukaryota; kingdom Metazoa; phylum Chordata; class Amphibia; order Anura; family Rhinodermatidae; genus Rhinoderma; species Rhinoderma darwinii. The sequence goes on along the minus strand of NC_134687.1, from coordinate 292,717,951 downwards.
GGTGACTTATTGGGGGTTTCTAATATCTAAGAACCCCAAAGCCACTTCAGAACTGAACTGGCCCCTGTAAAAATAGCATTTTGACATTTTCTTGAAAATGTGAGAAATTGCTGCTAAAGTTCTAAGCCTTGTAACGTCCTAGAAAAATAAAAGGATGTCAATCTAAAGTAGACATATGGGGGATGTTAATTAGCAACAATTTTGTGTGTTATAACTGCCTGTCTTACAAGCAGATACATTTAAATTGAGAAAAATGCTAATTTTTGCAATTTTTCGCTAAATTTTGGTGTTTTTCACAATTAAATACTGAATGTATCGGGCAAATTTTGCCAGTAACATAAAGTCCAATGTGTCACGAGAAAACAATCTCAGAATCGCTTGGATAGGTAAAAGCATTCTGGAGTTATTACCACATAAAGTGAAACATGTCAGATTTGAAAAATGAGGCTCTGTCAGGAAGGTCAAAAGTGGCCAAAGAGGGAAGGGGTTAAAGTGGACTCTAAATAAAGAAATTCCCTGTCCAGACTGTTTTAGTGTGGATTGCCACACTATATAATTACATAAGCGTACAGACCTACTCACACATTGTAATAAACTCATCCATTACTTATAGGCCTATATGCGCACATTCAATATCCTAAGCGTGCTCAGCCCATTTAGTTAGGCTGTGCACCAGAAGGGTGGAGGACAGTGCGGCGTGCACAGTAAGCTGCGACAACTCTCCCGGCTAAAGTACAGATACGGTGCAAGGACCAAGCTCAGTACATATATACAGCACCAGAACAAAGCTAAGTACAAATATACAGCACCAGAACAAAGCTAAGTACATATATACAACACCAGAACCAAGCTCAGTACATATATACAGCACCAGAACAAAGCTCAGTACATATATACAGCACCAGAACCTATGTACTGAGCTTTGTTGTGGAGCTATATATATATATGTACTGAGCTTTGTTCTGGTGCTGTATATATGTACTGAGCTTGTTTCTGGGGCTGTATTTATGTACTGAGCTTGCTTCTGGGGCTGTATTTATGTACTGAGCTTGCTTCTGGGGCTGTATTTATGTACTTAGCTTTGTTGTGGTGCTGTATATATGTTCTGAGCTTTGTTGTGGTGCTGTATAATTGTACTGAGCTTGGTCCTGGTGCTGTATTTATATGCAGAGCTTAGTTCTGGAGCTGTATATATGTATTGAGCTTGGTTGTTATGCTGAATATAACTCCAGAATCAAGCTCAGTACATACAGTGAAGGAAATAAGTATTTGATCCCTTGCTGATTTTGTAAGTTTGCCCACTGTCAAAGATATGAACAGTCTAGAATTTTTAGGCTAGGTTAATTTTACCAGTGAGAGATAGATTATATTTAAAAAAAAACAGAAAATCACATAGTCAAAATTATATATATTTATTTGCATTGTGCACAGAGAAATAAGTATTTGATCCCTACCAACCATTAAGAGTTAAGCTTCCTCCAGACCAGTTACACGCTCCAAATCAACTTGGTGCCTGCATTAAAGACAGCTGTCTTAAATGGTCACCTGTATAAAAGACTCCTGTCCACAGACTCAATTAATCAGTCTGACTCTAACCTCTACAACATGGGCAAGACCAAAGAGCTTTCTAAGGATGTCAGGGACAAGATCATAGACCTGCACAAGGCTGGAATGGGCTATAAAACCATAAGTAAGACGCTGGGTGAGAAAGAGACAACTGTTGGTGCAATAGTAAGAAAATGGAAGACATACAAAATGACTGTCAATCGACATCGATCTGGGGCTCCATGCAAAATCTCACCTTGTGGGGTATCCTTGATCCTGAGGAAGGTGAGAGCTCAGCCGAAAACTACATGGGGGGGAACTTGTTAATGATCTCAAGGCAGCTGGGACCACAGTCACCAAGAAAACCATTGGTAACACATTACGCCGTAATGGATTAAAATCTTGCAGTGCCCGCAAGGTCCCCCTGCTCAAGAAGGCACATGTACAGGCCCATCTGAAGTTTGCAAATGAACATCTGGATGATTCTGAGAGTGATTGGGAGAAGGTGCTGTGGTCAGATGAGACTAAAATTGAGCTCTTTGGCATTAACTCAACTCGCCGTGTTTGGAGGAAGAGAAATGCTGCCTATGACCCAAAGAACACCGTCCCCACTGTCAATCATGGAGGTGGAAACATTATGTTTCGGGGGTGTTTCTCTGCTAAGGGTACAGGACTACTTCACCGCATCAATGGGAGAATGGATGGAGCCATGTACCGTCAAATCCTGAGGGACAACCACCTTCCCTCCACCAGGACATTAAAAATGGCTCGTGTCTGGGCCTTCCAGCACGACAATGACCTGAAACATACAGCCAAGGCAACAAAGGAGTGGCTCAAAAAGAAGCACATTAAGGTCATGGAGTGGCCTAGCCAGTCTCCAGACCTTAATCCCATCGAAAACTTATGGAGGGAGCTGAAGATCCGAGTAGCCAAGCGACAGCCTCGAAATCTTAATGATTTACAGATGATCTGCAAAGAGGAGTGGGCCAAAATTCCATCTAACATGTGTGCAAACCTCATCATCAACTACAAAAAACGTCTGACTGCTGTGCTTGCCAACAAGGGTTTTGCCACCAAGTATTAAGTCTTGTTTGCCAAAGGGATCAAATACTTATTTCTCTGTGCACAATGCAAATGAATATATATATAATTTTGACAATGTGATTTTCTTTTTTTTTATATATAATCTATCTCTCACTGGTAAAATTAACCTAGCCTAAAAATTCTAGACTGTTCATGTCTTTGACAGTGGGCAAACGTACAAAATCAGCAAGGGATCAAATACTTATTTCCTTCACTGTATATACAGCATCAGTACAAATACAGCTCAGTACAGAGATCATTTGCAAATTTAGTTTAGCCCCTGTCATAAGTTTGTATGGCATAAAACTACAGGTCCCGGTATAGCCAGAACGATGGTAAGGATATGCTGAGAGTTGGTGTTTCACAAAAAAGGACGATACACACATCATCTCGCTGCAGATCATACAGTGGCTACAGTACTGAGCAGTCACAGGGAGAAAAAACATTTACATTTAGTGACTCACCGGTGACTACTTCAGATTCTAGTCATTCTCTTTACTTTTCCATCTGTTCCAAAACTCTATGATGCCTCCTGGCCATGACCCATTTCTGCGGAAATGGGTAAATTTGCTGCTCAGATGTGTAATGTCGGGGTAGGGAGACAGACAAGTGAGCTCTAATCTACCCGCCACTCAGTCCCTGCCTACTTGCAACGACCCGCCCTAGGCGACGGGGTACAACTGGGCGACGGGCCCTACACTCAATAGGTGCACGACAGACAAACAGACAAGGGTACAAAGAAGCCAGGGAAATGGGGAAGTTGCTCACGGTGTCACAAGCAAAGGAGGAACAGGAAAGGCAGGTATAAATAGACAGAGGGCAGGAGCTAGCTCCATCTGGCCAGGCTGTGATAGGCTCTCCCACTCCTAAGCCTGCCATCCTGGGTGGTGGAAGATGGAGTCAGTCTCACAGACATAGAAGCAGGTGCAGACTGATTACCTATTGGCGTCGACACAGAAGTTGTGTCTGGCAGATCCTTTACAAGATGTCTTCGGAAGCTCACTTCTTCAATATTTCTGTACCTATAAACGAAGAGCAAATTCTTATGGTACCACACTCTATGCCCCCAAATGTAATAGTATCATACACTGTGTCCCTAAATATAATAGCGCTACACACTGTGCCCCTGAATAAAATTGTGTCAGACACTGTAAAGTAATGCACCACACACAGTGCCCCCTCTAGATAGTTCTCCCAGTAGAGCCCTCTGTAGGTAATAGCGTTCCCTGTAGATAGTGCCCCCTGTAGCGTTCCCTGCAGACAGGGCCCCCTGTGGATAGAGCCCCCTGTGGTGTTCCCTGTAGATAGAGCCCCCTGTGGCGTTCCCTGTAGATAGAGGCCCCTGTGGCGTTCCCTGTAGATAGAGGCCCCTGTGGCGTTCCCTGTAGATAGAGGCCCCTGTGGCGTTCCCTGTAGATAGAGGCCCCTGTGGCGTTCCCTGTAGATGGGGCCCTATCTACAGGGAACACCACATGGGGCTCTATCTACAGGGAACGCCACAGGGGGCTCTATCTACAGGGAACGCCACAGGGGGCCCTATCTACAGGGAACGCCACATGGGACCCTATGTAGTGTTACCCTGTAGATAGGGCCCCCTGTGGTGTTCCCCGTAAATAAGGGCCCCCTATGGTGTTCCCCGAAGATAAGGGCCCCCTGAGGCATTCCCTCTAGATAAGGGACCCGAGGCGTTCCCTGTAGATAAGGGCCCCTATATAGTCCCTTGTAGATAGTTCCCTATATAGTCTTCTGTAGTTCTCGTTCCCTGTATAGTCGCCTTTGTAGTGCCCTATAGTGCCCACAGTAGAAGGAAAAAAAACAAATTTTCTTACCTGTCCCGTTGCCGCACCATCCTCCAGTGACGTCAGTCCTCCTCTATCGGAACGATGCAGCGGAGCGGTGACGCCATCGCTATCGCGCCGACTGCATCATCGTGTGCCTCGCCAGGGCAGTGCTAGTCAACTCAATTGTATCCGCATCCTAAAGACGTGGATACAATTGAGTGCAGGGGACCGGACCGGTTCCGGCTTCCCACTTCACCCGGTTCTACGAGCCGGCTGTCATTTTAACAACCGGTTCGGGAGAACCGTGGCGAACCGGCCGGATCCCACCCCTGCATTAAACTTCTTAATCACTTTTTATAAAAAAAATTTTTTAGAGCCAAGGTGATCAAAAAAACAGCGATTTTGGCGTTTTTAAATTCTTTATTTCCTACAGCGTTCACCGTGAGCAATAAATTTTACGTTTTTCAGCAAGTCGGTACAATTACAGCGATATCATATGTTGAGGTTTTTTTTATGTTTTGCAGCATTTGCACTATAAAATCACATTTTTATAAAATAATTTATTTTATGTGTTGCCATATTCTGAGAGCCATGACTTTTTTATTTTTCAGACAAAAAAAAGCTGTGTAAGGGCTTGTTTTTTGCGGGACAGGTTGTAGTTTTTATTGGTCCTATTTTGGGGTAAATGCGACTTTTTGATCACTTTTTAAATAATAGCGATTATGGCATTGTTTTTCGTTTATTTTTTTTGCGGTATTCACTGTGCTGGAAAAAGACGTTTTATAGATTGGGTCATTACAAACGTGGTGATACCAAATACGTGTACTTTTTTTTAACGTTTTCATTTTTTTTCTATAATAAAACTTATTATAAGAAAAAAAGCTGTGTTTATTTTTGTAACTTATAACTTTTATTTTTACACTCTTATAAAACATTTTTATTAACTTTTTCCGCTTTTTTTTTTTTTTACCTGCAGCACTGATCGTTGCTAGAATACATTACACAACCTAGTGGTGTAATGTATTCCAACTGTCAGTCTGACCTCACAGTCACTCTGACAGCAAGCCTATGAGGACCAGCCAGAGCCTGGTCCTCATAGGCTTCCATACATGGCAGACCCGGAGGCCGTTATTTGGCCTCCGGTTGCCAACACAACCATCGGCAACCCGCCACAATTGCATGGGGGCTGCCGATATGCTACAAACCCCTATTTAAGGGGTTAATTGCCTAAATCAGCGGCAAAGGTCCACTGGCCTGCAAAAGTGGAGCGTCAGCTGTCGTAGACAGCTGACCTCCCCGTTCCCGGTGCAAAGGAACGACTCCGTAACTATACGTCCTCGTGCGGGAAGTAACCTCCCGCGACGACGTATAGTTACGGAGTCGTGCGGGTAGGGGTTAACTCATATGTTTGATACAGAAAAGCACAAGCACAAAAATAACAAAATAAAAACTTTGCTGGAAAAAAGAAAGCAAAATTGAAAACAGGGCCAGGACACGATTATGGCAATCATTGTTCAGATTGAAAAAAAAGACAAAATCAGACTAACCTGTGATAAATTAGACTCACCTGTCCCCAATTTGTCAGTACGCTCATGACTTTATTAGTCTATGACTCTTTAGCAGTGTAAAAAAGTTGCTGTAGATTTATTCAGACAGGTACATCAAAAAAAGTGCATACAGAGCTGCAACGTTTCGAAAACCCACCTTTGTCAAGCATACTGAAATTCACATAATTACAGTACGGGACAGTTGTCCTGCAGCGAGGCAGTGACTCCTAGCGTCATAGATAACTATGATGCTAGGAGCCCCAGCTCCCTGCAGTGTGTTCAGTCCGGGAAATGCCGCCGACATACGGACCGTATATCACAGACCAAACACGTTCGTGTGTGAGGCTCCTTAATGGTGCAAGACTGTCTCCAAATACTTGGCATCCCAGCTTAAATCGTTCGGAATGTTATCAAGAAGTTTGCCACGAATGGAACAATCAAGAAAATTCCAGGACATTGTGGAAAGAGGGAAATGAGAGAACCCTTCGAAAGTTGGTACGCAATGTGAAAAAGAAACCGCGTACAACATCCAAAGAACTTCAAGCTGAGCTAGAGACAGGTGAGGCCTAGGCGTCATCATGGTCTGGCTAGTGAGGCCCCAGCAGAAAAAAATTGAGAAGCCCTGCCTTAAACCATAATGTCATCAGATTTGTTCTTTGCCCTCAGAATATGCTATACAATATCGCCAGAGATAGTCATGGCGATTTCCAGTCATTAAAGATAACTGTAAAGGTCACCACTTCTTGGCCCTACTTTGAAACACTTTAATCTTTACTTTTTCTATACGCCTTATTTATAACCACAAATTAGGTTTGATCAATGACATCTGGTCTTTAAAGGGTTATCGGAGATTAGAAACAGAAACAGCACCACACTTGTCCATAGGCATACCTGCCAACCGTCTCTTATTCAGCGAGACAGTCCTGGATTCCAGCCGATGTCCTGCTGTCCCGGGCGGCCATTGGTATGTCCCACTATCAACTGTATCTGCGTCCTCAGGACGCAGATACAGTTGAATCTAATGCTGAAGCACGGAACCGTCAACTCCCTGCTTCAGCATTCACTGTCCACACGTCGAGGACTCCCCGGGCACAGCGGGGAGTAACTTCTCCAGGAGCAGAATCTCCGGCCAGAGTGACGTCAGGGGCTACTCCTGGAGCAGAATCCCTGGCCAGAGCGTTGCCGACGCCCCTGACGTCACTTTCCATATATGGACAGTGGCATATATGGGGAGGGAAACTACACATGTAGAGAGCAAGATAGTATAGATAAAGAACTGGGACTTCATAATGAAACTGGGAGTGGAAAGAGAGAGGTTAGAAAAGCTAAAGGATAAGTCCACGTGGGGGATAACTGAGACAGTCATATCTATTATAGAGCCATGAGTGGCTAACTTACAGGGTTACAGTATGTTCAGAAAGGATCGTAAAACCTGGAAAGGGGTTTGCCCTGATGTGAAATTCTGTCTAAAGCCCACTTTAAGGGACGATATATATGTGAGGGAAATGATTATGTGGAGTCTATATGGGTAGAAATACATAGAGGGAAGAACCATAAGAAATAATGTTAGGGCTTTACTATAAGCCCCCAAATATAACAGATTCCACAGAAGATCTTCTGGTAAGGCAAATAGATCAGGCATCAAATCACAATGAGGTTGTTATTATGGGTGACTTCAATTACCCAGATATAAATGGGGAAACTGAAACCGATTGATCTGAGAAAACTGTTTTTTGTCGATAACTAAAGATAATTACTTTTCCCAACTGGTGCAGGACCCAACTAGAGGGAAAGCCCTTTGGGCTTAATATACCTGACAGAATAACAGAGGTGCAGGTTGGAGGGGTACCTAGGAAATAGTGACAATAATGTAATACACTTCCACTTGTTTTTGTGGCTCCTTGAAAACACATCCTATTAAAAGACATTATACTTGAGGAAGGCAAAGTTTGATCAGCTTAAAGGTGCCCTCAACCATATTGACTGGAGCAACGTCCTAAAAAAAACAACAACAAAAAAAATAAAAATAAAAAGAATACAGATACTAAATGGTACATTTTTTTATGGCTTCTAAAATTTTTATTAGGAGCGGTACATACCTAATGGAAACAGGAGAAAATGGGATAAATAAAAATGTAAAGAGGGGAAATAAATGCTAAAAATAAAGCATTTAACATAATAAAACAGGAAGGCAGTGAAGAAGCACTAAAAAGCTATAGGGAAAAAAAATAATGTAAAAAAAAAAGGTAATGGCAGCAAAGCTGGAGACAGTGAGACTTATTGCAAAAAGAGTACAACTAACCATAAAATGTTCTTTAATTACATAAATAATAAAAAAAAAAAGGTTATAACTGAAAGTGTTGGTCCTTCAAAAGTAATGAGGGAGAAATTGTGGAGGTTGATGAGGAAAAAAGCTAATTTATGTAACTTTTTTTTTTCTCCACTGTGTTCAGAGAAATGAAATGTCAGGTGAAAATGCAGAGGAATAAAGTAAATTCTCCATTAAAGAGGCTCCGTCACCAGATTTTGCAACCCCTATCTGCTATTGCAGCAGATAGGCGCTGCAATGTAGATTACAGTAACGTTTTTATTTTAAAAAAACGAGCATTTTTGGCCAATGAGGCTTGCAAAAGTCCAAGTGGGCGTGTTTAAAGTAAAAGTCCAAGTGGGCGTGTATTATGTGCGTACATCGGGGCGTTTTTACTACTTTTACTAGCTGGGCGCTCTGACGAGAAGTATCATCCACTTCTCTTCAGAACGCCCAGCTTCTGGCAGTGCAGATCTGTGACGTCACTCACAGGTCCTGCATCGTGTCGGACGATCGAGGACACATCGGCACCAGAGGCTACAGTTGATTCTGCAGCAGCATAAGCGTTTGCAGGTAAGTAGCTACATCGACTTACCTGCAAACGCCGATGCTGCTGCAGAATCAACTGTAGCCTCTGGTGCAGATGTGTCCTCGCTCGTCCGACACGATGCAGGACCTGTGAGTGACGTCACAGCGTGATCTCTCGAGAACACGCTCTGTGTCTGCACTGCCAGAAGCTGGGCGTTCTGAAGAGAAGTGGATGATACTTCTCGTCAGAACGCCCAGCTAGTAAAAGTAGTAAAAACGCCCCGATGTACGCACATAATACACGCCCACTTGGACTTTTACTTTAAACACGCCCACTTGGACTTTTGCAAGCCTCATTTGCATAAATACAAAAATGGTCATAACTTGGCCAAAAATGCTCGTTTTTTAAAAATAAAAATGTTACTGTAATCTACATTGCAGCGCCTATCTGCTGCAATAGCAGATAGGGTGGCAAAATCTGGTGACAGAGCCTCTTTAAATGTCACTCCAGTCTAACCCACGAAGTGCAGAGCCACCTGAAAGGGACTAGGCTATGTTCACACGCTTAGCAAAAAATGTCTGAAAATACGGAGCTGTTTTCAAGGGAAACCAGCTCCTCATTTTCAGACGTTTTTTATTCAGTCGCGTTTTTCACGGCCGTTTTTGGAGCTGTTTTTCTATAAAGTCAATGGAAAACAACTCCAAAAACGTCTCAAGAAGTGACATGCAAAATAAAAAAATGTAAAAAAATGCCCCGTTGGAACAGAACGCCGTTTTTCCCATTGAATTCAATGGGCAGATGTTTGGAGCCGTTCGGCCTCCGAATTTTGGGCCGTTTACGGCTCGAAAAACGACCGAAAATAAGCAGTGTGAACATACCCTTAAAGAGCGCTGTAATCTTTATTGGCTACAATATTAGGCTTGGTGCCTAATATGCTAATTATGAGTAAAGGTAGAGAGAGGAGGAGACCTCCTCTCTCCTCAGTAGGCGTTGCCTACTGCATTACTGTGACACTGACCAATCAGAGAGGACATCCGCACAGTGATGCAGACCCGCTATGATTGGACAGTGTCACAGCAACGCCTCCTGCATCACTCAAAATTAGCATATATTAGATTGCCAAGAAGAGCAGGGGCAATAGCGGTACAACTGGAGGTCAAAAAGAATTTAAAAAAATGACACCGCTGGAATAGAAAAACCATGACAGGTCCTCTTTAAAATAGACAAATAACCGGATCAACAGATGGCATATACCCTCAAGTTCTAAAGGAATTACAAACATAGACAGACCATTATTTCTGATATTTATGGATTGTATAATGACTGGGTCTGTTCCACAGGACTGGGGCATAACAAATGTCATGCCAATATTGAAAAAGGGGTCAAAAAGTGTTCTCGGAAATTATAGGGCTGTAGGTTTAACCTAGAGGCTCTGTCACCAGATTGTCAAATCCCTATCTCCTGTTGCATGTGATCGGCGCTGCAATGTAGATAACAGTAACGTTTTTTTTGTTTTTTTTAAAACGTTCATTTTTGGCCAAGTTATGAGCTATTTTATATATATATATATATATATATATATATATATATATATGCAAATGAGCTTTGAAATGGACAACTGGGCGTGTTTTTTTTTCGTATGTCCAACTGGGCGTGTATTGTGTTTTTAACTGGGCATGTTTACTTGTTTTACTAACTGGGCGTTGTGAATAGAAGTGTATGATGCTGACCAATCAGTGACCAATCAGCATCATGCACTCCTCTCCATTCATTTACACAGCACATAGTGTTCTTACTAGAACGATGTGCAGCCACACACACAAGTGTCCTGATAATGAATACACATGACCTCCAGCCTGGACGTCATGTGTATTCAGAATCCTGACACTTCTGAATCTTTTCTGTGAGATTTCCAGCAATGGAAACGAAATCTCGTTTACCTCGTAATCTCGTGAGATTACACGTGGCTTGCTGGAATCTCAGAGAAAAGATTCAGAAGTGTCAGGATTCTGAATACACATGACGTCCAGGCTGGAAATACCCCATATGTGGTAATAAAGTACTGTATGAATACACATCAGGGCTCAGAAGGGAAGGCGCGCCATTTGGCTTTTGGAGAGCAGATTTTGCTGGATTGGTTTTTCTTCACCATGTCGCTTTTGCAAAGCCCCTTAGGTAGCAGTACAGTGGAAAAGTGACTCCATTTGGCAAACTACACCCATTGAGGAATTCATCTAGGGGTGTAGTGAGCATTTTGACCCCACATGTGTCTCATATATTTTATTAGAAATGGGCAGTGAAAATGAAAAATTACATTATTTTCCAATAAGACGCAGCATTAGTTACATTTTTTTCATTTTCTCAACAAATAAAGGAGAAAAAGCACTGTAACATTTGTAAAGCAACTTCTTCAGAGTAGGGAAATACCCCACATGTGGTCATAAACTGCTATTTGGACACACAGCAAGGCTCTAAAGGGAAGGAGCGCCATTTAGTATTTGGAGTGGAGATTTTATAAGATTCGTTTTTTGACACCATGTTGCATTGAGCTATAGTACCAGTACAGTGGTACCCCCCGAAAAATTACCCCATTTTGGAAACTAGATCCCTCAAAGAATTGATCTAGGGGTGTAGTGAGCATTTTGACCGCACAAGTGTTTTGCAAAAATGAGTAAACAATAGATGTTGCAGATTGAAAATTGCTGTTTTCCACAGATATGCCATTTCAGTGGCCAATGAGTTGTGCCCAGCTTGTACCACCGTAGACACACATCCCATAAATTGTTAAGCGGGTTCTCCAGAATACCCCATATGTGGTATCAGGGCATATGTAAGCTGTGAGGAGTAAATCAAGGTATATGTAAGCTGTGCGGAGTACATCAGGGTATATGTAAGCTGTGCGGAGTACATCAGGGTATATGTAATCTGTGCGGAGTACATCAGGGTATATGTAAGCTGTGCGGAGTACATCAGGGTATATGTAATCTGTGCGGAGTACATCAGGGTATATGTAATATGTGCGGGTACATCAGGATATATGTAAGCTGGGCGGAGTACATCAGGATATATGTAATATGCGCGGAGTACATCAGGATATATATAAACTGTGGAGTACATCAGGATATATGTAAGCTGTGCGGAGTACATCAGGATATATGTAATATGTGCGGGTACATCAGGGTATATGTAATCTGTGAGGAGTACATCAGGGTATATGTAATATGTGCGGGTACATCAGGATATATGAAAGATGTGCGGAGTACATCAGGGTATATGTAATCTGGGCGGAGTACATCAGGGTATATGTAATCTGTGCGGAGAACATCAGGGTATATGTAAGCTGGGCGGAGTACATCAGGGTATATGTAATCTGTGCGGAGAACATCAGGGTATATGTAAGCTGTGCGAAGTACATCAGGATATATGTAAGCTGAAAGAACATAGGGAGAAATCCTCCAGCTCACCTGACACACTCCGGTGTGTCGTAGATAGCGCCCGAATCCTCGTGTCGGCACACGGATAACAACGAGAGACAAGGAACAAAGGTAGGATCCAGCGCTGGGTAGCGTTAAAATGGAAGACTGTTTTCCAAGTTTAATGATGTGGATTTAAAAGGAGGTCCAGTAGTATTAGGTCCTGGGTGTGTACGAAGTGGAGGGATGGTGTCCTCTTAGGCCTAAGAGGACACCAACTTTATTCTGCGGGGCGAGACGATTACAGCGACACCAAATTTATATCGTTTTTTTAAGTTTCACTACGTTCCTACAATAAAAATACTCTAAAAAAATCATGTTTTAGTGTCGCCATTTTCTGACAGCCATAACTTTTTTATTTTTTAGTTTATATCGCTGCGGGACGGCTTGTTTTATGCGTGACAAACTGTAGTTTCTATTGGTACCATTTTGCGTTACTTGCAACTTTTTATTACATTTTTTTTGAGACAAGACGACCAAAAAATAAAATGCGGTCATTGTTTTTTATTAAAAAAATTTACGGTGTTCACCGTGCGGTAAAAATAATGTGATATTTTTATAGATCAGGCCGTTCCGAACGCGGCAATACCTATTATGTATAGTTTTTTTTTCATATTTTCATTTTTTTTCTAATAAAGGAGTTGATCAGGGAAACAGGGCAAGTGTTGTTTTTATTATTTATTTATTATTTATTAACTTTTATTTATTTATTTTTCTTTCACATTTTTTACTTTTTCTTTTACACTGACCTGGGGACTTGAAGATCTGGTCTTCTGATCCCCGCTACGATTCACTGCACTACTTATGTAGTTATGGTTACAGAGGGAGCTCCCTCCCTCTGTAAACCACTTCAATGCGGCGGACGTCATTGACAGCCGCATTGAAGGGGTTAAATGGCTGCGATCGGCGGTAACAGCCATCGCAGCCATTGCAGCGGCATGTCAGCTGTGTATAACAGCTGACAGCTGCTGAAGATAAAGCGCGCACAGCTCCTGTGCTCGCTTTATCTGCAGGGCGTAACTGTACGCACGAATGCGGGAAATCACTTGGTTTTCGGACGTACAGTTACGCCCAAATGCGGGAAGGGGTTAAAGACAGCTCTTACATGGTCACCTGTATAAAAGACTCAATTAATCAGTCTGACTCTAACCTCTACAACATGGGCAAGACCAAAGAGCTTTCTAAGGATGTCAGGGACAAGATCATAGACCTGCACAAGGCTGGAATGGGCTTAAAAACCATAAGTAAGACGCTGGGTGAGAAAGAGACAACTGTTGGTGCAATAGTAAGAAAATGGAAGACATACAAAATGACTGTCAATTGACATCGATCTGGGGCTCCATGCAAAATCTCACCTTGTGGGGTATCATTGATCCTGAGGAAGGGGAGAGCTCAGCCGAAAACTACACGGGGGGAACTTGTTAATGATCTCAAGGCAGCTGGGACCACAGTCACCAAGAAAACCATTGGTAACACATTACGCCGTAATGGATTAAAATCCTGCATTGCCCGCAAGGTCCCCCTGCTCAAGAAGGCACATGTACAGGCCCGTCTGAAGTTTGCAAATGATCATCTGGATGATTCTGAGAGTGATTGGGAGAAGGTGCTGTGGTCAGATGAGACTAAAATTGAGCTCTTTGGCATTAACTCAACTCGCCGTGTTTGGAGGAAGAGAAATGCTGCCTATGACCCAAAGAACACCGTCCCCACTGTCAATCATGGAGGTGGAAACATTATGTTTTGGGGGTGTTTCTCTGCTAAGGGCACAGGACTACTTCACCGCATCAATGGGAGAATGGATGGAGCCATGTACCGTCAAATCCTGAGTGACAACCTCCTTCCCTCCACCAGGACATTAAAAATGGCTCGTGGCTGGGTCTTCCAGCACGACAATGACCCGAAACATCCAGCCAAGGCAACAAAGGAGTGGCTCAAAAAGAAGCACATTAAGGTCATGGAGTGGCCTAGCCAGTCTCCAGACCTTAATCCCATCGAAAACTTATGGAGGGAGCTGAAGATCCGAGTTGCCAAGCGACTCTTAATGATTTACAGATGATCTGCAAAGAGGAGTGGGCCAAAATTCCATCTAACATGTTTGCAAACCTCATCATCAACTACAAAAAACGTCTGACTGCTGTGCTTGCCAACAAGGGTTTTGCCACCAACTATTAAGTCTTGTTTGCCAAAGGGATCAAATACTTATTTCTCTGTGCACAATGCAAATAAATATATATAAATTTAGAAAATGTGATTTTCTGTTTTTTGTTTTTTTTTAGATAATCTATCTCTCACTGGTAAAATTAACCTAGCCTAAAAATTCTAGACTGTTCATGTCTTTGACAGTGGGCAAACTTACAAAATCAGCAAGGGATCAAATACTTATTTCCTTCACTGTACATGTCACCATTATATACTAAATGGGAAGTATTGGGTAATACAGACATGGAAAAGGCTTAGGAATTTTTGTGGACAGTAAACTTAACGGCAGCTGCTGCCTAGGCAGATAAGATCATGGGGTTCATCAAAAGGGGCATGGATCCACATGATCTGAACATAGTTCTACTACTTTATAAATCTCTAGTGAATTCTTACATGGAATATTGTGTACAGTTTTGGGCACCAATGCACGAGAGAGAGAGAGAGAGAGAGAGAGAGAGAGAGAGAGAGAGAGAGAGAGAGAGAGAGAGAGAGAGAGAGAGAGAGAGAGAGAGAGAGAGAGAGAGATAGCGCTTGAGTGGGTTGAAAGGCGGGTAACTAAAGTAAAAAATGAAATGGGTGAACTACAGTACCCAGAAAGATCAAAATGAGGGTCATTTCGTTTAGAAAAAAAAGACGGCTGAGGTGTGACCTAAAAACTATATATAAATACATCAACGGTCAATACAGAGCTCTCTCATTATCTACTTTATTTTACCCAGGACTGTAACTATAACAAAGGGGCATACTCTACATCTAGAGAAAAGAAGATTTCTACACAAACATAGTAGGGGATTCTTTACTGTTAGAGCAGTGAGACTATGGAACTCTGCCAGAGGGAGTTGTTATGGTGAATTCACTGAAAGAGCCTGGATGCCTTTCCTGAATGTAATAATATTACAAGTTATATGTACTCTACTATTGGAGACGGATCGTTTATTCAGGGTTTTATTCCACTTGCCATATTGGAGTCGGAAAAAAAATTAATAGAACCAGTTTTGTATAAAATGTTACTTTTACTATATTCTGTAGCGTCCATGGCCACAGGCCGTCGGGTTTACTCACCTCCCGACGCCCGCAGCCATGGATCCGTGAACGCTGGTCCCCTTCTCCTTCCTAGGCGATGCCAGCGCTCACTTCCGCTCCGTTCTGCTGTGTCCCGTAGGGTGCACTTAAAGGGCCAGCGCGCGCACATCAGGAAACAATCATCATCAACCACATGATTTCCTGGTCTATAAGAAGGCCCCAGCCCTTCTGATCCTTGCCTGAGCGTTGTTAGTTTATCCCAGTCTGTCTTGCAAATGGTCCCTTAGTGTTTCCCGTTCCAGTTGTTACCCGTGACCTGTTACCTGTTCCTGTATTCCATACTGTTCTTGTTCCTGTGCCTACCAGTGTTTGAATCGTGTCTACTGCACCTGCTGTCATTTGCCACATCAGATACTGCTGCACCGGCCTCCATCCGTGCTGAAGCCTCAGCCACTCTCTGGACTAGTTCAGGTACCCAAGCGTTACTATCTACTATTGACTTTCATATAGTAGATAGTAACGGCCTAGTGGGTCCACATACCCTGTGATCGTGACATATTCCATATAAAAATAAGAAAAATATGGACAAAAAATGATTTACATTTTCATGGTAGATCATTAATTATCCATTCATGCATTTAGCATCGAAGATGAACTTTCAGGCATGGTATGTTATATTATAAGACTGACATCCAAGATAGACTTTAAGCATGATATGTTAGGTCGTCAGACAGTGGAATGCAGACATGATAACTTGTATATATTAATACATTTCTGTGTGAGTTCCATAAATAGAAAAAGTAGGGTTTTCTTCCCACATAACTCCTTGCATGAAAGGGAAAAACAATGGGGTCATTGCCCTCATTCAGAGGTCAAGTGCATTTAACTCCTTTTAAAGCAAGGGGATCGGGGAACCTCCTCTTTTTTGCAATGTTTCAATCCTTTTGACACGTTTCCTCACAGCCAAAATAATTCATTAGGGGAGACCGGCCAAATAGCTTGTATCTGTGGTTCATAGGCACCAAAATAAATAGTTGGAGCTAGCTTTCATTTTTAGCAATGATCCTGCAGTGGCATAGAGATCTACTAGCCCACGTTTTTTCCAGATTCAAAAGGTAGCGCCCGGTTCTGGCATCTGACGTCACAAAGCATTGGTAATCCCCATTCCTATTTATTACCAGTGTCCCCCACCCTTCCTGTTACAGTCCTCCCACGACGTATGGAGGTGTGTAATAATGTGGTAACGTAATTAGCCTTCCCTGAGCAGTAAATGGCTTGTCCCTGTCCAATTAACTATATAGGGAAGACCACCAGAGAGTGGAGAAAAATAATTCTTGAACATATAGGTGACGACATTAATGACAGGGATAAACCTGTGTCCGGCGCGATCATCTTTTGCATAGTGGAGACCCTAAGTGCCTAAAATTTACGGCCATAGAGCTTGTACAATATACACTAATTATATTATATGTTTTGCGTGTCTGTGGAAATGTTTGCCCATTTATCCAGAAGAGCATTTGTGAGGTCAGACACTGATGTTGGATGAGAAGGCCCGGCTTGCAATCTCCGTTCTAGTTCATCCCAAAGGTTTTCGATGGAGTGGAGGGCAGGACTTCGTGCTGGCCAGTCAAGTTCTTTCGCACCAAGCTCACCCAACCATGCCTTTATGGACCTTGGTTTGTTTACTTGGGCTCAGTCATGCTGGAACACAAAAGGGCCTTTTCCCCAAGCCGTTCCCACAAAGTTGGAAGCATTCATTGTGCAAAATTTTCTGGTATAGTAAAGCATTAAGATTTCCCCTCCCCGGAGCGAAGGGGCCTAGGCCAGCCCCTGAAAAACAACCTATTACTCTTACACCAAACTTTACAGTTGGCACAATGCAGTCAGATAGGTAAGGTTCTCCTGGCACTCACCAAACTAAGACTCGTCTCTCAGACTGCCAGATAAAGAAAGGTGATTCGTCACTTCACAGAACATGTTTCCACTCTGTTCATCGCTTGGCATTGTGCTTGATGATGTAAGACTTGCATGCAGCTGCTAGGCCATGGAAAACCATGCCATGAAGCTCCTGGCGCACAATTTTTGTGCAGACGTTCATGCCAGAGGTTTACGACTCTGCAGTTAGAGTCAGCAGAGCGTTAGCGACTTTTATGCACTAGACCCCTCAGCACTCGGCAAACCCCGAACTGTAACTTCATGTGGTCTGTTTCTTCGTGGCTGAGTTGCTGTGGTTCCTAAACACTTCCATTTTTAAACAATATCACTCACAGTTGATTGCGGAATATCTAGGAGGGAAGACATTTCACAAACTGACTTGTTACCACGGTGGCATCCTATTACAGTACCACGCTGGAATTCAGTGAGCTCTTTAGGACGATTGATTCTTTTACAAATGTTTGTAAAGGCGACTTCATGACTAAGGACTAGATTTTATACACCTGTGTCAATGGGACTGAATGAGTCACCTAAATTCAATGATTAAGAGGTGTGTCCTAATACTTTTGTCCATATAGTGTATGTTTGTTTTTTTCAGCCTTACAAAACTATAATACTATGTAAATAACTTCGCTAGTCTACACTTTAGTCTTCCTAACATACACTAGGCTACACTATAAGCCAGGAAATTATCGCAACGTATAGAACCAACAAGACCATAGGCTATCATTAACCATAAATACGCCAAGAAAGTCCTATTGACAGGTATAGGTCGGTATACTGTACCTCTGCCTTATCTGTATTGAAAAGTGTAGACTATGCTTTCAATACAAAACAAATGCACGAATATATATATAGATTTTTTTTTTTTTTCGAAAGTCAATGGCAGACATAGGATACTATATAGGCATACAGTTGCAAAAGTTCAGCAGACCATTTCAAATGCATCCAGTTCATAGAGAACCACGTCAATAAATACCTCCTTCAGATGTGGCTTATAATAATCGGCACACGGAGGCAGAATTTTGACAGAGTAAACTAAGAAGACTGATCACTAGATATGTTCAGTTTTTTTAGCCCATTTTGCAAACAACACTCCTACCATGCCCCTTTAAAATAACTGTGAATAGCACTCGTAATAAAGCCGCTCCGTTTCAACACTAAACAAGCTGGCAACATGAAGGTCATTGTATAGAAGGACCAGTGCAGTATTGTTTTGGACTCTCCAGTGTATGTCCTAAACAAGAAAAGTAGAGGCAAAAAAGTATCTAAAGCATTTTATAATCATGTTGAGTAATATGCAGGAAGAATTATCATCTTCTTGACCTGTATAGATTAGACATATGACAAAAAAGCAAAGGACTCTAAAACAGAGCACAACAGGGACATTTTCCAAAAAGTAACTTTTCATTTATTATATTAAAACAATAACATTTCTCTTATATTAAACAATAGACACACAACGGATTAATATTTCATATATTATCCCTTCCTTTGCCCTAACAACTATTTTGATTTCTAGTTTTCTGGTATAATGAGGTACCTCGGGATAGAATGAGGGAGCATTTGACAAAATTGGCATGTGATGTTGAAGGTTATCGTGCAAGGGTGTTTCTCAACCAAAGACAAACGTGCAACGATGCATCATAGTCTGTGTAGCACTTCTAGAGAAAGACACAACTTGCATCCCAGTTTATCGGACACACGGCTTACAAACGCCAAACAATGTAAGAAAGCTATAATTTGGTAAGTGGGACACATAAGGTGAAGTAGCAGAAGGCTGCTCACACATGACTATCTTGCCTGCAAAGAAGTTGCCAACCGTAGACATCGTATTTTCTGCACGTTCCCATGTGTTTAACCATGAAGTTATTCCGCCGGCCTTTGAGTTAACCCACCTCAACCTGCATTTGAACGGTTAGTGCTAAACTTAAATTTTTCATATGTCAGCCTGATATAGTGATATGTTTTTATAGTCGCACATGATAAAGGGCCTTCACTGATAAATACAATATACACAGCTTGGTAATCCCAGCCATATGTTAACATGCGCTAGTAGAATGAAATCTATATTACATAAAATAAATGCTTTGTTATTGCATTTGATTCAAATGCAAGACAAGGTCATATTCAGAAGGGATCTACATATCATATTAAGGCGGTTTTGCTATCCATAATAACAACTCGTTCTACCCAAAAGTGAAGAGAAGGCGTTGATGAAAAAAAAGAAAAAAAAAAGAAAAAGAAAAACACAACTAAAAATAACCCACAAATAGTCATATGTAGGTGTGAGATTTGCATGTGACTTCTAAGCAATTATCTCTTGACCACTGCAATAAAACCACAAGAGAGAAGAATACAAGGGTACCTGTTAACCCTTTGTTGAACAGTTAACTCTTAAAAATCTGCATTATTTTTCACAGCTTTTAAACATGGGTAAGGTCAGACCTACTAAATTTCCAGCATAAAAACCTAAGGAAAAAACCAACACAGGCCTCATGTGACAATAAACACGGAAGTAGACACGTTACAATTCAATTATAGATCTCATCCAGACATAGCTTGTTCTTTTTGCTGCATTTTGTACACATACTGACATATTAACTGCTGTATTTTTGGGATGGCATACCGACAAGACCAATTATGAGGGTATAGATTAGATTTGGAACACAACCATGTTAAATTAGGTAGAAAAACATCTAAAACGTCTGACAGATCACCTTTAATAGTTTAGCGGCTGGCAGCTTTCAGCAGAATTTTGCAGACTATCCACTTTTCACATGTAAAGCCTATGCAGTCCATCACATATACAGGTGGAGGCAGTTCTTGATTTATAATGGATGCCTGGGCTTGTAACGTAATTATGTCCTAAAATATTACAGGGCAGGAACACAATAAATTTAGTTTGGTCCCTTCGAGATATTAAAATTTATAGACAACCTATTAAATAGTTAAAAACATAATTAAAGAATACTCTTTAAAGGTAGTGTCACACCAATACCTTGTACCATGGCTTTAAAGTAAAATTCAGTATCTAATGCATTCATTTCCATGGAGTGATGCTATATGGGATTGTGGAATATGGATAAGAAAACACATGGATTATTGCAGATGAAGGGATTATATGCTGTGTTTCAACATCCTAAACCCACAGTCAAACAAAGCAGCCAAATGACATAGAGAACACATATCTAGTTATCAGAGTCCGCAGGGCCAAATATTGTAGTTATAGGATAGATGAAAAAGCAGGCATATTTTACAAAGTTAACCTTGACCCAGTAAATACTTTTTCTTCAATTTTGATTCATATTGTTCCAATTTCTTAGCAGAAATGCTGCCACTTTTATTCTACTCCTGAAATAGCTGCCATTATATGTCAAAGGACTCCTTATGGAATCTAAATGAATAATGAACTAATACAATATATCATTCTGTGAATCTATGAATCTGTTGGTGGAAAAATGTAAATGGAAAATTTAACAAACAAAACTTTCATATACACGCATACACCCTATACACACATTTAAAATGAACAAATGTAAATTGAGATGCTTTAAACTGTTTCCCAAGTGGAGATATGTCCAGAGGAATATTTCGATCAATGGATGGTGCATGAGTGATGTCACTGCTCCCCAGTGAATGGCTAGTTTACAAATTAAAGATGTTAAAAAAAAATAAAACTGGTGGATTCAGCATTCAACTCCCTCTCTGGGTTTTTTCCAGAGTCAAGTTGTCATATAGTTGGCATACTGTCACATGGACACGGGAAGTATGGGTGCAGAAGGGTGCAGTTCTCAAGAGCTGGGCATTTCTGC
Source organism: Rhinoderma darwinii (assembly GCF_050947455.1). NCBI lineage: Eukaryota > Metazoa > Chordata > Amphibia > Anura > Rhinodermatidae > Rhinoderma > Rhinoderma darwinii. The sequence goes on along the minus strand of NC_134687.1, from coordinate 292,696,713 downwards.
TTTGCTGAGAGCAATAGCTAACTCCAGGTCTTCTTGCTCCTGGCGCTTTAAGCGGTCTAGTCTCTCCTTCTCTGCCCGTTGGCTTTCTCGTTTGGCCCATGCTAGCTGCTGCTCCTCGTTCCCAAACTGTGGGATATGAAAATAAAAAGATCAGCCATTCTGCCCTTTAACACTGGCATTATATACAGAAAATTTATAACCAGCTGGACCAATTGTGACCATTTATGATCATATCAGCCACATACACAGAATTTGCCATACAGCAATCTAAAGGATGATACTCGATGCAAACATCATAAAAGAGCAATGATACGCATTATATTTTTATTTTCCAACCAACAGAGCCTTCCATGGAAATAGTAATTTGATTATGGACTAGAAAGAAGGTTCTTTAAGTGTATGACTGACTGGAAAAATATGGCTGCTCTCTTCCAAAAACAGCACCACACCTGCCCATGGGTTATGTCAGGTAATGCAGCACAGCTTCATTGAAGTGAATGGGGTTAAGCTGTAATACCACGCAAAACCTGTGGACAGTTGTGGCATTATTTTCGCAAAAAGGCAGCCATATTTTTTTAAACCCTGTACAACGTCTTTAATATTGAGATTAGAAAGGATTTTACTACAGCGTAGCATGTACATTCACAGCTCTTCTTGGATATTTAGATATTCAGCACAAATGTAAATGTGTGCGATGTTCACTCTTGCATCCTAAATTCGGCACATTTCCTGAACCGATACCAGAGACATGCACAAGGAGCTTTCCAAGCAAAGAAAACACATCAGACTGAGAAAAGTAGAAATGGGATTTGTAACATGTACTCGGCAGTGTGTAGAGGAGTTGTAGATTCTTTTTAGAATTCCAGATATTTTTTCATATATAATTTCAAGGGTTTCAATGAGAAAAAAATGAAAGTGGTCGAATGAATCATCTACAGTGTCAAATTGTGCTCCAGTAAGTTAAAACAGTGTTATTGTTGGGCACCATGGGACCTTTTTGACCACAGCTTCAGGTGAATTGTTCAAAACAACAGTAAAGATAACGCAGGGTATGTGATCACCATAACATACAAGTTAAAAAAGATGTATGGTCTTATGTCATTAAGGAGGATCTGTCAGCTTTACCAACATGTCTGTTTTAGTAGATGAATGCATTGCCCATGAAATAACAATTCTGGGAGAACCTTATCTTAGAACTCAGTGTTGTGCCGTTCCTTTGTTATTCTTCCTGGAAATGTAAGAATAAACACCTGGGTGTTAGGCTGGGTTCACACCTGTGTTGTGCCATTCCGTTGTTCTACTCCGTCAGAGTAGCAGAACAAAGTAATAACGGAACCAACGGTTCCGTTGCACAACGGACACCGCCCGAACCCATTGATTTTAATAGGTTCTGTTGGCTTTTCCGTAATTTTACCGGACACAATAGCGCAGCATGCTGCGCGATTGTCTCGGTAATCCCTACCGGATCTAGCGGAGCCTCTGACGCAGATGTGAACCAAGCCTTACCATCCCCTTGTCAGGGCATAAAGAAAAAATGGCCAAGAGTGAAAAGAAGAGTCCCTAAAAGATACTATGTGCAATAAAGATGACTTGTAAACACAACATATAACCATTTCTTCTTGTGTTAACGTGTTTAACATTTGTAGATAAGTATACTCCAGAATACAGCTCTGAAGGTGAACATCAGTAGCTGTTGACTTAAGGCAGGCAATGAATGGAGACGAAGGATCATCCCCATACATAACCGATCATTGCTCCTTGTGAAAGGAGAAACCGAGCGCCGATTATCGAACGGTCTTGTTAATCAGCACTCAATTTTTTTAAAGTTCTGGACAAACCCTTTAAGTCCTGATAAATAACGTCATTTTGCTGATTGCAACATCTAGAGTGCATTAAAAAGTAGAAGTCTACAGTTTACAAATAACGATCCATTATCCTGGGGAAAGAATATGCCAAGACACCATGGTCCAATATAGCAGCAGATCCTACATTACATTTTTAATTGTTTCAACAGAATAGATTGGGTCATGGTTTCACTATTTCAGCATTCACTTTTAAATTGCTTTGGAAAAATGAAACGTAAGCACTGATTGGTTGTTAAAGTCAATACCACCTCTTTTTTCTGAGATATATACAAGATCCATCTTGTAAGATTTGCTAAATCAGCAACTTAAATAAGGCATGTGATAATAAAAAACTAATCTCAGAGGTTTTGTAGGTAGCATTGGTCTTGTCACTTGTCTCTCCTTTCATTTTTAAAGCCTAAAAATGGAGACCAAAAGCAAATCAGAATTTCAATTGTATTCAGAGGAAAGGGAAATTAGGTTCAGGGTAGGAAACAGGGGTCTAGAAGGAAGCAGCTGCAAGTAAGCAGAGCAAAGGATAAGGAATATTTTGGAATGCCTGAGACTTAGCTCCTTCCTTTCCAACAAAGCCCAATTCAATGCTTTAAACATTACCTCGTATAAGAGACAGATATATTTTAATACGATCATTACTATTCAGTCTTTGAAAGATTGGATTGAAGACAAATACTTTTCAAATCTGAAAATCGTTGTATTACTTTATGTATCAAGAAACAATAGCATGATGTGTCCATACATCAAGTCAAAACAAATTCATTGCTTACCTTGAATCTGTCTTTCGGATTTCAGAAGTGACTCAAACACCTGTGCATGTTAAAGAGGAGCGCTATGTCATTTGTCCCAGCAATATTGTACACTTGGGACAACATTGTAACTATCAAGACTGTTCAGCACTTTCTACATTTCAGTGTGCATGTGCTTTCATATGCCACCATTTGGAAAGGTTTTCTGATGATCCTAAAGAGCCAATGCTACAATGTCTGTAAGGCCGAATTCTGCTACACTGCAAAATATACTAAGAGCATGTTGTCGTAAACTGGCCATACATGCTTGGATGTTGCACCGACAGCTCTGATCGGCCCAATCATTGTTTAGGGCAAAAATATCAAACCGTGTGTGGCCAAGCTGAAGCACAACTTGTGGCCTTTGAGCCAAACTGAACTCATGCATAACCAGTTGGAAAGGCCAAACAAGAAAATCAAACATGGAAGTGTCACCATACATTAACCCCTTAATGACCAGCCTATTTTAGACCTTAATGACCAAGCCATTTTTTACGTTTTTCCATCGTCGCATTCCAAGAGCTATAAAACTCTTTTATTTTTTCGTCGACATAGCTGTATAAGGTCTTGTTTTTTGCGGGACAAGTTGTACTTTTTAATAGCACCATTTTGGGGGACATATTATTTATTGATTAACTTTTATTAACTTTTTTTTGGGGGGGAATAGAAAAAAACCTGAAATTTCGCCACTCTTTTTCGCGTCTTAAATCAACGGCGTTTACCGTGTGATATAAATAACACCATAACTTTATTCAGCGGGTTGTTACGATTACAACGATACCAAATTTGTATAGTTTTTGTATGTTTTACTACTTTTACACAGTAAAAACGCTTTTTTTTCAAAATTATTTGTTTTTGTGTCTCCATATTTGAAGAGCCGTAACGTTTTCATTTTTTCGCCGATGCGGTTGTATGAGGGCTTTTTTTTTGCGGGAAGACTTGTAGTTTTTATTGGTATCATTTTTGAGTAGATGCGACTTTTTGATCACTTTTTATAACATTTTTTTAAAGTCAGGATTCACAGAAAACAGCAATTTTTCCATAGTTTTTTAATAAATTTTTTACGGCGTTCACCGTGCGGGTTAAATAATGTTATAGATTTATAGTCGGGGTCGTTACGGACGCGGCGATACCAAATATGTGTAACTTTTTTACTTTATTTTGGTTTTTTAATAGTAAAGCATTGTGTAAGGGGAAAAGCTGGGTTTTTCATTTTTTTCACATTTTTTTTTTCATTAACTTTATTAAACTTTTTTTTTACTTTTTTACTAGTCCCGCTAGGGGACTATAATATGCGATTCTCCGATCGCTATTGTAATACACTGCAATACTTTTGTATTGCAGTGTATTACTGCCTGTCCGTTTAAAACGGCCAGGCATCTGCTAGGTCATGCCTCCGGCATGATCTAGCAGGCAGTCGCTCCAGGCAGACCTGGGGGCCTTTATTAGACCCCCGGCTGCCATTAGAGACACAGACACTCGGCGATCGTGTCGCCGGGTGTCGGTGGGGGAGAGAGGGAGCTCCCTCCCTCTCTCCAAAACCACTCAGATGCGGTGCACGCTATTGCGCACCGCATCTGAAGGGTTAAACGGGTGAGATCGATACTAATATCGATCTCACCCGGCAGAGCAGGGACGCTCCCAGCCCTCAGCTGCCTCTAGCAGCTGAGAGCAGGGAGATTTGACACTCCCTGCTCTGTTTACTTTATCCTGATGCAGTGCCGTAAAAAGGCATATGCATCAGAATAAAGCCCGTTAGTGGCCGCCGTTTAAAGGCGTATTGGCGGTCACTAACGGGTTAAAGGGTAACTAAACATTTAAAAAGCTTTTGACATGTCAGAAGTTTTGATCGGTGGGGGTCCGAGCAGAGACCCCCCCCCCCCCACCGATCGCTAAAACTAAGCGGCAGAAGCGCTCGGAAAGTTAAGCGAGCGGTGTATGGACTCAATAGAAAATCTATGAGTCAGTACACGGCTGGCTTGGCTTTCTGATGAAAACCGATCAGAAAAGAAGCAGCACAGCGCTTACCAAGTGGTTTTTCAGCTTCGTTTTAGCGATCAGTGGGGGTCTCAGTGCCCTGACCCCCACAGATCAAAACGTCTGACATGTCGAACGTTTTGTAAAAGTTTAGTTACCCTTTAAAGAGAAGACATCAGTATGATACCCTAATATAGTAATACAAGTGAGTGCAACTGCATTAACATACTATATTGGGTATCACATGTTCCCCTTTGAGCTAGTTAGCAGCTCTGAATACTATCATGTAACAAATACTGCATGCGGTTGGTCATGTGATACACCAGGTTTATCCCCGTTTGGGACTTTTGGGGTAGGATTAACGAATGTATTTGTACCTACTAACTCTATTAAAGGGGTTGTCCCAAGATCAACATTTATCACATATCCACAGGAAAGGTGGTAAATGCCGCTCCATTCATGCTCCTCCTCACTGTGGGGGGTGCAGTGTGAAGGAACGGGGGTACAGGTGATAAATGTTCATCTTGGACAGCACCTTTAAGGTATGATACCAATGTCCTTATTTAAAGAAGTCTGTCATAGCAGCAGGTTCACTTTAAGGTCCAAAAGTTCGTAATCTAACCACAACACTGCATTCAATAAGGTGGAAAACATGGCACATTTTCATCACTTATGCTGCAAAGTGTATGTGTTACCTTACTTTTCAACATACCTAAATCTTCAGTATTTTTGGTTATATTATTTTGTTTTCAACTATTAAAACGTCTGTATGGATAATCTTACGGTCAAGGCTATTTGTAACAGTAGAAACATTAAGTGACCCACAGAGGAATACACAAAGGGAGGGGAATGATGAAGACTGTATCCATTTATTGAAAAAAACACACAAATTCTTATTGTATACATAAATACAACATAGCAAAGCAGACATGCAAGAAACAGTGAAAGTCTGAGCAGCAAAAGATGCAAATTTCAAGTTGGTTAAAACGGCAACCCAGGACAGAAGAAAAAGTATGATTTAGCATCTTGGAAATAGTGGTCTGAGCCCCATCCCCCTCTTAGGTCCCATGCACACGACCGCGCACGGCACGGCCGACCGCGGACAGTCACGCGCATTTGCGGGCCGTGCTCCCATTATAAAGTATGGGAGCACAGTCCGTAAAATAAAAAAATAGGACATGTCCTATTTTTTACGGAAACTTTCTACGGCCCGGACACCTTCCCGTAAATATATGGGAAGGTGTCCATCGGCTATAGAAATGAATGGGTCCGTAATTACGGATAAAATCTACGGTTGTGTGCATGGGGCCTTACTCTTGCCAAGTCTATAGGCTTAATTATTGCTGAGTTTCCCCCTAGAAACAACATGGCTTTTCTAAACATTTATTAGTAAAAGGACAAATGAATTGCTAGAACAGGAAAGTACATTGAACTAAAAGATTCTGAATCATATGGTAAACTCAATTTTCCATACACAAAAATATATATACGCACATGCAGTAAAAATCCTTTATTCTGGCATAAATGGGACCTGAGTGCAAGATCAAACATTCCTTACTGGCAAATAGACAAAGGGAAAAAAAAAACATATTTAATGGCTAGAGATTTATGAAGAAATAAAATATGCAGCATCTCTGCTCAGTGTTATAGTGCTAGTCCTGCAAGATTCCAGATTAATATGATATACACACACACTGCTCACAAATTTTATATATATATCTCGATATATACACACACACACACACACACACACACACACACACACACACACACCTATAAATAGACAGATATACACACACACACATTTATTTTCTATTTTTTGTCTTGCAGAAGTTAAACATCCTCCCTCATGTTTTGTTGATTTTCTAAGTGAAAAAAACAAAGAAAACCTCTGCAGAAAACAAATGCATCATTGTTTATTTACTACATTTTTCAAAGTTAAAATAATAAAACATAAAATTTGGCATGTACAAGGAAACAACTTTCCAGTTGATCCAATAATATTATCTTTTTGTAAATGACATACCTTTTTTGATATGGTTTTTGCTTCATTTTGCTTTGTATAATTGACAGGAAAATACTTTTCATTTAAAGAGGACCTGTCACCTCTCCTGACAGGTCTGTATTTGTAAATAATTGTATTCCTCATGAAACAACAATTCTGGAGTATCTTTTCTTAGCACTCTGCGTTGAGATGTTCCTCTGTTATTCCTCCTAGAAATGTATGAATACAATTAACAACTGGGTGTACCTGTTGGAGGGTATCCCTACGCAGACAGACAATGTCCAATTAGTGCTGACTGAGTGAGACTAACATACACACACCCCTTTGACAAGGGGAATGGTAACACCCCGTTGTCAATTTATTCATACATTTCTAGGAGGAATATCAGAGGAACGGCATAACTGTTTTAAAAATGTTAAATGACTCACAGAAATAAGCAAAAAGCTATATATATATATATATATATATATAAAACAGATGTTTAAACGCTTCCTGCTTGAAACTTCCCATGTCCAAGTGTTAAGAAATGGATGGTATAGGGAATTGTGCACCGCTGTGAGACTTATGAATTACGCAGAGCAAAAATCCCATATTACTGCCAAAGACCTACATGATCGGGATTGCAAAAGTGATCATAAGGAAACCTTACCTTCCTATCAGTTTACAAAAGTCAACATCTCAATTATGCCACACAACACTTAGATAAAACACAGGCATTACAGAATCAAATGTCATGCTCCGATGAAAAAAAGATTGTACACTTTTCTAACAAGCACCAAAAGGTATGGAAAAAAAAAAGAGAAGAATTTCTTAATAAAAAGAACACCTAACAAAAGGGCCACATTCACACCACGGTTTTGCCCTAGGTTTATAGTGTACGCCGGGAAAGCTCCTGAAGTACATGATAAACGTGTTCATAGGGCTCTGTTATCCCAACGGAGACCAAAAGAGTGTCCATTTGGTCTGCGGTTGGCTGGTATACGTCGGTATACTTTTTTCTTGAAGCATGGGGGTGGTTCTATTATGCGTAAGGCAGGGTGGCAGTCAGTGGAATTATAACCTGCAGACGTAAGGCAGAATGGATCTACTAAATAGAAGATACTGAACGAAGTTGAAAAATAACCTTAAAAAAACTCCTTCAGTCTCCAGACCTGATTACTTAAAGAGGCTCTGTCACCAGATTTTGCAACCCCTATCTGCTATTGCAGCAGATAGGCGCTGCAATGTAGATTACAGTAACGTTTTTATTTTTAAAAAACGAGCATTTTTGTAGTTATGCAAATGAGGCTTGCAAAAGTCCAAGTGGGTGTGTTTAAAAGTAAAAGTCCAAGTGGGCGTGTATTATGTGCGTACATCGGGCCGTTTTTACTACTTTTACTAGCTGGGCGTTCTGATGAGAAGTATCATCCACTTCTCTTCAGAACGCCCAGCTTCTGGCAGTGCAGATCTGTGACGTCACTCACAGGTCCTGCATCGTGTCGGCCACATCGGCACCAGAGGCTACAGTTGATTCTGCAGCAGCATCAGCGTTTGCAGGTAAGTAGCTACATCGACTTACCTGCAAACGCCGATGCTGCTGCAGAATCATCTGTAGCCTCTGGTGCCGATGTGTCCTCGCTCGTCTGACACGATGCAGGACCTGTGAGTGACGTCACAGCGTGATCTGGCAGAAGCTGGGCGTTCTGAAGAGAAGTGGATGATACTTCTCGTCAGAACGCCCAGCTAGTAAAAGTAGTAAAAACGCCCCGATGTACGCACATAATAGACGCCCACTTGGACTTTTACTTTTAAACACGCCCACTTGGACTTTTGCAAGCCTCATTTGCATAAATACAAAAATGGTCATAACTTGGCCAAAAATGCTCGTTTTTTAAAAATAAAAATGTTACTGTAATCTACATTGTAGCGCCGATCTGCTGCGATAGCAGATAGGGGTTGCAAAATCTGGTGACAGAGCCTCTAACATCCTTGAGTAGATCTGAAACATGCTATAAATGCAAAATGATCAAAGAATATTTCTCAACTAAGAGGGTTCTGCAAGGAAGAGCGGAAAATAATTCCTATAGCAAGAATACTATTAGCTGAAAACATTTGGAGGGTGTGATTTCTGCCTAAAGGGATGTATTGACTCACAGCATGCCCAAGTCTTTACACATGCCGAATTCCATGCTTAATAATTCATCAAGTTTGTTCCCTAAATTCTGTTTTTTCACTTAGAAAATCTACACACATGTAAACACAATATATATATATATATATATATATATATATATATATATATATATCTATATCTCCACACAGGCTTACATATACAAGCTCTCACATAACGAAAACAATAAAAGGGAGTGAGATAGGAAATACTAACAAACTTTTAATGGCCAGACTGCCAAGCAGGCTTTGTCCGGATGTAGCAAAAAAATGTTAGCAGTGGAATTTGGGGCAAAATCTGCATCCACATCTGTAACCCCATCCACACGTGCTGTACTTGGTCATGGATTTTTTGTGCAGAATCCACAATGCTTGAACATACCATTGCAGCTGTATGTTTTGCGGTATATGCCTGCCAGAGCACTTGCGCATTAATTCTGAGTCAGGGAACTGTAACCTCTAGTGAAATATACAATTTCAGGGACTACATAGACAGTTGTACTAAAACTACCCAGATGAATACATGCCCTGTTTGTGGGGAGACACTACATACAATCTCTTCGGAAGTTCATATAGTACAAAGCTGAAGCAATAACCTACGACTTTAGACTGGTCCTACATCAGAGCATTGCAGAATAGGTCTACCAACAAATCCTTTTACAGAGTGTAAACATAGAGTTTCCAAGTAACCAGCACAAGTATTAAATATGTAGATGTGTAAACACCACCACTTTTTTAATGTAGGCCCGAACAGTTCTAGTCTTTTCTGTATCTTCCCTTCTTTTGGTAAGCCTCTTCTACAACTAGGCACAATGATGAAAATCACGGTAAAAACAATAATGTAAACATAACACTTAATGATCCAGAGACTTTACAAATAATGGATTGGTTTTCCAGATCATGAATAACCTTGGTAAACAGAACACAACATTAATACATTAGGTGTAAATAAAAAAGGTTTGATATCAGCAACAGGTTCATAATACAGAACAAGCCATGTAAGGATTATTGGTTTAGATCTTTACAGTTGCATTTTTCCCAATACAAAAGAGGGATCAGCAGCATTATACTGGGCTACGGCTTAATAAATGGGAACCAAGGCTTCTTTATACGAGGGGAGAGGAGATTCAACTTACAGAGCCAAAGTTTGCAAACCCGGCAGATGTTCCCTTAGAGTGCTTCCCTGGTTGTGAGGTGGCAAATGGGTCTTTCCCACTGAAGGGGTCCGTAAACGCCTTTCTGCTTTGAAAAGGATCTCCTGGTTCTGTCCCAAATGGCTGGAAGGGATCACTGGGCTTCTGAAAATGCGTTGAACTCAGCTGACTGACTGGAGTACTCTTGCCTGTTGACAGAAAGGAAATGCAGAAATATAAAGTATTTGTTGTATATTATCAGCTGCATAACATGTAAATAAAGCAGTTGATGAGAAACGCTGGTATTATAAAGTAACCAACCATCATAATCAATTGTAAATGAACAAACACTGTATATGCTAGGGTGAGACAGTTATCCCTTCAGTGAAAAGATCAGCAGCACTATCCTTTCCAGTGTTTGGATCAATGTCACTAGATGAGGAGAAACTCTAGAACCTCCAAGCGCTTTATACATATACAACAAACTGAACATATACATGTACAAACAACTGAAGAATGTCAACCATAAGGAAAATGCAAAAAGTGGTAGCCAGATGTTTTATAAAGATGGTGTACAAAGTTACATAGTTAGCACGGTTGAAAAAAAGACATGTCCATCAAGTTCAACCAAGGGATGGGAAAAAGGAAGGGATAAAGTGTATATATTGCACATTTGGAATCTGTAGCAGCTTTTAATCTTTCTGTTCTGGATAATCCATGCCAATGACTGACAACTTCAGATATTTAAACGGCTGATTTAGACAAATTTCTGCTGACTGTTGACGCATTTTCGTGCATGAACGAGCGTGGCATACGTGGATTGAAGACAGATTATTTGTGGAAAGTTGCTATTTGCCGTGCTGGATTTTATCCGGTTGATTTTACACAGTCTATAGAAATTTATAGAGACAGTGCCGGCAAATTACTGTTCCGGGACGTGTCCCAGCAACTGCCACATTAAATGGTATCTGCATCCTCAGGACGCAGATACAATTGAATACTATGGCGGAGAAGGAAACTATCCACTTCCTGTTCTGCCATTTACCCCTCCTGGAGCGGAATCCCCGGCCAGAGCGTTGCGCTCTGCTCATAGAGCGAGCCCCTGACAATGTTACTGTCCATATATGGACAGTGAAGTCAGGGGCTCCTCCTGGAGCGCCAGAATCCCCAGCCAGAGTGTTGCCGATGTTCTGACCGGGAATTCCACTCAGAGGGAGCCCCTGACGTCACTGTGAATATAAGTAGAGTGACGTCAGGGGCTCTTCCTGCAGCGGAATCCCCGGCCAGATCGTTGCCGTGGCACTATGTACACTGGTTTTTATGCTGCCAGTAGTGGTCAGCACATATCGTCTAGCCCTAGTGATAAAGTGATTCACTGGAATGCGGGCACCGGATGTCATTGCACAGTATGCAATGTACAGATCAGAGAGCAGTTGGCTCCGTACATTGCATACAGTACAGTACATATTCCGTGGCCAGAGCCATCTGCTTCTGGCATGGACGTCCGGTGCCTGGAAGCAGCCGGAGCAGCTGATCGTGTGGGGTCCTAGTGTTGGACCCCCACCAATCGTATACTGATGACCTATCCGGTCACTTTTGCAAGCCTCATTTGCATAAATACAAAAATGGTCATAACTTGGCCAAAAATGCTCGTTTTTAAAATAAAAACGTTACTGTAATCTACATTGCAGCGCCGATCTGCTGCAATAGCAGATAGGGGTTGCAAAATCTGGTGACAGAGCCTCTTTAAGTCCCCAATACAGGCCTTCGATTTATTGAAATCACTACTGGCACTTAAGGAATGTATCAGGTGCTCATGCCAGCAATGAATCAAAACTATAACACTGACACCTGTCATTTTCCACAAGTATCAACTAATGTAACATCTGTTTTATTTAATTAATTTGAGTAAAGTTTTATCTATTGCACAGAATTTTTTTATTTCTAATGTTGCTCAATGTCACCATAGCAGTAATATTTCAGCAAATTTTTTTTTAGAGAATTGCTGCTAAATAAATATGTTCAATGAACTGTGTATATGCACAAAACCTTGAACCGAGAATAAAAAATGTAAATGTAAAATAAAACCACCAGCAAAAGGTTACATAGAGTATGATTACAATATAACTGGTACACATACATGGCACAATTTCTTAGCCTTATACAATGTTTAGCCAGAGATTTAGGTAGGTTAACATACTGGGAGATGGGGTAGTTTTTAAATGTGTACGTGTGTATGCCACTTGCTAGCACTTGTTTAGCAAGAGTGGCATACTTTCTACAAGTGGCATTTGGCTTGGTGTTGGCAGGCTGAACGGTTTATTACCACAGCTCATATGAAAATCACACCTTCTGACAAAATGCATCTGAATTCCCAGCACTGCAGAAGTTAACCAGAGTACTAAGCTTGGAAATAAAAAGCATCTGCAGAAAACCACAGCTCTAGTCACACTCTTTTCTTCTTGACAGAAGTGATAATTTTTCTTAAAATGGCAAGAGGATGTTTTTGTGACATTGACGTCCCTTGAGAAAACCCAACTGTTTAATATAATAATTCTAACTTGAAATGCACACGAATAATTACAATTTACAGTGGAAATTCATATATAAAACTTCAAGAAAGAGTTCCAATTTTCCATACAAGAAAAAGGTTGTTAAAGAGGCTCTGTCACCAGATTATCAAATCCCTATCTCCTATTGAATGTGGTCGGCGTTGCAATGTAGATAACAGCAAAGTTTTTTTTTGTTTTTTTTAAAAAAAACTATCATTTTTGCCCAAGTTATGAGCAATTTTATATTTATGCAAATGAGCTTTTCAATGGACAACTGGGCGTGTTTTCTCGTTTTACCAACTGGGCGTGTATTGTGTTTTTACCAACTGGGCGTTGTGAATAGAAGTGTATGACGCTGACAAATCAGCATCATACACTTCTCATCATTCCCACCCAGCTTCTTTCACTGCAGACACACAGCGTGACGTCACCCACAGGTCCTTCAACCTTGTCGTCGGACAAAGAAGATACATAGGCTCCAGGCGTCCAAAAGGTTAATATGCTCGTCTCTAGGGAGTTTACTATGCTTATCTGCACACGGTGATGCTGCTGCAGATTCAACTGTACTCTGACGCCTGGAGCTGATGTGTCTTCTCTCTTCCGACGTCAAGGTTGAAGGACCTGTGGGTGGCCTCATCGTTCCCACCTAGATTCTTTCACTGCAGACACACAGAGTGACGTCCCCCACAGGTCCTTCAACCTTGGCGTCGGAAGAGAGAAGACACATCAGCTCCAGGCGTCAGAGTACAGTTGAATTTGCAGCAGCATCACCGTGTGCAGATAAGCATAGTAAACTCCCTAGAGACGAGCATATTAACCTTTTGGACGCCTGGAGCCGATGTATCTTCTTTGTCCGACGACAAGGTTGAAGGACCTGTGGGTGACGTCACGCTGTGTGTCTGCAGTGAAAGAAGCTGGGTGGGAATGATGAGAAGTGTATGATGCTGATTTGTCAGCGTCATACACTTCTATTCACAACGCCCAGTTGGTAAAAACACAATACACGCCCAGTTGGTAAAACGAGAAAACACGCCCAGTTGTCCATTGAAAAGCTCATTTGCATAAATATAAAATTGCTCATAACTTGGGCAAAGTTTAAAAAAAAACAAACAAACAACAACTTTGCTGTTATCTACATTGCAGCACTGATCACATTCAATAGGAGATAGGGATTTGATAATCTGGTGACAGAGCCTCTTTAAAAAGAGTTATCTGGTTTAGAAACCATTATCAAACAATAGCTCATGAGGGAGTTCGTAAAGGGCTCAGGATGTCCATCGACTAGAAGCAAAAGCGAGTGTCATTTCTCTGGAGGACCCAACATGAAATGGCTTATTTCCCTTGTGGTGTCGCTGTAGGGAAATTTAACACTTCCGTCGTAGATTACAGCTGATTGGTGGGGATCCCAACAGTGGGAAAACCGATTACAAGTTTATTTTCTAGCGGCCCTTCTAACAAAATGGGGTTGTAAAAGTGGATAGCCCCTTTAAGGAATCCTCTCTGCCAAACACCACCACTATAAAAAGTAAAAAAAACTTAAATGCAGGGAAAATTCAACCCCCACCACAAATATTCGCAGAACGTATCTATAGACTTATGAACCGGACATATGGCGTGTCTTTAAACATACATCTGGGCAGTAAGTCAGCATACCTTTTTTTGATCATCTATTCGACTACGTTTTACAATACAAAGGGATGATGGAAAAAAAGGAAACAGAAATTGCCCTTACTGCTCGAAACACTTGTATGTACCCCTTTTGGGGCACATACAACACATGGTAGCAGTGACGCAGCAGAAAGCCACATCATTACTGTGAATAGAAACCGTTCAAGGAACATCTTTCTAGAACTTCGACCCTTTCACTGCCAAGGCCGTATGTAATATGTCATGTCTTTAAATCACTTGCTGCGGCTAGAATATAAGCACTAGAGCTAAGCTATAGATGATATGTGTGAAAATGATCCTGGCAGTGAAAGGGCTAAATAAGAACTGATCCAATTCAAAATCGTGACTGCAATTGCATCAGAACAATGAAGAAGAATTTGCTATTGCTGCCCTGATCTGTAAGGATATCTGTTCCAAAAACAGATATTTATTAGGGAATTGCTAATAACACAATATTAAGTTAAGGTGGTCCAAAGATGGAGTTTCAATTTAAATAAAAACGGCAAGAAAATTGCTGGTTTACATTTGTTTTTCCTCTTCCATCAACTGTGTAAGAGCCATATCTAACAGCAACACTGAAATGGAAATATTAGCTCCCGGACCCATGCCCTAAATGGACAGGAAGATTTTGGCTCCTCACTTTCGGACACTGAATGGCTTCAGATTTTGGAAAGCACTACCTGTAAGGGTATGTTCACACGCACTGTTTTCAGAAGAAATTCGGCTGTCTTACACCTTGAATTATGCCTGAAAAAACGTCTCCATTACGCCTACAAACATCTGCTCATTGCTTGCAATGGGTTTTACGATGTTCTGTTCCCACGAGGTGTTGTTTTAAGCGTCGCTGTCAAAAGACGCCCGCAAAAAAATCCATGTCACTTCTTGGGAACTTTTTGGAGCCATTTTTCATTGACTCCATTGAAAAACAGCTCCAATAACGTCCGTAAAATACACAAGTTGCTACAAAAACGTCTGAAAATCGGGAGCTGAAAACAGCTCTGTATTTTCAGACGTATTTTGCTAAGCCGTGTGAACATACCCTAACTCTGTAAACATAATAATGCTAAAATCTTTATAAAAGGTGGTTTTACATTGGTACTTGGTCCCAGCTTAAATTGCTCATATTAACCCTGGATACCCCTAAACTATTTCGGGCTGTACCTCCACTGGAGACATGCTCCACACCTGGTGGACTTGCCCAAAAGTCAGCAGTTGTGGATATGGCTAAACTATCTCATCCACACGGTCAATGGTTTCAATGTGACTTCAAACCTCTGGGAAGTGCCATAAACTATTGAAAAGGTGCCTCGCACAAAGAAAAAGCTTATAAATATCTTGTTTGCTGACGCTAAATAGATCATAGCGAGAGCTTGCAAACAGCAAACCCTTGACTTCTCTGAAGTCAAGTAATGAATGAACTACTACATGGTAAACGAGAAAATAACTGCCTTGTAGCAAGGCACTCTAAAATCTTTCCAGAAAAACTGGGAACCTTGGGAGGGCTTACATATTTCCAGCCACTTGAAGGCCTTTTTCCTGTGAGGGTATTGTTGACTACTCCATAGGCACGGCCTGAGGGCCCCCTTTCCTTCTTATATCTCCCTCTATTCGTGTACAGTTAACTTTGTGCAAATTGGGTCCACAAACTGCCAGCCGGGCTAAGATCCATTTATTCCATTATACTGTACTACCTTTTTTCTGGAATCACAATGTTGTAATTCCTTCATTGAAAATGTTATTAAAAATATCATTTTTTTAAAATAAAGTTTCCCATTAATACTGTTAATACTATTAATAATAACGCAGAGAATTGGGTACATATCACTTTGCACATTAATTTCAGCTCTATGCTTAAAGTGACCCTGCCTTTGCTAAATGTGCTACTGACTAAACTTACCACTGGGTAATCATATTTTGATCTGCATGGAAAATTATCTGTTATTTGGCCAAAGATAAATACCAGGGGGTGGTGACTGTGGCACATCGTTAATACCATCAGATATGCACGACTGAGAAGAAGAAAAAAAATATAAAAAGAAACAAACAAAAACGTGAGAACGGAATTAAACACTTAATTTCAAGGGAGAGGTGTTAACCACTGAACCATCTTGATGGCATTCTTACACTCTGCTCTTTTGTTAGTAGGGCACTGACAAGACTGATCACTTGTTCACATGAATATTATTGTTGCTCACATGTCACACCGATAGAACACTTTTTTTTATTACTTTGGGGTTCTTCACAGGCAATTGTAATGACAGTTGCTATATAAAGACTACACTATTTTGTTACAGAATAGCTGTGATGTGAACAGGTCTCGATTTAAAGGGTTTTCCCACAATTTATCACCTATCCACAGCATAGGAGATAAATGTCTGACCGTTCTCCCCACTGATCACTAGAACGGGGTGCAGAACCCCCATTTTCCCTCACTGGACGATTGCAGTGAGAAGCTTAAATGAAGTGGCGGTCAAGCCTACGCCCTGCCACTCCATTCTATGTTTATGGGGCTGACGGCAACAGCCAAGCACTACTGTAAATAGGTTAAATTCTGCGCTGATTAACTTCTTAATATATATTTATAGTGGTCAGAGCTCCTTTATTCCTGATGTAGGGGATTTGGAGTTCTGTATAAAACAAACAAACCTCTAACCACTATAAATATATATTAACACATCTATAAACACATCAGCACAGCATTTTTGACCTAAAAACTTGGAGTTAAGGGCCGTTCACATACGTCCGGCGTCCGCTTCAGTTTACCTCCTGCATGTTGAAGAAAAGCCGGAGGCAAACAGATGCTAGAACGGATCCCATAGCTTCCTATGGGATCTGTTCTGGCACAGGGAACATCAATCGTGGCGCCGGACCTGCAGTACATCTTAGTACACTGTAGCCGTACGATGCCGCATGCACCTTCCGGCAGCACCCGGCGGAAAGGTGGATGTGAGCTGGGAGCCCCTGACTACCTCCCAACTGTTCCGGTATGTCCTGCTGTCAACAGCTGAACGAATACTGAAGCAGGGAACCATCAGGTCCCTGCTTCAGAATTAGTTCACAGCGGAGGAGCAGAGGGCGTTCCTCCACTCGCCGAGGATTCCCCAGGCACAGCGCTACTTTAAGCGCTGTGCTCGGGGAAGCCCTTGACATCACTGTCCATATATGGACAGTGACGACAGTGGCTCCTGATTGAGCGGAATCCCAGTTGCCGATGATCTGGCCGGGGATTCCGCTCCTAGAGGAAAACCCCTGAGGTCACTGTCCATATATAGATATTGACACCAGGGACTCCTCCTGGGGCAGAATCCCCGGCCAGAGTCGGCAACGGGGATTCTGCTCAAGGAGTAGCCTCTGACATCACTGTACAGTGGCATCAGGGAGTCCTCCTTGAGGGAATCCCCAGCCACAGCGTCGGCAAGGCTATGGCTGGGGATTCCGTTCAAGGAGTAACCCCTGACGTCATTGTCCATATATGGACGGTGGCGTCAGGGGGTCCTCCTTGAAGGAATCCCTAGCCACAGTGTCGGCAATGCTGTGGCCAGGGATTTCATTCAGGGAGTAACAATTAGCTACTCCCTGAAGTTAGAGCTAGTATTTGGCGTCTTTGCAGGCTCACAAAGCTGCGTCGAAGATCTGATCTGAGTGGACAGCAGATGCCTTCTGGGCTCTCTCACTTGGCGCCGGCCTTGGCTCTGCACTCAATATGACACACGTGACATTACAATGTGTGTGTCAGTCTTCAGTGTAGCGCTGAGGCCAGAGCAGAGAAGGAGAGCCCTGACATGGTACACAAGTATCTAATCTATCATGTAACCAATCAAAAGCTATGCACCACTCTGATCTCTGATAAAATTGGCACACTTTCAGACCCTAGATCATTGTGGTAAAAACTGATGGTAAAAAACAATAACTAACGATAACTGATGACAACTGATGGTTTTGTAGTAAAAATCGTGAAAAAGCCTGATGGCAACTGATAAATTTTTGCATCAGTTTTCGCATCAGTTGTAATCACTTTAGAGACAAAAAAACTGATGCTGAAACAACTGATATATGTGAACGCACCCTTAAAAGGTGGACATTCACTTTAGTTTTGAACATAAAAAAGCTCAAAGGCTTTGTACACCATTTTAAGCAATTATATTTATTAATTAGATTAATGTATTTTGTGTTTTTACGCAACTTTGAAACTCACTTTTTTCATATTTTTTTTCTTTGTAAGATACAGCTCCTTTGTATACTGTTTACATAGAAGCAGGGCCGCACCATCCATGAAGCGAGGTGAACTTCTCGCCTCAGGCGGCGGCCTGCTGCCCCTCTGAGGGGGCAGCGGCGGCGCCAGTGAAATCCGCCGCCACCACCCCCTCCTGCACTATAATTGTATCTGCGTCTATAAGACGCAGATACAATTACATGCATAACTAGCGCTGGCAGGGCATGTTTCTTGCCGTGGCATTCAGCGCCTTTTAATGACGCAAGCGGCACAATCACGCCATCATGCCGTTGCGTCATGGAAAGGGAATTTGAAAGTTGCTTAAAAACACTAAATGCATTAATTTAATAAAAATGAGCTCCTTTATGAGCTACAGCTGCAAAGTATCAGTGGCTCCCACTCTGGCCTACTTGGCCCGTCCTTGTATTTCAAGAATGAATGTCCACCATGTAATGCTGAATTATCCGTACCTACAGTGACTGCTGCATGTAATGTACGGCTGGCCACAACTTCACCCCATGATAACAGTTGATCACGGGGGGTTTCAGACATGTGGTGATCAGATGATTGTCGGGCCAGATTCATTCTATAAAACAGTTGGTTAAGACCTTAGTAACCAGCCTATTTTAAGCCTTAATGACCAAGTACATTTTTTAGTTTTTCCATTGTCGTTTTCAAAGAGCCATAACTTTTTTATTTTACCGTCAAGATAGCTGTATGAGAACTTGTTTTTTTTGTGGGAGGAGTTGAATTTTACAATGGTACCCTTTTAAAGTACATATAATTGTTTGATTAACTTTTGTTAACTTTTTTTGGGGGGAGAAAAAAACAAAACAAAAAACAGCACTTCCGGCATTGTTCTATGCATCTTAAATTTACGCTGTTCACTGTGTGGTGTAAATAACAAGTTCTCTATTCTATGGCTCAATACGATTACGGTGATACCACATATGTATAGGTTTTTTGTGTTTTACTATGCTTGTACAATAAAAAAATGTTTTAAACAAAATAATTTGTTTTTGAATCACTGCATTCCAAGCTTTTTTATTTTTCTGTCAATGTAGTGATATGTGGGCTTGTTTTTCACGGGACAAGGTTTAGTTTTCATTAGTACCATTTCGGGATACATGGGACTTGTTGATGAACTTTTAGCATAATTTTAAAAATAGCAATTCCATTGCTTTTTGCGTGTTTTTTTACGGTATTCATCTTGTGGTTTAAATAACATGTTAACTTTTCTTATCGGACATTAAATTATTTTTTAGTCTCACTAGGGGACTTTACTATGAGATCTTTTGATCGCTTATATAATGCTTTGGTATACTTAGTATACCAAAGCATTATTGCCTGTCTATTAGGCCATACCATATTAGATCACAAGATGCTCCACTGATACATGTTCAAAAGAACAAATACATTTACAACCCATCTCACACTTGCAACCAATACATGACCTGCAGTAGCAATACACACAATACAATTTCCATAAACTTGCTGCTTTCTTATAACTAAGTAAGCTTCAAGAAGCAAATATTGCTATATTCTACATGAAGCTATATTTACAACACTGGGAAATTAGTACCAATCACTCATTAGTTTATTCTTTTTATTTTACTCTACTTAAAAGGTAACATACATGTAAGAAACAATTGAAAAACATAAAAGCATAAACGTTTTCATCTAAGATTTTGATCACAAATAAAATCTATATTGTTGTACAGGCCACTCTGGTATTGAGATAAAAAATGTGGCATTATAAAATATTGTTCGAATCTAGGGTTAAAAGTTTACCCACTCTGTATGCAGTGGACAGCAAGGTAATAAGGTTACAGGTTTGAGAAAAAGGATGCAAAGTTCATCAGTAATACAGTAAGTATACATATCTATATTCGCACTGCAAAAGTCTATTACAGAGAAAAAAAAAAATGGGAAGTGGTCACGGGTGGGGCACTGCAAACTCCATCTGCAACCAAAGCAGGGAGACCACGAGCATAGTAATCTCAACCCACATGCAAGCTTCCGGAAAGCACAGTAGAAAAAAAAAAAAATCAGTTCCTCTCTAATCAACAACTTTTACCTAGAAACGAGGCAGCCGTAGCTCTAAGCAATGTTCAATAACACAATGTAATAAGAAAGGACCATTAATATACACTATATGGACAAAAGTATTGGGACACACCTCTTAAATCAGTGTATTTAAGCGTTTTATTCAGTCCCTTTGCTACAGATATATAAAATCAAGCACCTAGCCATGCAGTCACCTTTACATACATTTGTGTAAGAATGGGTCCTTCTAAAAGAGCTCATTGAATTCCAGCGTGGTAAAGTTATAGGATACCACCATTGAAACAAGTCAGTTCACACAGATCCCTGACCTCAAACCCACCGAACACCTTTTGGACGGACTACATTGGAGATTGAGAGCCCGGCCCTCTCATCCAACATCAGTGTCTGACCTCACAAATGTCCTCCTAGATTAATGGGCAAAAGTTCCCAGACACAATCCAAAATTTTGTCAAAAGCCTTAGCAGTATAGTCTAAACTGCTGCAAATGGGGGGGGGGGGGGGGGGGGACCAACTCTATATTCATGCCTATGGATTTAGAATGGGATGCCATAAAAGATCCTGTAAATGTAATGTGGAGGTGTCCCAATACTTTTGTCGATATAGTGTATATTATATTAGGTTATGTCCAGTAGAAGGAACACAGCTTAAAGAGGCTCTGTCACCAGATTTTGCAACCCCTATCTGCTATTGCAGCAGATCGGCGCTGCAATGTAGATAAGAGTAACGTTTTTATTTTTTAAAAACGAGCATTTTTGGCCAAGTTATGACCATTTTTGTATTTATGCAAATGAGGCTTGCAAAAGTCCAACTGGGCGTGTTGAAAAGTAAAAGTCCAACTGGCCGTGTATTATGTGCGTACATCGGGGCGTTTTTACTACTTTTACTAGCTGGGCGTTCTGATGAGAAGTATCATCCACTTCTCTACACAACGCCCAGCTTCTGGCAGTGCAGATCTGTGACGTCACTCACAGGTCCTGCATCGTGTCGGCCACATCGGCACCAGAGGCTACAGTTGATTCTGCAGCAGCATCGGCGTTTGCAGGTAAGTCGATGTAGCTACTTACCTGCAAACGCTGATGCTGCTGCAGAATCAACTGTAGCCTCAGGTGCCGATGTGTCCTCGCTCGTCTGACACGATGCAGGACCTGGGGCAGGAAGTGAGTGACGTCACAGCGTGATCTCTCGAGAACACGCTGTGTCTGCACTGCCAGAAGCTGGGTGGTAACGAAGAGAAGTGGATGATGCTGATTCGTCAGCATCATACACTCCCATTCCTAACGCCCAGCTAGTAAAACAAGTAAAAACGCCCAGATGTAACACACATAATACACGCCCAGTTGTACTTTTACTGTAAACACGCCCAGTTGTACTTTTGCAAGCCTCATTTGCATAAATACAAAAATGGTGATAAAAACGTTACTGTAATCTACATTGCAGCGCCGATCTGCTGCAATAGCAGATAGGGGTTGCAAAATCTGGTGACAGAGCCTCTTTAACGCTCAAAAGTGTTATTTGCAGGCCACAGGGATACATTTTGCTTCTTAAAAATAGAATTTAAAAGAACAAAAAAACTGATCTGCCAACCCATAGAATAAATTTGCTCATCTCTTAAGTCTAGGGCTTCAATTGCAGGACAAACGTGGGATAAATCATGGACAATTAATCTAATAATTAACATACAAAATTAAAAATTGACAAAGAAGTCCCATCAGTGCCATTTTAGGCCACAGTATAATAATTTTATGTATCTACAAAATGTATGTGTAAAGCATAAGGTCGGGGACTGTGTTCTATGTTATTCTGTCATGGCACCGTCTGCATGTGATCGTTACGTTCTCGTGGGTTTCCTTTGGGTGCTCTGGTTTTCTCACACAGTCCAAAAGACATATTAGGAGGTTAAATAACTTCCTATCAAGTTCGCTTTCGTGTGTTGCAGAGGGGTGGGTGGCAAAGGAAAAATGAGGAAGGAAATAAGACAAATAATTAATCTGAACAGCACTGCAATATGCTAATAAGTTCAATAGTATGCACTGTAAGGCCTCATGCACACGACCGTGTTTTTGCGTCCGCAATTCCCCCGCAAATCCACGGGAGAATTGCGGACCCATTCTTTTCTATGGGGCCGTGCACACGACCGTAGTTTTTGCGGTCCGTGCACGGCCCGGGAACCCGGACCGCAGAAAGTACGGACATGTCCTATTATGGTCCGGAGTTGCGGTCCGGGCTCATTGAAAACAATGGCCCGGCCATGTGCATGTGCGGGCGGCTTGCGGCTGACAGTCCGCTGACAGTCCGCAGCCGGCCGACACGAAAATCACGGGCGTGCACACGGCTACGGTCGGGCTACGGTCGTGTGCATGAGGCCTAAGGGTATTTTCACACGCACTGTTTTCCAACGTAATTCGGGCATTTTACGCCTGAAAAAACGGCTCCATTACGCCTACAAACATCTGCCCATTGCTTTCAATGGGTTTTACGATGTTCTGTTCCCACGAGGTGTCGTTTTACGCGTCGCTGTCAAAAGACGGCGCGTAAAAAGACGCCCGCGTCAAAGAAGTGCATGTCACTTCTTGGGACGTTTTTGGAGCAGTTTTTCATTGACTCCATTGAAAAACAGCTCCAATAACGTCCGTAAAATACGCCGCAAAAAAATGCGAGTTGTTAAAAAAAAAGTCTGAAAATCAGGAGCTGTTTTAAGGCGAAAACAGCTCAGTAATTTCAGACGTATTTTGCTACTGCGTGTGAACATACCCTTAGGAGGTACTTTATAGATAATAACAAGAAATGGCATAAACAGCACTTCGCTCATATAGTATCAGTCAGGGAACAGCTTCCATTCTGGGCCGCAACAAGGTAGTTTGGACCAAATCTCAAAAACTCCCCATGGCCTAAAAGATGACAAGACCCTTTCTCCTGCTCTGTATCGCCATTTATTGGTGGTTGATTATTCAATGAATGTGACGACACCGGAGTCATCTATTAGCGGAGTTGTGGACCAACATGTTTTACAACCAGATTCTTGGTACAAGAACATATAGGACCTCTTCTGTCTGCTTGTTGACCAGCACTCTGTAAGATAGCACTCTTCAAGGCAGAGGACACACAACATGCAACCATAGTCTTAGGGTATGTGCACACACACTAATTACGTCCGTAATTGACGGACGTATTTCGGCCGCAAGTACCGGACCGAACACAGTGCAGGGAGCCGGGCTCCTAGCATCATACTTATGTACGACGCTAGGAGTCCCTGCCTCTCTGCAGGACAACTGTCCCGTACTGTAATCATGTTTTCAGTACGGGACAGTTGTCCTGCAGCGAGGCAGTGACTCCTAGCGTCGTACATAAGTATGATACTAGGAGCCCGGCTCCCTGCAGTGTGTTCGGTCCGGAACTTGCGGCCGAAATACGTCCGTCAATTACGGACGTAATTAGTGTGTGTGCACATACCCTTACCTCAACCAACTAGACAGCAGCTCATGACCTGAACACTACTGAGCTGAGAGCTAAACCGTGATCCAAATCCCTTTGTAAAAAGGATAGAATCCTGGACAAGGAAAAACGCAAGGGGGAAGCTTGCGATCCTCACACCAACTAAGGTAAGCCTTCCACGTACGATGGTAAATGTGGGCTGAAGAGGACTTTCTGGCCTTAAGCATAGTGACGATAGCACTCTCCAAAAAAACACGAGCCCTCAGAACGGCAGCTTCAACAGCCACGACGTTAAACGTAGCAACCTTAACTTCTGGTGGAAGAGAGGTCCATGAGAGAGAAGGTTGGGACAGAGTGGAAGGGGCCACTGGACGTCCGGCAACAGAAAAATGAGGTCCGTGTACCAACAGCGGCGCTGCCAGAATGGCAGGAGGGAGGAGCCGCAGCAGGAGAGGCAGAGGGGGGGGGGGGAAGACGTACAGGAGACTGATGGAGAGAGAGGATCAGTCAGTTCAGGGGGAGGAAGGAGCACCCCCGGGGAACAGCTGAGGAAGTGATCCACCACCAAAACAAGCGACGGACCGAGAGGGGAAGGATACGATTGCAAGGATTGGTCCAACCGGGAAAGGATCGCCCGCTTCAGTGGGCACGTGTGGAACTGTGCAAATGGAATTGTCTTGATTGAGGCCAGCATGGTCCCGAGAACCCGCATGCAGAGAGGGAGTGAAGTCAGCACAGCCGTCCAATTCCTTACCGAAGAACAGAGAGATGCTCCGGAGGACTGAAAACTTTCGCTGAGTGACTGTCGAAGGCAACCACCAAACAAACGGAGAGCCAGCTCGTTGTCCTCCCTGGAGGGAGATTTGATTATGACGTCGTCCAGGTAGGGGTCGACCGACACCCCCCTGGTGCGAAGTAGTGCCATTATGACAGAGCGAACTTTCGTAAACACTCTCGGGACTGTAGCCAGACCGAAAGAAGAAGCTAGGAATTCGTAATGAGACAGTACCGCAAAGCGCGAGCGCTGGTGGGAAGCACAGATAAGGAGGACATGTAGATATGCATTCTTGATGTAAACAGAAGAAAGACATTCACCCTGTGCTATGGAAGCGATGACAGATTGGAGAAATTCCATCTGAAAACGACGGACCCGAACATGCGCGTTTAGGCGCTTGAGAACCCGGATAAATCGTTCATTTTTTGGGGACGACAAAAACGTTGGAAAAAAAGCCCCAACCTTTGATTCAAGGGTACTGGAGTAGATTGCCCAAAAAAAGGGTGCCGCCCTGGATGGAGACTGCGGAACAGCGGACTGAAAAACGCTGTGCAGGGAGGCTGGAAAATTCAATGTTGTATCCTGAACATATTACCACTTGAACCCAGTCGTCCGAAGAGCGAGCCAGATGACTGAAGTGCAGAAGCCTGCCTCCCACCCGAGACAAGTCGAGCAGGGGCGCACCTGCAGGCAGAAGTGGCCTTGTCATTATCAACCCTTGCAAGTGAAGGTCGGGGACAGCAGGAGGGCCGGTTCTTGAAGGAAGGTTTGACTTTCTGATCCGGGCGAGTCTGCGGCCTGTGGAAGTGGTGTTGGAGAAACCACGAAAAGGAACATAAAAACAGACCCGCCTTTTTGGCTGGTTGTGGTGTGCTTAGGTCTATTCTGAGGAAGATGGGTGCTTTTGCCACCCGTGGATTCCCAGATAATCTTGTCTAACCTAGGCCCAAAGAGACGAGACCCTGAAAAAGTATATCAGTCAGGGAGCGCTTGGAGGCTGAATCAGCAGACCAAGCCTTGAGCCAGCTGGTCCTGCGAATAGCGACAGAGGAAGCAGAAGCCCGCGCCACCAGACGGGGCAGTGTCAAGAGCAGCTTCGCAGATATACGCATTGGAGATGAGGCGAGACAGATCAAATAGTCTCTCTGAGGAGGGCCATAACGAATTTTGTGAGCCCATTCAGTGACGGCTCTGCTAACCCAGACAGATGCAAAAATTGGGCGAAGGGCATAGCCCGAGGCCTTAAAAGTGGTTTTCGCAAAGGAGTTCATGCAGCGATCCAGGGGATCCTTTAAGGAAGTGGAATCTGCTAACAACAAGGTAGTGGCCGTGGCTAGGCGAGAAACAAGAGAATCCACCACCGGAGTCCGAACACCAAATGGAAGAATTGCTCTCTGGAAAGAGGTAGAAAACATCCAGATGGCTAGAGTGGGAAAACTTCTTGTCCGGGTGCTTCCATTCCTTAAAGACAATACCCTCTAGTTTCGAGTGGGCAGGAAAAACTGAACGTTGGGGCTTAAAGGGGTTATCTGGGGACAAAAAATTGCTTTGCATTCATATTTTTATTTAAAAAGAAGTCACTTACTAATATACTTTAATTAAAAATTTGGTACCAAATGGTGCCGTTCAATCCCGGTGAACTGTTTCCGGAAGTACTGGAGCTTTTCTAATATTGATGACGCACCGACATGGCCCCTCGTGACTGAGGGCTTGCCACACTGCCTATTGCTGGAGTCCCTGAGCAGAGCATCAGCTAGCGCTTTGCTCAGGACTCCAGCACTGCTCCAGACATTTGGTCAGTGACTTCATTGGTTTCCGATCGCTGGAGTGCCCAAGCAAAGCATCAGCTGATGTCCCGCTTTTTCTTTATAAGCAGGTTGGACAATACTGGATTTGCATATGACATTGTGTGCCCACCGAATGAGAACACCGGGAGACCCTGTGACCCTAGTTCTTCATGATGAAAAGAATAAAATAAAAGGAAAATTCTTGGTAGAGACTCTGCTGCTATTAGCATAAGTGTCTGCCTCCTACTGACACTAAGCGAAGACTGAATGGCTCATGTAATAACAAGAAAGGAGTATTTCAGCAAAAAATTATTCTTTATATATTGAAAAGTTATACAAATTTCTGATACCGTATGTCCATCTTTCAACATCTCTGCTTACGGGCATTCAATTGGAACCTTCATTGTTTTTTGCGAGGGGATCTGTCCCAGTCATGTGATGATTAAACAAGTGCTGGACAGATTAGGGTTCGTGGCAGTTCACACGTTGCGTAAATACTGCAGATTTTCCGCAATTGAATTTGTTGCAGAAAATCCGCAGCAAATACTGTAGCAGCAAAGTGTATGAGATAAAACAAATCTCATCTACACACTGCGTAAATACTGAGAGGAAAAAATACGATCAAATTGACCTGCAGAATTTTATTTCACAACATGTCAATTGTATTTGTGTAAACGCTGCTTATTTGTTGCAGGTTTTCCCTATTGAAGTCAATAGGGCAGTAAAATCCGCAACAAATAGCAGTTGCTGCATTTTTTGCGGCGGCTTCACAGCGATTCCGCCGCAAAAAACGCAACTCGGAAAAAAACAATAACTCATACATACCCAGAAGTCTGTGTTCCTCCCTCCAGCACAGCCTCCTGGGATAAAGTTTTATCCCATGTGACCACCGCAGCCAATCACAGGCTGTATAGGCGGTCACATGGGATGAAGTCATCCCAAGAGGCCGGCATGGATGATGTCAGACAGCCTGCCTCCTGGGATGACACTTCATCCCATGTGACCGCCGCTGCAGCGGTCTCCTGGGATAAAACGTCATTTAGGGAGGCCGGCTAAGTGCTGCAGTTTTACGCAGATGACATTCTGGGGGCGAAAAGCTGCTCCACAGTCTGGTGCGTTTTTTTGCCCGGATTTCCTTGTGACGCACAGGGCGGATATACTGCGTGCCTTAGAGTGCAGTTACATGCGGCAGATTTTGTGCCAGAAATTTCTGCGACTGAAAATCAGTTCCATTCATGTGAAGGAACTTGTATCTGCAGCAGGTTCCATTCAGAAACTTCTGCAACAAAATGTGCCGCATGGGACTGCCCAGCTTACAGGTTTTTTTTACTTGAAAATTACAACGCGGACACGTGGGAATCAGCGGTAAAAACGTCCGAAACCGCCTCCCACTGATTTTAATAGGAGGCAGAGGCGTTTTTTTCCGTGGCGATTTTTAGCCGTTTGCTGTAAAAAAAGAAAATCAATGGGAAGCATAGAAAGCGTTTTTCACAGAGTTTTTTGCCCATGGTGCTCAATGGCTGTCGCTGGAAAAGGCAGCGAAAATCGCGTCAAGAAATTGCAGGCAGATCAAAATCCTTCAGGAATAAATACTGACCAAAATACTGCCATGTGAAAGTGGCCTAAAATGTAAGATAATATTGACTAAAGTTTTCGATCTTAGATCACTACTCATTTTACGAAGGAATGGCTTTTATAAACAGTGTAAACCCCTTTGGCACTACTTAGATACATATTAGGCTTCTTTTTCAGTCCAAAATCAAATGGCTAAAAAAAAAAGTAGTATAACCATTTCCTTTAAACTTTTTCTCTCTTTAGAATCCAATCCTAACTTTGGCTAAAAGAAAAATGTATTAAAAACTGCAGCAAACTGCCAAGAGTAAATCCGGCCTTTCTGGAAATATGACACCGTATCATAAGCAAACTGTTTTTGAGTTGAGCGACCTTATTTTAAGAATGTGGTATCAGATTTCGATTTAGAACTTATTCACAGGGTGCGTTTTTTTTTTTGTTTTTTTTATACAAACCCACAATCTGATGGACCTGTGTCAAGAAGTCCTTACAGAAATCTATGAGAAGTGCCAAAGGGTTTGGAGATTTTTGTAGAGCAATTTACATTCTGGAAACTTATGTGATTTACTCACAGAACGGTTAGTTGAGAAATATATGGCAGTATTATCTGGGGGCATGAATTGGGCCCTAGATAACCGCATCAATTTGGCCCGGAACTGTGGCATTAATTCAGCCAGAAATGCAGTTGCTTTTTTATCTGTACAATCCTCACTGGCCAGACAAGTGTCATGTAATTTTCTTGTGTTTCTCTGTACTCCCATTATATATTATTGTTGGTTGATTTACATAAGAATTGGTAATAATGACTGCATTCAGCTGAACAATTTAACTGACAACTGATACAGGTACTTGGCCTAGAAGTTGGGCACCACTCACATCTATTACTAACCATGAACTGACTATATGGAGTTAGATAAAGAACACCTGTAAGTCACATACATTGTGATCTGTGCATTGTAGTCTTCACTCACTACTAGTGCCCTAGTGTCATACAGTGCTAATGGCTCTGGCTTAACCGTAATGAGGACACTATTTGCCACCCTTCCCATAGGTGACTCTGCACCTGCACATTTTGTGAGTGCTGTTAGCTACAAAAATATCAAATCAAACAACTATGTATTTTAACTGCTTTAACACGCCTTTTCCACTTTGTAACTGAACTTTCGGTTCTACTCATTCCTCAGCTTTTTGAGGGAAACCACAGGTTACCTTCTAAATTATATTTTTCTCTTAGTAGCAACATAAGCAGATATCAGTTGTTCATCTCCATAAGCAATAGGTGCAGTATAAAAAAAAAAAAGCCTGCAATGAACAGAGTATATGCATATTAACTGAATGAATGTATTCTGCCCAATTAAAAAATATTTTTTTGTACCATACACTATATTGCTAAAAGTATGTGGACACCCCTCCTATTTATTGAGTTCCGATGTTTCGGTCACTTACAGGTTAGGGTCATATTTAAAGCGTACCGGTTTCATAAAAAAAACAACATGTATTTGTAGCCTGCTTATTTTTAGATTATATTTTAGGCACCATGTCAGGTTTGAAGAGGTGTTGTGGTCCAAAACAGTGGAAACTCCCCAAAAGTGACCCCATTTTGGAAACTAGACCCCTCAAGGAAATTATCTAGGGGTATAGTTAGCACTTTGACCCCACAGGTATTTTGCTATATTTATTGGAGTTAGTCTGTGAAAATGAAAATCTACTTTTTTTCTGAAAAAACATAGTAATTTGTAATATTTACAAGGAATAAAGAAGAAAATGCACTCCAACATTTGTAAAGCATCTTCTCCCGATTACAGAAATACCCCATATGTAGTAATAAACTGATGTTTGGACCCACAGCAGGGCTCAGAAGGGAAGGAGCACCATTTGGATTTTGGAGCGCAGATTTTGCTGGATTGGTTTTTAGTGCCATGTCGCGATTGCAACCCCCTGGAGGGACCAAAGCAGGGGAAACCCTCCAAAAGTGACCCCATTTGGGAAACTACACCCCTCAAGGAGTTTTTCTAGGGGTTTAGTAAGCATTTATACCAGACAGGTTTTTTTCCAGAATTTAGTAGAATTAGGCCGTGAAAATTAATATAAACATTTTTGTCCACTAAAATGTTGCATTTTTTCATTTTCACAAGGGATAAAGGAAATTAATTAACCTTTGCAGGAGTGATCCTTTTTTGCTTTTCCATTTTAGTTTTTCACTTCCCGCCTTCCAAACGCCATAACTTTTTTATTTTTCCATTAATTGAGCGGTGTGAGGGCTTATTTTTGGCAGGACGAGCTGTAGTTTTATTGGTACCAATTTTTTGGTACATACAACTTTTTGATCACTTTTTATTACATTTTATTTAGAACTTTGGTGACCAAAAAAACAGTGATTTGGGCGTTTTAAATTCTTTATTTCTTACGGCGCTCATAATGCGCTATAAATGACAATCTTACTTTATTCTTTTATTTTTCAGTCAAAAAAGCTGTGGGAGGTCTTGTTTTTTGCGGGACGGGTTGTAGTTTTTATGGGTACTATTTTCGGGTACATGCGACTTTTTGATCACTTTTTATTCTATATTTTGAGAGGGGCGGTGACCAAAAAATAGTGATTCTGGCATTGTTTTTAGTTGTTTTTTTGTGCGGCGTTCACCGTGCGGTAAAAATAACATTATAGTTTTATAGATTGGGTCGTTACGAGCGCGGAGATACCAAATATGTGTACTGTTTTTTAACGTTTTCATTTTTTCCCTAAAATAAGAGACTTATTATAGGGAAAAAAATCTTTTATTTGTACACTTTTGTAAAACATTTTTATTAACTTTTTTCTGTACTTTTTACACTTTCTTTTTTACCTGCAGCTCTGATCACTGCTAGAATACATTACACTACCTAGGTAGTGTAATGTATTCCAACTGTCAGTGTGACATCACAGTCACTCTGACAGTTAGTCTACGAGGACCAGCCAGAAGCTGGTCCTCATAGGCTTGCATACATGGCAGACCCGGAGGCCGTTGTCTGGCCTCCGGGTGCCATCACAAGCATCAGCAGCCCCCACAATTGCATGGGGGCTGCTGATGTGCTACAAAACCCCTACATGCGGAGATCGCAATCGAGCTTCGCATTTAACAGGTTAATTGCCGAAATCAGCAGCAATGAGCCTCTGATCGGCAACAGTGGAGTGTCAGCTGTCAGGGACAGCTGACCTCCCGGCTCCCGATGCACACTATCATCGACAGTGTGCATCGCGAACGGCAGTGACGTCCTGTGACTCTGACAGGAAGTCTATCAGGAGGTTGGTCCTGATTGGCAGACACGGAGGCCATAACTTGGCCTCCGGTCGCCATGCTAGCCATCTGCAAACCTCACGATTTCATTGTGAGGTCTGCCGATGTGCTAGAAACCCATAAAATGCGGTGATTGCAATCGATCACCGCAATTAAGGGGTTAATTGCCGAAATCAGCGGAAATAAGCAGCTGATCGGCATACAGTGGAGTGTCAGCTGTCAGGGACAGCTGGCCTCCC
This sequence comes from Rhinoderma darwinii, assembly GCF_050947455.1. NCBI lineage: Eukaryota > Metazoa > Chordata > Amphibia > Anura > Rhinodermatidae > Rhinoderma > Rhinoderma darwinii. The sequence continues at coordinate 292,665,226 of NC_134687.1, read as the reverse complement.
GGTTCCCGATGCACACTGTCGCCGACAGTGTGCACCGGGAACTACGCAGTAACTGTACGTCCCCGTGCGCTAAGACACTGGCCACATGGACATACAGTTGCGTCGTGGTGCGCCTATGGGTTAAGAAAGAGATACATTTATTGAAAGAGCTTTGTTAATTTAAACATGGCTCTGTTAGGCCCCATACACATGACCGCGCCCGCAATTACGGCCCGCCGCCGACTGCCACCCGCATTTTCGGGCCGCAAAATGCTAAAGAACGGACATGTTCCATCATTTTCGGAACATTTCTATGGCACAGACACCCATCCGTAGCGCTACGGAAAGGTGTCCGCGTTCAATGAAAGTGAATGGGTCCATTTTTGCGGACCGCAATTGCGGTCTGCAAAAACTGAGGTTTTTCACTGTCGTGTGCATGGGGCCTTATAGTATACAACCTTTGCCATAAGTCATGACATTGCTGATCTGCTGATCTCACCGGCAGTGCATAGTGCTTATGCTGAAAGTTAGTGCAGGAGAGAGAATAGTGTAAAGCTGTTTATAAAGTTTAGGCTAGGCCTCTTATTTCCAGTGAAGTGTATTAATGTTACAGCGTACAAATACATTTTAGACAATTGTATGCTTCCAACTTTGGGGAAGGCCTTTTTCTGTTCCAGCATGAGGAAGGTCTATAAAGATATGGTGTGATGGGTTTAGTGTGAAAGAAGTTGAGTGGCCTGCACAAAGCCCTGACATCAATCCCATCGAACACCTTTGGGATGAATTGGAACACGGATTGTGAGCCAGGTCCTCACTTTCAACATCAGTGTCTGACCTCACAAACGCTATTTTGGCTAAATGAGGTCATACTCCCTCCCCCCCTTCGAATTTTGAAGAAAGCCCTCTGAGAAGATTAGAGACTGCTATAGCCCAAAAGAGGGGCCCAACTCCATAATAAGGCCCCTGGTTTTGGAATGAGATGTCTAAGGCCTCATGCCCACTTCAGTTTTTCCCTTCAGGGTGCTATCCGTTTTTGTCACGGATAGAACCCTGAACCCATTCATTTCAATAGGCCCATGCACACTTCCGTTATTTTGACTGATCTGTTGTTGCGTTCCGTCAAAAGAAAAGCATGTGCTACTTTGGTCAGTGATTCCGTGACTGTGGGGCCCATAGAAGTCAATGGGTCAGTCAAAAAAAACAGATGGCACACGGAAGGCTTCTGTGTGCCGTTCCGTTTTTGATGGATCCGTTGCCCTAGCAATGGCAGGGCGTGCCAAAGTTCACAGGCTGGGACATATGACAAGTTCAAATAAAGTTCAATACCTTCCATTTTTTTTATTGGAAACACGGAAGCACAACGTCCGTTTGAAACCGAAACGGACAAGGAGTACACACGGAAACTACATGGATACCATAACGGACCCATGGATCCTTGAGAAATGCCCGTGAAATGGTGATGGAAGAATGCATGAGGCCTTAAGAGTTCATATAGGTGTCCACATAGGCCAAAATTTAGTAAACCTGGCATTTCACACACTAGCCTCAGACAGAAGCCCACAAGAGTAGGATGCAGCAAATTTCTTAAGAATCAAACTCCTCTTAATAAATTTGTCGCATCTTCGGCTGTTCTAACAAGGTACAAAATGTAATCAGTTAAGCCTTATTAAATGTCCCCTCAGGTAATGCAAATTATGTATTGCTCACTGTCACAAAAACTCTATAGATAGGAGCACCTCAAAGACATTAGGTTGATACACTGTGGGCTAGATTTACCGCGCCAGAAATTGTAGCAAAAATATATGCCAGCTCATAGCTGGCAAAAATGACAGTTTGCGCGTGATGGTCAGGAGCCACATTCACTATCACCTTGCCTGGCAGATTCAGGGTCTGGGAAGACATTCTCCCAACAGGCTGGCGCCTAGGAGGCAATTTTGGGACCCTTTCTAGTGATTTTTCTATGCATACTCATAAAATAGATAAAACTTTTGTGTATTTTTTTTAGGCTATTAGAGTGATTTTCTTTGCATTTTTTGCGAAAAAATAATGTAATAGTCGTACAATTTTTATACATAAGTATGGGTTTGTTTGTTATAATATGAAAAATCGCAAAACAGAAATGAATAAAATACAGTAAGTTCAAGTTCTTCTGTTTGTTTAATTCCATAGAGAAAGCTTAAAATGGAATACATATTTATGTCAGCTATTGTCTAATGTTAATTTTGACAGTTGGTAAGAAAATATACCCACCTTCTCTTCTTGGTGTCTGGTGGTCTTCTGCCAGCCGGACAACCAACCTGTAGTTACTATTTAGGGCAGACCTCGGCAAATCTTAGTCAAGTCTAGAAGCCAGCTCTAAAAGTTAGGAGCCAGCAGCAAAACGCTTTAGAGATAAATCCACACTGCAACTGAGGATATGTGAGCCTGACTTGCCCCTCCAATAATCAGACTAGAGCTCCTCTTGTTAGTTACAGCAGCGCCCCCCCCCCCAGAAGTAAAACGGTCTGTCTATTTCCCCCTCTAGTAGTAAAAGCACATTCACATGGGACAGAAATGGTGCTACAGAGGGTCACACCATTACCAATCCGCAATAAAACCACATAGTGGCAAAAACTGCATGTACTTACCCGCCTCACTACCAAAGTATTCACAGGGCACCGCCCCCCCCCCCCCCCGAACTTTCAAAGTAGTCACAGCCTGCCCCTTCACGTTCCTAGTGGTTACAACAACACTCTACCCATCCCCCTCCCAGTAGTGAAACCAACACTCAAAACAAGCCCACCCCCCAGTTGTCACAGCAATACTCACTGCCAGCCCAACTCACTGTTCCTGGAAATGTATGAATACATTGACAACTAGGCATTGTTATTCCCCTAGTCAAAAGATTGTGTCCCTACAAAGCCTAACACTACCAGCGCTAATTGGACAGTGCCACACTGTAAAGGGACATGCCCCATTGATAAGGGGAATAGTTACACCCAGTTGTCAATTTATTCATACATTTCCAGGAGGAACAGCACAATACTGAATTCTAAAAAAGATGCTCCAGAATTGTAATTTTTGTAGGAATGCAATACTAAAACAGACATGTCTGGCTAAATTACAGATTCTCTTTAATAGAGAGGAAAAAAACAATATCAGATTAGTCTATAGGAATCTGTCAATGGTTTCCAGGTTGCAAAAGTCTTTGTTTTTTACAGTTAAAAATAAAGTGGGAAGTAAATGAAAATCTAAAAAAAAATAAATCAGAATGCAGATAAATTACAAAGCTACAATTTTACATTCATCCACGGAGCAACTTGCTGTTTATTCTTTTCAGGCACAAAGTCAGGGGGTGCTAAATCACAAAAGTGCATTCTAACTGCACAAATCAAAATATTAAATTCCAAATAGGCCACAGATGTTTATGTTGTAGCCTTAAAATAAAGATTATTTACATGAGTTGTACTCTATGGCCTATGATAATCTCACTTCTGCTTTGTAGCTTGTACGGCCTTTTTCTGATTCAGTAATTAGAAAGAATCCTGAATGTGTATTATGTCTTCGTAGCAATATAGCTATGATTAATCCTCAGGTAATTCTGCATTGAACTAGAAAATCCACATTAATCTGGCAGCAATTACCTGACTAATAACTTGTTGATTACATTTAATTTTTAAAGCAAACCACCTTAACATTCTAAATTAATAATGAAAAATCCCTTTTTGCATAGAAGAATTTGATTGCTACTTTCGCACTTTACTCCACATGCTCCCACTCAGTGGCTTTATGGGATTATTTTCACTGGGAACAAATGGTGGATGGACAGGGGATTATACCATTATAGAGGAGGTATCACGAATTTACACCCTAGAAACCACAGCAGAAAAACACTTTCATTAAGCCCGGGACTTAAATGTATGGTTCTCTTCTCTAAAAACACCTATACACTATCTATGAGTCACTCTCAGATACAAAAGTTGGTGTTTAGACAAGGGAAATATTAAAAGGCAAAATATCTAATAAAGATATAAACTATAAATAAGTTTCTTACTCTAGAGTTAGCAGTCTGTCATATGGTTTTGACCCTAGCACCAAGTTCTAATAATGCCATGACATCTCTGGTGCCACTAGTGCACAATAGTATCTGCAGCTGTCAACAGCTGGGGAGGCACATGACGATCTGAGAGAATGGTTGGTGCTCGTAGCAAGTTATGAACTCTTGATGTAGTGGTAGATTTTTTGGATGAGGTTTGTCCCCCTGTGTCTCTCAACTGTTTTAAAAGGATGTGGACAGGAGGGTGCCATGTTTAACACTTGGTGAAGTTGACCACAGGTTACCAGGTGGTTAATTACCGACACTGACCACAGCCCAAGCTCTGCTGCATCAGAAGATCCTAAATATCCCTTAAAGGGGTTCTACATGCATTTTAGATTGATGGCCTATCCTTAGGATGGACGATCAATATTAGATCAGTGGTGGTCCGACTCGCACCCCAGCCAATTTAGCTTCCTGAAGAGGCCATGGCGTTCATTGCTACAGCCTCTGCAGTGTTTACAGGCACAGCGCCGAACACATCTGTAGCGGCTGTGCCATTCACTTGCATGGAACCGGAACTGCAATCCCAGGCACAGACGTATTCGGCGCTGTGCCTGTAAACTGGGAAAAGCCGGACCCCCACCGATCTAATATTGATGAACTATCCTAAGGATTGGCTATCAATATAAAATGCCTACAGAACCCCTCTCATGGGCTAATTGAGGTTTTGTTTTGTTTTTTAGCAGCCTGCATTGCAATAGATATATGCTGTAAGAAAATCTCAGTTAACTTTGAATTAGTCAAGCAGAAATTTAATAGAACATGTTTTATTTTTTTCATTTATATAGTGCTAACATATCCCACAGGGATGTACAGAGATCCCTGTCCCCAATGGAGCTTACAAATTAAACTCCAAAATGAAACTATCAGTATGTTTTTGGAGTTTGGGAGGAAACTGAAGGAAACCCATGCAAAGACAGGGAGAAGATACAAACTCCCTGCTCTTGGTCAGAATGGAACCCAGCGTTGCAAGACAAAAGGTGCAAACCACCGTGCTGCCCATGATAAAGGAAAAAGACCAAGGCAAAAGGGTTGCAGTTTGAAGCAACATGGTCAGCCAGGGTAATTATAATAGGATTTAATATCTTTATCTATTTAAACGTTTCATGCTTTATTATTAGCGTGTGTCATGGGCTTTCTTGGTGGGTATATAAGGTGTGCTATAGGCACTGGGTACCAGGGAGGGGCGCGGCACTGGGTACCAGGGAGGGGCGCGGCACTGGGTACCAGGGAGGGGCGCGGCACTGGGTACCAGGGAGGGGCGCGGCACTGGGTACCAGGGAGGGGCGCGACACTGTGTACCAGGGGCGCGGCCCTATCTACTAGGGGAGCAGTCTGGCCCTATTTACAAGGGGGAGGGCTGTGTGACGCTATCTACAGGGGGCTGTGTTTGGCGAAATCTTTAAGGGGGTGGCCGTGTGGCACTATCTACTAAGGGGGGTGTGGCATTATATACAAGGGAGGTGGGCCATGTGGCACTACATACAAGGGAGGAAGGGCTGTGTGGCACTACATACAAGGGGGTCTATGTGGCAGTATATACAAGGGGGGGCTGTGTGGCACTATATACAAAAGGGGAGCTGTGTGGCACTATCTTCTAGGGGGCTGTGTGGCATTATATACAAGGGGGAGGACTGTGTCGCTATCTACAGGGGGGCTGTGTGTGGCGCTATGTACAGGGGGTGTGTGTGGCGCTATGTACAGGGGGTACAAAGGGGGCATTATTACTGTGGGGGCACAAAGGGCACGGTTACTGATGGGCACTTTTGTGTCGAGCATTAAGGGATCATTATTACTGTCTAGGACAGTGTGGATTAGGAGTTTGTTCATAGGATAGGGTATAGGTGTCGAGGGTGCTGGAAAAGTGAGAAACCAACAGGTCTGTGTGTCAAATTCTGCAGAGACAAGTCGTGGCTGGAATAAGTAATCACAGTGGTCTGGGCCGGATGGAGAAAAAAAAAAGGGACGTGAATGACTAATCAGAGAAAACATCACCTGTGAGTCACTAGATGTAAATATGCTGTAATCACTTATATGGTCTGCAGAGCTCCTGTGTATAACTAGCATCTACCACTATATGGTCATTATATGGTGGTAATATTGGTGTTTGTATAGCGGTTTTTATTCAGTAACAATATGGGGGTATTATTCAGTCACTATGTGGTTATGGTGTGGCCGTATTACTCAGTAACAGTATGGGGTAATATTCAGGACCTTATAATGTATTATTATTGGTAATATTGGTCTTATAATAGTGAGTTGTGCTCAGTAACCGTATGCAGGTAATATTTTATCTGGTATGGTGGTATGATTTAATATATATATATATATATATATATAAAATGTTTTTTTGTGTGAGAGGGGGGCTTGCAACACTCATGAACCCGCTAGAAATCAGCGATGCAGTTCTCTGCACACCGCCTTCTTAACCCCTTCCCTCTTTGGCCACTTTTGACCTTCCTGATAGAGCCTAATTTTTCAAATCTGGCATGTTTTATGTATGCGATAATAACTTCGGAGTGCGTTCACCTATCCAAGCGATTCTGAGATTGTTTTCTCGGGACACATTGGACTTTGTTACTGGCAAAATTTGCTCGATACATTCAGTATTTGTGAAAAACACAAACATTTTGTGAAAAATTGCAAAAATTAGCATTTTTCTAAATTTAAATGTATATGCTTGTAAGACAGGCAGTTATACCACACAAAATTGTTGCTAATTAACATCCCACATATGTCTACTTTAGATTGGCATCGTTTTTTGAATATCATTTTATTTTTCTAGGACATTACAAGGCTTAGAACTTTAGTTGCAATTTCTCACATTTTCAAGAAAATGTCAAAAGGCTATTTTTACAGGGGGCAGTTCAGTTGTGAAGTGGTTTTGAAAAAACTTCACCCCTCAAAGTATTCAAAACAGCATTTAGAACGTTTCTTAACCCTTTAGACTGCAGTCTTTAGAAATATCCCGCATGTTGCCCTAGTATGGTAATGGCCTGAAGCACCGGCCTCAGAAGCAAAGGCCATATTGAGTGTTGGGGCCTCCTTTTTATTAGAAAATATTTTAGGCACCATGTCAGGTTTGGAGGGCTCCTGCGGTGCCAAAACAGTGGAAACCCCCCAAAATTGACCCCATTTGGGAAACTAGACCCCCTCAAGGAAATTATCTAGGGGTATAGTGAGCATTTTGACCCCACAGGTTTATTGCAGAAATTATTGGAAGTAGGCTGTGAAAATTAAAATCTACATTCTTTCAAAGAAAATATAGGTTTAGCTAATTTTTTCTCATTTCCACAAGGACTAAAAGAGAAAAAGCAGCGCCACATTTGTAAAGCAATGTCTCCCGATTAAAACAATACCCCACATGTAGTCCTAAATGGCTGTTCGGACACACGGCAGGGCTTAGAAGGGAAAGAGCGCCATTTGGCTTTTGGAGCTCAAATTTTGCGGAGGCCAGGTCACATTTGCAAAGCCCCCGAAGGGACAAAACAGTGGAAACCTCCCACAAGTGACCCCATTTTGGAAACTACACCCCTTAAGGAATTCATCTATGGGTGTAGTGAGCATTTTGACCGCACAGGGGTTATATAGATTTTATTAGGATTGGGCAGTGAAAAAAAATCCTTTTTCTTCAATAAGACGTAGCTTTAGCTCAAATTTTTTCATTTTCTCAATAAAGGAAAAAAAGAACCACAACGTTTGTAAAGCAATTTCTCCGGAGTATGGCAATACCCCATATGTGGTCATAAACTGCTGTTTAGGCACACGGTATGGCTCAGAATGGAAGGAGCGCCATTTGGCTTTTGGAGTGCAGATTTTGCTGGATTGGTTTCTGGGCACTATGTTGCATTTGCAAAGCCCCTGTGGGACCAAAACAGTGGAAACCCCCCACAAGTGACATTTTGGAAACTACACCTCTCAAGGTATTCGCCTAGGGGTGTAGCGAGCATTTCAACCCTGCAGGTGTTTTGCAGAAATTAGTGTGCACTCGATGTTGCAGAGTGAAAATGGTATTTTTTCCATAGATATGCCAATATGTGGTGACCAGCTTGTGCCAACATAACAAGACAGCTCTCTAATTATTATGCTGTGTTTCCTGGTTTTAAAAACACCCTACATGTGGCCCTAATATTTTGCCTGGACTATCGACAGGGCTCAGGAGTGAGAGAGTACGATGCAAAATTGAGGCCTAATTTGGCAACTTATATTGGTTCACAATTGCAGAGGCTCTGACTTATGCCACTGTAGACACACACCCCAAAAATTGTTAAAAGGGTTCTCCCACGTATGGCGATGCCATATATGTGGAAGTAAACAGCGGTTTGGGCACACTGTAGGGCTCAGAAGGGAAGGAGCGCCATTTAGCTTTTGGAGCGTGGATTTTGCTTGGTAGTAGTTTTGTTTGGAGTTTTACTGGTGTTTACGTTTATAATGTGGGGCATATGTAAGCTGGGCAGAGTATATCAGGGGTATAGTCAGGTGGTATAATAATGGGGTAAACAATAAAATAATCCATAGATGTGTGTTACGCTGTGAAGCAATCCTCTCTGCACAGGCTGGTGTCGCAACTGATAAATGGTGTAGTTACTTATCCCCCTTTTGGTCCACACTCTGCACCTTTGCAGTTTGAAGAATTTTGCTGGGAAGTGTTGTCCTGGTAGAATATGGGCACCCTCTCTTCCAGCAGATATGTTTGGGCCCTCCCCTTCCTGGTTCCCTAATTTTAATGCCTTGATAATTCGCCTCTTGAAACAGAAGAAATGTTCCCCTCGGGCCACCACAACTGCATATTTTTCTTTCCTGACTTATTGGAGTCTTAACGGATTCTATTTTTTCATAGACGTAGTGGGGTGAGGGCTGTTTTTTTGCAGGACGCGCTATAGTTATTATTGGTACCATTTTGGGGTACATGCAACTTTTTGATCACTTGTTATCCTTTATTGGGAGGCAAGGCAATAAAAAAACAGCAATTCTGCCATAGTTTTTAAAGTTTTTTTATACAGCGTTCACCATGCGTTATAAATTACATGTTACTTTCATTCTGCGGGTCAGTACGGTTCCGGCGATACCTAATTTATAGAACTTTTTTAGGTTTTACAACTTTTTGCACAATAAAATTACTTTTGTAAAAAGAATGTATTTTTTCTGTCGCCAAGTGGTAAGAGCCATAACTTTTACATTTTTTTGTCGACTGAGCTGTCTGAGGGCTTGTTTTTGCGAGACGAGTAATAGTTTTTATAGGTATCATTTTTGGATACATTCGACTTTTTGATCACTTTTTATTTCAATTTTTGTAAGACAAAGTGACCAAAAAAAAAAGCAATTCTGGCATTATTTTTTGGGTTGTTTTTTACGGCATTCACTGCGAGGAACAACTAACATAATATTTTTATAGTTCAGGTCACTTACGGACGCGGCGATACAAAAAATTTATGGTTTTATTAATTTTTTACAATAATAAATTACTTGATAAGGGAAATAGGGTGATCGTGTTTTATGTTATTACTTGAAACTTTTATTTCATTTTTTATAACTTTTATTTTTGCACTTTTCTTTAGTCCCACTAAAGGACTTGAAGCTCCAACTGTTTCATGTTCTAATACATTGCACTACCTATGTAGTGCAATGTATTAGAACGGTCAGTTATTCACTGACAGCAAGCCGATCAGGCTCCGGCTCCAGTCGGGGCCTTATCGGCTTCCGTAATGGCAGACAGGAGGCCATTGTTAGGCCTCCTGTTGCCATAGTAGCAGTCACCAGCCTTGCCATTGCATGGCAGGATGCCGATTTGCTACAAACCACTTTGATGCAGCGATCGCATTGGATCGCTGCATCGAAGGGGTTAATGGCAGGAAATCGGAGCTAGCTCCGGTTCCTGCCATTACAGTGGGATGTCCGCTGTAACATACAGCGGACACCCACTGCTGATGACGCCGGTGCAGCTTCTGAGCCACAAGATGAGCCGGCGCCATCTTGCCGATGGTACCGGAAGCCTTTGAGGCCCCGCTGCCGAGCGGGGCATAAGAGGCTTCTGTTGCTGGCAGACCGGGAGTTAAGTATTAGGCTTCCGATCGCCTTTGCAGCCACAGGCAACCCAGTGATTACGTTGCTGGGGTGCCAGAGGCTAAAAACTCCTCACATGCTGCGATCTCTATTGAACATAGCATCTGAGAGGTTAATCGGCCGGATCGGATGCTAGCTCCGGTCCTGGCCGATACCTCAGGGTGCCAACTGTAACATACAACTGTCACCTGGCAGTGATGATGCGGGCTCAGCTCCAGCAACGTAACGGTACTGTGCTTTGCGGGAAGCCCTTCCCGATTGAAACGTATATATACGGCGCATGTCGGGAAGGGGTTAATTGACTGCATTATTGATTGATGGGCGTGTTAAGGGTGTGTTCACATCAGCTTTTGGTTTCCGTTGATGGGTTCCATCAGACCTTTCTGTTGGAGGAACCCATCAATGGTAAGGCAAACGGAAACCATAGCTTCCGTTTGCATTTCCATTGATTTCAATGGTAATGCTTCCATTGCAAATGGTTTTCGTTTGTCTCCGTTCCGTAAGGTTTCAGGTTTTTTTGACAGAATCAATAGCGCAGTCGATTGAGCTTTTGTTTCCACCCAAAAAAAAACGGAAACCTTACGTAACGGAGACAAACGGAAACCATTTGCAACGGCGACATTAACATTGAAATCAATGGTAATGCAAACGGAAAGCTACGGTTTCAGTTTGGTTTACGTTCATGAGTTCCCCTGTCGGAAAGGTCTGACTGAAGCAATCAACGAAACCCCGACGCAGATGTGAAAAGGCCCTAATTCAGCATTTGGGGTCCCACTTTTAACTTTGCCCAGGGCCACACTTTGTCTAAAACCGGTCCTGCATTTAAGTAATGTTGTATCAGAAGGGACAAGTGGGGATCATCCACATTTTTTCTTTAAAGGCGAAATGTAGACCTTTGACATCATTGTTTTTTTTTACATACAGCTGCTTTGTATCCTGTATAAAGAGCAGCTGTATCGTTCACTAAGAGCTGAAACTGTCAGGTCCGCGGGCCTGACTGGTTCGGAGTTCGGTGACAGCGGGTCGGATCCACCGGTTATCGATCACATCTAAGTTATGAACTAAGTTATTATATTATAGGAGGATCCTGCGTGTCAGAGACACACAGCATCCGCTGACACTGAACCCGGATACGGGATTCAGTGCAAGATACAGCTGCTCTGTATACAGAATACAAAGTAGATTTATGTCAAAAAGTAAAAATATATTTTGATTAAGTATTTAGGAAGTGGAACCAATCACACGAATGCACAATTTTATATATATATATATATATATATATATATATATATAAAAAAAAAACGATATCAAAAGGTGTACATAGCCTTTAATATCAGCTTTTTAGTCTACCTCATTTGCTGTTAAGTAGTCCTGGAAACTAATTTTTCTAGGCTAAAAGGAATGGTAGCGATAAGATGGTTTTCCATGGTTTAGTGCACCAGGTAGTTTAATCATAATGTTCTCTTCCATTATTTGAGATAACAATGAAATTAAAGTCAAAAATAGTTATCGGTTGTTTTACCATCAATTTCATGTGAAACATTTTTCATCCCTCCATGCTCCAGTGTTGTGCAGCTTAGGTGCTCGCAAACTAATGTAGCTTAGTTTCATGAAAAAACAACTTTGAGAATGCTTCCACAATTTGTAAAACTTCCATAAATAGTTGAAGAGACAATGGGATGATATGTACACACATCTTAACCAACTTACCACTTGGAGGCTTTGGCCGTGGCGGGACACTTCTTTTGGGGGGCAGTGCTGGCATATCATGCTTGGTTTTAAATGGGTCCTCAGAAAATCCTGAACTCGGGAAAGTGGCAGCAAAGGGATCTGGAGTTTGGTGCTAAAATTGCAGAAGTTTCAGAAACAAGATGTTAAAATCAAAGGTAGAATGGGACAATCTCAACTTAATCACAAATTTCCTTTTAATACACATGATCTGAATTTCAATAAGATCTTATGGCTTTTAGTTGTTTTAAGTGCAGCATAAAGTTTTTTTTTTTAGATCTTTATTGCAACATAATCAGGAGACATGGGACTAAATGCTGAAAAAAACAAACTGAAGGGCGCTGGGCAATTCTCAATGGGCATCAAATGGTGAATCTTTCTATTATCCTAAGTTGAAGTTAAAATTCTTATGTTAGAAAGCGCTCCCTCAAGAAATTTACTTTGTGAATAAAACTGATCAACAACACAACAATGTGTGAGGTACAAGGATGAAATATATGAAGGTATGAAGTTTGCATAGTTTTCTGCAAATTTTTGTAAGTTATTGTATGTCTACTAACTGCAAAATGCCACAAAAAATGTTCTGACATTCAATGTCAATGTAAAGGGATTCGGTCATCCACATTATGCAGCGTAATATAGTGACAGACCTGCTGATTTCGGCGGTCTGTCAATTATGTGTTAAAGTGTACCCTTTTATGAGAACTTCCATTCAGAGCAGACAAGTCCAGCATATTTATGAGAAGCCGTTGGCTCCGTCTACTTTCTGCTGACTGACAGAGGTCTCTTTTTCACTGTGCATAGGGAGACTTCTGTCAATCAGTGACAAGTCGGCAGAGCGAATGGCATCTCATGAATACGCCGGACTCCTCCCTGGCGGCCATGGGCTCTGAATCTAAGTTCTCATAACAGGGTTCACATTAGCAGACGAGTGACAGAACATTGAAATCAGGACCTGTCACTTTTTAAGCACATTGCACATTTTCTTATTTTGATTAATCTTCATCATTTAAAGTACTAGAAAAATACCAAGTATAAACTTTTCAATTTTTCCCATAAAACAGGATTTTTTTATTTATAAAAAAGCGTTTTTCAAGACGAGACAAAATCACTAGCTCTTCTTACCTCAATGAAGGCCATGTATATAATAGAGACAGTGGCAGCTGGGGCATGAGACAGGTATGCTGGGTTTAACTAGACTGACCACAGCCCTGATTGTGACAACTATCACACTATCAGGGGGCTGAGAACATAGTATGTAGTGTTAAAAAAAAAAAAAACTAACTACATAAATAAACCCACCAAAGGTCTTTTTTGACCATCTGGAGTACAAGTTGCAGAAAAAAATGTATAATGTAAAAAAAAACAAAAAACAACAACTATATCTGTAAAAAAAACTATTAAGAAACCAAAATAACCACACCTCCATGCCAACGGGTCCAAAGCTCCAGCCCCGACGCCTGGCTAAGTTAGAGGTTCCTCTATGTAAAAAATACAAATACTATGGGGGAGATGTAGGAAAATGGTGCAAAGGTAAAGTGAACAGATTCCACCTCTCATTTCTCAGACGCCTTTTGGAAAATTAAAATTGCGACCTGACTTATTTTGCCATGGGCAACTATACAACTTTTCCTTTGCACCAGTATGGATACATCTTCTGCTGTGTGTAAAAAATAAATACATTAAAAAAAAAAACACATTTATAGCACATTAAAGAAAAGTTAAAGCAGAAAATCACTAAAAAAGTAAGGCCAAAAATGACGGGGTTAAAATAAGATTTGGGCTATTCAGGCTTATATTCTTGACTGTAGTGAATAAGCTTGCACTAAAGAAGCTGGGTAAAACCAGGCTGCTTACGTTGAGCAAAATGGCAATGCCCATTGGATATTTGTGATGGGCACTGAAAATATTGCTGTGAATATTACAAAAAAGGAAAAATGAAAAGTAAAAACATTTACAGTTCTCTTAGTTCCTCGTCTACTTTACCCTAGTGGAGCCAGTGCTGCAGATCTCTCCTCCTTTACTAAAAGGAATGACAATCTGTCATGTTAGATACGGTGGAGCAGCAGCCCGGTCAACAGTCGTGTCTATAATCCTGCAAGTTCCCATTACACTTGCCATTCCTCCCCTCTCCCATTAGTACATTTCAATCTGTGCTGGGCTGTTGTAGTCACAGGACTAACTTGCAAGTTCCCTCTACAGACATACAAACGGTGTAATTCACCGATTGGTTAAAATATTTAAGTCTTCTTGGTCATGTGATGGACACACCGGTGCACAGCTCGTTACAAGACACAGTTCTGATAACTGTACTGTACCTGTGTATCCATCCCATGACCAGGACAGACTTATAACCACTAGAAGTAAACAATGACGGTTCCTATATGAATAACTGCAAGCAGAGATCTCGAGTAAAATGAGGAATTAATACAGAAAGAATATTAGAAAATGGTATAACTTTTCACAACAAACAAAAACAGTAATTTGCGAAAACCAGAATACCCCTTTAAGGTAGACAGTTCAATACCGCTAAGAATAAACTTGTCTTTTGTCATGTGTCCTTATAATAAAGCAAACTATTACAACATGGAAAAACATTGATGCCATTTTTTTTTGCAAAAGGCTCGGTCTGACAACTTTTTTTGTGAATGGGAAACTAACAAGCATCCTTAAAGCGTTTATTCAAGAGAATAAGAATCCAAAAAGTCTCTACGGAATTAGGTAAAATAACAAACTAAACATAACACCTATTAAATCCATTGCCACTCCAGTGCCGATGTATCGGTGGTCCCTGTTGAACTGTCCTGCAGTGATGACGTGCTTTGTATGCGCTGACCGCTGCAGCCAATCACTTGCATTGCCGCTGAGGCCAGTGATTGGCTGTAGCAGTCACATGGAAGTACAGCCTGTCATCACTGAAGGGAATTAGCGAAGACCACCGAAGCATCATCGCGGATCAGCAGGGGATTTAATAGGGGACTTATGTCCGGTTTGTTATTTTTTATTTCCTGCTGTCAGTCGGTCTTCTTATTCTCTCAGAGGACCACTTTAAAAAGGATTTTCATATGCAGGTCCCCTGAGGATGAGCTGATCCGCTGCCAGGACCCCATGTGAATGGTTGCTGTTGCCGGGTGAAACTGCGAAAGAGTCCTCTTTTCCCCTGCAACAACGTTGAAGTTAAAATCAATAGGCTGGGTCCTCTAGTGGGACAACTGCTCTTTTAAGTGGCTCCCTGCTCCTGCTAACAAAGAAGAGGAAGATTGTGATGCCAAAGGCTTAAGGACTAGGACATCCACTTTTCCAAAATATTGTAGAACCTCTGTTCCTTACATGTTTGTAAGTCGGAAACCATGAGAATGGGAGAAAGCATCCTTCAGGATTTTGGATGGGTGCAAACGGCAGGATAAAAGGTAAAATTGTACAATGGTCTTTACCATTTTACACAGGGATGTTAGCGGGAGTTTAGAGTTCCCTTAAATTAGGACATCTACAACATCCCTTTAAAAGGTGAACTAGTGGATGCACTTGTAAGCACTAAAAGACTCATGACTGGTTATCGCCTCATACTACACCCCTTTGCAAGACTGATCTGCCTAAAAAACCCATCAAAGCATAACCCATTGACTTAACAGAAGCACTTCCAGCTTTATGCAAGTGTAGAGGGGCAGTGCCTATAGGTACAAATACCGGCATTAATATGGTATATCAATGACACTTAACTTGCCCTTCACAGGATGCTCCTAATGCAGAAGTAGATATCGGTCAGGTGTGCTTTTAGTTTTTATGTTTTATTACATGCAGTGGACCTTCAGTTCCATACATATTCAATTTACTAGAGAACCAACTATACCCAAGGAGGGCTGAGAGGAATTTACTCAGAGAATTAGTGACACAATGTGTAACATCAATTTCATCAAAACGTGAATATGTATATCAATCAATCATCTAGATCGCTATGAGAAATCCACAATAAATAACCAAGCGTAACTTGGTGCATTGATCAAAAGCAACTTGGAGACCTATAGACTAGAAAAATGATCAACTCTGGCACAAAAATAAGAGTATAAAAATAAATAGATTTTATTACAGATAGACACAACAGACTAAAAAGATGAGTCACACAATGAGAAAGCGTCAACCTATGCAAAGACCAAAGAAACATGTGTATAGAGCATGATCATTTTTTTGCCAGAGTTGACCATTTTTCTAGTCTATAGGTCTCTCTATATTCAATTTACTATAAAGCTGCGCCGAAAAAGTTAAATATATATATATATATATATATATATATATATATATATATATATATCTACTCACTTGCCGTGTCATATGCTTTAGCAAATTATAATAATGTGCTAATTTGTACCAACTCTACTTTCTACCTTCATAGATACTTTCCTCCTGTTTCTAATAAGAATCCGGCAGCCGTTGATATTTGTTCAAAGATCAAAAAGATTTGTGAAAAGAATGTGGTTTCCTCTGAGTTTTGTTTTTAATTTTTTTATTATTAAGCACCTGAGTGCTAGAAAGTTTACAACTGTTAGCAGGGATGAGTGGGAGGTTGTACATCATACCGTCCCTTTGTCAAGGGATTTTCGAAGAATGAGATAAATGCTGTACCAATGTTAGGCCAGTATAACCTGTTTTTGTTACAGTTCTGAAAATGTTTTCTACTGGCGCGAGAATCAGAAAATTACAAATAAATGTAAAAAAAGTGTCCATCACCCAGACTATCAAGCATTTTCTGTATACACTTCCACAGGGAAAGAACCATGTATTACTGGACATCGGTACTGATGAGGATCCTAGGCACTCTCCCAGAGTCCTGCAACGTCAAGCTGTGAGGTTCCTTTGTGGCAATTTTAAATGCAATATTAATGAAGCTACAATGTTTCATTATAAAAAGGGGTCCCGGGGTGCCTAATCTTACTAACTTTACTATGCAACCCTAATTCCAGAGATAGCTCTATAGCTACACACAACCTTTCACCCCCAAATCGCTCTATTATCATTCTCTTCACGTGGAAAGGCCCACATCGGCATGTAATAAGGTGATATCGGCTCCGCACAGATTCTTAGACATCTAAACCCCTCCAGCATCAGTTATATATTTAAAGGAAGCCGCAGACAATAGACAAGCACGAATGATTTCCAGTGGTGTCACTATTTTACCATTCTAAGAATCTGGATTTTATGTGGATTTCCCTTTTAACAAGGCATAAGTAAAACATTTAGAGAGAGTGGCCTCCCCTATATGTAAAGATGAGAAGATTGTGTGGTGTAGCATAGTTGATGGGATGATATGCTCAGAAGAGCATGTGAACTGGTGCAGCAATAGGACAGCGGAGCTATATACTAGCAGAACTGTATGGTGTTGTACTATATTGAACGAGAATGATTTCTTACTTATTTTTTTTTTTAAACTTCCAGCAGTCACTTAATATGATAATCTGGCATCATGTCGGTCCTGAGTTTGGTGGATTATTCTACGTTAACTGTAATATAAAATTAAGAAATCTGTTATCTGCTCAGTCTTCAAATCGCAAAAGATGCATAACAAACTGGCCAATAACGGCGCTAGAAACCCACGGATGCCGTATACTAATAATCTGCAATCTGATCAAAAGATCGGTGCCAAGCATCTATTAATGATTCAGCACAGATAATTTGAAGTCAGGAATTAAAAAAACAAATTCAAATTACTTGGAAAATTGTACTGCGTAAAAACGTTCTAATAATTCTAGATCAGTTACTGATCAACACAAACTATGATAATCTGCTATTTTGCTTAAATCTTTGTGCAACGATCAGATCTTGGGTGCAGCTTAAAAAGAAATTCTCATGCAAAACTACAGAGCAGCTGAGATCAAAACATGTCCTGTTTAGCTTATCTCTGCCATCAGCGGAGCAGTGCATTTGTGGTTAAGACTGCCAATGATGGGAAAGTTCTCAGCAAGAATTATAGTACATTATTTCTGTTTTATCATACCTAGTCTGGACACTAACAGCGAGTTTCAACAGCTTTTATCCTCTGCAAAAGTTTACAAATATTGTAAATACAATTTTCCATGTTACAATCTTCAGATCTCACGTGTTAATGTTTGACTGCACTCCAATACAGATTTTTTTCCCCAACAGTACAAACCCCTAACCCTCTACCATATATCTGCACTATAAATTTTCGTCATCTGACTGTTCTCCCTATATTCACTGCCAGTCCTCCCAATAATAGGGCACCATCTTTCTACATTCTACCTGTATCATGGATGGTCCTCTATGCTGTACAGTATAACTGATGGTGACCCACGCTATTGTGTCTATTACATGTATTAACAGTGTGGTCACTAAGGACATTGACAGCCAGGGAGAATAAGGCCATCAGTACATGCAGAAGTAGGTTGGTTACTATTTTATTGTCTTTTGGTTATGCGAATGTGGTTTTGCAAGTGAAGTTTAGCTCTGTTCACATTAGAATTGAAGGCATCCCGTTCAAAATGACTTGGCACTGGGTTTTGGTTTCCATTATATATGGAAACCACAACATAGATGTTAACAGAGCCGTAGGCCTTTAACCCTTTCCCTCTTTGGCCACTTTTGCCCTTCCTGACAGAGCCTAAATTTTTAAATTTGACATGTTTCACTTTATGTGGTAACAACTTTGGAATGTTTTACCTATCCAAGCAATTCTGAGATTGTTTTCTTGTAACACATTGGACTTCATGTTACTGGCAAAATTTGCTCGATACGTTCAGTATTTAATGGTGAAAAACACCAAAATGTAGAAAAATATTGCAAAAATGTGCCTTTTCTAAATTCAAATGTATCTGCTTGTAAGACAGGCAGTTATACCACACAAAATTTTTACTAATTAACATCCCCCATATGTCTACTTTAGATTGGCATCGTTTTTTGAACATTTACTTTCTAGGACGTTACAAGGCTATAGCAGCAATTTCTCACATTTTGAAGAAAGTTTCAAAAGGCTATTTTTACAGGGGCCAGTTCAGTTGTGAAGTGGCTTTGAGGGCCTTATATAATTAGAAACCCCCAATAAGTCACCCCATTTTAAATACGTCACTCCTCAAAGTATTCAAAACAGCATTTAGAAAGTTTCTTAACCCTTTGGACATTTCACAGGAATTAAAGCAAAATAGTGGTGAAATTTACAAATTTCATTTTTTTTTTGCAGAAATAAATTTTGTATTTTCCAAAATTTGTTTTTATTGAATTAGAATCAAACAACTATAAGTGTACTATAGGCAAGCAGGCCAACAATCTTAGGAAGTGCAGAAATAATAAAACAAAAAAAGGGGGGGTTCATAAACAAATAAGTCAGAGTCTGAATATAGCACACCATCTACAAACCATATTGCACACATGGTATCTCCAGGCAACATGACAGAAATAGAGTGTGTAATTTAGGCAAGTGACCAAGTCTAATATGTGAGGTCTTACAACATAGAGACCAGCTAAGCAGCATATGGATAGTGCCCCTAGAGCACTACCTAAAAAACGACAGCTTTTATAACCATGGATCCTTTCCCGACAGAACATATAAATGAAGTGGATGAAGTGTAACCAACAGGGGGATGTCGTGTAGTGTTGAAATCCTGCCATGGTTTCCATAACTTCAAAAATTTGGCATGAGTACCCCGCTCACAACTAGAGAGTTCCTCCAACCGAGCAATTTGTTGAATTTTCTCAAACCCTTGTTCCAAAGATGGAGGAGTTTGTGATCTCCACTTCAGAGGTATGAGAAGCTTAGAAGAGGTTAGGAAAATCGTGAGGAGATTATTCTTGGAAAAGAGCAACTCCGGCGTTGGGAGCCAAAGCAGGATAAGTTCAGGAGAGAGGGAGATAGACTTGGAACAAATTAAATTTATATGATGTAAAAACTCTCTCCAGAATGGTTTGATTACAGTACACTTCCACCAAATATGTGACATCGTTCCTCGCTCAGAAATACACCTCCAACAGGTATCATCCGGAGAGTTACCCATTAATTTAAGCGGACACTGACTTTTATACCATCTTGTCATGGTCTTATGAGAATTCTCTTGGATCCTAATGCATCTCGAGAACTCATGCGAGTTGAATAAGATTCTGGAGGTCTCCGAGGGTGTAAACCAGGTGTCCTGTTACCTCTCCCAAGCTGCTAGAAAAAGGATGGTGTAACTGTTATCATTGGAGAGTAATAATCCATAAATTTTAAAGGTCATACACTTAGGTAGCTGAGGAGCCATCAACAATGTCTCCAACCAGTTGATGTCTCTTAAAGGGGATTGAGGCATTCCCGCAAATCTTCTACATATGAGCTGGAAGGATAATGCATGTAGAAAGGATACCCTATTAGTCTCGGTCGTAGATAACAAGGAAACCAATGTAGGTATTTGCCTTGGGTTCCTGAGGTGCTGAGCTATAGTACAGTTCGTGAGCTTTGACCAGGGGAGTAATAAAGTAGGTTGTTGTTTAACATATGCCGGGATAAGACTAAGCGGCATCAATGGGGACGGGCAGCTATAAGCTTGTGACAATGCCATAAAGTCTTGCAGAAATTCATTTTTAATCCATTTTATTTTTGCAACACAAAGATTTACCAGAAAAATGCAACTCAACATTTATTGCCCAGGTTCTGCAGTTTTAGGAAATATCCCACATGTGGTCCTAGTATGCTTATGGACTGAAGCAAAGAAGCACCTAGAGGATTTTGGGGCCTTCTTTTTATTAGAATATAATTTAGGCACCATGTCAGGTTTGAAGGGCTCTTGCCGTGCCAAAACAGTGGAATGCCCCAAAAGTGACCCCATTTAGGAAACTACACACCTCAAGGAAATTATCTATGGATATAGTGTACATTTTGGCCCCACAGGTTTATTGCAGAAATTATTGGAAGTAGGCCGTGAAAATGAAAATCTACATTCTTCCTAATAAAACGTAGGTTTAGAGAATTTTTTCATTCCCACAAGGACATATAATGTGGTGACAGAGCCTCTTTAAATGCCCTATCTCTTACATAAAGAGAGCGGCGCTGTAATGTAGGTAACAGCAGTGTTTTTGATTTAGAAAAACAATCTATTTTCAACAAGTTATGAGCAATTTTAGATTTATGCTAATGACTTTCTTAAATGCCCAACTGGGCGTGCTCTTACTTTTGACCAAGTGGGCGTTGTGGAGAGAAGTGTATGATGCTGACCAATTAGTGTCATACAGTTCTCTCCATTTATGTATTCAGCACATAGTGATCCTGCGTTGTTCACTATGTGCGGTCACATACACTCACATTAACGTTACTGATTTGTTTTGACAGTGAATAGACATCACCAGGACGGGATGTCTATTCACAATCCCGACACTTCGGTAACGTTTGTGTGGGACTTACAGCACAGCACACCGAGATCATGTTGTGTTGTCATTTACAGCGTGATCTCGCGAGATTATGCTTGCTGTGCTGTAAGTCACACACAAACGTTACCGAAGTGTCAGAATCGTGAATAGACATCCTGTCCTGGCTGGAGGTGATGTCTATTCACTGTCAGGACACTTCAGTAACGTTAATGTGTGTGTACGTGACAGCACATAGTGAACAACGCAGGATCACTATGTGCCGAATACATGGAGAGAAGTGTATACACTTCTCTCCACAACGCCCACTTGGTCAAAAGTAAACACACGCCCAGTTGGGCATTAAAGAGGCTCTGTCACCAGATTTTGCAACCCCTATCTGCTATTGCAGCAGATCGGCGCTGCAATGTAGATAAGAGTAATGTTTTTATTTTTTAAAAACAAGCATTTTTGGCCAAGTTATGACCATTTTTGTATTTATGCAAATGAGGCTTGCTAAAGTCCAACTGGGCGTGTATTATGTGTGTTACATCTGGGCGTGTTTACTTCTTTTACTAGCTGAGCGTTGTGACGAGAAGTATCATCCACTTCTCTTCAGAACGCCCAGCTTCTGGCAGTGCACAGACACACAGCGTGTTCTCGAGAGATCACGCTGTGTCGTCACTCACTTCCTGCCCCAGGTCCTGCATCGTGTCGGACGAGCGAGGACACATCGACACCAGAGGCTACAGTTGATTCTGCAGCAGCATCGGCGTTTGCAGGTAAGTCGATGTAGCTACTTACCTGCAAACGCTGATGCTGCTGCAGAATCAACTGTAGCCTCTGGTGCCGATGTGGCCGACACGATGCAGGACTTGGGGCAGGAAGTGAGTGACGTGACAGCGTGATCTCTCGAGAACACGCTGTGTGTCTGCACTGCCAGAAGCTGGGTGTTAACGAACAGAAGTGGATGATGCTGATTCGTCAGCATCATACACTCCCATTCCTAACGCCCAGCTAGTAAAAGAAGTAAAAACGCCCCGATGTACACACATAATACACGCCCAGTTGTACTTTTACTGTAAACACGCCCAGTTGTACTTTTGCAAGCCTTATTTGCATAAATACAAAAATGGTCATAACTTGGCCAAACATGCTTGTTTTTTAAAAATAAAAACGTTAATGTAATCTACATTGCAGCGCCTATCTGCTGCAATAGCATATAGGGGTTGCAAAATCTGGTGACAGAGCCTCTTTAAGAAAGTCATTAGCATAAAGCTAAAATTGCTTATAACTTGGTGAAAATAGATCGTTTTTCGAAATAAAAAACACTGCTGTTACCTAAATTACTGCGCCGATCTCATTATGCAAGAGAGAGGGCACTTATAATGTGGTTACAGAGCCTCTTTAAGGAGAAAACGCACCGCAAGATTTGTAAAGCAATTTCACCCGAGTAAAACAATACCGCACATGTGGTCATAAACGGCTGTTTGGACACACGGCGGGGCTCAGAAGGGAAAGAGCGCCATTTGGCTTTTGGTGCTCAAATTTAGCAGGAATGGTTTGCGGAGGCCATGTCACATTTGCAAAGCCCTTGAGGGGACAAAACAGTGGAAACCCCCCCACAAGTGACTCCATTTTGGAAACTACACCCCTTGAGGAAATTCTCTAGGGGTATAGTGAAAATTTTGACCCCCACATGTTTTTTGCAGAAATAATTGGAAGTAGGCCGTGAAAATGAAAATCTAAATTTTTCCCAATAAAACTTAGGTTTAGCAATTTTTTTTTTAATTCCCACAAGGACTAAAGGAGAAAAAACACCACAACATTTGTGGAGCAGTTTCTCCTGAGTAAACCAATACCCCACATGTTGTCATAAACAGCTGTTTGTACAAACGGCAGGGCTTAGAAGGGAAGGAGCACCATTTGGAGTTCAAATTTAACTGGAATGGTTTGTGGAGGCAATGTCACATTTGCAAAGCCCCTGAGTGGCCAAAACAGTGGAAACCCCCTAAAAGTGACTCCATTTGGCAAACTACACCCCTCAAGGAATTTATCTAGGGGTATAATGAGCATTTAAAAAAAAATTATTCAATTAAAAATCTATGGATGTGTGATAAACTTTGAAGCACTCCTTTATGAACAGGCCAGTTTTGTCGGGGCAAATTTCACAATGATAAGTTGTGTCTTGTCTTCTCCCCCTTTTGTAACACACTTTACACCTTTTTTGGGTACTTCCCTTTTTACCAGTGGAGGGGATTTCGCCAGGAAAGCGTTGCAATGGTACAATACGTGGACCATCGCTTCTAGAAGTACTGGGGCCCTCCCCTTCCTGGTTCCCAAATACAAGGGCCTTGATAACCGCCTCTAGAAACTGAACGAATGTCCCTGTCCGGCCTGCACATTGGTATTGCAAGTAAGAGTTAAGCCTCATGCACCAGGCCGTGCCCGTAATCACAGCCCGATTGCGGGCACAGCCGGCCGCCTACACCCGCATGTTCGTGCTGTGATCCCATACAAAGTATGGGAGCACGGCCCGCAAAATACGAAAAGTAGGACATGCTCCATATTTCCCGTGACAGTCGCCTTTCCGTATCGCTACGGAAAGGTGTCCGCGGCCAATAGAACCTGGCTGGTCCGTGATTGCGGACCGTATTGCGGTCCGCAATTACAGAGTTTTTTTTTACGGTTGTGTGCATGGGGCCTTATACAATGCCATCTGTAGAATTTGTACCACACCTTTATTTTACGCATGGCACCGTACAGATTCAGTACTTGATCAGAGAGATCAACCCCTCCCATGTACTTATAGTTGCCTAGGATGGCACCGTGCTCAAAAACCAGAGAGGCCTCTCTAAAACTCTGATTGAGCAACCCTTAAAGGGTAGCTAAAGGTTTGACAAACTTCTGATGTGTCATAGTGACATGTCAGAAGTTTGTATTGGTGGGGGTCCGAGCACTGAGACTCCTACCAATCGGTAGAACGAAGCAGCTGAAGTGCTCGTGTGAAAGGTCAGCTGCTTCGTGTCTGTTCGGCTTTTTCCGAAAAGCTGATGTATCGGAGTACAGGCTCCTAGACTTTCAATTGAGTCCGTACTCCGATACATTTATTTCCGAAAAAAGCCAGAGCAGACACGAAGCAGCTGAGCACTCAGACGAGCACTTCAACTGCTTCGTTCTAGAGATTGGTGGGGGTCTCAGTGCTCAGAGCCCCACCAATCCAAACTTCTGATATGTCACTATGACACGTCAGAAGTTTGTCAAACCTTTAGCTACCCTTTAAGGGTTGCTCAATCAGAGTTTTAGAGAGGCCTCTCTGGTTTTTGAGCACGGTGCCACATGCTGCAGTACTTCTGGTGGAGAGGCATTTAAATAGTGGGATGCTGGTTTAGAAGTTATCCACGTAAAGGTGATAACCCTGGTCCAGCAGTGGGTGCACCAAATCCCACACTATTTTTCCACTAACTCCCATGACAGGGGCGCATTCTGGAGGTTCTATCCTGGTGTTTTTCCCTTCATAAACCCTAAACATGTAGGTGTACCCTGAGCTGCTGTCGCACAGCTTGTACATTTTAATACCATACCTCCCCCTCTTGCTTGACAGGTATTAGCGGAATTTTAGTCTCCCCTTAAAATGTACAAGGGACTCGTCTATTGCAATGTTCTTTTCGGGGATGTAAGCTTTTTTAAATTTGGTGCAAAAATAATCAAAGATTGGCCGGATTTTGAATAGGCGGTCATATGTGTGGTCATCACGGGGCGTGCACTGTGCATTATCATTATAATGCAAAAAATTCTGAATTATTTCAAAACGTGTCCGGGTCATTGCCATGCGGTATAATGGAGTGTTGTATAAAGTGTCCGCACTCCAGTATTGCCTAATCTCTGGCTTTTTTACTAAGCCCATATGTAGGACAAAGCCCCAAAATTCCATAATCTCTGCTGCCTCTATTGGTTTCCACCTAGCAAACGATGACATGGGGTTTTGGCCTAAAAATTGCTGGGTGTATAAATTTGTCTTGGTCACAATTAAATTAACAAAATCCTCAGAGAAAAAGAGCTTGAAATAGTCAATTTCTGCGAGGCCTAGAGTCTCAAATCGAATTCCTGAGCTACCTATGAATCCTGGAGTGTGAGGCTCATATTTATCAGGGGTGGGTTCCACATGGTATTACTCATTTGGGGGGTTGCCTCAGCTGATGTAAGGGGGCGCCTTTGCGGGGGTTCATCACTGGATGAGGAGGTCAAGAGGAATGGGGCAATTTCCTCTTCTCCCTCTCTGGCCGATTCAGTGCCAGAGGCCAGGATGGCGTATGCCTCTTCGGAAAAATAGACCCTTTGGGATGATTGGGACATTTTTATTAGGGGGGTATGTAGTGCTTCAACACATGTAATACTCAATTTATTTTTAGAGAGGTGGTTGTTTGTGCTTTTACACGTGTACATGAAATTTATAGGGGGAAAAAAAAAGGAAGAAAAGAAAAAGAAAAATTTAGGAGAAAAATGTATTGAACGTCCAATATAGAACTGTAAAAAAAAAAAAAATTGAGCTACAACTGTGTCACTACGCTATAAAAAAAATTTGTGACCTAACTTCAGTTAAAAAAAAAAAACAACGAATGTCAGTCACTAACGGACGCTAACTATAAGCTGTAAATGTACTCCAGAACTGTATAAAAAAATATAGCTATAACTTCTGCTATATATTTTTTTTTTAAAAACGGACGTCAGTAAACATACGCTACGCCCAAAAAAAACCTGCGTAAACAAATTACCACTGAGGCTGATTATAGACTCAGCACTCAGTGGCCGCAGGGCGCACGCAAAAAAAAAAGGCCAAAAAATATAAAACCTGCGCCAATAATTGAGAACAGATGCCGATCAGTGATGGTCACTGATCAGTGCTCAGCGGCCGCAGGGTGCACACAGGGAGACAGTGCAAAAATACAAAAAAAAGTCCTGTGCTAAAAATTGGCGGTCAGTGATGGCGGTCACTGATCTGCACTCAGCGGACGCAGGACGTAAAAAAGGGGAAGAGGGGGAGGGGTACAGGGATAAGACGTTTAGGGACAAAACAAGTGCTGCTGCTAAACAAAAAATAAAAAATAAAGGCAGATGTGAACAGCCCTTAAGCATTGTAAGCAGTGCAAACTATATAGCTTCCACAGCATAAGCAACATACAACAATCACAAGACATATCCTCTTGTAACTAGAACCAAACACATAGACCGGTACATGCACTGGGTGCCTACTAAGTTCACAAAGCAGATTTGGTTTGCCGTGATTATTCACAAAAACATTCGAATGCATCCTTAGAAGTTTCTTATAAATTCTTTCCGAACAGTAGCAGCTGATGTTTGCCTATACTAACAAATGTTTATCAGAAGGTATTATTCCTGACACAGGCCTCTGATATATTTATTCACTGATTTGCTGCCATTTACTATGACTATGATTGAATCACTATGCGGTGTCCTATGTGGTTTTTGATCTAGTTGATTAACATAGTATTTGTATTCCAGTTCAATATACAACTGTATGTCTACAGAAATTGCCAGAGTGACACATGGCCATGCTATCTTAAAAATCACAGAAATCTATCATGTTGCACTGGAATGCTGACTTTTTTTTTTATTACATGTGTGTGGCAATGAATAGGATGAATTTGAAGTGAATACATTGGAACATATACAACACATTTAATTTGCAAATAGGTTATAATCACCAATGATATCATCAATGTATTTTTAGTTGCAAGTCAGGCTGGTTATAAAAGAAGCTGTTACACCATTCAATATTACATTTCTGTTTGATCACAGAAAACAAAATATTTTACCATTGGAGTCTTTAAAAAATAAAATAAAAATAAAAAAAAATGTATAGAAATAATAATTCAATACATACGTAGGGAGCACCATAACAAGAATGTCTAGTATCTAACCACAGTAGTATTTGACATAGTTCGGTCCAGAATTATTTGGACAGTGACACAATCCTCATGATTTGGGCTCTGCGTGTCACCACATTGGATTTGAAATGAAACAACTGAGATGCAATTGAAGTGTAGACTTTCAGGTTTCAAGAGGCTCTGTCACCACATTATAAGTGCCCTATCCCCTACATAAGGAGATTGGCGCTATAATGTAGGTAACAGCAGCGCTTTTTAGTTAGAAAAATGATCTATTTTTACCACGTTATTAGCAATTTTAGCTTTATGCTAATTACTTTCTTAATGCCCAAGTGGGCGTGTTTTTACTTTAGACCAAGTGGGCGTTGTACAGAGGAGTATATGACACTGACCAAAGTAAAAACACGCCCACTTGGGCATTAAGAAACTAAGAAACGTGGTAAAAATAGACAGTTTTTCTAAATAAAAAGCACTGCTGTCACCTACATTACAGCACCCATCTCCTTATGTAGGAGATAGGGCACTTATAATGTGGGGACAGAGCCTCTTTAATTCAAGAGGTTGAACAAAAATATCCTGTGAAACGTTTAGGAGTTACAACCATTTTTCTACACAGCCTCCTCATTTCAGGGGCTCAAAAGTAATTGGACAAATTAACATTTCCATAAACAACTTTTTTTTTTTAATACTTTGTAGAGAATCTTTTGCAGGCAATGACTGCCTGAAGTCTGGATCCCATGGACATCACCAAACGCTGGGTTTCCCCCTTTGTGATGCTTTGCCAGGATTTACTGCAGCCGTCTTCAGTTGTTGCTTGTTTGTGGGTCTTTCTGCCTTAAAGAGGCTCTGTCACCAGATTTTGCAACCCCTATCTGCTATTGCAGCAGATAGGCGCTGCAATGTAGATTACAGTAACGTTTTTATTTTTAAAAAACGAGCATTTTTGGCCAAGTTATGACCATTTTTGTAATTATGCAAATGAGGCTTGCAAAAATCCAAGTGGGTGTGTTTAAAAGTAAAAGTCCAAGTGGGCGTGTATTAGGTGCGTACATCGGGGCGTTTTTAATACTTTTACTAGCTGGGCGCTGTGAAGAGAAGTAACATCCTCTTCTCTTCAGAACGCCCAGCTTGTGACAGTGCAGATCTGTGACGTCACTCACAGGTCCTGCATCGTGACGGCCACATCGGCACCAGAAGCTGCAGTTGATTCTGCAGCAGCATCAGCGTTTGCAGGTAAGATCGACTTACCTGCAAACGCTGATGCTGCTGCAGAATCAACTGTAGCCTCTGGTGCCGTCACGATGCAGGACCTGTGAGTGACGTCACAGATCTGCACTGTCACAAGCTGGGCGTTCTGAAGAGAAGAGGATGTTACTTCTCATCAGAGCGCCCAGCTAGTGAAAGTATTAAAAACGCCCCGATGTACGCACATAATACACGCCCACTTGGACTTTTACTTTTAAACACACCCACTTGGACTTTTGCAAGCCTCATTTGCATAACTACAAAAATGGTCATAACTTGGCCAAAAATGCTCGTTTTTTTAAAATAAAAACGTTACTGTAATCTACATTGCAGCGCCTATCTGCTGCAATAGCAGATAGGGGTTGCAAAATCTGGTGACAGAGCCTCTTTAAGTTTTGTCTTAACCCTTTCACGACCAAGGACGAAAATGAACGTCATGGTCGGCTGCTAGTTCCCGCACCAGGACGTTCATTTTCGTCAGTATTTAAAACTGTCACTCTGTGTAAACACAAAGTGACAGACCCGCGCTGACAGCTGTCCTAGACAGCTGACATATCAGTCTCGCCAGACAGCGCACCATCGCCGCTGCTTTCGGCAATTAACCCCTTAAATGCGGCGACGGATTGCCGTCGCCGCATTTAAGTGGTTTGAAGCACATCGGCAGCCCCCACGAAGTGATCGTGGGGGCTACCGATTCTTGTTGTGGCAATCGGAGGTCAGACAATGACCTCCGGGTTGCCATGTACGGAAGCCTCGGAGGAACAGCCTCCGGCCGGTCCTCCTCGGCTTCCTGTCAGAGTGACAGTCACATCACAATGACAGTTAGGAGTACATTACACTACGTGTGTAGTGTAAATGTACTCTAGCAGCGTTCAAAGCTGCAAGACTAAGAGTGATATAAACATGAACTGCTTTTTTTTCCTATAATTCCTTTTATTATAGAAAAAAATGAACACGTTAAAAAAAGTACACATATTTTGTATCACCGCGTTCGTAACGACCCCAACTATAAAACTAGAATGTTATTTTTCCCGCACGATGAACACCCCAAAAAAAATCAATAAAAAACTGCGACAGAATCACAATTTTTTTTGGTCACCACCGCTCCCTAAATAAAGAATAAAAAGTGATCAAAAAGTCGCATGTACCCAAAAATAGTACCAATAAAAACTTCTATCCGTCCCGCAAAAAACAAGCCCTTACACAGCTTTTTTGACTAAAAAAATAAAAAAATTATGTCTCTCAGAATATGGTGACAGAATTATTTTATTTTTTTTATAAATAAGTAATTTTATTGTGCAAACGCTAAAAAAAAGGACCAAACCTATATACATCTGGTATCGCCGTAACCGTACCAACCCGCAGAATAAAGTAAAAATGTCACTTATAACGTGCGGTGAGCGCCGCAAAAAGAAAACCTAAAAAACGGTGTCAGAATTCCTGTTTTTTGCTCAGGATTGCAAAAAAATTGAATAAAAGATTGTCCCGCAACAAATAAGCCCTCACACGGCTCCGGTGGTGAAAAAATAAAGTTCTGGCTTTCAGAATATAATGATGCAAAATGTGCAGAGTGTCCAAAAGTGGATAAGATCGGGCGCCATTTATCAGTGCGACACCGGGCACATATCTATGAAATATTATTTATTTACCCCATTATTATACCCTCTTATTATGTCCTGATGTACTCCGCACAGATTACACATACCCCTAAATTATAAACTGAAACACCAGCAAAACCCCAAACAGAACTACTGCCAAGCAAAATCTGCGCTCCAAAAGCAAAATGGCGTCCCTCCCCTCTGAGCCCTACAGCGTGCCCAAGCAGCAGTTTGCGCCCACACATATATGGCGTCGCCATACCCGAGAGAACCCGCTTAACGTTTTATGAGGTATTTGTCTTCTGTGGCACAAACTGGGCATAACATATTATGTACTAAAATGGCACATCAGTGCAAAATTGCAATATTCACTTTGATCCATCCGCTGTGCATTACCCCTTTGCGCACTATGACTTAATTGCCCGTCATGGTGCGGCGGTTGATGTATGGAGCCGGCTCACGTGCTGTGCCCGCTCCATACGCTGCGGGTGTCGGCTGTGTATTACAGCAGGCCCCCTCGGTACTAACGGACAGGTACAGCGATCGCTCTGTTACAGAAGCCTGTAAGAATAACAATATACTGCAATACATTAGTATTGCAGTGTATTGTACCAGTGATTGCTGGATCAAGTCCCCTAAGGGGATTGATTAATAAAATGTGTAGAAGAATTATAGTTAATAGTAGTGAGAATTTTTTTTTTTTTTAAAGTTAAAAAAACAAAACACCTTTTCGCATTTTTCTTCTAAAGTAATGTAAAAAAAATGAACAAAATTTGTATCGCTACGTCCGTAAAACTGCAGCACCTCCCGCAAGAAATAAGCCCTCACACCACTCTATTGATGGAAAAATAAAACAGTTATGGCTCTTGGAAAGCGGGGAGTGAAAATCTAAAATATGAAAGCAAAAAATGGATCAGTCCTGAAAGGGTTAATTCATTTCTAATGAAAAAACGTATGACCACATGTGGGGTATTTCCGTACTCGGGAGAAATTGCTTTATAAAAAATTTTTGTTTTTTCCCTCCTTTATCCCTTGTGAAAATTCAAAATTTTAGTGGAAAAAAATGTTGATATTAATTTTCGCGCCCTAATTCTAATAAACTCTGCAAAAGACCCGTGGGGTGTAAATGCTCACTATACCCCTAGAAAAATTCCTTGAAGGTTTTTCCAAAATGGGGTCAATATTGGGGGGTTTCGACTGTTTTGGTCCCTCCAGTGCATTGCAAATGCGACATGGCACCGAAAACCATTCCAGCAAAATCATAAATCCAAATGGCGCTCCTTCCCTTCTGAGCCCTGCTGTGGGTCCAAACAGCAGTTTATTACCACATATGTAATCGGGAGACATTGCTTTACAAATGTTGGGGTGCATTTTCTTCGTTATTCCTTGTAAATAATAAAAATTTCTATGTTGTTTCAGAAAAAAAGTACATTTTAATTTTTACAGACTAATTCCAATATATTTAGCGAAAAATCTGTGTGGTCAAAATGCTAACTATACCCCTAGATAAATACCTTAACGGGTCTAGTTTTCGAAATGGGGTCGTTTCTTGGGAGTTTCTATCGTTCTGGCAGCTCAAAGCTTCTCCAAATGTACAGTGGGGCCTAAAACATTTTCAAGCAAAATATGAGTCCTGAAAGCCTCCGGGTGCTCCCTTCCGTTGGGGCCCTGCCGTGTGTCCAGGCAGCGCATTAGGGCCACAATGTGGGTATTTTTGAAAACAGGAGAAACAGGGTGACCGATTTTGTGGTGCGTTTCTTCATTCTCATGTTCGCTTTACAAAGAAAAAGTGAAATAATATTTTTTTTCACCTGTTATGCATTAAATTTAGCAAAAAACAGTGGGGTCAAAATACTTACTATACCCCTAAATAAATACCTTATGGGGTCTAGTTTTCTAAATGGGGTCGTTTATGGGGAGTTTCTATCGTTCTGGCAGCTCAAAGCCTCTCCAAATGTACAGTGGGGCCTAAAACATTTTCAAGCAAAATAGGTAAATACCTTAAACGAACAGTGTCATCACAAAAAAAATTTTATATGATGTTAGTGCTTTATTAAAAACGTTTATATTTATTTGTGTGTTTGTGTTTTACTTTTTCTTATTTTTACACTTTTTCTTCCCTATGGGGCTGCCATTTTTTTTTCCATTTTTTCCATTTCTGTATGTGTCGATTAACGACACATACAGACATGGAATACGGCAGCCACAGTCCCATAGGGACTGCTGAACGGGTCCCATCCACTTCTGTGTACGCCGTCTGTGTGGGAACTGCGCATGCGCCGCTCCCACACAGTCCAATTTGAAATGCGCGCCGTCCGGCGCCATTTTCCTGTGGACCGGAAGTCGCGGCCGGACAGTAAGATTACTACTTCCGGTCGCGGCTTCCGGACTTGTGCACTTGGACCAGCGGCAGCAGACGGAGCGGACGGGCCGGAGGGAGCCGTGGCGGCAGGAGCAGGTAAGAGATTTCTATGTATGTTCGTGTTTGTGTGTGTTTACTACTGTATGTAAACCTACTACACTGTGTTAGCTCAAAAAATGGCGACACACAGTGTAGGAGGTTAGAGCGTTCAAACCCCTCGTTTATCCCGGCACTAGCCAGGATAAAGGAGGGGGGGATTCTCAGAGCTCACTAGAGCGAGTGCATTTTTCCCAATTTTGCTGCAAAAAGCAATGTGGTTGCTTTACCACATGCAATGCTGCAATTTTGGGAATAGCTCCATCTAGTGACCAGCAATGGGAAATATTATAAATTAGAATCTAATTTATAATATTTCCTGACTCGTGAAAAAAATAAAAAAAATTTGAACAATGTTTAATTAAAAAAAAAACAAAAAAAAACATGTTTTGCTGGCAACACATTCCCTTTAAGGGGTCTAGTTTTCTAAATGGGGTCATTTGTGGGGGTTTCCATCACTCTGAGACCTATGAGCCTCTGAAAACCTGGCTTGGTGCAGGAAAACAAAATGTACTTACAAATTTATTATTCAATTTGTAAGTCCTCTAAATTACTGAAAATGTATTTTATTTTTTCAAAAGTGCTGCGAAAATAGAGTAAAGAGATGGAAATATATATTTAATTAAAAAAATTGTACAGTATGTGTGCACATGTGACATATTGCAGTTAAAAATAGGGAAAAATTTTAATTTTTACAAAATTTCTTCCATTTTTCTATTTTTTAATTAATATCCGCAAATTGTATCAGTCTACTTTTACCACTAAAATAAAGTACATGTGACGAAAAAACTGTCAGAATTACTTGGATATTCAAAACTTTCACAGAGTTATTCTCTGATAAAGTCAGACATACCAGATTTGACAAATCTGGCTTGGTCATTAAGGTACAAACATGCCCGGTCATTAAGGGGTTAAGCAAGTGAAATGCATGCTCAATCGGGTTGAGATCTGGTGATTGACTCGGCCATTGCAGAATATTCCACTTCTTTGCCTCAAAAAACTCCTGGGTTGCTTTCGCAGTATGTTTTGGGGCATTGTCCATCTGGACTGTGAAGCGACTTATAATCAACCTTGCTGCATTTGGTTGAATGTCAGCAGAAAGTATATCCATGAACACTTCAGAATTCATCCGGCTGCTTCCGTCTTCAGTCACATCATCAATAAACACCAGTGACCCAGTGTCTTTGGTAGCCATGCATGCCCATGCCATCACACTGCCTCCACCATGTTTTACAGAGGATGTGGTGTGCTTTGGATCATGAGCCGTTCCAAGCCTTCTCCATACTTTCTTCCTCCCATCATTCTGGTACAGGTTGATCTTAGTTTCATCTATCCAAAGAATGCTGTTCCAGAACTGGGCGGCTTCTTTACATGTTGTTTGGCAAAGTCTAATCTGGCCTTTCTATTTTTGAGGCTGATTAATGGTTTGTACCTCTGTATTCGCTCTCATGAAGTCTTCTCTTTATGGTAGACTTAGATACTGATACACCAACTTCCAAAAGAGTGTTCTTTACTTGGGTAGATGTTGTGAAGTGGTTTTTCTTCACCATGGAAAGGATTCTGCGTTCATCCACCACTGTTGTCTTCCCTTCCGTGGATGTCCAGGCCTTTTGCAGTTCCCGAGATCACCAGTGCTCTTTTTTTTCAAGAATGTACCAAACTGTTGATTTGGCCACTCCTAACATTGGTGCTCTCTCTCTGATGAATTTCTTCTTTTTTTTTCAGCCTAACGATGGTCTGTTTCACTTGCATTGAGAGCTCCTTTAACCTCATGTTGTGGGTTCACAGCAACAGCTTCCAAATGCAAATGCTACACCTGGAATCAACTCTAGACCTTTTACCTGCTTAATTGATAAAGGATTCACAAGGGAATAGCCCATGCAGCCCATTAAATAGCTTTTGAGATAATTGTCCAATTACCTTTGGTCCCTTGAAAAAGAGGCAGCTACATATTAAAGAGCTGTGATTCCTAAACCCTTCCTCAAATTAGGATGTGGATACCCTCAAATTAAAGAGGAGAGTCTGCACTTTAACCCATTAAGGACGCAGCCACTTTTGGACCAAATGAAAGCCTAATTTTTTTAATCTGACATGTGTCACTCTATGTGGTAATAACTCCGGAATGCTTTTACCTATCCAAGCGATTCTGAGACTGTTTTCTCAAGACATATTGTACTTTATATTAGTGAAAAAGTTTGGTCGATAAATTCAATATTTTTTG
The DNA here is from genome assembly GCF_050947455.1 of Rhinoderma darwinii. Taxonomy (NCBI): domain Eukaryota; kingdom Metazoa; phylum Chordata; class Amphibia; order Anura; family Rhinodermatidae; genus Rhinoderma; species Rhinoderma darwinii. The sequence goes on along the minus strand of NC_134687.1, from coordinate 292,630,626 downwards.
TGAAAAACACCAAAATGAACAGAAAATTCGCAAAAATTAGCATTTTTCTAAATTCAAATGTATCTGCTTGTAAGACATATAGTAATACCACACAAAATAGTGACTAGTTAACATTTCCCATATGTTTACTTTATGGTTTGCATCATTTTTGAACATCCTTTTATTTTTCTAGGACGTTACAAGGCTTATAGGTTTAGCAGCAATTTCTCACATTTTCAAGAAAATTTCAAAAGGCTATTTTTTTAGGGAACAGTTCAGATCTGAAGTAGCTTTGAGGGCCTTATATATTAGGAACCCCCACAAATCACCCCATTTTAAAAACTGCACCCCTTAAAGTATTCAAAACAGCATTTAGAAAGTTTCTTAACCCTTTATGCATTTCACAGGAATTAAGGCACAGTGGAAGGGAAATATGCAAATTTCATATTTTTTTTGCAGAAATTCCATTTTAATCCATTTTTACTGTAATACTGAAGGTTTTTTACCAGAGAAACACAACTGAATATTTATTGCCCTGATTCTGCAGTTTTTAGAAATATCCCACATGTGGCCCTAGAGTGCTACACGCCTGAAACACCGGCCTCAGAAGCAAAAGGTGCAACTAGTGGATTTTTTGGCCTTCCTTTTAATTATATTTCAGGCACCATGTCAGCTTAGAAGAGGTCTTGTGGTGCAAAAACAAAGGAAACCCCCCAAAAGTGACTCCATTTGGGAAACTACACCCCTAGAGGAATTCATCTAGGGCTGTAGTGATCATTTTGACCACACAGGTATTTCATAGATTTTATTAGAATTGGGCAGTGAAAATGAAAAATTACATTATTTTCCAATAAGATGTAGCTTTACCTCAGAATTTTTTATTTTTTCAACAAATAAATGAGGAAAAGCATCCCAACATTTGTAAAGCAACTTCTCCAGAGTACGGAAATACCCCATATGTGGTAATAAACCACTGTATGAATGCACATCAGGGCTCAGAAGGGAAGGCACGCCATTTAGCTTTTGGAGTACAGTTTTTGCTGGATTAATTTCTCGGCACCATGTCGTATTTGTAAAGCTCCTAAAAGGTACCAGTACAGTGGTAACCCCCCAAACGTGACTCCATTTGGGAAACTACACCCCTAGAAGAATTCAACTAGGGGTGTAGTGAACATTTTGACCCCCCCCCAGGTGTTTCATAGATTTCATTAGAATTGGGCAGTAAAAATGAAAAATTACATTTTTTCCAATAAGATGTAGCATTAGTTCAAAATTTTTCATTTTCTCATCAAATAAAGGAGAAAAAGCACCGTAACATTTGTAAAGCAACTACTCCAGAGTACGGAAATACCCAACATGTGGTCATAAACTGCTATTTGGACACACAGCAAGGCTCTAAACAGAAGGAGCGCCATTTAGTATTTGGAGTGGAGATTTTACAAGATTCGTTTTTTGACACCATGTTGCATTGAGCTATAGTACCAGTACAGTGGTACTCCCGAAAAATTACCCCATTTTGGAAACTAGATCCCCCAAAGAATTTATCAAGGGGTGTGGTGAGCATTTTGACCGCACAAGTGTTTTGCAAAAATGAGTAAACAATAGATGTTGCAGATTGAAAATTGCCGGTTTCCACAGATATGCCATTTCAGTGCCCAAAGTGTTGTGCCCAGCTTGTACCACCGTAGACACACATCCCATAAATTGTTAAGCGGGTTCTCCAGAATACAGTAATACCCCATATGTGGTTATAAATTGCGGTTTGGGCACACTGCCAGGCTCAGCTGGACCATTTGGCTTTTGAAGCGCAGATTTTGCTTGGTGTTTTACTGGTATTTCAGCTTATAATGTGGGGGCAAATGTAAGCTGGGCAGAGTGCATCGGGGTATATACAAGCTGGGCGGAGTACATCATGGTATATGTAAACTGGACGGAGTACATCAGGTTATATGTAAGCTGGGCGGAGTACATCATGGTATATGTAAGCTGGACGGAGTACATCATGGTATATGTAAGCTGGACGGAGTACATCATGGTATATGTAAGCTGGACGAAGTACATCAGGGTATATGTAAGCTGGGCGGAGTGCATCCAGGGTATATGTAAACTGTGCGTAGTACATCGGGGTATATGTAAGCTGGGCGGAGTACATCAGGGTATATGTAAGCTGGGCGGAGTACATCAGGGTATATGTAAGTTGGGCGGAGTACATCAGGGTATATGTAAGCTGGGCGGAGTACATCAGGGTATATGTAAGCTGGGCGGAGTACATCAGGGTATATGTAAGCTGGGCGGAGTACATCAGGGTATATGTAAGCTGGGCGGAGTACATCAGGGTATATGTAAGCTGGGCGGAGTACATCAGGGTATATGTAAGCTGGGCGGAGTACATCAGGGTATATGTAAGCTGGGCGGAGTACATCAGGGTATATGTAAGCTGGGCGGAGTACATCAGGGTATATATAAACTGGGCAGAGTACATCAGGGCATATGTAAACTGGGCGGAGTACATCAGGGTATATGTAAACTGGGCGGAGTGCAACAGGTCATAATAGGATGATGTAATAATGGGGTGAATGAATAATCCATGGATTGGTGTGGTACGCTTTGAACCAATCCTTTATACACAGGCCGGGTTTATTGGGTATTATACAAAATATCTGCGCTCCAGTATTGGCTAATCTTTGACTTCTTCACTAGCCCTATAAGCCGCACAAGGCCCTAAAATTTCCTCATCTCCGCTGCATCTACAGGGTCCACCTGTGGGGTCCAGCAAATGACGATGTGGGGTATTTAGTGAAATTCTACTGGACCTAAAAAATTAGTCTGGGCCGTCATTTAGCATCATTGCGTTTTGAGTCATAACGTGTTATTTTTCCGGTGACGGAGCTGTGTGAGGGCGCGTTTTTTGTGGAACGAGCTGTAATTTTTATTGGTTCCATTTTGGAACTTTTTTTTTTAAACCAAATTGTTTTTTACTAGAAATGTTTACGGTGTTCACCGTGCGGTAAAAATAATCTGACTTTTATAGATCAGGCCGTTCAAAACGCGACGATACCTATTATGTATAGTTTTTTTCATGGTTTTCATTTTTTTCTAATAATAAAGGAGTTGATCAGGGAAACAGGGCGATTATTGTTTTTATTAGCTAAAACTTTTATTTATTTTTCTTTAACATTTTTTTTTTTTACTTCTTTCACTTTTTCTTTTACACTTACCTGATGACTTGAAGATCTGGTCTTCTAATCCCCGGTACAATACACTGCACTACTTATGTAGTGCAGTGTATTGTAACTGTCATTCATCAATTGACAGTCAGCATATTAGGTCCTGCCTCGGGCAGGACCTAATAAGCTTCCGTACCTGGGCAACCAGGAAGCCTAGCAACGGCTCCCTGGTTGCCATAGCAACCATCGCCACCCGCCATCCATCATAGTTGGGAGCGGTATTATGGAGCGGGCTCACTGGCTACGACCGCAACATAGGCTGTCAGCTGTATATTACATCTGACACCTTGCTATAACAGCCAGGATCGAAGAGAACTCCGATCCCCGTCGTTTAACCGCTTAGATGCCACAGTCAATGGTGACCATGGCATCTGTCATACCCATGTCTTATAAGTAATGTTTTTAATTGAAATTTACCTCAGAGCTCAACTGACCTGATGGCTTGTGTTTTTGCATTTCTAAGGCTTTTAATGTAAGCAATGAATCCAATTTAAGGTTATGTGAAACTTGAGTTGCATGAACCCTGATATAGAGTTTCTTTAAAAGGGGCGACTGTTTCATTAACAGCCAAAGTGCAGTTATTTGTAGAAGTCTCAGGCAAGTCAATAACGTCACCTGAGACTTGTGGATAAACGTGAGGGTGTGCAAAAGGTTTCTCGAATATCAGCCAATAGTGTTGTTTGACACTTGTGGAATACTTTGCTTGCACCCATAAAAAGGATTTGCTACAGAAGAACGGTTTGCTGATAAGGGAAAGGTATATGGCATCGAAATCATAAACGTTTTGCTGCCATTGTGATTGTCGGCACTGTATCTGGATACAACAGACAGGCTGGGTTCACACTACCTATTTTCAGGCGTAAACGAGGCGTATTATGCCTCGTTTTACGTCTGGAAACAGGGCTACAATACGTCGGCAAACATCTGCCCATTCATTTGAATGGGTTTGCCGACGTACTGTGCCGACGACCTGTCATTTACGCGTCGTCGTTTGACAGCTGTCAAACGACGACGCGTAAAATAACTGCCTCGGCAAAGAAGTGCAGGACACTTCTTGGCAACGTAATTTGAGCCGTTCTTCATTGAAGTCAATGAAGAGCAGCTCAAGATTTACGATCGTCAAAGACGCCTCGCATAATACGAGGAGGAGCTTTTACGTCTGAAACGACGCAGCTGTTTTCTCCTGAAAACAGTCTGTCTTTTCAGATGTAAAAGCCACTTCTCGTGTGCACATACCCTTAGGCTGGATTCACACGAGACGAATACTTTTGGCAGAGTTTCCTTAGCGTTACTTTAGCAAAACCAGTAACGTGTTTTGTGCAGATTTTGCTGCAAATTTTACGCCTTTCACATTAAAAAGGGCAGAAACGGACATTGAACATCCAGAACCGAATGTGCATTCTGCGGATTTGATGTTCAGTAGAATGTGGATGAGATTTGTCTAAATCTCATTTACATGGCTAGTACTGTAATCTGCTGTGGATTATGCTCGGTGTATATGCAGGGAAAATATGTATATACACAGACACATAACATAAAGGCCTGATGTATGCAGCTGTAAGGCAAAAGTTGCATACGTCCCCCACGGACTTACAGTATATATTTTTTTTTGTGGGATTACCCTGTACGGAGATGTGTATGCTTTTCAATACAGTGGAATAAAAAGGTATGCAGACACATATTGCTCGAACATATGCCAAAAGACACTCTTTGGCATACGTCGAGCCTATGGACATGTTCAGTGCATACATCAGGTGGTTTTTCACGCTTGTGTGAATATAGCCTAAAGAGGCTTACTGTGGCTTTATGCAAATGTTTTGGGGGTGCTGCACCTAGGAGTCAAGGTTGATAGGACACCTGTTCTGTATAAGCGTGGTGTTGGTGATAAACAGTGATTGGTTGCATTATTATTAAATACGTGATTGAAAAGCTCTTTACTACTCAAAGATTGTTGAAGTACTAGTATTTTCTTTGGTTTAGTAAACAAGTTTACTAGGGATTTAGAAGATGGACACCCAGCTATTAGCGGATCACAAGGCCGGCTTAATTTTCAGAAGGTCTTGCTATGGTTAGACAACTCTTAACCATATCGCTGCCAGGACAGTTAACACTTTAAAAAACACAAGTAAAACTTGAATTTAAAAAAAAATCCTATTATTCCCCCATATATTTTCTGAGCGTAATACTTTAAAATCATGCACACCGTCATGCAATTTTGTATCAAATATAAAGTTTTGTAAAAATTGGGGAAAAAAATTAATGATCTAGCTAAAAGTCTGGTCCATGCGAGGGAGGTGTTATAACTTGAAACAATGTTCCTGAAGGCTGTACAGGGTAAGACATGTCCGTAACCGGCAGTGATCTTTCTTCCTGATGTCACTTGCAGCTTTCCCCAAACCTTCCTAAGGCTGTGTTCACACTGAGTTTTTTTTGCAGGAGGAAAATTCCTCCTGCAAAAACTGCTCCAGTAGGTTTTTGCACAGTGGTTTGACAAAAACTTGTCAAAACACTCAAGGTTTTTTTTCCTCTTTCTGACTCATTGAAATGGGGTTTTGGAGGCGGAAACCGCCTCAAGATGGGTCATGACGCTTCTTTTTACTGCGACGCGTTTTTTTTTACTCGAGGTAAAAAAACTCGTCCAACTCCCATTGAAATCAATGGAAGGCATTTTCGGGCGGTTTTTGAGGGCCTTACAGAGACACAAAACCAAGAAAAACTTTTTATGCTGCTCCTCGACTTCAAACTACTGCTGCACCCCAAGTATTGCACCTAAAATTTTGTGCATTATTTCATTTGAAACCTAAAATTCCGGGCTTTAATGATACCATAGATGTAAGCAGTAGTCTAGTATTCTACTCCCGGCAAGCCTTTAATGGAAACTTGTCAGCTGTTTTAAGGCCTAAAAATGGAAGAGCATTGTAAACGTACCTTTTATCTTGGTCATGACCAAGAAACCAACTTTCGATTCCTCCCGTGCGGCGTCGTAAATGCCACACTCTGCTCTGAGTGACGGCTCTAGCGGCCAATCAGGAGATCGCCAATGCAGTCATTCAGACCAGACGGGCAGGAGCACTTGCACACCAGGTCCCGCCACAGTGGCATTTGCGATCCGCGCGCTTGGGGAATTAAACATCATTATCTCGGTCATACAACTTGCATGATCGAGAAAAAAATGCCGTTTTAAAATGCTCTTCCCTACCCTATATCACCCTTTCAGAGGTTTTGAGGCCTCAAAACTGCTGACAAGTTCCCTTTAAAGTCATGACATATTATTGGCCTTCATTTCTACTTTACTTACAGAAGAGAAAAAAATGTCAGGTGAAATATGCAAAGTAAACTTGCAATGAAATGTAACTTGTCTAACAGTAAGAATCACCTTAGAAAAGACTGAACTTTGCGAAAGTATTGGTGTTTTTCCTGTTTTGTTGAACTGCAACCTGGAATAAATTATCTTTATTTGTTTTTTATTGGGGGGGGGGGGTGTACTATCTGATTTACAAACTTACCTACCACTTTGAAGGTGCAAAATATTTTTTTACTGTGACAAACAATGCTTAAAGGAACAGTGTCCCGAAAAAAATTTTTTTTACATCAGTTTGAATTTAGTGCTTTATTAAAAACTTTTATATTTATTTGTGTGTTTGTGTTTTACTTTTTTTTATTTTTACACTTTTTCTTCTCTATGGGGGCTGCCATTTTTTTTCTCCATTTCTGTATGTGTCGATTAACGACACATACAGACATGGAGTACAGCAGCTACAGTCACATAGTGAATGCGAACGGGGCCCGTTCCATCCACTATGGTGTACGCCGTCTGTGTGGGAACGGCGCATGCGCCGCTCCCACACAGTCCAAGTTGAACTGTGCGCCGTCCGGCTCCATTTTCCTGTAGACCGGAAGTCGCGGCCGGACAGTAAGATTACTACTTCCGGTCGCGGCTTCCGGACTTGTGAACATGGAGCGGCGGTAGCAGACGGAGCGGATGGACCGGCGGCGACTGGAGCAGGTAAGTGATTTCTGTGTATGTAAGTGTTTTACTGTGTGTTTACTAGTGTATGTAAACCTACTACACTGTGTTAGCTCAAAAAATGGTGACACACAGTGTAGGAGGTTTGACCGTTCAATCCCCTCGTTTCTCCCGGCACTAGCCAGGATAAAGGAGGGGGGGATTCTGAGAGCTCACTAGAGCGAGTGAGTTTTCCCAAATTTTGCAGCATAAAGCAATGTGGTTGCTTTACCACATGCAATGCTGCAATTTTGGGAATTGCTCCATCTAGTGACCAGCACTGGGAAATATTATAAATTAGAATCTAATTTATAATATTTCCTGACTCGTGAAAAAAAATAAAAAAAAATTAGAACAATGTTTAATCACCTATACCCTAATTGTTTAACTAAAAAAAATATAAATTTTTTTCTAGCAACACATTCCCTTTAAGGAGGCTCTGTCACCAGTTTAATACTTCTCTATCTCCTACCTAATCTAATAAACGCTTTGTTGTAGATAACTACTGTGTTGTTTTTTTTTAAAAACAAATGTTATTATTGACAAAGTTCAGATCATTAAGATCCATGTTAATCTTTTCTAAATGCCTAACTGGGCTTCTTTTCCCGTTACTACTTGTACAGAAAAGTGTATGATGCCCAGCTTTAGTCACAGCACAGCCTGATCTCGCGATATCACGCTGTGACGTGACTTCCTTCCGCAGTTCCTTCACCGGAGCAACAGGAGAAAGACCAGACATCACCTCCAGCCGTGACAGGACGATTAGCTGGACATGAATGAAGAGAAGTGTATGATGCTGATTAGTCAGCGTCATATACTTTTCTTTACAACACCCACATAGTTAAATAAAAAGAACAAAAAACGCCCAGTTAGGCATTTGAAAAAAATTAGCAGAAATCAGCGGCAAAGGACCGCTGGCCGGCAAGAGTGGCGTGTCAGCTGTCGGCGACAGCTGACCTCCCGGTTCCAGGTGCACACTATCGCCGACAGTGTGCACCGGAAACAACTCAGTAACTATACGTCCTTGTGCGTGAAGTAACCTCCCGCAACTACGTATAGTTACTTACTCGTACGGGTAGGGGTTAAAAATCGACACAGTAGTTATCTACATCAAAACTTTATTAGATTAGGTAGGGGATAGAGAAGTATTAAACTGGTGACAGAGCCTATTTAAGACAAATAAAATAAAATAAAGAAATTGAATGTGCATAAGTTTTCACCCCCTGAAAGTCAATACTTTGTGGAGCCACCTTTTGCTGCAATTACAGATGTAAGTCTTTGGGGATAAATCTCTATTAGCTTAGCACATCCAAACACTGGGTTTTTTGCCCATCCTTCCAGGCAAAACTGCTCCAACTCCAAGTTAGATGGGTTGAGTCGGTGTACAGCAGTCTTCAAGTCACGCCACAGGTTCTCACTAGATTGATATCTGGGCTTTGACTAGGCCAATCCAGGACAATTTAACGTTTCCCCTTAAGCCCCTCCAGTGTAGCTTTAGAAGTATCTTCCTCCCAGTCTCTAATCTCTGGCAGAGGGATACTGGTTTTCCCTAATAATTGCCTGTATTTACGGACATTCATCTTTTCTTCAATCCTGACCAGTTTTCCAGTCCCTGCCGATGAAAAGTATCTCCACAGCATGGTGCCACCACCACCATGGTTCACTGTGGGAATGGTATTCTTGGGCTGATGGGAAGTGTTGGGTTTGCGCTACAGAAAGCTTCTCCCATGATAGACAAAAAAGTTCAATTTTAGTCTAGTCTTACCAGAGAATCTTCTTCCATGTGATGGAGAATCTGCCACATGCAGTTTGGCACACGCTTTTTCCAATAATTTTCGTTAAGCAAAGGCTTTTTTTCTGGCCACTCTTCCATAAACCCACCTCTGTGGAGTGTAACGATTATAATGGTCCTATGGACAGATACTTCCATCTCCACTGTGGATCTATTGTTGGTGTCTTTGTTGTATCTCTTATTAAACCCTTAAAGGAACAGTGTCACCCAAAAAAAAAAATTAATATCAGTTTGAGGTTAGTGTTTTATTAAAAACGTTTGTATTAATTTGTGTGTTATTTTTACACTTTTTCTTCCCTATGGGGGCTGCCATTTTTTAAAAATTTCTGTATGTGTCGATTAACGACACATACAGACATGGAATACGGCAGCTACAGTCCATAGGAGTCAATGAACGGGACCTGTCCCATTGACTTTGCACTATGGCTCTGTCCTGCGCAGACGCAGGTCAGAGTCAGACAGGGCAGAGCAGCTGTTTGCAGGGAGAGAGCAGGCGCCATCTTGAAGACCTGCTGCACTGCAGGTAAGATGTGTGTCTCTGAATGTCCCACTCTCTACCTCACAGACACCCGCTCTCATGACCCCCGATGGGCCCCCCCACCCGACGCCCCCCCTCCCCCGAAACAGCCCCACCTCCCTCCCTTGTGTGAAGGACACACGATGAAACTGTACTGGGAAAGCCCTGAACGGTAAATTTCTCTAGTTCTGCTGAGACTGTTTGGGGATGTGACTAATGAACCTCTAGTCTCAGCACAATTAGAGAGATTTACCGTTCAGGGGTCTGGGAAAGCTGGGTGACCACCATTACCCCTCCTACTGGAGTGTGAGAGGTTCATTAGTCACATCCCTAAACACTCCAGTAGGAGGGGTAATGGTGGTCACCCAGCTTTCCCAGACGCAGATATAACCAGGAAAGGGCTGGATGGACGGGCTGAGTGTGCGCAGGGTTTTTGGTAACCCCCTCTGTCATGTGATCGGACCTAGGTTACCGGTTCATCAGACGGGGTTCATGTGACTATAACTCTGTCCATAACAAGAGACAGTGCACTCAGGACAAGCCCTGCCCTCATGCCATAGTTGTGTGGTTCTGTCTGCGGTGATGGCGGTGGGTGGCTCTGACACCCACCTCCCCCGTCGGGTCATCTCAGGACAGAAGGGGTGTCCGGATTGGAGACAGCGCCGCACCTGTCCTCAGGTTGTGTCTGGTATTGCAGTTCACCTCCATTGAAGTGAATAGGACAGAGCTGTAATACCACACACGACCTGAGGACAGGTGCGGCGCCATGTTTTCCTGGACGACCCCTTTAAGACTTTTCCCGTGTGTGTGTGGCAGAGTGGAGTATGCACGGGCGCCGCTGATACTTCATAGCCGCTTATCAGCTGTTTTGAAGAATCAGCGGCGAGAAAACACACACACACACACAAAATCAAGTGTAATCAAGCGTTTTTTATGTGTTTTTTTTTGCACGTAAAATGTGCAAAAAAAAAAAAACATGTCAAATACACGGCGTGTGAACCGGTCAACTGAAAAGTCATTCACTTCACTTTCATCATTCTAAGGCTGGGTTCACACTACCTATTTTCAGGCGTAAACGAGGCGTTTTACGCCTCGAATTACGCCTGAAAAGACGGCTCCAATACGTCGGCAAACATCTGCCCATTCATTTGAATGGGTTTGCCGACGTACTGTGCCGACGACCTGTAATTTTACGCGTCGCTGTCAAAAGACGGCACGTAAAATAACAGCCTCGGCAAAGAAATGCAGGACACATATACATTATATGCAGGACACTTCTTGGGACGTAATTTGAGCCGTTTTTCATTGAATTCAATGAAGAACAGCTCCAAATTACGTCCGTAATTGACGCCTCGCAAAACGCGAGTACGAGCAATTACGTCTGAAATGACGGAGCTGTTTTCTCCTGAAAACAGCTCCGTCATTTCAGACGTAAATGCAGTTAGCGTGTGCACATACCCTAGGGGTATGTTCACACACAATGTTTTCAGCTGAAAAATCGGAAGCAGAACGCCTACAAGCATCTGCCCATTGGTTTCAATGGGAAATACGGCGTTCTGTTCCGACAGGGCGTTTTTTACGTGGTAGTTTTTGGAGCCGTTTTTCATTGACTTTATAGAAAAACAGCTCCAAAAACAACCGTTAAAAAACGCGAGTTAGATTAAAAAATGGCTGAAAATCAGTATCGGTTTTCCCTTTGTTTAGTAAGCGTGTGAACATACACTTAGCCTTTTGGTGTGTCCTATAACTTCTTCCAGCTGCAGAATCACACCCAATATGGCTGCCAGACACTGCTTAGCAATTTGAAGACACCTTTACCTGGCTTGTGAGAGGGGGGGGGTGAGGTTCCCTCCCACATTTACAGCAGCTGTGAGTCAGGTTGCTTTGCCTTATTCACCTTGCTGTAATTCTGGGAAGTGCTCCCCCTGGTGGCCAACATTGGAAAACATGTCAAATTATTATTTAATTTTTAATACTTTCCACCAAAAACGTAAAAAATCTAATAGAAATAAGTAACGACACTTAAAAAAAAAAGGTTTAATTTGCGACACATTCCCTTTAAGGACACAGCCAATTTTTTCAAATCTTACATGTCTTTTTATGTGGTAATAACTCTGGAAGGCTTTTATGTATCCAGCAATTCTGAGATTGTTTTCTCGTCACACAATGTACTTTACGTTAGTGGCAAAATTTAGTCTATATATTCAGTGCTTATTTGTGAAAAACACCAAAATTCTGAGAAAATTTAAAGACGGGGTAGGGAGACAGACAGGTGAGCCCTAAACTACCCGCCACTCAGTCCCTTCCTACTTGCAACGGCCCGTCCTAGGCGACGGCGTACAACTGGGCGACGGTCCCTACTCTCACTATGTGCACGTCAGACAGACAGACAAGGGTACAAAGAAGCTAAGGGAAAAGGGGTAGATGCCCACGGCAACACCGTGAGCTACAAGAGTAGTGAACGAGCCGAGTCAAACCAGGAGTGTACGAGGTACCAAACGCAGAGCAGGAGAGTAGTCAGTAAAGCCAGGGTCAATATGAAGAAGAGGACAAATAGTACAAGCAGCAGAGCCAGGAAACAGGCAGAATCACAGGCAAAGGAGAAGCAGGAAACGAAGGTATAAATAGACAGAGGGCGGGAGCTAGCTCCGTCTGGCCAGGCTGTGATAGGCTCTCCCACTCCCCAGCCTCCCAGCCTGAGTGGTAGAAGAAGGAGTCACTCTATCAGACTTAGGAGCAGACTGACTAACCACGGGCGTCGACACAGAAGCTGTGTCTGGCAGATCCTTTACAGAAAATTTGTAAAAATGTGAATTTTTCTAAATTTAAATGTATTAGCCTGTAAAACAGATCGTAATCAGAAACACAAAATAGTTACTAGTTAACATTTCCCATATGTCTACTTTATGTTTGCATCGTTTTTTGAACATCCTTTTATTTTTCTAGGATGTTACAAGGCTTAGAACTTTAGCAGCAATTTCTCACTTTCAAAAGGCTACTTTTTTTTTTTAGAGACCAGTTCAGTTCTGAAGTGGCGTTGAGGGCCTTATATATTAGAAATTCCCTATAAATCACCCCATTTTAAAAACTAGACCCCTCAAAGCATTCAAAACAGCATTCAGAAAGTTTCTTAACCCTTTAGGTGTTTCACAGGAAATAAAGCAAAGTAGAGGGGAAATTTACAATTTTCATATTTTGCCAAAAGTTATTGGCAATACATTTATTTCTTTAACACAAAGTTTTACCAGAGAAAAGCAACTCAATATTTATTGCCCAGATTCTGCAGTTTTTAGAAATATCCCACATGTGGCCCTAGTGTACTTATGGACTGAAGCACAGGCCTCAGAAGCAAAAGGAGCACCTAGAGGATTTTGGGGCCGCTTTTTTTTTCGAATATATTTTAGGCACCATGTCAGGTTTGAAGAGATCTTGTGGTGCCAAAACAGTGGAAACCCCCCAAAAGTGACCCCATTTTGGAAACTACACCCCTCAAGAAATTTATCTAGGGGTATAGTGAGTAGTTTGACCCCACAGTTTCTTTACTAAACTTATTGAAATGAGTCTGTAAAAATGAAACGCACCCCAAGGTTTGTAAAGCATCTTCTCACGATTACGGCAATGCCCCATATGTGGTAATAAACTGCTGTTTGGACCTACAGCAGGGCTCACAAGGGAAGGAGCACCATTTCAATTTTGGAAAGCAGATTTTGCTAGAATAGTTCTTGGTGCCATGTCACGTGCAACACCCTGGAGGGACCAAAACCGCAAAAAAAATAAAAAAATTACCCATTTTGCAAACTACACCCGTCAAGGAATGTTTCTAGGGGTATAGTTAGCATTTTGACCCCACAGTTTTTTGGCACAATTTAGTGGAATTGAAAAGCAATTTTTTTTCTAATATTATGTCGTTTTAGCTCATATTTTTTCATTTTTACAATAGATAAAGGAGAAAAAGCACCCCAACATTTCCAAAGCAAACTCTTCTGAGCACAGCAATACACCATATGTGGTAATAAACTGCGGTTTGGACACACGGCAGGGCTTAGAAAGGAAGGAGCGCCATTTGACTTTTGGAGCTCAAGTTTTGCTGGAATGGCAAAGCCACTGAAAATAGTACTAAACCCCCCAAAAGTGACCCCATTTGGGAAACTACACCCCTTAGGCAGTGAAAATGAAAATCTACATTCTTTCCACTAACATGTTGAATTTTTTTCATTTTCACAAGGAATAAAGGAGAAAAAGCACCCAAACAATTGTAAAGCAATTTCTCCCGAGTACGGCAATACCCCATAAGTGGTATTCTTCTGTTTGTCACACGGCAGGGCTCAGAATGGCAGGAGTGCTACTTGGCATGTAGATTTTGGTTGATTGTTTTTTTGGCGCCATGTCGCATTTGCAGAGCCCCTGAGGTACCAGTAAAGTAGAAACCTCTGAGAAGTGAGTCCATTTTGGAAACTATACCCCTCAGGGTAATTATCTAGGGGTGTAGTGAGCATTTTGATCCCGCAGGTGTTTCATAGATTGTATTAAAATGAGGCAGTGACATTTTTTTTCCAAAAATATGTAGTTTTGCGCCCAATTTTTTTTCCCACAAGGGGTAATAGGAGAAAAAACAAACACACAGTTTGTTACCCAATTTCTCCCGAGTACAACAATACCCCATGTGTGGCCCTAAATTGCTTTGGAAGGAAGCGCCATTTGGCTTTTAGAGCGCAGATTTTGCTAGACTGGCGTACAGGCGCCATGTCGCATTTGCAGAGGTCCCTTAGGTACCAGAGTAGAGCGTAAAACCCTGAGAAGTAACCTCATTTTGTAAACTACACCGCTCAAGGCATTTATGATTTGCCTGGACATATGACTGGGCTTAGGCGTGAAAGAGCAAATGCGCATATGAGGCCTATCTTGGTGATTTTCACAGCATTGGCCCACAATGGCAGGGCTCGCGGGTCAAATAGTAAAACAAACCCCCAAGTAGTGCCCCCTATTTTGGAAACTGCCCCCCTCAAGGCATTTTTTGTAAGGGGTGTAGTGAGCATTTTTTTTTTTTATTAGAAATGAATGCTCAGTGGCTGGTGCAAAGTAAAAATTTAAATTTCCCACAGGTATGCGCCATTTTAGTGCACAATATGTTGTGCCCAGTTCGTGCCACTGAAGACAAATACCTCTAACTTAAGCGGTTTCTCCCGGGTATGGCGATATATGTGGATGTAAACTGCTGTTTGGGTATGATGCAGGGCTCAGAAGGGAGGGAGCACCATTTGGCTTTTGGAGTGCAGATTTTGCTTAGTGGTACTTTTGTTTGGGGTTTTGCTGGTATTTCAGTTTATGATGTGGGGGCGTATGTAGGCTGGGCAGAGTACATCAGGGCATAAGAGGGTATAATAATGCGTTACATAAATAATTCAGATATGTGGCAGGGTCGCACTGATAAATGGTGCCCAATCTTATCCGCTTTTGGAACACTGCATTAGTTGGAGATGTGTGATGGCTCATTTGTTGCGGGATAATCTGTAGTTTTCACTGGTACCATTTTGGGGTACATGCGATTTTTTGATCACTTTTTATTTTATTTTTTGGCAAGCAAGGTGACCAAAAAACCAGCAATTCTGATCATGTTTTTTTATTCTTTTTTTTACGGCGTTCGCCATGCGCTAACATATGTATATATTTCTTGGTGATTTGCAGCGTCTGCACGATAAAATCACTTTTGTTTCAAATAATTTATTTTTTGTGTCATATTCTGAGAGCAATAACTTTTTATTTTTCTGGGCTGTAGTTTTTAATGGTATAATATTGGGGTACATGCAACTTTTAGATCCCTTCTTTTATTCTGTTTTTGGAGGGGTAGTGACCAAAAAAACAGCTTTTTTAATTTAATTTTTTTACAGTGTTCACCGTGCGGGTTAAATAGCGTGATATTTTTATAGTTCAGGTAGTTACGGACGTGGCGATACCACGTTTTTTTTTAAAATGTTTTCTTTTTTTTCCTATAATAAAAGATTTATTATGGGAAAAAAGGCTGTTATAGTTTTTTCTTTTTAACATGAAACTCTTATTTTTTTTCACTGTTTTACAACATTTTTAGTAACTTGTTTTAACTTTTTTTGTGTCCCACTAAGGGACTTGAAGGCATGAAGTCCTGATCGCTATTCTAATACACTGCACTCCCTACATAGAGCAGTGTATTAGAGCTGTCAGCTATTCACTTACAGCAAGCCTATTAGGCTTCGCCTCTGTTGGGGCCTAATAGGCTTCCGTACTAGGAAGCCATTGTTAGGCAACGGTTGCCATAGCAACCATCGGCACCTGATGGTTGCCAATAGAAACCATAGGGTGCGATCTAACCACCTAGATGCAGCTGTCGCTGCATCTAAGGGGTTAATCGGCCGGATCGGAGCCTAGCTCTGGTCCTGGCCGTTATAGCGGGGTGTCGGATAGCCGACAACCAGCGGTGATGGCGCTGGCTCAGCTGCTCATCACATACACATTCTCAAGGAGCTGTGATTGGTCAGTCTGCTGTGACTGACCAAACACAGCGAGCGCCAGCCGAGAACCGCTGTGATCGGTCCCCTGCTGTCTTACTCTGCCGATCAACTGTCAAACAGTTGATGGCACAGTTCTGTCATCCTGTCCTTTGACAAAGTGACCGTTTAGAGCCAGGACGCACCGGTACCTTAAAGCACTGCAATACAGGACATATCAGTGCGTCAAGGGGTTAATGCCCTCCGTGCCAGGTCTGAGTTTTTTGCGGGAGGAGCTGTAGTTTCTACTGCCTGTAAAAAAATTACGGAAATCTTGTGAAGATTTACTTCAGTGAAGATAAAACTGAAAACAAAATAATAAACAAATCTTGCTTATTCATTCGCTTGAGTGCTTGGGTTATGTTCTTGATGTAGTTTCTACTGGCACAGTTTAAAGTACCATATAATGCGCTGGGAAACTGAAAAAAGAATCTATGTGGGGTGGAATTGGAAAAAACGGATTCCTCCATTTTTAGGTTTAGTTTTTAAGTCTTTCACCGTGCGTCAAAAACAACAGTTTAACTTTATTCTGCTGGTCAATACGTTCACGGCGATATCAAATTTATATAGTTTCTTAATATTTTACTCCTTTTGCAAAGAAAAAACTATTTGTTAGAAAAAAAAGAAATAGTAATTTGCGTCACCACAACTAATGGTAACATAAGCAAGCCATAACGTTTGATTTTTTTTGGTCGATTGAGCGGTATGGGGGCTTATCTTTTTTGCGGCACGAGCCGTGGTTTTTATTGCTACCATTGTTTGGTACATAGGACTTTTTGATCACTTTTTATAAAAAAACAGCGATTCTGGTGTTTTATATTTTTTCTCATTACCGTGTTCAATGTCCGAATTAAATAATGCCATATTGTTATAGTTCTGACTTTTACGGATGCAGCGATACCAATTTTGTTTATTTTTTACATCACTTTAGAACTTTTAATTTTAACTTTTTCCACTACTAAAAACGTTAACGTTTTATTTACACATTTCATTAGTCCCCCTAGGGGACTTGAACCAGGGATCATTAGATCGCTGGTACAATACACTGTAATACTAATGTATTGCAGTGTATAATCATTTTTACAGGCTCATGCTAAGAGCTGCCGGAGGCAGGGCCTAACAGAGACAGAGTGAAGGCAGTCCTTCATTAGGCCCCTGGACTGCCATGCCAACCATTGACGACCCTCGATCGCGTTATGGGGCCGCCAATGAGCTGTCGGAGGGGGGCGCCCCCTCTATAACACCTCAGATGCTGCGGTCGCGATTGCCTGCAGCATTTGAGGGGTTGAAGAGACAGAAATAGAGCAAGCACTGTTCCTGGACGTTAGTCCCAGGTGTCAGCTGTAAAATACAGCTTACACACGCAGCGTATGGAGCACGCTCAGCCTTTGAGCCCGCTCCATATTTCTCGACGTGCCGGTACGTCATGGTGCGTCAAGGGGTTAAAGTTTAGGACAATTCTTCTTTCTTTTTAATAACTGAACCCTAATCTTTACTTGTCCACAACTTTTCAGGACTTTATGTTGCTTTCTTAGTGATGTTGTAGACTCAGCGGTCTTTCAGAACAGGTGTATTTATACTGACATCATGTGACGGATCATGTGACACTTTGATTGCACACAGGGGACCCTGTTCACTAATTATGTGACGTCTGAAGTTAATTGGTTTGACCAGAACTTATTTAGGGGTTTCATTGCAAAGGGGGTGAATACATATGCGCTCACAGCTTTTTATTTTTCATTCCACTGTAACCATTTGAACTATTTTGGTCACTTTCATGAAACAAAAATCTAATTTCAAATCTATTTTAATTCCAGGTTGTAATGCAACATAAAAGGAAAAACACCAAAGGGAGTGAATATTTTAATCAGGCACTGTATATTAAATATTCAAGAAACTTCTTATTGACAGGGTCTGTTCCACAGGACTGGCATATGGCAATAACAGTAGATATGCTGCAAGAATCGTTCAGCCAAAAGCCTTCTAATGTGTATGGTCACCTTTAACCTTTCAGCCATTGATGGGACAAAAGAATATATAAAAAAAATTAAATTGCTACTCCTAGTATTACTTCTTTAAGAAATAAGAACATTACGTTACTACATATTCAGAGCTGCAAGGAATTTAGAAACATTCCGGCCACTGACCTGTGAGTCCATTAGCTAACTACAAGAGGCCATTAAAATCTGTAGTCTCTTAAACCGTCATTTTTTCTTCTTTATTATCAGAATATTCCTGCAGCTAAAGGGGTCTACTGTGCTAATAACACTGATAAAAGGAGAACCTACTAAAGCAATCCTCTATTATATGTTCTTGGGTTTCCAGTCATTGGTATGAAGCCTTATTATTGAGCCACTTGGCCTTCTCCTGCATGCAAAAATCATGACAATGAAATCACTTCATGTGCTCGATAACCATTGATTTCATGTCTAGGCTGCAAGTACTTTTGCTTTGCATGACAAACAACAAAGGTGGTACAATTTCGCAACAACACTTTGTAGCTTTACAGCTTGGCCAGAAGCACCTTTGATGTGCATGAGATAAGAAAGCAAGAGATATTTCCTTTACATAGGCGTGTCTGCAAACTGTATTCACCTTTTACATAAAAATCAAAGATGTTTTGCAAAGATGGGCCCTTGATTGATATCAATAAGCGTCAAAGGATATTACATATAAATGTCATTATTCATTGCAAGCAGTACACATTTTCAATGTAATCATTCTCTCTTCACTGTGGAAGAATACACTGGATCCATCCTAGCTGTATGTGCAGCCACCACAAAGTGTACCAGACAGAAGAATTGTCAATCCACAACATCACTCCCTATATGAGATGTAACAAGATCTGGAGCAGCCAGGAGAGGCCGGGGATGGCTACAGATCTAGCCTGTTTCCAGCAGAGGCTGCTGAAGAAACACTAAACAAAATATTTCAATACTTGTTTGCTTGGTGCTTCTAACGAGCCAAAAACAAGAGCAAATACTAATTGTCATACAATAAAAAGGGGGGTGGGGATGACTACTTAAACCAGTTGACAGACACTCCCCTAACATTTTAGTTGAGTGCCTATTAAGCAAACCGCCACATCAAGTTCTGTAGAGACATTGAGCCTGCAGAGAATGGCCTTCAGCGTCCCTGCAAACTGCTACTTACCTCCATTAGGCTCTTATGCTGCCCTCTGGCTGTTAGTGGCATACGTGACGGCTGCCTGTAAGAGGCATCTGATACCCACTGTGTATTATCATAGTCTAACAGGAGTAGCCTTTGACCACTTCTGATGGAATAAAAGGAGTCGACTATGGTCAGTGATAGCCCAGCTCAATGCGATCAGCACAGAGCGTAGGCAGACAGCTAACCATAAAGTTAAAAAAAAATTAAAAAAAAAAACTTCAGTTGCCAGGGTAGATTTTTGTTTAGTCAGTTATTGTTCAAGCCTGTATTAGAGATAACATACATTTTAGGCAGTTGGGCAGCGCTGTGCAAAGGTTATACAAAAAAATAAACAGAAATTGCTCCAAGATGCACACATTACATGCAAATAAAAATCTATACAGCACACAACCATTCATTAAATAGGGTGCAGAAAACTTAAATATTGGAAAAACGATAGTTTATTAATATCACAAACAGAAAAACGAAATCATTCTGTGAAAAACAAGTTCCAACTTCAGAGGCAAAAACCACACTTGCCTTGTTTATTACACCTAACACTCGCAGCTTTTGAAGTGGTGAGAGAGATACTAGAGAGCTCCAGGTTTCAGTATGAGCAGATGGCAGGAGCTCAGTATCTTAATTCTGACACCTAGTGGTGGACAACAAAGCTAGAAAACGATACCAGTAAAAGGGGCCAGGACAATTTTATATGATCGGACCCACTAACTAAAAAAAACAAACAAAACAAAAAAAGCATAGGTGTGGGTGTGGTGGGGATTTTACACTTACTTTAGACATGTGGCTAAAATCTGCAAAACTTTCATTACTGCTGAAAGCACTGCTTCCAAAAGGATCCAGCGTCCCAAAAGGATCTGAAATAAGCAGCAAAAGTAATGGTGCTAGATATGGTCCACCCAATAAAATGGCACAACTGTAACTAGTTTGATCAAGAATCTTTTGGAAACAGTTTACACATTACTGTCAAATAGTTTTATGACATATTTAGAGAATATGCAGTTCTAAATGTATCCATCTAAAGGAGGACCCATAGGACTATACTCCTCCAAGTGAATAGTCTGGCTAAGCTTTGCCTCATTCTCCTACTGAAGGAAAGAAATCATACAAACATCATGTCATAGATACAATTTTACAACGGCACACCTGATATTGCACACCACAGTAAGGATATGTGACTGAGCGCACAAAGGTGTTTTATGAGAACTACTCCTGTCCATATGCCATATATATATATATTTATTTATTTTTTACTATTGTTATGTACTATTGCATTACTCTGACCGGTAGCTGCAGAATTTCTTATATCATCCTGTGCTGCGTTCCCAGTAATTTTTACCCCAAATGCTTGTTTTTTTTTTTTCGTTTTATTAAAAAGGCAGCAAGATACGCCATACGTGTACATACCCTAAGTTCAAATACAGCAGATTTGTTGCATAAACTTCTACGACTGAAAATCCAATACATACATCTGAATGGAGCCGTTTCTGTAGCATGTGCATGTTGCAAAACCAAATTAAGATGTATGGGACAGTCACAGAAACTTCTGCTAAAAATCTATCACTTATTTTTAGGTAAGAGCTGCTTACAAAGAGTTTAGACACAGCTTTAAACCAGGGGTCAGCAACCTGTGGCACCGGTGCCGCAGCCAGCATGTGGGACATGATTTGCTGGCACACTTCCCTCTCCCGGTGTCCAGCGCCGTTGTGTGCTTGGCGGCGCTGAACACAGGAGAGCGAGCAGTGCTTCATTGTGTTTGTTGATGCTGAACACTTGTCAAGCACACAATGCAGCACCGCTCTCTTCTGGTGATCAGCGCCGCAAGGAAGGAGTTCAGTAACCGCTCTGTAAAAGACATAGTTACCAAAATTTGTCAGTTTTCTCTCCTAGGCGCATCCCTCCCCAAGCTTGTGTTAAGTAGCCATGGTCTCTCCTATGTTCATGCCCCCAAGTTGGTGTTCAGTAGCCGCGGTCTCTCCTGTGCGCATCCCCCACAAGCTTGTGCTGAGTAGTAGCTCTCTCTCCTATTTGCAGTGTCTCCAAAACTGGTATTCAGTGGCCGTGGTCTCTCCTATATGCAGTGTCCCCAAAGCTAGTATTCAGTGGCCCACGGTCTCTCCTGTGTGCAGTTCCCCCTAGCTGGTGTTCAGTAGCCATGGTCTCTCCTAAGTAGCCCCCCAAAAATCTGGTGTTCAGTAGTCGCTCTCTTTCCTATATGCAGCGCCCACAAAACTGGTATTCATTGGCCGCGGAATCTCCTGCGTGTAGTTCCCCCGAGCTGGTGTTCAGTAGCCACGGGCTCTCCTATGTAGCCCACCAAATATAGCATTCAGTAGCCGCAGTCTTTCCTATGTGTGACCCCTCCCCCCAGTTGGTGTTCAGTAGTCTCGTATGAACCACAGATGAATCATCTTTGCAAAGTAAGTCAGGGACAAAAGTCACACTGAAACGTAAGTTTATTAACGGACTAATTGGTTTATGTCACATATGTGCTAACAGTTTAGCTTATATGAATTTCAGGTTTGCATGGCACACGGAGTACTTCATCGTTGTTTTTTTTATTTTTATCAGCACGCCATACTTAAAACGTTGCCTACCCGGCTGTAAACAGTCTATGCTCCCTATGCGAACGAGTGCCGGATACTATCTTTTTTTTTTTCTTCTTACGAATTATGCTCCCTCGCTGCTCTTTTCTCTGCTGGGGTACCTTATAGCCTCTCACAAGCAAAGTTTTAACATGGCTTGTATGAGGAAAGTGTAAGTACTATTTGCTGCTACCTTAATTTAACATCCTAACACCAAAAGTTATCAATGTACAACTCCTTTAAGAGTTTTCTAGGATATAGCATTAGGTGCATATCTTTGGGATAGACCAACAATATGTGATCGGTGGGAGTCTGTTCCCAGGGACCCCCACTGATCACTGCTGTATCAAACATCGAACCCTCCATGTTAATGTGGCAGTGTCTAGTACTGCAGCTCTGCCTACCTAAATGAATAGGGTTGAGCTGCATTACCAGACACATCTGCATGGACATGAATGGTGCTGTGTCAGGTACTACATCAATGTTCGAATTTAAAAAAAAACAACAAAAAAAACAACTTTAAAACCTATAAACACCTTTGGGGTATTTATAAAAAAATACATTTTAGCGATTAAAATCGCTTTTGTAAGTGTACTTTTATTAAAAAAATAAATCAATTATATATATATATATATATATAATTCGAAAAAAACATAGTTTCACTTTTTCAGATTCTATGTATCACAGTACATAGGTGCTGCATAAAGCCGTTCTGAGCCAAATCTGTTAGTGAGCTGGTCTGACGGCTCGGCTGAGAGCAGCTCCTGAGCGAATTTCCGAGCTCAGTTCCGAACAAGTCAAAGTGGATCACTGACCGATTCGGCTCAGAACAGCTTTCTGTAGCTTCTACGTACTGCACTGTGATACATAGAATCTGTAGACGTGAAACGGATTTTAATTTTTTTAAATAAAAAGTACATTACAAAAGTGATTTTAAATCACTAAAAAATGTAGTTCAATATAAAGAAAAAAAAAATAGCCTAAAGGTGTACATAGCCTTTGAGACGGGTCATAAATGGAAGATTTGTAGGAAAAATTGTGATAACGCCCTCAGTCCTACGTGAGGCATTTATTTTTCTATGTCTGCTCACCTGGTTCTTTCTTTGGCAGTGTTGAAGAGGAGAAAGGATCTCTGCTCTCAAAAGGATCAGACTGTTGTAGGAAAAAGATAAATCAAACCAATTTCTAAACATATGTTAACCCTTGTGTTGTCTTTGACAACTAATCACAAGATTAAAGCTGGTCCTGCAAACTAAAGCTGGTCGAACCGTCCAATTGTGGCTGAAACGGTCGGCAATTTTATGTGAATTGTGGTAGCCCCACAGTCCCCCAAGTTCTGCTTCTAAGGGAAAGAAAGATCAGGCAATGTGAATTTCAACATTCCCAAGCTTTTGTTCCCCTGGGAATAAACAGAATCCCCTCTTTCTATTGACATAAACATGCACATTCGGATGAGCCGAGCTTAAATTTTTAAGGGTAAAAGGGGAGGAATAAGTGTATCATGAGTACGGCTGGCTTAATTTCCACAACACATGAAAGTGGGATACTCACCGAATTATCACAAAAATGATAATTCTAGGCTTGGAAGATATAACTATTGTTCTGACCCTCGGAAGCGGGAACGCAAAATGCACATTGGGGCGCTGCATAGTGTGTGATCTATACAGCTGGGCACTATGGGTAATGTACCATATTTAATCATTTGACTTTGCACATTGTTAGATTAGGAGGTAGCGGTCTATATAGGATCACATTAGATATAGAAATTTGATGTGACCCTGCCTTCGTGCAAATGCTACCTACTGTGAGCACTTTATATACCATTGCGCAATTAATGCTTACTACATGCACTTTAGGTATACCTTTGATTCAATTATTTCATTATGTACCATATGGATGTAGCTTTTTGTGATTTTCTCTTGAATGCCTCACGTTTGTTAATTTTAATGAAGACAAGGCTTGAGCCTTTAATTTTAAACTGAATAGCATAGGACTCCGTTCTTTGTGTAGGTAAAATAATACTGGGGGTTTTCTACATATTATGTGGGGGGGGAGATGAGGACTTCATAAAATGGTCCAACCCAAATGCAGATTATTTGCCTTGCGAGTTACTTTTTGTTATATTGTTCTTAGCACGAACAGGCAACAAATATATTAGGCCATTTCTGAATGAACAATGCATTTCTTAGCTGGAATAAAACCATACCACACGGAGGTTTCTGTAAAATTACTCCCAACACTATTTTCTAGATAACGTTTGTAATGGTGAATAAACAGTTCAGTCATAAAATTAAAACAATTGACAGGTGAAGTAAATAACCTTGAGTATCTAACTACAATGGCGCCTGTCAAGGGAAGGGTCAGTTCTTTAAGTTGATGTGTTGGAAGCCGGAAAACTGGGCAAGTGTAAGAATCGAAGCAAATTTGGCGAGCACCAAGTTGTGATGGCTAGACGGGTCAGGGTATCTCCAAAACGACAGGTTTTCTGTGGAGTTCCCGGTGTGCAGTGGTTAGTACCAACTACAAGTGGCCCAAGGAAGGACTACCAGTGAACTAGTGGTAGAATTATGGGTGCCCAAGGCTCATTGATGCATGTAAAGAGCGACAGCTAGCCCGGTTGGTCTGATGCCACAGAAGAGCTACTGTAGCACAAATTGCTGAAAAAGTTACTGGTGGCTATGATAGAAAAATTTAAAAACACAGTTCGATGCTTTTGGGACTGCATAGCCACGGACCATTCTGACATGTTTACCGCCAAAAGCGCCAACAATGGGCATGGGAGTGTTAGAACTGGACCATGGAGCAATAGAAGAACGTGGCCTAGTCTGATAAATCCCATTTTCTGTTACATAATGTGGACAGCCAGATGCGTGTGCGCCATTTAGGCTCTGTTCACATCAGAAGCCACCGTCCAAGATTCAGTATTTTTTGCTGAAAAAAAATTGCGCCGCATGCAGCACTATTTTGTCCGGCAAAATGAAAGAAAACCAACTGAACCAATTAAAGTAAATGGGTTCCTTCGGGCACTGTTGCTTTCTGTCATGCGACGGATCCGGCGCGTTTGTCGTCCTATGACGGAGCAGAACAACGGAAAGCAGAACGCTGATGTGAACATAGCCATACTCAGGAAAGAGATGGCAGTAGGATGCACTATGGGAAGAATGCAAGCCGATGGAGGAAGTGTGATGCTTTGGGCAATGTTCTGCCGGAAAACCTTCAGTCTTGGCATTCATTTGGATGTCAATTTATAACATACCACCTACCTAAACATTGCTGCAGACCAAGTACAACATTGATGGCAAAAGGATTCCCTAATGGCAGCGGACTCTTTCAGCAGGTTAATGAGCCCTGCCACACTACAAAAATTGTTCAGGAATGGTTTGAAGAACATGGGTTGTGTTGGAAAAACAAGTCAAATCAATGGAGGCCCAACCTTGCAACTTAACGGACTTAAAGGGGTATTTCAATCTTAGAAAGTGACGGCATATTGCTAGGATATGCTATCATTTTATGATCGGTGTGGCTGACCCCCACTGATCGTAAGAATGAAGGGGCCGCAGCCCTGAGGCCTTCACTGTTTTTCCCTGCACAGCGATACCCCGGCCACCTGCTGTGCAGGGGATGCATAGCCCTAGTCAAGTGAAAGGCGCTGGCTGCAGTTCACTGCACAGTCAGGTGGCCGGGAACACCATTGTGGAAGGAAAACGTAGGAGGCGATGCAACGCTTAATCAGGGTTAAACCATCACATTAGGGATAAGCCATCCAATTATAAGATGGGAATAGCCCTTTAAAGGATTTGCTGCTAACGTCTTGGTCCAGATACCACAGGACACCTTCAGAGGTCTTGTAAAGTATTTGCCCCGATGGGTCATAGCTGTATTGGGGCACAAGGTAGGTCTACACAATATTAGGCAAATGGTTTTAATGTTATGGTTGAACAGTGTATATTCTATACTACAATAAAGATTGGCTTAACCCTTTCATTGGATGTAAATAATAAGTCCGGGAGTGTTGGAAAAACATTAACTAAATTGATTACTCATTTACTCATGCAGTTCAAGTTGTTTGTGCAGCAATAATAAAAGGATAGAATTCTAATGTTTGGAGAAAGAATTGCTCTTGATTTGCTGAGATGAAAGACAAAATCCTATTATTAGGTATGTATTAATAAGTACACTAACTACTGAATGCATTTAAATGGTTACCATATCTTACCTTTAAAGGCAATGTCATCGAATGGACGTTATTCTTAGTGAAGGGGTCAGTAGAAAAAGGGTCACCTTTACTGGGCTTCTGGAAAGGGTCATCTGAAGCAGGAGCATGAAATGGGTCGCTTTCCTTAAAAGGATCATCACCAAAAGGATCTGAAAAACAGTTTGTGATTGTTTAATTTTCCATAATCCATTCAACTCATAAGGTTATGAAAAGAGCCTTAAAGAATGCACTTACTACTCTTGAAGGGGTCCGCTCCTTTAAATGGATCAGAAGTGAAGGGATCCTCAGCTTGGAATGGATCTGAATAAATGTTCTGATTGTTGTTACTGTTGAACAAAAGAGCTTTGTTCTTGAATGGATCATCCTATCAAACAGAAACACAATTAACGGTTAGGATGAAATACACTAAAGCTGTAATCAATGTGGAACCATCTGTTAATGTTGCAAATATATTAATACCTCAAATGTATCAATATTAGAGATAAGGTGCCTAATTCACAATAAAATACGAAGGTAAAAGGAATTGGCAAAGATGGAGCACGTAAATGCATAATTAGGATGATTTTTTTTTTATGAATAATAATTCAAAAGTATTTACGTTTTCTGAACTTCATAGAGACTGGCAACAAACTGTGTAAAAACATAAAATCAATCAAACCCCAATACGGTTTATTCAATCCAAGTGGATTTATGGTATTTAGTAAACAGTGATAAATGTCTAATCACTGGCAGACCCACTGCTGGGACCCCCACCGATCTTTAGAACGGGGGTCCCGAGCTCCTGTTCCTCCTCACTGCACGACCATAGTTAGGAGAACTTTAAAGGGAGTGGAGATTGAGAATGGACCCTACTGCTCCCTTTAACATCTGATGGTAACCGCCAAGCACTGTACTCCATTGTTCCGGTCTGTTCAATAGACTTTGAATGTAGCGCACCGCTTATGCTCAACCGCCACTCTATTCTTCACACTGCAGTCATGCATCTAGACCCCGCTCTATTGATCAGTTGGGACCCCCAGCAGTCAGACATCTATCACCTATCCTGTGGATTGGTGTTAAATGTTCACCTTGGCACAACCCCTTTAATGCAACAGCACTCAAATTTTTACTCCTTATCTCAAGAATCAACCACCTTAAAGAGTAAGGCCACATTCCCCCAAAAATCTACGGGAGAATTGCGGTCCCATTCATTCATTCCTATGGGCCCATGCACACGACTGTGGTTTTCACGGTCCGTGCATAGCCCAGGAGCCTGGACCGCAAAAAGAACGGACATGTCTTATTACGGCCGTGTTCTGCGGTCCAGGCTCATAGGAAATAAATGTGCATGGCCTGCGATTTGCGGGCGGCTCACGGGTGTCACTCCGGGGCCGGCGGACCTGAAAATCACGGCCGTGCACATGGCTACGGTTGTGTGCATGAGGCCTAACGGTTTACATTTTTTTGTCCCCGTAAATCAAAAGTAGAAGCGAAGATAAGAAACTTTGTAATATATCTTATTAGACTTAGTTTACGTCATTTACTGTACGACTGCGCTATTCTGTCAAAACGACGGAACCCTTAAACAATGGTGACAAACGGAAACCATTTGCAACGGATCCGTCACCATTGAAATCAATGGTGATGCAAAAGGAAACCCATGGTTTCCGTTTTTTCAGTCTGGATTCCGTTCATGGGTTCCCGACTGAAAGGTCAGACGGAACGCATGAACGGAGTCCCAACAAAGATTTGAACGAAGCCTTAGAGAAAAATGCCTCTTTCTACACTACATCAGACTTCTCTCCTCCTTCCTGTCCCAATCATTCACTCTGAATTCACTGGTAAAATTAGTCTTCAGTGAGACAGAGATAAAGATGGATTATCAGTTCACTGAGAGATCAGGTTACAGCTGCTGCCAATAGAAGTCTATGGAGAGGGCAGAATGGAGCAGCTGCAGAAAGAGCCACAGACACACAGAGATGCTGCTGTAGCTTCTAGTAAGTGTTTTAACTCACTCCAGTGCTGGATTCACAGTTACCCTGCTCATTATTGCTGTATATTATCCCCCATGTTGCTGCTTCTCTTAGCATATCTAGTGATACATATATATACCCAAATATTTAAAAACCTTCACCACCGGTAAATTACAATATGTTGGAAGCAAGTCTGAGTCCCAAAGAGCCATTAGGGCCGATTTGCTCCAGTTATATGGAGTCTTGAGAATGAGGCAAACTCATCTAAAAGGTGGACAGCCTTTTGTGAGGATGTGTCCGGGTCGGCCATGAAAAAACGTCCTGATATATGTGTACTGTCTCAACTGAAGAGCCAAAGGCTCAATCACCAAAGCAAACAGTAATGGCGAAAGTGGACATCCTTGTCGGGTAAACCCTTTCTAAATGAAAAAAAGCAGAACACTGAACATTAATCAATAGATTGACCCTAGGTTTTTCTTTTTATAAATAGTAAAGACCCATTTGATAAACTGGGAGCCAAAGCCAAATTTATTCAGCACTGTAAGAACATACAGTATGGCCATTCCACGTAAGCCTTGGCCGCATCCTACAAGAACCTCCAACCTGAGAGATAATCTACACACTACGGATATTATCTGTGGTACTCTTGTACGGCATGAAGCCAGATTGGTCTGATTAAAATATGTTAAGAATGGCAGAATTAAAGCTGTTAAATAGAAATTGGTCAATATTTTATAATCCACATTTATTAAGGAAGGATTTTTATCAGATTTTAGGAGTACCACGATAGTAACGTCATAGACAGAGTTGGAGTTGTAGTTGGAGCCGGAAGCAGATGGGCAGATGGCTCTAACCACTCAATAGCAGAAGTTCTGCAGAACTGCAGCTCTGCTCTTATTCACTTGAATAGGAGCAGAGCTGCAGTTCTGCAGCTCAGTCGCTATTCCATGACTGGAGCCATCTGCTTCCAGCTCCAGCTTCTGCATAACGTTCAAAAGCGCCCGGAGGCAGCCGTAGCCGCTGATCGATGCGGGGTCCAGGTGTCGGACCCGCACCGATCATATACGGATGACATGGAATTTGCCTGACTGATTACCCAGTTCAAAATAGGATTGTTTGGAATAGAACAATTTCCTCTGGGCATTTTTATGCAAGAGCATCAAATATTGATGACCTGAACGTAGCCAGGCCTGCTTGTTGGTGTCAGTGGGGTCGGTTATAAACTCCCTTTCTCTGTTAGCACACTTATGGGCCAACCTCTTCTCACGTCCAGCAGATTCCCTCTTAATGAAGAAAACAGTATAATGGCGGCATCCACGTAAATACGACCTTAAAGGTTCTCCCAGAGCAAAAGGGGACTAGCTGTAGCACACTTGAGCTCCAAAAAGGTCTGTAATTGGTCAGGAATTCCTTCTGTCCAATGAGTTGAAGCCAAAAGGGCTACACCCTCCAACCTGATCTACAATCAACCCCAGGCATCTGCAATTCTAAGCACAATGGGGAGTGATCTACCAACCCCACTGACAGCGTAGTGGATGTCTGTAACTGCTACTCATTCAGGTGTATTCCCAAAAGCATAGTCCATACAAGACAAGGCTCCCCTACCTGGTGAGTAACACGAGTATTGACTATCTGAGGGATATAGGCACTTCCCCAGATCTACCCACCCAGTCTCCTCCAGAAACCTTTTCAAGACAGTGTCGTACAAGGGAACACTTCTAGTACTCAGGGACACCTGCAGTATATCCAATAATGGGTCTAAGACCATATTGCAGTCCCCCATTAACACCACCTTGGCAGCAAGATATTCAACTGAAAAAATAGCAGCCTGGTGTTGTATAGACATGCCAGCCACGAGGGGTATGTACAGTCCCAGTAAAACGTAAGGAATACAGTTGTTACATGAACAAACACATAGTGACCGTCAGGGTCAGAGGAAACTTGAGTCACCGCCCACCTCAAGCTTTTATGAACTAGTAAGGACACTTCCCTAGAGTAAGAGGTATAGGTGGAATGTCAGGACCACTGGACTCGGGGCTTGCACAGAAATGTAACCGTATCAGGGATTTAGTGGGTTGCTTGCAGGTACGCAATATGTGGTGATAGTTGTATAAGATGAGAGAAAACAGTTTTTCTCTTTCTAGAAGTGAAATATAATATTACATGTGCATTGAACTGTGAAACTAACAAACATGAGTATAATCATAAATCATATAACTGTTATAGTAACTCGTAGCAAGGTGTTGGGGTTGCTTGTGAAGTTGCCCCACAAGTGAAAGACCGCTCTCTTGTGACGTATTTTAGTTGAAAAAAATATATATGTAATTACAAGTACAAATAGCCTCGCCATTAAGTACCTACGAACAATGCTAGCATCAATTCATACAGTGTAGCATTTTACATCAGACATCAATCTTACCCCTGTACGATAACAATAAGGGAATATAGAATATGATCCATCTATCAAATAATTGCAGAAGCAGTGTATCGTCCTCCAGAGTGTAAATAACAGAAGACCTGAACAATCGACATTAGGGATTAAGCTCACCTCTGAAGAAAACTAAATGAAGATGCAGACTAGAAGGCAAAGCAACAAGACCCTGCAGAGTCTGGAAAAGAGGGCCTCAGGAAACATGACTTTGAGCCTATGATTCCAGAAATTAGGACGGGTTTGTGCCTTCTCCTCGTTCCGGAAAATCCAGGTTCCGAATATTAGTGCGGCGAAGTCTGTTTTTCAGATCATCGCATTTCTGGTGCCATAGGTCAACTTTCTTTTCTAGACTAGACACCTGTTCCGGCAGAGGAGCCACAACACCTTGCAGTGATAAAATGCGGGTCTCAACCTCCTTGTATATATAGTATAGTATAGTATATATCAAGTATCTGACATGTTATTGCTGTTGTAACCATACTTGTTGTAATAAGTTAAAGAGGCTCTGTCCCCACATTATAAGTGCCCTATCCCCTACATAAGGAGATGGGCGCTATAATGTTGATTACAGCAGTGCTTTTTATTTAGAAAAACGATCTATTTTTACCACGTTATTAGCGATTGTAGCTTTATACAAAATTACTTTCTTAATGCCCAACTGGGCGTGTTTTTACTATCGACGAAGTGGGAGTTGTACAGAGGAGTGTATGACGCTGACCAATCAGCGTCATGCACTTCTCTTCATTCATTTAGTCAGTGCATAGTGACACTGCGTTGTTTACTATGTGATGTCTTATACTGACACATTAAACGCTACTGAAGTGTTTAGACAGTGAATAGACATTCCTTCCAGCCAGGACGTGATGTCTATTCCCAATCCCGACACTTCGGTAAAGTTTCTGTGGTACTTACAACAGAGCAGGCGTAATCTAGCTGTAACCTGTAATTTACAGTGTGATCTCGCGAGATTACGCTTGCTCTGTTGTAAGTACCACAGAAACGTTACGGAAGTGTTACCTAATCAACCCTTTTTATGGTCAAGGTCTTCAATAGCTAAATGACAGCAAAACTTTACCTTTTGGAATCCCAAATTCATATAATGATTTTTTTTTCCTTTATTCAGTCAAATCAGCCAGATATAATTTTTTGTTTATCCTTTTTGTGGCACAGATGAACTTTTATACAATACCAAAACAAACTTAATTCTTCAAGTTTTACATACAGGAAAAATGGACAGAAATTTGGAAAAATGTAAATCCCCCCCTCCTCCCAATTTTTAAAATGACAGAGTTAATATATTACAACTTAATCAGCCTTTTCTATATAACATTACTAGATTTGTGTACCTTGCCAATATATATTGTCCTTATAACACTAAAGAACATGGTATCCCAGGTGGGCTCTAATGTCTCCCTTGCCTTGTTTTACACCTGTTTTATAGATCATCAGTAAGATCTTTGCTGTTGGCATTTGAGAAGATAGGGTGGGGCTGAGTAGACAAAAATGAGTGAAAATTAATATTGTTTTTGTGATATGGATGCATTATTTATTTAAAATGTTTCATTCTATATCTAACTTTTTCCTTTTTTTTTTTACTTAGAGGACTGTCATCATTGCCCTCACTGAGGGCAGCATTAAGTAGTGACATACACGCTGCTGGGCACAAGATTAATATTGTGTTCTCAGCATCCCCCCTGCCCAAGTTTTATTTCTAGTTTCCTGCACTAATTTTCAAGATATAGTTCACATTAAACACTGTATTTAGAACTTGCGACAGGGAGCTCATCTATACTGTAAGCGTGATGAAGCATAGTACAAAGCCAAATAAAAAACTACAGTGGGCCTTTCCCTTCTTTACTTGTGTAAACGTAGATGTCAGTGCATGTGATTTTATCTTTTATTTCAGCCATATTTCAGAATGTGTATGTTATCATTTTATTTTAAATAGATATTACGTAGGTATTGGTAATGAAAAAGACAACAACATTTCGCGTCATTTACGACATATAGAGTGAAGATCTGTTAGGATCTGAAAATAATCCACTACTTGGAATAAAAAAAGAGCGTACAAACGTGAGCCATTAATCTATGGCCAAATCATTACAAAATGTTGGTTACCAAGAACCGCTTCTTTAGGGCCTGAACCAGTTCTGTTTTCTCACCGCTGCTGTGGAAAGCTCCAGTCTCTCTTTTGGAGAATAGGCCTCAACATCTGATAAGTTGTTCAGACTTCCCCCATGATCTCCGTTGAGTGCATTGTTGTATTGCTCAATAGTTTTGTTCATTTCATGCTGACTCTCCTGAAGCTGTGACAATTTACTTCGAGCCTGGAAAAAGGAATTTAAGAACATATTAATGCATATACCCTAGAGAGAGAGAACATTTCATGTAACCAAGAGGGTATCTAGTTCAAAAAGCTGTGTGTTATATAAATAATAGCAACCATGTAGATGGTTGGAGAGTTTTTATGACTAATAGAAATTAAGCAGTTAGAGTCGGCAATTCTTTATGATGGGGTATTGTTTGAGTCTGGATTCCCCCTCCCTCTATTATGACCTAAATCAAAATCACGATTAACCCCTTCAGGACTGAGCCTGTTTTGGCCTTGAGGACGAAGCAGATTTTTTCAAATCTGACATGTGTCACTTTATGTGGAAATAACTTTGGAATGCTTTTATGTATCCAAGTGATTCTGAGATTGTTTTCTCATGACATTTTGTAAGTAAAAAAATTTACTCGATAAATTCAATATTTATGTTTGCATTTATGTTTGCATTTTTCTAAATTTAAATGCATCTGCTTGTAAGACAGATAGTAATACCACATACAATTTGAGTAATTCCACATGTAATCAAGGGGCTGGGAGAGCACAGAAAGCTGGAACAGGGTTTAGGGAGCCCCGTTCTAGAGATAGGTGCGGGTCCCAGAGGTGGGACCTGAATCTGACATATCCACAGGATATGTCATAAATGTCTTTCGTAGAAAAACCCCTATAAATGCCACAGGGGACCGAAAGTCACCCAAAGCGCTACATGAGAAGCCTGGACTTCCGGGTCCTGTGTTCGGCTTATCTGTTCCGCAGCTCCATAGAGATCAATGGAGAGCCGCTCTCGCATGCGCAGAAGAATCCCATTGATCTCTATGAAGCTGCCGGACACAGAACATGGAAGTCAAAGCTTCTCATGCAGCGCTCTTGGCGACTTTCAGTCCCCGTTCTCCTTATCGATCGCACATGTATCCCCTATCCTGTGGATAGGAGATACATGTGTTTTATGGCACAAGCCCTTTAAACAGCCAGGGACAAAAAAATAGCTGTTCCTGGCTGTTAGAGCAGCGTGTCCACTGTAAAACACAGCTGATACCTGCAGTGTATGGCCCGCTCTATACATCATCCCCCCCCCCCCCCACGCTCCATGATGTGCCGTCACGTCATGGGTCGGGAAGGGGTTAAGTAATGAAGCGGTCAGGGGGCGTGGCGATGCCGGGTCCCTTGACTGCGAGCTATAAGACGTAGGGACTTTTTAGCAAGATTCATTCTTGCTAAAAACCGTCTTATAGTCCGAAACATACAGTACATTGTTTCTACGTTCATTTGCAGAGTTTGACAAAGGCCGGATTGTGGCCGAAATGTTACCTTTTCTCTTAAATTGCCTTCTTCAAATAAATCATCTTTTGCATATTTCATCGAAAGGAGTGTTTGAATTTATCTTTCTAATTACAAGGCTTAGAACTTTAGCAGCAATTTCTCATATTTTCAAGAAAATTCCAAAAGGCGATTTTTACCGGGACAAGTTCAATTTTGAAGTGGCTTTTAGGGCCTTATATATTTTAAAATTGCACCCCTCAAAATATCAAAAAAAGCATTCAGAAAGTGTTTTTAACCCTTTAGGCGTTTCTCAGGAATTAAAGCAAAGTAGGGGTGAAATTTACAAATATCTTTTTTTTTGTTGCCAAAATTAATTTGTAATACATTTTTTTTCTGTACCACAGAAGGTTTTACCCGAGAAATGCAACTCAATATTTATTGCCCAGATTCTGCAGTTTTTAGAAATGTCCCACATGTGGCTCTAGTGTGATAATGGACTGAAATACCGGCCTCAGAAGCAAAGAAGCACCTAGTGGATTTTGGGCCTCCTTTTTAAAAGAATATATTTTAGGCACCATGTCAGGTTTGAAGCAGTCTTGTGGTGCCAAAACATATAAAAAAACAAAAGTGACCCTATTTTGTAGACTACACCCCTCAAGGCATTATTCTAGGGATATAGTTAGCATTTTGACCCCACAGTTTTTTTGCTGAATTTCGTGGAATTAGGCAGTGAAAATTAAAATCTATGAAAAAACATAGAACTGTTTAATTTTTACAATGAATAAAGGAGAAAAATCACCCCAAATTTGTAAAGCAATTTGTCCAGATTACAGCAATACGCCATATGTGGTAATAAACGGTTTTGGACCCACGGCAGTACTCAGAAGGGAAGGAACAATATTTGGCTTTTGGAGCTCAAATTTAGCTGGAATGGTTTTCGTGTGTCATGTCGCATTTTGCAAAGCCCCTGAGGTACCAAAACAGTGGAAACACCCCAAAACTGACCCCATTTGGGAAACTACGCCACTTAAGGAATCTATCTAGGTGTTAAGGCATTTAGACCCCACAGGTCTTTTGCAGAATTTATTAGAATTAGGCCGTGAAAATGAATATCAACAATTTTTCCACAAAAATGTTGCATTTTTCAAAAGATATAAGAGAAAAAGCACCCCAACATTTGTAAAGCAATTTCTCCAAAGTACGGCAATACCTCACATGGTCATAAATGCTTTTTCAGTAGAAATTAATGAAACCTTTCAGGAGTGATCCATTTTTTGCTTTTACATTTTAGTTTTTCCCTCCCCGCTTTCCTAGAGCCATAAAGTTTTTTATTTTCTGTCAGAGTGGTGTGAGGGCTTATTTTTTGCGGGAGGAGTTGTAGTTTCTAGTGACACAATTTAAAGAGGCTCTGTCACCAGATTTTGCAACCCCTATCTGCTATTGCAGCAGATAGGCGCTGCAATGTAGATTACAGTAACGTTTTTATTTTTAAAAAACGAGCATTTTTGGCCAAGTTATGACCATTTTTGTAGTTATGCAAATGAGGCTTGCAAAAGTCCAAGTGGGTGTGTTTAAAAGTACAAGTCCAAGTGGGCGTGTATTATGTGCGTACATCGGGGCGTTTTTAATACTTTTACTAGCTGGGCGCTCTGAAGAGAAGTAACATCCTCTTCTCTTCAGAACGCCCAGCTTCTGACAGTGCAGATCTGTGACGTCACTCACAGGTCCTGCATCGTGACGGCCACATCGGCACCAGAGGCTACAGTTGATTCTGCAGCAGCATCAGCGTTTGCAGGTAAGTAGCTACATCGATTTACCTGCAAACGCCGATGCTGCTGCAGAATCAACTGTAGCCTCTGGTGCCGATGTGTCCGACACGATGCAGGACCTGTGAGTGACGTCACAGATCTGCACTGCCAGAAGCTGGGCGTTCTGAAGAGAAGAGGATGATACTTCTCATCAGAATGCCCAGCTAGTAAAAGTATTAAAAACGCCCCGATGTACGCACATAATACACGCCCACTTGGACTTGTACTTTTAAACACACCCACTTGGACTTTTGCAAGCCTCATTTGCATAACTACAAAAATGGTCATAACTTGGCCAAAAATGCTCGTTTTTTTAAAAATAAAAACGCTACTGTAATCTACATTGCAGCGCCTATCTGCTGCAATAGCAGATAGGGGTTGCAAAATCTGGTGACAGAGCCTCTTTAAAGTACCATATAATGTACTGGGAAACTGAAAATAAAATTCTTTACAGGCTGAAATTGGGAAAAGCTGCGATTCCTCCATTGTTTTTGGGGTTTCGTTTTTACGGCTTTCACCGTGCGGTAAAAATAACTGAAATTTTTTCTAAGACTTAATACGATTACGGTAATACCAAATTTATAGTTTTTTTTATATTTTCCTACTTTTACAAAGTAAGAACGGTTTGTTAAAAAAAAACAAAAAACTTTTTTTTCACCACAATCCGGGAGGCATCAGTTTTTTTATTTTTTGGTCGATTGAGCGGTGTGAGGGCTTATTTTTTGCGGGACGAGCTGTAGTTTTTATTGGTACCATATTTTTTTTACATACAACTTTTTGATCACTTTTTATAAAAAAAAATTTAAAACCTAAGGTGACCAAAAAAACTGCGATTTTGGCGTTTTAAATTCTTTATTTTTTACAGCGTTCCCAGTGTGAGTTAAATAATGGTATATTGTAATAGTTCGGACTTTTACGGATGCAGCGATACCAAATTTTGTTTATTTTTTACATTACTTTAGAGGAAACATGTGAAAGGGGGATTTTTTGGACTTTAAAAGGTAATGTGGACTTCCGGTTCCGGCGCTGGGGATGCAGGACGCGAGTGATTGAGCTCCCGCTCCCGACCAGCCTGTAAGCTCGCAATAGTCGCTACAGCGACGATAATCAGCGGGGAAGTCTCCAGCCCTGCACACGGCAACATCATCGGTGGTGCCTGTATGGACAGGTACCTTCTCAGAAGCGCGCAGAAGCCAGCCATGGAGGAATCAGCCGCGGCCGTGGTAAAGGGAGGTAAGATGGCGGCGCTTCCCGCCACTGCGACCCTGCTATACACACAGGAAGATGAGCTGCAGCACCATCAGTCCCAGCTTTCAAGCCCGGCAGAGCATGTACTGTCCGCTCTTCCAGTAGCCATTGACTATGTAACCCTGGCCCGTGAAGTAGCCAAACAGATAGCGCCAGACCTGCAAAAGGCGCTGGAAAAAACGGTGCAAGATTCTCTAAACCGCGTGCATGCGGAGCTGGCACAAGTCACTATCAGAGCTGATGCGTTAGAACAGCGTATGACGCTGCTGGAGGATGAAAATGAACGCCTGCAATCCAAACTTAGAGGGGTGCTGTCTGTTACTACGCAGTTGGGGGACAAGGTGGAGGATTTGGAAAATCGCTCCAGGAGGAGCAACCTGCGACTGGTGGGGCTGAAAGAAGCGGTGATATCTGCTGATTTGCAACGAGTGTGTGAGAGGACATTGCCGGAAGCCTTAGGTCTCCCCCGTCCATGCCGGGTGGAGAGGGCGCATAGAGTGGGGCCGGACCCCAGAAACCTCCCAGCAACAGCTGACCACAATTCACATCGTCCCAGACAAGTGATCTTCAAACTGTTGGATTACAACGACAAGGTGGCACTCATGAAAGCTTTCCGCAGCAGATCGCGTCCTTTGGAGATAATGGGCATGAAAGTGCTACTATTTGAGGATTTCTCGGCGGAGGTTGCAAAACGAAGGCGGGCTTTCAGCAAGATTTGCACCGCGCTGTTCCAAGCGAGAATACGCTTTAGCCTGCAGTACCCAGCCATCCTGCGGGTGTTTCAAGAGAACGGGCGGAATAAGGTTTTCACCACTCCACAGGAAGCGGAGGAAGCACTTGCGGAGCTTTGTGGGAACAGATCACAGCAAGAGGAGCATCACAGTCCAGTACATAGTCCGCAGCGCAAGTCAAGAGAAGACAAAAGGAACCGGCTAAATATGGAGCGAACCTGGGCAGAAGCCTTAATGCCCACACCTGGAAGATCCCGGGGGGGTCGAGCTGGAAATAGAGGGGACTCTCCGAAGCCGCAGAGGCGAACACGGGACCGCACCCGATCCACGTCTCCTGATTGACGGACGAAGTCCTTTTTGGTGCATTTTATTTAAGCTGATGTGATGATGATTTTGTGGACGCTGTAGACCAATTGCAGATTCCGACCAGCTACAGATAAGTTTACAGATAATCTGAAAGTTATTGAGGGGGATATTTTGCGGTCTTATACAGCACTATGTACCGGTCAACAGTTGACCTATTGTTACAATGTTATCAAGGTTGAAGTATATGCATTCTGATATTTCCCTGCAAGATATTTGTGAGGGAGTTAGATCAGGATCTGAGATTGTCCCTGGTGGGCGGGATTGACCGGGAGTGATACAATGCCTCCCCCACGCAAGGGATTATTGTTATCTGTTACAATGGCAGACTGAGGGAAATTGTGGTAGGAGATAGGGGACGCGGAGGTAGGGAAACCTTGAAGCGAAGCAAGGTTCATAGGGAAATGTGAGGATGCAATCCTAACGGACTCTAGGCTGTTAAAGTAATGATAAGGGAATGTACATAAGGGTGCGCAGGCGACAAAGAGGTACTGAGGGGGCAAGGGCAGGTGTTACTTCCTCATGGAAGGGGCCATATAGGCAGGCTGGGGGGGAGGGGGAGGGAGGGGCGCGTTCTGGCATAACAGAAAAAAGTGAAGTCACACACACCAGTGGGTATTAAGGGACTGCTAACCCTTGCCGCAGGTGATTTTATGATTGTTAGGTAAGGGATGGTTGGCCTTGTTGGTTCTGGCTTACAAGCCAGGGTTTGGTTATGATGTTAATGTTAATGTTTGTACATGGCTCTTGGGAAAAGACGGATCTGACTCCCTGGACTCCACACGACTTTTAGGCACTTTAGCTCATCTTAAACACGGTCCAATAACATGAAAATAGTTTCTTGGAACGTTAAAGGGCTGAGATCCCCACAGAAACGGACCAAACTTTTAAGGCACATGAAAAGATTGCACCCAGATGTGGCCCTATTGCAGGAAACTCATCTTACCGAGCCGGAGTTTAAGTATTTGCAAAAGTTCTGGGTGGGTCAGGTTTTTGGCTCGTCGGCAAGGGAGGGTAAGGCGGGAGTTATAATTCTGGTACATAAAAACTTTGCGTTTACACTGGTGTCCCAGGAGCGGGATGACGAGGGCCGTTGGATCCATCTAGTGATGGAGCATGAAGGGGAAACCATCAGTATTTATAATGTGTATGGCCCAAATACGGTTAACACTGGTTTTTTTGGTCACTTGGAAACCCAACTCCAGCAGGATCGCACTAGGTTTTTGATTTTAGGGGGAGACCTTAACACTGTAAGGTCTTCAAAGGAGGATAGGAGCGCAGGGACTAGTTCGCAGAGAAGCAGAGATAGGATCTTGCCCGACTTTTTAAGACACGCGGCCCTAATAGATGCGTGGAGGAGTTTACACCCAGATGCGCGGGAATATACACATTTCTCTCATGTTCATCAGTCATGGTCGCGTATTGATTATTTGTTAGTTAGTGACGCAATGGCGCGACGTTTACGTGAAGCGGCAATTGAAGATCTAGTTATTTCGGACCATGCTCCGGTTACCATTACATTGGCCGACACAGTAGCTAGAGGAACGGATTTTATCTGGAGGTTTCCCGCTTTTCTGGCAAAGGATGAGGGCTTTACACAGAAGCTTAAGGGGTGGTGGATGGAATTTGATGGGGATAATGTAGCGCATCACTCGGAACCGTCATTGTATTGGCGTACAGCCAAGGCGGTAATAAGAGGGAAAATCATGCAGTATATGTCTAATCTTAAACGTAAGACGACCGAAGGATACAAGGCAGCGAGCGACAGATTGCAGCGTGCGTACACAGCATTCCTACATTCGCCATCAATGTTATTGGGGGAGGAATGGAAGGAAGCCAAGCGACAGTTTGATCAATGGTTAGACAAAAGAGAGAGTATTTACCGGACCCAATTTGATGCTGATTTAATGCGTTTCGGCAATAAGGCGGGCAAATTATTAGCGCGGTTAGCAAAGGGGAGGTATGCACCGGCACATATTTCAACACTTAAAGAATCAAACGGAACTCCTACCTCGGACCCAAAAAAAATCAATACCATATTAAGTAAATATTACCAAGCCCTTAACTCAGAAACACCCATAGATCTCAAAAAAGGGAGGGAATTTTTGGAGAAGGTGAAGCTGCCAGGGCTCACCCAGGAGCAGAATGGTCATTTGAGCGCGGAGATTACACTAGAGGAAGTTTGGAGCGCCATTAAAACATTATCTAACGGAAAGGCCCCGGGTCCGGATGGATTCACAGGGGAGTTTTTCAAATCTCTGAGAGAAGAAATCAGCCCTACCTTGGTGGCATATTATAATACTTTACTAGGAACGGGAGCTTTACCAGCAGAGGCCAAGGTAGCGCATATAAAGGTGTTACCCAAGAAGGGGAAGAATCCTCTTGACCCGGGGTCGTACCGCCCCATCTCGCTGATAGATCAAGATCAGAAATTGCTCACAAAAATTTTAGCCAATCGACTGGCTATGTATCTACCCATACTGGTGGGAAAATCTCAGGTAGGTTTTGTAAAGGGCAGGGCTGCAGTGACAAATTTACGCAAGGTATTGACGGTGCTAGAAACAGTCAGGCATGATCCCCAGCCAGGTACCAGGCCGGCACTTTTAGAGCTAGACGCAGAGAAAGCCTTTGATAACATACAATGGGAATGGCTGGGGATGGTGCTAGACAAAATGAACATTCAGGGAGATTTCCGGGTCTTCCTGAAGGGAGTCTACAATAGCCCTCAAGCACGTGTTCACTCCTCGGGGTTCCTATCAGATCCCTTCCAATTACATAAAGGAACACGACAGGGTTGCCCCTTGTCGCCCCTGCTATTCAATCTAGCACTTGATTGACTGGAGGAATCGGATATGTTCAGAGGCATTCAAGTGGGATCTTGTGCAGTGAAATTAGCCCTGTTCGCTGATGATGTCATACTTTTTATGTCAAACCCCCAGGAGCATTTAGGGAAGGTTTTTCAATTTTTGCAGGAATTTGGGCAATGCTCGAGATACAAAGTCAATATAGCTAAGAGCAAACTGCTGGAGTTGGGCAGGCCATTGCCAAAGACCTTTTGGCAATCCTTGGGTTGCGGGATATCACCGGTGGAACACTGCATTACCTATCTGGGTATCAAAATAGGGAGGGTACCAGACACTCTGTATGGCTTAAATTATCCCCCGTTAATTAAAAAAATACAAGCGGAACTCACTAGATGGGGCCAATTGCCGTTGTCCCTCTTGGGAAGATGCCATCTGATCAAGATGGTTAGTTTTCCTAGATTGCTATACCCCTTTCAAACGCTACCTCTCTTATTGAAGCATGTGGATGTCTCGAAATTGACGGCTTCATTCACTAAATTTATATGGGCAGGAAAAAGGCCGCGTATAGCACTCACCAAGTTCATGATGGGTAAACAAGAAGGGGGTGTGAACTTTCCGAATGTCAGGGGTTATAACGTGGTCTGTCTTTTGCGTCATGTAGTAGATTGGCTTCATGAAACAAGCAATTATTCCAATTTAGATCTGGAAGAGGAGTATGCTTCACCTTGGAACCTGAAAGCTTTGTTACATTGTAGAATCGCTTCTCTTCCGTGCCGTCTCAAAACCTCCATTGTATTGAGAGATACAGTTCTAGCTTGGAAAGTGGTATGTAAGCAGTTTGGGTTGCCCCACCTGGTATCGAAGTATATGCCGTTGAGCGGCCATCCGGAGTTTTTACCGGGAATGGACAAGGGGGACGGAATTGCCTCATGGGGGAGGGTAGGCATTGGTAGCGCAGGGGATCTTATGCATACAGAGGAAAAGAGGTGGTTAACTGGGGAGGAAATCACCGCTAAACTCAGACCCATAGTAGGTAGAGTCAATTTTTTTCAAGTACTTCAGGTACGAACATTTTGTACTTCCAGGCTCAGGGATTTGAGTAAGGAAGCTACTACGCACACTCTGGATGAGGTCATAGGTCTAACAACAGGGCGGGCGACCATTTCAGGAATGTATAGAGCATTGAGAGAGGGTTTTGTTCGTCCGCAATTAAGGATTAGTTTTAAAAGCTGGGAACGGTGGACTCAGGATCCAGATATAGGAGAGACCATACTGGGGGGTTGGGAGACGGTACGGAAGAGTGTGATAAATGAGAGCTGGAGGGAAACCTATTTCAAGTTGATGCATGCAGCTATATATGGCTTTAATATCTTGCCCTCACAATCTTTCCCTGGTCGCATTACAAG
This sequence comes from Rhinoderma darwinii, assembly GCF_050947455.1. NCBI lineage: Eukaryota > Metazoa > Chordata > Amphibia > Anura > Rhinodermatidae > Rhinoderma > Rhinoderma darwinii. The sequence continues at coordinate 292,588,286 of NC_134687.1, read as the reverse complement.
TTGTCCCAAGTGCAATACACCGCTGACGAATTTGTGGCATGGAGTATGGGGATGTGTGCATACGAAACGATTTTGGGGGATGGTACAGAAATATATTAAGGACCATTGGAAAACTAATCTCCCAATGACGCCTCAAGCGCTACTATTCCATCAGGCGCGGCCGCCAGAGGAAGAGGGTGCTCGAGGAGTAAGATCACCTCCCGTGTTGGTGCACACGATTTTACTGGTAGCTTTGAGATGCCTCCTGAGTCACTGGTTAGAGGCAGACACGCCGGGGTTAGAATTGATTGTGTCACGGCTGAAACAGTTATTGGTTCTTGAGAGGGTGGAGGTGGAAAGGCGGAAGGAAACGGGAACCAAGAAACTATTTGATAAGTGGCAAGTATTTATAGAAACGCAATGTACAACAGCCGAAATAGCGGAAATTGAAAGGCCTTTCCAGTACACAAAGTGGTACTGCACGCAGCTCTTGGCAGGCGTTTTAGGGAGGATGCAACTGTGAACAAGCTGGGAGACAAAGGATGAGTGGAAACTCATTGATGATCTAGGTGGTGTTGGAGTTGGGGGAGTCATGTTTGTTTGGTCCATCTGAAGATCGACAATTATGCCATGTTTCTATGTTGGTGTGTTTACTGTCATGGGATTAACTTTTGAATTAAATTCAACATAACATATAGAGTGCTGCGCACTCATGATGTAACTCTTACGTGAAATGTTTGTAAGAAAATGTGAAAACTGACAATAAAAAGGATATTTTAAAAAAAAAAAAAAAAAGGTAATGTGTCGCTAGAAAAAGTTTTGTTTTTTTTTTTTTTGTTAAACAGTTAGTGTATAAATGATTAAACATTGTTCTAATTTTTTCACGAGTCAGGAAATATTATAAATTAGATTCTAATTTATAACATTTCCCAGTGCTGGTCACTAGATGGAGCAATTCCCAAAATTGCAGCATTGCATGTGGTAAAACAACCACATTGCTTTATGCTGCAAAATTTGAGACTACACACTTGTTCTAGTGAGCTCACAGAATCCCCCCTCCTTTATCCTGGCTAGTGCCAGGAGAAAGGAGGGGATTGAACGGTCAAACCTCCTACACTGTGTGTCGCCATTTTTTGAGCTAACACACAGTGTAGTAGGTTTACATACAGTAGTAATCACACACTAAAACACGTACATACACAGAAATAACTTACCTGCTCCTGCCGCCGCCGCTCCCTCTAAGTGCTTGCTTCAGAACACAAGTCCGGAAGCCGCGACCGGAAGTAGTAATCTTACTGTCCGGCCGCGGCTTCCGGTCGACAAGAAAATGGCGCCGGACGTCGCTCGGCCGAAGACCTTCAATTTAGACTGTGTGGGAGCGGCGCATGCGCCGTTCCCACACAGAAGGCGTACAGCATAGTGGATGGAACGGGCACCGTTCGCATTCACTATGGGGCTGTATGTGTCGTTAATCGACACATACAGAGATGGAAAAAAAATGGCAGGCCCCATAGACAAGAAAAAGTTAAAAAATAAAAAAAATAAATAAAACATTTTTTAATAAAACACTAAAAGCAAATTGATATAAAAAAAAAATTTCCGCAACACTCGTCCTTTAAATATATTCTTTTTTTTTTCACTAATAATTTTTTTAACTTTTTTTTTTTTTTACACATTTTATTAGTCCCTTTAGGGGACTGGAAAGAGCGATCATTAGGTCGCTGGTAGAATACACTGCAATACTAATGTATTGAAGTATAATGTCATTTTTACAAGCTCCTGTAACAGCGCGATCGCTGTTCCTGTCCGTTAGACCAAGGTGTCAGCTGTAATACACAGCTGACACCTGCAGAATATGGAGCGGGCGCAGCACATGAGCTCAATATATAACCCCCCGCACCACGACATGCTACTAAGTCGTGGTGCGCGAAGGCGTTAATGCGCGAAGGCGTTAATGCGCAGCGCATGGTGCAAAGTGAAAATTACAATTTTCCACCAATATGCCATTTTAATGCACAATACGTTGTGCCCAATTTGCGCCACTGAAGACAAATACCCCATACAAGCGGGTTCTCCCAGATATAAAATATCATATATGTGGACGTAAGCTGGTGTTTGGGCACGCTGTGGGGCTCAGAAGGGAGGGAGCGCCATTTGGCTTTTGGAGCGCAGATTTTGCTTGGTAATAGTTCTGTTTGGGGTTTTGAAGGTATTTCAGTTTATAATGTGGGGGGATATGTAAGCTGGGCAGAGTACATCAGGGTATAATCATGCGGTAAATAAAAAATAATTCATAGATATGTGGCCAGTGTCGCACTGATAAATGGCGCCCCATCTTATCCGCTTTTGGACACTGCACAATTTCTGTCGCTATATTCTGAGAGCCAGAAAGTTTTTTATTTTTTCTTCACCGGAGCGGTGTGAAGGCTTACCGTATTTTTCGGACTATAAGACGCACCTGACCATAAGACGCACTCCGGTTTTAGACCACAGAAAATAGGAAAAAAATAATTTATTCTGTTTCACCAACATTTTTTTTAAATATTTTTTACATCGATTGAGCGGTGTGAGGGCTTATTTTTTTGCGGGACGAGCTGTAGTTTTATTGGCACCATTTTTTGGTACATACGATTTTTTTGATCACTTTTTTCTTTATTTCATTTTTTAAGCACTAAGGTGACCAAAAAAACTATTTTGATGTTTTAAATATTTAAGCTCACCGTGCCAGTTAAATAATGGTATAGTGTAATAGATCAGACTTTTACAGACTCAGAGATACCAAATTATTTTATTTTTTACATTGTGCTTGGGGAAAAATGGGAAAAGGTTGTTTTTTTTAACTTTTAAAGAGGCTCTGTCACCAGATTCTCAAATCCCTATCTCCTATTGCATGTGATCGGCGCTACAATGTAGATAACAGTAAAGTTTTAGTTTTTTTTTTAAACGTTCATTTTTGGCCAAGTTATGAGCTATTTTATATATATGCAAATGAGGTTTGAAATGGACAACTGGGCGTGTTTTTTTCGTTATGTCCAACTGGGCGTGTATTGTGTTTTTAACTGGGCGTGTTTACGTGTATGACGCTGACCAATCAGTGACCAGTCAGCATCATACACTCCTCTACATTCATTTACACAGCAGCCATGTGCAGCCACATAAACAGAGATTAACGTTAATCAAGTGTCCTGATAATGAATACACATGATCATCCAGCCTGGACGTCATGTGTATTCAGAATCCTGACACTTCTGAATCTTTTCTGTGAGACTCCAGCAAGGGAAGCGAAATCTCGCGAGATTACGGAGGTAAACGAGATTTCGTTTCACTTGCCGGAATCTCACAAAAAAGATTCAGAAGTGTCAGGATTCTGAATACACATGACGTCCAGGCTGGATGATCATTTGTGTATTCATGATCAGGACACTAGATTAACGTTAATCTCTGTTTATGTGGCTGCACATCGCTGCTGTGTAAATGAATGTAGAGGAGTGTATGATGCTGACTGGTCACTGATTGGTCAGCGTCATACACGTAAACACGCCCAGTTAAAAACACAATACACACCCAGTTGGACATAACGAAAAAAACACGCCCAGTTGTCCATTTCAAACCTCATTTGAATATATATAAAATAGCACATAACTTGGCCAAAAATGAACGTTTTTTTAAAAAAAAACAAACACGTTACTGTTATCTACATTGCAGCGCCGATCACATGCAATAGGAGATAGGGATTTGAGAATCAGGTGACAGAGCCTCTTTAATATTAATTTATTGTTTTTACACTCCTGAAAATTTATCTAACATTTATTTTTATTTTTTACGCATTTTATTAGTTCCCCTAGGGAACTTGAACCACCGGCTACTTGGTTACATGTGGAGTCACTGAAACAGTGTAACTACGCTGTTTCCCTAACTCCCATAGTAGTGAATAGCAGTTATGGAAGCAGCGTAGCATGCTAGCTACGCTGTTTCCGTAACTACTGTTCAGTTCTATCGGAGTTACGCAAACAGCGTAGCTCCACGAGTTACGCTGTTTCAGTAACTCCACATGTAATCAAGTGGCCGGTAGAGCACAGAAAGCTAGAACAGGGTTTAGGGGGACCCATTCTAGAGATAGATGCGGGTCCTGCATCTATCTGACATATCCTGTGGATATGTCATAAATGTCCTTCATAGAAAAACCCCTATAAACGCCGCGGTCGCTATTGACCACGGCATTTAACTAGTTAAAAGGGTTTGCCATAAAACGCATTTATCCCCTATCCATAGGATAGGGGCTACATGTGAGATCGCTGGGGGTCCCACTGCTGGGACCCCGAGCGATAAGTAGAGCAGGGGACCAAAAGTCACCCAAAGCGCTACATGAGAAGCCTGGACTTACGGGTTCTGTGTCCGTCTTATCTGTTCCACAGCTCCATAGAGATCAATGGAGAGCCGCTCGCGCATGTGCAGAAGAATCCCATTGATCTCTATGAAGCTGCCGGACACAGAACGTGGAAGTCAAAGCTACTCAAGCAGCGCTCTTTCGGTCCCCGTTCTCCTTATCAATCACACATGTGATTTTTTTATCACTTATTAGATTTTTTTGGCAAGCAAAGTGAGAAAAAAACGAATTCTAACAATGTTTTTTGTCTTTTTTTTTTTTTTACAGCTTTCACCGCGTGCTATAAATGACATTTTACTTTATACTGTGGGTCGATAAGATTACGGCGATTCCATATGTATATCGTTTTTTGTTTTTTTTTTGTGGCGTTTGTGCAATAAAATTCACTTTTCGATAAAATTATTTATTTTTTGTGTCACCATATTCGGAGAGCCATAACTTTTATATCTTTCTGTCAAAAAAGCTGTGTTGGGGCTTGTTTATTTCGGGACAGTTTGTAGTTTTTATTGGTACTATTTTGGGGTACATGCGACTTTTTGATCACTTTTTATTCTATATTTTGAGAGGGTTGATGACCAAAAAAAGAGTGAATCTGACATTGTTTTTTAATATTTTTTTTGCGGTGTTCACCGTGCGGGAAAAATAATATTATAGTTTGGGTCGTTACGAACGCGGTGATACCAAATATGTGTACTTTTTTTTTTTTTTTACATTTTCATTTTTTTCCTATACTAAAAGACTTAGTCCTTATTCACACGACAGGGTTTCCCGGCCGGGTGACGGCCGTTCATAAATCGGCTGTTAGGCATCTGCATTAGGAACAAGAGACCCCTAATGGGGCTATTCACACGACCGATTTTTTGACGGCCCGGGAAACCTGGCCGTCAAAAAATGGGACATGCCCTATTTTCGGCCGTTCACCCGGCCCCCATAGAAGTCTATGGGGCCGGGTTATACACGGCCATCACCGGAATGTGTCCCGAGTGATGGCCATGTATTCCGTCGTTCGCGCTCTCTCTCCTCCTCCTTCTCCTCACAGTGCAGGAGGAGGAGGGTCTTTTTTTGCTCCCTGTAGGAGTCGGCATCCCCAATCCCCAGCCGGGGATTGGGGATTCCGCTACAGGAGAAGTGAGTGACTACACTGTTCATATATGGACACAGCGACGTCACTCACTTCTGAAGCGGAATCCCCGACCCTATGGCCGGGGATTCCGCTACAGGAGAAGTGAGTGACCAAACTGTCCATATATTGACATTGAAGTCAGTGACTTCTCTTGGAAGGGGGGATGGGTGCAATCTACAGGGAAATGGGTGGCGTTACCTGCCGGGGGCTGGGTGGCGTTGCCTGCCGGGGGCTGGGTGGCGTTGCCTGCCGGGGGCTGGGTGGCGTTGCCCGCCGGGGGCTGGGTGGCGTTGCCCGCCGGGGGCTGGGTGGCGTTGCCCGCCGGGGGCTGGGTGGCGTTGCCCGCCGGGGGCTGGGTGGCGTTGCCCGCCGGGGGCTGGGTGGCGTTGCCCGCCGGGGGCTGGGTGGCGTTGCCCGCCGGGGGGCTGGGTGGCGTTGCCCGCCGGGGGGCTGGGTGGCGTTGCCCGCCGGGGGGCTGGGTGGCGTTGCCCGCCGGGGGCTGGGTGGCGTTGCCCGCCGGGGGCTGGGTGGCGTTGCCCGCCGGGGGCTGGGTGGCGTTGCCCGCCGGGGGCTGGGTGGCGTTGCCCGCCGGGGGCTGGGTGGCGTTGCCCGCCGGGGGCTGGGTGGCGTTACCCGCAGGGGGCTGGGTGGCGTTACCCGCAGGGGGCTGGGTGGCGTTACCCGCAGGGGGCTGGGTGGCGTTACCCGCAGGAGGCTGGGTGGCATCACCCGCAGGGGGCTGGGTGGCATTACCTGCAGGGGGCTGGGTGGCATTACCTGCAGGGGGCTGGGTGGCATTACCTGCAGGGGGCTGGGTGGCATTACCTACAAGGGGGCTGGGTGGCATTATCTACAAAGGGCTGTGTGTGACAACAAATTTAAATGAAATTCATCCGATTTTAAAATTGACAGGGAAAAAAAACGGATGCAAAACGGGTCAAAATCGGCAACAAGGACCGGAAAGGAATCGGAACGGATGCAAACCGGCCGGGAAAAAGGCCCAAAACGGCCGTTTCTATCGGCCGACACTCGGACCCTGTCGTGTGAATGAGGCTTAATAGGAAAAAAGCATTTTTTGTTTTTGTAACTTATAACGTTTTTATACTTTTATAAAACATTTTTATTACTTTTTTTTTTTTACTTTTTACTTTAAGACCTGCAGCACTGATCGCTGTTATAATACATTACACTACCTAGGTAGTGTAACGTATTATAAACTGTCAGTGTGACGCCGAGAGTCACACTCACAGGAAGCCTATGAAGACCGGCCTCTGCCCTGGTACTCATAGGATGCCGTGCATAGCAGACCCGGAGGCTGTTGTATGGCCTCCGGTTTTGCCGACTGCAGCACCCGCAATCGGTCCCCGGGAAAGTTTGTTGTAGCAACAAACTTTCCAGTTCGTTGCTACAACAAACTTTCCCTGCGATCACATGAACGGGACCTGAACCAATCAGGTCCCGATTAGGTTTCCGGGACCAGAGGCAGGGGTTAACAGCGCGATCCGGTTGTCATCGGTACTCTGAGACACCCGGATCTCGCTTTTAACACCCACCATTGAATTCACGATGGCGCTGCACAGAGAACAGCAAGTGCCGACGTGAATTTACTGTGGGCGGTCGGGAAGCTGTTAAAAACTGATCAACTGTCAGTCTTTCATGGTCATTTTGCATCAGTGTGTCTCTAAATTTTAATCCATTTCCAGTCCGTCTGTCCGTTTTTAATGGCCGTTAAAAAAACCTGATGAATTTCATTGGTCAGGCTTTTTTTTGTCCCAGCCCCCTAAAAACACCCAAAGGAAGGTCACGTGTTCACCTAGACACTATTTACAGCCTCCCTGCATATGATGTCACACAGCCTCCCTGCATATGATGCCACACAGCCTCCCTGCATATGATGCCACACAGCCTCCCTGCATATGATGCCACACAGCCTCCCTGCATATGATGCCACACAGCCTCCCTGCATATGATGCCACACAGCCTCCCTGCATATGATGCCACACAGCCTCCCTGCATATGATGCCACACAGCCTCCCTGTATATGATGCCACACAGCCTCCCTGTATATGATGCCACACAGCCTCCCTGTATATGATACCACACAGCCTCCCTGCATAGGATGCCACACACCTCCGTGTATATGCCACACAGCCCCGATGTAGATGATTCCACACAGCCCCGATGTAGATGCCCTACATACTCACCGATGCAGTGCTGTCTTCTTCAGGTAAGGCCTCTCATCTTCACGGGATCTGCGATGACACTCACCGATGCGGCTCGTCTTCACGCGTGGTCTCTCGTCTTCACGGGATCTGCGAAGGCGGCGCGATGACGTAATTGCGTCACCTCCACAGAACCCGTGAAGACGAGAGACCACACCTGAAGAGGTCTGCGCTGCATCGGTGAGTATGTGTCATTGAGCCACCGATAGCCAGCAAGGGAACTAATAGAGCCCTTGCGAATCCCCATGTCTCAGATCCGTTGTTAACGGTTGTTACATGTATTGACAGCCGTTAAAAATGGATCCATTGACTTCTATGGGGTCCGTCATAATGACGTCTTATTTTTTGACAGCCATTATTCACAGGCCATTAAAAAAAAAAAGGCCGTGTCAATACACCCATAGAACATCACTGTTCTGAAAACGTACGTTTTTTACTGTCGTGTGAATAAGGCCTCCGATATTCCATGTTTGTAAAATGGTTATTTTATTTGCGTTTACAAAGCTTAAATAAAAACCATCAACTGGGGTAAGTCGGTCTCTCTCCCTCCTTATTTACAGCTTGAGCACATGTACCTGCAGATTGTCCAACACTTTAAACATCTGCCATTATGGTCTCAACCAGACTGCAAGACTATCTATTGGATAACCTAGACACATTACTAGGCAAATTTATCACTAAAGTTAATGTATGGTGTAAATTGCCACCGTCACCAATAGATTGTAACAACCTTATCAAAATGATTTTGATGCACCAGTTGCCCTATGTTCTGCCTAATTCCACAGTTTGGGTACCCTTAAGAGTGTTTTATTAGATACAGGGAAATATTTTATACCCTTCTGTAGAAGAAACAATATGCTAGGATTAAGCTAGAGATTCTAAAAGATAAGTAGAGACAGAAAGATTAGTAGTCGGGAGGACTGGCTAAACACAATCCTTGGCTTTATTTTCTGGCTGCTCAACTTCAGCAGATCTCAAAGTATTGGGGTCAGAGGAACGAGCTGGGAGCGTCAGGGAGGTTAATGACTCACAAGACGGGACACTCCCCTCCTATCGCTGCTTTAGAAACAGGATGTGCCGGGGGTCGTAGGTGCTCTATTCCCACCATGGCCTTGATAACGAAGGCATGGAAAAAGTTTAAACATTTGATGCAAAGATCAAGAACATTTGATGCCAAACATCATACACACCATTAGAGCGTGACCCTAAGTTGCCTGAAATACTTCTGCTGGATGGTTTCTCACCATGGGAGAGAAAGGAGATACTCTTTCTTTAACAAATTCAAACTAACAGACTTTTCAAAAGCTTTCATCAGCTTAAAAACAGACTATGATATTCCTCACGCCTACGCTTATCAGTTTTTAAAACTCCGACATTAATTTGATGCAGAGACTCGACTGACTCCTATAGCATTCACATCATACTCTTTTATAGCTGCCTTGTGTGAAAGGGATTAAAAGATGTTTAAATGATTCCATTTAAATTCATTTTGTGTTTGAAGAGTCATATTGCGTTAAAGCTAATACACCTATGTCAGCACTGTCTGAAACAATTCTATGTTTTTTGTTCCTAAGGCGCTGTTCACATCTGCGTTGTGGTCCCGTTCTGACGTTCCGTCTGAGGTTTCCGTCAGAAGGGAACCCTGAGCAGACACAAACTGACACCGACGGAAACCAGAGGTTTCCGTATCCATCACCATTGATTTCAATGGTGACGGAGCCGGTGCCCGTGGTTTCCGTTTGTGTCTGTTGTGCACCTGAGCCATCGTTGTGCCGGAAGCAATAGCGTATTCGACTACGCTATTGCTTCCGGCAAAACGTCCGGTCCGGTGCACCGTCGGTGTCAGTTTGTGTCTGCTCAGGGTCCCCTTCTGACGGAAACCTCAGACGGAACGTCAGAACGGGACCCCAATGCAGATTTGAACGAATCCTAAGCTGCATGTTTATATATTTAGTCTTTCTTGCTATGGAGAATATAGATATTTACCCATTTTGTTGTGTGAAAAGGAGCTTATTATCCTAGTGTCTGGAGAATGGTTTGGTTTACTATAAGGGAGAGGGTATATTTGACTCTAGGCCTTGATGAACGGTTTTGTTTACTATAAAGGAGAAGGCATTGTGACTCTTAGCATCTATGACACGGTATATTTTGGGAAAACATGGTTTTACTTTTTAAAAAAGTCTTCTAAGCCTATGATTGGTTCAGGTCAAAACATATCGTCATTGTATGCTATTGGCTAAATCCAATCCAAATTAACGTCACATTGTAAACTATTGGCTGGAATCAAGCTACTCCTTTTTCGAAAGATATTATTGTAATTGTTTGATCTATAAACGTCATAGAAGGATTTGCAGAATACAAGCATGGTCTCTGTGTCTTCCTTTCTCCGATATATCGGTATAACCTATGATTTGGATCTGGATAAATTCACTGGGCGGGTATCGGTTGACATACCCATTACAAGTTTCAGTCTAATATATTTTTGGACCATGATTGTGTCAAAACGTGGGAGAGACGAGGAGTCAAATCAACTATTTATAAACCGCTTCTTTTGGTCTATTTGCAAAAATTCTCTTTGGAATGGGAAAGTGATTTAGGGTCTATTACTGATGAACAATTGTTAACATATACTGAAAAAGACTCTACTTTAGCTCTATGTAAAGTCCAGCGCCTATCACAACTATACTTTGTGCATAGAGCTTATAAAACACCCTCCCTTATGCCTATAATATGGATCAGAGAGAACGCGAATTGTCTGAGATGTGGCATGATTGACAAACACTTATTACACATGATGTGGGAATGTACGGAATTGGGTCCCAACTGGAAGGGGGTTCTGGATATTATTAAAAATGTTAATTCTGTGGAACCACTAAGCCTAAAGTTTGCTTATTGGGTTTGTTAGGAGATTTAGAATTGGAGGAATTTTCTGATCTGGGAGTTCAGAGAATACTATATCAGGCCCAATGGTTAAGTCTAATCCTCCTACACAACGAGAATTTGACTAAAAAAATGAATGGGATTAGAAGAATGGAAAGAGGGTGTTTTTGAAGAAGAATTGAATTAAAAAATGTTAAAACATATGAGGAAGATTGATAGATACTCCGAGGGCCGGCTCCAGGTTTACGTGGGCCCTTGGGCCACACAGACTTAGTGGACCCCTTAGCGGGGGAACTCACAGTGGTACTCACCCAGGTAGTGCCAGACAGCCGCCCCCTCCCGGGTAGTGCCACACAGGCCTTCCTCCCGGGTACTGCCACACAGACCCCCCTGCCAGGTAGTGCCACACAGGACCCCCAACTAGGTAGTGCCACACAGGCCCCCCTCCCTGGTAGTGCCACACAGGGCCCCCTCCCTGGTAGTGCCACACAGGGCCCCCTCCCTGGTAGTGCCACACAGGGCCCCCTCCCTGGTAGTGCCACACAGGGCCCCCTCCCTGGTAGTGCCACACAGGGCCCCCCTCCCTGGTAGTGCCACACAGGGCCCCCCTCCCTGGTAGTGCCACACAGGGCCCCCCTCCCTGGTAGTGCCACACAGGGGCCCCCTCCCTGGTAGTGCCACACAGGGCCCCCTCCCTGGTAGTGCCACACAGGGCCCCCCTCCCTGGTAGTGCCACACAGGGCCCCCCTCCCTGGTAGTGCCACACAGCCTTTGGGGCTCACTCTAGGAGTGGAATCCCCAACCAGAGCATTGGCGACGCTCTGGCCGGGGATTCCGCTTCAGGAGGAGCCCCTGATGTCACTGTCCATATATGGACAGTGATGTCAGGGGCAACCCCAGAGCCAGAGTCCCGGGCAGAGCGCTACTAGGACTCTGCCTGGGAGTCTGTAGCCTATTAAATGGCAGACCGGGGAGATAGTGTACTGAACTTCTCATTGTTCCAGCCCAGCATGATCCACAGCACAGTGTGATTGTGCAGTGAAAGAAGCTGGGCTGGGACAATGAGAAGTGTAGGACACTGATTAGTCACTGATTGGTCAGCATCATACACTCCTCTGTACAACACCCAGTTGGTAAAAAGTAAAAACACACCCAGTTGTCCATTGAGAAACTCATTAGCATAAATCTAAACTAGCTCATAACTTGCTCAAAAATGATCGTTTTTCTAAATAAAAGCCACTGCTGTGATCTACATTACAGCGCCAATCAGATTATGTAGGAGATAGGGCACTTATAATCTGGTGACAGAGCCTCTTTAACTTACGATCATTGAAAAGCATTGTGCTAAAAATGTTTTCCAAGACATCAAAAATAGGCTAAGGAGGATGAAAACCAGACAAACCACATCCTAAAAGAAGCAACGTTTAAAAGGTTAAAACAGCAGCCACTCCTTATGTGTGGATTGAAACAAAAGCAAATGAGCAGTAGTTGTGCCTGCCTGGTCAGACTCTGACACTTTGAACTCTTCAGTTAATCCTGAAGTTTACAATTACTAGGTTTCCATGTCCCTTATATTAAACATAGGTAAAGACAATACTTTCAATAACTGCAATTAAAAATGGGCAAACAAATGTTAAAGAGGCTTTGTCACCACATTATAAGTGCCCTATCTCCTACATAAGGAGATGGGCGCTATAATGTAGGTGACAGCAGTGCTTTTTATTTAATAAAATGATCTGTTTTCACCACTTTATTCGCAATTTTAGATTTATGATAATGAGTTGAATAATGCCCACGTGGGCGTATTTTTACTTTAGACCAAGTGGGCGTTGTACAGGGGAGTGTATGACGCTGACCAATCAGGTGGGGGTTCGACTCCCGGCAATCAGCTGATGTGGAGAGGCCACAACGCGTATGCTAGCGCTGCTTTCCCTTCATTCCCTTTACTACTCCTTACTGAGAATCGCCGACACACTTGTAGCGGCGGTTGACACTATTACAGCAAGACTGTCATACCATCAACAGTCACTACAAGTGTGTCGGCGATTCACAGTGCAAGCAGGTTGAAATGAAGGGAAAGCTGTGCTCGCATGCGCGCCGCGGCCCCTTCAAAACAGCCGATTGGCTTTGGTGCCAGGAGTTGGACCCCCGCCGATCGGATATTGATGGCCTATCCTGAGGATAGGCCAATTTCTTAGGACTGGTAAAACCCCTTTCATGTAACATCTGCGCCAATAAATGTAGACATCTTACAGTATTTTGTAGTGTATATCTTTTTTCATAACGGTTCTGCATCCATAAGCAATTTAGTTACAAATTTGTAGTTTCGTGTAAGTTCTTGGAAAATCAAAATTAAAAAGAATCAGTCTGCCATTTCTGAGGACAGTATGCAGTAGCGTGAGGAATGCTGAATGCAGCGGTGTGTTTTTTTCTGTGTAAAAATGTTTGATTCTGGTTAAACAGTTTATTGGTTGCAGTGCGCTGCGAGCTCTGTGAACTTGCAGTCCATCAAATTCATGAGCTGCAGTGCTGCATATTTATGAGCTTCCCCGACTTTGCTGGACTTGTGGAGAAATGCTCATGCAGGAATATACATATGTGAATGTATGGGTTTTGTACACATTGCAATTATTTTCTTCAGGTTTTTTTTATGGGTTTTGGGTCTGCTATGGTCAGATTTATAGTGGCAAATTTGAATTTGCGTGTCAACAAATTTTGCACACCTTGATCTATTATTTTTACTGTGTATTTGGTGTGTAAGCCCCTGCTTGTATACAAGTTTTAGTCACAAATATATATTCTCATGCCTTTTTTAACCCTCAAATGCAAGATTGCTGCTAAGTTGCATTGTGGTAATCAGGACCGTGAACTACTAGGAAATAGACTTTATGGAAAAAAGTATTGGGACACCTACACATTACACCTACAGGAGCTTTTATGACATCCCATTCTAAATCCATAGGCATTAATATGGAGTTAGTTCCCCTTTGCAGCTAAAACAGCTTCAACTCTTCTGGGAAGGCTTTCTACAAGATTTTGAATTGTGTCTGTGGGAATTTTTGCCGGAAGCAGAAGGCTGACCACTATATAGCGACCGTGCTGGGTTACTGCAGCTGCCGTACTGCAGCAAAGCCGCTATACTGTAGTTGAAGACTTCTGCTTCCGGGACTTAAAGGAACAGTGTCATCACAAATTTATTTTTAATATGTTAAAGATGTTAGTGCTTTATTAAAAACGTTTATATTTATTTGTGTGTTTGTGTTTTACTTTTTCTTATTTTTACACTTTTTCTTCTCTATGGGGGCTGCCATTTTTTGTTCCATTTCTGTATGGAACACTGAGGAGGATAGACAATTTTGAGCGGAGCTTGCTGCTCACAGAGCATGCAGTTAGTGGGTTAGAACTGGAGGGTGAAGACATGGGTGAGCAGGATCAGGTAAGTAGCTGGGTTAATGTAGTTAGGGGCAGTAGAAAGGGGTCAAAGACCAGGAAGGCCGATCCGGTTTCTGGCATTCCAAGCAAAATTGCCAGGTTGGGTGATGATGCGAAGGTGTCAGTCTCAGAAAAGGCAGCCCTAGTGGATACTGATCTCCCTAACAGCCGGGAGAACAGCCCAGCTAGTAGTCGGTGGGATGGTAATGCAGGCAAGCCAAGACAATTGATAGTTGTAGGGGATTCTATAATCAGGAAGACGGATAGAATAATTTGTCGCCAAGACCGCCTCAACCGAATGGTTTGCTGTCTCCCTGGTGCCAGGGTTCGGCATGTGGTGGAACGGGTGGACAAATTGCTGGGAGGGGCTGGTGATGATCCAGCTGTCGTGGTCCATGTCGGTACCAACGACAGAATAAATGGTAGGTGGAGGAGCCTTAAGAATAATTTTAAAGAACTAGGCTACAAGCTGAAGGGAAGGACCTCCAAGGTTGTATTCTCAGGAATACTGCCTGTGCCATGCGCATCACAGGAAAGACAGCGGGAGCTTAGGGAGTTAAATGCATGGCTGAAGTCTTGGTGTAGAGGAGAAGGATTTGGGTTCCTAGAGCACTGGGCTGACTTTTCATTGGGGTACAAACTGTATTCTGCAGATGATTTGCACCTAAATGGAAGGGGGTCCGCTGTGCTGGGGGAGAGAATTCTAGCTGGGGTGGCGGAGTATTTAAACTAGGGCTGAGGAGGGAGGTCAATGTAGAAAAAAAAGGGGTAGCCAGGTTAGAGAGGGGTCAGACTATATTGGTGGGGGGAGAAACAGAATGTGGGGAGAGGACTAGACAACAAGATAAGGAGATCCTTTCGTTACAAAACATCAGTGTAAATAAAAAGGACCGATTAATGTCAAATCACATTTCTGATAATAAAAGTGAAAAACTGACAGGCAAGTTAAAGTGTATGTTCACAAATGCCAGAAGTCTAGCAAGCAAAATGGGGGAGCTGGAGGCCTTGATACTGGAAGAAAATATAGATATAGTTGGTGTTGCTGAAACATGGCTGGACTCTTCACATGACTGGGCTGTAAATCTACAGGGTTTTACACTTTTTCGTAAAGACAGGACAAATAGGAAAGGTGGTGGTGTATGTCTGTATGTGAGAAGTGATATGAAGGCGAGTGTGAAAGAGAATAGTGGGTGAATACTGTGAGGAGGTTGAAACCTTGTGGGTGGAACTAGAAAGGGAGGTAAACACTGAAAAAATTACTTTTGGTGTAATCTATAGACCCCCCAATATAACTGAGGAGATGGAAGGTCAGATATATAAACAGATGGAGCGGGCTGCACAGGCGGGTACTGTAGTGATAATGGGAGATTTTAATTTCCGGGATATTAATTGGTGTCATGGTTCGGCTTCAACTGCAAAGGGGAGACATTTCCTCAACCTGTTGCAGGAAAATTTTATGGGCCAGTTTGTGGAAGACCCGACTAGAGGTGAAGCTCTGTTGGATCTGGTCATTTCTAATAATGCAGATCTTGTTGGGAATGTCAATGTTCGTGAAAACCTCGGTAACAGTGATCACAATATAGTTACATTTTACCTATACTGTAAAAAACAAACGCAGGCTGGGAGGGCAAAAACATTTAATTTTAAGAAAGCCAATTTCCCCAGGATGAGGGCTGCAATTCAGGATATGGACTGGGAAGAACTAATGTCAAATAATGGAACAAATGATAAATGGGAGATTTTCAAATCTACTTTGAGTTATTATAGTGCAAAATTTATTCCTACAGGTAATAAGTATAAACGACTCAAATTAAACCCCACATGGCTTACACCTTCTGTGAAAGGGGCAATACATGACAAAAAAAGGGCATTTAAAAAATACAAATCTGAGGGTACAGCTGTAGCCTTTGTAAAATATAAAGAGCTTAATAAAATCTGTAAAAATGTAATAAAATTAGCAAAAATACAAAATGAAAGGCAGGTGGCCAAGGATAGTAAAACAAATCCTAAAAAATTCTTCAAGCATATAAATGCAAAAAAGCCAAGGTCTGAACATGTAGGACCCCTAGATAATGGTAATGGGGAGTTGATCACAGGGGATCAAGAGAAGGCAGAGTTACTAAATGGGTTCTTTAGCTCTGTATATACAACAGAAGAAAGAGCAGCTGATGTAGCCGGTGCCAGTGCTGTTAATATATCAGTTGATATACTGAATTGGATGAATGTAGAGATGGTCCAAGCTAAATTAAATAAAATAAATGTGCACAAGGCTCCGGGACCAGATGGGTTACACCCTAGAATTCTTAAAGAGCTTAGTTCAGTTATTTCTGTCCCCCTTTTCATAATATTCAGAGAATCTCTAGTGACAGGTATAGTGCCAAGGGACTGGCGCAGGGCAAATGTGGTGCCTATTTTCAAAAAGGGCTCTAGGTCTTCCCCGGGTAATTATAGACCAGTAAGCTTAACATCCATCGTGGGGAAAATGTTTGAGGGGCTATTGAGGGACTATATACAGGATTATGTGACAATAAATAGCATTATAAGTGACAGCCAGCACGGTTTTACTAAGGACAGAAGTTGTCAAACTAACCTAATCTGTTTTTATGAAGAGGTGAGCAGAAGTCTAGACAGAGGGGCCGCTGTGGATTTAGTGTTTTTGGACTTTGCAAAGGCATTTGACACTGTCCCCCATAGACGCCTAATGGGTAAATTAAGGACTATAGGTTTAGAAAATATAGTTTGTAATTGGATTGAGAATTGGCTCAAGGACCGTATCCAGAGGGTTGTGGTCAATGATTCCTTCTCTGAATGGTCCCCGGTTATAAGTGGTGTACCCCAGGGTTCAGTGCTGGGACCACTATTATTCAACTTATTTATTAATGATATAGAGGAAGGGATTAATAGCACTATTTCTATTTTTGCAGATGACACCAAGCTATGTAATATAGTTCAGACTATGGAAGATGTTCATGAATTACAGGCAGATTTAAACAAACTAAGTGTTTGGGGCGTCCACTTGGCAAATGAAGTTTAATGTAGATAAATGTAAAGTTATGCATCTTGGTACCAACAACCTGCATGCATCATATGTCCTAGGGGGCGCTACACTGGCGGATTCACTTGTTGAGAAGGATCTGGGTGTACTTGTAAATCATAAACTCAATACCAGCATGCAGTGTCAATCAGCTGCTTCAAAGGCCAGCAGGATATTGTCGTGTATTAAAAGAGGCATGGACTCGCGGGACAGGGATGTAATAATGCCACTTTACAAAGCATTAGTGAGGCCTCATCTAGAATATGCAGTTCAGTTCTGGGCTCCAGTTCATAGAAAGGATGCCCTGGAGTTGGAAAAAATACAAAGAAGAGCAACGAAGCTAATAAGGGGCATGGAGAATTTAAGTTATGAGGAAAGATTGAAAGAATTAAACCTATTTAGCCTTGAAAAAAGACGACTAAGGGGGGACATGATTAACTTATATAAATATATTAATGGCACATACAAAAAATATGGTGAAATCCTGTTCCTTGTAAAACCCCCTCAAAAAACAAGGGGGCACTCCCTCCGTCTGGAGAAAAAAAGGTTCAAGCTGCAGAGGCGACAAGGCTTCTTTACAGTGAGAACTGTGAATTTATGGAATAGCCTACCGCAGGAGCTGGTCACAGCAGGGACAGTAGATGGCTTTAAAAAAGGGTTAGATAATTTCCTAGAACAAAAAAATATTAGCTCCTATGTGTAGAAATTTTTCCTTCCCTTTTCCCTTCCCTTGGTTGAACTTGATGGACATGTGTCTTTTTTCAGCCGTACTAACTATGTAACTATGTAACTATGTAACTATGTATGTGTCGATTAACGACACATACAGACATGGAATACGGCAGCCACAGTCCCATAGGGACTGCGAACGGCTCCCGTCCCATCCACTTCTGTGTACGCCGTCTGTGTGGGAACTGCGCATGCGCCGCTCCCACACAGTCCAATTTGAAATTGGCGCCGTCCGGCGCCATTTTCCTGTGGACCGGAAGTCGCGGCCGGACAGTAAGATTACTACTTCCGGTCGCGGCTTCCGGACTTGTGCACTTGGACCAGCGGCAGCAGACGGAGCGGACGGGCCGGAGGGAGCCGCGGCGGCAGGAGCAGGTAAGAGATTTCAATGTATGTTCGTGTTTGTGTACGTTTACTATTGTATGTTAACCTTCTACACTGTGTGTTAGCTCAAAAAATGGCGACACACAGTGTAGGAGGTTAGACCGTTCAAACCCCTCGTTTATCCCGGCACTAGCCAGGATAAAGGAGGGGGGGATGCTGAGAGCTCACTAGAGCGAGGGCTTTTTACCCAATTTTGCAGCATAAAGCAATGTGGTTGCTTTACCACATGCAATGCTGCAATTTTGGGAATAGCTCCATCTAGTGACCAGCAATGGGAAATATTATAAATTAGAATCTAATTTATAATATTTCCTGACTCGTGAAAAAAATAAAAAAAATTTGAACAATGTTTAATCACCTACACACTAAATGCTTAATTAAAAAAAAACAAACATGTTTTTCTGGCAACACATTCCCTTTAACACTGCATAGCTTCTAATGCCCGGAGGCAGGTGGAACACCTGATCGGTGCAGGGTCCGGGTGTCGGACCCCCACTGATCATATACCAATGACCTATCCTATGGATAGGTCATCAGTATAAAAAAAATAGCTCCCAAACTGGACAACCCCTTTAATGTCAGAGGAGGATTGGTGCTGTGGTTATTGAGTCAGCAGAGTGACTTTTATGCACTTTGGGCCTCAGCATTTGGCGACCCCACTCTGAAATTTTACGTGGACTAGAACTTTAAGGCTAGGTTGCTGTGGTTCCTAAATTCTTCCACTTTGCAATAATATCAGTCACAGTTGATATCTAGTAGGGAAGAAATTTTATGAACAGACTTGTTGCAGTGATGGCATCCTATTACAGTACCACGATCTAATTCAGTGATCGCTTTAGAATGACCCATTCCTTCACAAATGTCTGTAAAGGCAACTGCATGGCTAGGTGCTGGATTTTATACACCTGTGGCAATGGGACTGAATGAAACACCGGAATTCAATGGTTAAAAGGTGTATCCCAATACTTTTGCCCATATAGTGTATGTAAGGTGTGGGAGTAAACTCATTTTCAGCATAATGAGCACCTGTGGTGCAGTTTTTCGCACAGAATGTCCGCTGGGAAAAACTGCAGCCCTTAGCCGGCCGGCCTCCTGGGATGACGTCTCATCCCAGGAGACCACTGCAGCCTGCGTTTGGCTGCAGCGACGGTCAGATGGGATGAAGTCATCCCAGGAGGCCGGCCCTCTGACATCATACAGACGGAACAACTGCTATTTAATGCAGGATTTACATCCCCAATGAATTCAATAGGGAAATCCGGCAAAAAATATGCAGCGTTCAATATGCAGGTCAATTTCTGAGTGTTTTTTCCGCATAGTATTTACATAGCGTGTGGATGAGATTTGTTTTATCTCATCCACATCGCTGCTACTCATTTGCTGTGGATTTTCGGCAAGGAATTCCATTGCGGAAAATCCACAGTATTTACGCAAAGTGTGAACTGGCCCTAATACATTTGTTTTCAAATGCCACACTTAAAAAGAAGAGTCACATGCATATCCACTCAGCTTCTTAGGCTGGGTTCACACCAGTATGCGGAAGTGCTTTGTCAGTGGAGCAGAACATCGGAAATACCAGTCCTGTTGCAGGACGGAAACCACCGGCAGCCGGCGGAACCCATTGACTTTAATGGGTTCTGTCGGGTTTCCGTCTGGGAGTCCATGGTCCTACCGAACAAAATGCTGCACTATTATTTCCTGTATTTTTGGCCGGATCTGTGACGAAGGCACCTAATGTAGCCACCAACGCAGATGTGAACAAGGCCTTACCTACATAACGTATGAAAATCAAAGCAAATAGCTCATATCAAACATCAGCAGCTGTCCACAACATATGCACAAAGGCCTTAGAAATACAGCCAATTTTAGATATAATTGCATTTACGCAAATCAGTTTGCAAATCAAGGCAGTCCTGTAACCACTACATTATATTACACTGACGCTCTTTTATACATACAGGGATTTCGTAATCAGCAGTGTCAAGGTCCGTGACCACCCGGGCACAGATCCCAGACATCACCCCTGAACTAAGTCTTAAGGGTGTGTCATTTCAGACAATCTGGCAGTGCTACATGGGTAACAATGGCATATCGTAGGAGTTGGAACAGGGGCCTAAGTGATATTTAATATATGGGTATGGGGGGGGTTTAATATGAATTTTATTTTTATGTTAGGCCCTGTTCACACAGAGTTTTTTTTACAATTTTTTTGCCGTGGAAACCGTGGCAAGAAACGGCCGAAATTGTGGAGGAAAAAAAAAAGCTGCGAACTGCCGACGCGTTTGACGCGGTTTTTCACTTTGCCTGTTGAATAGGTAAAAACGCGTCAAAAAACGCCTGTGATGCAAAACCACAAAGAAAAAAAAAGAAGCGGATTCTTCCAGACAGATTTTGATCTGCCTGCACGCCGTTTGCCGTGTTTTTGCGGCGTTTTCCGCCCGTGGCCTTTGAGTGCGGTGGGCAAGAAATGGCGTGAATTACGCTTCCTCTGCCTCCCATTGGAGGTCAGAGGCGTAAACGGCCGAAGATAGGGCATGTCGCTTCTTTTTCGCGTGAGACAGTTTTTCCGCTCCCGGGAAAAAAACGCCCCCCATTGAAAGCAATGGGAGGCATTTTCGGACGTTTTTTTTTGGCGCGTTTTCCGCGTCAAAAAACTCTGTGTGAACTGGCCCTTAAGCCCTGTTCTTGCTGAGTTTTTTGCAGGCAGAATAAACATGCCTCAGAATTCTTTGAGGCAGATTTTGAACTGCCTGCGCTTTTTTTATCCACGTTTTTCGCTGCGTTTTTTGATTGTGGCTATTGAATCTAATAATGCAAGTACCGTGGGCAAAAAACGCTCAGAAACAAGCACCGCTGTTTTTTTTTCTGCCTCCCATTGTTTTCAATGGGAGGTCAGAGGCGGAGTCCACTGCAAGAAAGAACATGCTACTTTTTTCCCCACGATCGGCCAGAAGTCACCTGGGAAAAAAAAACCACCTCTGCCTTCCTCTGTAAACAATGGGGGGCGATTTCGGTCGTTCTTTGGCGCTGATTCGGATGCGGTTTCCGCATAAAAATCAACGCCAAAAAACTGTGTGAACTGGCTCATAAGATGTAAACATGACAAGTTTCAGAGTCACGAAGGGAGAGACATACAGTTGCAAGAAAAAGTAAGTTACTTTGGAGCTTTTTCGCTTTTATAGACTAACACAATCCAACTAAGAATGCACAAACAGTTGTACTGTTCACGTACCTCTGTGATAAGGACTTTTCCAAAAGCTAAATGGCAAAAGGTGTTTCAATTAAAGGGGTTGTCCCAAAGTCGATCATTATCTATCCATAAGATAGGTGATAATTGTCGGATTGCTATGTGTCTATGGGAATGACGCAGACACACAAGTCCCAAAGACTTTGAATGGAGTGTCGGGCGCAGTGAGAAAGAATGGAGGATTCGGTACCCAATTCTCGCAATCTGTGGGGTCCCAACAATGGGACCCCCAGTAATCAGACAATTATAATAAAACAGAAATTTTTTAATTCTGGGACAAGTAAGGAGAGGACATTGAAGTGTGGGTTTCACTATTAAATAAAGGCACGCAATGCCTGGTTACTGACAAATCTGTTATTCTCAAGAACGATGGTTAGTGTGAACCATGCCTTGATGCAAACAACTTTCAGAAGACCTGTTATAGAGACACATGAAGTTATAAAAGACTACAAAAGCATTGCTAAAGAACTAGATACACATTAATTCAGGATTGTTACTGCTCTCTCTAGAAGTGGGCGGACTGTTAAAATCACTCCAAGAGCACAACGAGTAATCCTAAAAGAGGTGAACACGAATCCAAGGGTTGCAGCGAAAGACCTTCAGAATCCTCTGTTCTTGTGTCCACTATTAAAAAAAAAAACACAGAACAAGAATGGTGTTCACGGAAGGAGACCACGAAGGAAGCTGCTGCTATCCAAAAAAAACATTGCGGCCAATCTCAAGTCTGCATCAGAACACCTGGATGTTCCACAAGACAATAACCAAAAATACACAGGTAAATCAACTAAAGAATGGTTGAAAAAAATGATGTGTGTTTTGGAATGACCAAGTCAGCCATTCAGTCCTGACCTTAAAGAGAATCTTTCACCTCCCCATACATGTGCAGCTGAGTGCAGCATGTAATGGAGAGGGCTGCAGATACTCTGGGGCACTTTAAATTTTCTTTTCTACCTCCCTCCGTTATTTAGATATCAGTGCCATTATATTTGGCACCCGATATTTAAATAACCCCCTGAACAGTCAATACTTGTATACTGGCAAGGGGGCGTGTTACTATGGCTGTGACACTGTCCAATCAGATATGGACAGTGCCACAGCCATAGCAACACGCCCCCTTGCCGGTACATGCCTCGTTTACTGTTCAGGGGGTTATTTAAAATATGGGCCGCCAAATATAACGGCACCAATATCTAAATAACGGAGGGAGGTAGAAAAAAAAAAAATGTAAAGTGCCCCAGGGTTTGTGCAGCTCTCCCCATTACATGCTGCACATGTAAGGGGAGGTGAAAGGTTCTCTTTAACCCTATAGAGAGTCCGTGGCATGACCTGAAAATTGCTGTGAACACAATGCATCCCAGGAATATTGAATTGAAACATTTGCAGGTAGGAAAATTTCTTCTCAACGTTTGGTGGAGGCGATTGCTGCTAAAGGGGAATCGACAGGTTATTAATGTCAAGGCTCCTTGCACTGTGGATGTTTACTCAATGGGCTCAATAAAATAAATAAATAGTACAACAGTTTAGGGTTGTCACGATACCGGAATTTGGACTTTGATATCAATACTTTGTGTAGTACTTCTTGATACCAAAACGATACTTGGAGGACAGAATCCATTTTTTCTCTTTGCATCCCGGCATTGATAACTTTATGTTTTCGACCGACGTAGCTGTTTGAGACTCTGTTTTTTGCGGGACGAGTAGTACTTTATGAAGGTGCCGTTTTCTGGTACATTCATATTATCGTTTAAATTATATACATTTTTATTTTGACAAAAATGCACACAAAAAAAAAGAGGAGTTTTTGGTTTCTTTTTTTACAGCATACACCGATCATCATAAATGACACTATAAATTTGTTGTACAAATTATTACGGTCGTAACGATACCAAAAATGTGATTCATTTTCTGGAACGTCTTTTTTAATAATGTTTATTTATCTAAAAAAAAAAGATGTTTTTTTTTTAAATTAATTTTACGTTCTACTTTTATTTTTTTAATTTTAACCCCTCCCCCAAGCAAATTTTCCGATTTTCAATTTAATTTTTTTCCTCCCCATGTTCCAAAAGCCATAACTTTTTCATTTTTTCATCGATATAGTCCTGAGGGCTTGATTTTTGGCGGGACGAGTCGTAATTTTTCATGGAATCATTTATTGTACCATACAATGTACTAGCAAATGGGAAAAATATATATATTTGTGGGGTAGAAAATGGAAAAAAAACGGCGATTTCATTTTTTCCACTTCGTTTTTACGAAATTCACAGTGCAATTGAAACTACATGTTAAAGAGTAGCTAAACGTTTCATAAACTTCTAACATGTCAGAAGTTTGGATTGGTGGGGGTCCGAGCATTGAGACCCCCACAAATCGCTAGAACGAAGCAGCTGAAGCACTCATGTGAGCGCTCAGCCGCTTCGTGTCTGATCGGCTTTTTCCGGAAATAAATGTGTCGGTGTACGGACTCAATAGAAAGTACATACTCCAATACATCGGCTTTCCGCAAAAAGCCGAACAGACACTCACACTTCAGCTGCTTCGTTCTAACGATTATGACATGTCAGAAGCTTGTCAAACGTTTAGCTACACTTTAACTTTATTCTGCGGGTCAATACGATTACGGTGTAACCAAATTTATATAGGTGTATATATATATATATATATATATATATATAAATATTACTACTATTACAAGGAAAAAACGAACTGTAAAAAATAAAATTTATTTTGTGTTGCCAAAACGTTTTAAGTTGTCCTTCGATTAACCCCTTAATGACCAGGCCATTTTGCGCGTTAATTACCAAGGATTATTTTTTGTTTTTTCACGGTCGAATTCCAAGAGTTGTAACTTTTTTTGTATTCCGTCTATATAGCCGTATAAGGGCTTGTTTTTTGCGGGACGAGTTGTATTTTGTAATTGTACCATTTTTAGATGCTTATAACATATAGATTAACTTTTATTAACTTTATTTTAGGAGAGAATTGAAAATAAGCAGCTATTCCAGCATTAATTTTCACGTTATACATTTACGCCGTTTACTATGCAGCGTAAATAACATGTTAACTTTATTCTATGGGTCGGCACGATTACGGGGATACCAAATATGTAAAGGTTTTATATATTTTCCTACGTTTGCACAATAAAAAGCCTTTTAGAAAAAAAATTACTTGTTTTTGCATCGCCGCATTCCAAGAGACGTAATTTTTTTATTTTTCCGTCGATGTGGCCGTATGTGGGCTTGATTTTTGGGGGCCAATGTGTAGTTTTCATTAGTACTATTTTGGGGTACATAGGACCTATAGATTAACTTTTATTTTATTTTTTATAGGGGGAATGGGAGAAAAGAGAGAATTTTGCCGTTGTTTTTTGCGGGTTTTTTTGTACGCCGTTCATCCGGCGGTTTAATTAATGTGTTCATTTTATTGGTCAAGTTGTTACGATTGCGGGGATTCCATATATGTACATGTGTTATTTGTTTTGACACTTTTACTTAATAAAACCATTTGATTTTGACTGTAATTATTTTTTTTTTTCCACAAACTTTATTTAACCGATTCACATTTTTTTTTTTTTAGTCCCACCAGGGGACTTCACTATGCGATGTGCTGATCGCATATATAATGCTTTTGTATACTTAGTATACCAAAGCATTATTGCCTGTCCGTGTAAAACTGACAGGCAGCCTGTTAGGTCACGCCTCCGGCATCGCCTAAGTATGCCCTAACAGGAAATATGGTCAGATAGCCCTGGGGTCCTTCAATGGAGCCTGGGTTGTCTGCCCATATATTGTATGTCCTACAATTGCGTCACAGGGATTCCCTCTGATGCGCTCAAAGGGGGGGTTTCCCCTTCTCATTTACCCTTTGAATGCCACGGTCAGCTTTGATCACAGCATTCAAGGGGATAACTGCGAAGATGAGAAGTTTCTCTCATCTCTGCCGACAGAGCAATGGCTGTAACACACAGCGTATTACAGCCAATGCCCCGCTTATCACGCGGGCACACTTAGCATGCCCACGCATTCAGCATGACGTGATGCAGCCGGTGCTGCACTAACGGGCGGCGCGGCAGGCACTGAGCACAGAGAACATGACGAGCGCTGTGAAGTGCGCCCACCATGTGCGCTGCTGCATCACATAATGCTAGTCACTACACATGTATTACAATAATAAGCCGTGCGGCTGCACAGCTTAGTATCAAAATACAGGAATTCACTGTATTTAACCATTTGTGGGTACACCGCATCAATATAGTATCGATATTTCAAGACATCGTGCAATTCTACAACTGTGTGTGTGCTGTTAGTTTGGTTGGATTGCGAGTGCCTACAATTGTGATGTCCATAACAATCAAACCACATTTTATTAAAAAATCAATGCAGAAATCCAGGTAATTCCAAAAGGGTTTACTTACTTTTTCTCACAAATGTATAAGTATCAATTTCACAATAACAGTATTTTGTGGTATTACCTTAATAATGGTTGGAATAATAAAAGAGAGACACGGCTATATACGTTCTAACAGCTGATGCCCAGTGCAGTTAGCATTTATATAGACGTTTGCAGCGTGCATCGGGGTTTAATGAGTGCAGAAGCTGCTTCAGCATAACAGAGCCAGTGTGCTCATTATTTGGGCAGAGAAGGTACTGAAAGCTTTGCTTTAGCTCTTTAGTCTTCTTCTCTCTCCTGGATCCCCTGAGAGTGGAGAGGGAGAGTGAAGAAGGCTGATACATAGGGGTGTGTGTGTGTGTGTGTGTGTGTGTGTGTGTGTGTGTGTGCGTGTGTGTGTGTGCGTGTGTGCGTGCGTGCGTGCGTGCGTGTGCGATGGCAACATATTAATAAACTTTCCTATGTTTCTACGTATCATTTTACTTGTTGTTCTTTATGAAGAGTGATTCAGGGTCAGTCCATTTTGAAAATGAAAGATAACTTATCCAGAAATAAATAAAAGGGGAATCGCCAGTTTGGGCCAGGTTTGCACCTGCTGCAATGTTGTGTTATAGCCTTTTACAGCCTGGGGTGAATTGACATTTGTCAGGGTCTGGGTATCCAAAGATTGCCCAAATGGCGTCAACAGGTACATAGTTAAATTGGTTGAAATGTAAAGCTATTAGAAAAATAAAGAAATTCAATTCTGTACATCGATACAGTTTTATATTATGAACAAGGTAAACTATACCTGATTGATTTCTTCCTGCGTTGATTTTAATGACTTTATAATGGTCTCCAGTTGAACCTTGCCTGCTTGAATACTCTGTTCCAGCTGAGTCTCTTCCTGATGTAACCGGTTTAGCTCTAATTTGCCCCTATGAAGTTCATCCTCCTGTGCCTGTACATCTGATTCCTGGGACTGAATCTGTACCTTTAGTGAGGAGATCTATGAGAAAGTAGAACAGGATATTATGTCACATAAAATATACTTTGTGTTTTTCACACAGTACAGTTTCGTGTAGTTTTGTTCTCAAAAACCTAGAGCGTATTCCATACCTACATCCAGGCAGAACGAGCAGTAATTCCAATGGCAATGAATGGGTGTTTTTTTTATTTTTTATGCCTAAGCCTTTTTTAGGCATACAAAAAATAAAACAATAGCCACGTTGCATTATTTATAATCCACAGCATGTTCATTTATTCAGATTTTGCGCTGAAAAGCCACAAATTCACTCCAGTGAGCTTCAATGGAGCTAATTCACGCTTGAATCCGCAAGAAAATCTGTAGAAGAAAAGGGGATGTTTTGAGTATTCACCGTAAAAATCCTTTCATCATCCAGTAGATTGGGGGGGGGGGGGCACCTAATGTGTATATGCTGTTGCCACTAGAGGGCGTGATAAAAAAAAGCGTTGGCCCCTCCTACAGTTTATACTCCTTGTACAGGCACTGAGCTAGTCAGTCTGCACAGTAGCAGTAGAAGCAGAACACAAGGTAAAAAAACAAATGATATCAGAACCAAATAAGAGATCCATGACGGATGATCAAATATATACCATAAAGTGTGGCAGGTATACCCCCCAATGGACCGGAAGTATAAAGGAGTTCATTGTAGGCAAAAGGGTGTACCCTGTGAAATTTGGAAAACGTACGCAGAGTCTACCAGGTATCCGCCTTGCACAGCTGAAGCGCAGAAGTCTGATGGTACACAGCCCAGGATCAAGACAGGGCCGTCAGCTCAGAAACCATCCGGATGGAGGTCATAGCAACGAGGAACACCACCGCAGGGCGGTCGACAGTCCAAACGGAAGCGTCACAATCTAGTAGTAGTAGTAGTGAGAGAGAACTGCAAAGCGTGGAAAGTACTGGCGTGTAGATATGTGTTCCAGATGACCACTGAGAATAGCAAGTTCCCCTGTTTCATGGAGGCGATAACCGAAAATCTTGACAAAGGCGTTCAATCCTTTCGGGTCCAGGATGGGACGAACTGATCCATCCTTTTTAGGAATGACAAAAAGATTAACATAAAAAAAAACAAATTCTAAATTCTTGGTCTGGAGGAAATCAGATAATGACTCGACACAATAGCGCGTCTATTGCCTGGAAAAAGGCAGCTGAGCTGGCAAGCGACGAAAGAGTTGTGGACTGGATAAAAAAATTCTACAAATTCAATCTTGGAGCCTGGCGAAAAGACTTTTCGAACCCAGGTGTCCGAGATGTGGGAGAGCGAGACATCCTTGAAAAGTACATGTCTGCCCCCCACCGAGACCACTTAAGGAGAAATTGTTCTTACCCGCTGCAGGCTTAGCGGCCGGAGGGTGGGGGCGCCAGATAGAACGTTGTTTGAAGGAATGTTTGTGCTTGGAGTCCTGGTGGAACGGTTGCCTGGATGCCTGTGGACCGAAGAACTTGCATAATGGGCAAAAATGAAGTTCTGGCTTGGTGGGAGTTGGGCCCACGATAAACCTTCGTTTGAGGCAGGAGAGTGCTCTTTCCAACTGTTGCTTCCGAAATGATTTCGTCCAAGCGGGTCCAAAAAAAAAAAGGAAAAAAGTCAGTAAAAAGAAAAGAAGAAACCAAGGAGCACTTAATAGCAGTGTTAGTAGACCAGAATTTAAGACATGCAGTCCGGCGCACGACAAAAATGGAAGAGCAGCCACGAGGCGACGTGCATCCAGTGTAGGCTTCACACAGATACTTGGTAGAGTTAGACAACTGGTAAGAGAAATCCACTATATCTTCAACGGGTGCCCCAAAAAGGAGGCCATGACGGAGTTGGCAAGCCCATTCAGTTTAGGTTCTACTAACACATGCAGAAACTAAAATTAGCCTCAAGGCTGAGCTAACGGCTTCAAAGGAGGACCTGGAGAAAGACCGTCAGTCCAAAAGATCACAAAACGAGGCAGAGTCCGACATTGGAAGAGTAGTGGTCTTGCCCGGACGAAAGACAAAAGGGGCCACCGCATGAGACTTTGCCCACTTTGAGGAAATACTTTTCCAGAGTATTAGATACAGGCAAGAGGTCTAGACAAATTTCTTGTCAGAATGTTTCCACTCCTTGGAGACTACCTCTTTGACCTTTGAGTGAGACAGAAGACTGTGAGATCACCTGCAATGGAGGAAAAGGACTGTCCCTTTTGGGGGGAGACGGGTCTGCATCCACAGTGATTAGTCTTTCCACCGTAGAGAACAGCTCTAGTTCCGAATTTGGAATCCGAATTTTCTCTCAGACAACGACTCCCTATGAGGGGAAGCTTGCTCCCCCGGAAAAGGGTGGGGAGACGAACGAGGTAGGGGATACAAAGAGCAAGTGAAATTGTGAAGATCTGTACCGCTTAGGAGGCCTGCTACATAAAGTAGTGGATGGGGAGTCCCCAGAAGTATGGTCGGAAAGATGCCCATCGTGGACTGGGTGACATTAGAGAGGTCACCGACGACCCTGAATAGGGAATGGGCCCATTGCGGTTAGGCCGGCTCAACACTAGAAGTGGGCAAATGCTTAGGGTGGCTCAGCGTCAACAAATGCTTGGCCTTGAGGCCAGCATGCACCGCACAAAGGAGAAGGTTGACCATATGAGAATTTTTGTCACTTGTGAAACAAGCATAGCGAGATACATTAGGTACATGTTGGGAGGATTCTCCTCTGTTGTCCGACATGGCAGTATAGGGGTCACTACGTTCCTCAGTAACAACTGGAAAATAAATATACTAAAGATACTGTGGGAGGCAAGGCTATACACTTCATTGAAAAGGTGTAATGACCACCTAGGATGGTCTAGGCATAAGTCCCCCTACTGTAGTGCACTAACTAGTGTCCCACAGGGGCTTGGAAAAGTAGGAGGGAGTGCCAAAGGCAGATCCTACCCATTTGCAGCAGAGTGTTCAGAGCGATCCTTCTCATAGGCTGTGTCCCCTGCTCGCCTATGAGTAGCAGAGAGCAGAAGAAGAGGATCTGCGCTTTCTTTATACAGCGATTAAGTTACCAGTGGTCACATGATAGCCGTGTACCAATCTCTGGCTAGGAGCCGCAGCGCAAGTCCCATCCTCTACAGAGAGTTGGAAAATGGTGTCCCCTCTTGATAAAGGAGAAAAGTCAGTTCTCCTTGAACATTTTGTGTAAAATTTAAATAAAAAGAGTTTTGCCCGACTGCTGACACTGCATTAAACCAGCTCTTTTGCAGCCCAGTGTGTCTAATCTAGCACCGGGCTAGATGTATATGCAGTATACATAAAAATAAATATACAAATAAATCAGTTTAGCTTTTAGGGTATGTGCACACACACTAATTACGTCCGTAATTTACGGACGTATTTCGGCCGCAAGTTCCGGACCGAACTCAGTGCAGGGAGCCGGGCTCCTAGCATCATAGTTATGTACGATGCTAGGAGTCCCTGCCTCGCTGCAGGACCACTGTCACGTACTGAAAACATGATTACAGTACGGTACATAAGTATGATGCTAGGAGCCCGGCTCCCTGCACTGTGTTCGGTCCGGGACTTGCGGCCGAAATACGTCCGTCAATCACGGACGTAATTAGTGTGTGTGCACATACCCTTAATGTGATTTTCAATTGAGAAAATGTTAAAAGCACAAACACTGAACTAGGAGAATATGATTGATTTCTCTAGCAGATATATAGCACCATCTATTGCAAAGTAAAAGTTTTACACCCCATTTTCTTCAGCAATATGGCATATGTGGCCTAACCAAGTCCCATAACTTAGGGCCCGTTCACATCAGAGTTTGGGTTCCCGTCCATCTGTTCCGTCAGAGGAACAGATGAACGGAAGGCCAAATGGAAACTATCGATTCCGTTTGCATTACCATGGTTTTCAATGGTAATTCTTCCATCTTAGTTGGTTTCGGTTCCGTAAAGTTTCCGTTTTTTTTTCACAGAAACAATAGTGCAGTCAATAGCACGATTGTTTCAGTGGAAAAAACGGAAACTCTACGGAACGGAAACTAACTGAAAACGGAAGAAATACCATTAAAACCAATAGTAATGCAAACAGAATCAATAGTTTACATTTGGCTTTCCATTCATCTGTTCCTCTGATGGAACAGATGTACGAAAACTCCAAACGGAACCCAAACGCTCATGTGAACAGGCCCTTACATACAGTAGTGTTCAAAAAAATAGCAGTCCAACATCATTAACCTGATAAATCAATGTTTTTGGTAGAAGTCATATTTTTACATAGCAAATAATTTACTTGTAAGTGTAGTAGAAAAAAACAGAGCCAAAAATTAGGATATGCATTCGAGTAATCGATTAATTGAAAGGGGCTTGTTCAAAATAATAGCAGTAAAAAGGGGTTAAATTGGTGAAGTCATTCATTCTGTGGAATAACAGATGTCAATTTTGGCCCCTATTAGGATTGGTAGGATGGTAGCAAATGTTGCACATGTTGGTTATAGTGCATTTCCTTCAGAAATACTCAGGAAAATGGGTCGTTCCAAACATTGTTCTGATGAAAAACGTACTTTGATTAAAAAGTTGATTGGAGAAGGAAAAACATATAGAGAAGTGCAACAAATAGGCTGCTCAGCTCAAATTATCTCAAATGTCTTGAAGTGGCAACCAAAATCTGAAAGACGCGGAAGGAAGCGGGGGAACTACTGTTCGAATGGATCTAAGAATAGCCAAAATGGCAAAGGCTCAGCCATTGATCACCTCCAGAAAGATCAAAGAAGATCTGAAGTTACCAGCGAGTACTGCTATAATCAGAATATGATTAGGTGAAGCCAAGTTACCAGCAAGAACTCCCCGCAAAGTCCCGCTGTTGAAAAAAAGACATGTCCTGAATAGGCAAAAATTTGCCAAGGAACACATTGACTGGCCCAAAGAGAAATGCCACAACATTATGTGGACTGATGAAAGCAAAATTGTTCCTTTTGGGTCTACTGGCAGCAGACAGTATGACGGACGACTCCCCAGCACTGAATTCAAGCCACGGTACACTGTGACGACAGTAAAGCATGGTGCTGCAAAAATCATGATATGGGGATGTATCTCATACTATGGTGTTGAGCCTATTTATCGCATACAAGGGATCACGGATCAGTTTAAATATATCAAAATAGTTGAGATCATGTTACCCTATGCCGAAGAAGAAATGCCCTTGTAATGGGTGTTTCAACACGACAATGACACAAAACACACCAGTAAGCGAACAACATCTTGGTTACAGACAAACAGGATTGAGGTAATGGAGTGGCCAGCCCAATCCCCTGACCTCAATCCCATAGAGAACTTGTGGGGTGACATCAAAAATGCGGTTTATGAGGCAAAACCCAATAGTGCAGCAGAACTGTGAAATGTCGTCCAATCTTCCTGGAATGGAATACCTGTTCAGAGGTGCCAGAAGTTGGTCAACTCCATGCAACACAGATGTCAAATAGTTCTCAGAAACAGTTCAGTAAGGTGAAATCTGAAAAAAAAATTTTTAGTTCATACATTATATTTTTGAGTCTTTAAAGAAAAGTGCTGGCAAGGCTGTATCTGTATGTATATCCTCTCGAGCGAAAGAGAAAGGCTCCAGTGGACGGAGCTGAAACGTCGCACGGGCAATAAAGTACCCATTTTTTCACTTGAATCTTGGAGTTGCTGCTTATCTTTCGATTTGTATGTACTTGGAACTTGGTCTGTTCCTCAGAGCTTGCACCCACACGCTGCCAGTGCTGCCTGACTGTGTGTGTGTGTATATATATATATTATTATTTTTTTAACAGCCTACGGCTGGGTTCACGCCGTTTTTACGCCCGCGGCCATTGAGCGCCGCGGGCAAAAAAAACGCAGTGAAATACTCTCTTTGCCTCCCATTGAAGTCAATGGGAGGTCAGAGACGTGAACGTTCGGAGCTAGGGCATGTCGCTTCTTTTTCCCGCAAGATGGTTTTTCCGCTCGTGGGAAAAAAGCCGCCTGCGCCTCCCTTTGAAATCAATGGGAGGCATTTTCGGCCTGTTTCCGCGTCAAAAAACGTGTCGAAAACTCCCTGTGAACTTACCCATTCCTTTTTCTTTTACTTTCTGTAAAGGATTAACACAAACTGGATACATTTTGTTATTGTTTTGGAATTGAATGTGTAGTATTTACAGTGCATTTGCATTTAGGAAAATAGAAGTTCTTATAATGATTTTGCACTGTATGCACTTTTTAAAACTCACTGCTATTTTTTTTTTAACACTACTGTACGTAACATTTTCCTCTGCCCTGGGCAATCAGTACTTAGGGCTATTCTGACAGAAGTATTAGGTAATACAAAACAAACAAAAATAAAATAAGTACAGCACAGTACACTGGTTGCCATGCAATACTGTACTTTATAGAGTAGGGACCCACTTAATAGAGGTCACGGCAAGCGAGCCTATACAGTTTGATCAAAATGTTTAGTATGAACATGAGGTTCTTAGATTTTTTTAATTTTGCTTAGCCACAGTGGATCAAGTGTGACAAAGAAGACGTGCGGTCCATTTTTTTTTCTCACCTTTTATTAATAAAATTAATATCAGTAATAATAATTCTGCCATTTTTTTTATTGTAGGTGAGAATACTCAATAGGACGCAATACTGCATGTCAGGATTCTTATATACAGCCTACATGTGTAAAGCCTAAAATCGTATTGCCTACATGTATAAAACTGTACTTCTCAGTTTAAAAAATCAAAACCAAATAAAGACCTACAGTCCTGGCCAAAAGTTTTGACACAAATTTTGGTTTTCATAAATTTTGCTGCTTCAGTGTTTTTATATCTTTTAGTCAGATGTTTCGATGGTATACTGAAGTACAATAATAAGCATTTCATAAGATTTTTTTTTTACTTTTATTGACAAATACACCAAGTTTATGCAAGGACTTAATATTAACAGTGTTGATGCTAAATTTTCAAGACTTCTGCAATTCACCCTGGCATGCTGGATATCCGCTTCTGGGCCAAGTCCTGGCTGATGACAACCCATTCTTGCCTAATCAGTGCTTGGAGTTTATCACAATTTGTGTTTTTGTTCGTCCACCTGCTTTTTGAGGATTGACCACAGGTTCTCAATGGGAATGAGATCTGGGAAGTTTTCTGGCCATGGACCCAAAATGTTAAAGTTTTGTTTACACAGCCACTTAAACTATCACTTTTGCCTTGTGACATGGTGCTGGATCCTGCTGGAAAAAAGCATTGTTCATCACAAAAATTGCTCCTGGATCATTGGGATAAGTTGCTCTTGGAGGATGTTTAGTTCGCTTCTATGAATAAAGAATGATTTCTTAGGCAAAATTGTGAGTGAGCCCACTCCCTTGGATGACAAGAAACCCCACACATGAATGGTCTTAGGATGCTTTACTGTTGGCATGGCACAGGACTCCTGGTAGCACTCACCTTTTCTCCGGACAATCATTCTTCCAGATACCCCAAACAGTCTGAAGGCGGCTTCATCAGAGGAAAAAAAAAAAACTTTACCCCGATCCTCTGCAGTTCAATCCCTGTACTTCCTGCAGAATGCCAGTCTGTCCTTGAAGGTTTTCTTGGAGAGAAGTGGCTTCTTTGCTGCCCTTCTTGACACTAGGCCAGCCTCCAAAAGCCTTCGCCTCACTGTGCGTGCAGATGAACGGACACCTGCCTGCTGCCATTCCTGCACAAGCTCTGCACTGGTACTGAACCGATAACGTAGCTGAATCCTCTTAAGCACACGGTCCTGGCGATTGCTAGACTTTCTTCGGCGCCCTGAAGCCTTCTTTACAATAATCGATTTAGGGGCAATCTTACAAGCAGCAATGTCCTTGCCTGTAAAGCCCTTTTGATGCAAAGCAATGAAGACTTCATGTGTTTCCTTGGAGGTAACCATGGTTAACAAAAGAAGACAATGATTTCAAGCACCATCCCCCTTTTAAAGCAACCAGTCCGCTCTTATACTTCAATGAGCATGACAAAGTGATATCAGCTGCCTTGTCCTCATTAACACTTTCTCCCGAACCAACGAGATCACTGAAATTATCTTAGCAGGTCATTTTGTGGCAGGGCTGAAATGCAGTGCAAATGGGGTTTTGTAATTAAGTTAATTTTCATGGCAAGGAATGACTTTGGAATGAATTGCCATTCATCTGATCACTTTTTATAACTGTCTAGAGTTAATGCAAATTACCACTATAAAAACTGAAGCAGCAAACTTTGTTAAAACCAACATTAGTGGCAGTCTCAAAACTTTACAGCCCTGGCCAAAAGTTAAGATATATCTTAAACTTTTTTCTTCTTAACAAGGCAGAATATTGCACCAAACGATGCTAATTCTAAACATCAAGAAACAACAGAAACCTGACAGAATGGAACCAAATTCCAGTGTGAATATAGCATGCATGGCCCTCAAATATAAAGTAAACATCTAGTTAGGCCTCATGCACACGATTGTATTTTTGTCCACCCGTAAATACGGGTCCTTCGTCACACGTATTCAACCCGTATTGCACCAGTATTTACGGACCCGTGTCCGTAAATACGGGTGCGGTGTCACCCGTTTTCCACCCGTATTTACGGGCACGTTTTTGGCTGCAAAATTGCACTGCAGTAATCGGCAGCCCCTTCTCTCTATCAGTGCAGGATAGAGAGAAGGGACAGCCCTTTCCGTAATAAAAGTAAAAGAAATTCATACTTACCCGGCCGTTGTCTTGGTGACGCGTCCCTCTCCTGACATCCAGTCCGACCTCCCTGTATGATGCGCAGTCCATGTGACCGCTGCAGCCTGTGATTGACCTGTGATTGGCTGCAGCGGTCACATGGGCTGTAACGTCATCCCAGGTGTCCGGACTGGAGGAAGAAGCAGGGAGTTCTGGGTAAGTATAAACGTCTTTTTTTTTTTTTTTACAGCTTTATCTATATTCTGATCGGTAGCCACTGTCCAGGGTGCTGAAACAGTTACTGCCGATCGTTTAACTCTTTCAGCACCCTGGACAGTGACTATTTACTGACGTCGCCTAGCAACGCTCCCGTAATTACGGGTGCACACACGTGGTCACCCGTAATTACGGGAGCCCCATATACTTCTATGGGCTGCCCGTGCCGTAATTACGGCCTGAAATAGGACATGTTCTATCTTTTTTCAACGGCACGGACACCTCCCCGTAAGCATACGGGGAGGTACCCGTGCCCAATAGATGTCTATGGGCCCGTAATTACGGGAGTTTTTACGGTCGTGTGCATGGGGCCTTAAAACAGTGATAACCTTTAATGCTCTGTTCATATTTGCATTAGTTGTTTTCTGTTTAGTTTCCTATGCCCAGAATAGGTTAGCATTCTATCAAATGAAAAAAAAAAATAGATACTGAAAGACCCATTATAAATCAATAGCATTTTTTAGAATTGGTGACAAAAGAAACGTCTCCCATCTGTCATGGCTCATGCATAAGCGGAAGCCATGTCAGCGTGCAGAGCCCAAGAAGAAAAAAAAACACTACAAACCTAGTTTATTATACAGAACTTATTAGCACTGAATATCTATTAAAAAGATTCTCTCTCAAATGTAACCGCAAAAAAAAAAATTGATGTGTAATATTGCTCACCATTTGGCCTTCCTCCTGGCACTTTTGTCTAACATCATTCAGCATGTCTTTTAATTTAGCTTTTTGTTGGTCCATTTCATCAAGCCGGTCCTGTGCATCCTGCTTTTGTGCTTCTAGTTCCTGTAGTGTTGAAGCCTCACGGTCTAAATCATTTTGTAGTTCCTAGAAAGAGACATCAAGCAGATATTGGTATATATCCTGTGCTGCATCATTTGGTCAACCTACTTTACCTCATCATACTTGTAGGTACAAAGCAGATAAGTTATTTGTACTATATTCCCTTTAATAATAAGAGTGTAATAACCACTTAATAAATCACTTGAAAAAGCAGACAAATTTGTCCTTAAAGGGGTTGTCCAAAATAAATTAAGGCTCTGTTCACATCTGCATTGGGGTCCTGTTCTGACGTTCCGTCGGATGTTTCCGTCAGAACGGGACCCTGAGCAGACACAAACTGAAACCAACGGAAACCAGAGGTTTCCGTATCCATCACCATTGATTTCAATGGTGACGGAGCCAGTGCCCCTGGCTTCTGTTTGTCTCTTTTGTGCACCGGATCAGTCGTTTTGCTGGAAGCAATAGTCGACTACGCTATAGCTTCCGGCAAAACGACGGGTCCGGTGCACAAAAGAGGAAAACCGAGACCACGGACAACGGCTTTATCACCATTGAAATCAATGGTGATGGAGACGGAAACCTCTGGTTTCCGTTGGTGTCAGTTTGTGTCTGCTCAGGGTCCCGTTCTGACGGAAACCTCAGACGGAACGTCAGAACGGGACTCAAACATAGATGTGAACAGAGCCTAAAGCTGTTTTAGGGTGCGTTCGCATATGTCAGTTGTATCAGCATCAGTTTTTTTGTCTCTCAAGTGATTACAACTGATGCAAAAATTTATCAGTTGCCATCAGGCTTTTTCACGATTTTTACTACAAAACCATCAGTTGTTGTTAGTTGTCATCAGTTCTTACCATCCATTTTTAAGATCAGTTTTTACCACAACGGTCCACAAAATGGTAGTCTAGGTTCTGAAAATGTGCCCATGTATATAGTGCCACACACCCCCTGTAGCTAATGCCGCAGTGCCCTCTGCAGATAGCGCCACACAGCCCGCCCTCTGCAGGTAGCGCCACACAGCCCCCACCTGCAGGCAGCGCCACACAGCCCCCACCTGCAGGTAGCGCCACACAGCCCGCCCTCTGCAGGTAGCGCCACACAGCCCGCCCTCTGCAGGTAGCGCCACACAGCCCGCCCTCTGCAGGTAGCGCCACACAGCCCGCCCTCTGCAGGTAGCGCCACACAGCCCCCCATCTGCAGGTAGCGCCACACAGCCCCCATCTGCAGGTAGCGCCACACAGCCCCCATCTGCAGGTAGCGCCACACAGCCCCCATCTGCAGGTAGCGCCACACAGCCCCCATCTGCAGGTAGCGCCACACAGCCCCCATCTGCAGGTAGCGCCACACAGCCCCCATCTGCAGGTAGCGCCACACAGCCCCCATCTGCAGGTAGCGCCACACAGCCCCCATCTGCAGGTAGCGCCACACAGCCCCCCTGCAGGTAGCGCCACACAGCCCCCCTGCAGGTAGCGCCACACAGCCACCCTGCAGGTAGCGCCACAAAGCCCCCCTGTAGGTAGCGCCACACAGCCCCCCTTGTAGGTAGCGCCACACAGCCCCCCTTGTAGGTAGCGCCACACAGCCCCCTTGTAGGTAGCGCCACACAGCCCCCTTGTAGGTAGCGCCACACAGCCCCCTTGTAGGTAGCGCCACACAGCCCCCTTGTAGGTAGCGCCACACAGCCTCCTTGTAGGTAGCGCCAGACAGCCCCCTTGTAGGTAGCGCCACACAGTCCACAGCCCCCTTGTAGGTAGTGCCACATAGCCCATAACCCCCTTGTAGGTAGCGCCACACAGTCCCCTTGAAGGTAGCGCCACACAGTCCCCTTGAAGGTAGCGCCACACAGTCCCCTTGAAGGTAGCGCCACACAGTCCCCTTGAAGGTAGCGCCACACAGTCCCCTTGAAGGTAGCGCCACACAGTCCCCTTGAAGGTAGCGCCACACAGTCCCCTTGAAGGTAGTGCCACACAGTCCCCTTGAAGGTAGTGCCACACAACCCACAGGCCCCTTGAAGGTAGTGCCACACAACCCACAGTCCCCTTGAAGGTAGTGCCACACAGCCCACAGCCCCCATGTAGATAGCACCCCCTCCCCACTCCAGGAGAAGCCCCTGTCGTCTGTGTCCATTTGCGGACAGTGATGTCACTGGCTTATCTTGGAGTGGAATCCCCGGTCACAGAGTCGGCAACGCTGTGGACGGGGATTCCGCTTCAGGAGTTTCCCTGACGTCACTGTCCATGTATGGACAGAGACATCAAGCGGAGCGCTCCAGGAACGGAATCCCCGGCCACAGTGCCGCTAGTAGATATAGAAGGGAGATATCTCCCTGCTCTGCTATAGTGGCATCGCTACCGCTGTAGCAGCCGCAGCGGCTACCAGCGCCGCCTGACAGGCACCCTCATGCCCGGTGTCGCCGCTAGCAGCCGCTACGGCTGCTACAGGGGCAGCGACGCCACTGAGTGAAGAAGTGGCCGAGGGCAGAAAGGCGATGGGTGCTTCTGAAACAAGCAGGGGAAGGGAGCCAGCGCAGCGCCCCCTTCCACCTGCTGGGGTGATCCGCCATGTGCAATAGTACACGTCGCACACCCCTAAGGCCGGCCCTGGGTGGGAGGGTAGTCTTCAGGGTCTCTGCCTGGAGCGGAATCCCAAAAGGGCTTTTGTGCTGGAGCACCTATCGGACTATCACGGCAACTTAATATGGGTAAGCTTTGTCCAACACACTCTCTCTCACATTAACCATGCTAGGATAATATCTGATCTAGATGTTACATTTAGCTTCTAGATATCTATAAAACATGTCCCTCTGTACTGGGCTCTTTGTAAACTGACTTGGCTGTCTGTAATTTTGATTAAGCCCTACAAGAGGGAGTTTGTCCTACTTTATTTGAGAGATTCTGTCTTTGCAACAATGCAGCTTGCCCAGATTTGCATATTGTTACTACCGATATTTGCTCCCTGAAACTTATTTTCTAGAGTCTTGTCCTTTAATATATGGTATTGTATACATATATTTTTTACACAAATGTACTTTCATATATGTTACCAATAAATTTTGTATGTTTAAATATATCTTTGGCTACAACCTCTCTTCTTTTGTCTTCAATATAGCTAAATAGAGTTGCCTATCTGATTATTTATGGGAGGTCGGTCTTTGACCTAGACCTAGCCCACAGTACTAATGCGTTTAGGAGTGCATGTTTTGATAAATATGTATTGTCCAGATTCTGCAGTTTTTAGAAATGTCCCACATGTGGATCTAGTGTTCTCGTGGACTAAAACACAAGCCCAAGAAGCAAAGAAGCACCTAGTGCATTCTGAGGCCTCTTTTTTATTAGAATATATTTTAGGCAGCATGCCAGGTTTGGAGAGGTGTTGAGGGGCCAAAACAGTAGGAATCCCCAAAAGTGACCCGATTTTGGAAACTGCACCCCTCAAGGAATTCATTTATGGTTGTTGTTATCATTTTGACCACTCAGTTTTTTCACAGCACGTATTTGAATTGGGCTGTGAAATTAAAAAAATGTCATTTTTTCCAGTAAGATGTCATTTTTCATCAAAATGTCTTATTTTCGCAGGGAACAAAAGACCCCGTTTTGTTGCCCAATTTGTCCTAAGTGCGGCAATACCCCATTTGGGCCCATGGGAGGCCTCAGAAGGAAAAGAGCGCTATTTGTTCTTTGGAGTCCAGATTTTGCTGGATTGGTTTTCGGGTGCCATGTCGCATTTGCAGAGCCCCAGAGGTATCAAAGCAATGGAAACCCACCAGAAGTGACCCCATTTTGGAAACTACACCCCTCAAGGAATTCATTTATGGGTGCGGTGACCATTTTGACCCCATAGTTTTTTCACAGAACTTATTTGAATTGGGCTGGGAATTAAAACCAAATTAATTTTTTCCAATAATATGTAGTTTTAGCTCAAAAATTCTTATTTTCACATGAAACAAAATACCCCATTCTGTTGCCCAATCTGTCCAGAGTGCAGCAATACCCCATTTGTGGTGATAAACTGCCGTTTGGGCCCATGGGAGGGCTCAGAAGGAAAGGACCACCATTTGGCCTACTGGGGATTTTCTAGTGTGAAGTCATGTATGCAGAAGCCCCTGAGGTACCAGTACAGTTGAAACCCACAAGAAGTGACCCCGTTTTAAAAACTACACCCTTAAGGCATTCATCTAGAGGTGTAGTGAGCATTTTGACCGGAGACCTACACCCCATAAACTGTAATGTGGGTTCTCACGGGTATGGCAATACCCTCAATGTGGCTGTTATCAGCTGCCTGGGCACACAGCAGGGCGCAGAAGGGAAAGATGAGGGGGATAAACTGTGCGGAGTGCATCAGGGTAAGTAAAACTGGGGTAGATTAAAAATAAAGGGATGTATGATACATTTTAAAACAATCTTTCATACAGAGCCCTGGTTTTTCAGGACACGTGTCATTGATATATTGTGTCCTTCCATATCCACCTCTTATAGCAGACTTTGCACCTCTTGACTTTTTCCCTTCTTGCCAGTTTGGGGAACTTCTCCTGGAAAGTGTTGCCCTGGTACGATGCGTGTGGGCTCGCTTCCAGAAGTACTGGGTGCCCCCCCTTCTTGGTCCCTAAAGACTAGATTCTTGATAATCACCTCTTGAAATTCCAGGAAAGTTCCCGTCTGGCCTGCACATCGATGTAGCATGTACGCATTACAATGCCATCTGTATGAGATGCCCGGCCAGCTTCTTATACCACACCGCATGGCGCTGTAAGGCTTCAGGGCTTGATCTGACAAGTCCACCCCTCCCATGTACCTATTGTAGTCCAGGATGCAGTCTGGTTTGGGGGTCTCTGTACTGGTACCTCGTCCTGGTACATGGATACTGGTGTGGCATCTCTCTTGTCCTTGACATACAATATGTTGCTGCTAGATTGTGCCCTGCTCTCACCCCTTCTGAGTGTTTGCCCAAGCAGAGTCTTAGGAAGGCCTCTCAGGTTTCTTCTAGCAGTGCCGCATGCCGCAGGACTTCTGGAAGCGAGGCAGTTGAAGAGTGGGACGCCGGTATAAAAATTATCCAGGTAGAGGTGGTAACCCTGGTCCAGCAGTGGGTGCACCAAATCCCACACAATTTTTGCATTAACTCCCAGTAAGGGGGGCATTCTGGGGGCTGAATACCGGTGTCCTTCCCTTTATATATCCTAAACCTGTAGGTATACCCTGATGCCCTCTCGCACAACTTATACATCTTCACGCCATACCTTGCCCTCTTACCAGGCAGGTACTGGCAGAATTGAACCCTCCCTTTAAAATGTACCAGGGACTCCTCAATAGAAATACACTTCTCGGGGGTGTATGCTTGGGAAAACCGGGCACTGAAACGTTCTAATAGGGGTCTCCATTTACACAAACGGTCAAAACTGGGGTAATCTCGGGGTGGGCACGGCTCATTATCAGTATAATGTAAGAAGCGAAGTATTGCCTCATTTATTTATTTTTTTAGGTTCCAGTTCAGTTCTGAAGTTGCTTTGAGGGGCCTATATATTAGAAACCCCTATGAAACACCCCATTTTAGAAACTCGACCCCTCAAAGTATTCACAACAGCATTTAGAAAGTTTATTAACCCTTTAGGTGTTTCACGGGAATTTAGAGCAAAGTAGAGGTGAAATTTACTTCTTTTTTTTTTTGTCAGAAAATCCTTTTTATACCATTTTTTTTATAACACAAAAGGATTTATCAGAGAAACGCAACTTAATACGTATTGCCCAGATTCTGCAGTTTTGAGAAATATTCCACATGTGGCCCTCGTGCGGTAATGGACTGAAGCACCGGCCTCCGAAGCAAAGGAGCACCTAGTGGATTTTGAGGCCTCTTTTTTATTAGGCACCATGTCCGGTTTGAAGAGGTCTTGTGGTGCCAAAACAGTGGAAACCCCCCAAAAGTGACCCCAATTTGGAAACTAGACCCCTTGAGGAATCCATTGCAGTTTTCATGTCATGCATGCGGCTTTTTGATCAGTTTTTATTCTATTTTTAGGTGGCGTGGTGACTAAAAAACAGCAATTCTACTATTGTGTTTTTTTATTCTATTTTATTTACAGTGTTCACCGTGCGGTATAAATGACCTATTCACTTTATTCTGCGTGGCGATACGATTACAGCGATACCAGATGTTTATAGGTTTTTTTATGTCTTATGGCGTTTGCACAATAAAAATACTTGTAAAAAATCATTCACTTTTTGTGTTACCTTATTCTAAGAGCCAGAACGTTTTTATTTTTCCATCAGGAAAGCCGTGCGAGGACTTATTTTTTGCGTAACGAACTGTCGTTTCGATCAGGGCCATTTTTCGGTACATGCGACTTTTTGATCTCTTTTTATTCCATTTTTTGGGAGGTGAAGTGACCAAACAATTGTGATTGTGGTACGGTTTATTATTATTTTCTTTTACGGCGTTCACCGCCCGGGATAAATAACGAAATAATTTTGTAGGTCAGGCCGTTACGGACGCGGCGATACCAATTATGTATAGTTTATTTGTTTGTTTATATATTTTATTAATAATAAAGGACTGATAAGGGAAATTTTTACTTTTATGACTTTTAAAACTTTTATTTTCTT
Organism: Rhinoderma darwinii; assembly: GCF_050947455.1. NCBI lineage: Eukaryota > Metazoa > Chordata > Amphibia > Anura > Rhinodermatidae > Rhinoderma > Rhinoderma darwinii. Next base: position 292,545,188 of record NC_134687.1, on the reverse strand, counting down.
ATTTTTACACATCTTTTTTTTTACTTTATTACTTTGTCCCACTAGGGGACTTGAGGGCAGGAGGCTCTGATCGCTATTCTAATACACAGCACTACATGCGTAGTGCAGTGTATTAGAGCCGTCAGCTACTCACTGACAGCAAGCATAGTGGGTCCTGACTGTCAGGACCCACTAGGCTTCCGTCGATTGCATAGCCGGACGCCATTGTTAGGTGTCCGATTGCCATAGTCACCATCGCCGGCCGCTATCGTGTAGCAGGCCGGAGATGGTAGCTTAACCCCTAAAAAGCCGCGATCCCTATAGAACGCGGCTTTTAAGGGGTTAATCAGTGGGGATACTGCGATCGGTCCCCGCTGTAGGAGCTGCGGCAGCTGCTGTACGAGACAGCAGCTGTCACAGCTCCTGTATGTGTTGGGAAGACGGCCGAAATGGCCGTTACGTACTATTAGGTCATGGAGCGCGAACGATACAGCTACCATGACCTAATAGTACGTCCAGGAGTTTCACACACTTGCATCCCATTATTCATTTATTTTTTAGGCACTTTACTCATTACTGCCCCCTATATTTCACTTACATTATTACACTTGCACATACACTATTTATTTATTATTTCTTACTACACATCCCATGCACCACATACCACTCCCCTCAAGACTAGTGGGAGTGGCTATTATTATTTAAAGCACCTGCTCACTCGCCTTCATCAGCGTTTCAGACCTGGCTGTGTCCATTTGTAAGTATGGCCTTTTTCGGTGTTTTTGGGGTTAAAAACCATCAGCTGACCGTTTTCATATAATCGCCAATTACCAGTTATTAGACTCTATAAAGGCTGCATTAAGACGGCAATAATAGGTCTCCCTATAGAAGCCATATTTCTTGTATCAAGAACATGATCAGACCTCCTGCAGTACAATGCAGGAAAACCGTTCCTAAACAAAATCTTTGGCAAAGTTTCCCTGCTTTGTCCTTGTGCAGAGCCACATTACAGCTATTGAGCGTGGCATACACAAATGGTAAATTTTGTGGTCTGACACATACCTGTACCTCCATGCTTTTCTGTCTAATGGCCTCTTCCTTCTCTCTGATGTCCTGTTCCAAAGCATATTTTTCCCTGTAATACCAGGTCAAATGTAAAAATTAAAAGTGAGCATTATAAACTGAAAACAGTGTAGTCTACCACACTATTCCATACAGAAAACAAAAAAAGGTATTCAGACGCATACGGGCCTGGCGTATGCCAAAAAGGAACTCATGACATACACAGGATGTATGGGTGGCTATGGATATGTTCAGTGTTTATGTCGCTTTCCTGGCACATATGCCAAACGTTGGCTGTAAACACTGTGAATAGGCCCTAACATGACAAAGGTGCTAAATCCAAGAAAAAAATAATAATAATATAAACATGTACATATTTAGCAGTACGATTTAAAATCATAGTACTTCATAACTTCTTGCTCACCTTTGTAACTGGGCTATCTCCTGGCTGATGTCATCCAGCTCTTTTACACCAGTGAAATCTCCAGAACCGACAGAACTGGAACTGTCCTAAGAAAGAGAAACAAAAAAAAATATATATAAACATCACTTCTTGGTAAACCTCATGAAGTAACAGAAGACCAAATCTTGCTCAAATATATATTTAGGAAAAATGACTAAGTGACACAGTTTTGTCCCTTTAAGAGCTCAGATGACTATATTCAGTCATCTCTCCACGTGCACCAGTGAGTAGTGGAAGTATCAGGTTGATAGATTTTGACTGCTCTGTACTTTTTGTTTCTGAGTGAGAGAGAGCAATGTGAGGGGGGAGGCAGTGTGCAGAATGTGTACAGTGAAGATCTCTGCTCCTGTCTGACCAGCAGCTTTACAACTTTACTTCATGCTGAATACTGTTACTTTAGCAGCAGAAGATTATAGAAGAGTAATCAGAAGCATCTTTCAGCAGAGATAAAAGGAAGGTAAATCATGTCATTCATAGGTTCTCCCACTTTGTGCAGCTGCTGGCTCAAGTGTATGTAGTCAGACTAAATAGGGTTTTACACTGGGCGATTATCGTGAAGACGAACGTGAATAGACTGCTTGTTGCTGATAATTGCCCTGTGTAAACAGGGGAACGATCAGCTGATGAACGAGCAAACGCTGGATCATCTGCTGTTTGTATTGTTTTAAAAAAAGTGAAACATTATTGTGGTCAGCAGCACATCTCCCTGTGTAAACCGGGAGATGTGCTGCCGACATGATAATGTATGTGTACGGGCGATCGGAGTAACGACCGCTCGTCCCATCCATAGCTCCGTGTGACAAGAGCAAACAAGCGCCGATCAACGATGTATCGTTGATCGGCGATTGCTGCATCGGCGATTGCTGCATCGGCCGGTGTAAAAAGGCCTCAAGATTAACGCTTTACAAGTAGCTATCCCAGACATGCAGCTGAAAGTTGCGGGCAACGCCCATCAGCTGTGAAGAGAAGTTAGTGGGGTGCCCCAAGATGAACTTTTGCACCTGGGCCCATGTGCCTTTAGCTAGCTGAACCAGACATTAATGAAGACAGAAAAAGATCTGTGCAGTATATAATTACTTATGTCAATGTTGCCTCCTCAACAACTGGGGGGTGCCTCACAGCTTGAGTCTGCCCCCCTCACAGTTGGTTCTCCTAGAGAAGTGGGAAATCTCAGTTTGACTTTACTATGATGAAATGAGGAAGTACAACTCTGTCTCTGTAAGCCTCATGCACACGACCATAGTGGTGTGCACGGCCGTGAATATCAGCTCAGGTGGCCGCAGAGTGTCACCCACGGGCTGCCTGCAAATCCGGGCCATGCACATGGCCACGTGCATTCATTTCTATGAGCCTGGACTGCAAAATACAGCTGTAATAAGACATGTCCTATCTTTTTACGGTCCAGGCTCCTGGGCAATGCACGGACCGTGGAAACCACGGTCGTGTACATGGGCCCATAGAAATGAATGGGAAAGCAGTTCACCTGCAGATTTGTGGGTGAATTGCGGACGCAAAAACACGTTCATGTGCATGGGCCTAAGGCTTAGTTCACATTTCACGGATTTTGCTACAGATTTACTGAAAATTTATAAGTCTGGATTTTTACCGCTACATGTAGATGGGGTTTTGAAAACCCCATTCACGCCTATTGTACTGTAATTCTTCAAGGATTTTCAGTGTGAACTCACATATTGAGGGAAATCCTCTGTTTTGCTAATGATATATATTTGAAAAAAGTATTTTCAATAATTGAATCACTAAGTTTTTCTCAGAATAAATAGGCCATCCCGAACACATTTCTGCAGAGTTTAACCCCTTAAAGACGCAGCCACTTTTGGACCAAATGACACAGCCTCATTTTTTAAATCTGACATGTGTCACTATGTGTGGTAATAACTCTGGAATGCTTTTACCTATCCAATCGATTCTGAGGTCTGAGATTGTTTTCTCGTGACATATTGTACTTTATGTTAATGAAAAAATTGTCGACAAATTCAATATTTATTTGTGAAAAACACCAAAATTTAGAGAAAATGTGCAAAAATGCGCTTCACAGGAATTAAAGCAAAGTGGAAGGGAAATTTGCAAGTTTCATTTTTTTTGCAGAAATTCCATTTTAATCCATTTTTCCTGTAATACTGAAGGTTTTACCAGAGAAACACAACTGTATATTTATTGCCCTGATTCTGCAGTTTTTAGAAATATCCCACATGTGTCCCTAGTGTGCTACGGGCCTGAAACAAAGGCCTCAGAAGCAAAGAAACACCTAGTGGATTTTTCGGCCTTCCTTTTCTTAAATTATATTTCAGGCACCATGTCAGCTTAGAAGAGGTCTTGTGGTGCAAAAACAAAGGAAACCCCCCAAAAGTGACTCCATTTGGGAAACTACACCCCTAGAGGAATTCATCTAGGGGTATAGTTAGGATTTTGACCCCCCAGGTGTTTCATAGATTTCATTAGAATTGGGTAGTAAACATGAAAAATTTCATTTTTTTTCCACTAAGATGTAGCTTTAGGTAAAAATGTTTAATTTTCTCATCAAATAAAGGAGAAAAATCACCGTAACATTTGTAAAGCATTCTCTCCAGAGTAGGGAAATACCCCACACGTGGTCATAAACTGCTATTTGGACACACAGCAAGGCTCTAAAGGGAAGGAGCACCATTTAGTATTTGGAGTGGAGATTTTACAAGATTAGTTTTTTGACACCATGTTGCATTGAGCTATAGTACCAGTACAGTGGTACCCCCCGAAAAATTACCCCATTTTGGAAACTAGATCCCTCAAAGAATTGATCTAGGGGTGTAGTGAGCATTTTGACCGCACAAGTGTTTTGCAAAAATGAGTAAACAATAGATGTTGCAAATTGAAAATTGCTGTTTTCCACAGATATGCCATTTCAGTGCCCAATGTGTTGTGCCCAGCTTGTACCACCGTAGACACACATCCCAAAAATTGTTAAGCGGGTTCTCCAGAATACAGTAATACCCCATATATGGTCATAAATTGCAGTTTGGGCACCCCGCCAGGCTCAGTTGGACCATTATTTGGCTTTTGAAGCGCAGATTTTGCTTGGTGTTTTAGTGTATTTTATCGTATAAAGTGGGGGCATATGTAAGCTGGGCGGAGTACATCAGGGCATATGTAAGCTGGGCGGAGTATATCAGGGCATATGTAATCTGGGCGGAGTACATCAGGGTATATGTAATCTGGGCGGAGTACATCAGGGTATATGTAAGCTGAGCGGAGTACATCAGGGTATATGTAATATGTGAGGAGTACATCAGGGTATATGTAAGCTGAGCGGAGTACATCAGGATATATGTAAGCTGGGCGGAGTACATCAGGGTATATGTAATATGTGAGGAGTACATCAGGATATATGTAAGCTGTGCGGAGTACATCAGGGTATATGTAAGCTGGGCGGAGTACATCAGGGTATACGTAAGCTGGGCGGAGTGCAACAGGTCATCATAATAGGATGATGTAATAATGGGGTGAATGAATAATCCATGGATTGGTGTGGTACGCTTTGAACCAATCCTTTATACACAGGCCGGGTTTATTGGGTATTACACAAAATATCTGCGCTCCAGTGTTGCCTAATCTTTGACTTCTTCACTAGCCCCATAAGCAGCACAAGGCCCTAAAGTTTCCTCATCTCCGCTGCATCTACAGGGTCCACCTGTGGGGTCCAGCAAATGATGATGTGGGGTATTTAGTGAAATTCTACTGGACCTAAAAAATTTGTCTGGTCCTTCATTTTGCATCATTGCGTTTTGAAAGTCATAACGTGTTATTTTTCAGTTGACGGATAAGTGAGGGCACGTTTTTTGTGGAACGAGCTGTAATTTTTATTGGTTCCATTTTGGGGTACATGCGATTTTTTTTATCACTATTTATAACATTTTTTGGGAGATGAGGAAACCAAAAAACAGCCATTCTAGCAGTTTTTTTTTTATTTTACAGTGTTCACCGTGCCGTATAAACAACATGTTAACTTTATTCTGCGGGGCGATACGATTACAGCGACACAAAATTTATATCGTTTTTTTACGTTTCACTATGTTCCCACAATAAAAATACTCTTTTCTAAAAAAATCATGTTTTAGTGTCGCCATTTTCTGACAGCCATAACTTTTTTATTTTTTCGTTTATATCGCTGCGGGAGGGCTTGTTTTATGCGTGACGAACTGTACTTTCTATTGGTACCATTTTGCGTTACTTGAAACTTTTTGATTACTTTTTATTAAATTGTATTCTGTCATTGTTTTTATTAAAGAATTTTACGGTGTTCACCGTGCGGTAAAAATAATGTGATATTTTTATAGATCAGGCCGTTCCGAAAGCAGCAATACATATTATGTATAGTTTTTTTTCATGTTTTCATATTTTTCTAATAATAAAGGAGTTGATCAGGGAAACAGGACGATTGTTGTTTTTATTAGTTAAAACTTTTATTTTTTATTTTTCACTTTTTCTTTTACACTGACCTGGGGACTTGAAGATCTGGTCTTCTGATCCCCGGTACAATACACTGCACTACTTATGTAGTGCAGTGTATCGGAACTGTCATTCTTCAGCTGACAGTTAGCCTATTACGTCATGCCTTGGGCAGGACCTAATAGGCTACCGTACCTGGGCAACTAGGAAGCCTAGCAACGGCTTTCTGGTTGACATAGCAACCATCGCCATTCGCGATCTATCGCGGGGGGGGCCCGGGGGGTACAGAGGGAGGTCCCTCCCTCTGTCAACCCCTTCAATGCGGCGGACGCCATTGACAGCCGCATTGAATGGGTTAAATGGCTGCGATCGGCGGTGACTACCATCGTAGCGGGATGTCAGCTGTGTATGACAGCTGCTGAAGATGAAGCGTGCACAGCTCCTGCGCCGGCTTCATCTACAGGGCGTGATTGTACGCCCGTGTGTGGGAAAGCACTTTGAATTTGGACGCACAGTCACGCCCAAAAGCGGGAAGGGGTTAAAGGCTTATTCCCATCTAAGGTATTTATGGCATATCCACTGTAAATTTTATAAATGTCTGATAGATGCGGGTCCCACATCTATAACAAGAAAGGGGGTCACCAGATAGGACAGGGTTCGTGGGACTCTCCATTCTTGATATAGGTGCAAGTCCCACATCTTTCAATCATTTATGGCATATCCGGTGGAAATGCCATAAATGTCTTAGATGGGAGTAACCCCTTTAAGCCACATCAGTGGGCTACCAAGATAATTACGCAAGCAATATATTTGTTAACTGGATTTTTCTGAGCCAATAAATAAATTGAAATCAAGAGCAATAAGTTCTACACCCATCATTATCCTGTATAACCCCAAAATCACAGCAAAGAGTGTCTAAAAATCCCGTCTGAATAAAGTATTACTTAAAAGTGGCTATACACAGTCGAAACTCAGTTGCATCCACTGATTTTGGCAGGAAAGGCCAACAATCTAACATGCATGGGGGCCACCCAACTCCACCTGACAGAAAACGTTGTTTAAACAAAGGATCGGGCTTATTCCCTTCTCCCTATTGAAATAGACATGCACGATTGGCAAAGTCGAGAATGCATGTTTATGAGGGAGCCAGGAAGATCCATTGAGATGCTGTGGCAAGACTTTGAACGGGCGGCTCATGTTCGAAAACCCTCCAATGTAGCCGAATAATTCTACAGGGAAGAGTGAGCTAAAATTCCTCCACAGTGATGTAAAAGACTCATCACAAGTTCTCACAAACATTTGAGTGCAGTTGTTACTGCCAAGGGTGGCACAACCAGTTATAAGGTTTAGAGGGGGCAATTACATTTTCGCATGGGTGATAAAGGTTTTGAATAATTCTTTATCCTCAATAAATGGAATGATCATTTAAAATCTGCATTTTGTGTTTACTCATGTTGTCTTTATCTTATATTAGTTGGATGATCTGAAACATTTAAATTTGACGCATGAGCATAAATATAAGAAATCGTGTGAAGGGCAAATACTATATCTTTGTGATTATCGCCAACTAGTGTGGAAGTTTGTAGATGTTGTATGGTCTACATGTGGTGTAAAATGGTACTTCAGTCTAGGGGACTGGAGAAACAGATTTGCAACACGTGATAAATCTTCTTTGAGTGATGACAACCTGATCATCAGAAACTCTTGTCACCAGCTCCCTATGTGCGGTTAGCTAATTCTTTGTTAGCAGCTCACAAAGTGATGCTGCAATTCCTTCTCTTTAGGTCAAAATAACATTTCTTATTCCAGAATGGTCCACATAACCTTATCAAATGATCACAATACAATAGTTTGGCAGCATGGAAAAGCACATCTACACATTGTGATCATAGTAGATTTAGATGAAACTGGGTGTGTGGTTGTATCTAGAGCAGGGCAACAATTTTACTGAAAATTGTAAACCTCATATGTGTCGTCACCCCCCCCCCCCTCAAAGAATGCACGGAGTAGGTGCTCTGTGCAAATTTCCACAATTGAGGTACAAACAAATCCTTGATGTCACTTCACAATCTAAGTGTTTCAATGTGCCATAGCTGCAGCAGTAACGACAACGGAATGAAGTGACAGCCATACCATGCCATATTATACTTGGTATAATATACAGAAAGTAACCTTGCCTTTGTTTTCTGATAAAAAAATCTAAAGCACTATCATGCTTGACAAACTCAAAAGTCTGCATAGAGGTGCTTAAGGCTCAATGCACACAATGCGTATTACATGCGGTTTTGCCGTGCGTATTTGCGTGCGGCAAATCCGTAGCATAATACAGTACCAGCAAAATCAAAGATTTCAGTAAATGTACACACTGTAGTTTTTTTCTGCGCGTAAATTGACCTGCAGTGCGTATTTTAAAACCCAAAACATGTCAATTTATCTTGCGTTTCCACTTGCGAATTAAATCTGTCTAGTTGTAAAGGAAAAACGCACAAAAACCCACAGCGTGAAAAAGCACCGATTTACGCATCAAGATGTAAAAACCGCACTGAAAAACGCATTAAAAAAATTCGCAATTAGGTGCAGTTTTTACCTGCGAACTTCCTTCATTAGAACTGCAGGAGAACGTTTTGATGCAGATTTTCCGAGGCAAAATACGCAACGTGTGCATGTAGCCTAGGCTTTAAGAGAATAAAAAGGTGATCATGCAAAAACACATGGCATGCCAGTAATGGAGTACCAACTGAGGGTCTACTCACACGCCGGATTTCTGTTAAGTTTGCCATGTCATTTCCTAAAGGGGTCATGTAACCAGACAGGGTCTGAAGAGAAGGGCAGGGAAAAACCATAGATGGAACATAAAGAGCAAATATTGAATTATTTCAAGGGGAACTTTCTCACTTCAGCAAATATTAATCTGGTATAATAAAAAGTTCTAATAGCTTCTAATATACTTTCTGTATTATTTTTTATGCTTTTCAAGTTCTCTTTTTGCAGTCATTCAATAAGAACCTTCATGAATTACTCCCAGGGGATACAAATCTGTCCTGGTCATGTGATGGTCAGATCTTATACACAGGATAGACTATTAATCACTGAAGTAATTACTGAAAGTTTCTACTGAATTAATGGGAGCAGAGATCTTGAAAACTGAAAAATTTATACAGAAACTATGTTGTAAATTTTATACATTTTCATTACACAAGGAAGAACATCCATTTGTTGAAACGTAAAACCACTTTAACTTTGTAAAAGTGAAAAACATAAGTCTATGACCATTTTATACTTATGTAAATATTATCTACATATCTAAAACATATTGTACTTACTGTTAAATGGAAAACACAAGCTGCTTTTATTGCAGACTTTAAACACAATTAAAACAATCAAGTATCTGTGTCTTAGCACATTAAAAGGAAACTCCACCAAAAAGACACAAATTTGTCTCACACATCTAAGGCTTCGTTCACATCTGCATCGGAGACTCTGTTGCAGATCCAGTCAAAAATGCCAGACAAAGTAGCACTATGGCAGAGCCGAGAAACGGAAACACTGAACACAGATGTGAATCAAGCCTTAAACCACAGCAGGAGTCAGCAAACTTCGGAACGCCAGCTGTTGTGAAACTACAATTCCCAGCATGCCCTGACAGCCTTTGGCTGGAATAATAAAGCCTTTGACTGCCAGGGCATGCTGGGAGTTGTCATTTCAGAACAGCTGGACTGACGAAGGTTTCTGACCTCTGCACTACAGTAACATCTATGTGATCTACGTATAGTAGTAGTGACTTTATTTTACATGAAAAAGAATGAAGAGATGCCACAGCCCAGTCCATTACGGCATCCCTAAATAGTTTTAATACATTCTGGTTTTTCTTTACATTTTACCATAATACTACCATGTGAAAATAATCCAGATATATTCAGATTTTTCACACGGACCACTGAGCTTTATAAAAGACTGGAACTTCCTGTCACTTTTCAGCTTGTGCAGCGTCAGCAGTCCTGTCATTATGTTTAGAGAGCAGGACTATAATGAAAAGTAACATCTCTACTATGAACCTGGATAACACAAGATCCCACTATTAACAATGGGTAATGGCGACTACTCAGCAGCTCCCACTCCCTGCCCTTCTGCATGACACAAAGCAAGCTTGCAACACTTTCCCATATCAGTCAATAAGTATTCTGTCTTAGTTTCCCTATGCCGAGGTGCCTGCTGTCAAGTAAATCTCTGAAACTACTGTTCGCAGGACATATTAGCAGGACGACGGTTGCCCCCATAATCATGTAAATAAGATTTTATATATATATATATATATATATATATATATATAAATATAAAGGTCAAATACTGGCCATGGTTTGTCAAAGTTACTAAAATTCAAAAGCAAGCTCACTCAAAGTAATTTTCAAATACCAGCTAAATTGAAGTTATATTTTTAAATAAACTTTTTTTGTCTAAAATGTGGAGCGGACAAAGAAATTCCTATCGTAAACCATATTTGGTCATGACAGACTCTAGTATATAGGTGAACAACAGACAACGTCCACGAATGTATTTGCTGATGGAACAACGTATCAATTGCGGAGCTCCTACTAACCACTGGGAAGAGGAAGAAGGAGAGCATCAGTCAGGAGAAGGGTACCAAAGAATTATCAAGAAGCGGATTACATTTGGCACAACAGTGACATTACCAAGAACTGGACATCCCTCAAAACTTCATGAAAAGACAAGATGAAAATTGGTCCAGGAGGCCATCAAGAGGCCTACAGCAACATTAAAGGAGCTGCAGGACTTTCTGGCAGGTACTGGTTGTGTAGTGCATGTGACAAAAATATCCACCCGTATTCTTTCATGCGTGCGTGTGTGTGGTTGGCAATGTATTCTTACCTGCACAGAAGTGTTCCTTTCTGCTGGTGGAATCATTTCAGGAAGCAAAACTTGTGGCGGATCAATTCCTTTGCTGACTTTCTGTTGAATGAGGTAGATTGCCAGAGCAAACTGGTCTTTATTCAGCTTTCCCATCTGCCTGGTATCAGCAAGTGCCCTGTTGGTGATGACCTATTAGCCTTTGTTTTATTTTTCCCTTACAATCTGTATAAATTATTTTAAAACATAAATACTGGTACCTATGCAATAACAAAGAAATGAATTCCCAAAAATAGTTTATAAATACTTAACTAACATGGAGTTCAATGTGAGCAAAAACAGATTAGGTGTCCACCTGTTTTTTATGCTAATGGTCAAAACAATAGAGGAGTACAGACCCCAGCTTCTAATATCTTATCCCAACAGAGTTCTGCACACTTTACGGCACTTCCTGATAAACATCACATATAGAATGTAGTTAAATCCCATTGGAATATTTATTTTTCATGTGCAGATAACCTTGTGGCTTTATCTCACCAAATGTGTGCCAAGATATTCTGAGGGAGTCCAGATTGCATGAATATATCTTTAACTTCAAGTCCGCTCACATAACCATCCATGTCCAAGTCAGTCTGGAGAAAAATGTCATCATAACGTATCTTGTCCGTCAGAGGAACCACCCAATTTACAGCAGGCTAATGAATGGAAACAGAAATAAAAACATACTGTAATGGAAACCCTTTACATTTAGGTCTGCAAAAGAAAACATATTCCTTCGTACCTGACTAGGTTTAGATGAATGTTTAGGTGACAAGCTGCCCGCACTGTTTAAACTGCTCATGCTGCCATGTGATGGAGTGGAACGAAGACTATCCTTTGGAGGGGGGCTGGCAGGAAGGACAGGGACAGCACCAGGGAATGTAGGTGTTTTCTTCCTTTTGGAAGGGGGAATTAATGACTGTGGTAAAACGGTTGGGACTGGCTCCTTCTCTAAAGCTCTATATACAAGATGCATTGCCTGCAAAAGATAGAGATACATTTTTACATGCCATTCAGCTTGCAAACAAAATTAAATTAAAGAGCACTAGCGAATATCCCGTAATGAATAAAAAAAAAAAAAGATGGTTAAAACAAACAGTTAAACCTAAGAAGAAAATAGGATACTGGGTTTAAATGCACTGGGTGAGCTTTTTTTTATTTTCATATACTAAAAACATATTTACAATTAGGGTATATTCATACGCTAAACATAAAAGGCTGTAAAATACGGAGCTGATTTCAAGGGAAAACAGCCTCTGATTTTCTTAAGTTTTTCAAGAATCAAGCGTTTTTTTTAGGCTTTTTTACGGCTGTTTTTGGAGCTGTTTTTCCATTGACCCAATGTAAAACGGCTCCAAAAACAGCTCAAGAAGCAACATGCACTTTTTTTTACGTGCCGTTTTTTCCAAAAGGCCACGTAAAAAAATGCCCCGTCGGAACAAAATGTCGTTCTTCCCATTGAAATCAATGGGCAGATGTTTGGAGGCGTTCAGCCGTTTTTCGGTGCGTTTATGGCCCCAAAAATGGCTGAAAATAAGTAGTGTAAACATACCCTAAGGCTTCACCTAGGTGGAGCCCACTAAATGACCCTACAGTAACAGCTCATTACTATTTACAATAATTTTTATTATTTCATAAAATGCTCATTTTTAGGGTCACAATACAGAGGTATAATACTGCTTACTATCTTTATGAATGTTATTCTATTGCAGGTTCCTCTCCTTTTATACACAGCCTGGCTCCTGCCAGAATCTAAGCGCGCTCCGATTCCGGCAGTTTAACCCATTAGATGCCGCTGTAAATAGTGACAGCGGTATCTAATGTGTTTAACAGAGGGAGGGAGCTCCCGAATGCGACCGTGAGAAAACAAAAAATAATCCTTGGTCATTAATGCTCAAAATTGCCTGGTCATTAAGGGGTTAAGGAAATCCAATCACGGTCAAATAAGTTTTTTTCTATCCAACACCTATCGTCTAGGTCTGACACATGCTTATTGCATTCTTTTAATTCTAGCAGACTCTGCGCATGTGCTCATACTTAACCCCTTAGACACGGCCAATTTTGGCCTTGAGGACAGAGCAATTTTTTAAGATTTCGCTCTTTTTATCATAAAAAATTTTTTTTACATTCGTTTAACTTTTTTTTAAAAATCCCATAAAGGGATTTATCATTTTGATTTTGTAACTAATGTACTGGCATAGATCTACATGCCAGTACATTAGCCCGTTACGGATTGTACACAGGCAGTTGTTAGGGCATACCTCAGTGTGCCCTAACAACAGGAAATATATTCAGACAGCCCTGGGGTCCTTCAATAAACCCTGGGCTGTCTGGCCATATGAGTTGTGGGCTTTGATCGCGTCACAGTTATCTTCTGTGACGCGATCAAAGTGCAGTCCCCTCTCCTTGAACGCCGCGATCAGCTTTCATCGCAGCATTCAAAGGGTTAACGGCGGAGAGAAGATGTTTCTCTCCTCTTCGCTGTCAGAGCGGGGCTGTGGTTGTGTATTACAGCCGTTGCCCCGCTCTCGATCGCGCGAGCAGAGACGGCTGTCACACAGGACGAGAATTCTCGTCCTAATGCGCGAAGTACCCGCCGCTCAGGACTAGCATTCTCGTCCTATGTCGGCAACCAGTTAATGGAGTTCAGAGTTGAGGGCCTGTTCACATCAGCTTTGGTTTCCGTTGAGGGGCTCCATCAGATCCTTTCCGTTGGAGGAACACCACAAGGGAAAGGCAAATGGAACCATAGGTTCCGTTTGCATTACCATTGATTTCAATGGTAATGCTTAAGTTGCTTATGGTTGCAGTCTGCCACTGCTGTGTAAGGTTTCCGTTTTGTTTTTTATACTGAATCAGTAGCGCAGTCGATAGTACTATTGATTCCGTTAAAAAAAACGTAACCCTTTCACAACGGTGACAAACGGAAAGTATTTGTCACCATTGAGATCGACTGTGATGCAAACAGAATCTATGGTTTCCGTTTGCCTTTATGTTGAGGGATTCCCCCAACGAAAAGCTCAGATGGAACCCCTCAACAGAAACCAACGCTCATGTGAACACAGACTTAGCTGGTCAGGACACATGCTTCCTAAAGTTAAACTCTAACCTGTTCCCCACGCTGTTGCTAATACACAAATTATGGAACAAGGTGAAGGCTGTGAGAGGTCTCGAGGGCTACATCAAATATTCCCCTATATGGCGCAAAATGCATTATAAGGAATTTGATAAACTGGAGGGGTTTGATGGTTGGAAAACGCAAGGTATAAAGGCTATAAGCCAGCTTCTTCAAGATGATATATTTAGAACATTTGAGGATCTTCAATCAGAATTTGCCCTGCCACATTTCTCTTTCTATCAATATATCCAAGTGAGACAAGCCTGGGAGTTACAGAGTAGACAGACCCCGATGTCACAGGCCCCACAATCTACACATCTAGAGTTAGTAGCCCTGATAGGGGGGACGAGGGGAATCATCTCGTTATTTTATAAAGGTCTATTGGAGGTCACCCTTAAAACACAGCCTGTCCCTTAAGGGGAGATGGGGGAGAGATGTGGGACCTATAGAGGAGGAGGTTTGGCAAGGGGTCTTGGAACAGGTCCCTAGAACTTCACTGAGTGAAATGTACAGATTATCCCAGCTATATCTTTTACACAGGGTCTACAGAACACCATTACTTTTACACAAAATTGGCTATAAGCAAGACTCCATATGTTATAGATGTGGGGAAAAACGGAGCCGACTTACTTCATGTAATGTGGAATGTAGGGTTCTGGAGAGACACGATTCATTTTATTAACATGATTTATGGCTGTAATATTGATCTAGATCCTGTGATGTGTATATTCGGTTATACTGCTACTCTGCCTGTGAAGGAGAATCAGCGACTGGCGATGATGCGCCTTTTGACCCAGCTAGAAAAATTAATTGCTTCCAACTGGAAAGATGCTCATCCACCAAGACACTCTGAATTTAAAGTAAGGATCAACACAATGCTAAGAATAAAGAAATATGCATATGGGAAACGGGGCAGTCCAAAAAAATGTGAAGACCTGTGGGTCTCCTTGGCTAGACACTCCGGGCCTGGCTCCATCCGTTCTCCTAGTAGATAGACTTTTCCCGGTGCTGGTCATGCCTATTGGTGGGGTTGCAGGGGATGCTAGTCGCTAATTCTTTTTGTGAAACTCTGAGTGTGTACATCTGGGCTGCATCCTGGATCCATGCTATACCTGTCTGACTTATAAGTGCGCCTACTATATATGCGTTGTACCATCTGTGGGAATAAGGCGACTCCTGTCCTCAAAAAATTATATGGAGGACTCTCTGAGTTCGTACAGTAAAAGATGGACATTCTGAGCCAATATGCAGCATCTCATGAGCGGGGGGATCGGATGGGGGGGATGGGATGTAACTATTTTACGGTTTTAAATTTGAAAATCTTCAATAAGATTCTTTTAACCCCTTAATAACCGGGCCTAAAAAGACCTTAATGACCAAGCCAGATTTGTTAAATCTGGTATGTCTGACTTTATCAGAGAATAACACTGCGAAATTTTGAATATCCAAGTAATTCGGACATTGTTTTTTTGTCACATGTTGTACTTTATTTTAGTGGTAAAAGTAGACTGATACGATTTGCGGAAATTAATTAAAAAATAGAAATTTTGTAAAAATTATAATTTTTCCCTATTTTTAACTGCAATATGTCACATATGTACATACATACTGTACAATTTTTTTAATTAAATATATATTTCCATCTCGTTACTCGAGATGGCAGCACGTTTGAAAAAAAAAAATATTTTTTTTGGAGCAATTTAGAAGACTTACAAATTTAGTAATAATTTTATAAATTTTGAAGTACATTTTGTTTTCCTGCACCAAGCCAGGTTTTCAGAGGCTCATAGGTGTCAGAATGGTGGAAACCCCCACAAGTGACCCCATTTTGAAAACTACACCCCTTAAGGTATTTATTAAGGGATGTTGTAAGTATTTTGACCCCACAGTTTTTTTGTAAGAATTCATGCAAAGCAGGCGTAAAAAAAATATAACTTTCACTTTTTTCATAAAAGTATCACTTTGAAGACCGATTTGTTTGTAAAGCGACCATGAGAATGAAGAAACACACCCCAAAATCTATCACCCTGTTTCTCCTGTTTTCAAAAATGCCCCCATTGTGACCCTAATGCGTTGCCTGGACACACGGCAGGGCCCGAAAGGAAGGGAGCACACGGAGGCATTAAGGTCTCATATTTTGCTTGAAAATGTTTTAGGCCCCACTGTACATTTGGAGAGGTTTTGAACTACGAGAACAATAGAAACTCCCTATAAACGACCCCATTTATAAAACTAGACCCCTTAAGGTATTCATCTAGGTGTGTACTATGTATTTTGACCCCACAGTTTTCGCAGGAATTAATACAAAGCAGGTGGAAAGAAAATTTTATTTCACTTTTTTTCACAAATGTGTCATTTTAAGGTCAGATTTCTTGTACAGAGGACATGAGAATAAGGAAATGCACCAGAAAATGTATCACCCTGTTTCTCCTGTGTTCAAAAATATCCCCATTGTGGCCCTAATGTGTTTCCTGGACACACGGCAGGACCCAAAAGGAAGGGAGCACCCGGAGGCTTTTAGGACACACATTTTGCTTGAAAATGTTTCAGGCACCATTACACATTTATTTTTTTCCTCAAATAGTTCATTTTTATCACATATTTATCACACAGTGCATGCAACTGGTGAAGTACGCCTTAAAGGTATTACTATTGTATGCCTTAGTATAGAAATATGCCGAATACTCATCATTGGGGGACAAACAGAAGGAGAAGTGAAGTTGATTTCATGTTTTTATAACTTTTTGTTGAAAATGGGACGATTCTACTTTTCTAGATTGAGAAATATATGTCCCTAACAGTTTCTACACCCTATGACTATGTCGTGCTAAGAAAGCAGCTGTCCTGCAATCATGTCAGTCCATAGATATTATGTATATCAACCCACTCTGATATATAGTAAGTTAGAGTGGGAAAATTTATTAAAAACTGTTGGTGGAAAAAGGCAATATATCCAAAAAAAAGGATGAAGAATGTATCCAGCTATGTGGAAAACTAGAGCATGTTCACAGGATGAAAGAAAATTTGTAGGGCTGTAATGACTATTATTCAAAGTGACTGGTCATACAACGTCTCTTTAGCTCCATCAATCCATATATAAGGGACGAAAGTGCCAAGTGACGCGGTACACCATAACAAGCCCCTGCCCGGCAAGGTAGGAACCGCCATGTGCACAAAACAACCCATCACCTGTAGAATATATAAAGGGGCAGTGTCCCACACTGTATGTATAGATACAGTAAAGGACCACTACTCCCCAAATTAATGTCGCTATTTCTAGAAGTATTGTCGGGTGTAAGAGGTCCACCAAAAACCCGAACAAAACTGTAATAAAGCCCATAGTGTATTTTATTTTTTTATAATTGTATGTTTTTATTTTCATTTATCATAACATAAAAATACAAAACCGCAGTAAATTCAGACGAGTAGATACATCATGTTCGAGCAAAAGAAAAACATTTTGCATAGTATACTGATCATGTTTACAGAAGTCAACACCTTATTACCACAGTATAGCATATGGATTCCATGTGCGGATTATCCATTATCCATTTATATATCAGAAAAACATCAATGAGGTTATTGTCCGCTCTGAATATGTAATAAGGAATGTGAAGCTTAGCTTTTACATCAATTCACATCTGTATCCATCGCCTACATAAGGTAAAGATTGATTCCAACAATACTAACATGACAATCGACAGACACACTAGGGTAGGGAAGGGATAAGGTAAAGATGTAGCTTAGGAGATATCTTATTCTCTATATTAAACCTGGATGTACTTTAAGAACAATGGTCCCTCTCATGGCGGTCTAAAGAGGAGTCGTACATGTCCCAAAGCCTCCACACACTTGTAAAGCGGTCTACGCAATTATTCAGTGAGGCCGTCAGTGATTCCAATCTCTTAACCTCCTTGATTCTGTTATAAAGGGCATCTAGCGTAGGAGGCGTTTTGCGTTTCCAATTGGCCGCAATAAGACATTTCGCCGCCGTCAGTATATGCAGAAGTAGCCGGGACTGAACCTTCCCCCAACCCTTCGGTGGCACATTCAAAAGATAAGTCAATGCTTGCTTCGAAGGTCTATTCCCAAAAACCTCTTGAATGAGGTTTTCCAATTCCCCCCAAAAGGGTCACACTAGTTTGCAGTCCCAAAAGATATGAGGAAGTGTCCCCACGTCGCTGTGGCATCTCCAACACCTATCCGTTACCAACGGGAAAATGCGATGGAGGAATTCCGGTGTATGGTACTAATGCATCAGAATTTTGTACTGGTTCTCTTTATAAACCGCACAGAGAGATGACTTCGCTGCCTGGGACCAGATGATTTGCCACAACGACATGGGTAGCTCCCTGCCCAAATATGCCTCCCACCTAGCCTGCCATGTCTGGTTGCCTCTTGAAGGGGGGAGTCGGCCGGAATAGCATACATCTCCGATATTAGCCCTCTAGTTGAGACAGTTGTTTTGCAGAGCCTTTCAAAGGCTGTGGGCTTAGAGAAATCCTGTTCTGCTCGCATAGAGCTAGCAAAGTGTGTGATTTGCATAGAACTGTAGTAGGAGTTGTTTGGCAAGTTATATTTAGTTTGCAACGTCGAGAACGGTAAAATTGTGCGTTGACAGGGGTCTACTATATCAGCAAAGTAAAATAATCCTGCTCTCGCCCATGGCTGTGACATCCTTGTAGTAAGGCTCACTGGTAAGGAAGGATTATATAGGAAGGGTGTCATTAGAGATTTTAAGGAAGATAATGCATACTTCGCCCTTGATACCCTCCAGATATTCTTAGTGAATGTCATTGTGTGTAGGAGGGGGGTCGCTAAAGTGTCCGCCGTCCCAGACCACAATAATGCATTTGGGTGCGTAGGTGCGATCCATAATTTCTCAATCTCAGTCCATTTATTATATGCCCTTAATGAGGTCCAGCATGGGATCCTTCTCAAATGTACCGCTAAATAGTATCGATAGACATCTGGGACCGCCAATCCACCTGTCGCTACCGACGTAAGCATGACTGAGCTTGGGATTCTATGCCGTTTACCCGCCCAAATGTATTTCAACAGAGTCGTTTGAAATCTGCATATGTCTTTACGTGGTATAGGGACCGGGAAGGTTTCTAGAAGGTATAAGTACTTTGGTAGGATAGTCATTTTAACCGCCGATATTCTGCCAAAAAACGACAAGGGTAGGACAGACCATTTAGATATGAGTTTGTTTATGTCTTGAAAGAAGGGGACATAATTATGTTTGTACAGGGAGATATATGAACTAGAGATCTGAGTGCCTAAGTATTTTATTGTATCTGTCTTCCACGTGTATTTAAAGGAAGACTGCAAGGTCGTTATGAGCGCTGGGGCCAGATTGATCGGTAAGGCTTCTGTTTTAGAGTTGTTAATTTTATAACCCGAGTGCCGACTATATTCCTTTAGAACCAAGTGCAGGTTGGGTAGGGATATTTGCGGATTGCGTAGAGTCAGGAGGACATCATCCGCGAAGAGGGATACCTTAAATTCCCTGTCTCTTACCATGATACCCTGGATATCTGGGTTTTTCCTGATATATGAAGCCAATGGCTCTACGCAAAGTACAAAAAGGAGGGGAGAGAGCGGGCAGCCCTGACGGGTACCATTAAAGATAGAAAGGGTTTGGGATGTAGCATGTGGCAATTTTACCGCTGCGTTTGGGGAAGAGTATAGTGCTCGTATCGCTTGGAGGAAAGGGCCAGAAATGCCTATTGTCTCTAGGGTGGCGAAGAGGAAGGACCAATCTAATCGGTCGAATGCTTTCTCAGCATCTAGGCTCAGGAGTAAGCCCGATGTTTCTGTTTTATTGACATCTATCAAATCTATAGTTCTTCTAGTATTATCTCCCGCCTGTCTATGCATGACAAATCCCACTTGATCTTTTTGGACCAACCCGGGTAGAAGGGAACCCGGTCTATTGGCTAAAATCTTAGTAAATATTTTTAAATCTGCGTTCAGCAGCGATATCGGTCTATAGTTAGAGCAATCAGAATGGTCCTTCTCTGGTTTGGGAATAACCGTAATAAAAGAGTGGAGCATTGAGGGAGGTATCTGTTCCCCCATCAGGAAAGAATTAAAAAGATCTATCATGTGTGGAGTTAGAGAATCCTGAAAGATTCTGTAATAAAGATATGAGAAACCATCAGGCCCCGGTGACTTGCCATTAGGGAGGTCCTTGATCGGGTCTTGCAGTTCCTCTAACGAAATGGGCGCGTTAAGCATGTTGATGTCCGATGTTGTGAGAGTAGGGAGAGAGCAGGGTTTTAGATACTCCAAGAGGCATTGGGTTCGGGCTGTGGGATCCGTAGGGAGTTGGGACGATAGTGAATATAACTTTGTATAATATTGGTGGAATAGATCAGCCTGTTGTTTAGGGTCGAAGAGGAAATGGCCTTGTGAGTCTTTAAGCATCGCTGGGGTCGAATTTAATTGTTTATTACGTAATTGCGCTGCTAATAGTGAGTGTGCCTTATTTCCTTGTTCGTAATACTTCTGTTTAGTATATAATAATAACCTTTCCACCTTGGCTATGGAGAGATCTTTCAGTTTTCCTCGCGTCTCAATAATGCGACGGAGAGTGGCTGTAGAGGATGACATAGCCATTCTACGCTCCAGGGAAGTAAGGGTCGCTGTCAGGTCTGTCTGTTGTTGTTTCGTGTCTCGCTTAAGACGTGAAGAAATAGAGATACAGTGCCCCCGAAGAACTGCTTTATGAGCTTCCCATATTGTAGATAACATAGGGACTGAGTTTTTGTTAAGGGTAAAATATGAGTCAATGTGATTCTTAAGAGCCTCTCGGTGTATCGGATATTTAAGCAGCCTTTCGTTTAGTCTCCAGTGGCATTGTCTGGTAGTCCGTAAGTCTGAACGGAGGTCAAGCATGATCGGAGCATGGTCTGACCATGTGATAGGGCCAATATCTGCCGAGGATGTAGAGCGTAGGCCCGGTACATTACCCAGAAAGAGATCTATCCGTGTAGGAGTGTTGTGTGGGTGGGAGTAGAAAGTGTATTGCTTAGCCGAAGGGTTAATAACCCTCCACAGGTCATATAGATTATGTTTACGGATCAGTCGACGAAAGGCTAGGGTATGTCTGCGTAAGTCTGCTGACGGTGTGGGCACAGTGAGGGACTGTCTATCCCTTATGTCGGATACCGGAAGGTTAAAGTCTCCCCCTATGAAAAGAGTGTTGGACGGAAGACGTGCGAGTTTGGCACACACTTTCTCTAGAAAAGGGATCTGCAGGGTATTTGGTGCATAAATATTACATCATGTGAGTGGGACTCCTCTCATTGTCCCTACCAGAATAACATATCGCCCCGTTGGGTCCATAATGGACTTACTAACTTGCAGGGGGCAATTTCTAGACACCAGAATCGCGACTCCTGCTTTTTTCTTATTTTGTGTCGCCGTGTATACCATAGGAAAGTGGGACTGTGCAAATTTAAAGGAGCCCGTTCTGTCATGGTGCGTTTCCTGGAGAAAAGCAATATCTGCTTTCAAATCCTTTAATTCTTTGAGCGCTAATCTCCGTTTGACATTAGAGTTTAGGCCCTTAACATTTAATGAAACTATGCGCGCCATGACAGATCAAGAGTCCGTTGATCAAACATATATATTAACCCCTGCGTGGGGCCCAACCTGTATCCATGACGTGATGGCATGAGACCGTGGTTCCTCCTTTTTTCTTTTGAGCCATGTTCTCGAGGATGTCTCCTAATATGTGTCCAACTACCAGGGAAAGAAGGGGAAGGATAGGGGAGACATAGACATAAAAACACGTAAAATAATAGCAATAAACATATACAGCACCGGTACGGTATCAAGTCATACAATTGACTATGAATGGAAAGTGCTTTCCATATGGAGACATAATAATTCAACCGATTGTTATGCATAAAAATCAGTGAAAACACTAGGTGCATATAATGCCCTAGGAAAATGACTCGTCTCCGTAGGGAATACGTTTCCCTAGAAGTCGATACAGCCAGGACCCGTCCTAGCATCTTCTGCTCTAGGGTCAGCCAAATCTGGTGATTCGGTCTGAGAGCCTTCCACCACCACCCATTCGGGTATAATACAATTTTAGAACAGAAAAGAAAGCAAGAAAATTAACACATAACAATTGCATCAAGAAAACATTCAATGCGGCTTGTGCACTAGATAGTGCATATTTGAGTAATAGCCTCCCGCAACAGATTCATTTATCTCCGGATTGGAGATCTGCGACTCCTGTCAACACTAGGGTCCCCCTGTGTACCAGGTTTCTTCTTTTGTAGAACTTTATGCCAGATGGGTGGAGGAGGTGGAGGTGGTAAAACCAGATCCCAACTGGGCAACTTCGGTGTAGAAATATCCAATATGGCACAGAGTCCTGAACATCCACAGGCGACCGTAGAACTGCAGAGCGTCCATCTCTTCTAGCTGTAAGACTGAAAGGGAAGCCCCAGCGATACAGGATATTAGCATCCCTCAGGATGGAGAGCAGCGGGCGCAATTGGCGCCGCTTATGTAGGGTTATCCAAGAGAGATCAGGTAAAATTTGGATTGTATCATTTCCATATTCAATGGCCCGCTGGGTTCTAGCCTTGGCCATTATGGTTTCCTTCAACACAAAATCTGTGACACAGCAGATGATATCTCGTGGCAGGGTGCTGGCTCCTTTAGGTCGTAGGGCTCTGTGAGCTCTATCTAATTTGATAGGTTGATCCGTGGCTGCGCCTATAACTTTGTTAAAAATGGTCGTCAGGATCTGCTTCACATTTTCGTCTTGTTTAGGTTCAGGTACACCCCTGACTCTAATGTTGTGGCGCCGACCTCGATTATCTAGGTCTTCCAGATGGTTATGGTAATCACTGAGAGCCGTGTTTTGGGCCACCACCGTGGATTGTAACTGGGAAATATATTGGCGGGTGGAGTCGTGGTCGTCTTCTAACGTTTCCACTCTATTTGCTACATATCGTATGTCCTGCCTTACAGCTGCAATGACAGCATTACAAGTATCTTTTACCTCCGCTATAAGCACTTTAAAATCTTCTCTGGTAGGAAGCTGACTTAGGAGGGATTGCCAGTCTGCCCTTTTAGGTGCAGGGTACTCAGAATCTGAGGATGAGAGTTCTGCCTGGAGATCCAGGGTTCGGTCACATGAGGATGGTCGTATCAAGATGGAGGGAGCTTCCAACTCCGTGTCACAAGTCTCCCTTCCCCGGTCTCTAAGGCGTTTCGAGGAGGAGGGGGAGCGGATCTTGTCCCTCGGAGGTCTCGGAGCTTATGGCAAAAGCGGGAAATCTTCTAAGGTAAGGGGTAAGTCACTAACCTGTAGGCCTTTGTGCTTTGGGGAGGCTCCCTTTGAAAAAACATGCTGTTTCTCTGTGTGCTGCACTGAGGCGTCCAAAGATGGCTGACTATCCTCCACGTGGCTGTCCTCCCTCCCCTGGTAATACCTTTGGTCGGCATTTATCGAGCTAGACAGCTCCGGTATCTGGGTCTGTACTTGCTCGGCAAGCGAGTCTCCCTCCAGGGCTTCAGACGGGCACCAGGAAGCCTGCGATGTTGTGTCTGAGAAGGGTGCCAGTAATGGCGCCTGTACCGCCTGTGTGTCTGCACGGAGGAATGCCTCCAGGGTCCCGGGAGTTGGCGCTCCGGGGGGTGCCAGCTTATTCTCGGGCTTCTTGGGCCGGACGTTTCACCATCCTGCAGGTGTATTGGGAGGCTAGTTCCAAAATTATCCGCTGCTAAAAGGGTGGTTAGTGGAGGAGCTCCGAGCCGCGCGTCCTACTCCATCGACATCCGGTCACGCCCCCGCCCATAGTGTATTGATAAGGAACAGCTCGCTTATTAGAAATCCTCAGAATAAAAAGAAAAAATTGGCAGGACATAGTCATAACGGAAAAGGAAATTAAAAGCTTTCAGGGCACAATTTTATCTTGAATGAATTTCAGGGCCTTATTCCACTTTCTATAACTGGGTTATATCCCAAAATGACTCAATCTAGAAAAGTATATTTCCCTCCCTTCCAAAAAAAAGTGATTAAAAAAAAGAAATCTCTAAAAGAACCCTAAATTTTGGCATCTCCTAAATATACAGCGAAGCTGCTTCCCTAAAAAAAAAAAAAAAAAAAAAAAAAAAAAAAAGAAGAGGTGTACAGAAAAATAAAATCCTAAATAAATCCTGCATTTTTACTTTTATAGCTCACAAAAGATAATTAGTAATGTGCGACGGTATGATAGATTTCAAAACAGGGACTTATGCATAGACCAGGGTTGGAAGGAGAAGCGGAACAATAATATCGTGACTCACTTCGCTGTCCTCGTTTGCTGCAGACCCGACACCGTTTTTTGGGGTATTTTTGGTTAGATGTTGAAGGGATGGGGTGTAAAAAATGTTTTTCAACAAGTCGGCGTACATCCTCTGACTCATGGACTACTCTCTGGTCTGCAGATTGAAATAGGAGATCTTCAATCACTTTCTCCTGAAATTCAAAGAATGTCGCCCTGCCCGCTGATTTTTTGTACAGGACAAATGCATTGTGCATGGCAACCTGGATGAGGTATATTGCCACTTTCTTATACCACGTTCTGGTTTTCCTTTTAACCAGATAAGGTTGTAACATCTGGTCGCACAAATCTACCCCACCCATGAATTTGTTATAGTTGATGACACACACAGGCTTTTGTCTATCTGCAAAGGGCCCACGTTCTCTAACAGTTGCTGTTGCACTTGTATGGATAGTGCTGATCATGTAGACGTCCTTGCGGTCACGAAATTTTAAAGCCAGCATCTACTCAATTTGAAAAGTGCATGACTCCCCCTTTTGTAGTTTTTTATCCACAAGTTGACGTGGGAAACCTTTGCGATTCCTCTGTATTGTGCCACAGGCTCCGGTGTTGGCACAATGAAGGGCGCTAAACAATGGCACACTGGTATAAAAACTGTCCGTGTATACATGATACCCCTTGTGTAGGAAAGGGCCAATTAAATCCCACACAATCTTACCAGTGGTACCAATATTTGGAGGGCACCCTGGTGGATTAAATTCACTGTCTTTACCCTCGTAGATCTTAAATGCACATGTGTAGCCAGTAGTGCTTTCACATAATTTGTAGATCTTTACCCCGTATTTTGCACTTTTTGAGGGTATGAATTGGCGGAATGAGAGACGCCCTTTGAAATTCATTAGCGATTCATCCACTGCTAAATTTTGTTCAGGGGTATATGCTCCTAAAAAGGAGGAATTAAGAACATTTAGCAAAGGCCTTAATTTATACAGCCGGTCACGGCTTCTGTCGCTGGAAGGGGGTGCCTGTAGGTTGTCACTAAAGTGGAGAAATCGCATAAGTATTTCGTACCTGCTGCGTGACATAATGCCAGAAAAAATGGGGGTGGCATGTATAGGGCTTGATGCCCAATATGACCTAATAGAGGTTTTTTTTATAATTCCCATGTTAAGGGTGAGGCCCAGAATTTTTTTTATTTCCATTGCATTTGTGGGATTCCACAGCCTGGCATGAGGTGACGAAGGCTTATTTGCAATGTACTGCCTGGCATACAAATTTGTTTCCTGCACAAAATGTTCCAAAACTTGGTCCATAATAAAAATATTCAAATAATTTAGTGGTGAAAAATTACTGACATTGGTACTTATGCCAGGAGTAGCAATAAAGTCATTTATGGTGGGAGAAAATAAACTCGTGGGTTCCCACACTAAATTGGTTTGGTGGGGTTGTGCAATTTCAGGGGCTGCACTTTGAACAGACGTTGTGGCAACTGCGCCGTCTCCCATATCACTGGTGCTGGGTCTCATATCCGTAGAATCCCTTGAAGCGACACTTTCGCTGTCGCTTTCAAGTAAAAGCTCAACTTCAGATGCAGAATCCGTATCTGAGCATAGCATCTGATAGGCTTCCTCAACGCTGTATCTTCTGGCAGCCATAATGATAATACAGTCTAAACCGCAAATAATAAATGGAACTAGCAGTTTACATTTTTTTATCAACCAAGAACACTAAAGGAATAAAACTTTTTTTTTTAAACGTTTTTTTTAACGTTTTTCCATCGTCGCATTCCAACAGCTATAACTTTTTTATTTTTGCGTCGACATATTATTTATTGATTAACTTTAACTTTTTTTTTTGGGGGGGGGGGGGGGGGAATAGAAAAAAAACCAGACATTTCGCCACTCTTTTTCGCGTCCTAAATCTACACCGTTTACCGTGTGGTATAAATACAATAACTTTATTCAGCGGGTTGTTACGATTGCAACGATACCAAATTTGTATAGATTTTGTATGTTTTACTACTTTTACACAGTAAAAACGCATTTTTTTTCAAAATTATTTGTTTTTGTGTCTCCATATTTGAAGAGCCATAACTTTTTTATTGTTCCGCCGATGCAGTTCTATGAGGGCTTTTTTTTTGCGGGAAGACTTGTCGTTTTTATCGGTACCATTATGGAGTAGATGCGACTTTTTGATCACTTTTTATCACATTTTTTAAAGTCAGTATTCACAGAAAACAGCAATTTTTCCATAGTTTTTAATTACATTTTTTACGGCGTTCACTGTGCGGGTTAAATAATGTAATAGCTTTATAGTTGGGGTCGTTACGGACGCGGTGATACCAAATATGCGTAACTTTACTTTATTTTGGATTTTTAATAGTAAAGCAGTTTGTAAGGGGAAAAGGGGTTTTTCTTTTTCTTTTTTTATCACATTTTTTTATTATTAACTTTATGAAACTTCTTTTTTTTACTTTTTTACTAGTCCCACTAGGGGACTTTAATATGCGATTCTCCGATCGCTATTATAATACACTGCAATACTTTTGTATTGCAGTGTATTACTGCCTGTCCGTTTAAAACAGACAGGCATCTGCTAGGACATGACTCCGGCATGGCCTAGCAGGCATTCACTACAAGCAGACCTAAGGGGCCTT
This sequence comes from Rhinoderma darwinii, assembly GCF_050947455.1. Taxonomy (NCBI): domain Eukaryota; kingdom Metazoa; phylum Chordata; class Amphibia; order Anura; family Rhinodermatidae; genus Rhinoderma; species Rhinoderma darwinii. The sequence goes on along the minus strand of NC_134687.1, from coordinate 292,518,264 downwards.
TATAAAAGGGTATGTTCACAAGAGGTCATTACGTCAGTAATTGACGGACGTATTTCGGCCGCAAGTACCGGACCGAACACACTGCAGGGGCCGGGCTCCTAGCATCATACTTATGTACAACGCTAGGAGTCCCTGCCTCGCTGCTGGACAACTGTCCCGTACTGTAATCATGTTTTCAGTACGGGACAGTTGTCCGGCAGCGAGGCAGGGACTACTAGCGTCATACATAAGTATGATGCTAGGAGCTCGGCTCCCTGCACTGAGTTCGGTCCGATACTTGCGGCCGAAATACGTCCGTCAATTACTGACGTAATGACCTCGTGTAAACATATCCTTAGGCCCCCGGCTGCCATCGGAGACACAGACACTCAGCGATCTCATCGCCGAGTGTCGGTAGGAGTGAGAGGGAGCTCCCTCCTCTCTCCAAATCAACTCAGATGCGGTGCACGCTATTGAGTGCCGCATCTGAGGGGTTAAAAACGGGTGAGATCGATACGGATATCGATCTCACACATTAGAGCAGGGACACCCCCAGCTCTCAAATACATCTGGCAGCTGAGAACAGGGAGATTTGACAGCTGTTTATTGATTCTGATGCAGCGCCGTAAAAAGGCGTATGCATCAGAATAAAGCCCATTAGTGGCCGCCGTGAAAAGGCGTATTTGCGGTCACTAACGGGTTAATCAGCAAGCTTTTTTTTTAACCGTTTTTCCATCATCTCATTGAAAGAGCTATAACTTTTTTTATTTTTGCATCGACATAGCTGTATAAGGTCTTGTTTTTTGCGGGACAAGTTGTATTTTTTAATAGCATCATTTTGGGGTACATATCATTTATTTTATTCACTGTGCAATAGTAAATATACGTGGTTTTTCCCTTGAGTAATATATGTGTTTCACTGGATGAATACCAATGGGATTTTTTTGGTTAGAGCCTAACCTTAGGTTAGGCTCTAACCAAAAAATTCCCATTGGTATTCATCCAGTGAAACACATATCCTTTATTGATTAACTTTTAATTAACTTTTTTTGGGGAGAATAGGGAAAAAACAGCAATTTCGCCATTCTTTTTTGCATCCTAAATTTACGCCGTTTACCGTGTAGTTTAAACAAAACAATAACTTTATTAAGCGGGTTGTTACGATTGCAACAATGCTACATTTATATACTTTTCTTATGTTTTACTACTTTTACAAAGTAAAAACACTTTTTTTTTTTTTCTAAATTATTTGTTTTTGTGTCTCCATTTGAAGAGCCATAACTTTTATTTTTCCGCCGATGCAGCTGTATAAGGACTTTTTTTGCGGGACAACTTGGAGTTTTTATTGGTACCATTTTGGAGTACATGTGGCTTTTTGATCACTTTTAATCACATTTTTTTAAGGCAGGATGCACAGAAAACAGCAATTCTTGCATTGTTTTTGATTTTAGTTTTTACGGCGTTCACCAAAAAGTGTTAAATAATCGAATGGCTTTATACCGATACCAAATATGTGTAACTTTTTTATTAATTTTTTTTCATAATAAAGCATTTTGTAAGGGGAAAAGTGTATTTTACATTTTTTGAACTTTGGATTTTCATTTATTTATTATGAACTTTTATTAAACTTCTTTTAACTTTTTTTTATTAGTCCCACTAGGGGACTTCACTGTGTAATCATCTGTGTATTATTGCGTGTAAAACAGACAGGCATCTATTAGGCCATGCCTCTGGAATGACCTAGCAGGCCTTAACTAGAGGCAGACCTGGGGGCCTTTATTAGGCCCTTGGCAGCCATTGAAGACACCAGCACCCTGTGATTGTATTGCAGGATGCCCGTGGGGTGAGAGAGGGAGCCTACTCCCTCCATCCAAAACCACTCCGAGCTGGTGCTTGCTATTGAGCGCCGCATCTGAGGAGTTAAACGAGCAGGATCGATACGGATATAGATCTCAACCCTTTGGTATATCCAATGATATACCTTTTGCTGCTGCTCTCCATGTGACCATATGTATTTTTTACATTTAATGTGATACTGTGTATTGTTTATTAATAAAGATTTATATTCTTTTACAATACGTGGCTGTTATTTGTGCTACATTATCTTTTGGGGTGCTCTGTCCCCTTGCTTTTGTGCTTTTAGGTTGTTTTTTTTAGAGAGTCGGCAGCACTCTGGCCGGAGAATCCGCTCCTGGAGAAGCCCCCTGCATCACAATCCATATAGGGACAGTGACGTCAGGGGTTACTCCTGAAGCGGAATCCCCGACAAGAGAATTGCCAATGCTCTGGCCGGGGGAATCCGCTACCCTGGAAAAGCCCCCTGCATCACTATGCATATATGGACAGTGAAGCGAGGGGCTTCTCCAGGAGGGGAATCCCTGGCCAGAGCGTCGGCAATGCTCTGGTCGGGGATTCCGCTCCTGGAGTAACCCCTGACGTTACTGTCCATATATGGATAGTGACGCCAGGGGCTTCTCCAGGAGAGGAATCCGCTCTTATAGGGAGCCCCTGATGCCACTGTCTGTTCGCCAGGGAATCCACTCCTACAGGGAGCTACAGTGGCGCTATCTACTGGGGGGGGGGGGGGGGTGTAGCTATCTACAGGGGGAGTGTGCCATCTACAGGGGGTGTTGGTGCCATCTACAGGGGGGGGGTCAGAGCGAGCCCCTGAAACCAATGTCTTGCGATGCTCTGGCTAGGGACTCCATTGTTGAAAGCCCTGATTTCACTGTCCTTATATATACACAGTAATGTCAAGGGTTTCCCTGGGCTCAGCGCTCAAAGTAGCGCTGTGTCTGGGAAATCCTCGGCCAGGATCAGTTTTTACCGGCTGTTACAAGGATTGATTCCTGAAAAACGGCCGTTAAAAACTGATCCATTAAGTTCTATGAGAGCCGTCTGGACACGTCTTATTTTGTGATGGCCAGTATTCATGGGCCGTTAAAAAAACAGCCGTGTGAATAAACCCTTAGAACTTCATTGTTCAGAAAACAGCCGTCACACACCCGTTTTTCCACCGTCGTGTGAATGTAGCCTAAGAAAGACAAAAAATTACCAAACTTTTGTGCCTATATAACTAAAGTAGGAACTTTGGTCGATTGTATTGACTTCAGTAGTAACATTGTACTTACCACTGCAAATTCATCCCTGTCCAAGTGTCCATCCTTGTCTATGTCACTCAATTCCCACACCTGTAAAAAAAAAAACAAAAAAAAAACAATTCCATATTATAACACGCACAATGCTTAGGGCCCAATGCACACGAAAGTATTTTCATCTATCCCGAAATAGTGTCCGTAGATACGGATCAGCGGGTATCCGTATTTCACACGTGTATATAGTCGGGTGTCTGTAAATACTGTCCGTATTGCATCCGTACTCCATCCGTATATACGGATCCGTACAAAAAGAGGGAGGTTGCAATTGATGGCATCAACATATTGCCTAGCAAGGTTTCCGTAAATACGGACGGTTTACGGATGCACATCCGTAGCCGTCCGTATTTACGGAAGCTCCCATAGACTTCTATGGGAGAGTCCTTGCCGTAATTACGGACAAGAATAGGACAGGTTCTATGATTTTTTTCAGCACGGACACCCATCAGTAAAAAAACTGAAAGGTGTCCGAGGCCAATAGAAATGAATGGGTCCGTAATTACTGCCAGTAATTACGGTCTGTGATTACTGATGAAGGATACGGTCGTGTGCATGGGGCCTCACATATCATCCACGAAAAGCAAATAAAAATGGTACAGTTTTATGATCTGAAACATGTAAAGTTAAGAGAAACTAGCCTTTGGTATTAATAGATTCAACAAATGAATATATGTACAGTATACCAACATCAACTATTATTTGCAAATTAAATGTGAGACAAAATAATTATTGCGTCAAGGTTTAAAAAACGTGAATGTACTTTTACCAAATCTGTAAGGGCATGTTCAGACATGGCGGATTTCTGCAGACACTGTCCGCATCAATGCCGCATATAATCTGCGTTGCAGATTCCGTTGCGCCTTTGCCTAAAATGTGAAGTAAATTGCTGCGGATTAGTCGTTGCGGATTCAGGTGAAGAGTACTTCGTGGTCTCTTTTAAAACATTCCATCTCAGTCTGGCTATAGACCACGAAACACATAGGTCCAGCCAGAATGAAGAAATATCCTGTTCGTGAAAGCAATCCGCAACGCAACACACATAACATCTGCGGATTTCATTGAGTAATTTTGCAACTCCATTGAAGTCAATGGAGAAATTCCGCACAAGTCCGCAACAGCCAGTGTATGCTGCGGCCCTTAAATTCCGCACCGCAGCCTATGGTCCGCAGTGGAGTTGTCCGCAACATCTGCATGAAGATAACTAAAAAGGTGTGGAAACCAATGCACAGACTGTCTGCTGCGGATTTCCAGTGCGGACTGTCCGTAGCGGATTTCCAGTGCGGACTGTCCGCAGCGGAATTCCACAGCAATTCCGCCACGTGTGAACGTACCCTAACAGAGGCTTCAAACAGAGCCTCTAATGCGGATGTGAACAGACCCGAAGACATATAAATAAGATCTTGAAAACAAATATGATTTATTCAACATTTTGATTAGAAATTACATTTGCCACTCCATGAAATTAATTCTGAAAAAACACAATTATTTTGTAGATTGGGAATATTGTTTGGGTTTAATGGTATCTTTGTAACCTTTTCATTCTTGAAATGCATCTAAAAAGAAAATAAAGCAACTTTGTAAAAAGAACGTTTCTAAAAAATGTCATACCATATTGCATTTAGAGTTTTATGCAGACCTTTGTAGTGTGATCCTGCAGTCATTCTCCCTTCCATCTATCCCCTTCCATGCTAAAATACATTCAAAAGATTAGCAAGTAGGGAACAGATAAGACTCCCTTCTATTTTCTATCCTTCCCGAATTCAAAAAAAAAAAGTACAACTGGGCATGTATCATGAGATACCCCATTGAATGAATTACAAAATCTTCCTATTTTGTAAATCCTGAACTCAAGGAGGCTTTATTTTTGCCGTTCTCACTCAACTATATAATTTTGGCACAGAACGGTGACATACCACTAGTACAGAACAATAGGACTTTGTTTAGAGATACTTGGAAGGTTTGTGGTATGTGTACTACAATATTTGGAATTTCCCCGTATATTACCAGACTTTTTGTAATAGGAGAACATCCGGCATTAGCGGATACTATACCTAAAAGAGTTATTTTAAAATGGAAAGAACTTGGGCTGAAGGATATTGTGCTAGTAATACACTGAGAAAATGGGCTTATCCATACCTTTCGAGAAATATTAAACAGATTCTCGGTGTCACCAAAGAATTATTTATACTATCACCAGTGACGACATCTAGTCAACCCGATTTGCAAAAAGCATTCCAATTTATGGAATCCGATGGATTTTTACAAAATAATACATAAAATAGAAGGGAGACCCTCAATATCAGGTATTTATTATATACAAACAGTTATAAAAAGCTAAATAATAATTGTTCTAATAAATGGGTAATAAAAATGTACCCAGATATTAAAATATCAGTACTTTAGATTCAGGTAAAAATATACAAGTGTTGGAAAGATAATAATGTTGCATTAAAATCGGAGATACTAAAGGAACTTCAATGGAAGCGAAGTTTCAGAGTATATGGCGCTTTCAATGTCGGATTTACACCCAAAACCACTGGGAACCAAGAAACCCTTGAGAAACAACCGCCTACTGATATCTGCCCAAAATGTGCATTTCCAAAGGCTGGACTCTGGCACTCAATTTGGAGAAGCCCTCAAGTCCAGAGATTCTGACTATTAGTGGCTCTGTTTATAAACTCCATACTGGGCAAATTCGTAACTTTAACCCCTTAATGACCAGCCTATTTTGGACCTTAATGACCAAGCCATTTTTTACGTTTTTTCATCGTCGCATTCCAAGAGCTATAACTCTTATTTTTGCGTCGACATAGCTGTATAAGGTCTTGTTTTTTGCGGGACAAGTTGTATTTTTTAATGCCACCATTAATGCCACCATTTTGGGGGACATATTATTTATTGATTAGCTTTTATTAACTTTTTTTTTGGGGGGAAATAGAAAAAAACCTGAAATTTCGCCACTCTTTTTCGCATCTTAAATCAACGGCGTTTACCGTGTGATATAAATAACACCATAACTTTATTCAGCGGGTTGTTACGATTGCAACGATACCAAATTTGTATAGTTTTTGTATGTTTTACTACTTTTACACAGTAAGGGTATGTTCACACGGCGGGGGTCCGTAACGGCTGAAATTACGGGGATGTTTCAGCCTGAAAACATCCCCGTAAATTCAGCCGTACCGGCATGTGCAGGCGCTTGAACGCCGCGTCAATTACGGCCGTAATTAGCGCTGCTATTCATTGGAGTCAATGAATAGCGGCTCCAATTACGGCCAAAGAAGTGACAGGTCACTTCTTTGACGCGGGTGTCTAGTTACACGCCGTCATTTGACAGCGGCGCGTAAATATACGCCTCGTGTGAACAGACAAACGTCTGCCCATTGCTTTCAATGGGCAGATGTTTGTCAGCGCTATTGAGGCGCTATTTTCAGACGTAATTCGGGGCAAAAACGCCCGAATTACGTCCGTAAATAGGCCGTGTGAACATACCCTAAAAACGCTTTTTTTTCAAAATTATTTGTTTTTGTGTCTCCATATTTGAAGAGCCGTAACGTTTTTTTTTTTTCACCGATGCGGTTGTATGAGGGCTTTTTTTTTGCGGGACGACTTGTAGTTTTTATTGGTACCATTTTTGAGTAGATGCGACTTTTTGATCACTTTTTAAAGTCAGGATTCACAGAAAACAGCAATTTTTCCATAGTTTTTTATTACATTTTTTACGGCGTTCACCGTGCGGGTTAAATAATGTTATAGATTTATAGTCGGGGTCGTTACGGACGCGGCGATACCAAATATGTGTAACTTTTTTACTTTATTTTGGTTTTTTAATAGTAAAGCATTGCGTAAGGGGAAAAGCTGGGTTTTTCTTTTTTTTTTTCATTAACTTTATTAAACTTTTTTTTTACTTTTTTACTAGTCCCACTAGGGGACTATAATATGCGATTCTCCGATCGCTATTGTAATACACTGAAATACTTTTGTATTGCAGTGTATTACTGCCTGTACTGCAGTGTATTAATGCCTCCGGCATGATCTAGCAGGCAGTCGCTCCAGGCAGACCTGGGGGCCTTTATTAGGCCCCCGGCTGCCATTAGAGACACAGACACTCGGCGATCGTATCGCCGGGTGTCGGTGGGAGAGAGATGGAGCTCCCTCCCTCTCTCCAAAACCACTCAGATGCGGTGCACGCTATTGCGCACCGCATCTGAAGGGTTAAACGGGTGAGATCGATACTAATATCGATCTCACCCGGCAGAGCAGGGACGCTCCCAGCCCTCAGCTGCCTCTAGCAGCTGAGAGTAGGGAGATTTGACACTCCCTGCTCTATTTACTTTATCCTGATGCAGCGCCGTAAAAAGGCATATGCATCAGAATAAAGCCCGTTAGTGGCCGCCGTTAAAAGGCGTATTGGCGGTCACTAACGGGTTAAATGCCTGGACCCTTGTCTTTAACTCGGACTTCGAAATATATGAAATTATATAATTATATATGAATGTTAAATTTGAGGGAAATGTTTATTTTCATGACCTTTGGGTTCATATCTGTAATTTTGAATAATGACAGAATAAACTTTAAAAAAAAAAAAAAGACTGCACAGGGTTTGTAGTCTATAACCATGGACACATAGGTCTGCTTAGGAGCTCCATACAAAAAAACAGTAGAATATTTTTAAAATCACAGCTATTTGTAAAGTTGCTTCCTTTTCCATTTTAGATGCATTGGGAAAAAAAGAATATAAGTTGCAAATGTGTAAAAGAATAAATAAATGTACTCTCACCCTTCCTAAGATATCCAGAGGTAGTTTGGAGTTCATTAGTACCGGTTTCACCTTGTCTCCAGACAGTAAACCATTTATTGGCAATAAACTATCAAATATTCCATCGAACTTGGATTTCTCTTCCATCTGGTAAGCAAAATAAAGTGGTCATTTCCAACAGTGCACACAAAGATTTATTGATTTAAAAAGGTTTATATAGCACCATCGCCATCCGTTTATAAATGCCAAAGGGATTCATTGACATTAAAAGGCTTAGGCCAGACCTAGATTTTTTTTTTGTAGTGAACAATAAATTGCTGTCCATAGGAATGCAATAGACTAGGGCTTCATACAGAGGGGGGACTTACCAACCTTTCTATGACAATTTCCTGGCGTAGAAAGGTTGCAAAAGGTCCCAAAAGTTAATCCCCTCCCAACATTTGACGTATCCATACGTCATAGCCGGCTAGGGGAAGTGTGGAACAGGCTCACGGAGTGAACCCGCTCCATACAATGTGGTGTTCGGCTGTATGTTACAGCCGACACTTCACAGTAACGAGCCGGATCGCGCACAAGCACGATCATGCTCGTTTAACCAGTTAAATGCCGCGGTCAGTAGCCACCGCAGCATTTAAACAGTTAGAAAGAGGGGGTGACCCCGTCTAGCAGCTTATCGCGCCACCCGCAATGCAATCGCGGAGTGTCGATAGTTGCTATGGCTGCCTGGGGGCCTAATGAAGGCCCCCAAGGTCTGCCATCTTTGTGCTCCTACTAAGCCCTGCCTCTGGCAGGGCTTAATAGAAGCCTGTCAGAAAGACAATTTACTGCAACAAATTGGTATTGCAGTATATCGTGCAAGTGTTCCAACGATCGCTGGTTGAAGTCCGCCTTGGGGGACTAATAATAAAAAAAAGTTAAAATTAGTAAAATAAAAGTTTTTTGTTTTTTTTATGTACAAAGAGTTCCCATTTCCCCCTAGAGCAAACTAAAAAAATAAATAAACATAATTGATATCGCCGCATCCGTAAAAGTCTGAACTATTACAATATATCATTATTTAACCTGCACGGTGTACGCCGTAAAAAACATAAATAAATTGTAAATGCCAGAATCGCTATTTTTTGGTCACCTCATCTCCCACAAAAAAATGGAATCAAAAGTGATCAAAACGTTGCATGAACCCCAAAATTTTATTATTAAAAACTACAGCTTATCCCGCAAAAAAATAAGCCCTCATACCACTTAATCGACAGAAAAAAAAACAAAAAAACTTAGGACTCTCAGAATTATGACACAGAATATATTTTTACACTTCGTAAAATATTTAAAAAAAAATAGAAATATTTGGTATCGCCGTAATCGTATTGACCCGCAGAATAAAGTTAACATGTTGTTTTAATTGCACAGTGAACATTTGCTCGTTCATCTGCTGATCGCTGCCCTGTTTACACAGGACAATGATCGGTAGCGAGCGTTCTATAAAAGCTTGTCTGCCCGATAATTGGCCAGTGTAAAACCCCCTTAAGGGCTTATTCAGACGAACGGGCTATACGTCCGTGCAACGCGCGTGATTTTCACTCGCGGCGCACGGACCTATATTAGTCTATGGGGTCGTGCAGAGTCCGTTGCCAAAAACTCACGACATGTCCGTTCTTTGTGCGTATTTCGCGCATCACGCACCGATTGAAGTCAATGGGTGCGTGAAAATCACGCACACCACACGGAAGTACTTCTGTGGGATGAGCGTGATTCGCGCATCAGCTGTCAAACTATGACTGTAAACAGAAAAGCACCACATGCTTTTCTGTTTACAAACATCCAAACGGAGTGTCATAATGATGGCGGCTGCGTGAAAATCACGCAGCCGCGCATCATACGGGGCTGCCACACGGAGCTGTTAAGTGCCTTTTGCGCACGCAAAACGCCGCATTTTTTGCGTGCGCAAAACGCACACGCTCGTGTGAATCCGGCCTAACACTGTTCATATGTGTATCAGCACTCAAGTCAACTTTTGCAAAAAGGAAAGAATAGACATGAAACCCACATTCTATTTTTAATACAAAACTTACCCGAACTGACCAATGACCTTCAACAGGAGGAGGAGTGATTAAAAGGGGGCTGCTGGTATCATTCTGTAGAAATGTAAAAAAAAAAAACAACCATATAATGAGATCTATGCTGATCATTATCTACTTTCGATGGAAGAACAAGTCGTAATGGTGCACAAGAGTTATTTCTAAAAATACGTGTATTAGTTGATTCCAAAGTCAGAGCGCGCCGCCCTCTGCAGGGAGCGCGCCACAGCATTAGTCGACAGTAACTTAACTGTAGCAATTCGTGTCAGGCAACCAGTTCAAGGCAGATAAGATCATGGGATAAATCAAAAGGGACGTAGATACATATGAGAACGAAACTTCTCAATATCCTCTACTAATCGAAATTTGAAGATCAGGGACTTCATAAACTAAGTTGAGGGGAGTGGTGTACTTGGCTATTTAGGGAAGACCAGACGTGAATTCTGCTGTCGTGTTAATGAGAGAATACCCCCTCTCCCAGCATGTACAGATGGTTCACAATGGGAACCCTTCAGTGTTGAACTTTATAGGCATTGAACTGGTTGCCCCGAATCCTAGAAGTGGCAACTGGGATGAAAAAAAAATCCTTGAAGTGGAATGACGATGGATTCACAAGATGAAAACGGTCACACCAGATGGATTCAATTAAAATTGCAACTGCTTTCTATAGTTATATGGACAGTACCCCGCTCACCCCATTCTCTTACTTCCCTTGTTACCATAACCACCCTTAACCAAATACCACCCACGCGAATTTAGGTAATGGTAGCCTGTTCAAGGGAAAGAGTATGGGAGGACAGTGGTGGTGAGGCTTAAAGAAGCGACAGAAGTACATGTGTATGTTTCTAGTGTACAATTAAACATCTATTACAAAGTAGACATTGAGCACTCTCTCCAATCTACATTTATACGGCCAGACGATTTGTTGGAGAAACTCTGCAACCACATGAAATGTCACAACTGCATTGTATGTGGTAACAGAATTGATTTAATACAGAAGCAAGCTGTACTGACGGTAATTGACGCAGGATAAACCCAGAGCCAACATTGCTACATCCCCACTTAATACATCAAGACAAGAGAATGAGACGTTTTGAATGCCGAGTATCGGAATCATTAATAATAATAATAATAATAATAATCTTTATTTATATAGCGCCAACATATTCCGCAGCATGTACAGACAATATCAGACATTACATAGTGACAAAACTAATTACCAATTCACAAAAGAGGAGTGAGGACCCTGCTCGCAAGAGCTTACAATCTATGAGAAAATAAGAGAGAGAAAATGTAAAGAAGTGCTTGTTCAGTACAATGGTCCAGCCATCTTTTATACACATGGGGTAGTACACAAAGCTGCATGAGCCGGTCACCAGCCAGTATCTGTGTATGCCAGATATGAAGTGCATTAGGGTGCAAGGAGTAGGGGGGATACTGCTGAATGAGGGGATCAAGTTCTGGTGACTAATGTAAAAGGGGGGCCAGGGAAAGGAGTCATATTAAGAAACGTTATAGGCCTGTCTAAAAAGATGTGTTTTCAGGGCTCGCTTAAAACTGTGAATGTTGGGAATTAATCAGATTGTCTGGGGTAGCGCATTCCGGAGTACTGGTGCAGCACAAGAAAAATCTTGGACAGGAGTGGGAGGTTTGCGTTATGGAGAATGTTAATCTAAGCTCGTTGGCAGGACGTAGAGCACGGGTAGGATGGTAGACAGATATGAGGGAGGTGATGTAAGGTGGTGCAGCACTGCGGAGAGAGCTTTGTGGGTGAGAGTAATAAGTTTGAACTTTATTCTAAAGGGAATGGGCAACCAGTGCAGTGACTGCCAGTTACAGTTAAGACGAGAGTGAATCAGAGCGACAATGAGAGTTTTGTCTGTTTCCACAGTAAGAAAAGGGCGGATTCTGGAGATGTTTTTGAGGTGAAAGTGACAGGAGCGTGAAAGTGATTGGATGTGTGAAGTAAAGGAAAGATCGGAGTCAAAAATAACCCCAAACAAAGAGAAAAAAAAAAAGAGAACAAAGCACACATAGTGCATGAAACAATATAAAAAGGGTGATGTAAGGATGGTCAATTATGCGGACCTTGTGAGGTTATGCTGGGAGCATAACATCCAATGTAGCATATTCCAGTCGTCCATCTAGGTAGAATGGTTCATGTAGGGTTGCAGCCTAAGTTTCGGTTCGAGGGCCGTGCCAGCCTCGATATATATACAATGAGAGAAAAAAGCGGAATATTCTCGGGCGCAGCCGTAGGCGATTTTCTTCATAATTGTATCGATCCGGTATTCACACCATGACAAGCAGAGTCAGATAGGGTTTAAAGGGTGATTTGTACAGAGTAAAACGCGTTTCAAAGCCGAACTGGCCTCTATCAGGTTATTTACAAAAATCCTAACCCGATGAAGAGGCTAGTTCGGCTTTGAAACGCGTAGTTTTACTCTGTACAAATAAATCTCCCTTTAAACCCCATCTGACTCAGCTTGTCATGGTGTAAATAGCGGATCAATACGATTACGGAGAAAATCACTTACAGATGCGCCCGAGAATATTCCGCTATTTTCTCTCCTTCATCTCCATTAAAAATAACCCCAAGATAGCGGGCGTGCTGCCTAGGAGTTATAGTAGTACCACACATGGAGATGGAGACATCAGGTTTAGGTGGGTTAGTAGATGGTGGAAGCACAAGGAGCTCAATTTTAGAAAGATTAAATAGTCACTGATCTAACCAACAAGTCCGGAATTTCAGTAGTTTATTTAACATTTTAAAGTCAGGAACTGGGCGGGAGACGTGCAGGAAAGGTCTCCTTGGCAACTAGACACCACAATGGGCAGTAAACACTTAACTGCGGCTTTCATGGGAGGGAGAGTGACGTCAGGTCATGCTTCCTCTATCCATGATTTGCGCCTGGACGGGACCGATCCCCTTTTAAAGGAAGATGATGGTGACGTAAAGCAGCCACTGCCGTCCATTTGCTGACTCAAACCCACGCTGCTCTGATATGTCTCCCTGATGAGCCAGTAACCAGCTGGCAATACGCGTTCAGAGAAAATGTTGAATTAGATGGACTTTTTTCAAAATTGCCTATGATAAAATGTTACTGATACAAAAGAATGATAGTGATCAACATAGGGGTCGCTAGACCTAAGCAAACTCCATTTATGTCCATGTTGGCTTGAAAACTAAATAACAAATTGCCAAAAATGTTCAGAACACTGGCATATTTGCTTTTAAAGCATCAATAAAATAACTAAAATAGAAAACAACATTCTCTTCCTGTCAACCGCACAAGTGAAAGCAGACGAAACATCAGCGTTTCTGTTCCAGTTATGAGCTGCAGCTAGCCCAGCCCACTCACCGCTGATTGGTCGCTTTCTCCTATATGCAGTATAGGGAGAAAGCTCTCAATCAGCTGTCGATGGGCTTGGTTAGCCGCAGCTCATGAATACAAGATGCGTGAGAAATAAGAGATATTTATAAAAACTACTGATCAAGGAATAGGCAGCACTCACTGGGATGATTGAGTGAAAAAGTCAAGCCTTATTCATCCAGATAATCCAAGCTTTTTTACACTATATATATATATACATACATACATACATACATACCTACACACACACACAAGTGCGTAACTAGGAGAGACTGGGCCCCATAGCAAACTTTTGACTGGGGCCCCCCTCCCCTGGGTGTCACACAACCCCCCCCCCCCCTTGTAGATCGTGCCTTTTTAACAGCCGCCCCCCCCCCCCCCTTGTAGATAACGCATACAGCCCCCCCTGTAGATAACGCCATACAGCCCCCTCTGTAGATAACGCCATACAGCCCCCCCTGTAGATAACGCCATACAGCCCCCTCTGTAGATAACGCCATACAGCCCCCTCTGTAGATAACGCCATACAGCCCCCTCTGTGGATAACGCCATACAGCCCCCTCTGTAGATAACGCCATACAGCCCCCTCTGTAGATAGCGCCATGAAGCCCCCCCTGTAGATATCTACAGAGGAGGCTGTATGGCGCTATTTACAGGGTGGGCTGTATGGCGCTATCTACAGGGGGGACTGTATGGCGCTAACACCATACAGCCCCCACTGTAGAGAACGCCATACAGCCCCCATTGTAGAGAACGCCATACAGCCCCCCCTGTAGGGAACGCCATACAGCCCCCCCCCCTGTAGGGAACGCCATACAGCCCCCCCCCCCCTGTAAGGAACGCCATACAGCGTCCCCAACCCCCCAAAAAAATGCGACCTAGAGTGTGTCCTACAAAAGACATGTATCCCCTCTCCACAGGATCTCCACAGGATAGGGGATACATGAGTGATCGCTGGCAGCGATAGGGAGAACGGGGGACTGAAAGTCCCCTGAACTTCTCCATGACTAACCTCTGACTTCCGGCGTCTGCGCAGCTCAATAAAAATGAAAGGAGAATGGTCACGCATGTGCACAAGCGGGACCGGCGCTCCATTCATTTCTCCGGAGCTGCCGACACAGACCCCGGAAGTCCGAGGTTTGTGATGGAGAACTTCAGGGGACTTTCAGTCCCCCGTTCTCCCTATCGCTGCCAGCGATCACACATGTATCCCCTATCCTGTGGATATCCTGTGGATAGGGGATACAGGTCTTTTGTTTAATGGCAGAGAAGGGAGATACCTCCCTGCTCTGCCATAGTGTTCAGTGGCGTCCCGCTGTAGCAGCCATAGCGGCAGCTAGCGGAGCCTCCGGCCATGGTGGGGGCCTGTGCCGGCGGGCGACACGAGCCCCCTCATGCCGCGGGCCCCGTAGCAGCCGCTACGGCGGTAGTTACGCCACTGCAAACACACATAAATAAATAATAATATGCATCAAGTGTAAAGTCACTTACAAATTTGGGAGGGGGCACTGGAATACTTAAACTGGTCAGGGTAACTTCATGACCACTTTGTGCACAAGCCACTAGTCGCAAAGCAACATAGAAACCCTATGAGAAAAATTAAACATAGAATTAATAATAGAACCAATTGTTCAAGGTTTTGAAGTCATCAAAGCAAAATGTCTTTATTACCTGTTTGTCCAGGTAACCTTTCCCATCAGGATCAGCCAGGTCCCAAATCTAAAGTACAAAAAACACAATAGAATATACAAGATTACCTTAAAATCACAACACTTTGCAACTCGGAAGGCTTCAATAGTTTTAAAGTATTACAGTCTTCCTCTCTAACCAAGGCTAGGGTTACACGGCCACTTAAAATTAAATGTGAAATCTATTATTTCCTATAGAGGAGAAGTTGCAAGCCATTATCAGATGCAAGCGCAATTATATGTTACCATGGTAACAGATGTGCGACAACCTCAGACTAACATTCTACCTTTTGTAGTGAAGGGACGTTAACGCAACAGATTAGTAGACTCCTGTTAGATCGATTACATACTTCTCCATGTATTATTATTTATATAGCAACATCTTATTTTGTGGCACTTCATATAATTAAATTATTAAGTTCATATTTTTTTCATTTTCTAAATGCAAACCATAGTCTCCCTGACTAATTGTACTCTGGTCAGTAGAATGATATAGAGACACTTTCAGCAGCAGAAAATAAGATGGGGGAATATATAAAGACTGGCGTTTCAAACATCAGTCAAACTAATTTACGTTGGCGGAAAATTTATTAAGAGGTGCACACCTCCTAATTTGGCGAATATTTGGCTGTCCGTACAACAAAAATGTAAAGGAGGAGTGTAGATTTGCTCCATAACTTACGCCAGTTTCTGGTGTAAATTATGGTAGAAATGTTGTTCTGGTGGAGACCCTGTCCCTTTCAGCTGAACTCCGCCCCCTCTTCTCACCACTTTCGTAAAGTGGCAAGAGAAGTAAAAAGTCCCACATTTTAGCGCAACTATGGCGTGCACCAAAATTAGCTGCTTTTTTTACGCCAGAAAACTGGTGTAAGCCTCTTGATATATTCCCCCCTGTATGTCTTAATTCTTCTTCACTTACCTTCCCGAGAATAACATCTGACAGGGCAGATTTTTTGAGGAAGAGTGCTGCTTCTGCTGGTCCTACCCTACCAGCGTGAGAAGGGTCAACCTGTAGTACGTACAAAATAATTCACACTTAGGCTCTGCACTATTCTTTCCTGTGAAAAAAGACGGAAACCTGGCGGACCCTTATAAGTCATTGGAATCCAACATACAGGCTCATGTGTTATTAGCACATATTTGGGATTTATGTGTTTAACAATTGAAGAATAAAAAAACATTTAAAAAGGGAACCGGTTACTAGGTTTAGAGCCACTTTACCACCAGCATGTCATTATGCAGCTGGGGTTTAGTGTTCCAAACATGCCCACGTCAAAACCGAATGTTTCGGAAAATTAGTGAAAAAAAGTACAAGTTATTGAGATAAAACCAGCGGCATTGTGCAAATGAAGCGGAGAACAGTAAACGGTGTATGCGCAGTGAAGATGTACTGTTCTCGGCTTCATCTGCACAATGCGCACTATGCTGCCGGACTCATTCCCCTGATTCATCTCGATAACTTATAAGTTCTTTCACTAGCTACTGCCGTAAGGTCCGCGTATGGGCATGTTTGGAACGCTAAACCCCAGCTGCATAAGGACTTGCTGGTTTCCCTTTAAATATTGGTGTATCCAAACCACTAGAGTGCTTTTAAATCCTTCTCACAATATCCATCTTGTGTGTCCAGTACCATTGGGCCCACATGCTCAGCAGCTTATTCTTGCGGCCCAGATCCTCTTGCACACGGGAGGCTGAGTGATTCCGGCTATTGTGCAGGTCAGCGAATTGGATTCCGCCCAGTAAAAGTAGCTGCTTCTTAATGAAACTGAGCACATAAGGTGTACGTTTAGAAAAGGGATTGAAAATAACACCAGAGGGTGGCATAACAAGAATGTAACAGCAACATCTAGACACAAGAGCATACTTTCAACCCCCTAACAGTTTATCCCGAGTGTGACTGCAGAGGGTGATGCTGCTCTAAAGGTTTTACCTACGACTAGAATGTGACAAGAGATGCGACATTTGTCTTGTTTTAAAGCCGCAATCTGGTCTGAGCTAAAACAAGTTGAAGTAAGAACTGCATATATTTGCAGATGTCACTTCAGCCTCTCTGAAGAGAAAAGGTTGGGCAGTGGGGGATGGGCTGGCAGTGTGCAGGGAGAGGAGGAGGATCTGTGATCCTCCTCCTGTTCCTGCATGGCTTCAAATGACTTCAGAGGAGGAATAACGTGGACTTTTGTTCATGTTGTCACCCACACACCCACTTATCAATCAAAGAGCATACTTGCTATCGGATTGTCACATATGATTGTTTGTTTTTCCAGAAAAGGAGTGAGAGGATACCAAAATAGAATTAGATATGGAGAGGGATACAACAAAGGTTAATGGGGATTTAGGCGGGGGAGGGGGTAGCAATTCAAGTAATGAGGTAACTAGGAATTAATGTGCACCTATAAAATTACAGATGTTGGTAACATCAAATGTATGCTGGCAAATGCAAGCTGTTTTGCAAATAAAATGAATGGAGGATCTACCGACATGGGTTATGATATAGTGGGCAGAACAGAAACCTGGCTGGATGAGAGCCATGACTGGGTAACTAATGTGGAGGGCTAGACCGTATTTAGAAGGGATAAAAAAAGATAAAGGGGTTGGTCTGTTTGTAAAATCCATCCTCAGACAGGTGCTGAATGAGGACATTGGGGAGACTGACATTATGGGTAAATATCCATTGAGCGGTTAATAACGGCAAACTACTAATTGGAGAGAGTGTTATAATCCATCGAACATTACTGAATGGGCGGAGGAGGATATGTTGCAAAAAACAGAAAAGGACGCAATCAATAATGGGGAGAATTGTAACTATCCTGAGTTTACTTTATGTGGTAATAACTTTGGAATGCTCTTATCTATCAAAGCAATTCTGAGATTGTTTCTTGTGACATTGTACTTTATGTTAGTGGAAAAATTTGGTTAATAAATTCAGTATTTGTTTGTGGAAAAACACCAAAAGCTAGACAAAATTTTCGAAAATTAGCATTTTTCTAAATTTAAATGTATCTGATGTACGGTAAGACAGATAGTAATAACACATAAAATAGTTACTAGTTAACATTTCCCATATGTCTACTTAATGTTGGAATAGTTTTTTTGCATGTTTTTATTTTTGTAGAATGTTACAAGGCTTAGAACTTTAGAAGTAATTTCTCAAATTTTCAAGAAAGTAAGTCACCCCATATTAGAAAACTGCACCCGTCAAAGTTTCTTATTCCTTGAGGCGTTTTGCAGGAATTAAAATTTTTTGAAAATTGTAATCCATTTTTCTGTGTAACAGAGGGTTTTACCAGAGAAAACGCAGCTCCATAATTATTGCACAGATTCTGCAGTTTTTAGAAATATTCTACATGTGGCCCGTGTGTGGTAATGGACTGAAACACAGGTCTCAGAAGCACAGGAGCACCTAGTGGATTTTGGGGCCTCCTTTTTAATGGAATATATTTTAGGCACCACGTCAGGTTTGGAGAGGTCTTGTGGGGCCAAAACTGTGACAACACCTCCAAAAAGACGCCATTTGGGAAACTACACCCCTCAAGGAATTTATCAAGGGGTATAGTGAGCATTTTGATCCCAAAGGTTTTTTTGCAGAATTTAGTGGAATTAGGCCATAAAAATGAAAATCTACATTTTCCCGAATAAATCGTAGAAATTATAAATTTTTACAAGGCATAAAGGAGAAAAAAGCACCCCAACCTTTGTAAAGCAATAAGGAAATACCCCACATGTGGTCATAAACTGCGGTTTGGACACACAGTAGGGCTCAGAAAGGCAGAAGCGCTATTTGGCATGCAGATTTTGCTGGATTGTTTTTTTGGCGCCATGTCGAATTTGCAAAACCCCTGAGGTACCAGAGTATAGTTTGGAATTTTGGAAACTACCCCCCTCAAGGCATTGATCATTTGCCTGAATATAGGACAGGTCTCAGAAGTGAAGAGCAACATGCGAATTTGAGGCCTATTTTGGTGGTTTTCACAGAATTGGCCCACAATTGCAGGGCTCTGAGGTCAAATAGTAAAACAAACCACCCAAGTAGTGACCCCTATTTTGGAAACTACACCCCCTTAAGGCATTTTAAGGGATGTAGTGAGCATTTTGAACCCACAGGAGTTTTTTCATTAGAAATGAATTAACCCTTTCAGGATGGCCATTTTTTTTCTTTTTCGTTTTTCACATCCCGCATTCCAAGAGCCGTAACTTTTTTATTTTTCCGTCAATAGAATGGTGTGAGGGCTTATTTTTTTGCAGGAGGAGTAGTAGTTTCTATTGGCACCATTTATTCTATATTTTTTGAGAGGTGGGTACCATAAAATAGCGATTCTGACATTTTTTATTTTATTGATTTGCAGTGTTCACCATGCGGGAAAAATAACATTATAGTTTTATAGTTTGGATCGTTATGAACACAGCGATATCAAATATGTGTACTTTTTTTTTTTTTTTTTTTTTTTTTTTAACGGTTTCAAATTTTCCTATAATAAAAGTTATACCTTTTCTTTTTACACTTTTATACAACATTTTTTATTAACTTTTTTTTTTTTTTTGGCCCACTAGGGCACTTGAAGGCTTGCAACACTGATCTCTATACTAATACATTACGCTACCTATGTAGTGTAATGTATAAGAGCGGTCAGTGTGACACTGACAGCAAGTCCATCAGGACCTGCCGGTGGAGGGTCTTCCATAGACTTCCATACATGGCAGACCCAGATGCCATGGTCAGGCCTCTGGTTGCCATGCCAAACATCGGCACACCCTACCATCCCGTGATTGCATCGTGGGTGTGCCGATCTGGTACAAACCCCTTAAATGCGACGATCACTACTGACCGCTGCATTTAAGGGGTTAATTGTAGAAATCGCTGCCATTGGACCGCTGGCCGGCGACAGGGGAGTGTCTATCCATTAGGACAGTGAGCATCGGGAACGGTTCAGTAACTGTACGTCCTGGTGTGGGAAGTAACCTCTGGCCAGGACGTACAGTTACTGACTCGTGCTGGTAGTGGTTAATTGGGACAGAGTCTGGTTGTGCTAAAAGCTGTACGTTTTTATCCACAATTGAATTATTTCACTCAGAGGGGATAATGTGCTAGATCTGGTCTTATTTAATAGACTAGATATAATATAAGTTGTGAAGGTCTGGAAGCACTAGGGCAACAAAATAATATTCGATAAAACGGTTCAAAATCGGAGCGACAAAAACCTGGAACTTTAGGGAAGCAAAATTCAATCAACTAAACGAAGAACTCAGGGTTTGTTCACACAGGTTTGATTTGCACATTCTACAGGGAATTTGGGCCATAAGTTCAGACCAAATCAGTTTGATTTGGTGCAGAATTTCAGCTGCTCCCTGCTCCCCCGGATGGTCTGTGTTTGGCTGCAGCAAGTCACATGGAGCAAAACGTCATCCCAAGAGGATGGGTCAATATGTTTTTTTTTCTAAATATTGTTTTTGCCTTTATTACTGAATATAACCCTAAGGCCTTGTTCACACAGTGCAAATTTGCTGCCGATTTTGCATGCATTATTTTTATTTATTTATTTATTTTTTCAAATTTAAGATAAAAACAGAACTGGATCCAGAAGAGCAGACCCATAAAGTGTTCCTTTATATTTTTTTAAGGAAAAATAAAATTGTCAGAAAAAAAGTGTTTTTTTTTTTATTTTTATTTTTTTTACAGAATAAAAAAAAAACATATAAACTGAATGTCCACTTTATTAGAGACACCCATCCAATAGCGCTTTCTACCTCCTTTGGACTTTTAAGCTGGAGCAATTTGTTGTTGCATAAATTCCACTAGGTGTTGAAATTGTTGCAGGGATGAACTTGGTCGAACACTTGCTTAGGTAAATCCTACTGTTCAAACCTCCATCCACAGGTATCAGAGGACCCAGGGTGTGCCAAGAAAACATTCCCGACACCATTACTCCACCTCTACCAGCCTGAACTGTTCACAACGGGCAGGAAGAGTTCATCGATTTGTGCTGCTTGCGATAAATTCTGACCCTCCTATCAGCACGGTGCAACAGAAATCTGGATTCATCTGATCAGGTGATGTTTTTCTTCTGCTCAGTAATCCAATGTTTTCACTCTTTTGCCAACTAAAGTCATTCTGTTTCCATTAGACAGCAATGGTACTTTAACTGGTCGTCTGCTGTTACAGCCCACTCTGCTAAGGAACGACGAGCTGTACGCTCGAACACGTTAGTTGGAGCACCAGCGTTGAATTTGGCTGCAATTTGCTCGGCTGTGCACCGCCTGTTCATCAGAACGATTCTTGACATCCTTCTCTGACCCCACTCTAGGTTTATCCTCAAACCATTTCACGAGAATACCCCACAAGGTTGGCAGTTTTTTTTAAATACTGGTCCTCTGCTAGCACCGATGACCATGCCTCATTCAAAGTCACTCATGGTCGCTCGATTTTCCCATTCTAATGTGCATTTACACAAACTGATCTACGGAAAACGTGCTCACTTGATTTTATGCTGCACTCCGGGGTCACGTGTCTAATTGTGATAGGGCAGGTGTCTAATAAAGTGCCCATTCAGTGTATTGCCGATCATAACAACGCAAATTATAAAGTTAATGTTATTTAAGGCCCTCTTATTTTTTCATCCCCTCCAAAAAAGAATAAAAGCTACTCAATAATGATGGAAAATCAAAACAGTTATGTCTCTTGGAATGCGGTAACACAAAAACAATTTATTTTTATTTAAAAGTGTATTTATTGAGGAAAAGTAATAAAACATAAAAAAAGTAAACTTATTTGGTATCGCCGTAATTGTACGGAATCATA
This sequence comes from Rhinoderma darwinii, assembly GCF_050947455.1. Taxonomy (NCBI): domain Eukaryota; kingdom Metazoa; phylum Chordata; class Amphibia; order Anura; family Rhinodermatidae; genus Rhinoderma; species Rhinoderma darwinii. Next base: position 292,496,441 of record NC_134687.1, on the reverse strand, counting down.
CAAAACAAGCTCTTATGCGGCTACGCCAAAATAAAAATAAATAAAAATGATGGCTCTTGGAATGTAGCAACGAAAAACCGAAAAAGAATGCTTGCTCCTTTAAAAATAAGCCTGTTCGTTAAAGGGGTTATCGGACGGCATTTGAAAAAAAAAAAAAGAAGTTACTTTTTTTTTTTTTTTTTAATGACATACCAATTCTTGATATAATGCCTGTTTACATCCAGGTTCAGAGGCAGAACTGCGCACGCTTAACCCCTTAATGACCAGCCTATTTTAAATCTTAATGACCAAGCCATTTTTTACGTTTTTCCATCGTCGCATTCCAAGAGCTATAACCTTTTTATTTTTGCGTCGACATAGCTGTATAAGGTCTTGTTTTTTGCGGGTCAAGTTGTATTTTTTAATAGCACCATTTTGAGGTACATATTTATTGATTAACTTTTATTAACTTTTTTTTGGGGGGGGGGGGGGGAATAGAAAAAAATCTTACATTTCGCCACTCTTTTTTGCGTCCTAAATCTACGCCGTTTACCGTGTGATATAAATAACACCATAACTTTATTCTGCGGGTTGTTACGATTGCAACGATACCAAATTTGTATAGTTTTTTTTATGTTTTACTACTTTTACACAGTAAAAACGCTTTTTTTTCAAAATTATTTGTTTTTGCGTCTCCATATTTGAAGAGCCGTAACGTTTTTATTTTTTCGCCGATGCGGTTGTATGAGGGCTTTGTTTTTGCGGGAAGACTTGTCGTTTTTATTGGTACCATTTTGGAGTAGATGCGACTTTTTGATCACTTTTTATCACATTTTTTTTAAGTCAGGATTCACAGAAAACAGCAATTTTTCCATAGTTTTTTTATTACATTTTTTACGGCGTTCACCGTGCGGGTTAAATAATGTTATAGATTTATAGTCGGGGTCGTTACGGACGCGGCGATCGTAAATATGTGTAACTCTTTTACTTTATTTTGGTTTTATAATAGTAAAGCATTTTGTATGGGGAAAAGCTGGGTTTTTCATTTTTTTTTTCACATTTTTTTTTTAAAATAACTTTATTAAACTTTTTTTTTAACTTTTTTACTAGTCCCACTAGGGGACTTTAATATGCGATTCTGCGATCGTTATTATAATACACTGCAATACTTTTGTATTGCTGTGTATTACTGCCTGTCCGTTTAAAACGGACAGGCATCTGCTAGGTCATGCCTCCGGCATGATCTAGCAGGCATTCGCTCCAGGCAGACCTGGGGGCCTTTATTAGGCCCCCGGCTGCCATTGGAGACACAGACACTCGGCAATCGTATCGCAGGGTGTCGGTGGGGGAGAGAGGGAGCTCCCTCCCTCTCTCTCTCTCCAAAACCACTCAAATGCGGTGCATGCTATTGTGCACTGCATCTGAAGGGTTAAACGGGTGAGATCGATACTTATATCGATCTCACATGTTCGAGCAGGGACGCCCCCAGCCCTCAGCTACCTCTGGCAGCTGAGAGTAGGGAGATTTGACAGCTCCCTGCTCTGTTTACTTTATCCTGATGCAGCGCCGTAAAAAGGCATATGCATCAGAATAAAGCCAGTTAGTGGCTGCCATTAAAAGGCGTATTGGCGGTCACTAACGGGTTAAAGCCTACAGGTCCCGGCAACCTCCTCTTTAGGCCAGATTTACACGAGCGTGTGCGTTTAGCGCATGCAAAAAACGCAGCGTTTTGTGTGCGCAAAAGGTACTTAACAGCTCCGTGTGTCAGCCCCGTATGATGCGTGGCTGCGTGATTTTCGCGCAGCCGCCATCATTATGACACTCTGCATGTTTGTAAACAGAAAAGCACGTGGTGCTTTTCTGTTTTCATTCATACTTTTAACGGCTGTTGCGCGAATCACGCGCGTCCCACGAAAGTGCTTCCGTGTGCTGCGCGTGATTTTCACGCACCTATTGACTTCAATGGAGGCGGAGGCGTTTTTGTCCCGCGAGTAGAAAAACCGTATCGCAGGAAAAAGAAGGAACATGCCCTATCTTCGGGCGTTTACGCCTCTGACCTCCCATTGACATCAATGGGAGTCAGAGAAAGCGTATTTCGCTGCGTTTTTTGCCCGCGGCGCTCAATGGCCGCGGGCAAAAAACGCCGCCAAAATCGACGTGCAGGCAGACCAAAATCTGCCTCAAAATTCCAAACGGAATTTTGAGGCAGATTTTCCGCCTGCAAAAAGACTCTGTGTGAACCCAACCTAAGAGGTAAACATTATTTTTGCTTCCCATTTCCACTTTCAAAATCGTACAAACACGACACAGAACACAAAAAAAAAAAGCTTGATGTGTCTATGTAAAGCTATATACACTGTTCCAAAGCAGAATAGCCTAAAACCATTGGGTGTGAACCAGGAACTGCATCTGGGCTATAATGCTCAGCAAGTTTGGGTCAGAGGTAGCTTCTTCCCCGCTGTAGCAGTGGAATTCACATGTTGTCACTGCCTTGGATTGTACTTACTTGTTTGTAGTACGTTTCATATAACGGATTGCCAGTGGAGAGCTGCAACAAGAAAAACAATCAATATCCCAATGAGAACTTGCTCCTGTACATTGTTATTGGCAATCTTATCGGATTTACATGTCATTTTACAAAATAAATTATTACAAATATTGCTGTGTGTATGTGTTGTGAGGTGCTAAAAACAGAAGTGGTCCTATTCCTTTACCAGTAAGCAATGCTCACATGACTGCAGATGCTCCTGCTAGGTTGACTACATTACATGACGAATTTGACGGTTTTGTCATCTATTGCGGAGGAGCATTTGAAACCTGTTAGACTTTGCAAATAAAGGAGTTACAACAGCTCAGCCACGTAGCGGTAAACCATGCAACCTCACAGAGCGGAGCAGATAAGTGCTGAAGCATGTGGCGCATAAAAATAATCTATCTATCCTTTGTTGTCTCAATCACTAGAGTTCCAAACTGCCTCTGGAAGGGACATCAGCACAACAACTGTGCGTCGGGAGCTTCATTAAATGGGTTTTCATGGTCAAGCAGCTGCACTCAAGCCTAAGATCACCATGCACAATGCCAAGCGTTGGATGGAGTGGTGTAAAACACGCTGCCACTTTTCTCTGGAACATTGTAAACTGGTAACTTCTCTCGGGCAATGGATTAGTGATGCCGGTTTAACACAACCTACCGGAACGTATAGTGCCTACTGTAAATTTTGGTGGAGGAGGTAGAATTGTCTGAGGCTGTTCTTCATGGTTTGGGCTAGGCCCTTTTATTCCAGTGAAGTGTAATGTTAAAATTACAGCATTCTAAATGCTTCCAACTTTGAGGCAACAGTTTGGGTTATCATTGGGTTATCATCCTTTTGGAAGTGTGTGCATTAGTAGATATCCAATAAACTTGGTATTACTTGTTAAACTGTAAAGTTAGAGAGTTTAGGATTTACTTGCTCTATAACAGCAGTCCCCAACCTTTTATACCTTGTGAGCCACATTCAATTTTGAGTGATGGCCGGGATCCACATTAAACTAAAAAAGGTTAACATAATAAAATGTAGAGAAACACAAAATCATAGAATTTTAACTTGCAGGAAAATATTTGAGTTTGAAATTTGACTCAGGGGGTAGGACATGTCTGTAATATTGTTAATGTGGATGGTGGATGTAGAAAGGGCATATGGTTATAACTCACGGTTTGATTGGCGAGTCACAGCAGGGTGTTGCAAGCCACATGTGGCTCCCGAGCCACTGCTTATGGACCACTGCTCTATGACATGCTGCCTGCATTTTCAACTTTAAAGAGGCTCTGTCACCAGTTTCATACTTCCCCCATCTCCTACATAATCTAATAGGCGCTGTGTTGTAGATAACTACGGTGTTGTTTTGTTTTTTTTTTTTAAACAAAAAACTTTTATAAGGCTGCATTCACATCTGCGTCAGGGCTCCGTTCCAACGTTACATCTAAATTTTCAGTTTTCCGTTTCCATCACCATTGACTTCAATGGTGACGGATCCGGTGCAAATGGTTTCAGTCACGTCGTTTTGACAGAATCAATTCCGTAGTCAACTACACTGTTGATTCCGTCAAAACGACGGGACCACTGCACAACTGAGACAAACGGAAACCATTTGAAATCAATGGTGATGGAAACTGTGACGTGACTTCCTCCCGAAGTTCCTTTCCCGGAGCGTCGGGAGAATGAACAAACAGGTCATTCTCCCGTCGCTCCGGTGAAGGAACTGCGGGAGGAAATCACGTCACAGTGTGATCTCGCGAGATCACGCCGTGCAGTGACTAAAGCTGGACATGAATGAAGAGAAGTGTATGACGCCGACTGGTCAGCATCATACACTTCTCTTTACAACGCCCACTTTGTTAAAGTACGTGTGAGGGCTTATTTGTTGCGGGACAATCTGTAGTTTTCATTGGTACCATTTTGGGGTACATGCGATTTTTTGGTCACTTTTTATTCTATTTTTTTGCAAATTCGGTGACCAAAGACCAGCAATTCACACAATGTTTTTTCGTTTATTTTTTTTGCGGCGTCCCCCGTGCGCTATAAATGACAATTTTACTTTATTCTGCGGGTGGGTACGATTACGGCGATACCAGATGAATATAGTTTTCTTTATGTTTTGCAGCGTTTGCGCAATAAAAATCATTTTTTTATCAAAATAAATTATTTTTTGTGTCACCATATTCTGAGTCATAACTTTTTTATTTTTTTGTCAAAAAAGCCCTGTAAGGGCTTGTATTTTGGGGGACGGGATGTAGTTTTTATTGGTACTATTTTTGGGTACATGCGACTTTTTGATCACTTTTTATTCTCTATTTTGGGAGGGGTGGTGACCAAAAAAAATAGCGATTCTGGTGTAGTTTTTTTATTGATTTATTTGGGGGTGTTCATCGTGCGGGGAAAATAACATTATAGTTTTAGTTTGGGTCGTTACGAACGTGGGGATACCAAATGTGTGTACTTTCTTTTTTAACGTGTTCATTTTTTTTCCTATAATGAAAGTCTTATTATAGGAAAAAAAGCATTTTTTGTTTGTATAGAAACGTATAACTTTTATTTTTACACTTTTTTTTTTTTTTTTAAAACATTATCACCTTTTTTTTTTTACTTGTCCCACTAGGGTATATATAGACTTGCAGCTTTGATCGCTGCTAGAGTACATTACACTACCTATGTAGTGTAATGTATTCTAACTGTCATTGTGACGTGACAGTCACACTGACAGGAAGCCTAGGAGGACCAGCCTCCAGCTGCTCCTCCGAGGCTTCCGTACATGGCAACCCGGAGGCCATTGTCTGGCCTTCGATTGCCACAACAAGCATCGGCAGCCCCCCACAATCACTTGGTGGGGGCTGCCGATGTGCTTCAAACACTTTAAATGTGGCGATCGCAATATATGGGGTTGATTGCCAAAATCAGCAGCGATGGTCCACTGACCGTGCAAGACTGGAGTGTCAACTGTCGGGGACAGCTCACCTCCCGGTTCCCGGACTCTGTCCGTTAGGACTGTGTGAGCCGGGAACCGCTCCGCAATTGTACGTCCTGGTGCGGGAAGCAAGCCCTCTCCAGGATGTACAGTTGTGGCGCAGCGCATGAAGAGGTTAACCGACTATTTCGCTACTATCCATTTTATCCTTGGCAGTAACTTCATCTTGTCTAAAGCCCTTCTTTATAGCATTAATATCAAATACGGAAAGCCTTAAAGGCTTCCCAAACCCAATGTATCACGGACGAAGGTATATTGACATTAAACAATTCTTTAATCCTACCAGAGATCTATTCATGCGTCTTAATAAAGGATATCCAATGGCCATTGATTACAAACAGCAAATTCCCATTCCCGACATTTGCCGTATGGATAAGTCACGGAAAGCCATGCGTTCCCGCAATTTGCCGTATCCATTACGACAAATGGAGAAGGGGTTACAGTGTAAAAATTAAAAGTTACAAAGTAAAGATGGCTGCTGTTCATAACAGCAGGCCAACATTACACAAGGGCCAGGGGGTGGCTGAGTGATGAGTCTATAATCAACCTCAGTGGTAATTTGTTTATACATGTTTTTTTTGGGCCTTTTTTTTTTTCACATCACCGTTCGCTTTCCTGACGGAATCAATAGCGACTACGCTATTGATTCCGTCGGAAAACCGGAAACCTGACGGAATGGTGACGAACGGAAACCATTAGCGATGTTTCCGTCACCATTGATATCAATGGTGACTAAAACGGAAGCTGTGGTTTCACTTTCACTTTCCGTTGCGGGGTTCACCTGACGGAAACCTCCAACGGAACCGCGGAACGGAAAGCACAGGGAATATCCGGCGGACAACCCATACCAGTGATATCGTCTTACAGCGACCGTGACAAAGGCCGAGGTTCGGCCGAAACGTCTTTACCAAGTCGCTTTCCACCTCAACTTTACCATCTTTTGTTGCAATAAAACTTACATTAGTTTGCATTTGGATCTTTTGCGTACCTCTGTGTGTGCTGGGGTTATATATTTCCAATTCAGATTTTTCTAACTGAAGTTCGGTCACTAAATTTTTTTATAGCGTAGTGACACAGTTGTAGCTCAATTTTATTTACAGTTCTATATTGGACGTTCAATAAATTTTTCTTATTCTTTTCTTCTATAAATTTCATATACACGTGTAAAAGCACAACATACACAACCACCTCTATAAAAATAAATTGAGTATTACACATTGAAGCACTACATACCCCCCTAATAAAAATGTCCCAATCATCCCAAAGGGTCTATTCAGCTGAAGAGGCATACACCATCCTGGCCTCTTACACTGAATCAGCCAGCGAGGGAGAAGAGGAAATTTAGAAAAATATTTTACTAAAAGTTTCGCTCACCTCATAACCACCACGCCATGGTTGCGTTTTCCATGCGTTTTTTATATATAAGATGCGTGACTGATGCAAAGTGATTAATCCAAATGCTGTAGGTGCTTGTAGATACTCCTAGACTGATCCTGTATCGACTGCAAGCAATTGAAGCAAAAACGATGTGTAGAAAATCATAGCTATGATTAAGGACCCTAGTGGTCTGAAACGCGTAAGCGTGGTCCCGGGATTTTTGTTTTATCCCTTGTTTTAACATGACCTAAATAAAATTGGAATTTTAATTATTCGAGTGCTGGATCTACCTTTTCTACACATCGTTTTTGCTAGAAGAGGAAATTGCCACATTCATCTTGACCTCCATCATCATCATCATCCTCATCCAGTGATGAGGAACCCCCGCAAAGACGCCCTAGGACATCAACTGAGGCAACCCCAGAAATGAGTGATACCATGTAGAACCCACCCCCTGATAAATTTGAGCCTCACACTCCAGGATTCATAGGTAGCTCAGGAATTCGATTTGAGACTCTAGGCCTCGCAGAAATTTACTATTTCTCTGAGGATTTTGTTTATTTAACCGCTTCTCGACCGCCCACAGTAAATTCACGTCGGCACTTGCTGGGCTCTGTGCAGCGCCAACGTGAATTCACGGTGGGTGTTAAAAGTGCGATCCGGGTGTCTTGGAGTAGCGATGACAACCGGATCGCGCTGTTAACCCCTGCCTCTGGTCCCGGAGACATGATCGGGACCTAATTGGTTCAGGTCCCGGTCATGTGATCGCAGGGAAAGCTTGTTGTAGCAACGAACTGGAAAGTTTGTTACTATAACAAACTGGAAAGTTTGTTGCTACAACAAACTTTCCCGGGTACCGATTGTGGGTGCTGCAATCGGTTAGAAGGCAAAACCGGAGGCCATACAACAGCCCCCGGGACTGCCATGCACTGCAGCCTATGAGAACCAGCCGGAGGCCGATCCTCATAGGCTTCCCGTCAGTGTCACTCTCAGCGTCACACTGACAGTTTATAATACGTTGCACTACCTAGGTAGTGTAATGTATTATAGCAGCTATCAGTGCTGCAGGTCTTCAAGTAATACAAGTAAAAAAAAAGTAATAAAAATATTTTCTAAAAGTGTAAAAACATGTTAAACAAGTTACAAAAACAAAAAATGCTTTTTTTCCTAGAAGTCTTTTATTATAGGGAAAAAAATGAAAATGTTACAAAAAGTACACATATTTGGTATCACCGCGTTCACAACGACCCAAACTATAAAACTATAATATTATTTTTCCCGCACGGTGAACACCGCAAAAAAGTGATCAAAAAGTCGCATGTACCCCAAAATAGTACCAATAAAAACTACAACCCGTCCCGAAATAAACAAGCCCTTACACAGCTTTTTTGACTGAAAAATAAAAAAAGTTATGGCTCTCAGATTATAACGACAGAAATTGTGCAGTGTCCAAAAGCGGATAAGATTGGGCGCCATTTATCAGTGCAACATTGGCCACATATCTGCGGATTATTTATTTACCCCATTATTATAACCTCTTATTATGCCCCTGATGTACTCTGCCCAGTTTACACATACCCCCAAATTATAAACTGAATACCAGAAAAACCCCAGTCACCAAGCAAAATCTGCGCTCCAAAAGCCAAATGGCGCTCCCTCCCTTCTGAGCCCCACAGTGACCAAAACACCAGCTTACGTCCACATATATGATATTTTATATCCGGGAGAACCCGCTCAACATTGTATGAGGTATTTGTCTTCAGTCGCACAAACTGGGCACAACATATTGTGCATTAAAATGGCATATCAGTGGAAAATTGTAATTTTCACTTTGCACCATCCGCTGCGCATTAACGCCTTCGCGCACCACGACTTAATAGCATGTCGTGGTGCGGGGGGTTATATTTGGAGCGGGCTCATGCACTGCGCCCGCTCCACATTCTGCAGGTGTCAGCTGTGTATTACAGCCGACACCCAGGACTAACGGACAGGAACAGCGATCGCGCTGTTACAGGAGCCTGTAAAAATGATATTCTACTGCAATACATTAGTATTGCAGTGTATTGTATCAGCGACCTAATAATCGCTCAGTCCAGTCCCCTAAAGGGACTTTTGGGAGGTTTCCACTGTTTTGGTACCTCAGGGGTTTTGCAAGTGCGACATGACACCCAAAAACCATGCCAGCTTAATTTGAGCTCCAAAAGCCCAATATTGTTCCTTCCCTTCTGAGTCCTGTCGTGGGTCCAAACCGCAGTTTATTACCACATATGGCGTATTGCTGTAATCAGGACAAATTGCTTTACAAATTTTGGGGTGATTTTTCTCCTTTATTCATTGTAAAAATTAAACATTTCTATGTTTTTCAAAAAAAAGTAGATTTTCATTTTCACTGTCTAATTCCACTAAATTCAGCAAAAAAAACTGTGGGGTCAAAATGCTAACTATACCCCTATAAAAATTCCTTGAGGGGTGTAGTCTTCAAAATGGGGTCACTTTCGAGGGGTTTCTACTGTTTTGCTCCCTCCAGGGCGTTGCAAATGCGACATGGCACTGAAAACCAATCCAGCAAAATCTGCGCTTCAAAATCCAAATGGCGCACCTTCCCTTCTGAGCTCTACCGTGGGTCCAAACAGCAGTTTAGTACCACATATGGGGTATTGCCGTAATCGGGAGAAGTAGCTTTACAAGTTTTGGGGTGCTTCTTATTCTTTATTCCTTGCAAATATTATTTTTGTTTAATATTTTTTCAGAAAAAAAGTAGATTTTCACTTTCACAGACAAACTCCAATAAATATAGCAAAAGACCTGTGGGGTCAAGATGCTAACTGTGCCCCTAGATAAATTCCTTGAGGTGTGTAGTTTCCAAAACCGTGTCACTTTTGGGGGATTTCCGCTGTTTTGGCATTACAAGACCTCTTCAAACCTGACATGGTGCCTAAAATATATTCTAAAAAAAGGAGGCCCCAAAATCCACTAGGTGCTCCTTTGCTTGTGAGGACGGTGTTTCAGTCCATTATCACACTAGAGCCACATGTGGGATATTTCTAAAAACTTCAGAATCTGGGCAATAAATCTTGAGTTGCATTTCTCTGGTAAAACCTTCTGTGTTACAGAAAAAAAAAGTATTAGAAATGAATTTCAGCAAAAAAAATAAAAACTTGTCAATTTCCCCTCTACATTGCTTTAATTCCTGTGAAGCGCCTAAAGGGTTAAGAAACTTTCTGAATGCTGTTTTGAATACTTTGAGGGGTGCAGTTTTTAATATGGGGTGATTTATGGGGTCTATCTAGTACATAAGGCCCTCAAAGCCGCTTCAGAACTGAACTGGTCCCTGTAAAAATAGCCTTTTGACATTTTCTTGAAAATGTGAGAAATTGCTGCTCAAGTTCTAAGCCTTGTAACGTCCTAGAAAAATAAAATAATGTTCAAAAAACTATGCAAATATAAAGTAGACATGTGGAATATGTGAAATAGTAACTATTTTGTGTGGTATTACCATCTGTTTTACAAGCGGATACATTTAAAATTAGAAAAATCATAATTTTTGCAAATTTTCTCTAAATGTTTTTCACACAAGCAATGAATTTATGGACCAAATTTTTCCACTAACAAAAGTACAATATGTCACGAGAAAACAATCTCAGAATCGCTTGGATAGGCAAAAGCATTCCAGAGTTATTACCACATAAATTGACACGTCAGATTTGAAAAAATGAGCTCGGTCCTGAAAGGGTTAATCGTGGCCCAGACAAATTTATACGCCCAGCAATATTTAGCCCAAAACCCCACATCATCATTTTTGGGGCCTTGTCCTACATATGGGCTTAGTAAAAAAAAAAAAACAGAGATTAGGCAATACTGGAGTGCGGACATTTTATACAACACTCCATTATACCGCATGGCAATGACCCGGACACATTTTGAAATAATTCTGAAATTTTTGCCCGCCCCGTGATGACCGCCTATACAAAAATCAGGCCAATCATTGATTATTTCTGCATCAAATTTCAAGACGCTTACACCCCCGAAAAGAACATTGCAATAGACAAGTCCCTTGTACATTTTAAGGGGAGACTAAAATTCCAGCAACACCTGCCAAGCAAGAGGGCGAGTTATAGAATTAAAATGTACAAGCTGTGCGAGAGCAGCTCAGGGTACACCTACAGGTTTAGGGTTTATGAAGGGAAGAACACCAGGATAGAACCTCCAGAATGCGCCCCTGTCATGGGAGTTAGTGGAAAAATAGTGTGGGATTTGGTGCACCCACTGCTGGACCAGGGTTATCACCTTTACATGGATAACTTCTATACCAGCATCCCACTATTTAAATGCCTCTCCACCAGAAGTACTGCAGCATGTGGCACCGTGCTCAAAAACCAGAGAGGCCTCTCTAAAACTCTGATTGGGCAACCCCTAAGAAAAGGAGAAAGCAGGGCACTACACAGCGATAACATGTTGCTGGTCAAGTATAAGGACAAGCGGGACGTCCTTATGTTGACCACAATGCACGGTAGCGGCAGCACCCCTGTCCCTGTCCTAGGTAGCACTACAATGATCCCCAAGCCAGATTGCATCCTAGGCTACAATAAGTACATGGGAGGGGTTGATTTCTCTGATCAAGTACTGAAGCTGTACAGTGCCATGCGTAAAACAAAGGTCTGGTACAAAAAGCTGGCCGTGCACATGGTACAGATGGCATTGTAGAACTCTTACGTGCAATACCAATGTGCAAGCCGGACAGGGACATTCGTTCAGTTTCTAGAGGCGGTTATCAAGGCCCTTGTATTTGGGAACCAGGAAGGGGAGGGCCCCAGTACTTCTAGAAGCGATGGTCCACGTATTGTACCAGGGCAACATTTTCCTGGCGAAATCCCATCTACTGGTAAAAAGGGAAGGACCCAAAAAAGGTGTAAAGTGTGTTACCAAAGGGGGTGAAGACGAGACAACTTATTGTGAAACCTGCCCCGACAAACCTGGCCTGTGCATAAAGGAGTGCTTCAAAGTTCATCACATATCCATGGATTTTTAATTAAAGAGACTCTGTCACCACATTATAAGTGACGTATCTCCTACATAAGGAGATCAGCGCTATAATATAGGTGACAGCAGTGCTTTTTATTTAAAATAACAATCTATTTTCACCACTTCATTAGCGATTTTAGATTTATGCTAATGAGTTGCTTAATGCCCAAGTGGGTGTGTTTTAACTTTAGACCAAGTGGGCGTTGTAGAGGAGTGTATGACGCTGACCAATCAGCGTCATGCACTCCTCTCCATTCATTTAGACAGCGCATAGGGATCCTTTTAGATCACTATGTTCTGTCTTATACTAACACATTAACAATACTGAAGTGTTTAGACAGTGAATAGACATTCCACGGGATGTCTATTCACAATCTCTGCACTTTGTTACTCTGTCTGTGGTAGTTACAGCAGAGGAAGCGTGATCTCGTAACTTGTCGTCTACAGCGTAATCTCGCGGGATTACGCTTGCTCTACTGTAAGTACCACAGAAACAGTAACAAAGTGCAGAGATTGTGAATAGACATTCCGTGGAATGTCTATTCACGGTCTAAACACTTCAGTATTGTTAATGTGTTAGTATAAGGGCGGATTTAAACGAGCGTGTGCGTTTTGCGCGCGCAAAAGGCACTTAACAGCTCCGTGTGTCATCACCATATGATGCGCGGCTGCGTGATTTTCGCGCAGCCGCCATCATGACACTCTGAAAACATAAAAGCACCACGTGCTTTTCAGTTTACAAACATACAATCATACTTCTTACTGCTGTTGCGCGAATCACGCGCGTCCCACGGAAGTGCTTCCGTGTAGTGTGCGTGATCTTCACGCACCCATTGACTTCAATAGGACCGTGCGACGCACGTGAAAATAACGCGCGTTGCACGTACGTATTACACGTTCGTGTAAATGCGCCCTAAGACAGCACATACTGATCTAAAAGGATCCCTATGAGCTGAAGAAATGAATGGAGAGAAGTGTATGACGCTGATTGGTCAGCGTCATACACTCCTCTGTACAACGACCAATTGGTCTAAAGTAAAAACACGCCCACTTGGGCATTACGAAACTCATTAGCATAAATCTAAAATCGCTAATAAAGTGATGAAAACATATCTTTTTTTAAATAAAAAGCACTGCTGTCACCTACATTATAGCGCCCATCTCCTTATGTAGGAGATAGGGCACTAATAATGTGGTGACAGAGCCTCTTTAAATAATTTGTTCAAATGCGCCCCATACCCCTAGATAAATTCCTTGAGGGGTGTAGTTTCCCAAATGGAGTCACTTTTGGGGGATTTTCACTGTTTTGGCCACTCAGAGGCTTTGCAAATGTGACAAACCATTCCAGCTAAATTTAAACTCCAAATGGTGCTCTCTTTCCATTCTGAGCCCTGCCGTGTGTCCAAACAAATGTTTATGACCACATGAGGGGTATTGTTTTACTCGCGAGAAATTGCTTTACAAATTTTGCTGTGCTTTTTCTCCTTTAGTCCTTGTGGAAATGAGAAAAAATTGGCTAAACCTACATTTTCTTTGAAGAAAATGTAGATTTTCATTTTTACGGCCCACTGCCAATAATTTCTGCAAAAAACCTGTGGGGTTCAAAATGCTCACTATACCACTAGACCGTTTCCTCAAGGGGTGTAGTTTCCAAAATGTGGTCACGTTTCCACTGTTTTGGCACCACAAGAGCCTTTCAAACCTGACATGGTGCCTAAAACATATTCTAATAAAAAGAAGGCCCCAAAATCCTCTAGGTGCTTCTTTGCTTCTGAGGCCGGTGCTTTAGTCCAGTAGCACACTAGGGCCACATGTGGGATATTTCCCAAAACTGCAGAACATAGGCAATACATGTGGAGTAGCATTTTTCTGGTAAAACTTTCTGTTACAAAAAAATGGATTAAAAATTAATTTCTGAAAAAAACAGAAACGAACAAACATGAAATTTGTAAATCTCACCACTACTTTGCTTTAATTCCTGTGAAGCGTCTAAACGGTTAAGAAACTTTCTAAATGCGGTTTTGAATAATTTGAGGGGTGCCCCATTTTAAAATGGGGTGACTTATGGGGGGGTTTCTAATACATAAGGCCTTCAAAGCCACTTCAGAACTGAACTGGCCCCTGTAAAAATAGCTTTTTGAAATTTTCTTGAAAATATGAAGTACGGTAAAAAATAGTTTAGTACCTCATATTAGTGTATCTCATATTTTCTTGAAAATATGAGAAATTGCTGCTAGAGTTTTAAGCCTTGTAACGTCCTAGAAAAATAAAAGGATGTTCAAAAAATGATGCCAATCTAAAGTAGACATATGGGGGATGTTAATAAGCAACAGTTTTGTGTGGTATAAGTGCCTGTCTTACAAGCAGATACATTTACATTTCTAAAAATGCTAACTTTTCCAGTAACAAAGTCCAATGTGTCACGAGAAAAATCTCAGAATCGTTTCGATAGGTAAACGCATTCCGAAGTTATTACCACATAAAGTGAAACATGTCCGATTTGAAAAATTAAACTCTATCAGGAAGGTCAAAAGTGGCCAAAGCGAGAAGGGGTTAAAAGTAAAAATTTTAATGTTAAGAGAACAGGTGAGTGATGCGAAAGACCCCTAGTTAAATATCCGGTACTCCATAATCTGGGGAGTATAGAGGCATTATTAAAAGCCAAATCTATCATTGATAGCACTTTGTGAGACCTATTATAACAAACATATTGGTGCCTCTTTGGATTTAGAATTCGCCAAAGATCATGTAGCCCTAACTCACTCATAAATTTTGCGAATGCTGTAACCTCTTTTCATGCAGTATTCACAGGAGCGCTGTTTTAAGGCCTCATGCACACGGCTGTAAATTTGATCTGTAATTACAGACCGTAATTGCGGACCCATTCATTTCTATTGCCCACGGACACCTTCCCGTATATGTACGGGAAGGTGTCTGGGCCGTAGAAAGGCTCCGCAAAAAATAGGACATGTACTATTTTTTTGCTTTTACGGACCGTTCTCCCATACTTTATAATGACATCTTTGTCTATAGTTTTCGGTAATTTGAGTCCAACGGAGCAAAGGTCTCTTGAGGAGCTTAGAAAGCATGACGACATGGTTTTGAAACCCTCTGATAAGGGGGGAAATATTGTTGCCATGGACCGTATTGATTACTCCAATATGGTCCATAGTCTTTTGGATGATACTTCAACTTAATCCATCTTAGAAAAAAAAAACAAAAAAACACTGAATCGTTTCTTGCTCAATTAGATGCTTTGTTATCTAAAGCGAAGCTAAATAATCGGATTACGCAGTACGAATTTAAACGCATCTTTAACCCTAATCCTACTTTGGCAACTTTCGATGACCACCCAAAAATTCATAAAGCTACACGTCCAGTACCTGGTAGACCTATTGTTTCTGGGAATGATAATTTGACCCAAGGAATTAGCACATATGTCGATGAAATCCTTTCACCATTTGTAACAACATTACCCTCTTTTTTGAGGGACACCAGGGACACTGTCGCCAGGATAAATGGGATCAATGTCACTCCTACCACTATGGTGGCTAGTATTGATGTTGAATCATTATATACTAGCATCCAACATCACTTGGGATTACAGGCAACCCAGTATTTTTTGAACACTAAAGGTACACAGTTCTATTCACATAACGAATTTGTTTTATCACTGTTGGATTTTTTGTTGACACATAATTATTTCACATTTGATGGCAAATATTACCATCAATTAAAGGGCACCTCCTCCTATGGAGACAGTTTGTGCACCTACATATGCGAATTTATTTTTAGGATGGTGGCAAAATACCTTTGATTTCACTGAGGACCTACTTTGTTTCACTTGTCACATTTTATTTTGGGGTCGATATATCGATGATATTTTGATTTTATGGGATGGAGACAGGGAACTTTTTCTTGATTTCATGTCCATACTTAAAGAGGCTCTGTCACCAGATTTTCAAACCCCTATCTCCTATTGCAGCAGATCGGCGCTGCAATGTAGATAACAGTAAAGTTTTGTTTTTTTTCAAAAACGAGCATTTTTGGCCAAGTTACGACCATTTTTACAATTTATACAAATGAGCCTTTCTTATGTACAACTGGGCGTGTTTAAAGTTATGTCCAACTGGGCGTGTATTGTGTGTGTACATCTGGGCGTTTTTACTTGTTTTACTAGCTGGGCGTTGTGAATAGACGTGTATGATGCTGACGAATCAGCATCATCCACTTCTCTTCTTTAGCACTCAGCTTCTGGCAGTGCACAGACATACAGCGTGTCCTCGCGAGATCACGCTGTGACGTCACTCACTTCCTGACACAGGAACTTCATCGCGTCGGATGAGCGAGGACACGCTGTGTGTCTGTGAACTGCCAGAAGCTGGGTGGTAACGAAGAGAAGTGGATGATGCTGATTCGTCAGCATCATACACTTCTATACACAACGCCCAGCTAGTAATACAAGTAAAAACGCCCAGATGTACACACACAATACACGTCCAGTTGGACATAACTTTAAACACGCCCAGTTGTACATAAGAAAAGCTCATTTGCATAAATATAAAAATGGTCATAACTTGGCCAAAAATGTTAGTTTTTGAAAAAAAAACACGTTACTGTTATCTACATTGCAGCGCCGATCTGCTGCAATAGGAGATAGGGGTTTGAAAATCTGGTGACAGAGCCTCTTTAATGACAACACTATACGGATGTTTTACTCACGAAATACACGATAATTAAATTAATTTTTTGGATCTGAAGATCTCATTGGATTCTGGCGGCAGTGTCCATACAGATATCTTTAGGAAGACTACTGCTACGAATAGTTCCTTGCACTGGAAAAGTCATCATCCTCCTGACTTAAACAGGGGAATTCCCATTGGCCAATATCTGAAAGCCAGGAGAAATTGCTCAGAGGAACACACTTTCCAACGAGAATGTGATAGTCTATATCACAAACTTTTGGCCCGCGGTTACCCCAAAAAAAGTCTTCATCGGGCCTATGCCAGAGAAAGGGCAACTAGTAGAGGGGATCTTCTCTAAAGTCAAAACAAGTAAACTGGACAATCTGCAACTGTGATTAGATGCATTGGTACATATGATGCCTGTTCCTCTCAGGTAGTCAGTATACTACAGAGGTATTGGCCTATTCTTGCTGCTGACTGACTTACAAGATGTAATTTCTAAGGTGCCAAGTATTACCTATCATAGAGGTAAGAACCTCAGAGAATTTCTGGTTCATAGTCATTTTAAGAAACAAACCATTCCTCGACCAACGTGGCTTCAGTCTCCTACTAAGGCCCCATGCACACGAACATGTTTTTGCAGCCGCAATTCCCCCAAAAATCCACGGGAGAATTACGGCCCCATTCATTCCTATGGGGCCATGCACACGACCGTGGCTTTCGCGGTCCGTGAATGGCCCCGGAGGCCGGACCGCAGAAAGAACGGGCAAGCCTTATTACGGCCGTGTTCTGCGGTCCGGGCGCATTGAAAATAATGGCCGCGGCCATGTGCACAGCCCACGAATTGCTTTCTGTGAAAGATTTACTTTAAAGAGGCTGTCACCACATTATAAGTGCCCTATCTCCTACATATTCTGATCGGCAGTGGTTTTTATTTTGAGAAACGATCAATTTTTGAGCAAGTTATGAGCAATTTTAGATTTATGCTAATTAGTTTCTTAATAGACACCTGGGCGTTTACCTTTTGACCAAGTGGGTGTTGTACAGAGGAGTGTATGAGGCTGACCAATCAGTGACCAATCAGCGTCATACACTTCTCTCCATTCATGTCCATTTGTATTCACTGCACAGCGTGATCTCGGTTATATCACTCATGTTCTATAGACAGATGACTGCAAATTGCATGTGCCAGTACATATTGTAGTTTTACATTTTCATGTTTGTCCCTAATTTAATAAAGGTATTTCATTTATTGTACTATCCTATTCTATTAGTTAGTAAGTAGTTGGGAAAAAAACGGGTTCCTATTGCCTCTGCAATTTTTCTATATATTTAAGTTTTTTACCCGCCAACTACTAGGGTCTTTTCCAATTTTTATAAAGCATATCTGATATTCGTGCACACAGTTATTGAAGAACACATCTGTTTTTCGATCCATATCATGTCACTCTACTCCCAGTGCTTCCAATATAACATTTCTCCAGCAGTCATTGGAAAAATTGATTAGAAATATTTTTGGGAACTGTCCAGGTTTATGGAAGATTTCCTCAATTACAATAGCTAGCCATTTTACAATTCTGATTTCCTTGGGGGGTATTATAGGTTATACCTCCTAATTTTTCCACAGATTTGAAGCTGTTTTAGAAATCTCCACTGACCACGACTGCAGAGATATTGAAAGTAGTACAAAGATCTACTTCCTGGATGATGGAAAAAACAGAGTCACTAATACAGCTTCTGTTACATGAAGAAAATGTATCTTCAATGGTGTACAGCTCATTTTGAGGTTTCACAACAGTTATAACCTTTGTTTAGAATACTACTTCTACTCTGCAACATTGCAAGTGCATTAACACCTTAATGACCGCCCATACACATTTCCACTTCAATCATTACGTGTACTTATGCCACAGCGCCATGAAAAGGCAGCTCTATGACATAAGCCCGCTAAAGCGGGTGTCGAGCTGTCAAAAGACAGCCAGGCACCTCTTCTAACGGACGGGATTATAGTTGCCATCAATGACCCCCCCCGAACCCCCCCCATTTAACCCCCTAGATGCTGCAGTCAATAGCGACTGCAGCAGGTAAGTGGTTTCAGAGGGAGGGGGGGGCTCCACTTTAACCCCAAAGGCACCCCCGCGATGTGATCTCTGGTTGCCGATGGTTTTAATGGCACCCGGGGGCCTAATCACCCAGGTTTGCCTTCAGTACATGACAAAGGCAGGGCCTAATAGAATGCCTGTCAGCTTTAGACTGACCGGCATAATACACTGTAATACAGAAGCATTGCAGTGTATTATAAAAGCGATCACATAGTAAAGAGTCCCATAGCGGGAATAATACAAAAGAGAAACTAGTTTAATAAAGTTAATAAATAAAAAATACCAAGTGAAATTTTTTGAAAAAACGTAATTTTTCCCCTTACAAAATGATTCACTCTGGGGGGAAAAAAAAAAAAGAGAAAAGCTACACATAATTGGTATCGCTGCATCCATAATTAACCAAACTATAAAACTATTACATTATTTAACACGCACGGTGAACGTCGTAAAAATGAAATAAAAAAAATAATGTCAGAATTGCTGGATTATGTTCATCCTGCCTTCTAAAAAAAAATGCTATAAAAAAAAAGCACTCAAAAAGTCGCATGTACCCCAAAATGGTGCAAATGAAAACGCAAAATCATCCCGCAAAACATAAGCCCTCACACAGCTAGGTTGGCGGAAAAAGAAAAAAAAGTTATGGCTCTTGCTCTTGGAATATGGCAACACAAAAACAAATACTTTTTTTATTGTGCAAAAGTAGTAAAACATTAAAAAAAACTATATTAATCTGGTATCGCCGTAATCGTAACAACACGCAGAATGAAGTTATTATGATATTTATACCACATGGCTTTTGAAATGCGACTATCAAAAAGCTGAAAAAAATCTCTCCATTAAGGACCATAACAGGCTGGTCACTAAAGGATTAATAGTCACATAGGCTATGTTCACACGTAGCAGAATTGCAAGCAGAAAATCTGCAAAGTATTACAGTAGAAGCCAAGTGGATGATCGTGTAATAGTTGCATATTTGTTGCAAATTTTCCCTATGGATTTAAAATCGGCAAGTATATGCTACAAAAGTAGGAAAATATACTCCCCTCCCCTGGTCTCCCGTAGCGATGCCTCGCTGCTCCACATATGGTCTCTGTGCAGCCGGCCGCTTGGAAAGACAATTTATCCCATGCGACCACTGCAGTCAGCACAAAGGCAAGCTGGAGGCCAGTATGATGGAAAAAAAAAAAAAGTATCCCCCTTTTCTGCATCCGTAATAGCAAATCCAGCCAAGAATCTGTACTAAATTAAACACAATTCCGCTGCGGAAGAAAGCCATTCATACTTTCTCCCTCCTCTAACATCCGCTCCAGCCTCCCTAGATGACATTTCAGGCCACGTGACGCTTCAGTCTGTGATTGGATGCAATGTCATCCCAGGAGGCCGGACTAAAGTAAAACGGAGAGCGTTCTGGGTGAGTATGCCTGTTTTTAAACGCTGCGATTGCGCCGCAAAAGACGCAACACTTTGCTTTCTGTTGCGGGTTTGGCATCCACATTGAATTCAAGCAATAAAAACAAAGCATAAATTGACACGCTGCATAATTAAATTCCGCACCGCAGGTCAAGTTATTAATGTTTACGCTGCATATTTTTTCTGCAATGTGGGCATGAAATTTACTAAATCTCACCCACTTTGCTGCTGCTGTAAACGTGGTGTGTAAAATCCCACACACAGGATACGCTGCACATTTTCTGCAACAGAAAATCTGCAGCGGTATATAAAAAAACAAACGCAAATAAAGCGGTCACAGAAATCTGCACCAAATAGTGAGTTTTTGCTGAGCATATTGCTGCGGAAACGCTGTGGTTTTTCCACAGCAGTTTTACCTGCAGATTTAGGCTATGTTCACACGGGGTATTTTTCCGAGTTTTTTTACGCGGAAACCGCGTCGCAAAACTCTGCAAAAGCGGCCCGAAAATGCCTCCCATTGATTTCAATGGGAGGCGTCGGCGTCTTTTTCCCGCGAGCAGTAATAAAACTGCCTCGCGGGAAAAAGCAGCGACATGCCCTATCTTCGGGCGCTTCCGCCTCTGACCTCCCATTGACTTCAATGGGAGGCAGAGAAAGCGTATTTCGCGCTGTTTTATGCCCGCGGCGCTCAACGGCCGAGGGCGAAAAACGGCGCGAAAAACTCCAAGAAAATCGGCGTGCAGGGAGAGGAATATCTGCCTCAACCTTCCAAACAGAATTTTGAGGCAGATATTCCTCCTGCAAAATACCCCATGTGAACATAGCCTTAGTGTTAAACATGGATTATAGCAAAGTATATGTGCACCTAGAGATGTCACGATACCGGAATTTGGACTTCAATACCGATACATTGTGTAGTATTACGATTTCGATACCAAAACAATACATTTGCCAACAGTAATAACTTTTAAAAAAGTTCTTCCGTTTTCTGATGTGAGGCGCCTGGTATGATGAATTTTGAACCTCCATGTGCCTCACAATAATATTAATTAACCCCATCATGTTCCTCAGTCACAATGGACATTGGGTTAATGTGTGACAGAATGGGGTTAATTACTATTAATGTGAGGCACATGGAGGTTCAAAATTCATAACACCACGTGCCTCACAATAATAAGGGAAATAAAGCTGTTTTTATTTAATTTTATAACAGCGTAAACATGATTGACGCTATAATTGTTTTATTACAGTCATGACGATACCGAATGTGAATATTTTATGTATCGAGACTTATTTTAATGTTTATTGTAATGTGTGCGTTTTTGTTTTTTTTTATTTAACATTACTTTATTTATTTTTTTACTGTTTTATTTTTAAACTTTAATGTACTGGCATATACCTCAGTATGCCCCAACAGGAAATATGGTCAGACAGCCCTAGGGTCATTCAATGGACCCTGGGCTATCTGCCCATATATGGCGTGGCCCCTGTGACGCGATCCAAAGGGCATCCCCACCGCGGTCAGCTTTCATCGCAGCATTCAGGGGAATAACGGGACTGGGGCTGTGTAATATTGCCCAGCTCCTGACAACAAGTGCGCGGTCAGCATGAGGTGATGCGGACAGCGGTGCACAAATGAGCGGCGGGGCAGCACCGAAGACAGAACGTGGAGGTGTTTTGTAATGCGCCCCGCCATGTTCTCTCTTCAGTGCCACCGCTCATTAGTGCAGCGCTGGTCGCATCACCTCATGCTGACCTCGTGCACTTCTCAGGAGCGGGGCAATGGCTGTGTTACACAGCCGCAGCCCCGCTCTCATACATTCATGTGTTACAATGCTAAGCTGTGCAGCCGCACAGCTTAGTATCGAACTACATGAAATAACGGTATTGAACCGTTTGAGGGTGCACGGTATCGAAATAGTATCGAAGTTTCAATGCATCGTGCAACCCTATGTGCACCTGCGAATTTTACTGCGTTTATGCTGCGTAGATGCTAGAAAAACTGCAACAAAACAAACCTGTTGCAGAATTTCTGCTTCCCATTGAAGTCCTTTTGCCAAACACGCAGCCTCTTTGCACAGAACCCGCAGCATAAATTGACATGCTGCAGAATTGAAAGTCGGTGCGGTGCGCAACACACTTTCCGCACGACTTGTCTGCGTTTTTTTCATTCACTTTGCTGCTACTGTAAATGATGCGAAATTCCCGCACAGAATTCCGTTGCGGAAATTCCACAGCATTTAGGCTACGTGGGAACCCAGCATTAGGCTGGATTCACACGAACGTGGCGTTTTTTCGGACGCAAAAACTGATCGGCAGTAACTCTTTCAGCACCCTCGACAGTGAATTCCGATCACCATATCGAGCAACCTGTTAAAAAAAAACAAAAAAAAAAAAACAGGTTCGTACTTACCGAGAACTTCCCGGCCGTTGCCTTGGTGACGCGCCTCTCTTGACATCTGGCCCCACCTCCCTGGATGACGCGGCAGTCCATGTGACCGCTGCAGCCTGTGATTGGCTGCAGACTGTGCTTGGCCTGTGATTGGCTGCAGCCTGTGCTTGGCCTGTGATTGGCTGCAGCCTGTGCTTGGCCTGTGATTGGCTGCAGCCTGTGCTTGGCCTGTGATTGGCTGCAGCTGTCACTTGGACTGAATTGTCATCCCGGGAGGTCAGACTGGAGGAAGAAGCCGGGAGTTCTCGGTAAGTCAGAACTTCTTTTTTTTTTTTTTTACACGTTCATGTATATTGGGATCGGAAGTCACTCTCCAGGGTGCTGAAACAGTTTAACTCTTTCAGCACCCTGGACAGTGACTATCTCCTGACGTCGCGTACCGGAAATTTTTTTGCCGGGTTCGGCCAAAACTAGTTCGGCCGAACCCGGTGAAGTTCGGTTCGGTTGTCCGGGTTCGCTCTTCTCAAAGACACTCCGTTTGGATGTTTGTAAACAGAAAAGCACGTGGTGCTTTTCTGTTTACATTCATCCGTTTGACAGCTGTTGCGCGAATCACGCAGTTCGCACGGAAGTGCTTCCGTGCGGCATGCGTGTTTTTCACGCACCCATTGACTTCAATGGGTGCGTGATGCGTGCAAAACGCCGAAAGAACGGACATGTCGTGACTTTTTTTCAGCGGACTCACGCTGAGGAAAAATCACGGACATGTCTGCACGGCCCCATAGACACATATAGGTCCGTGCAACGCGCGTGCAAATCACGCACGTTGCACGGACGTTTTTCCCGTTCGTCTGAATAAAGCCTTAGGATACCCACACGGTATTTGTTGGATATTTTCTGCAGTGTATCTGCAAGATTTATGCAGATTTTGTTGCAGATTTTACCCTTTTACATTGAGAATGCTGGAGATTTGAAATTCCCTAGAATGCCCCAATTTCATGCGGAAAATGTTCAGCAGCATGTGGATGAGATTTTTTTTAAAACTCATTCACTTGCGTGCAACTATCTTCCGATGTGGATTTTCTGCCCGAAAATCAAGATGGAAAATCCACAATAAATCCGCTACACGTCCAGGGGGTCTTAAAGGCTATGTACATCAGTGTGTTTAGTGCAACTTTCCAAATACTTTTTATTAAAAGTTATTTTACTTTTGAGATGCAGCTGCTTTGTATCCTGTATACACAGCAACTGTATCTAGCGCTGAAACCTGTATCCGACAGGTCAGTGGCACTTATGGGTTCAGTGTCAGCGGGTCTCTGACATGCAGGATCCACGTGCTATCGATCACATCTAAGTTATGAACCGCTGACCTGACAGATACAGATTTCAACGCTAAATACAGCTGATCTGTATACATGATACAAAGCACCTGTATCTCAAAAAGTAAAAAATAATCTTTATAGGGAAACGGTCACTAGTTTTGAAGAATGTCAAACGAACGGTTTTGATGTGCGCATGTTTGGGACGCTAAACCTCAGCTGCAGAGCGATATGTTGGTGGTTTATTGGCTCCAATCCTAGTGACAGGTTCCCCTTTAATAACTTACATTTACAGGATTCCAAAGAGACCAATGATGTTCAGCGCATTTTAGTTTACATTAAACTGAAAAATTTTATTTTCTAAATCTATGTCTATGTAGCAGGGCATCAGGCTATAAAAAAACAAAAACAGTCCATTGGGTGCCTTTGGCTCCTAAGTCTACAAATTCAGGAGCAAAATGATGTATTGCACAGTAGTATGTTGAAAACTTTGGGTGCGGAACCTGCACCTAAAATACACATTAAGTCCACCACGTGTGTATGTGGCCCAAGGACTCTTCGGCCCTGTTTACACGGCGTGTAGTCGACGCATTTTTCGGCACGTTTTACGTGCTGAAAAACGTGTCAAATACGCACGATTTATACTGCCCATTGACGTCAATGGGAAAGCGCATGGATAGTGCATATATGTTTAGAAAACGCGTCGTGTAAAAAAAAGAAGCGTCAGTTAAATTCTTTAAAAATAGGCCTAATTCCCATAGTCAATGGGAGTCCTACTTAACCGCAAAAAACGCGCACAAAACGCGTCAAAAACGCCTGTCGTACAAAAAAAGCTAAAGTTTTGACACGTTTATATGTCTTTTTTTTTTAGCGCAGGGTGAACAAGGCCTTCTAGACAACAGAAAAAAGGCACTAAGCACGATCAGCTAATTGATACCTGGCTCCTGCCCTGATTAAAGTGTATAAAAAGATATGTGCACATTCTGTGCTCATTATATTATACATTCATAAATTTACTATCTCATTATTATTACATCACTGACTATTATATGGGACTGGGTTCTGAAACAGGTTTCACAGTTCCCATTGTTTCTACATGACACAGCTGGTGAGGCGGAGAATTTGGCAAAGGTGTCATTGACAACCTTATTTATCATCCCGAGAATTGAAATGATGCTTGGGTGTGGTAAACAGTATAGAAGATACACAAAGTGTACTAACTTCGCTGTGAAACTGATACCATCTATTAGCTAACTACATAAGGCTTCGTTCACATCTGCGTTGGGACTCTGTTCATGGGTTCCGTCTGAGCTTTCCATCAGGGGAACCCATGAACGGAACTCAAACTGAAACAAACAAACGGAAACCATAGGTTTCAATGGTGACGGATCCGTTGCAAATGGTTTCTGTTTGTCCCCGTTGTGTAAGAGTTCCATTGTTCAACAGAATGAATAGCGCAGTCGACTACGGTATTGATTCCGTCAAAACATCGGAACCCTTGGACAACGGTGACAAACCGTTACCACTAAAATCAATGGTAATGAAAACGGAAACCGTAATCAGGGTTCCGTTCAATGGCTCCCCTGACGGAAACTTCAGACGGAACCCATAAACAGAACCCGGACGCAGATATGAACGAAGCCTTAGGTTTTTTTCTTTTCTAATTACAAGTAAAATACTTCACTGTCATTTTTAGGGCAGATACAGACGGACGTTGCGTTTTTGCGCGCGCAAAAACCATTTGACAGCTGCGTGTGTCATCCGTGTATGATGCGCGGCTGCGTGATTTTTGCGCAGCCATCATAGAGATGAGGCTAGTCGACGCCCGTCACTGTCCAAGGTGCTGAAAGAGCTAACTGATCGGCAGTAACTCTTTCAGCACCCTCGACAGTGAATGCCGAACACAATATACAGCAACCTGTTAAAAAAAAAAAAGAAAAAGTTCGTACTTACCGAGAACTTCCCGGCCGTTGCCTTGGTGACGCGTCCTTGGTGACACGCCTCTCTTGACATCGGGCCCCCCCTCCCTGGATGAGGCGCAAGTCCATGTGACCGCTGCAGCCTGTGCTTGGCCTGTGATTGGCTGGAGCTGTCACTTGGACTGAATTGTCATCCCGGGAGGTCAGACTGGAGGAAGAAGCCGGGAGTTATCGGTAAGTGAGAACTTCGTTTTTTTTTACAGGTTCATGTTTATTGGGATCGGTAGTCACTGTCCATGGTGCTGAAACAGTTTAACGCTTTCAGCACCCTGGACAGTGACTATCTCCTGACGTCGCGTACCGGAAATTTTTTTGCCGAGTTCGGCCGAACCCGGTGAAGTTCGGTTCGATTGTCCGGGTTCGCTCATCTCAAAGACACTCCATTTGGATGTTTGGAAACAGAAAAGCACGTGGTGCTTTTCTGTTTACATTCATCCTTTTGACAGCTGGTGCGATGTTTCAGTCGGTTCGCACGGAAGTGCTTCCGTGCGACCTGCGTGGTTTTCACGCACCCATTGACTTCAATGGGTGCGTGATGCGCGAAATACGGAGATATTGAACCTGTCGCGTTTTTTGCGCAGCAGACAAACGCTGCGCAAAAAGCACGGACTGTCTGTACTGCCCCATAGACTTGTATTGGTCTTTGCGTGGCGCGTGAAAACCACGCGGCCCGCACGGACCGAATACACGTTCGTGTGAATCCCCCCTTAAGGGGAGAAAAATGCACTAAAAACAGCATATCTAATTTCTGAATTCCATTGATGCCTAAAACAGGTAAAACGTGCTATCTACAGAAACGTAGTAGAAATAAAGGGAGTAGAATTAAGCTATTCTGTCATGATTACATAGTGATTATGACAGAATATACGCCTACTATGAAGATTGTGTATAACACAATTCTTACATCACTTCTCATTAATATAGAGTAGTCTGTTGCAGTAAAATGGCCAGGAAATGAACATAATGAGCTATTAGGCAGTTGATATCTATGTACAGGAAGGAAAAGCTATCTCCCTGCTTCCCTATAGCCATTCCTCATTGCCAACCCTAGCCCAACAAAATCACCCCCAGGGGATTCCCCGCTGCAAGCAAACCCAATAAAAGGCAAATACATACACTGCTAATGAGTATAGAATTACAGTGCAGGACTGTAGCAGAGCATTACCAGGCTACATAGTGCTCTGCATTAGGCAGCTAATCATCAAGAATGAATTGATTTCTTTTAAATGCAGTCTGCCATAGTAAAGTACATTGCATTTATACTGAATGATTCTCTCAGTGGACTAGGGGGGGGGGGGGGGGAAATAGAGACATTTTGTTTTCTATTATTGTGACAAAATGTAAGAATACATATAGTACTTATTTGGTTGAATTAAAGGGGTTGTCCGGGAATAAATTTCATTTCAATTTTAACTTAGTCATATTTAATAACATTTCTAATAGCGTCTGCTCACCTGTGCCAGCATTACCGTGTTCCGATCTGCCGTCACGTGCCGCACCCAGAGTAATTTGTTTATTTCCTGTGAGGTACCGTGTCTTTGCTCAGCCAGCACTTACGGCTGAGAAAGGCACGGCGTGTCATCAACTACATTTACAGGCAGTGGGCCGGGCGGATGTTTCATGAGCTCTTCAGAGCTCCGCCTCCTCTGGTCCCGCCGCCTGTAGATGTAGTTGATGACGCGCCGTGTCTTTACACAGCAGGAAGTGCTGGCTGAGCAAAGACACGGAGCGTCATCAATCATAGTACATGCCCCCTCCTGTCTCGTCGTCCACGCCTCCTCCTCCTCCTTCACTCTTGGAGCTCCCGCACTGAAATGCATGTGAGAGAGGAGGAGCGGAATCCCTAATCCGAAACTGTGGCAGGGGATTACGCTCCAGGAGAAGTCCATGACTTTTCCTGGAGCGGTCCCCTACTCTTGAAACAGAATCCCCGGACACAGCGGCCGGAGATTCCTCTCCAGGAAAAGTCCCTGACTTCACTGTCCATATATGGACAGTGAAATCAGGGACTGTTCCTAAAGCAGAATCCCCGGCCACAGCAGCCAGCGATGTGGCCGGGGATTCCGCTCCAGGAGAAGTCCCTCACTTCAATGTCCATATATGCACAGTGAAGTGAGGGACTTCTCCTGGAGCCGTCCACTACAGGAAGGGGGGTGACTATGTGCAAGGGGAACATAGAGGGGAGTGGCAGTATGCAAATAGCTGAGATGCTTTGGAGGAAGGGGGGATGCAACTGTCTCCTCAGATGCAGCAGGGGATCATGGGTATGGTGGGTTGTAAGGGACGTAGACCGACAGCAAGGGATGTAAACCGACAAAGAGCAGCAGTGACGATGGAGATCAAACAGAAACTGGTTAAAAGTTTAATAGGGGGTATTAGGGAAGGCAAACCAAGGCTGGGGGACACTTGTTAGAATTTTTTTTTTTTCCTGGACAACCTCTTTAAGTTGAAGCAAAATATGTAATACACACTTTCACAATCACTAATAGTTTTCAGCTTTACAAAACAGGACATGTAACAAAGAGGAACTGAAACCATACATACAGTAAGGTTAGCGCTACACTGGAGCTTTATCAGCTCACTGCCGCAGCATTGCTCCCACAGTGAAGACATCCCTGACATTAACTGAGCAGGTCATGCATGCAAAGAAATGAAGATCTAACACAGGAATGGAGATTAGAAAATAGGCTTGCTAGGGCCTGTTCACATCAGCGTTCGGGTTCCGTTGAACCTTTCCGTCAGAGGAACCAATGAACGAAAAGCTGAACGGAAACAATCGCTTCCGTTTGCATTACCATTTATGATCTGGAGAAGTGGTATCGCCAAAACAAATACTAAATCACCGGCTAGACAGGTAAGGGTGGTTTTGCACGGGCACGTTTTTACTGCCCATTAACGAGCACCACTCAACTATAATGATATGTCAATTGGCGCTCGTTTGCTTCTACATGGAGTAATAATTGTGGCTATCTGCAGACGAATAATCATTAATACAATTCATCCCAATACAGTTTGCATATTGTCGGCAGCTACACAGGGAGACGTGCTTCCAACAAAACAATTTTTATGGCTGCATAAAAAGATCTAATCTGCCGATGAACGAGCAAATGATTAGGAAGGAGCGTTCGTACAAGCGCTAGTTCGCCCAATTATTGTCCAACGTAAAAGGGCCTTTATCAGGAGAATCAAGACTGTACAGTGCCTCCAAGGCTCTGGACACATTACGTTTTTGGCCTACATGTAGCGTATATATGCCAGAAAAAGCAACCGACGTATACATTAAACGTAGGCTATGACGGATGCCTTAATAGTGGCATCCGTCACCGTTAAATGTATACGTACTGAACTTTCATGACGTATACGTTAAACGGATACCATTATAGTCTACAGGCGACAAATGTCACTGTTAGGCATCAGTTTAACGCATACATCGCCAACAGATTATAATGGCATCCGTTTAACATATATGTCATCAAATGCATTTGAAAAGCCCAAGTCGTACATGTTAAACGTATACCTGTGAAGTTTTTTTATACACTGACATATACAAGTCTGACAGAGGCCAAAAGGAGACTCTTTTGGCCTCCATTGAGCTAATGGAGCCCTATGGACACGTATAGTGTGTACTATGGGAGTTTTCCCAACATACACCCTAAATGTAAGGCCAAAACGCAATGTGAAAATCCAAGTCCGAGGAAGGACAACCTCTGAAGAGCAAGTTGATGATTCACCACGTCAAAGACTGAATACAGAAGAAGAATAAGCAGATATTAGTGACCTTCAGCCTTGGCGTTCAGAAAATCATGAGAAATTATGGTGTAGTACATTCAGTAGAAATCAGACTAGAGAGGGTCGGGGAGGGTGTGAGTAGTTAAGAGAGGTGGTCAATCTGTTGTACAGAAGTCTTTAAACAAAAAATTTAGAAATAGAAGTTAAAGAGGCTCTGTCACCAGATATTGCAACCCCTATCTCCTATTTCAGCAGATCGGCGCTGCAATGGAGAGAACAGTAAGGCGTTTGCAGGTAAGTAGCTACATCGACTTACCTGCAAACGCTGATGCTGCTGCAGAATCAAATGTAGCCTCTGGTGCCGATGTGTCCTCGCTCGTCCGACACGATGCAGGACCTGGGGCAGGAAGTGAGTGACGACACAGCGTGATCTCTCGAGAACACGCTGTGTGTCTGCACTGCCAGAAGCTGGGTGTTCTGAAGAGAAGTGGATGATACTTCTATACACAACGCCCAGCTAGTAAAAGAAGTAAAAACGCCCCTATGTAACGAACACAATACACGCCCAGTTGGACTTTAACTTTAAACACGCCCCCAGTTGTACTTTAGAAAGCCTAATTTACATAAATATAAAAATGGTCATAACTTGGCCAAAAATGCTTGTTTTTAAAAAAAAAAAAACATTACTGTAATCTCCATTGCAGCGCCGATCTGCTGCAATAGGAGATAGGGGTTGCAAAATCTGGTGACAGAGCCTCTTTAAGTTAGAGATAGGACAATAGTAATAGTGCAGCATGTGCATGGGCAAGCCACAGGGCCCGAGTCAACAAATCGACTTAACTGTTTTTCTAAAGCAGGAGACCTTATTCTCCCAGACCTCAAATCAGATTAGAAAGCAGCGCAGGTAGGAAAAAAAATGGTTTGGAACTATAATCCATCTAGTGTTAAGTGGGTTCTTTTTGAATCCCTTACTACGTCCCCATTCTTGTTGTGGGCCACTTGGCACTCCCACCGATCAGCTGTTTTGAAGGGGCCGTGGCGCTCATACAATCGCTACTTCCCCTTTATTCCTTACCTGCTCTGTACTGTGAATCGTTGTCACACTTGTAGCGGCGATTCACAATATTATAGCCTTCTCCCATTCAAGTGAATAGAAGGCTGTAATACCGTGAACCGCCGCTACAAACGTGTCGGCGGATTCACAGTGCGAGCAGTGACAGGAATAAAGGGGAAGCAGGGCTTGAATGAGTGCCACAGCCCCTTCAAAACAGCTGATCGGCGAGAGTGCTGAGAGTCGGACTGCCATTGATCACATATTGATGGTCTATCCTTAGGATACGCCATTAGTTTCTTCTAACAGGAAAACACCTTTAGGGTATGTTCACATGGAGGTTTTTGCAGGCAGAAAATTCTGCCTGAAAATTCCATTTGGAATTTTGAGGCAGATTTTGATCTGCCTGCACGCCGTTTGCCGCGTTTTTCAACCACAGCCATTGAGCGTCGCGGGCAAAAACGCCACAAAATACGCTTTCTTTGCCTCCCACTGATGTCAATGGGAGGTTAGAGACGTAAACGCCCAAAAGATAGGGCATGTCGCTTCTAATTCCCGCGAGACGTTTTTTCTGCTCGCGGGGGAAAAACGCCTCCATCTCACGTTGAAATCAATGGGAGGCATTTTGGTCAATTTTTTGGCGCGTTTTCCAACGCGGTTTCAACGTCAAAATCTGTGTAACAAAACCTGTGTGTGAACTAGGCCTTAGGCCTCTGGGCTTAGTAAGGGCAGATTTACAGGAGCGTGTGCGTTTTGCACTCGCAAAAAACGCTGCGTTTTGCGCGCGCAAAAGGCACTTAACTGCTCCGTGCGTCATCACTATATGATTTTCGCGCAGCTGCCATCATTATGACACTCTGTTTGTATGTTTGTAAACAGAAAAGCACGTGGTAATTTTCTGTTTTCAATCATACTTTTTATTGCTGTTGCGCGAATCACGCGCGTCCCACAGAAGTGCTTCCGTGTGGTGCGCGTGATTTTCACGCACCCATTGACTTCAATGGGTGCGTGACGCGCGAAAAACGCACAATTATAGGACGTCGTGAGTTTTACGCAGCGGACTCACGCTGCGCAAAAATCACGAACTGTCTGCACGGCCCCATAGACTAACATAGGTCCGTGTGACGCGCGGGAAAAGCACGCACGTTGCACGGACGTATATCACGTTCGTGTAAATCCGCCCTAAAAGTAACGATAACAGACCTGGGCCTTTATTAAGACCCCAGGCAGCCACATCAACCATCAGCACGCGTTACAGGTGCCCATGGGCCACACCCCTCTTTCTAATGGCTTAGATGCCGCAGTGGCTATTGACCACAGTATCTAAGTGGTTAAACGGACAGAGTTAGAGTTAGCTCCGATCCCAGCACTTGCAGTGACAGCCGACACTTGTTGAGTATGGAGTGGGCTCAGGAGTTAATATGATCCATCAGGTTTCGGTTTGTCACATTTGACATTTTTTAAATGGCTAGAATAGCATTGCATACTGGGTGGACAACAACAAACTAAGGACTCAAACACACTTCAGTGATATTCTTCAGTGTGCTATAAAAATTTTTCATGGATAGCACACTGACCCATTCATTTCTGTGGGGCCATGCACACATCCATTTTTTATCCGTTCCGCAAATTATAGAAGAGGTCCTATTCTTGTCCGTTTTTGCGGATCAGTCTCGACCATTCTATTCATTGGTCCGTTAAAACTACAGACTGCCGTCAACACCCTACTATTGGCCCAACGCTGTTGTGCTGCTCCCTAGCCTCAGTGAGGACATCCTTACTCCCATTACACTCCCCAATGTATCCCATTTTGGGGAATCCCTCATTTCCACTGGTTTGAATGATTCAGTCTTTCATTCCTGGTTTGCTTCGGGGAAGTTCAGAGCAGCTCAATTTCTGAAAGACTCTGAATGGCTCTCTATTTCTGACATGTCTCAGATGTCTCCACACCATTTGGGATTCCTCTCCCCCTACCTTGTCCCTCTGGGTTTCAAGGGTCAACGACCTTATGCACATGGAGGATGTGAACTCCATCATTCACGACTCGCACACCAAGTTTAGTCAAACATGGACTCCTTGGATTGCTTTTCAGGGTTCTGACTCCTATAAAGATATTATACGTGAGCTGAGTACTGCGCGGCAGCGAGTAGCACTCTTTGCTTTGAGGGAGGTCATGGTGGGACACCCCACTCCTAATCTGCTCTTCACCCTCCTCTGCTACTTTTTTTTTTCTTTTGTAACTTTCTCTTCGTTCTCTGCACTCTTATGCGGAGGGGCCTGGAGTCATGTAGTCTACTCCCCTGCGTGGGAATATTGGTTTTCACAGCAGTTCTGTATATGTACGCTGCATTTATACTTTCTGTACTCTTATATAATTCTGTACCCTAAATGTTTTGCAAAATGGAACTTTTCATTCCTGAAAATAAAGAATTTCAAAAAAATGTAAAAAAACAAAAAAAAATACAGACTGCACACCGAAGCTATCAGTGTTTTGCAGACCCGTGATTTGCGGCCGTACAAACAGCCACAGATGTGTGCTTGAGGCCTCAGGCCAGGTTCCCACGGGTCGGGTACGCTGCGTAAAAATCACGCAGCGTGTCCAGCCTGGAACCCGCAGTACATTCCTTGCGAAAAATCAGATTTTTTCGGACAGATTTTCCGCTGAAGAAAGCCGCTCATACTTACCCCCTCGGTCTCCTCTGCATCTACATATTTGTGACTGACTAAAACCCGACACACAACAAGCAAGACTAGTCTCTTGCCTCCCTAAGGGTCCATTCAGACGTTGAGGTGCGGTTAAAACCACATTAGTTTTTACAGCGATTTGATGCATTTTTCGATGCGTTTGAGTGCACCAAACCGCAGGAAAAATGCATACGTTTTTTCGCTGCAATTTTACACACCTCAACGTCTGAATGGACCCAAAATGGATAAGCCTACAATATAATGTCGATAGGTAACAACACCCATTAGACTAAACTCGTGGTTATCTAATATGCATGAGAGCCTCCCAACTCTCCCCAATGGCAGATGTTAGGGGAAAAGATGGATCGGGCATGTTGGATTTTAACATACCGGATCCTATATTCACCCGGGAAATAAGACACTGCCAGTGGCATTTACCAATTTCCCCAATGGAATAAAGATGCATGCTCGACCTAGCATGCATGTTTTAAGGTGGCGTCGGGAGAAATCGCTGTCGGCAAAATGAGCATTCTGTGTATTGACTGTCCCCTAGGGCTGGGCAATCAAAAATTAATCTAAATTCAGCGCAATTAATCGACGTGATCTTGCGAATTTCGGTTTTATCAATTATTTTTTCCAGCTTTAAACTGTATCTGCATCTTCAGGACGCAGATATAGTTGAATCCAATGGTAGAGCAGGGGACCCGCTCTGCCATTCACTATGTATCGCTGGACGTGAGGCAGTGATATCATCGCGCCTGTCTGCGCCGTGCTGCAAAGACCAGAGGGATCTCCACTCGTCGTTGGAACGGGGTTAGGGGAGTATTTTATTATTTTTATCAGGCACTATTGGGGCAGCTGTGGGGATATTATACAGCGTGGGGGCATTATACTGTGTGGGGGGGAGGAAGAGTGTCAGGGGGTCTAGGGTTGGCACGATACCAGAATATTGGACTTCAATACCGATACTGCATGTAGTATTGCGATTGTCGATACCAAAACGATACTTTGCCAACAATAATAAAACAAAAAATAAGTTCTTCCATTTTCTGATGTGAGGCGCGAGGTGTGATGAATTTTAAATGTGCCTCATATTAATAGTAATTAACCTGATCATGTTTCTCAGTCATAATGGACAACATTGGGATAATGTGTAAGGTACATGATGGGGTTAATTACTATTACTGTGAGGCACATGGAGGTTAAATTCATCACACCTCGTGCCTTACATTAATAAGTGAAAGAAGTTTTTTGTTGTTTTTTTATAGCGTACACATTAAAATGATGCAAAAAATTTGCTGTGCAGGTTATTACAGCCGCGCCAATACAGAATGTGTATATTTTATGTATTGAGATTTATTTTAACGTTTATTGAAAAGAAATGCGTATGTGTATTTATTTTATTTATTATTTTATTTTATTTTTTTTAAACTTAAATGTACTGGCATATATCTATATTACAGTACATTAGCCTGTGTACTGATAGTAAACAGGCAGTTGTTAGGACATATCTCAGTATGCCCTGACAACAGGAAATATGAAAATATAGGAGGATTCCTCCAGCTCACAAGTACGTATGTCCAGATTTGGACTGCGCACGGATCCACGTGGCGGCACACGGTACAAACACAGCAGAAATTGAAGAATTTGGTCCAGCGCGGTTTCGTTAAAAGTACATTGTGCCATGACTAAGGACAGGATCTGTCGGAAACGCGTAGGCTTACTGCTGAGACAACCACCCTTACTGCTAGTGGATTTTACTTTTGTCTGAAATAAAGTTGGAATATTACTTCCTTTTAAAGAAACAGCGCTGGATCAAATTCTTCAGTTTCAACAGGAAATATGGTCAGACAGCCCTGGGGTCCTTCAATGGACCCTGGGCTGTCTGCCCATATACGGTATGTCCCTTGATCACATCACAGGCATTCCCTGTGACGCCATCCAAGGGGCATCCCCCCCTTCTCATTCACCGCTTGAATGGGGAGGTCAGCTTTGATCGCAGCATTCAGGGGAATAACAGCAGAGACGAGAGAAACCTGCGGCTGTGTAATACAGCCATTGCCCCACTCCTGACAAGTAGTGCGCGCGGTCAGCATGAGGATGCGGCCGGCGCTGCAATAATGAGCGCAGGCACAGAACATGGGGGTGTTACGCAGTGCGCCCGCCATGTCCTGTCACCAGTGTCGACACTCAGTTGGTCACATCACATCATGCTGACCGCGCGCACAATTGTCCGGACTCCGGAGCGAGGCAAGAGGCTGTATCACACAGACGCAGCCCCGCTCTCATACATTCATGTGTTACAACGCTAAGCACAGTTTAGTATCGAACTACATGAAAAAAAAAATTGTATCAAACCATTTGAGGGTGCACGCATCAAAACAGTATCGAAGTTTCGATGCATCGTGCATCCCTAAGCGGGGTCCATTATATACAGAGGGGTATGGCCTAAATCGTTCAATAACCGTCATCTAGGTTACATGTTCAATTAATCATGATTTTGATTTAGGTCAATCGCCCAGCCCTACTGTCCCCGGAAGTCTGCCCTCAGGGGGAAATAAGGTTTTAGCATGCTAGATCCTTCGCTCCTCGGAGAGAAGTGGCCTCAGAGGTAGTGAACTTGCCTGCTCAGCCAAAGAACGAATGTTTATGGCGGTCTTGTGAAAGGCAGGGGTCAGCCAAACAAGTGTTCAGGTCACAGCTATGTTCTCTGTATGGTCAACATGAGGCAAGGGCTAGCAAGACTTGTGCTGCACTACAGCAAGCATATTAATGACGCGACTTTTTAATTAACCCTATATTTTTCTTCCTGATGTTTTCTTTGTAGCACCTGGTGTGTATATGTGGCAAGAATAGGGGTTTTTAAAAAAATAATAAAAAAATAAGGTGATTGTCAAGAGCAGACCCTTGCCCTGGCCCTTGTCTATTTAATATGGGAACAAAATGTAACAGGTTCTCTTTAAATATTAAGACGTGATTTTAACATGCCAAGATGAGACTGGATCTACAGTACTAGGAGACATTCAGCACAGTGAACAATCCCTTTAACACACTGATCACAGTCATGGGATGCCATTCATTCCTTTGCTGATCAGTAGAAATAATGCGATCAGTCACTTCAATTACAATGGTAACAACTCAATATCACCACTTGAAAAACGATGCCTACAATCCATTAACACACAGATCACTGGAAGATACACATAGGATAAATCAATAGTCATACCCTATATATATGATTGCAAATTAGTGGTAAAGTTCAAAAGGGTTCCCCAAACTTGTGTGAGAACAGAAAACTTAGTGAACATCCCAACATGGGGTACAGTATATGGATACAGGAGACAGTATTCCAAAAATGTAGATCATAGCACTAGACAATCTTACAGCCCAAGGAGAAAGTACAAGTAGCACGCCCAGTGACAACCCAATTATTATGGGGGCAGGGATTTTGGACTCTGCTCATCCTTACAAAACTGATAACAGGGAACAATAGCTGAACAGCTCATTGTAAATGACAGACAGGATGGCAGAGTTTGAGGATGTAAAGGCTGGTCCTACACTATATGATGGTTAACACCAGTGTCACCATCCGACAACGTCACCACCTAGTGACCTTTTGTATCACAGAACACTTGTGTTTCCAGGACCCCTGGGTGGGGATGCCACAGGCATGGACCATAGAACAGGGTAGGAGTACCACTTCCTGACTAGAAGCAGTTATTTTAGGAATATGAATACATGACACGACGAGCAGTAGTGGGGCAAAAGAAGGTGTAGTGGGTGATACTTGGTGACTATCCCCTCCCCAGGCCTCAGCCTTATCGTTCAGAGAAACTAAATACAAAGGTGATATAGTAAGAGCGCAGCCTTTCTCCACTAGCCCGCCTGTGAGGTGGGAGCGTTTACCCGCACAGTCCGCCAACCTCGGAGGTCTCCCAACCCCGCGCTGTCACTCTGCAGACCGGGCTTACCTGTGTGAGGGAGATGTGCGCCGCCATCTTTGCAGCCACTCACGGGTGCGCGCGAAGCGTCAGTCAGAGATCGTGGACGCGCACATGAGGCGGGGCGGGGGCGGAAACACGCAAA
Organism: Rhinoderma darwinii; assembly: GCF_050947455.1. Lineage (NCBI taxonomy): Eukaryota > Metazoa > Chordata > Amphibia > Anura > Rhinodermatidae > Rhinoderma > Rhinoderma darwinii. Next base: position 292,459,121 of record NC_134687.1, on the reverse strand, counting down.
TTAACGCCATACCCGGGTCGTCGAGAAAGAGGCGGGGAGAGGGCTGGAAAGGTAGGAAATAGTCATGCGAGGAAGGCTGAGTGAGGGGTACAAATGGCTGTGAGGTAAAAAAAAAATCACAGAGCTGTTTAAAAAAGCGACACTGTCATTACATTTGTTTTAACAATTGTAATTGGGTTTATAGCGCCGCTTCTTGCATGCATAGATTTGTTAACCCCTTGGAGACACGGACAATTTAAGTTTTTTTCATTTTACTTTTTTCCCTCCCAGCGGTTCCAAGAGCAGTATTTTTTCTTTCTTGTTTTTTTGAGCGGGACGAGTTGTCGTTTTTAATGGTACAATTTATTTAAGGACACGGCCAATTTTGGCCTTGAGGACATATCAATTTTTTTAGATTTCCCTCTTTGCATCCCGACGCTCATCACTCTTTTATTTTTTGTACGACGTAGTTGTATGAGACTTTGTTTTTTGCGGAACGAGTTGTACTTTATGTAGGTACCTTCTATAAATTTTTATTTTGGCAAAAATTCAGAAAAAAGCAGTTCAGCAGCAGTTTTAATATTTTTTTTTTTACACCATACACCGATCATAAATAATGTTATACATTTGTTGTACAGGTTGTTACGGTCGTGGCGATACCAAATATGTCTATATTATTTCATGTTTTGGGACTTATTTTAAAAAGTTTATTATAAAAAAAGTGTGTCTGTATTTTTTTAACTTTTTATTTATTTATCATTAATTGTTTTTACATTCATTTAACTTTATTTTTTTTTAATCCCATAAAGGGATTTATCATTTTGATTTTGATTTTGTAACTGCAATGTACTGGCATATATCTATATGCCAGTACATTAGCCTGTGTACTGATTGTACACAGGCAGTTGTTAGGGCATACTGAGGTATGCCCTAACAGGAAATAAGTTCAGACAGCCCTGGGGTCCTTCAATGGACCCTGGGCTGTCTGGCCATACGAGTTATGAGCTTTGATCGCGTCACAGTTATCTTCTGTGACGCGATCAAAGTGCAGTCCCCTCTCCTTGAACGCCACGATAAACTTTCATCGCGGCATTCAAATGGTTAACGGCGGAGAAAAGATGTTTCTCTCCTCTCCGCTGTCAGAGCGGGGCCGTGGCTGTGTATTACAGCCTTTGCCCCGCTCTCGATCACGCGCACAGACGGCTATCACACAGGACGAGAATGCTCGTCCTAATGCGCGAAGTACCCGCCGCTCAGGACAAGCATTCTCTTCCTGTGTCGGCAACCAGTTAAAGTCCCATGTAATGTACTGAGAAACTGTTCTTTAAAGGTATGTTCACACGTAGCAAAAATACTGAGTATTTTCCAAACGTATTTCATTGCAGAAAATCCACAGCGTAAGGCCTCATGCACACGAACGTATTTTTTTCCTCCCGTAAATACTGGCGTAAATACGGGTCCTTTGTCACACGTATTCTACCCGTATTTACGGACCAGTTTTCTCTGCACTAATCGGCAGCCCCTTCTCTCTATCAGTAATGCATAGAGAGAAGGGGCAGCCCTTTCAGGCAGAGTTTCCGCAGCGATTGAAAGTAAAAGAAGTTCATACGTACCGTTGTCTTGGTGACGCGTCCCTCTTTTGACATCCAGTCCGACCTCCCTGGATGACGCGGCAGTCTATGTGAGCACTGCAGCCTGTGATTGGCTGCAGCGGTCACATGGAATGAAACGTCATCCCAGGAGGCCGGACTGGAGGAAGAAGCAGGGAGTTCTGGGTAAGTTAACTCTTAATACTATTAACTCCACCGGTAGTACTGTTCCGGGTGCTGAAAGAGTTACTGCCGATCAGTTAATTCTTTCAGCACCCTGGACAGTGACTATCCCCTGACGTCGCCTAGCAACGCTCCCGTAATTACGGGTGCACACACGTAGCCACCCGTAACTACGGGAGCCCCATAGACTTCTATGGGCCTGCCCGTGCCGCAATTACGGCCTGAAAAAGGACATGTTCCATATTTTTCAACGGCCCAGGCACCTTCCCGTAAGCAAACGGGAAGATACCCATGGCCAATAGAAGTCTATGGGCCCGTAATAATGGGCCTTAATTACGGGCGTTTTTACGTTCGTGTGCATGGGGCCTAATACAGTAGCAGCAGAGTGGATGAGATTTAAACAAGTCTCATACTAGTCGATGGAGTGAGGGCTTTCTTTTTGCGGGGCGAGCTGTAGTATTTAAAGAGGCTCTGTCACCAGATTTTGCAACCCCTATCTGCTATTGCAGCAGATAGGCGCTGCAATGTAGATTACAGTAACGTTTTTATTTTTAAAAAACGAGCATTTTTGGCCAAGTTATGACCATTTTCGTATTTATGCAAATGAGGCTTGCAAAAGTCCAAGTGGGTGTGTTTAAAAGTAAAAGTCCAAGTGGGCGTGTATTATGTGCGTACATCGGGGCGTTTTTAATACTTTTACTAGCTGGGCGCTCTGAAGAGAAGCATCATCCACTTCTCTTCAGAACGCCCAGCTTCTGACAGTGCAGATCTGTGACGTCACTCACAGGTCCTGCATCGTGTCGGCACCAGAGGCTACAGTTGATTCTGCAGCAGCATCAGCGTTTGCAGGTAAGTCGATCATACCTGCAAACGCTGATGCTGCTGCAGAATCAACTGTAGCCGATGTGGCCGACACGATGCAGGACCTGTGAGTGACGTCACAGATCTGCACTGTCAGAAGCTGGGCGTTCTGAAGAGAAGTGGATGATGCTTCTCTTCAGAGCGCCCAGCTAGTAAAAGTATTAAAAACGCCCGATGTACGCACATAATACACGCCCACTTGGACTTTTACTTTTAAACACACCCACTTGGACTTTTGCAAGCCTCATTTGCATAACTACAAAAATGGTCATAACTTGGCCAAAAATGCTCGTTTTTAAAAAATAAAAACGTTACTGTAATCTACATTGCAGCGCCGATCTGCTGCAATAGCAGATAGGGGTTGCAAAATCTGGTGACAGAGCCTCTTTAATGGTACCATTTTGCGGTATATGCCACTTTTTATTCCATTCTTTTTTTAACCAATAAACCGCAATGCCTGCAATTGTAAAAAAAAAAAATTCTTAGGCAGTCACCTGGCGGGTTAACTAATGTGATGTTTTACTAGTTTAGACTTTTGCGGATACGGCTAAACAAATTATGTTTACTTTTTAAATACCTTTTTTATTTTTTATTTTTAATCCCCCTAGGGGGATTTACCATGTTTTATCTGTGCCCTACTATACTGGTGGCAGATCTGGAGGCTTCAATAGGCCTCTGGCTGCCATGACAACCGATTTTGTTGGGGGAACAGAGGAGCCCCCTCCCTTTGTCTAAGGCCTCATTTACACGAGCGTGTGCGTTTTGCGCACGCAAAAAAATGCAGCGTTTTGCGTGCGCAAAAGGCACTTGACAGCTCCATGTGTCATCAGTGTATGATGCGCAGCTGCGTGATTTTCGCGCAGCCGCCATCATAGAGATGAGGCTAGTCGACGTCAGTCACTGTCCAGGGTGCTGAAAGAGTTAACTGATCGGCAGTAACTCTTTCAGCACCCTCGACAGTGAATTCTGATCACAATATACAGCAACCTGTGAATAAAAAAAAGACGTTCATACTTACCAAGAACTTCCTGCTTCCTCCAGTCCGGTCTCCCGGCCGTTGCCTTGGTGACGCGTCCCTCTCTTGACATCCGGCCCCACCTCCCTGGATGACGCGGCAGTCCATGTGACCGCTGCAGCCTGTGATTGGCTGCAGCTGTCACTTGGACTGAATTGTCATCCCGGGAGGTCAGACTGGAGGAAGAAGCCGGGAGTTATCGGTAAGTCAGAACTTCTTTTTTTTTTTTTACACGTTCATGTATATTGTGATCGGAAGTCACTGTCCAGGGTGCTGAAACAGTTTAACTCTTTCAGCACCCTGGACAGTGACTGTCTCCTGACGTCGCGTACCGGAAATTTTTTTGCCGGGTTCGGTCAAAACGAGTTCGGCCGAACCCGTTGAAGTTCGGTTCGCTCATCTCTAAATTCTGACACTCCGTTTGGATGTTTGTAAACAGAAAAGCATGTGGTGCTTTTCTGTTTACATTCAGTTTGACAGCTCTTGCGCGAATCACGCAGTTCGCACGGAAGTGCTTCCGTGCGGCATGCATGGTTTTCACGCACCCATTGACTTCAATGGATGCGTGATGCGCGAAAAACGCACGATTATAGAACATGTAGTGAGTTTTACGCAACGCGCTGCGCAAAATTCACGCATTGTCTGCACTGCCCCATAGAGTAATATAGGTGCGTAAGACACGCGTGAAAAGCACGCGCGTCGCACACGCGTATATTACGCTCGTGTAAATGAGGCCTAACAGTCACTTTTGGGGTTAAACGGCCAGAATAGGAGTTATCTACGATTCCGGCCATTGCAGACAGGTGTTAGCTGTTTGAAACAGCTGGCAGACCGCAGTGTTTAGTGCTGGTATATATGTCGTTTATAGTGGAATAAACAGATATTCCACATAAGGTAATGCCCAATAATTTTCCTTTTCCTTATAGACCGGGAAAGAATAGGGTATATGTGTAGTTTATAGTGGAATTAACACTTATTCCTGCTGCGACCAGGGCGGATGCGCTATGTACTTTGGCGCAGCATATCCGCACTGTGTGAATATACCCTTAAAGGGGTTGGCCACCATCGGCATACAATTTCAAAACTGCCCCAGACAAGAAAGAAAACCCTAATGAGTGGTTATGAGGGCAAATAAAGTAAATAATATGTGATTTATGTAGCCTCTCCACCTTACTATGCTCCAGTAGCAGCGCTCTATCTTCAGGCTGGTGTGGGCGGGACATGTTAAAAATGAAAGTAAAAATCCCAGCATGCATCATTCCCAGCAGAGCAGGGCACATCCTTCTCTGCCTGTCATCTTGTGACACCTCAGTCATCGGCTGCAAAGCACCTCAGCTACAGCTGTATAATAAATCCCCTCGCTGTACACCCCAAGTGTATAATAGAAATTGTACGATTCCCCCATTCCCATCTCTGAATAAAGATTTATTATATCTCCCCAAAACTGTGATCTCTATCTCTCTACACACGTGTATATACAGAGAGATAATAGATAGATATGCATCTCTCTCATCAGTGTCTCTGGTAGCATCTGTGATCGCTAGATATATATATATATATATATATATATATATATATACACACACAGATAGGTATGTATCTATCTCTCAGTAGCGTCTCTGCAGGCATCTCACGTAATTCTGAAATACGTGCATTTTTCCCCTAACCTCTAATTAAAAAAATTATATATATATATATATATATATATATATATATATGCCTTTTGGGGGGTTTTGAGGGAGATGCCTCCTTTTTGAGCGTTCCGTCAATCATCAATTTAAAATGCAATTACACATTTTTTTCAAAAAAGAAAGTAACATTGGAGCTACACTTGGCCACTTTGGGACAATACTTCAAGAATCAGCGTATACCGAGAGGCATGAGGGCTCAATTAAGGCCTAATATGTTCTCACACGATGGGACTTTCATCTGAGATATGAACAAATCTCCAACAAATATTCGTTGGACATTATTTTACTCAATCTGGAATTCCTGCAAAAGGATTTATCATCAATCAACATCAAATTATTGGAGGTAGAGAACACACTAAAGGCGACATTGCCTATTGAGGAGTTCACAAAATTTATGGAAAAACAAGATATATCTTGTCAAATTTAAAGCAGAATCTGAAGACCTGAAAAGAAACAAATGGCATCGTGATCTTGAGGATTACTCGACAGGTAAAGTCTACATCTGGTCAAACAATCAGGATAATTACAATGTTATATACAAACAAAAAAGATCTAAGGAATCACAGAAACATCAAATGGAGTCTGTTTTTTTTAGAACCAATGGTGAACGACAACGTAGGAATAAGCCAACCAGAAGAGGTGGGCGGAGAAGGAACAGAAGTAGGAAGAACAAGACTTGCCAAACCGAACAGGGGTCAGAACCAGAAATTAATGTTATCCAAAAAGAAAGAAATAATGAAATAGTGGTAAATCTTACTGCCTCAATCCCATTGAATTACAAGTGTTAAGTAAGGGCTTAAGTTTTTGCCCAAGTCAGAAAATGAATTGGTTCCAACTAGAGATGGATATTTTGAATTTTATCCGTAGTTTAAACTTGAAGGTGTGGTTTAATTTGCATAATGATATACCTGTGGTTATTCCTGCCGTTACACCGGAATTATGCCTTAAAAAATCTAATTTGTCTTGTGGTAGTAATTTTTATCCACCTGTTACTTCACACACTATAGATGCCTTTTTGGAGTTAATTAAGAAGGATATTGATATAATTGATATATTGAAATTGAGACAACAGATTGAAACATCCCAATATGACCAACAATGAGATGACATCTTTGAGGACATTAACCCATAACCACGACCTCACCATTAAGTTGGCTGACAAGGGTGGTGCGGTCGTGGTTATGGATACCTCGGAATACATTAAAGAGGCTCTGTCACCAGATTTTGCAGCCCCTATCTGTTATTGCAGCAGATAGGGGCTGCAATGTAGATAAGAGTAACGTTTTTATTTTTAAAAAACGAGCATTTTTGGCCAAGTTATGACCATTTTCGTATTTATGCAAATGAGGCTTGCAAAAGTACAACTGGGCATGTTGAAAAGTAAAAGTACAACTGGGCGTGTATTATGTGCGTACATCGGGGCGTGTTTACTACTATTACTAGCTGGGCGTTGTGTATAGAAGTGTCATCCACTTCTCTTCACAACGCCCAGCTTCTGGCAGTGCAGCACTGTGACGTCACTCACAGGTCCTGCATCGTGTCGGCACCAGAGGCTACACTTGATTCTGCAGCAGCATCAGCATTTGCAGGTAAGTAGCTACATCGACTTACCTGCAAACGCCGATGCTGCTGCAGAATCATCTGTAGCCTCTGGTGCCGACACGATGCAGGACCTGTGAGTGACGTCACAGTGCTGCACTGCCAGAAGCTGGGCGTTGTGAAGAGAAGTGGATGACACTTCTATACACAACGCCCAGCTAGTAATAGTAGTAAACACGCCCCGATGTACGCACATAATACACGCCCAGTTGTACTTTTACTTTTAAACACACCCACTTGGACTTTTGCAAGCCTCATTTGCATAAATACGAAAATGGTCATAACTTGGCCAAAAATGCTCGTTTTTTAAAAATAAAAACGTTACTGTAATCTACATTGCAGCGCCGATCTGCTGCAATAGCAGATAGGGGTTGCAAAATCTGGTGACAGAGCCTCTTTAAGGAGGCATATAGACAGCTTAATGATGGGTCACATATGAGGTTCTTTCACATGATCCCAGATGTGACATAGAAAAAATGATATCTACACTATTGAAAGATAACAATCATTGATAACAAATTAAGAGACTTTTTGACAGTCCAATTTCCTGTTACTCCACTATTGTATTTATTACCGAAAATACACACGTCTTATATTGTGTCGGGCAGGGATTCTATATTGAGCAAGATTTCTGGATAAACTGTTCAGACAGTTTGCAATTGAGGAAAAGTCGTACATACAGGATACCTCGGATTTCTTGAGGAAGATAGAGGAAATAGATTTACCGGAAAGAGCCATTTTTCCTCATTTGATATAGTGAGCCTGTATACCTCAATTAATCACGGTAGGGGCATTGATGCGGTTAAATACGCTCTTTCTAAATCTAGTTTTTCCACCAACTGTATGAAATTTATTATTGAATTACTGACACTTATACTTACCAACAACTAATTCAGGTTTCTAGATGTGTTTTATATGCAAAAAGTTGGTACGGCCATGGGTTCGAATGTCGCACCTACTTATGCGAACATTTTTATGGACTCTATTGAGGAGATGTCAGTCTATGTATCCCACCACTTCAGCATGGTGCTGAGGTGGTGGCGATACATCGATGGCGTCTTTCTCATTTGGCTAGGTACAGAAGTCCAACTTTTAGATTTTCATAAATTTCTTAATGAGATAGATCCTGACATTAAATTTACTTTGGTGTTCTCAAATGAGTCCATTCAATTTTTGGATAAATTATAGACTCCCTACCGTTTAGTCAGATGTTGCGTGTTAGAAGGATTGATGATGATGAGGAAGAAAAAGTTGATCCCACTTTGAAGACCATGATTGACAATTTTGGAAAAAGAGAATATCCGCAACGAGTCATTGAGAAAACCTGTGCCCGTGCAAACTTTTGTATGTTGGGGAAACAATGTGTGATTATGAAGACACGCCTCAATAATCCCAGGTACACTATTCGGAAAGAAAGAAAAGATCTACCGGTGTCCAAACACTTTTTTGAAAAGGGACACGGGGAACGTGACCTACGTTTTATGATCATTGATCATATACCGGTATTAAAACGTGGGGGTGATAAGCTCACTGCTCTAAAGAAACGTGAATTAGAGTGGATTTCAAACTTGGTACATTGAGACCTAACGGTCTTAGGCCTCATGCACACGACCGTAGCCGTGTGCACGGCCCTGATTTTCGGGTCGGCCGGCTGCGGACTATCAGCCGCAGGCCGCCCGCAAATCGCGGGACATAGCCGCCGCCATTGTTTTCAATGAGCCCGGACCGCAGAACAGGGCCGTAATAAGACATGCCTGTTCTTTCTGCGGTCCGGGCTCCCGGGCCGTGCAAGCACCGCAAAAACTACGGACGTGTGCATGGCCCCATAGAAAAGAATGGGGCCGCAATTCTCCCGTGCATTTTCGGGGGAATTGCGGCCGCAAAAACACGTTCGTGTGCATGGGGCCTTACTGTTGACTTTCAGGTGTCTAGACTTATGTCTAGATAATTGTAACTAATAACTAATTTTAGTAATATCTCGCTTGTATGGGGAGTCTTGCTCTCATTCCTCAACTTCTTTTCTGTCAATGTCTGAATAAGTATAATGGCGATATGATGAAAGTCATTTTTAGTAATTGTTTTAATTTTTTCCTTTCTATCTAGAATTGAAATATCGAATGGGGACGAGCCACACACCAGCTGTGAACAACAGACATTCAACAAAAAACGTTTTTGCATATTATATATATCTATTGATATTTTTTTCCTCTTCCGTCTAACAATGATCAACAGACAGTATAAATTGCCTAAATCATTATACAACATGCGAGTTTCATGCTTAATAAAGGGATTTGCCTGTCTCTATAAAGTCAATCTTAAAACTCCTATTGTTTCTCGACTCCAATGCACACTTGACCGTTATGTCTACAATAGAGAACCACCACACGAAGGTGGGGGTGGTAGACCACACTAGACATGGAGCTTGTCTAATATACTACATTATAGATGTGGGTGTTTAGACAATGACCCTGTCTTTAAAATGTAAATAGTTCTTGGAGTCAATACGGTTTTTTGTTTTAGGGTATGTTCACACGGCCAAATTTCAGACGTATACGAGGCGTATTATGCCTCGTTTTACGTCTGAAAATACGGCTCCAATACGTCGGCAAACATCTGCCCATTCATTTGAATGGGTTTGCCGACGTACTGTGCAGACGACCTGTTATTTACGCATCGTCGTTTGACAGCTGTCAAACGACGACGCGTAAAAATACAGCCTCGTCAAAAGAAGTGCAGGACACTTCTTTGGACGTTTTTGGAGCTGTTTTCTCATAGACTCCAATGAAAACAGCTCCAAAAACGGACGTAAAAAACGCTGCGAAAAATGCGAGTTGGTTAAAAAAACGTCTGAAAAGCAGGGTCTGTTTTCCCTTGAAACCAGCTCTGGATTTTCAGACGTTTTTGTTGACTACGTGTGAACATACCCTTAGGATGCATGTGTTTGTCATTATTCTCGCAAGATTAACAATGTGTATGCAACACACGTTGTTTGAGCACTGTCAAATGCAGAGACTTCGTAACTTTAGCAACGGGACTAGCTTGTTCCCGATAGGCCATTGTAGATTGTTACCATGGCAACGCGGGACGCCGTCTGTTGATTGGATGGCGGTCCCTGCTTGCATAATGTTTTGTTACGCATGCGCTGTTGACTGTTGCAGACGCTGGAAGATCGTAGACTCTAATTCAAACATTACTTGCATATATTTGTCTTTGGTTCGGCGATTGGATAGTGGCTCAGAACTCCTCCCCTTCATTAATATGTATACTTTTCCGATGTTTTATAATTGATAGAACATATTGCTTTATAATGAATTTTTAATACACATTGGATGGAACATGTTTGTAACACTGTTATACTGTGCTGTGCACTTTTTCTATATTGTATTAGCCAAATGTTGGCCTGATTTGTACGATTTGACATTTATCACTGCTGATTATGCATTGTTTGCACATGGGTATAAAAACCCTGCTTTGCACATGTCACTTTAGCTTGAAAAAGGTTCTGTGAGAGGACTGAAACGTAGCTTGTCTTTGAAACATGGAATAATAAACCACATCTTTGTTTGACATCAACTTTTGTAGTTGCTGCGTTCATTTCTACATATATACAGTATATATACTATATATCTCACTATATATATATATATATATATATATATAGATAAATGTGAGATATACATACTATACATATATATCTCACATTTATACTTATTCGGTGTGTATATCTCTCATATATGTCGTTTTTATATATATATTGTATTTATATGTACAGTTTTCTTTTATCATATACATATGTACAGTATATATATCTCACATATATATATGATATAAATATATAATCTGTACAGTATGTATATATCATATATATGTACACTATATCTAACAAATATAGATAAATATGTGAGATATATACATACTGTACATATGTGTATATGCTTCTATGTGTAACGGCGTCTAGGGCTATATGGCAACTATGGCTACGTCATCTGTTGCACAGCCAAAGGTAGCAGTGTCGAGTTGCTTGCACTGCTACTAATGAAAGCTTATTTGGGTCGGGTTGCGAACCGTACATTGCCGCAACTGGGACACGACTGTCACAAGATATCCAAGCCTGCTGGATTTTTTTTACAACTATACTATGCCAGTTGCTGCTACTTGCAAGTCACAATGCCGCCACATTCGTTTTATTTATTTGTGATGCTGGTAGTCATGCGATGGGTGTTGTGGACAAAGTCACCATGTAGACCTAGCCGTGAATGTGGTCTCACATAAATTCAACAGGTTCGGGTTCCTGTCATGTTGCGTTTGTTGTATATAGTGGCTCTCAATGCAAACACATTCATTATCATAGTTATAATGTAACAGCGCAACATTGGCATAGCTCCCAACTTTTAAGAATCTCAAAGAGGGACAACCTTTTTTCCCTTTTAAACCACACCTCTAATCCCGCTCAATCCCGGCCCATATGCACCCGGTTCAGCCCACACAGTATCGTGCTCCCATAGTGCCTCCCTAATGCCAAATAGCTGCCCCATACAGTATAATGCCCCCAGAGCTGCCACCATATAGTATAATGCCCCCATAGCTGCCAACATACAGTATAATGCCACCTTAGCTGCCCCATACAGTATAATGCCCCCTTAGCTGCCCCTAGTGCCAGTGTCCACGTAGATAGTGCCACAGTGACCATATAGGTAGTGCCACACAGTAACCATGTAGGTAGTGCCACACACAGACCCCTGTAGATAGTGCCAGTCCTCCCCCTTGTATATAGTGCCACACAGCCCCCCTAGTAGATAGAGCCATACAGACCCCTAGTATAGTGCCACACAACCCCCCCTTGTATGTAGTGCCACACAGCTCCTTGTGTATAGTGGTACACAGCACCCCCTTGTATTTAGTGCTACACAGTCCCCCCTTGTATATAGTGCCACGAAGTTCCCCTCCCTTGGATATAGTGCCACAGCGCCCAATTCTTGTATATAGTGCCACACAGCAATCCCCCCTGTATATTGCCAGTCTCCTCCCCAATAAAAATAAATATCGTACTTACCTTGCCCTGTTCCCGCGATGGACGGAGCACTGACCTGCCTTGCGGGCGGGACACTTCCCAGCGCCTTATAGGCTGCAGGCCTAACGTGGCCTGCAGCGTATAGTATTAATTTGTATCTGCGTCCTTAGGACACAGATAAAAGTGAATGTGGTTGTCGCTAGCGCCGGAGGTAGAGAAGCCACCAGGCATGAGGAGGCACGTGCCGCCCGGCCCATAAATGCAGGGAGTGGCCCTTATTGGATGGGGGCCCTGGGCAAATGCCTAGTTTGCCTTCCCCTAATGCTGGCCCTGCCGCCATCTGCATCACAAGAAAAGCGCCGAATGGTGGGAAAGGGAACCGCTGTCAATTGTATTGAGTCCCATAGTATGTAAGGGCCTCCTGGCCCTGGTCACAGGGGGATTTCCGGGCAACTGGAAACCCCCTTACTGCATGTGCCCCGTGTGTGCGTGTATATATAGATATCGCACAAGATGGTACCTGAGAGAGAGATACATACGTCTATGTATAGCTATGTACATATCAACTTTATATAGCCTAATATCTATATCTAATTATATTTATATATTGTTATCTAACTTTGTGTGTGTGTGTATATACACTACCGTTCAAAAGTTTGGGGTCACCCAGACAATTTTGTGTTTTCCATGAAAATTCATGCTTATATTTATCAAATAAGTTGCAAAATGACTAGAAAATATAGTCAAGACATTGACAAGGTTAGAAATAATGATTTTTATTTGAAATAATAATTTTCTCCTTCAAACTTTGCTTTCGTCAAAGAATGCTCCATTTGCAGCAATTACAGCATTGCCGACCTTTGGCATTCTAGCTGTTAATTTGCTGAGGTAATCGGGAGAAATTTCACCCCACCCCATGCTTCTAGAAGCCCCTCCCACACGTTGGATTGGCTTGATGGGCACTTCTTGCGTACCATACGGGCAAGCTGCTCCCACAACAGCTCTATGGGGTTGAGATCTGGTGACTGCGCTGGCCACTCCATTACAGATAGAATACCAGCTGCCTGCTTCTTCCCCAAATAGTTCTTGCATAATTTGGAGGTGTGCTTTGGGTCATTGTCCTGTTGTAGGATGAAATTGGCACCAATCAAGCGCTGTCCACAGGGTATGGCATGGCGTTGCAAAATGGAGTGATAGCCTTCCTGTAAAGGATCTGCCAGACACAGCTTCTGTGTCAACGCCCATAGGTAATCAGTCTGCACCTGCTTCTATGTCTGTGAGACTGACTCCATCTTCCACCACTCAGGATGGCAGGCTTAGGAGTGGGAGAGCCTATCACAGCCTGGCCAGACGGAGCTAGCTCCCGCCCACTGTCTATTTATACCTGCCTTTCCTGTTCCTCCTTTGCTTGTGATTCTTCTCTGCTGGTTTCCTGGCCCTGCTGCAGCTTCTTGAACTACTGACCCTCTGCTTGTTATTGACCTTGGCTTTACTGACCACTCTTCTGCTCTGCGTTTTGTACCTCGCTCATCTCCTGGTTTGACTCGGCTCGTTTCCTCGCTTGTTGCTCACGGTGTTCCCGTGGGCAACTTCCCCATTTCCCCGGCTACTTTATACCCTTGTTTGTCGTGCACCTATTGAGTGTAGGGACCGTCGCCCAGTTGTACCCCGTCGCCTAGGGCGGGTCGTTGTAAGTAGGCAGGGACTGAGTGGCGGGTAGATTAGGGCTCACCTGTCTGTCTCCCTACCACATCATTACACTTCCTTATTCAAAATCCCTTTTACCTTGTACAAATCTCCCACTTTACCAGCACCAAAGCAACCCTAGACCATCACATTACCTCCACCATGCTTGACGGATGGTGTCAGGCACTCTTCCAGCATCTTTTCAGTTGTTCTGCGTCTCACAAATGTTCTTCTGTGTGATCCAAACACCTCAAACTTCGATTCGTCTGTCCATAACACTTTTTTCCAATCTTCCTCTGTCCAATGTCTTTTGCCCATATTAATCTTTTCCTTTTATTAGCCAGTCTCAGATATGGCTTTTTTTTGCCACTCTGCCCTGAAGGCCAGCATCCCCGGAGTCGCCTCTTCACTGTAGACGTTGACACTGGCGTTTTACGGGTACTATTTAATGAAGCTGCCAGTTGAGGACCTGTGAGGCGTCTATTTCTCAAACTAGAGACTCTAATGTACTTGTCTTGTTGCTCAGTTGTGCAGCGGGGCCTCCCACTTCTCTTTCTACTCTGGTTAGAGCCTGTTTGTGCTGTCCTCGGAAGGGAGTAGTACACACCGTTGTAGGAAATCTTCAGTTTCTTGGCAATTTCTCACATGGAATAGCCTTAATTTCTAAGAACAAGAATAGACTGTCGAGTTTCACATGAAAGCTCTCTTTTTCTAGTCATTTTGAGAGTTTAATCGAACCCACAAATGTAATGCTCCAGATTCTCAACTAGCTCAAAGGAAGGTCAGTTTTATAGCTCCTCTAAACAGCAAAACTGTTTACAGCTGTGCTAACATAATTGCACAAGGGTTTTCAAGTGTTTTCTAATCATCCATTAGCCTTCTAACACAGTTAGCAAACACAATGTACCATTAGAACACTGGAGTGATGCTTGCTGGAAATGGGCCTCTATACACCTATGTAGATATTGCATTAAAAACCAGACGTTTGCAGCTAGAATAGTCATTTAGCACATTAACAATGTATAGAGTGTATTTCTGATTAATTTAATGTTATCTTCATTGAAACAAAACTGTGCTTTTCTTTCAAAAATAAGGAAATTTCTAAGTGATCCTAAACTTTTGAACGGCAGTGTACCTCGGACGTATCAGGCACCGGGAGAGGAATTCGTGGGTGTTGGCCATAGTCCATAAAGAACTGTGTATTCCTTGTGGAATCGCTGGTGTGATTGTTATATGAGAACTCAGCCCACGGGAGCAACTGCACCCAGTCATCATGCTGCCTGGAGATGAAGTGGCATAGGTAGTTCTCCAAGATCTGATTGATCCTCTTGACCTGACCATTGGACTGAGGATGGTAGGCAGAGGAAAAGTCCAACTTCACACCGAGGAGTCCGCAGAGGGCTCTCCAGAACTTCTAGGTGAACTGAACCCCCGATCAGACACAATATGCTGCGGCAAGCCGTGCAAGCGGAAGATGTGTTGGATGAAAAGCTTGGCCAGTTGAGCAGAAGGAAGACCGGTCAGAGGAACGAAGTTGGCCATCTTCAAAAATCGATCCACCACCACCCAGACAGTACTGCATCCAGCAGAGAGAGACAGGTCAGTGATAAAGTCCATAGCTATATGCTGCCAGGGAGCATCGGGCACAGGCAATGGCTGGAGCAGGCAAGCAGGTCTGGAATGAGCGACCTTGTTAGCTGCACACACTGAGCAGGAAGAAACAAAGTCCATAATGTCCTTGGGTAGCGTGGGCCACCAGAAATGACGGGCAATCAGATCTCGGGTCTTACGGGTCCCCGCATGACCTGCCAGTCTAGAGGAGTATCCCCAGCAGAGAATTCTCCTTCTGTCAGCCAGGCGCACAAAAGTCCTCCCGAATATCTCCAACTTGCAGGGAGTTGACAGACCATGCAAGACGGATCAATAATGTTCTGTGGAATTTCCATGGTGTCTTCTGTTTAGAAAGACCTGGACAAGGCATCGGCCCTCACATTTTTGTCAGCCGGGCGATGACGGAGCTCAAACTGGAACCTGGTAAAAAACAGCAACCACTTGGGCTGACGAGGATTCAGCCGTTGGGCCATCTGGAGATAGGTGAGATTCTTGTGGTCCGTAAAAATTAGGATGGGATGAGCTGCGCCCTCTAGTAGATGTCTCCACTCCTCCAGAGCGAATTTGATGGGCAGTAACTCCCGATCCCCAATCGAGTAGTTGCCTTCTGCGGAAGAGAAGATCTTAGAGAAATAGCCACATAGCATTGACTTGCCCTTGGAACCTCTCTGGAACAGGAGTGCACCAGCACCGACAACGAGAACTGTCGAGAAACATCTGGATGATGGAGGATAGAGGCCTGAAGTGCGTCTGCCTTGTTTCACCTGGGTGGATAGCTTACACTGGTCCATCCTCACAGACTACTTAGGAGGATCGGCACCTGAGGACAGCAGAGGTTATTGCAAGGGTGGGACCGTACTAGGAAGGCCTCCCTCCCAACGAGCTTCTTGGAGCCATTCTCGGATCCTCATATCAATCCAGGCGAACAGAAGGATGATGTCATCCAGGGTAGATGGTAGATCTCGAGCGGCAAGTTCATCCTTAATCTTAGGTGACAGTCCCTGCCAGAATGTAGCCACCAGGGCCTCATTGTTCCACAACATTCCGGGCGAAAAGTTGCACCACAGTTTGGTGCGGTTTTTCACCCGAAATTCCATGCGGCCACAAGGGCGGATATGCAGTGTAACTTTATGCAGCGTATCCGCCCCGTGTGAACTCCGCTTTAGAGTTTACATTTTATGGCTCCTTTGGACATTCATCAAGTCAAATGTACAGTGGGGCCCTCATTGCAGGAGGCTCAAATATTTGTCTTTTCAGGGACACACGTGCCCCCTCATGCCCAATGGCGTCGCTAGCACTGGAGGGGGCCCCGGTGCTAACGACATTCACTTGTATCTGCGTCCTCAGGACACAAATACAAATGAATATTATAGGCTGCAAGCCACGTTAGGCTTGCAACCTATAAGGCACTGGGAGGAATCCCTGCGCAGGCCGGCGTAATGACGTCACTGCATCATGCTGGTCTGCATGTCTCCCACCCGGAGGATGTTTAGCACTCCGTCCGTCGCGGGAACGAGGCAAGGTAAGTATAACATTTTTTTATTTTTTGTGGTGGCTGTGTGGCACTATATACAATGGGGGGAATGTCTGTGTAGCACTACATACAAGGGGGGGTTGTGTAGCACTACATACAAGGGAGGTCACACTGTATAGCACTATATACAAGGGAGGGAGGCTGTGTACCACTATATGCAGAGGGGTGTTGTGTAGCACTATATACAGGAGGATGTCTGTGTAGCACCATATACAGGGGGTGATGTCTGTGTAACACTATATACAAGGGGGTTGTGTAGTACTATATACAAGGGGGGGCTGTGTAGCTCTATATACAAGGGGGAAGTCTGTGTAGCACTATATACAAGGGGAGGCTGTCGGGCACTATATACAGGGGGGTGCTGTGTAGCACTATATACAGGGGATGTCTGTGTTACACTATATACTAGGGAGGTTGTGTAGCACTATATACAAGGGGGGACAGGCTGTGTAGCACTATATACAAGGGAGGGGGCTGTGTAGCACTATAAACAAGGGGGGATGACTGTGTAGCACTATATACAAGGGGGATGCTGTGTAGCACTATCCCTGCGCAGGCCGGCGTGATGATGTCACTGCATCATGCTGGTCTGCATGCAGTGGCGGATCCTCATATGGGCGGTTCGGGCGGCCGCCCGGGGCCCAAGGTTCCCAGGGGGCCCATGGCCGCCCAAACCGCACACAGGTTAAAAAAAACTATCCACGGCTGCTGCCGGCCGCATTCTAGCGGTCATCGGTCCCACGTGCTGATGAAGAGGAGGAGGGGGGAATGTGCTGTAGAGAGCAGACTGTCAGAGATTGTGATGGGCAGGTGCGAGTCTCGCTGACAGTCTGCTCCTCTGTGCAGCTGCCTGATAACGGCAAAACTGAAACTAGAAGGTGAAGGACCTGTGGAGACGTCACAGTCACAGGATCAAGGTCCTGGAGGCTGCCAGAGCACAAGCACCGCAGAGGAAGAGGCTCTGGTAAGTGTGTGTGTGTGTGTAGGGAGCATAATATAAGTCTATATAGCGTGTGCTGTGTATATAGCGTGTGCTGTGTATGTAGTCTATATAGTGTGTGCTGTGTTTATAGTGTCTATAATGTAAGTTTATATAGTGTGTGCGTGTAGTGTGTGTGGTTTGAATATATAGTGTGTGGTGTTAGTATGAATTGTATATAGGGTGTTTAATTTCAAATTTTTTGTGTGCGAAATGATTTCCAACCCATAGAGCCCTCTGCAGTAAGTCAAATGCTCAGAACCCCCCCTGCAGTATAATCTCCCCCATAGAGCCCTCAGTAGTTATTATACTGCAAGGGGGGTCAGAGCATTTGATTGACTGTTGAGGGTTCTATAGGGGAATAACTCCCCCCCAGAGCCATAAGGGCGGATTTACACGAATGTCGCACGGACCTATGTTAGTCTATGGGGCAGTGCAGACTGTCAGTGATTTTTGCGCAGCATGAGTCCGCTGCGTAAAACTCACGACATGTCCTATATTTCTGCGTTTTTCTCGCATCACGCATGCCACACGGAGGCACTTCCGTGGGACGCTCGTGATTTGAGCAACAGCAGGCAAACAATGATTGCAAACAGAAAAGCACCACTTGCTTTTCTGTTTACAAACATACAGTGTCATAATGAGAGAAAATCACGCAGCCGCGCACCATATGATCATGACACACGGAGCTGTTAAGTGCCTTTTGCGCATGCAAAACTCCGCGTTTTTTGCGTGCGCAAAACGCACACGCTCGTGTAAATCCGCCCTAAGTGTCAGACGCTTAGACCCTCCCATAGAGCACTCAGCAGTCAGTCAGATGCACTGGGGAGGGGTGTCTGACTGCTTAAAGGGTAACTAACTAAACTTTTTTAAAAAATTACATGTCATAGTGACATGTCAAATGTTCTGATCGATGGGGGTCCGGGCACTGAGACCCCACCAATTGCTGAAACAAAGTGGCAGAAGCGCTCAGGTGAGTGCTGTGCCACTTTGTTTCTGATCGTCTTTCCTCTGATAGCCGAGCAAGCGGTGTATGGGCACAACAGAAAGTCTATGAGTCCGTACACCGCGCCGAGGAAAGACAATCAGAAATTAAGTGGAACAGCACTCACCCGAGCACTCCTGCAGCTTTGTTTTAGAGATCGGTGGTGGTCTCAATGCTGGGACACCCATCGATCAAAACTTCTGACATATAACTCTCACTATGACACGCCAAATGTTTTTTAAAAGTTTAGTTACCCCTTGGGGACTGAATTTATTGGTTTGAGTTAATGTATGGGCCTGGGTATTTTTTTCGTAAACTAGATTTTTATTGAAGACTTTTAACAGTTACATAAGAAAATAAGCAAAAGACACAGCTCTGAGAACATACACAGCATTACTATCAGCATTACACATAGGAAAGGCATTAGTATGTTTACTCATACTTCCACATACAGTATCGGATAAATACACATAACATATGATGTAAGTGCGAAACCCAGGATCATCACATCTTAAAGTTAGACCCATACACACTGCGTAAAGCATGTGACAACTCCCCAGGCATCAGAGGGGAGAATAAAAGAGAAAAGAGAAGAAAGAAAACGAAAAGAGAATGAAGGAAGGGCCGAAGACAAGAGGAAGAAGCCAAGAATTAATGAGTATGAACCACAGGAGAAACCCTGTGTCATACCCCAAGGGGGGGGGGGACAGAAGAAGGGGTTGGACCTAGGAGGAAGAATAGGCTTCTCCCTCCCCAGACGGAAGCCACCATAGTACCAGGCTCCGTATGACAGACCCCAACTATGTGAGGGTTCAGCTCAGCAATTCAGCAAAGTGAGGACCAGATTTGAAGGACAAATCCGACACCTCAGGGTACATCCTATGCAGAATCTGTGGGCAACGGTACCATCTAGCCAGTATCTTAAAATTATTTTCCTGTGCATTGCAGGCTACAGGCATTTTGTGAGACAGAAGTAAAACTCGATCCCAATCTGCTAGAGACATCTTTACTCCAAGTTCTCGCTCCCAGGCGCTAATGTATGCAGGAGGTTGATCCCCACCTGCCTCCAAGAGTAAGGTATATAGCGTAGATATCACCCGAGCCGGAGGCTCTGTTTGAAGCAACACCGACTCAAAGGCAGTATTAGTGACGACACGCATTCCGTCCGGTAGAGCTAAACGCAAAAAGGTAGACAATTGGGCATGCTCCATCCAAGAAAGCGTCCTCCCCAGGCAATTCCCTCAAGTCCGACAAGGAAGGGAGCCGTCCCCCATCTGACATTACCTGACATAGTCTCGTGCCTTCGGAAGAAGACCAACTCAAAAAATGAGGGGTATTGACAGCCGGCGGAAATTCCGGGTTATCAAACAGCGGGCTAAGAAGCCCCGGTATGTGGGAAAGGCCCTTCCTAACCAACAGTCTGTCCCACAAAGTGAGATAATGCTGGGTAAGTATCGGGAAGGTCAAGAGAGCCGGTAGATAATCCGGGAGAATCCACGGCAACGATCTAAGGGAGAGAGCGATTATGGACTTCTCAATCCCCACCCACTGTTTATTGGGGCCATTGTGAAACTAGTCCACTATCCTTGCGAGAACCGCGGCCTGATGATATATTGACAAATCCGGGAGTCCAGCTCCCCCCTTCATCTTTGGACGGGACAATGACCTCAGGTTGAGGCGCGGTCTCAGGGTGCCCCACACAAATTCTCGAAAGGCCTTTTCCAGAGTTCTAAAAAACGCTCCAGGAATCAGTACCGGAATGGCCTGAAACATATACAAAAACCGAGGGAGAATGTCCATTTTGATAGCGTTTATGCGGCCAAACTATGAGAGTTGACCATGAGAGTTGACCTCGATCGTATAAATGTCAGTTTTTAAGAGTAAGTTGAAGTAAAGGTTGATAGTTGAGAGAATAAAGATCCACTAGGTCCCTAGGAATCTGAACCCCTAAATATTTAATAGACCTCGACTGCCATTTAAAGGAAAAGGATGACTTTACAAGATTCAACACCTCAGAAGAGAGAGAAATATTGAGTGCGTCCGTTTTCGTATAGTTTACCTTGAAGTTGCTGACCTGGCCAAATGTCTCGAATTCCCGAATGAGCACCGGTAAAGAAATCACGGGGTTCGTCACAAAGAGCAACAGGTCATCTGCATATAGAGCCAGTTTATGACAGTCTCCGCCTATTCCTATCCCAGAGATATCAGGGTAGCTGCGGATAGCTACCGCTAAATGCTCCATCTTGATGACATAAAGTAAGGGGGACAGGGGACATCCCTGTCTAGTTCCATTGGCAATCGGGAAGTGTGTTGAAAGTACCCCATTAGCTCTAACTCGTGCGGGAGGGTCCTGGTATAGAGACAGGATCCTGTCTATCATAATGGGCCCAAGCCCTATCTGGATTAAAGCCGATTTCAGGAACCCCCAATACACCCGATCGAAAGCTTTTTCCGCATCAACCGAAATTAAACAAGTGGGTAATGACTTTTTCAGTGCATAGGATAGTAAGAGAATTGTTTTGTTGGTATTGTCCCTCGCTTCTCTATGACGGACAAATCCGGTCTGATCCCCGTGGATACTGCGCGGTAGGAGCGGAGCTAGCCTATTTGCAATTGCCTCAGAATAATGTTTAACATCCACGTTGATCAGGGAAATTGGGCGGTAATTAGAGCAAACAGAGGGGACTTTCCCCGGTTTGGGAATTACAGTAACGGTGGCCGCTAACGTTTGCGGAGTGAATGGCATTGAGGTTGTAACAGAGTTATAAACCTTGATCATAAAGGGAAGAAGCTTGTTTAGAAAGGTCTTGTAAAAGGACGCCGGGAAACCATCCAGACCCGGACTTTTACCCGACGGTGCAGACTTTATGACCTCAAGTATTTCCGAGTCTGAGAAGGCCTCCCCCATCAAGGAAGTCTCAGTCTCATCTAGAGTCGGTAAAGCCGTATGTGCAACGAAGTTAAAATCTCCTGCAGTTACCAGGAGACCCTCAGCAAAATTAGAGAGTTCCGTAAAATAACTCCTGCATACGTGCACCTGGTCGTAATTAGGGAGATATACATTAGCCACAGTGAACAGTCGCTCAGAGATTCGAAGTTTCAGAAACACAAAGCGCCCCTGGGTGTCATATTGGGTAGCAACAACAGAGACCGGAAGAGATGTATAGCGATACTCACTCCTCTGGATTTCACATCAGGGTTGGTACTATTGAACCACTGCGTATAGTATCGATGTTTCAGAGTAGTAACATGGTCAGTCCTAAAATGGGTCTCCTGCAAAAGTAAAATCTGAACACGTTGTTTATGCATATGATATAGGATCTGAGCACGTTTTTGCGGGGTATTAAATCCCTGTACATTCAAAGAGCAACATTTTAAGGACTCCATCTGGGAAAGAGAAGGGAGAGGGGAAGAGTAAAGAAAGAATCAGTGAACTAATGGATTCACCACAGATGGTGATCCAGCCCCAAAACTACTATGTTTAGGGGAAAGAAATTAATGCAGTGTTCAACAGAACACGCCCTAGGTGTGGGTTTGACTGGACTATGGAAGAAGGATGCTCCCAACCAACCCCCACATGCCCGATACATTTTATAAACACACACTTAAACTATCACATCTTAAAGAGGCTCTTTCACCAGATTTTGCAACCGCTATCTGCTATTGCAGCAGATAGGCGCTGCAATGTAGATTACAGTAACGTTTTTATTTTTAAAAAACGAGCATTTTTGGCCAAGTTATGACCATTTTTGTATTTATGCAAATGAGGCTTGCAAAAGTGCAAGTGGGCGTGTTTAAAGTAAAAGTCCAAGTGTGCGTGTATTATGTGCGTACATCGGGGCGTTTTTACTACTTTTACTAGCTGGGCGTTCTGACGAGAAGTATCATCCACTTCTCTTCAGAACGCCCAGCTTCTGGCAGTGCAGATCTGTGACGTCACTCACAGGTCCTGCATCGTGTCGGCCACATCGGCACCAGAGGCTACAGTTGATTCTGCAGCAGCATCGGCGTTTGCAGGTAAGTCGATGTAGCTACTTACCTGCAAACGCTGATGCTGCTGCAGAATCAACTGTAGCCTCTGGTGCCGATGTGGCCGACACGATGCAGGACCTGTGAGTGACGTCACAGATCTGCACTGCCAGAAGCTGAGCGTTCTGAAGAGAAGTGGATGATACTTCTCGTCAGAACGCCCAGCTAGTAAAAGTAGTAAAAACGCCCCGATGTACGCACATAATACACGCCCACTTGGACTTTTACTTTAAACACGCCCACTTGGACTTTTGCAAGCCTCATTTGCATAAATACAAAAATGGTCATAACTTGGCCAAAAATGCTCGTTTTTTAAAAATAAAAACGTTACTGTAATCTACATTGCAGCGCCTATCTGCTGCAATAGCAGATAGGGGTTGCAAAATCTGGTGACAGAGCCTCTTTAAGAACAGAGATGTTCAGAATCACACGATCCAAGCCATTGTAGGCATAGCACCAACTACCTCCCCGGAGAAGGACTGCCCCCGAGAGAGGATGCCATGTAAAATATCTAGAGGACCACATAACCAAACAGGAAGATCTCACCAGAGAGTCCGACGGAGCTGCTTGTTAATACAGACTAGGGTCCCACCCAGGGGGGGGCGAACACCTAACCCAGTGTGTCAGATATAGATATAGGAACTACTGGTATACCATAACCCCCTTCGTCCTCTTCCCTCCATGTCCAAACAAATCACAGAAATGATGTAAGGCGGTCTATATAAGCCCATAAAGCCAAATTTATAGGAGGAGGTTTGTACCCGTGAACCCTATATAGGAGCGCTCCCCAATCGGTCAAATTTGAGTTGTCTCCTTCCGCCTAGGCTTGGAATATCTAACCGACCCCTAGCTTGAGACCCTCTCCGACTCTACCGTCAATTCCCACCGAGGGACAGCTGAACTAAAAGGGCAAGCCTCCCGCCTCGTGCTAGAATTGGCTAATGAGAATAACATAAATCCCCAGTATATACCCCTTCCCCAGCACCAGGACCACCCCTCCCTATCCACAAATGAGAAGCATTGACAGCCAGAGGACAACAGGGACCGTTTGGACGGACCTGAATTAAAGGCAGAAGACCCTGGCTGAAAACATCAACAACCATTCAGCATACCATGAATGAAATGAGTAACAACAAACAACCCAGTATTGGAAAAACAGAGTGTCCCAACATCTTAATCCAGCAAACTTGACCTGGTTGCAGCAGAAATCAGGGTCGCAGACATCTATTATTCAGCATAGGCAGTCATGTGAGGCAGGTAAGTCCGGCATTAAAACTGACAGGGAGGCCACATCCAGGGGCCCTGGAAACAGAGTTCGACACAAGTGACCTCTCATGTCATGTCCGCTGCAGACTTTGGGCCCTCAGACATCCACAAATCAGTGAGGCACTACGGAGGCAGGGATATAACGAGAGGCCCAATACAGGAGCAAAATCAAGATTCCTGAGAAGCATGGGCGGAAGCCACCGGGCCCTGCAATCTTCTGCACCTAGCTGGGGTCGAGAAATTATCCATCCTGGAATTACGTCTTGGCAGACGCTGCGGCATCGGTGGGAAAAACGGTCAATCTGAAATGGAGACCTGTGGTAGATCCAGAGCAGCGAGAAATTCAGGGATATCCTCTGGGGAATAGACAGAATATGTGGAGGATCCACGGCGGACTTGCAGTTGAAAGGGGAACCACCAGGAATACGGGATATCTTTTTCCCTAAGTGCGATAAGTAGGGGTCGCAAGGCTCTCCTTTTAGCCTGAGTGGAACGAGAAAGATCTGCCAGTAATTGCACCGGAGCCCCATCGAAGTCCAGTGTACCCCAGTTACGAGCTTGCCTCATTATAGATTCCTTAAGTTGAAAAAAGTGGATTCTACATACCACATCTCGCGGCCTGGCCAAATCCGTGCTTTTTGGACCCAGGGTGCGGTGAGCTCTGTCAATCTCCACTGGAGAGTCCGCAGGTCTATCCAACATGTTAAATATACCCTGTAACGTGTGGGAGAGGTCCTGGGGTCCCGTAGCTTCTGGGATACCCCTGACCCTTATGTTATTCCTCCTGTTTCTATTCTCTGCATCGTCAGTCATATCAAACAGCATTTGTATATGTGCAGAATGTTGATCTAATAAAATTTGCTGGGAGGCCTGTTGCTGCTGGAGCTCCTGTGTTTTAACTTCAATGGCTTCCACAGATTCATTAATATGGGTAATGTCCTCCTTCACGGAGCAGATCTCAGTTTTGCAAACTGCTTCAAGGCGGGAAATATAGCCTTCCATGTCACTTTTAGTGGGTATGGCCGCCATTTGCGCCGTAAGTGCCTGTAGCTCCGGGCTCATAGTAAGTGCTGATGCAGGGGCAGAGGATGACTCACCCCTC
The DNA here is from genome assembly GCF_050947455.1 of Rhinoderma darwinii. Lineage (NCBI taxonomy): Eukaryota > Metazoa > Chordata > Amphibia > Anura > Rhinodermatidae > Rhinoderma > Rhinoderma darwinii. The sequence goes on along the minus strand of NC_134687.1, from coordinate 292,434,001 downwards.
ATAGGCTCCGACGAGCTATTCCGCGGCTGGGCTGGAGGAGTTCTCTTCCCTTGAGGCGGCGTCTTTGAGGCGCCGGTACAATCCGCCATATTGGATAGCCGGGCCTGAGATGCTGGCAGCCCCGGATCCGAAAAATAGTGAGGTATGCCGCTTCTCGTCCTTGTCTGGTCGCTTCTCGCAGGTGTCGGGGGTTTGGTGCGTGATCCCCTTCGCATTAGTGCGATGTGTGTCGCAAATAGACGCTATTAATCAGGCTTGGGAGCAGTCAGGGAACAGGAGCTCTCACAACACGCGTCTCACCAGCGACATGTCCAGGCCACGCCCCCTATGGGCCTGGGTCTTAATTTGCTTAGGGGTCTGGGGTATAAGACAATTTATGGTGTTTATTTCTGAATTTTTATGTTGCTATAGACGCTGAAAATGGCTACAGAATCAAGGGGAAAAGATTTCTCATCAGGAAACTGCAGTCATCAGGAGAAGTCGCCATAACGGTCTGTGTCAGATGGAGAAGCAAAGAGAACGACCCATCAGTGAAGACATCACCTGTGAGTCATTGCATTTATAGATCTGTCACCTCTCCTGACATGTCTGTTATCGGAAATCCTTGTATTCCACATAAAGGCTTTGTGTGCCCAGGACTAATAGACAAATGCGTGTTACCATTCCCCTTGTCAGGAGGATGTGTCCCTACACAGTGTGATACTGTCAGCGATGGTTGGAGACTGTCATTATGTAGGGACACAGCCCTTTGTCAAGGGGAATCGTAGCACTCATTTGTCAATGCTTGCACAGAAAGGTGGTGTTTAATATAGACACGGCGTGGCAGGGCGGTGGTGGAGAAGGGGGCCCAAGCTTGTGGAACAGCCCAGGGCCCATGGTCTACTTAATCTGCCACTATCTGCATGTCTCCCACCCGGAGGATGTTTAGCGCACCGTGCACCGCGGGAACGAGGCAAGGTAAGTATAACAATTTTTTCTTTTTTGTGGTGGCTGTGGGGCACTTTATACAAGGGGGGGGGGTGCTGTGTAGTACTATATACAGGGGGGGATGTCTGTGTAGCACTACATACAAGGGGGGGTTGTGTAGCACTACATACAAGGGGGGACACACTGTGTAACACTATATACAAGGGAGTGGGGCTGTGTAGCACTATATGCAGAGGGGTGTTGTGTAGCACTATATACAAGGGGGGTTGTGTAGCACTATATACAAGGGGGATTGTGTAGCACTATATACAAGGAAGGGGGGCTGTGTAGCACTATATACAGGGGGTGCTGTGTAGCACTATATACAGGGGGATGTCTGTGTAGTACTATATACTAGAGGGGTTGTGTAGCACTATATACAAGAGGGGACAGGCTGTGTAGCGCTATATACAAGGGAGGGGGGCTGTGTAGCACTATATACAAGGGGGGCACTGTAGCACTATATACAAGGGTGGGCTATGTAGCACTATATCCAAGGGGGGGGTTGTGTAGCACTATACACAAGGGGGGTTGTTTAGCACTATATACAAGGGAGTGGAGCTGTGTAGCACTATATACAAGGGAAAGGGGGTCTGTGTGGCACTATTTACAAGGGAAAGAGGGGCTGTGTGGCACTATATACAAGGATGGGAGCTGTGTAGCACTATATACAAGGGAAAGGGGGCTATGTGGCACTACATACATGGGAAGGGAGCTGTGTGGCACTATATACAAGGGAGGGGGTTCTGTGTGGCACTATATACAAGGAGAGGGCATTGTGGCATTATACAAGTGGGGGGTGTGGCCCTATATACAAGGGGGGCTCTGCGTGGCACTATATACAGGGGGGATTGCTGTGTAGAACTACATACAATGAGGGGGGTGGCACTATATACAAGGGGGCTGTCTGGCACTTTATACAAGGGAGCTGTGTGGCACAATGTATACAACGGAGGGGGGCTGTGTGGCACTATATACAAGAAGAGGGCATTGAGGCATTATACACAAGAGGGGTGTGGCACTATCTAAAATGGGGGGCTGTGTAGCACTATATACAAGGGAGGGTGCTGTGTTGCAATATACAGGGGGGATTGCTGTGTAGCACTATATACAGTGAAGGAAATAAGTATTTGATCCCTTGCTGATTTTGTAAGTTTGCCCACTGTCAAAGACATGAACAGTCTAGAATTTTTAGGCTAGGTTCATTTTACCAGTGAGAGATAGATTATATATAAAAAAAAAAAAACTGAAAAATCACATAGCCAAAATGATATATACTGTATTTATTTGCATTGTGCACAGAGAAATAAGTATTTGATCCCTTTGGCAAACAAGACTTAATGCTTGGTGGCAAAACCCTTGTTGGCAAGCACAGCAGTCAGACGTTTTTTGTAGTTGATGATGTGGTTTGCACACATGTTAGATGGAATTTTGGCCCACTCCTTTTTTGCAGATCATCTTTAAATCATTAAGATTTCGAGGCTGTCGCTTGGCAACTCGGATCTTCAGCTCCCTCCATAAGTTTTCGATGGGATTAAGGTCTGGAGACTGGCTAGGCCACTCCATTACCTTAATGTGCTTCTTTTTGAGCCACTCCTTTGTTGCCTTGGCTGGATGTTTCGGGTCATTGTCGTGCTGGAAGACCCAGCCACGAGCCATTTTTAATGTCCTGGTGGAGGGAAGGAGGTTGTCACTCAGGATTTGACGGTACATGGCTCCATCCATTCTCCCATTGATGCGGTGAAGTAGTCCTGTGCCCTTAGCAGAGAAACACCCCCAAAACATGTTTCCACCTCCATGCTTGACAGTGGGGACGGTGTTCTTTGGGTCATAGTCAGCATTTCTCTTCCTCCAAACACGGCGAGTTGAGTTAATGCCAAAGAGCTCAATTTTAGTCTCATCTGACCACAGCACCTTCTCCCAATCACTCTCAGAATCATCCAGATGTTCATTTGCAAACTTCAGACGGGCCTGTACATGTGCCTTCTTGAGCAGGGGGACCTTGCGGGCACTGCAGGATTTTAATCCATTACGGCGTAATGTGTTACCAATGGTTTTCTTGGTGACTGTGGTCCCAGCTGCCTTGAGATCATTAACAAGTTCCCCCCGTTTCGTTTTCGGCTGAGCTCTCACCTTCCTCAGGATCAAGGATACCCCACGAGGTGAGATTTTGCATGGAGCCCCAGATCGATGTCGATTGACAGTTATTTTGTATGTCTTCCATTTTCTTACTATTGCACCAACAGTTGTCTCCTTCTCACCCAGCGTCTTACTTATGGTTTTGTAGCCCATTCCAGCCTTGTGCAGGTCTATGATCTTGTCCCTGACATCCTTAGAAAGTTCTTTGGTCTTGCCCATGTTCTAGAGGTTAGAGTCAGACTGATTAATGGAGTCTGTGGGCAGGAGTCTTTTTTACAGGTGACCATTTAAGTCAGCTGTCTTTAATGCAGGCACCAAGTTGATTTGGAGCGTGTAACTGGTCTGGAGGAGGCTGAACTCTTAATGGTTGGTAGGGGATCAAATACTTATTTCTCTGTGCACAATGCAAATAAATATATATAATTTTGACAATGTGATTTTCTGTTTTTTTTTTTTTATATAATCTATCTCTCACTGGTAAAATTAACCTAGCCTAAAAATTCTAGACTGTTCATGTCTTTGACAGTGGGCAAACTTACAAAATCAGCAAGGGATCAAATACTTATTTCCTTCACTGTAGAAGGGAAGTGGGCTGTGTGGCACTATATACAAGAGGGGCTGTGTGGCACCATCTACTTTGGGGGGGTTCTGTGGCACTATATATACACTACCGTTCAAAAGTTTAGGGTCACTTAGAAATTTCCTTATTTTTGAAAGAAAAGCACAGTTTTGTTTCAATGAAGATAACATTAAATTCATCAGAAATACACTCTATACATTGTTAATGTGCTAAATGAATATTCTAGCTGCAAACGTCTGGTTTTTAATGCAATATCTACATAGGTGTATAGAGGCCCTTTTCCAGCAACCATCACTCCAGTGTTCCAATGGTACATTGTGTTTGCTAACTGTGTTAGAAGGCTAATGGATGATTAGAAAACACTTGAAAACCCTTGTGCAATTAGGTTAGCACCGCTGTAAACAGTTTTGCTGTTTAGAGGAGCTATAAAACTGACCTTCCTTTGAGCTAGTTGAGAATCTGGAGCATTACATTTGTGGGTTCGATTAAATTCTCAAAATGGCTAGAAAAAGAGAGCTTTCATGTGAAACTCGACAGTATATTCTTGTTCTTAGAAATGAAGGCTATTCCATGCGAGAAATTGACAACTGAGTAAAATATACCTTTTAATAGTAACTCGTTTTAAAAACAGGGGTAACACACCACTGTGAAGTAAGCCCCACCGTGAAAATTAAAAAATGTATTAAACAAGAAACACTAAGTCATTATGATAAATATATCTCAGTGTTTGTAACAATGTTTTACTGGAACCAGCATTTATCCTGGGCACAACAATAGTACAATCCCCAAAAAAGCACCAGTGTCCGTAAACAATCACCGGATCTCCTAGCGCTGGGTGTAACACAATGCTACTGTCCCCTATGCAGACATTCCATGTACAATGAACGACCCTACGCGTTTCAGATACTCATCCTCAGGGGTCCGTATCTTGGTCACTCTGGCCTCATCACCAGCGCTAATAATATTCAACAGCAGATATTCTGCTGTGCGTCACGGGAAGATGCTCGTATCGATGTCAACGGCATACTTCATTGCAGGCGCTGGGTTACTATAAGCACCAAAACTCCACCCCTCGTATTTGGCGGCGCTACATGAACTGACCAATCACAGCACCCTCTCGATTCGTGACACCTGCCCATGTGACCCCCCGCCGTCAGCTGACAGCCAGGGGTCATCATCGACCGCATCATGCCGAACGCGCAGGCGCAGTAGAAGCCAAGGACGTATCGCCCGGACTGCCAAGTTAGAGGAAGGTAAGAGTAAAACGATAATTTATTTTGTAAGTATGTCTTGCGGGACAGTTACCCACCGCAAGTGGACTACCTCACAAAGCAACTCTTTAGTTTATAAACACATATTAGGTGGACAAGATTACGGAGTCCCTCCCATTTGGAAATTCTGACAAAAGATCTCTTTATATGTTGGCTGGCCAATATGGCCATATCAAACATAGTGCACTATGCAAAATAAAAACCACCCATCCAAAAAGGCAACCCAAGGTGAATATTGGCCACCTAAAGAGGAAAGGTATTGCATATTAAATAAAACACGTATAATTAGTCTGCTCGTTTAAACCCGCTGGTTGTATGCATGCCAGTCTATGGATCCATTGGGCTTCTTTGCGTAGAATTAAATTGTCCCAGTCACCTCCTCTTTTTGGGGGTCTAATGAGTTCAATTGCTTGAAACTTTAAACATGCTGCATGGCCTTGGTGTTTAGCATGCACATGCTTAGATATTGGGGTGTCCCTAGCATGGATAATATCTCCAACATGCTCCCTTATCCGGCGCCGAAATTGTCGTGCCGTTTTGCCCACATAATTTAGGGGGCATGGGCATGTAATAAGGTAAACCACCCCCGCTGTTTTGCAATTGACAAAATCCCGAATGTTGTACTTTTCCTGTGTTGCAACACTAGTAAAGCTATTCCCTTTGAGAATGGGCAGGTGTCACGAATCGAGAGGGTGCTGTGATTGGTCAGTTCATGTAGCGCCGCCAAATACGAGGGGTGGAGTTTTGGTGCTTATAGTAACCCAGCGCCTGCAATGAAGTATGCCGTTGACATCGATACGAGCATCTTCCCGTGACGCACAGCAGAATATCTGCTGTTGAATATTATTATCGCTGGTGATGAGGCCAGAGTGACCAAGATACGGACCCCTGAGGATGAGTATCTGAAACGCGTAGGGTCGTTCATTGTACATGGAATGTCTGCATAGGGGACAGTAGCATTGTGTTACACCCAGCGCTAGGAGATCCGGTGATTGTTTACGGACACTGGTGCTTTTTTGGGGATTGTACTATTGTTGTGCCCAGGATAAATGCTGGTTCCAGTAAAACATTGTTACAAACACTGAGATATATTTATCATAATGACTCAGTGTTTCTTGTTTAATACATTTTTTAATTTTCACGGTGGGGCTTACTTCACAGTGGTGTGTTACCCCTGTTTTTAAAACGAGTTACTATTAAAAGGTATATTTTACTCAGTTGTCACTTCAGTGAACCTTCTAATTTTTTCATATTGTGGGAGCACAATTATATTTATATCAATTTATACAGTGAATTTATCATGCGAGAAATTGCCAAGAAACTGAAGATTTCCTACAACGGTGTGTACTACTCCCTTCAGAGGACAGCACACACAGGCCCTAACCAGAGTAGAAAGAGAAGTGGGAGGCCCCGCTGCACAACTGAGCAACAAGACAAGTAAATTAGAGTCTCTAGTTTGAGAAATAGACGCCTCACAGGTCCTCAACTTGCAGCTTCATTAAATAGTACCCGCAAAACGCCAGTGTCAACGTCTACAGTGAAGAGGCGACTCCGGGATGCTGGCCTTCAGGGCAGAGTGGCAAAGAAAAAGCCATATCTGAGACTGGCTAATAAAAGGAAAAGATTAATATGGGCAAAAGCACACAGACATTGGACAGAGGAAAAAAGTGTTATGGACAGACGAATCGAAGTTTGAGGTGTTTGGATCACACAGAAGAACATTTGTGAGACGCAGAACAACTGAAAAGATGCTGGAAGAGTGCCTGACGCCATCTGTCAAGCACGGTGGAGGTAATGTGATGGTCTGGGGTTGCTTTGGTGCTGGTAAAGTGGGAGATTTGTACAAGGTAAAAGGGATTTTGAATAAGGAAGGCTATCACTCCATTTTGCAACGCTATGCCATACCCTGTGGACAGCGCTTGATTGGAGCCAATTTCATCCCACAACAGGACAATGACCCAAAGCACACCTCCAAATTATGCAAGAACTATTTAGGGAAGAAGCAGGTAGCTGGTATTCCATCTTTAATGGAGTGGCCAGCGCAGTCACCAGATCTCAACCCCATAGAGTTGTTGTGGGAGCAGCTTGACCGTATGGTACGCAAGAAGTGCCCATCAAGCCAATCCAACTTGTGGGAGGGGCTTCTGGAAGCATGAGGTGAAATTTCTCCCCATTACCTCAGCAAATTAACAGCTAGAATGCCAAAGGTCTGCAATGCTGTAATTGCTGCAAATGGAGCATTTTTTGACGAAAGCAAAGTTTGAAGGAGAAAATTATTATTTCAAATAAAAATCATTATTTCTAACCTTGTCAATGTCTTGACTATATTTTCTAGTCATTTTGCAACTCATTTGATAAATATAAGTGTGAGTTGTCATGGAAAACACAAAATTGTCTGGGTGACCCAAAACTTTTGAACGGTAGTGTATATATGGGGGGACTGTAGCGCTATCTACAGGAGGCACAAAGAGGGCATTACTGCTGTGTAACTGGCACGTCGTCAGGGGTTCCCTCTATAAACGGAATCTCCGGCCAGAGCGTCGGCAACGCTCTGTCCGGGGATTCCGCTCATAGAGGGATCTCTGAAGTCACTGTCCACATACGGACAGTGACGTCAGTGGCCCCTCCTGCACCGGAATCCCCGGCCAGAGCGTTGCCAAGGCTCTTGCTGGTGATTGCGCTTAAAAGGGGTACCCCTGATGACGTCACTGTCCATATATGGACAGTAAAGTCAGGGGCTCATCCTGGAGCGCTCGGAAGCGTCGGCACTGCTCTGGCCAGGGATTCTGCTCCCAGCTACATGGAGAGGCGTGTGTGGCACCAGCTACAGAGGTGTGGTTGTGTGGCACCAGCTACAGAGGTGTGGTTGTGTGGCACCAGCTACAGAGGTGTGGTTGTTTGGCACCAGCTCCAGAGGTGTGGTTGTGTGGCACCAGCTCCAGAGGTATGGTTGTGTGGCACCAGCTCCAGAGGGGGCTGTGTGACTCCAGCTCCAGAGGGGGCTATGTGACACCAGCTCCAGAGGGGTCTGTGTGGCACCAGAACCAGAGGGGGCTGTGTGGCACCAGCTCCAGAGGGGGCTGTGTGGCACCAGCTCCAGAGGGGGCTGTGTGGCACCAGCTCCAGAGGGGGCTGTGTGGCACCAGCTCTAGAGGGGGCTGTGTGGCACCAGCTCTAGAGGGGGCTGTGTAGCACCAGCTCCAGAGGAGGCTTTGTGGCACCAGCTCCAGAGGTGGCTGTGTGGCAATAACTACAGAGGGGGCTGTGTGGCAATAACTACAGAGGGGGCTGTGGCACTATCTACAGGGGGGCCATGTGGCATTATCTACAGGAAGTAGTGAATGGCAATATCTACAGGGAGCAGTGTGAAGCACCATCTACAAGGGGCACTGAGTGTGGCACTATCTACGTTGTTTTTTATGCTACCAGTAGTGGTCAGCACATATTACCTAGACCTAGTGATAAAGTGAAAACATCACCAGCCTGTATACAACTAGATAACCTGAGAGAGATACTGGCCATCATAGTAGTTGTCAACCAAACTAGTGCAGACATTTTTGTTTATTTATTTGCATGCAGAAATTCTGGAAAGAAAGCCATGCCCACTAGATAAGCCACGTCCCCGCATAAGACACACCCAACAAAGACGCCACATCCGAAGTGTTCCTGGGGAAAAAAAAATTCAAATGTTGGCAATTATGATAAAAAAAACATAGATATGCATAAAGGTCTGTCCCCTAGGTTTCCAATTTAAAGGAAAGGTAGCATGAATTTTTTATTTTAATTAATTTGTGTTTTTATTTAATACAATTTTATATGTACTTTTTTTTCACATAAAATGTTTTTTTTTTATTAACACTTTTCTACACTACTGGGGGCTGCTATGTTTTATTTAATCTCTTGACACATACACAGATGGAATATGGCACCTATAGGGCATAGGACATAAAAACAGCACCCGTTCGTTACATCCTGCGCTTCTGCCGCCTCGCTCTGTACTGCGCATGCGCAGTTCAGAGCAACCCAGCATAGAAGCTGGTTTGTAGGGGGAAAGCCGGCGCCATTTTGGTGAAGACCGGCTGCAGGTAAGGTGTGTGTGTTTGTGGGCGGGGGGGGGGGCACGGCGGCGCTCGATGGAGCAGCAGTGCTCGCCGCTGTTCATTCAAAACAGCTGATTGGTGACTATGAAGGATCAGTGGCACACGAGCACCGCTGATCCTTCATAGCCGCTTATCAGTTGTTTTGAAGGATCAGCGGCGAGCACCGCTGCTCCGCCGTTCCTTGCTCCTACTGTGTAACTACATGGCGATTCACAGTAGGAGTAAGGCATGAAGAAGCAGCAGCATATTACTAACTTTGTTTTTGTTTTGAAAGTTCCAATGGGCCGTTTGGACTACTTCGATAATCTTTTTTTTTTTTTTAAATAAAAAAGGTGAAAGAGGGTTGTGTTGGGGAGTTTTTTCTTCAATAAAAATTTTTTTCTTATCTGACGTGTGACTTTATGTGGTAATAACTTCGGAATGCTTTTACCTATCCATGCGATTCTGATATTTTCTCGTGATATATTGTACTTTATGTTAGTGAAAACATTTGGTCGATAAATTCAATATTTATTTGTAAAAAACACCAAGATTGCATTTTTCTAAATTTAAATGTATCTGTATGTAAAACAGATAGTAATACCACACAAAATACTTACTGGTTTATATTTTCCATATGTCTTTATGTTTGCATTGTTTTTTGAACGTTCTTTTATTTTTCTAGGACGTTACAAGGCTTAGAACTTTAGCAGCAATTTCTCATATTTTCAAGAAAATTTCAAAAGGCTATTTTTTCAGGGACCAGTTCAGTACTGAAGTGACTTTGAGGGGCCCATACTTTACAAACCCCCATAAATCACCTCATTTTGAAAACTGCATCTCTCAAAGTATTCAAAACAGCATTCATAAAGTGTTTGAACCCTTTAGGCGATTCACAGGAATTAAAGCAAAGTAGAGGTGAAATTTACAAATTTCATTTTTATTTTTTTTTGCCAAAATTCATTTTTTTCTGTACCACAGAAGGTTTTACCCGAGAAATGCAACTCAATATTTATTCACCAGATTCAGTCATCATGTTTGCAATGCACTGGCGTTACCAAAACTGGAAACCCCCCAAAAGTGACCCCATTTTGGAAACTACACCCCTCAAGGAATTTTTCTAGGGGAAAAGTTAGCATTTTGACCCTAAAGTTGTTTTGCTGAATTCATTGAAATTAGTCTGTAAAGGTAAAAATCTACTTTTTTTCTGAAAAAACGTAGACGTTTTTAGAAGGCATAAAGGAGAAAAAGCACCCCAACATTTGTAAAACAATTTCTCCTGATTACAGAAATATGCCATATGTGGTAATAAACTGCTGTTTGGCCCCACAGCGGGGCTTAGAAGGGAAGGGGCGCTATTTGGCTTTTGGAGCTCAAATTTAGCTGAAATGGTTTTCGGGCGCCATGTAGAATTTGCAATGCCCCTGAGGGACCAAAACCGTGGAAACCACACAAAAGTAACCCTATTTGGGAAACTACACAACTTAAGGAATCTATCTAGGGGTATAGTGAGCGTTTAGACCCCAAGGTCTTTTGCAGAATTTATTAGAATTAGGCCGTGAAAATGAATATCAACATTATTTCCACTAAAATGTTGAATATTTTCAATTTCACAAAGGATAAAGGAGGGAAAAGCACCCTAACATTTATAAAGCAATTTCCCAAGTACGGCAATACCCCACGTGGTCATAAATGTTTTTTTATTAGAAAATAATTAACCCTTTCCAGACTGATCTATTTTTCTTTTTCGTCTTTCCCTCCCCGCTTTCCGAGAGCCATAACTTTGTTTATTTTTCCGTCAATAGATTGGTGTGAGGGCTTATTTTTTGTGGGATGTGCTGTAGTGTAATTGGGTGCTGACCCTTATTTAGACCATTTCTCCCTTCTCTCACAGAATATATTCTGTGAGAGAAGAGTGAGAACGAACCGCCGCTGTTTTTACAGCGATCGCCGTTATTCAACGAATAACGGTGATCGCTGTAAAAATCACGTGACCGGGCAAAACGGTCCTCGGTCTGTGCTCCGAGGCCTCAGCTACCTCCGTAGCTGAGTCCACAGAGTTAAAGTGCCTCCCAGGGGCGTCATCTTATGCCAAAGCTCCGCCTTGAAAAGGCGGCGCTCTGGCATAAGTACCCTTAATGGCTGCCGTGAAAACACGTATAGGTGCTCATTAAGGGGTTAATACTTTTATTAGCGCCTTGGTAATGGCAGTTGTCTGTTTGACGATGTCCATTAGTAAGAATGGTCTTAGTGTTAGCCAGTATAAAGGCTGCAACAAACCCCCAATTATTACCCTGGTACCAGGAAGAGCCGGGTACGATCCAGTAGTGATGGCCGAGCACTGGGGCGGTCACAGGCTGGTATTATTAGGCTGTAAAGGGCCAAAAACATTGGTCCGTCCCACCCTTGTCATGCTAGGCTGTTGCGGTTTTATTGTATCTGGCTGGTTATGAAAATGAGGGGGACCCCACGTAGTTTTAAAAAAAAAAATTTAATATATTAATAAATAATTGAGGAAAACGACGTGGGGTGTATTCACGCAGTACGGTTTTGCTGCCTCTTTCCCGCCTGGCCGAAAACCACATCGAATAGCGCATGCATTTTTAATGCAATTTTTTTATGCGTATTTTGGCTGCGTGGCAAAAACGCGGCAAGACCGCACTGTGTGAATACACCCTAAGAAAATAATTTTTTTATTCAAATGAAATCTCCCCCATACAACCCTCGTTAACCATTTATTTTTTTTAAAAAAAAGTAGATCAAAGTAGTCCAGCGTATCTATGACGTAGACAAACGGTCGAGCGAACCTGCAAAATAAAAAAATAAAGTTAGTAATATAAAAATCTTCTCACCTACAGCGACTTCTGTGTTCTCCCTGTACCGCAATAGAAATAAGAAATATAATTCCCTTAGGAAATTTCTCCCTTAAAAAAAACCCGATATGTAGACATGTAAAATACACTAACGTTTCTTGTGAAGCGCCTTTTAAAATACAGGCTTTTTTACCAGTTTTTTTATGCATTTTGTGCGTACTTCTTGCATGTTTTTTGGCCATTAGGACACCCATTGACTATGGGAACATTTGGCGTGCTTTACATGCCAAAGAATTAACAAAACGCTTCTTTTTTTCTGCAGCACGTTTTTTATATAAACGCTCAAGTAAAAAATCGTCTTGTATGTACTAACGGCGCGCTTTCCCATTGATGTAAATAAGAAGCTTAATCAAGAGTTTGACGTGTTATTCGTCAAATAAAATGCCCCAAAAACAGCGGCAAATACAGGCCGTGTGAACCTGTCAACTGAAAAGTCATTCACCACAGGGTCTTCCCTTTTGACTTTCATCATTCTAAGGGCTGATTCAGACGACTGTGGCGTTTTTGCGCACGCAAAACACGCAGCGTTTTGCCTGCGCAAAAGCCACTTACCTGCTCCGTGAGGCAGCATCATATGATGCACGGCTGCATGCTTTTCGCGCAGCCGCCATCATTATGACACGCCATTTGGATGTTTGTAAACAGAAAAGCACGTGGTGCTTTTCTGTTTTCATTCATCCTTTTGACAGCTGTTGCGCGAAACAGGCAGTTCGCACGGAAGTGCTTCCGTGCGACCTGCGTGGTTTTCACGCACCCATTGACTTCAATGGGTGCGTGATGCGCGAAATACGGCAAGATATTGAACATGTCGCGCTTTTTACGCAGCGGACAAACGCTGCACAAAAAGCACGGACTGTCTGTACTGCCCCATAGACTTCTATTGGTCCATGCGAGCCGCATGAAAACCACGCGGCCTGCACGGACGCAATTCACGGTCGTGTGAATCCGCCCTTAGGCCCCATGCACACGAACGTAAAAAACGCCCGTAATCACAGGCCGTAATTACGGCCTGTATTTACGGGCCCATAGACTTCTATTGGCCACGGGTACCTTCCCGTATGCTTACGGGAAGGTGCCCGTGCCGTTGAAAAATATAGAACATATCCTATTTTAGGCCGTAATTACAGCACGGGCAGGCCCATAGAAGTTTATGGGGCTCCCGTAATTACGGGTGACTAGGTGTGTGCACCCGTAATTACGGGAGCGTTGCTAGGCGACGTCAGTGGATAGTCACTGTCCAGGTGCTGAAAGAGTTAAACGATTGGCAGTAACTCTTTCAGCACCCTGGACAGTGGCTACCAATCACAATATAGATCAACCTGTAAAAAAAAAAAAAAAAAAAAAAAAAAAAAAAGGCGTTCATACTTACTCAGAACTCCCTGCTTCTTCCTCCAGTCCGGCCTCCTGGGACTGGCATAAGTCATCCAGGGAGGTCGGGCTGGATGTCGAAAGAGGGACGCGTCACCAAGACAACGGCCGGGTAAGTATGAATTTCTTTTACTTTTAGTAAGGAAAGGGCTGCCCCTTCTCTTTATCCTGCACTGATAGAGAGAAGGGGCTGCCGATTAGTGCAGTGCAATTTTGCATCGAAAATGTGCCCGTAAATACGGGTGGAATACTGGTGACACCGGACCCGTATCTACGGGCACGGGTCCGTAAATACTGGTGCAATACGGGTTGAATACGTGTGACCAAGGACCCGTATTTACGCCAGTATTTACGGGAGGAAAAAAATATGTTCGTGTGCATGAGGCCTCAGCCTTTTACCAGCTGCCATTGTAAAATCAATTCCAAAATGGAGCTGGACAATGCTTAGCAATTTGAAGATACCTTTTCCTGGCTTGTGGCCAAAAATAGGGAGGGGGTGAGTCTCCCTCGCATATTTTCAGCAGCTGCATGCTGCTTCGCTCGATTCACCTTGCTGTAATTCTAGGAACTGCTCCCTCTGGTGGCCAACATAGGAAAACATGTCAAATTATTATTTAATTTTTAATACTTTCCTCCTTGTGGACAAAAAAAAAAATACAGCAAAACAAAAAAAAAACAACTTACAAAATATTATAAAGATAATTAACTTACTTAAAAAAACATTTTTTAATTCACAACACATTCCCTTTAAGGGATGCCACCTATCCAAAGAACAGGCGTGCTTGGTCCCCTATTGCTGCATGTGGGTGGTCACTCTGGTAGATACAGGAACAGCGGCTGGGACTGGGTATTAGCGTTTCCAACCTCCTTTTTTGTTTTTTCTTTCCGAATAACTTGACCAAAAATCCCAGAGATAAAAATTTTATGTACAAATTGCTTGGCATCCACAAGATATGCTATACATGGTGGGGGTCTGGTTGCTGGTACCATATGCCATATCTAGCCAATATGCCATAAAAATCTTTGCTAGGAAAACCTATTCGTTTTAGCCTTGCTGAACCACTTACAATAACGTCATTTATTAGCGACACTGCGAAATTTGACTTTGTCCCACGCATTCTATAGTGATGGAGATTGTTTTTTTTTTCTTTACCCGTGAATCACTGCGTGCCGAAGCCAGCGCGAATACACCTTACATACAATTAAGTTAACGTTATGACAGTCAATTCCGACGTTACATGGAAACGAGGCTTGAAACACAAGCACTAGATCTGTCCAATGGGCGTGGGGAAGTTGACTGCGGCTGCGGGGGTTGCCATGGTAGCCGGAAATATGGCGTCGCGCAAGTAACCTGCAGATGAACGCTGCTATGTCAGACTGACGAGCTTGCTAGAGAGGAGACGTGGTAAGGAACTTGTATTAATGCGATAGGCTTGGTTATCTGTTTGTAGCCACTAAGCTGTGTAGTCCAGGATTTGCTTATAATGTACATGGGACAACAATAGTAAATAATGCTCTGTAGGGCTACACATGACATCTCCTATTCACAAAGCTGCTCCATGTAACCTGCGCACAATTTTTCAGGGCGCCCTGTGCAGGATTATTTTGGTGCCCCCTCTTATATTACCGTCTCACCAGTGGTCTAGCTATTGAGATTGCAGTTGCGACCGGGCCCTGAAACCAGGGGGGCCCATACCCTGCACCACGTCTGTCTACAGTTACTGTAGCAACTGGGGCCTATGTAGTAACCTACATTGGCCCCTGATACTACAGTAAAATCTCTATATACTTACTCTCCTCGCTCCTGATTCATGTCCTCTTTCTCCTAGTTTCACGTGAATACAACTGATGCAAAAATATATCCGTTGCCATCAGGCTTTTTCACAAAACCATCGGTTGTCATCAGTTTTTACCACAATGGTCCAGCAAAAAGGTAGTCTAGGGTTTGAAAATGTGCCAATTTTATCAGAGTGGTGCATAGCTTGTGATAGATTAGATACACGTTGTGTTCACAAAACTTGTGATGCATACCTTGCAACCGTCCCAGGTTCAGCGGGACGGTCCCGGATTACGGGCGGTGTCCCGCTGTAAACTATCTGCGTCCTCAGGACGGAGATGCAGTTTAACCCAATTCTGAAGGAGGGAACCAGCAGCTCCCTGCTTCAGAATTAGTTCTGAGTGGAGGAGCAGAGGAAGCTCCTCCGCTCGCCGAGGACTCCCCGGGCACAGCGCTACTTTAAGCGCTGTGCTCTGGGAAGCCCTTGACTTTACTGTCCATATATGGACAGTGAGGTCAGTGGCTCCTGATTGAGCGGAATCACCGTTGCTGATGATCGGTTTGGGATTTACGCTTCTAGAGGAAAAACCTGAGGTCACTATCCATATATGGCAGACAAAAAAAAATGGCGACCGCACACTGCGAACACCAATGCAACCTAAATCACTAAATATAAATAAATATGCATTACATGCTAAATCTACTTACAATAGGGAGGTTCTTAGTGCACATTTTGATCAAAAAGTGTTTGCCCACCTGCCACAACAAGTCGTCCTCCATAGGTGGGGACCTACTCTGCACATACACCCAGAACTGGGACTAAGCCTACATATATACCTGGGGATGGTAGGAATCAGCATTAAACTAATTAAAATCACCCAGGGGAGAAAGGGAGGAGCACAAGATCAAAAATGGAGGCAGTCACTGACCCCACATATATGGATCACATAAACACAACAAAAGTTTGAACAGCACATTCCAACAAAATTATACAAAATGTGTATGCAGGTGCAGGAACACCTGTGACTGCAAATATACAGCAGACAAAATATACATCCCCAGATATATATGTAGGCTTAGTCCCAGTTCCGGGTGTATGTGCAGAGTAGGTCCCCACCTTACAGAGGTCGGGTTGTCACGATACCCAGAATTTGTACTTCGATACCGATACTTTGTGTAGTATTGCGATACTCGATACCAAAACGATACTTTGCCAACAATAATAATAAAAATGTGAGGCACGAGGTATGATGAATTTTGAATCACCATGTGCCTCACATTAACAGTAATTAACTCCAACATGTTCCACAGTCATAATGGACAACATCGGGTTAATGTGTGAGGAACACGATGGAGTGAATTACTATTAATATGAGGCACATGGAGGTTCAAAGTTTTTAATACCTCGTGCCTCACATGAATAAGTGAAAGAAAGCAGTATTTTTTATTTTATAATCGTGTAAACCTGAATAACGCGATAAATGTGTTATTACGGTCGAGACGATACCGAATGTGTATATTTTATGTATTGAGACAATGTTTATTGTAAGAAATGTTTGTTTGTTTTTTAATTTGACATTATCTTTTTTTTAACTTTAATGTACTGGCATATATCTATATACTGATAGTATACAGGCAGTTGTTAGGACATACCTCAGTATGCCCTAATAGGAAATATGGTCAGACAGCCCTGGGGTCCTTCAATGGACCCTGGGCTGTCTGCCCATATATGGTATGTCCCTCAATTGCTTCACAGGGATTCCCCCGATCCAAAGGGAATCCCCCCTTCTCATTTACCCCTTGAATGCTGCGGTCAGCTTTGATTGCAACATTCATGGGAATAACGGCGGGGATGAGAGGTTTCTCTGATCTCCGCCGTTAGAGCGGGGCTGCGGCTATGTAATACAGCCATTGCCCCGCTCCTGACAATAAGTGCATGCGTGCGGTCAGCATGAGGTGATGCGGCGGTTCAGACAAAGAAGACAGAACGTGGGGGTGTTTTTCAGTGTGCGGCCGCCATGTTCTCTCTTAAAGAGGCTCTGTCACCAGATTCTCAAATCCCTATCTCCTATTGCATGTGATCGGCGATGCAATGTAGATAACAGTAACGTTTTTTGTTTTTTTTAAAAACGTTCATTTTTGGCCAAGTTATGAGCTATTTTATATATATATATATATATGCAAATGAGCTTTGAAATGGACAACTGGGCGTTTTTTTTTCCGTTATGGCCAACTGGGCGTGTATTGTGTTTTTAACTGGGCGTGTTTATGTGTATGACGCTGACCAATCCGTGACCAGTCAGCATCATACACTCATCTCCATTGATTTACACAGCAGCGATGTGCAGCCGCATACAAAGAGATTAACGTTAATCAAGTGTCCTGATAATGAATACACATGAAATCCAGCCTGGACGTCATGTGTACTCAGAATCCTGACACTTCTGACTCTTTTCTGTGAGATTGCAGCAAGCCACGTGTAATCTCGCGAGATTACGAGGTAAACGAGATTTCGTTTCTCTTGCTGGAAATCTCAGAGAAAAGAGTCAGAAGTGTCAGGATTCTCAATACACATGACATCCAGGCTGGATGGTCATGTGTATTCATTATCAGGACACTTGTGTATCTGGCTGCACATCGTTCTAGTAAGAACGCTGTGCTGCTTGTAAATAAATGGAGAGGAGTGTATGACGCTGACTGGTCACGGATTGGTCAGCGTCATACACATAAACACGCTCAGTTAAAAACACAATACACGCCCAGTTGGACATAACGAAAAAAAAAACGCCCAGTTGTCCATTTCAAACCTCATTTGCATATATATAAAATAGCTCATAACTTGGCCAAAAATGAACGTTTTAAAAAACAAAACGTTACTGTTCTCTACATTGCAGCGCCGATCACATGCAATAGGAAATAGGGATTTGAGAATCTGGTGACAAAGCCTCTTTAAGTGCCGACAATCATTAGTGCAGCACTGGTTGCAACACATCATGCTGACCGCGCGCACTTGGCAGGAATCAGGAGTGAGGCAATGGCTGTATTACACAGCCGCAGCCCCGCTCTAACTACATGCATGCATTACTATCATAGCTGTGTGGACGCACAGCTTCGTATCGAAATGCATGAAGTAACGGTATTGAACCGTTTCAGGGTGCATGGTATCGAAACAGTACCGAAGTTTAGATGCATCGTGCATCCCTAGTCTGCACCCCAACACGTGTTCCCCTCCGAGGCTTTGAGGGTAGACCAACCTTACCAATCTGCCAGTGACACATTGCTACAGACGAATGCCTCACCAATCGCCGGGGGGGGGGGGGGGGGGATCGGCACTTCAAATAGGGCTGTGTACCACTCAGAACTGTGATTGTGGTGGCATATAAAAGCTAAGACTCTTATCTGTGACAGAACCGGAGATTTTACCAGTTGAAAACACAGTCGGAAATTGAAGCTCCATAATATATACATATACAGTTCCCATTCCCGACTGTGACTTTAACCGTTTGCCGACTCCCGGCTGTGTACATACGTCGGGCGGTCGGGGTCCTTAAAAACCGCACCATAGACTATTTACGGTGCGGGTTTTAGCTTGCTGCCCGAGCGATCGGGCAGCTGAATGTCTGGTCACCGGCAGTCCGTGACTGCCGGGAACCCTGAGGAGAAGATAAAAGCAGCTTTCGCTGCTTCTATCTTTTCTGATCTCTTCTGCACAGCGCTGAACGAGTGCTGTGTATATGAATAGAGGCAGCGGCAGGTCACATGATCGCTGGGTGCCGTTAGTGGCAGGCTGCTGCTGGGTATTACTAGACCCAGCACAGCCCTATTAGTGACAATAGTCACTATGAGAGGGCTGATTTCCCTGTAACTGGGGCTGCTGTGCAAAAACATGGTGTAAAAGAAGGAAAAAAGAAAATCTAAAGTCCCACAAAGGTCTTTTCTGACCTTTTTAAGGGACAGACCATAGTAATAAAAAAATATAACAGTAAAAAAAAGTGCAAAAAAAATGAATAAGTACACATATACCTACCCAAAAAAAATAGTTTAACCCCCCCCCCCCCTGCCAATCATTGTAGCAAAGCTAGTCCTGAGCCAATTACGCTAAAATAGACGTGTAATATATCAACATTTACGGTAGACAATCACGATGACAAATAAATAAAAGATCTATTTTGGGGCGAAAGCTATGTTATTACCAGAAAACAATAGCTAAAATGTAAAAAAGCTTATTTTTTTTACTATTGTTTTCAAATTCTAAGCCTAAAAATTCTAAAATAGCAAAAAGGATGTGTAGCAATGTGATAAAAAAAAAAAAGAAACCTGCATGTCTACGGAAAAAACATTGCAAAAATCACGTCGCTAGCCCAACAAATAAAAAAGTTTATAGCTGTTTAACTAACGCGTGCTAAAAATTGCTAACTGGTGTCTGGTCCTGAAGGCGCAAAATAGCCCGGAACGGAACTGGTTAAAGAGGCTCTGTCACCAGATTTTGCAACCCCTATCTGCTATTGCAGCAGATAGGCGCTGCAATGTAGATAAGAGTAACGTTTTTATTTTGAAAAAACAAGCATTTTTGGCCAAGTTATGACCATTTTTGTAGTTATGCAAATGAGGCTTGCAAAAGTCCAAGTGGGCGTGTTTAAAAGTAAAAGTCCAAGTGGGCGTGTATTATGTGCGTACATCGGGGCGTTTTTACTACTTTTACTAGCTGGGCGTTCTGAAGAGAAGTATCATCCACTTCTCTTCAGAACGCCCAGCTTCTGCCTGATCACTGCTGTGACGTCACTCACAGGTCCTGCATCGTGTCAGACGAGCGAGGACACATCGGCACCAGAGGCTACAGTTGATTCTGCAGCAGCATCAGCGTTTGCAGGTAAGTAGCTACATCGACTTACCTGCTAACGCCGATGCTGCTGCAGAATCAACTGAAGCCTCTGGTGCCGATGTGTCCTCGCTCGTCTGACACGATGCAGGACCTGTGAGTGACGTCACAGCGTGATCTGGCAGAAGCTGGGCGTTCTGAAGAGAAGTGGATGATACTTCTCTTCAGAACGCCCAGCTAGTAAAAGTAGTAAAAACGCCCCGATGTACGCACATAATACACGCCCACTTGGACTTTTACTTTTAAACACGCCCACTTGGACTTTTGAAAGCCTCATTTGCATAATTACAAAAATGGTCATAACTTGGCCAAAAATGCTCGTTTTTTCAAAATAAAAACGTTACTCTTATCTACATTGCAGCGCCTATCTGCTGCAATAGCAGATAGGGGTTGCAAAATCTGGTGACAGAGCCTCTTTAAATAGTAATATCTCTGGTTGTGTCACAGCTAGAACTGTGATCCCGGCATATGAAAGATAAGAATCTCATCTTTCATATGTAACCACTGTTCCAGGTGGGTTCACAGCCCGAGATAGGGCTGGGCGATTTTGCCCAAAAATAAAATCTACCGTAGATTTTTTTTCAACGCTTTGGGCGATTTTCGATTTGAATGTATTTTTTTTGGTTTTTCTGTATATTTAACAGTAATACCAAGAGATAATTTAATAAATTTTCTTTTATATAAATAACTTTTTAACATATATTGTTATTATTGTATGTAACTTCACAACTTTTAACCTCTTCAAATAGTTTATTTTATCATAAATACAATTGGAAAAATGTCTATCTAGTTGATTATAACTTCTGTGTTCCCCGGCAGGGAACAGGCCAACAGAATCTATAGTCAATGAGGCACTGCGTGCACTAACATCCCCCTCTGGCCGTCACCACCTCAGCCGGTCTCCGACATTGCCGGATTCACACGACCGTGATTGGACTGGGAAATATGGTCCGTGTGTCAGCCAGATTTCGCGGCACGGTGCATGTGAACGGGACTCCTGGCGTAGTCATTTAGGCTACAGTCATACGACCGTGAAAAAAAATGGACATTAAAGACTGATCAATGGTCAGTTTTTCATGTCCATTTTGCATCAGTGTCTTTAAATTCTCATGCATTTCCAGTCCGTCTTTTATGGCCGTAAAAAAAAAAAAAGAGTTTTAATTTGTCAGGGTAGATAGTGACATAGTGCCCACATGTAGTGATATAGTGCCACAGTGCCCACATGTAGTGATAGTGCCGCACCCCCACGTAGGTCGTACCCCACCTTGTAGATCGCATCACCACCCCCTCCCATGTAGATCTCACCCCCCTTGCAGATCGCAGCACCACCCCCCCTCCCTTGTAGATCGCACTCCCTTTCCATGTAGATTGCGCCGCTGTAGCTGCCACTAGGAGCTGAATCCCCGGTCAGAGGGGAGCTACAGAGGCACGATCTATAAGGGGTGAGGGGTTGTGGTGCGATGTACAAGGGGTGGGGTGTGCGATCTACAAGGTACAATGGGGGGGGTGTGCGATCTACAAGGTACAAGGGGGTTGATGCGACCTGCAAGCGGGTGCTATCTACAGTGGTGCGATCTATAAGGGGGGGCTGTTGTGGTGTGATCTACAAGTTACAAGGGGGTGGTGGTGCGATCTGGAAGGAGGCTGCTATCTACAGCAGGGCGGTGTGGCTATGTACTAGGAGTCCCTGTTTCCCCGTGGAACTGCTATTCCGTACTGTATCAATTTGTTCAGTACAGAACAGCAGTTCCGTACGGGAAGCAGAGACAGAACGGGGCAGACCAGGAATTGACGAGGCGGCGGGGCGTAACTTCCTCCTGCAGCTCGGCGCGTCGGCGCCACTAAAGAATCGACTCTACGATTCTGTTAAAAAAAACTGTCGTGAGAGTCCTTAAGGGCGAATTAATCAAATTAATTGGATTGTTCGCCCAAGACATGGCTATTTGAAGTGATTCCCCTTCCCTTCAGCCTCAGTTTCTCACAGTGAGCCTGCATTCCGTCCCGGCATCCTTGCTGCTAAAGATGGGTTTGCCTTAGCAATGGCGAGTGGACAGCAAATACAAAGAAGGGAGACCCCTAGTGGCAGGGATTTCAAACAGGTTTTTCAAGCGGAAAACTTAAAAACATGTTTGATCAAAGTGATTTGCAGCTTCGTTTAGTATCAAATATACTACGATTTCAGACTAAATTGCTCCAAAAGTCCCTTGTTTTCTCTGTGCAGGTATGTTAGTCAATGTCCCTGTAATTGTAAAGTGTGTATTATTAGAGGGGGTCCCATGTTCGAGCTCCTCATCTCTTGGCCAGAGTGGAGAGTGGTTTCATGGGGTGTCTTTGCCTCTGGTGTGACCTGTCCTACATTACATAGACAACACATTGATATGACTGGGCACTATGTAATGCTTAATTTCACATGTGGTGACGCTGCAGGGAAATTTAACACTTCGGCCTCCCACACACGAGCGTGTTCGGTTTATGATATACGGACCATATGTCGGCAGTATTTCCCGGACCGAACACACTGCAGGGAGGAATGCTACGAGCATCATAGTTATGTACGATGCCAGGAGTCACTGCCTCCCTGCGGGAAACCTGTCCTGTACTTTAATCATGTTTACAGTACGGGACAGCAGTTCCACGGAGAGGCAGGGACACCTAGCGTCATAGATAACTATGATACTAGGAGCCTGGCTCCCTGCACTGTCTTCGGTCCAGGAAAAGTGAGCAACGTGCGGACCGTATATCACAAACCAAACACGCTCGTGTGAATTAGGCCTTAGGCCACATTAACACGAGCGTAACAGATTTACTCGCGTAAAATACGTGCGTAAATCTGTCCGTGTGCATTGCATTATGC
This sequence comes from Rhinoderma darwinii, assembly GCF_050947455.1. Classification (NCBI taxonomy): domain Eukaryota; kingdom Metazoa; phylum Chordata; class Amphibia; order Anura; family Rhinodermatidae; genus Rhinoderma; species Rhinoderma darwinii. The sequence goes on along the minus strand of NC_134687.1, from coordinate 292,411,215 downwards.
ATCAGTGTGCTTTGCGAGTGGCATGCGTTTTTCACACACCCCTTTTTTTTTTTTTAATGTAATTGTTGCGTAAAATACTGACAGCACACGGTTGTGCATCCGTGTGTGGTTTTCACGCACTTATTGACTTCAATGGGCGAATTAAAACACACCAATATAGGATATGCAGTGTTTTACAGACTCTTGCTGCGTGAAAACTCACGCATGTGTGAATAGCCCCATTGAAATCAATGGGTCCGTGTGTTTCAACGCACTCGTGTGAATGAGTCCTTACTTCAGGGTCACCTCAAAGATAACAGCTGGTCATTGAGGGTTTCAGCAGTGGCCACTTTCTTATCAGCTTATTGTCAATGGACCATTCTTACAGGTAGGGAATGTCTAAAATGGAGAACCCCTTTAAATGCATTGACTCCCTCAGTTCTCATGCTATGGTGCAACCAAAGCTTTTTGTTGTCAGTTGGTGTATGCTATACATGCAATCCCTAAACTGAGGTTACTTGCACACAGCACTTACACGCTAGTAATAACAATACTCACAGGGTACTTATGTTTTCTTGAAAGGTAACCTTCATGTTGCACATTTCAAGGGATCATTTTTCTTCAGCAGGACAGAATGGCTAGAAGCGGTATGAGAAATTCAGCCCTGGCCCGAGCACAGGCCCAGCTTGCTGGTCAGAGAGTTCCTGCAAAACCAAAAGATGCTGCAGATGAATTACAGGTCTGTGTTTTACATTGACTATGATCTACCTTTATGTATTCTGCATCATGGCTCACTTATTCTCATGGATTCCACTACTGCTATTAATGGAATGCAGCACTGGTGAAATAACGTTCCATTTTCTGTTCTGGTTTTTTCTTAGTGTTAATATGACAATGCAATTTTTTATTTTTAAATGGCCCAAGTCACGAATGGGTCATAAATGGAGAAGAAAGCAGAGGCTTAGACTTATAGCGTTCTTATTGAAATTGCTCTCATTAGTGGGCGCATTCGCGTAACAAAATACAGGGCTGAGACAAATTTCAGTTTCTTTGCCATTGATCTGCAAATCCATCAGCCGGCTCATAGTGTGGATCCTATTGACAGATTGCAGGTTAGTAAGGTTGTATGGTAGTATAAAGGTAGGTATTGCCTATGAATTGAGTTTTACCACGTTTTATATAATTTATACATATGTTTTGTATTTTTAGGAATATATGCGTGCGCTTAACAAAAAGACAAGTGCTTTAAAACTCTCCCAGACATCAGTTGCTGAACTTAATGACTTGTCAGCTGAAGAGCAGGAGAGTGAAAAGTACAGAATAACTGCTAGTCCTCAGCAGGTTTCTGGAACGCAGAATAGGTTTCTAAAGAAGAAAACGCCACCTAGTCATGATGCAAAGAGCAATGCGGTTGTCACAATTGAGGCCAAAAAGCCTGTTCATCCCCAGCCTGTCCAGTCAAAGATGCCAACCAGTGCAGCCCTGAGGAGATTGGCAGAAATTGAGAACAGACATCGGTTAAGGTATACATGAGATTGCTTTTATTTATGTATTAGATTTTGGTTGTTTAAATCATTCCCTTTTCCATAGGGATGATATATAGAAATGCAAATATAAAATCTTGCAATTCTTTGTAGAATAACTGTAGTTCTACTCTGGTGGAGCATTTTGCCATGTCCTGTCTTTACTTTCACAGAAAATTGGAGATAGACTTTTCCGAGAATGACTCTGACCTAAGGACTTCTGAAGAAAGGCCTTTCTCTAATCGATCAAGTAGCGAATTCAGCACCCGCGAAAAAAGGTTTTCTAAACAGAAAGTTAACATAGTGGAGCCAGAGCCTGCAAGACAGCGCAATGGCCATTCTGTTGGAAACAAAACAGCAAAAAGTAAGCCAGGAACTATGGAAAGTGAAGAAGAAGAAATGCTTCATCTCGTTGGCAGCTCAGTTGAACTGTCAGAAAATGACGAGAGATGGTGGAAGCTACCGGTGAGCTTTATTTTCATATTGTTTGCATGGTGTAACCATGCAACTGTTTAAATTGGCTAAAGTAACACTACCTCTGTTGCACTGTTGGCACATACACCGACATGCCCACAGACTATATCGCATGGCATAAAGTTTTTTTGTTTTTTTTAATGGCAGTCAATGGAAGTATGAAACTGTATAGGCATATAGTTGCATATATCTGACCATATGTTCGGCTTTTTGGAGTCCTTCTCTAATTCTTGCTAAAAAGAGAACATTTATAAAATGTATGTTGTACCTTATGACTAAGAGTTTATTTTCACACATTTATATTGTTTGCAAACCATTATAGTGTTGCACGTTTTTAATCTATACTATTGTGTAAAGTTTGTTGTGATAACGATAAATTAATTTCCTTTACATTAGAAACCACCTAGGACACCATCACCTCCAAGCAAATCAACACCTCGCAGAAAGCTTCATCACAGTCCAGCAGCTATAGGATTTGCTTCTCCTCGCCGACCCCCTTCTCGCTTACCTTCTAGAACGCCATCACCTCCTAGTTATGGAAGTCCTAGGTTTCCCAGACGAACGCGCTCCTTAACTCGGTTTAGATCTCGTTCTCCTTCACCATCTGTGAGAAGCTCATTGAACAGCCCATCTCCAAGGACAAAGCTGGGAAGACGAACACCTGTGTCCCAGAGGAGTGACATTAAATCCCTTGATGAGCTCTTCTCTAGACCTGAGGATCTTAGCAGTGCAAGCTCCAACGGTACTTCTTTTTTTACGTATATATGTTGTATTATCCTGTCTAAATGTCTAAAAGTATCCCTTTAATTTTGATTATGTTGGTAATAATTTTTTACCTCTAACCCATGACAGCACCCTTGGAGAGGACTTCTCATTCGTTGGCCAGGAAACATGAGAAGATAAAAGTGGACACACCTCCACACACCCACTTTGTTTCCTGTAGAAGCAGAGATGGGAACAGCACTCCTTGTGTTTTCTAGTTGAGTTATGGTGCGCGCCAAACCAAGGGCATGGTCCCAACCTCCCCAATGGTACAAATAAAATGTAGAAGTAGGCAGCACTCAAAAAGGTGTAGATGAATCACCAGTGGTTTATTCCAGTGAACAGCGAAGTTTCGGCTTGTGTAAGCCTTTATCAAGCATGGTTTAGGTTTCCTGTCCACCGGATGGTATAGCCTGAGTACTGGACTGAAGGACACACCTGGAGCTTCAGACGTGTTATTTTGGTTTGGGCTCCCCTTGTTGCGCAAGCCTCTTTGGAGAGCAGCATGTAGGACAGGCCTCCCTTCTTTCCCAGGCGGCGCTTCACTCCATGGAGATGTCAGGTCGGGCCGTGCTCCGACCTCCTCTCGAGGCGTTTCTTGCTCCGCGGCTTTAGCATTTATCAGGTCGGGTTGCTTGGCCGGAATGGTCCGCGCAGCGTGCAGGACTGGAGGAAGGAGTTTCTGGTGCACTTCAGGTCCGCATGTTCGGTCACTTCCGGTTATGTGGTACGTCCAGGAAGCGCCTTACCTGGTGACCCTAGCGGGGAGGAGGGGCTTATCGGCATCAAGGCGTGGGGCTGCTCCGGCCAGCCCTCAGCCTATTAAGGCTGAAATTCATCATAGATTCTTGTGCTGTATACCAAGATGTCCGATCCAGCAGCTGAGGCAGCAGGGCGCATGGACCAGTCTAAGGCCACTAGATGTTCCAATTCCGGTTCATCTCTCAGGAGGCATTATTCCTCTTCAAATAGTAGGACAAAATACCTTATTAACTATTTGTTATATGTATTTTCAGGGTGTTCTAGAAGGGCCTAGGAAAGCGGTGGCTAAAATTCGTTGGTCTAAAGGCAGGCTCTGCTCTCTTCCCTGGTCTGGGAACTGTCTTTTTGGGCCTCCCTTGGATTATCTCCTTGAAAAAGCTTCTGATAGGAGGAAGGGCTTTCCCATGCCTGTTAAACAATTCCGTTCCTTTCGTCCCCGCAAATTTGTTAGGAAGGAAAATCAAAAAGACCAGAACCAGGATTAGGTTTCCCAGAAAAGGGAAGGGATTTCTGTTTCCTCCCCAAAATGACTACAGGAGCAAAGAACAATGACGCCAGAGGAAAAGTGGCAGGTTGTCGAGCTTTTTTTTCTCCAATAATGGCAGAAAATCTCTTCAAACGACTGGATCCTAAATATAATAGCTTCAGAGTACTGCATAGAATTTGCCAGCATTCCCCCATGCAGATTTGTTCCCACAAAGATTCAGGGAGATCCTCTAAAACAGGGAATTATAGAATCAGAGGTTCTCTCTCTTATAGAGAAGGAAGTTCTGGTTCACGTACCTCCGGACGAACAAGACAGGGTATTTTATTCCCCCCTATTTCTCGTAAGGAAAGCTAGTGGTGCCTTTCGAGTAATCCTAAATCTATAAGAGTTTAACAAGTTGCTCTCCTACAATATATTTTGCATGGAGTCTCTCGCTTCCACAATAAATCTCCTTTTTCCAGATTGTGTAACTGCCTTGGTCAAATTGGAAGACTCCTACCTGATCCCAATATTTCAACCCCATCGAAGATTCCTGAGAGTAGCGGTGGTATTAAACACGGTCCTGAACCTCCTTCAATTCAGAGCTCATCCTTTCGGAATCTCTTTCAGGCTCCAAGGATCTTTACCAAACTGATAGCAGAGCATAATTTATCAGAACACAAGATATTCTGCTCATTCCATACATGGGCGATTTTTTTATTTTTTTTTATATAGTGGGTAATTGGGTAGATTCATTTAATCCCTTCCCGACCACCCCACATACATTAACGAGCTGCAGAGCTGGTCCTTGTGCCTGCAGCCCGTTAATCTACATGTGCTCCTAACCGAGCACAGAGGCGCTCCCTGCAGCCCGGCGTCTCCCAGTACAGGCTGCTACTAGCAGCCTTAGTACTGGGGGAAGACATCGGGTCGGATCACAGCGGCGCAAACACCGTAAAACAAAAAACCTATATACATATGGTATCGCCGTAATCGCATCGACCCACAGAATAAATTAAATAGGTAATTTATAATGCACAGTGAACACTGTAAAAAAAAAAAAAGGAATAAAAAACAATAGAAGTTTTCACAGCATAATTACACTAAATTCAGCAAAAAAAAACAAACTATGGGATCAAAATGCTCACTATACCCCTAGATTCTTTTTAGGGCTGTAGTTTCCCAAATGTGATCACTTCTGGGGGGTGTCCCGCAGGGGCTTTGCAAATGCAACATGACACCCCAAAACCAATCCAGCAAACTTGAGCTCCAAAAGCCAAATAGCGCTCATTCCCTTCTGAGCCCTGCCGTGTGTCCAAACAGCTGTTTATTACCACATATGGGTTATTGGCATAATCAGGAGATATTGCTTTACAAATCTTAGGGTGCTTTTTCTCCTTTATTCCTTGTAAAAATTGGTCATTTCTAAGTTTTATTGGAAAAAGTGTCGATTTTCATTTTTACAGACGAATACAGCAAAAAAACCTGTGGGGTTAAAATGCTCACTATACCCCTTAATAAATTCCTTGAGGGGAATAAACCATAAATAATAAAAAGGAGGCCCCAAAATCCTCTAGGTGCTCCTTTGCTTCTGAGGCCGGTGCTTCAGTCCATTAGCACACTAGGGCCACATGTGGGATATTTCTAAAATCTGCAGAATCTGGGCAATAAATATTGCGTTTCACTGGTATAACATTTTGTGTTCCAGAAAAAAATGGATTAAAATGGATTTTCTGACAAAAAAAAAAGAAATTTGTAAATTTCCCCTCTACTTTGCTTTAATTCCTGTGAAACACCTAAAGGGTTAAGAAACTTTCTAAATGCTGTTTTGAATACTTTGAGGGGTGCAGTTTTTAAAATTGGGTGACTTATGGGCGTTTCTAATATATAAGGCCCTCAAAGCCACTTCAGAAGTGAACTTGTACCTATAAAAATAGGTTTTGGAAATTTTCTTGAAAATGTGAGAAATTGCTGCTAAAGTTCTAAGCCTTGTAACGGCTGCGTAAAAAAAACTACCACGAAAAAGAAGTGTCTGTCACTTCTTGAGCCGTTTTTCATTGACTAGAAAAACAGCTCCAAAATGGCTGTAAAAAACACGGCGAAAAACGCGAGTTTGCTTAAAAAACAGCTGAAAATCAGGAGCTGTTTTCCCTTGAAAACAGCTCCGTGTTTCAGACGTTTTTGAGTTTGCGTGTGAACATACCCTTAGACCTCTTCTCTACCAAGCACAACCTGAAGGTCAAGAAGTTCTTCTCTCTCAATCCTCGGGACAATCCTGTAGCAATAGATGCATTGGACCAATGTTATTGGAGGAAAGGCATAACATCTGTACTGAGACCATGTCTGCTTCCACGGATAATAAGAAAGATCAGGCCTCGATTGTTCTGATAGCCCAATTCTGGCCAAGACGTCCCTGACTCACTTGGCTGAGGAGAATGTCAATAGACCATCCATAGATCCTCCGAACCAAACCAGATCTCCTATCCCAGGGCCCAGTCATGCACCCTCAGGTTCACAGTCTACATCTAACCACTTGGAGATTGAGCGGGCTATTCTAAAAAAATAAGGGCCTATCTGATCCAGTAATTACCACCCTCTTGGCCAACAGAGAGTAACTGTCATGTCCATGGCCATGGGCAGTCAGGCTCACTTACCTCCTGACAGCCGCAGCCATGGGTCTGCGAGCGCTCGCCCCAGTCTCCTCAGGAGACGCCAGTGCTCACTTCCGCCGGCTGGGTCCCGTAAGGGTGCCCGCTCTTAAAGGGCCAGCGTGCCCGCTCTTAAAGGGCCAGCGCGCGCACCTGAAGTTAATGTCAAAATTAGCCCATGAGTACCCTGGACTATAAGAAGGGCTCAGCCTCTTCCTCCAATGCCTGAGCGTTGTTGTCGTACCCAAAGTTTGTCTAAGCAAATGGTCTCTTAGTGTTTCCCAGTTCCCAGTGTGCTCCGTTTCTTTACCTGTATCCCGTGCTATCCTTGTTAAGTGCCGTGCTGAGCTGAGTCGTGTTGTGCTATATACCACGCCTGTCCTGCTACACCACGCCTGCCGACGTCTGCCTGCTGTCTAGTCCCAGCCAAGCCTGTCTCGCTACTGTCTGAGCTGCCACAGGTACACTATATGAACTATAGACTGTGACCTGCATCTTGTTGGCCAGCTGCCATACCGTCTAGGTGGTACGGCCCAGTGGTTCCACGTACCCAACGTGACAGTAACATTCGACATGTATCTCAGAGTATGGAAGGCGTTTACTAGATTTGAAGGATCCTGTTGATAAACCAGATATTTCCATGTTTCTGGATTTCTTACATGCAGGGCTAGATAAAAATAAAGCCTAATACCTAAAAGGTGCAGGTCCCAGCCCTTAGTTCTTTCTATGATATCAAATTAGCAGATCAACTCTGAGTGAAGAGATTATTAGGTGCCTCTTTCAGACTAAGGCTACATTCAGATGAGCGTAGCTAACCTCGGACGTGAAAAACTGCAGTTTTTCACATCAGAGGTGCACCCGTGCGGGACTCGTTGTCACGTATCCCCCATAGACTAGAGTCTATGGAGGGATTCGTGAGACACAGGAAAATAGGACATCCTATTTTTTCACGGACCCTTCACACACTCCGTTGAAACAACGGTCGTGTGAACGGCCCCATTGAAATACATGAGTCCGTGTGTCGGCCGTTGTTTTAACAGCTGTCACACGGACGAGATACAGGGTTGTTAACGGCCATCACACGGATGAGATACACGCTCGTCTGAATGAGCCGTTAGGCCACAAGTTAGATCTATGGATTCCCCCTGGAATCTTAATATAGTGCTTTCTGCCATGACGGCCTCGCCATTTCAACCATTAGATTTCATCTCTATACTCTGTCTCTTAGGCATCATTTATACGAGCGTAATATACGCGCGTGCTTTTCACGCGTGTCGTACGCACCTATATTAGGCTATTGGGCAGTGCAGACAGTCCGTGAGTTTTGTGCAGCGTGCGTCCGCCGCGTAAAACTCACGACGTTCTATATTTCGCCATTTTTCGCGCATCACGCACCCATTGAAGTCAATGGGTGCGTGAAAACCACGCATGCCGCACGGAAGCACTTCCGTGCGAACTGCGTGGTTCGCACAACAGCTGTCAAACTCTGAATGTAAACAGAAAAGCACCACGTGCTTTTCTGTTTACAAACATCCAAACGGAGTGTCATAATGATGGCGGCTGCGAGATGACACACGCAACTTTTAAGTGCCTTTTTGCGCACGCAAAACGCAGCGTTTTTTGCGGGCGCAAAACGCACACGCTCGTGTAAATCAGGCCTTAAGATTACCTTTTTGCTGGCCATTACATCCAAACTTAGAACTGGTGAGCTGCAAGCACTTTCTGCCTTCCTTCCTTGCACTATGGTCCTTGAGGATAGTCGTAATGAAAACCCTGCCAGATTTTTTGCCTAAAGTAGTCTCCGACTTCAATAAGGATCAGGAGATTGTTCTTCCCTCTTTCTGTAAGAACCCCAGCGAAATGGAATTTCATTGTTTAGATGTGAGGCGAGGCCTTATCCAATACTTAGGTCACTAGTGCCTGGAGATCCTCTGAAAATCTATTTATACAACTACAGGGTCCTAATAGAGGAGGCACTGCTAATAAATCCACCATTGGCAGATTGATTAAACAGGCGATCTTCTTGGCTTACTCTAGTCGGGGTTTTTGTACCTCCTGACTTTTTTGGGGCACATTTCACCAGAGCAGTATCCACCTCCTGGGCCGAGAGCGCAAATGCATCTATGGACCATATCTGTAAAGCAGCTACTTGGTCTCTCCTCATACTTTTCTCAAACACTACCGTTTACAATTTCATTATATTTCTGACATGGCCTTTGGTAGCTGGCTGTAATTCGTTTTACCGGTAATCTGTTTTCCAGGAATGCATGACAGCACCCCCTGTTTCGCCCTTTTTTTAAATGTGGATTTCTATGTTATGAGTATAGAGATGTGTACACCTACGAATATACATCATAGTTGAAATATTGTGTGCTGCTACTAAATAATTTTTGTAAATTTTCAGGGTAATATATAAGTAAATATATACATACAGTCGTGGACAAAATTGTTGGTACATCAGTGATCGATCGCACCATCCGTCACTGTCTTGGCCAAAGTGGACTTAATGGAAGACGACTGAGGAGGAAACCACTGTTGAAAGCCAATCATAAAAAAGCGAGACTGGAATTTGCCAAAATTAATATTGACCAGCCACAAAGCTTCTGGTAGAATGTCCTCTGGACAGATGAGACAAAACTGGAGCTTTTTGGTAAGTCACATCAGCTCTATGTTCACATGTTCACAGGTGCAAAAATGAAGCATTTTTGATGTCACCCCACAAGTTCTCTATGGGATATAGGTCAGAGGATTGGGTTGGCCACTCTATTACCTTAATCCTGTTTATAACCAAGATGATGTTCGCTTACTGGTGTGTTTTGGGTCATTGTCGTGACTCAAAACACCCATTTCAAGGGCATTTCTTCTTCGGCATAGGGCAACCTGATCTCAAGTATTTTGATATATTTAAACTGATCCATGATCCTGTGCATGCGATAAATAGGCTCAACACCATGGTATGAGAAACATCCCCATATCATGATTTTTGCAGCACCATGCTTTACTGTCTTCACCGTGTACTGTGGCTTGAATTCAGTGCTCGGGAGTCGTCTGACGTACTGTCTGCGGCCACTAGACCCAAAAAGAACAATTTTGCTTTCATCAGTCCACATAATGTTGTGCTATTTCTCTTTGGACCAGTCAATGTGTTCCTTAGCAAATTTTTTCCTATTCTGGACATGTCTTTTTTTCAACAACGGGACTTTGCAGGGAGTTCTTGCTGGTAACTTGGCTTCACCTAATCGTCTTTTGATTGTAGCCGTACTCGCTGGTAACTTCAGATCTTCTTTAATCTTTCTGGAGGTGATCAATGGCTGAGCCTTTGCCATTTTGGCTATTCTTCGATCCATTCGAACAGTAGTTTCCAGCTTTTTTCATGTTTTGGTTGCCACTTCAAGACATTTGAGATCATTTTAGCTGAGCAGCCTATAATTTGCTGCACTTAATCAAAGTATGTTTTTCATCAGAACAATGTCTGGAGCGACGTGCGCGTGTGTGTGTGTGTGTGTGTGTGTTAAACTTTATCTAAATATTTAACTTGTTAAACTGATCATCCTGAGTTCTTGGGAGGCTGGGGGTGTGGAGAGGTGTGTCCACTTTTCTTCTCAGGTTTCCTGTCTATCGGATGGGAAGTCCTCTCCAGGGGTGCTGTCATGGGTTTGTGAAAAAACGGTAATAAGCCTGATCTGTTCATTACTTAGTTTGGCAATATTTTAAGTTTGGAATGCTAATCACACTTCGGTCAATCAATTTAGACTTAATGAAAATAAAAGATGCGGATGTTTGGATGCAGAAATCCTAATACCCTCTCATAGACACAGTCAAGCATTCTCCCTATAGTAATAAGGAGGAGGCTGTTAATCTTCGGCAGCTTGGCAGGGGGAGCCGGCAGCTCATGAATATGCCAGACTCCTTCCTCACAGTGTGATGCGTTTAAAATGTAAGTTCTCAAATTACATAACTACGTACAGGGGCGTCGCTAGCACCGAGCCTTCGGGGCACAAACCCCGGTTCTTTGACCCGGATCTCCGGTGACTGGCACATTCGTGTTGCAGTTGCGACCGCTGTGATCCGGTCGCAATTGTGGGTTTCCTGATTAAGGTAGCGAAACGCACGTTCGAGGCGTCTCCTCGGATTGGGAACAGTGTCATCTGTCATCATGTCTACCGCAGGACTTTGGTATTAAATATAAACTGATCTGATCTTGTTACCATTTATTCTGTAGTACACCTGTGGTTTACCTAGTGGGATCAGATTCTAGATTCCCTATCTCTGGTTGAACTACTTTTCATTATTGTTATGGGCCTTTTATAATTTATATAGGGTCATGGTGGAATTTCTCATCCGAGGCTTCTTTTAATTCTATGTTTTTATTAATTATATGTTATTGAGGGGGGGTTTTCCCAATATGGGATAATAAAGATTTATATCTTTCTATACTATTGGAATACTTTTGTATTTTTTTGGTTTAGGCATATATCTAACAGACAATATCACACACTGACCCTGTATCTAAGCCTTCCACGTTCGACTTACAGTATAAGATTACTGTTTGCTGGGGTCCTGTATCTAAGCATGCCTTGTGGTAGGCATAGATACAGGGTCTAACAGACAGTAGAACACATGGACACTGTTTCTAAGCCTACTACATGGTATTCTTATATACATGGTCCATGTCTGAGCCTGTCTGATGGACCCTGTATCTAAGCTTACCACATGTGTGTTTTTTTTCTTATGTTTTTTTTACAGGTTCAGTCGTTGGACTATGTTGGATTCGAGGACTGCTTTTTGTTTTATTTTCAATAAAATGGTTAAGGAGGGTTGTGTGGGGGGGGTTTATTTCAATAAAATATTTTACCTATGTCTTTGTATTTTCTTTTAAGCTTTATTACTACCGCTTTAGTTTAGCTGCTTGCTGATTGAGAGCGTTCATTACTAAGGCGGAGCTTAGTGTTAGCTGGTGCAGAGGCTAACACTAACCCCCATTATTACCCTGGTATCCACCGCCACCAGGGGAACTGGGACGAGCCAGGTACGATCCAGTACCTGACCATATGTAGTGACGGTCGAGCACTGGGCTGGACGCAGACTGGTATTATTAAGCTGGGAAAGGCCAAAAACAGTGGCCCTTCCCACTCTGTAATGCTAGGCTGCTGCTATGTGGTATCTGGCTGGCTATGAAAATTGGGAGGGACCCCACATTTTTTTAAATTTATTTTTTAAATAAATTATTGGGAAAAAAAAAAGACATGGCCCCCCCCCATTTTTCATAACCAGCCAGATACAACACAGCAGCAGCCTAGCATTACCAGGGTGGGAAGGGCCACTGTTTTTAGCCTTTCCCAGCCTAATAACACTAGACTGCGGCCACCCCAGTGCCCAACCGTCACTACAGATGGTCGAGTACTGGATCGTACTCTGCTCTTCCCGGCACCCCTGGTGGTGGTGGGTACCGGGGTAATAATGTGGTTAGTGTTAGCCTCTGCACTGGCTAACACTAGGCCCCGCCTTAGTAATGGACGCTGTCAATCAGCCAGCGGCCATTTATAAGGCAGTAGTAATAAAGTTTAAAAAATATATTTTATTGAAATAAAAAAAACTCCACATTAACTATTTTATTGAGAATAAAAAAAGCCGTCATCAAAGTAGTCCTCGAATCCGACGTAGTCCAATGACTCTAAAAAAAAAAACACAAACGCACCAAAAAAATTAGTAATACATAAAAAAGCAAAACCGTTATTATTCGTACGTTTCCTGGGTCCAGCGATGGAGCTGCAATGTCAACGAGCTGGGCCCTATATCTAAGCCGATTAACGTGTGATACTCTCTGCTGAGACAATGCATCCAATTCTATCCAGTGGTGTAGCTATAGGAGCCTTAGTCTTATAGATATGGTGTGGGGGGGGGGGGGGGGGGTAAATATATGTCTCGGGGCTTGTGCCCCTGATCTTTTAAGACCCTAGCAACGACCCTGACTACGTATCACACATAAGTAACAGACTGCTGAAATCAGTGTGTCTCATTACTTACTGTTGCCCTTAGAGAGGAACCCATTACTGACGTGACATGGAGTCGTGTTGGCAGGCCATATTTTCTCCCAAGCACTCCAGGTGGCTGTGTTGGTGGCAGCAGAATTAAATAGTTTGGGTGGCTGCAAGTGTTGCAAGTAACTAGGATACAGTATTAGGCGGCAAGCTTCTCTCCCCTTTTTCCTATTAGTAGCAGGGTGTGCACAGCCAACATCTGCGTTTAAGATGGGGGCCCGGCAGCTAAGGCGGCAGATGCGCATACTATGTGCCACTTGTATGCTAGGTAATAAAGCCTTAGATTTTTATTTATTTTTTTCTTAAATGCCCACAATCAGAAGCCCTGCAGTGTAAGAGATCTACCACAGCCCAAAAACAAGGGAAACTGAGAGAGCGCTTCATTGCTCTCTCCAAAAGCTCATGTTTTGCCAGGAGAATGATCGGAAGGATTGGAGTCGTACTTGTTTTAACTCATTGATATAATTTAAATTTTAGAGCAGAAGTCCCTACTTTACGTTTGCTTTTATTGTCATTTTTCTTGATTCCACTATATAAAGAGAACGTGTATGTGTGTGTAAGTATATATATATATATGTGTGTGTGTGTATGTGTGTGTATATATATATATATATATAATATTTTTTTATTTTAAAAAAATATTTTTGGCACGTTCTAAATCGAATCCGTTGTGTTTGCTGTATTGTTGGAAGCCAAAGCTTATATTATTCTGCATACTCTTCCTTCTAGACTTTAAACTGAATATCCTAAGTTTGGATGAACTGGTACTCCCTGTAGACACAGAAGAGCCTAAAGTAAAGGTAGGAAGTTCCTTTATAAGCTATTCTTGTTGAATGGACTAGTGTTAAAGAAGCACTCCCAGCAATTTTTTTTTCTCCCTATATAGTGCAGCATGGGCTATCGCTAAAGAATGTGGAGGTTCTTGTGCATACCTGGTTTAGTTGATGTGCCACTTGTGTGTTGTCTGCAATTTTGGCTGCGTCTTCTCCTCTGATATGGTTTCCCTAATGCAGCCTACATTTCCTATTATGCCTCTGGCTTTGCATAGGGGGCGAAGTCTCATCACACTGCACTTGTAAAGAATCTTCAAACAAGTCCTAGTTCGCAGTCCTATTTGCGACACAGCCTGAGTTAGAGCAGTTAGTAGCAAGAAAGCAACAGATGCGTCCTTGGCAGGGAAGGAGTTAAGGGAGCACGTTATTTTAGTTAGATGTGTGGCCTATAATTTGATTCAGATCAAGGAGGAGGATGAGTGGAAAACTACCTTCAGTACCCTGGATGGGCACTATGAATACTTTGTGTTATCATTCGGCCTCTGCAAGGCCCCTGCTGTTTTCCAAATGTTCGTAAATGACATCTTTGGGGATGTTCTCAATTGATACATCCTTGTCTAAATAGACCTCTAAATCTACTAAAAAGATGTCAGAACTCATTATGCTCATGTCCTTTCTGTATTACTTTGGCTCCGACAGAATTCTCTCTATGACAAGTTGAAGAACTATCTGTGGGAAATTTCAGACCTTCCATCCCTAGGCTATATCTTCTCCTCTGAGGGCCTTCATATGGATCCACTCAAGGCTTTGATATTCAAAAGTGGCCTCAAGGCTCTCCAAAGATTTATGGGTTTCTCAAACTACTATCCTCAATTCATTCAAAATTTCTCTCAAGTAGTCTTTCCACTCACTGCCCTAAGCTGAAAGTAGGCTAACACCTGGGAATGGCCAGCTTCTGCAGTTCAAGCCTTCTGCAATTTTGAGACCTGTTTCTGTTCCAAATAAGCTGTTCTTCTTGGAAGTCGATGCTTCCTCATTTAGAAATGGAGCAGTTCTCTTGCAGCAGTCCGAGGATAAGAAACACATTACATCTCTAAAACGTTATCTTCTGCCAAGAAAAACGATTGCATTGGAGACCGAGAATTGCTGGCAGTAACACTTACCCTCGATGAATGGCGACATCTATTGAAGGGTGCAAAATTTCCCGTCTATCTTCATTGACCAAAAAAATTTGGGGTTCTAAGGGAAGAAAGTGATAGGGTACAGAAGTTGTGTGTCACTAATCTAACACTGCAGAGTCTTGGTGTAGAACTATGTAATGCAGCTTCAGCCTGTCTCCTGCTAGTGATAGATTTCTCCATGTCAGCTCTTATACGGAGGAGATGGGAGAGCAGTGGGAAGCAGCCTCTCACAGAAATACACTGAAGGTTCTGCACACATCACTCAGCATAGACCATGAGAGTCCAGGGAGTTTTTATACTGCCGTTAATCATTATATGGACTCGCCTATTATATTACTGCACTCCTGGTCCCTTAGATAGGTGAGAAATTATATCTTCAGGAGCACTCTATGCATGGAGAGACATACAGAGGTACAAGGAGGGTGGAGCTTGGTGGGGAGGTCTGACCGCTACCAGGAGTGAAGATGTAATCCTGTAGTTCACAGTATTTCACACACAAAAGAAGTGGTCTATATCAGTAGTCCGACTGGGGATCACATTACATGATACAGTTGCCCATAATGAGAGGGTTCAAAATACATTCATGCAACTGAGCTAGGTAAAATCAAATGACTAATATTGCTGTGAGTTAGATATGTAAAAAACAAAACCACAGTGGTTCGTTGAATGCTCTCACCTTTTTTTATTTTTTTATGTGATATATCGATGTGATCAATATTAGGTGGATCTTGTATGTTAGAGGTACACAGGACCCGCTCTAACCGAGCAGTCAGTTGAGCTGAACAGACGGAATCGTCTGAGAGAGAATGATACAGTTTCTATGTATATAGGGTGCATAGAAGCTGTATCGTAAAAAGTAAAAAAAATTATACTAAAAGTAAATTTAAAAAGTGCCTAAAATCTCAAAACACTGATTTAATTTAAAAAAAATAATTCAAAGGTGTACATAGCCTTTAGGTTCTTATAACGTAAGCGAAATAGTTTTGTGATTTTTATTAGCCGGAACTACAGAATTAATGACTTGAACTGAGCGATATGATTAAACTGTGTAATGAAAATTGTTGTATAACCTATAAAATGTTCTGGCCTTTTCTTCATCGCAGATTAGTAAAAAGCTGAAGGATCTCTCCTCTGGTCAAGAGCAAGGACACTCTCCTAGAATGGATGCAAAGTCATTCAGAAGACAGTCCATCTCCGAGGAGGAATCTGTTCTAGAAGCACACACCGAGACCAGCAAAGATTCAGAAATTTTAACACATCGACACAAAGAAGACTCTAGATTTTCAGAGCATTACATTCCAGAAGCCTCAGATATATCCACCATTCATTCTGGTTATTCAGAGGATTTTGAAGAATCCATGCATACCGCTACAGAACATAGTTTAAAATCTGATTCATATTCGTACTCTAGATCCATATCGCCAAAAAATTCCATCCTTTCCTCAAATCATTCCTACACTCCAAACAAAGCAAGAGCGTGGAAAAAAAAGGCTGTGAAAATACAGAGAGTCACCGTAAAGGAAATTGCTGTGCAGACCAGTGATGCTGGATTCACTTATCATTGGCCACATGGTAAGTATTCTTTCATAGTGATGTACAGTTTAATTTGGTTTCCAAGTTTTATCTCAATAAGGCTTAATCAATCTTAATGTACTTTGTGTTTCTAGATATTGGTTTACAGTCAGTGAATTAGAACACAGGCTGCAAACCCCTACATACCTAGTCCTACTCTCAGCTGAGAAGTGGATACAATTGTACCCAGTCCAGATAATGCTCTGTGAGCTAAAGAGCCTGGACTGCAGACTAATACACTGTAGCAAACTAGCAGAGAGATTTTTGCAGTTGCTGATGTATTTAGCTCAGAGAGCATTGCCTAGACAGGGTAAAATTGTAACCTGTGAGAGCAGGACTAGCTATGTATAGTTTGCAGCCAGTAAATGTAAATAAGCGTGCTCTCGTTCACTGACCGCAAACACATACCTTGAAAATACAGTTTTGAACTGTCACTGTGTTAAGTGACACGGTGACCGCATCTTGATTGCAACTGTCCACAGACGGCTGCCGGGCAGGACTCCCTGGCACAGGACCAATCGGAATGGTCCTGTCAAACTTTTTTTTTTTCTGATACCCTCTGTAATTTATTGGTCAAGCAAACCAACCTATGAGCAGATCAGTTAATCTTCCAGAACCCCGACTCGTTTTATGCAAGAAACCAAATATTGGATCTCCAGAAATGCAGTGGAATTGGGAAAAGTTTTGGGACCTATTTTTAAGCTTTGGTCTCGTCAAAAAGCCAAGTATTCGAGACTATTGGTCCCCTGCTATTTTATATAACACCCCTGTTTACCGCACAATAATGAGCAGGATGCGATACTTAACCCCTTAAGGACGCAGCCTAGTTTGGGCCTTTAAGGCTCAGAGCCCATTTTTCAAATCCGACATATTTCACTTTATGTGGTAATAACATCGGAATGCTTAAACCTATCCAAGCGATTGTGATTGAGATTGTTTTCTCGTGACACATTGGGCTTTATGTTAGTGGTAAAATTTGGACGATATATTGAGGGTTTATTGGTGATAAATTGCAAAATTTAGAGAAAATTTATAAAAAATAGAATTTTTCAGAATTTAAATGCATCTGCTTGTAAAACAGATGGTTATACCACCCAAAATAGTTACTAGTTCACATTTCCCATATGTCTACTTTAGTTTGGCATAATTTTTTGAAAATTCTTTTATTTTTCATGGCCGTTACAAGGCTTAGAACATAAACCGCAATTTCTCATATTTTTAAGAAAATTTCAAAAGCCTACATCTTATTGGGAAAAAAAATAAATTTTTCCTTTTCACAGCCCAATTCTAATAAAATCTATGAAATGCCTGTGGGGTTAAAATGCTCACTATACCTCCTATATGAATTCCTTGTGGGGTGTAGTTTAAATTTACATTTAAATTTAGTAAAATGCTAATTCTTGCATATTTTCTCAATTTTGGTGTTTTTCACAAATAAGGAAAGAATTTATTGACCAAATTTTACCCCAGACATAAAGTAAAATGTGTCATGAGTAAACAATCTCAGAATCGCTTGGATTGAGGAAAGAGTTCCAAAGTTATTACCACATAAATTGACACGACAAATTTTAAAAATGGGCCTCTGTCAGAAAGTCCAAAAGTGGCTGCGGTAGGAAGGGGTTAAAGGGATTTTCCCACGATCACGAGAAAGGGCTTACCTTGCCATTTCTGTGAGCCCCAAATTAAAGGAGCGATACTGCGCATGGCCGTTGCTCCATTCATTTCTATGGGGCTGCCGACACTATCTTCGGGAGCTTTAGGGAAATGAATGCAGCAGTGGCGAGAGAATGCGCAGTACCGCTCCCAAATATTTAATCACCTATCCTGTGGATAGGTGATAAATATTGATTATGGTAAAACCCCTTAAATATGTACAGTTAGGTCCAGAATTATTTGGACAGTGACAAGTTTTGGCATTTTAGCTGTTTACCAAAACATATTGATATACAGGGTGGGCCATTTATATGGATACACCTAAATAAAATGGGAATGGTTGGTGATATTAACTTCCTGTTTGTGGCACATTAGTATATGGGAGGGGGGAAACTTTTCAAGCTGGGTGTTGACCATGGCGGCCCTTTTGAAGTCGGACATTTTGTATCCAACTTTAGTTTTTTCAATGGGAAGAGGGTCAGGTGACACATCAAACTTATTGAGAATTTCACAAGAAAAACAATGGTGTGCTTGGTTTTAACGTTACTTTATTCTTTCATGAGTTATTTACAAGTTTCTGACCACTTATAAAATGTGTTCAAAGTGCTGCCCATTGTGTTGGATTGTTAATGCAACCCTCTTCTCCCACTCTTCACACACTGATAGCAACATCGCAGAAGAAATGCCTCCCGATCTGACCCCCTTAGAGTTTTATCTTTGGGGTCATCTGAAGGCAATTGTCTATGCTGTGAAGATACGAGATGTGCAGCAACTGAAACTACGGATACTGGAAGCCTGTGCTAGCATTTCTTCTGCGGTGTTGCTATCAGTGTGTGAAGAGTGGGAGAAGAGGGTTGCATTGACAATCCAACACAATGGGCAGCACTTTGAACACATTTTATAAGTGGCCAGAAACTTGTAAATAACTCATGAAAGAATAAAGTAACGTTAAAACCAAGCACACCATTGTTTTTCTTGTGAAATTCTCGATAAATTTGATGTGTCACATGACCCTCTTCCCATTGAAAAAACTAAAGTTGGATACAAAATGACCGACTTCAAAATGGCCACCATGGTCAACACCCAGCTTGAAAAGTTTCCCCCCTCCCTTATACTAATGTGCCACAAACAGGAAGTTAATATCACCAACCATTCCCATTTTATTTAGGTGTATCCATATAAATGGCCCACCCTGTATATTAAATATACACACTTATAACCAATATGGGCTTAAAGTGCAGACTCTCCGCTTTAATTTGAGGGTATCCACGTCCTAATTTTGAGGAAGGGTTTAGGAATTACAGGTCTTTACTATGTAGCTGCCTCTTTTTCAAGGGACCAAAGGTAATTGGACAATTATCTCAAAAGCTATTTAATAGGCTGCATGGGCTATTCCCTCGTTAATCCATCCTCCATTAAGCAGGTAAAAGATCTGAAGTTGATTCCAGGTGTGGCATTCGCATTTGGAAGCTGTTACTGTGAACCCACAACATGAGGTCAAAGGAGCTCTCAATGCAAGTGAAACAGACCATCGTTAGGCTGAAAAAAAAATGGAGAGATAGCACAAATGTTAGGAGTGGCCAAATCAACAGTTTGGTACATTCTTGAAAAAAAAAAAAAAAAGAGCGCACTGGTGATCTCGTGAAAAAGCCTGGACATCCACGGAAGATAACAGTGGTGGATGATAGCAGAATCCTTTCCATGAAGTAAAAAGAAAGACTGCAGCACTCAGATATCCAAAAAGTGTAGATTTCTTCACCAAGCATAAAAAACTGCAACGTTTCAACCCCTATTAGGTCTTTGTCAAGCATAGTGATAATCAATTAGTGCACACTTTATATACCACAAGTGGTGTGACATCACTTCCTGTACGTCCATAACAAAAATAACATTAATAAATCCTCATAAATACATTGTTACATAGTTAAAAAAGCCCCCACAACATCAGACTTGAATACAGTGGAAATACCATTATAGATCGCCAGTGCAGTACCTGTATACCAGTCTCAAGGGACATATCTTATCTCGTATGTGTCCGTAGTTCTCAACGCGCATGTCAGGAAGTGCTAGTTTCTTTAGTGTCCGGCGGCTGCCGTTACCATGGAAGCGCATCGCGGTCTCACTCTGGACCGCGCATGCGCATGGGGTCGGGCTACAATCTCGAAACCCAATCCACAGAGAACTATCGAAACAAGCGGACGTTCACACATTACTTAAGAATCCCAAAAGAAGTAATGCTCTGCGTGTCTCATCTTCAAATGTGATATTGATACAAATCCCTAACATTGGGAAAAACAATGTAATCTCATTCACAGTTTTACATGATTATCAAATAACGGATTTAACAATGAAATCATCTAATGCCCATAATTTTATGATGAGACAGGCAGAGGATCTCAATGCGAGCAGCATTCCCAGAGACTGATCAGGTTCCTTCAGTGGCTTTCCTCACCAAAATTTTTTTTTTCCAAGCAGCGATTCCAACGACAACTCCCCATACAGTGTAAATAACCTAAAAAAGAAACAATATAACATTAAAAAATACATCCAATGATATAGTAGTCACTCGGCTAAATTGCCAGGCACTCTATCACAACCTTATTACCAATGACGATGTGGCCAGGATCCTGCCCGCAGACACATTCCTAACAGATACCCCTGGTCCTGAACTCCCTATTGAGCCCCTTAGGCTCAAGGGTATCCAATTCGTAAATCCATTTAAGTTCTAGTTTTTTGAGGATCTTTTCCCTATCTCCTCCTCCTCCTCAAGGGGGGAACCCCATCAATAATTCTAAACCGCAACTGTGAAATATTGTGGCCGAACTTAATAAAATGTTCAGGGATTGGCAAATCAACTTTTCTACTCCTAATGGTATATTTATGTTGGTTAATGCACGTTCTGCACTCCTGCGTGGTAAGTTTGTGTACCCATCCAGCTTCTTACAATTTGTGGGGGGCTGGATGAGGTACATAGACGATATTTTCTTTGTGTGGTATAAAAGTGAACGAGAGCTATTGAAATTTCAAGAAGAAATTAATAGCCATTTCCCTGAACTTCAATTTACTCTGGTATACTCACAGGAGAGTATACAATTTCTGGATACGACAGTTATAAAGAAAGATAATTGCCTAGTTACAGATTTATACGTCAAACCCACTGACTGCAACAATTTGTTGCATTTTAGTAGTTGTCATCCCTGGGGAACAGTGGAGTCCCTTCCATTCAGTCAGCTCCTCAGGGTCAAAAGAATTGTTTGAGGAGAATTCTGTAGAGGATAGACTTGGGAATATGTGCAATAAATTCCTAAGACGAGGTTACCCTAGATCTGTCCTAGAAAGAGCAAGCAGTAAGGTTAGAAATCACAAATGTAGTGATCTGCTGGTCAAAAACTCTAATAAGAAGATTCTTAGGAGAATCCCATTTGTATCGACATATTCTCCCACTAGTAGAAAAATCTCTAAGATTCTAAGGGACTATTGGCCTACCCTTAGTGATACTTTTCTTAAGAACATTGAATTCCAAGATCCCCCGATTATGTCTTATCGGAGACCCCCTAACCTGAGGGACCGCTTGGTGCGTGCAGATATTGGTTCTCTAACCAAAACTAAGTCTCAAAAAAAGGGATGTTTTCCCTGCCTTGGATGTTGCAACTGCAACAGTATGATGTGAGGAAATACCATGGTACATCCAAGGACAGGAAAAATGTATGGGATTAAACAGTCTTTTACATGTCTCTCTCTAAATTCATTGTATATGTCATTCAATGTCCATGCAGACTTTTATATGTGGGAGAAACCACGCAGGAGTGCAGAACGCGCATTAACCAACATAAATATACCATTAGGAGTAAAAAGGTTGATTTGCCAATCCCTGAACATTTTATTAAGTTCGGCCACAATATTTCACAGTTGCGGTTTAGAATTATTGATGGGGTTCCCCCCTTGAGGAGAGGAGGAGATAGGGAAAAGATCCTCAAAAAACTAGAACTTAAATGGATTTACGAATTGGATACCCTTGAGCCTAAGGGGCTCAATAGGGAGTTCAGGACCACGGGTATCTGTTAGGAATGTGTCTGTGGGCAGGATCCTGGCCACATCGTCATTGTTAATAAGGTTGTGATAGAGTGCCTGGCAATTTAGCCGAGTGACTACTATATCATTGGATGTATTTTTTAATGTTCCATTGTTCCTCTTTTAGGTTATTTACACTGTATGAGGAGTTGTCGTTGGAATCGCTGCATGGAAAAAAATTTTTTTTGCTGAGGAAAGCCACTGAAGGAACCTGAACAGTCTCTGGGAATGCTGCTCGCATTGAGATCCTCTGCCTGTCTCATCATAAAATTATCGGCATTAGATGGTTTCATTGTTAAATCCGTTATTTGATAATCATGTAAAACTGTGAATGAGATTACATTGTTTTTCCCAATGTTAGGGATTTGTATCAATATCACATTTGAAGATGAGACACGCAGAGCATTACTTCTTTTGGGATTCTTAAGTAATGTGTGAATGTCCGCTTGTTTTGATCTCTGTGGATTGGGTTTCGAGATTGTAGCCCGACCCCATGCGCATGCGCGGTCCAGAGTGAGACCGCGATGCGCTTCCATGGTAACGGCAGATGCCGGAAACTAATGAAACTAGCACTTCCTGACATGCGCGTTGAGAACTACGGACGCATATGAGATAAGATATGTCCCTTGAGACTGGTATACAGGTACTGCACTGGCGATCTATAATGGTATTTCCACTGTATTCAAGTCTGATGTTGTGGGGGCTTTTTTTTAAACTATGTAACAATATATTTATGAGGATTTATTTAATGTTATTTTTGTTGTGGACGTACAGGAAGTGATGTCACACCACATGTGGTATATAAAGTGTGCACTAATTGATTATGACTATGCTTGACAAAGACCTAATAGGGGTTGAAATGTTGCAGTTTTTTATGCTTGGTGAATAAATCTACACTCTTTGGATATCTGAGTGCTGCAGTCTTTCTTTTTACTTCTCTGTATCAGTTGTCCCGTTGGACCTGGGACATTCATACTGCTTGCACCATCCCTGGCTGGGATTATCTACCTTGTTCTCCTCTGGAGGAATTCTTTTGGTCGTGCTGCTGATTTCTTCTACATAGAATCCTTTCCATGGTGAAGAAAAACCCCTTCACAACATCTACCTAAGTGAAGAGCACTCTCCTGGAAGTAGGTGTATCAGTATCTAAGTCTACCATAAAGAGAAGACTTCATGAGAGCGAATACAGAGGGGTCTCAAAAATAGAAAGGCCAGATTAGACTTTGCCAAACAACATCTAAGAAGCCAGCCCAGTTCTGGAACAGCATTCTTTGGATAGATGAAACTAAGATCAACCTGTACTAGAATGATGGGAGGAAGAAAGTATGGAGAAGGCTTGGAACGGCTCATGATCCAAAGCACCCCACATCCTCTGTAGAACATGGTGGAGGCAGTGTGATGGCATGGGCATGCATGGCTGCCAAAGACACTGGGTCACTGGTGTTTATTGATGATGTGACTGAAGACGGAAGCAGCCGGATGAATTCTGAAGTGTTCAGGGATATACTTTCTGCTCAGATTCAACCAAATGCAGCAAGGTTGATTGGACGTCGCTTCACATTACAGCTGGACAATGACCCAAAACATACTGCAAAAGCAACCCAGGAGTTTAAGGCAAAAAAATGGAATATTCTGCAATGGCCAAGTCAATCACCAGATCTCAACCCGATCGAGCTGCATTTCACTTGCTTAAGACAAAACTTATGGAAGAAAGACCCACAAACAAGCAACAACTGAGGACAGCTGCAGTAAAGGCCTGGCAAAGCATAACAAAGGAGGAAACCCAGCGTTTGGTGATGTCCATGGGTTCCAGACTTCAGGCAGTCATTGCCTGCAAGGGATTCTCTACAAAGTATTAAAAAAACATTTTATTTATGGTAATGTTAATTTGTCCAATTACTTTTGAGCCCCTGAAATGAGGAGGCTGTGTAGAAAAATGGTTGCAATTCCTAAACGTTTCACACGATATTTTTGTTCAATACCTTGAATTAAACCTGAAAGTCTACACTTCAATTGCATCTCAGTTGTTTCATTTCAAATCCAATGTGGTGGCATGCAGAGCCCAAATCCTGAAGATTGTGTCACTGTCCAAATAATTCTGGACCGAACTGTATAGTGTTATCTACCATTTTGGCTACCTAGGAATCTATAGAGCTGCAGTGAAGCTGTTGGCACTCCCATTCCCCACTGCAGAAAAATTAAATAATCCTCTCGGACAAAGAATTACAATCTACTGCCTGGGGTCCCTAACCGTATGCAGCCCACGATGCCTCTTTATATGGCCCGCATTAGGAAATTCAGTTGTAATGCACAATGTGTTGGTCCTGACAGACTGGCAGCAAATCGGACAAAAAAATCTTTAATATAGCAACACCGGCAGCATTTAGGCTAGGACTACATGGCGGTATTTCTGCTGCTGCAGCATAGGTAGTGTATGAAATGCAATACTGCCACTGCAGTGAGTTGTTTGTTATTTTCTCTTGAAGCCATGGGTTACGGAAGCAGAACTGCAGCGTTTGTGTCACGTACATTTTGCATCTCACATGTTTGCAGAAAAATATGATCCAGTGTTTTTGCTATGACAGGAGTAGTGCGGTTATCACACAGCAACCAGATCCTGTTTACTTGAAGGAGTTAACATTAAGTCAAAATGGTATTACAACCTGTTGAAATAGTGTAATTCAGCAATGTGGTCCTCCGACCAAAATATATGGTGCACCCTGATCTATAAGGTAATGTGAATCTTCTTGTCACCCAGTACTTAGGCGGTTGCACATACAGTTCAGTTGGTGGTCTCTCCCCTTCTCCCTTAATCATTCCTTCTAACAGGTGGTAACCGCACTATAGCTCTTTCTAACCGTATGCGTTCTGGATAAATGCTTAACAGGACCAAAACGGATTTCCGGCATGAAAAAAGCATTTTGTTAATAGTAATATTGCTATTTTTATTTTTGACTGAAATTTTAACCCTGCAGGTGATACTGCGATATTAATTTAAATGCAGATTTTCTGTTCACAGCAAGTATCGGCGTTGAACACACCGCTGTACCTTTCATGGATCCAGTATCTATGGTCAGTCATGTGGTGAGTCCTGATCTAATTGAAGGTAAGTTCTTCCCATTGAGTTTTAAATATATAGTGTGACAGAACATTGCAGCATTTTAAGTTCAACTAAACCGAAGAAATATGAATTAATGTTTGTAGCCGCTAAACCTTGAACAATTAATTTAAGGGGTCGTCCAGTTTTTCATACTGATGTCCTATTCACAGGATAGGTTATCAGTAAATGATTGATATGGGTCTGACAACCAGACCCTGCACCGATCAGCTGCTCTGGCTGCCTCTCGGTGCCGGAAGCAGAAGGCTCGGACCACTTGAATAGGAGCAGAGCTGCAGTACTGCAACACGGCCACTTTACAGTGGCTGGAGCCTTCTACTTCCGCAACCGACCCCTGCTTAGCGTCCGGCGCCTGGAGGCAGCGGAAACGGCTGATCGGTGTGGGGTCTGGGTGTCTGACTCCCACCGGTCATATACGGATGACTGTGGATAGGTCATCAGTATAAAAAACCGCCCCCAAACTGGACAACCCCTTTAATCTTTATAATTTTAACATAGAGTTAAGCTCAAGCAGTATAGATAACCAATTGTCAAATCGGCCTATTTCTGCTTCCATTAAGAGATGTTCTTAGCCGCTGATGGAAGTGTCTCTTTGAAACCTAAGTAACTATGTCAAAATAGACAACACAAGACAAACCAATCGATGGCCTCGGTCACGTTTCCTTTAACGTCCTGGTAGGAAAAACCCCTTTAACACTAAACTTATAAAATATTTTTCATTACTTTTCCTTCAGAAGGAGAGGTTAGTAGAAAGGAATTCTATATGTCTAGCTTTTTAAGGCCGGATTCACACGAGCGTGTGCGTTTTGCGCGAGCAAAAAACTCGGCGTTTTGTGTGCGCAAAAGCCACTTGACAGCTCCGTGTGTCAGCCCCGTATGATGCGCGGCTGCGTGCTTTTCGCGCAGCCGCCGTCATTATGACACTCCGTTTGGATGTTCGTAAACAGAAAAGCACGTGGTGCTTTTCTTTTTACATTCATTCTTTTACTACTGTTGCGTGAATCACGCGCGTCCCACGGAAATGCTTCCGTGTTGTGCGTGTGATTTTCACGCACCCATTGACTTCAATGGGTGCGTGATGCGCGAAAAACACTGAAATATAGAACATGTCGTGAGTTTTACGCAGCGGACTCACGCTGCGCAAAACTCACGGACAGTCTGCACTACCCCATAGACTTGCATAGGTCCGTGTGACCCGCGTGAAAACCATGCGGGCTGCACGGACGCAAATCACGTTCGTGTGAATCCCCCCTCAGTCTCGGCTGAATGAATATACAGGGTGGGCCATTTATATGGATACACCTAAATAAAATGGGAATGGTTTGTGATATTAACTTCCTGTTTGTGGCACATTCGTATATGGGAGGGGGGAAACTTTTCAAGCTGGGTGTTGACCATATCGGCCATTTTGAAGTCGGCCATTTTGTATCCAACTTTTGTTTTTTCAATGGGAAGAGGGTCATGTGACACATCAAACTTATCGAGAATTTCACAAGAAAAACAATGATGTGCTTGGTTTTAACGTTACTTTATTCTTTCATGAGTTATTTACAAGTTTCTGACCACTTCTAAAATGTGTTCAAAGTGCTGCCCATTGTGTTGGATTGTCAATGCAACCCTCTTCTCCCACTCTTCACACACTGATAGCAACACCGCAGAAGAAATGCTAGCACAGGCTTCCAGTATCCGTAGTTTCAGTTGCTGCACATCGCATATCTTCACGGCATAGACAATTGCCTTCAGTTGACCCCAAAGATAAGTCTAAGGGGGTCAGATCGGGAGACATTTCTTCTGCGGTGTTGCTATCAGTGTGTGAAGAGTGGGAGAAGAAGGTTGCATTGACAATCCAACACAATGGGCAGAACTTTGAACACATTTTATAAGTGGTCAGAAACGTGTAAATAACTCATGAAAGAATAAAGTAACGTTAAAACCAAGCACACCATTGTTTTTCTTGTGAAATTCTCAATAAGTTTGATGTGTCACCTGACCCTCTTCCCATTGAAAAAACTAAAGTTGGATACAAAATGTCCGACTTCAAAAGGGCCGCCATGGTCAACACCCAGCTTGAAAAGTTTCCCCCCTCCCATATACTAATGTGCCACAAACAGGAAGTTAATATCACCAACCATTCCCATTTTATTTAGGTGTATCCATATAAATGGCCCACCCTGTATTGAGTGGGCATGGGTGTAACTACCAGGGTAGCAGGCAAAGCAGATGCTATGAGGCCTATCTCTACTCAGAGGTAAGGTGCAGTAAGTAATAACTGTGGATGATGGAAGGCAAGAATAGAAAAATAAACTTTGATCACTGGGAGTCCAAGGAGGAGAGGAAAATACACACATATACAGAGTGGACACCAAAATAATCAAAAGCTTTTTGTATTCTGATGGAGTGGCCCCATTCCAAATATTGCTGTGATGATTCAAAATAGTACTAGATTTAAATGGAAGGTGTCACTATTTTTTTTTTTTTAGTATGATATTAAAATAAATTTTATTTATTTGTGTTCTTGTTTTGGACTTTTTTACTTTTTTCTTACTTTTACTTCTCTATGGGGGCTGCCATTTTTTTTTTCATCTCTGTATGTGTCGATTAACGACACATACAGAGATGGAATACGGCACATACATCCCCATAGAGAATGCGAACGGGAGCTGTTCCATTCACTATAGCGTACGCCGTCTGTGTGGGAACAGCGCATGCGCCGCTCCCACACAGACCAAAAGGAAGGTCTTTGGCAGAGCGAAATCCGGCGCCATTTGCATGTGGACCGGAATCCGCGGCCGGACAGTAAGATGACGACTTCCGGTCGCGTCTTCTGGCCATATGTTCAAGGCAGCGAAGACGCAAGGTATAGGAGCTGAGGCGGCGGCAGGAGCAGGTAAGTTATGTTTGTGTATGTGATGTGTGTATTATGTTCGTGTTATACTGTCTGATTACCACTGTATCTAATCCTATACTGTGCATTCGCTCAGAAAATGGCGGCACACAGTGTAGGAGGTTTGAAGATTGAACCCCCTCCTTCTCCTGGCACTAGCCAGAATAAGGGAGGGGGGATTGTGTGAGGACACTAGAGTGAGTGTGTCTACCCTAAATTTGCAGCATAAAGCAATGAGGTTGCTTTACCACATTGCCTATGCTGCCATTTTGGAAATTGCTCCATCTAGTGACCAGCACATGGAAATGTTATAAATTAGAATCTAATTTATAATATTTCCTGACTTGTGAAAAAATTAAAACAATGTGTAATCACTTATATACTAACTGTTTAACTGAAAAAAAATACAAAAAAAATTCTAGCGACACATTCCCTTTAAACCTCAGCCTATAAAAGTTACATGTAAATCACTTACAGATAACATTTTATCTTTTTTTTTTCCTCACAATCCACCAGCTTTGACCACGTACAATCCAATGGCCCTGGCACTGAATGACATGCTAAAACGGCAGCTGTTCCTCACACGGTCATTTGTAGACATGGCTCAACAGCTGTACCTTTCTACTGTAACATCCTTGGAGAATGAATCCTATTGCTATACAACACTGGAGAACACGAAGGAGGTAACATTGATAGATTTGACTTTTTACTGCAATTTCTCTGAAAAAAAAAAATGTAAACAAAGCTTTATGATTGTATAATGAAAAGTTATCCAAATTTCTATTTGCTTGAGTTTAGTAATTAGAAATATTCTTGTTTTAACCCCTTGGCGCCATCCTCCTTGGCTTGAGCGTTATGTATTTGGAGCCAAGTGCCGTAAATGTACGTTACAGGATCTGTGCCCACAGTCGGTGTCAGCTGTATATTACAACAGCCCGGATGGGTTTCCATGGCAGCTGAGGGCCTAAAGAAGGCCTCAAGGTCTTCCATCTGTGTATGCCTATTCTGTCTATGCCAGAGGCAGGGCCTAATAGGATGCCTGTCCGTTTTACACTAAGACTACACTGTAGTACACTGTACTACATAAGTCGTATGGTCCCCTAGTGGGGACCACTAATCCCTTAGTGGGACTAAAAAGAAATGTAAAAAAAGTTACCGTTAATTAAAAAAGAAAACTGCATTGTCCACAATAAATAAAAAAAAGCCTAGAAAAAATCACATTGCTTGCCCAACAAATAAAAAAAGCGTTCAACGCATGCTATAAACTGTTTCTGTTCCTGAAGGCTCAAAATTGGCTGGACCTGAACTGGTTAAAAAATACAACTCGCCCTCCAAAAAAGAAGCTTTTATACGGCTATGTCGATGGAAAAGTTAAAAAGTTATGGCTTTCGTAACGCTGTCTTGAAGAAACAAAAAAAAAAAAAATCACTTAATGCCCAAAATAGTTGCGTTTTTAAGGGATTAAAATTCTAAACACTTTTGTAGCATTTTTTTTTTATTGCTTGCTTTTAAGTCCTCTAAAGTAAAACTGAAGCTACTTTAAAAAAATAAAATTAGATGGAAAAAAAAAATCTGTGTATAAAACTCCTTTGCAGACTTATTTGTCTCCCATGGTTACCAACCTTGTGCATAGCCCAAACGCGCCCTTGTAAATTAGATGAAAGTCAGATGAACCAGTCTATTTCAGCGAGACCGGCCGACGATTTAATGTCAAGGGAAAGAAGGCAATGGCAGATGTCAAGGGAAAGAAGGATCATGCATGGTTGATTTTAGATGTGTCTGTGCAGCAGCTTATTCTCTTTTCCACATTAAAACGAACATACAAGCTTGGCTGAGTCGGGAGCTGACTAAAGTGTACGGGCACCTTAATTCTGCAGTCGCGTATTACTGCTGACCATCAGCCCCCTTATCTACTCTGTAGATTAACCGCTTTAGCGACATCTGCCATGCATGTACGGCGAGAGTGCGCTACCCCAATAATGGGGTAGCTTCTGAGGCCGTGCCATATGTGACGTGTGCCGTCTATTTCATATAGCTGACAGCCGCATTCAACGGCCAACATTAGAGATAACACTGATCCCGGCCATTTTATACCTCTGCTGCAGTCAATAGTGACGTTGGCATCTGAGCGGTTAGACAAAGGGCGGCATCTTCTGTCCTCTGATCGCCCTGGGATGAAATTGTGGGGGTGCTGATTTGTTGCCATGGCGTCTGTCGGCCTGTTGAAAGCCTCCAGGTCTCCCATCAGTGCTCTATTATTCAGCCTTGGGAGAGGCAGAGCTCAAGGCCAAGTTCCCACGGGTCGGATACGCAGCACATTCCATCCAAAAAAGCGCACCACATTGTGGTTTTGTTTTTCTGCTGGCGTTTCCGCTGCAAAAAGCAGAGTAGGAATAAAAATAACACCCATACTTACCTGGGCCGTTGTCATGGGTACGCGTCTGTCCCTTGCTGTCCGGTTCGGCTTCCCTGGATGACGCTACAGCCCATGTGGCCGCTGCAGCGGTCAATGGGGAGGTAAAAACGGCAACAAAAAGCAGAAGTTGCGATTTTTGCGTCGGAAATTGCAGTGATTCCGTCACAAAACTTGGCTTACTGTTGTGGGTTTTGCATCTCCATTGAATTCATTGGGAAAAAACCGAAAAACAGCAAAAACGCAGCATAAATTGTCATGCTGCAGGTATAAATTCTGCACTGCAGGTCAATTTATTAACGTTTTCGCTGCCTTTTTTTTCCGCAGCGTGGGCGTGAAATTTTCAAAATCGCTATGTGGGAACCCAGCCTAATGGAGCACGGATAAAGGCAATACCTATTGTATGAGTGAACGATTACATAGTAAAAGCCTCTAGGGGGACTAAAAAAAAGAAAAAGTAAGAAAAGTTTTTGATAAAATTTGTAAAAACAAATCTCTTTTTCCATTTTTAACATAATGTAAGTAATAAAAAAAAGTTCAAATAATTGGTAACGCTGCGTAAAATTCAGAACTATTAAAATAGCACATTATTTAAGCCGTCGAGTAAACTCCATTAGAAAAAATGTTCACAATACCAGAATTCTGTCTTTTGGTATAGCCGTAATTTAATTGACCCAGAGTAAAGTTTTACTGTCTTTTTTTTTTTTTTTACTGCAGAAAACAGAGGAGGAATCACTGTTTTCAAGTACATTATATGGTACAATAAATAATCATTAAAAACTATAACTCCTTAAACAAAAAAACAAGCCCTCATACAGCTATGTCAATTAATAAAATAAAGTTATGTCTCTTGGAATTCAACGTGGAAAAATTACATTTGCCTAAGGGAGGATTTACACGAACGTGTAATACGTCCGTGCAACGCACGTGATTTTGACGCGCGTCGCACGCACCTATGTTAGCCTATGGGGCCGTGCAGACAGTCCGTGATTTTCACGCAGCGTGTGTCCGCTGCGTGAAACGCACGACATGTCCTGTATTTCTGCGCTGTTCACACATCACGCACCCATTGAAGTCAATGGGTGCGTGAAAATCACGCGCACCACACGGAAGCACTTCCGTGGGACGCGCGTGATTCGCGCAACAGCAGTAAGAAGTATGATTGAAAACAGAAAAGCACCACGTACTTTTCTGTTTACAAACATACAAACAGAGTGTCATAATGATTGCGACTGCGCGAAAAATCACGCAGCCGCGTATCATATGGTGATGACACACGGAGCTGTTAAGTGCCTTTTGCGCGCGCAAAACGTTGCATTTTTTGCGCTCGCAAAACGCACACGCTTGTGTAAATCCTCCCTAAGTCTCCAAGGGGTTAACAAGACTGCAGGATCAGACCACACACATGGGTCTGATAGTTGCAAAACTGCACACAGCCTTTCAATCAAGACTGTGCAGACCTAATACTGATTCCAGCTTTGGGCTTCTGACACCTGGTATGCAGTCTAGGTAATTCTTTAGCGCTATCCTTTTGTTTCTTGGGTGAAAACACAGATGAACTTGGGTATAGCTGGTGTCACTAAGGGGCAGACACTAAGTAAAAAGGTGTTCACGCCTCCTAGCAGGCTATACCCTTCCTGCATTCGCTAACAAGATTTTTCTTAGTAGGAGGCAAAACTTACTAGTCCTTCTCAATGAATTAGAATATCATCAAAAAGTTAATTTATTTCAGTAATTCCGTTCAAAAAGTGAAACTCATATATTATATAGATCCATTACACACACAGTGATCTATTTCCAGCATTTTTTCTTTTTAATGTTGATGATTATGGTAACCGTTATTGAAAACTCAAAATTTAATCTCTCAGAAAATTAGAATATTATATAAGCCCAATTTCAAAAATGATTTTTAATACTGAAATGTTGGCCTGCTGAAAAGTATGCACAGTATATGCCCTCAATACTTGGTCGGGGCTCCTTCTGCATGAATTATTGCATCAATGCTGTGCGGCATGGAGGCGATCAGCCTGTGGCACTGCTGAGGTGTTATGAAAGCCCAGGTTGCTTTGATAGCGGCCTTCAGCTCGCCTGCATACAATTAGTAAAAAATAAAAAAAAGTTTTGTTAAATCAAAAAAATACACAGAAATACTAAATTTTTTACAATAATGGTATGTGCACGACCAATTTTCAGGCGTTTTACGCCTCGAATTATGCCTGAAAAGACGGCTCCAATACGTCGGCAAACATCTGCCCATTGCTTGCAATGGGTTTTACGATGTTCTGTGCAGACAAGCTGTCATTTTATGCGTCGCTGTCAAAAGATGGTGCGTAAAATTACGGCCGCTTCAAAGAAGTGCAGGACGATCTCCTTACCCAACCTGATAGCGGAGCTGGATAGCTACTCGAAATTGTCCAACTTTAAGATCAACTACCAGAAGTCGGAGGCTCTTAATATCTCATTGCCGCAGGCTCTGGTGGATGATCTGTCTCAGTCCTTCTTCTCCTTTTAAATGGGCTAGAGATTCGCTTAAATATTTGGGGGTCCGGCTTCCCAGTGATCTGTCTCGCCTTTATGCGGTGAACTTCCCTCCGCTACTTCAACGTGTAAAGAGCAATTTGGATTCTTGGACGGCTGGCACCTTTACTTGGTTTGGCAGGTGTGCCATATTTAAAATTAATATTTTGCCATGGATCTTGTATCTATTTCAGGTGCTGCCAATACACATCCCACGCCCATTCTTTCAAGCTCTTCTGTCCCTACTCCACAAGTTCATATGGGTGGGGAAACCCGCACGTATTGCTCGATCTGAGCTTTTTCGTGCTAAGTGTGAGGGTGCTAAGTTGGTCTCCCGGACTTTGTTTCCTACCATCAGGCCTCTCACTTGGCACAAATTTTGGACTGGTTTAGGCATGCTGGGAATAAAGAGTGGGTGTCCATGGAACAGGCCTTTCTTGAAGTTCCTTTGCAGGCCTTACCTTGATTGGGCAACCACGTTCCCCTGTCGGCGCCGACACACCCGACTATCGGGCCCACACTGGCGGTTGCGTCACGGCTCTTTCCCCGTCTTCCTCTCCCTTGTTTCCCATCTTGGGCAATTCTGCTTTCCCACCGGGGCGGGAAGGGGGGGTCCCTTCAGCTCTGGTTGAAGGCGGTTAAGGGGCATGCCGCACACTTTATGGGGGATGAGATGTGGATGTCTAGTGCACAATTTGAGTCTTTGTCTGACCCTGTCTCATTTACTACGTGGCAGGTCACCCAGTTGAGACACTTCCTCGCGGCCGTAACTAACTCATCGGCATACTCACGGGATAGTTCCCCTTTCTAACTCCTTTTCACGGGCACGGGCATGGTGCGTCACTCGTTGTCCAGACTTTATGCTCTCCTGATCTCACCATCCGATCGGCCTACTTGCTAAGTTGGGAGAGGGACCTGCGTTTAACGTTCACTACGGAGCATGAGGATCGCTTGTTCACAATGACGCATAAATCCTCTAGCAGAGTTCAGGAGGCGGGGTTTAAGGTCCTGTCGAGATGGTATAGAGTTCCTTCCAGATTGCATGCGATGATGCCTGCGGTCTCGCCGTTGTGTTGGAGATGTGGTGACCATGTGGGTACAATTCTGCACATTTTTTTTGGGAGCGCCCGCTCTTGACTGATTTCTGGTCTGAGGAGTGGCGCATTTCCTCGAAATTCACGGATTTCCTCCTTCCGAGATCTCCGGGTTTCTTGCTGCTCCATCTGTGTGATGTGCCATTATCCAAGTATCGACGCTCAGTGGTTCGCCACATGGTGAATGAGCTAGATCGTGCGTCCCCGCGCTGTGCAGACAAACTTGCCCTCCATTGGTGGGCATGTGGTTCAGCAAAATCCAGGAGATTATGAGAATGGAGGACCTCACAGCATCAATGAGAGGATCCCATTCCAACTTTCTTAAAACATGGCGTGTTTGGATTCGGTTTCAATCCTCTGTGGAGTACCGGACCATCATGGCCTCTGGAGCATAATCCCTAGGCCCATTACGTCAGGTCAGTTCTCTCTCCTTCCCTTTTTCCTTTCTGTCCCCTCTTCTCCTTTGTTTCTCTTTAGCTCCTTCCTGTTCTCTTACGGGTTATTATGCATGGCTGCAGGTTCAGGGTGCATACAAGAGTTTCTCTATCAATAATTATTTCGACTGTATGTTGCTATGCTTTGTGTTCTTTGCACTTCTTGTACACTCCATATGCTGGCCTGCGGGCCGATGTCAGTGCTGTTTATGTCTGCACCATTGGTTTTGTGTATTGAAAAACGGAAAATAAAAGAATTAAAAAAAAAAAAAAAAGTGCAGGACACTTCTTGGGACGTAATTGGAGCTGTTTTTCATTGACTCCAATGAAAACCAGCTCCAATTACATCCGTAAAAGACGCCGCGAAAAACGTGTGCACTTGTAAAAACGTCTGAAATTCAGGAGCGGTTTTCTCCAGAAAACATCTCCGTAATTTCAGACGTATTTGGCGTTGTCGTGTGCACATACCCTTAATAAACTTTTCAAAATAAGTCCCAAAACATGAAATAAATACGCATATTTGGTAACGCGACGTCCATAACAACCTGTACAATAAATGTATAACATTATTTATGATGATCGGTGCATGGTGTAAAAAAAAAAAAAGAAGAAAACTTCAGCGGAACTGCTTTTTTTTTTTCTAAGTTTTTCCCAAAATAAAAATTTCTAGAAGTTAAACTATTATGTAGGTACCATTTTTTGGTACATTTACATTAAGTACAACTCGTCCCGCAAAAAACAAAGTCGCATACAACTACGACGGACAAAAAATGAAAAAGTTATGAGCGCAGAAATGCTAAGAGGGAAATATAAAAAAATTGTTCAGGTCAAAATTAACCTGTTAACTGGATTGGATTGTTTGGTTCCGGAAAACCCCTTTAAGGATCTTCTCTCCTCTCCTCCCTGGGGCCTACATTTTTATTAAGCCGTGGATCCAATGCAGTAGCTCTTAAGGATCTTGTCCTTCTGATTGCTGCTCCAGGTAGGTTCAGTCTTTGGCCATTCTCCCCTTAAAGAGGCTCTGTCACCAGATTTTGCAACCCCTATCTGCTATTGCAGCAGATAGGCGCTGCAATGTAGATTACAGTAACGTTTTTATTTTTTAAAAACGAGCATTTTTGGCCAAGTTATGACCATTTTTGTATTTATGCAAATGAGGCTTGCAAAAGTACAACTGGGCGTGTTGAAAAGTAAAAGTACAACTGGGCGTGTATTATGTGCGTACATCGGGGCGTTTTTACTTCTTTTACTAGCTGGGCGTTCTGATGAGAAGTATCATCCACTTCTCTTCAGAACGCCCAGCTTCTGGCAGTGCAGATCTGTGACGTCACTCACAGGTCCTGCATTGTGTCGGCCACATCGGCACCAGAGGCTACAGTTGATTCTGCAGCAGCATCAGCGTTTGCAGGTAAGTAGCTACATCGATTTACCTGCAAACGCTGATGCTGCTGCAGAATCATCTGTAGCCTCTGGTGCCGATGTGTCCTCGCTCGTCTGACACGATGCAGGACCTGTGAGTGATGACACAGCGTGATCTCTCGAACACGCTGTCTGCACTGCCAGAAGCTGGGCGTTCTGAAGAGAAGTGGATGATACTTCTCATCAGAACGCCCAGCTAGTAAAACAAGTAAAAACGCCCCGATGTACGCACATAATACACGCCCAGTTGTACTTTTACTTTTCAACACGCCCAGTTGTACTTTTGCAAGCCTCATTTGCATAAATACAAAAATGGTCATAACTTGGCCAAAAATGCTCGTTTTTAAAAAATAAAAACGTTACTGTAATCTACATTGCAGCGCCTATCTGCTGCAATAGCAGATAGGGGTTGCAAAATCTGGTGACAGAGCCTCTTTAAGTTCTCTCCTGCAGCTGTCCGCTCCCATATTTTCCTTTTTACAAGGTTTAATTTTGCCTAAGCAGTAGCCTGCCATTAACACATTACCCTCTCCATATATAGAGGTGTAATATTGTGGTCTTAGGTCAGAACCTTGAGGTGTTACCTATTTTGCATGTTCTCGCTATAATACTAAATTTAAGTGTGGTCAGTCTAAACCCCCTGTACTGTCTGGGACTGAGACAGATTGTCAGTGAACCACCTCTCAGCCCCCACTGGATCCAAAACAGAGTGGGCATGCTCTCTTTACTTGGCGGTGTCGAACCTTTCCAAGGTGTCCCAATCCATGCTCGGCATGCTAGGCCAGTTCTTCCTGGTATCTTCGAATACCATGCTCCCTCCTCTGGAGATCCACAGCACAGTAGAACCCATAAATGTGCCATATCTACCTTCTCTCACCATCCCTCAGTCCACCATCATCTCCAGTTTCATCCACATTTTCCCCCCAGAAACACACTCTGATGTCTCCTTTTGGGACGAGGACAGTTCTGAGATCAAAGCCTCTAACTCTGATTATAATCTTGAGGCGGAGCAGACGTTCAAACTTTCCTCTACAGTCGACTGCCTCCTTGCGGCTGTGCGAGACACCTTACAGGATCAGGATTCTAAATTTTCCTCCATCCATAAGGAATTTTCCTTTGGCGCCCTAGGTGTTCGGCAAAATGTTTTCCTTCCCAGAAGATTTGTTGAACAAATAAACAATCTCCCCGGCACTAGACCATCACCCTTAACCTTCCAATTCCACCCCTGGCAGAACTAGCTCTGCTTGAAGGGAAGTACCACGATCCTGGATCTGAAGCAGCATTGTCACAGTTTAATTGTATCCCAATAGAATCTCTGCACTCAGTGATCACTTCACAGAGCAGGGGAAATTCCTGTCCTCAGTGGACATCAAGGACATGTATCTATACATTCTCATTTCCCCCTCACGACGTCTGAGTTTTCTAGCCATGTGTTTAGACAAAGCCCAGAACAGAGTTCTACTTTATGCAAGACAAGTTTCTATCCCTGCAACAGGGTGTTCGGTCTCTCCTGGGGCATGCTCTAGAGTCCATCCACCACTGCATGTGGATCTTGGCATGTCTCTTCCATCGAGGCGATTTTCCTTTGGCCAGTTTCACACACCACCCCTTCAACGAGCCCCACTTGCTTGATGGAACAAGTTGACCACTCTGTCAGTGAGCTGTTCTCTTAACTGGTGGTTCCTTTCCCCAAAGCTGACTTTGGGCCGCTTCTTCTTGCCACTCCAGTTGCTGGTGTTGACCATGGACGCCAGTGTCCTCATGTGCAAAAGGGTCTTTCAAGAGCAAACCATTAAATGTGTATGGTCCCACCTGGTGTCTGCCCTCGCGATTTTAATGTCCTTGAGCTCTAAGCTCTCCTCTCACTTCAACACTGAATGCACCTCCTATCCGTCCATCCGGTCAGGGTTCAGATGGACAACATCACAGCAGTCCTCTACCTAAACCACAAAGGCCTGTACTGTCACTACCTTTCTTCTCAAGGTGGTTTCAGCTTTTCATATTAATGAAGAACATTTTCTCTTCCTTCTACCCTTAACCTCCTCACTCTAGGGAATAGACTATTCACAATTTGGCCGTAGTTTGTGTATTGCGAATTTAACTTGCTCAGACTCCTTCTTTTCACCAATCCCGCTTTTTTGTCATTCTGGAGGGTCCTAGGCCTGATCAGGCAGCAAATAAGGCCACCATAGCCTGCTGGATTTGGTCCATCATTAATGAGGCATATACTGGTCAAATGGCATGGAGCATCCCTTCTAAATGACTGCTCATTCCACTATAGCGGTGGGCACCTCATGGGCCGTTCAGGATAGGACAGGAGTCGGCAACCTTCAACAATACAGCTGCTAAGAAACTACAACTCCCTGCTTGGCAACAAAAGGCTTTATTATTCCAGCCAAAGGCTGTCAGGGCATGCTGGGTATTGTAGTTTCACAACAGCGGGAGTGCTGAAGGTTGCTGACTCCTGGCATAGGGCTTCGGTCATACAGGTGTATAGGACATACAAGTTCTATATCGTGCATATACTTGCATTCTCCGTTGCTTATCTCCGTCTCAGGGTTTTGCAGGCGGCAGTACACTGACTATGCTTAATCTTCTGTTCCTACCCTTGGTAACTTCTTTTAAACGACCCAAGGTCATCATCTTTGTCTACCAATGACATAGACAAGAAAACAGGATTTATTAAACACTGTAAATTCCCTTTCTCATCATGTTCAGTGGGGAATACAGCACCCACCCAATATGTTTTTTTTTTGTTTTTTTTTAGGTGTTATGACTGTTTTTCTCATGGGGAAGCTGGTTTACTCTAGTTATCATGCTTATGTATAGACTAATTAGTTCAGCGTCTGCAGGAGGGGTATAGCCCGGTAGGAGATGCTACCACTTTTTTTTTTTTTTTTTGTGTCCGCTTCCTAGTGGTAGCAGCAATACCAAAGGACAATAAACGTGACAAGATTTTACGGTGAGTTTCTTTCAGTACTTTAAGAAGCAAATCCTGAATATACTGTAGTGCTTGCCTTTTATTTTATTTTTTTATTTCAGTACATTCAGAAGCAGAGGACTCTAAAATGAAAGCAAAGGCCAAGAGGAATGGAGTGGATCACTTTCTTTACATTGATACTGGGACTAGTATTCTAGCATTGTGGCTTAGTTTCTGTTTACGCTTGAGGAGAACGTTTGCATGAATTCAATATACGCTTCCTTATCGCATATACAGTTTTTATATTGACAGTGACATTTTGTAGCTTTGGAAATCCTTTTGCTTTGCGGTTTTATACAGATTTAAAAAAAAAATTGATGTGTTTTCTCGTCATAAACATTGATACTTTTAGAGTTCTGCTGGTTGCTCTTGGAAACAGATAATTTATAGTAGAGTGCAGATAGTTATATCTGTCTACAGGAATATGATAATTTTCAATCAAAACAACCAATTCTGACTTTCTCCAAAACATAGTCCATTAATCTGTCACCTTGTTTTGTGCTATACCCTGATTGCCAACAATATATTGAAAGTTTCTGTTATATTTGATTATTTTCAGCCAGTTTTTGGTTGTAATCTGAAGTTTATGGTACAAATAGCTGATTTTTTTTGTTAATTTGCTTCCTAACTGCTTAATTAAGTAGCTTTCTAAAAAGACTTAATTACCATTTTGGTGCTGTGGTCTGTGTAACTGACTCCTTTTCTAGTTGTCCTGCTGCTGACTCCGACACAGATCCGACAGCACATTGTTCCTGTCTGTCGACTTTCTCTGCTCCACCCTCCATTCTCTGTGTAAGGCTGGGTTCCCACGTAAACGCTGCAGAATTTCCGCAACGGAATTCTGTGAGGAAATTCCGCAGCATTTACAGTAGCAGCAAAGTGGATGAGATTTAGAAAATCTCATGCCCACGTTGCGGGGAAAAAAAACGCAGCGTAAACGTTAATTGACCTGCAGTGCAGAATTTAATTCCGCAGCATGTCAATTTATGCTGCATTTTAGTTTATTTTCTGTTGTGTGTTTTTCCCCATAGAATTCAATGTGCATGCAAATCCTGCACTAGAAAGCAGAGTGTTGTGACTTTTGCAGCGATTACACCGAGAAAATCGCAACTACGGAAAACAAAACAAAAAAAAATTACTTACCCAGAACACCCTCCTTCCTGCAGTCCGGCCTCCTGGGATGACGTTTCATCCCATGTGACCACTGCAGCCAATCACAGGCTGCAGAGTCACATAGCCTGCAACATCGCCGGACTACGCACAGAGAAGACCGAGGGGGTAAGTATGGACGTCTTTCTTACGCAGCGCAAGTTCCGTTTGAAAAACCGCACCACAGTGTGGTGCGATTTTTCGGCCCGAATTTACTGCGGGTTCCGGGTCGGGCACTCTGCGTGATTTTTACACAGCATATCCGACCTGTGGGAACTCTGCCTTAGGGTATGTTTACACAGGGCGGATACACTGCGTGAAAGCACACCGCGTATCCACGAATTCTGGCAGAAGAGAAAAAAACAAAACGCATACTTACCCTCTGACGTCCTGCAGACCGGCTTCCTGGGATGATGTTTCATCCCATGTGACCGCTGCAGCCTTTGATTGGCTGCAGCACTCACATGGGAAGAAACGTCATCCCAGGACGCCAGCCTGGACGAAGCACAGAGTTCTGGGTAAGCATAAGTTTTGTTTTTTTTGTTTTTTTTTTGTTTTTTTTTCCTGAACTCCGATTTTTTTAAAGCGGAATCGCAGCTTTTCCGCCACAAAAAAATGCAACCTCTGCTATTTGTCGTGGGCTTTACCTCCCATTGAATTCAGTGGGGAAAACCCGCAAAAAAAGCAGCGATTTACGCAAATACAATTGACATGCTGCGGATTAAAAAAGCCACGTCAATTTGAGCGTTTTTTTCCGCTGATCATTTACGCAGCGTGTGGATGATATTTGTTCAAATCTCATCCACTCTGCTGCTACTGTATTATGCTGTGAATTTTCCGCAACAAAATCAGTTGCAGATAATCCGCAGTATTTATGCTCCGTGTGAACCCGGCTGTTGACGCAATCATGGGCCAAAATATATTAGACTGCAATTTGTATTGGGTATGTAAACCGATACCCGCCCGCCAGTGATTTATGCAGTTTCAAATCGACCATGCTTTGTATGCTCAAAATCCTTCTCTGGTGTTTATTCATCAAACCATTACAATAATATCTTTCGAAGTAGGAGCAGCTTGATTCCAGCCAATAGTTTACAATGTTTATAATATGACGTTAATTTGGATTTGATTTAACCAATTGCATATAATGACACTATGTTTTGTCCTGAGCCAATCATAGGCTCAGGAGGCGTTTCGAATGTAAACCAAAAGTTCCCAAAATATACCACATCATAGCACTAGGACTCAGACTACCCCCTCCCTTATAGTATGCAAAAACTCTTCTCCAAGGCGAAGTCATACTGACCCCCTCCCTTATAGTAAACATGATCTTTTTCCATAGGCTTCAAGGATGAGCGGCTCCTTATCACACAAAAATAGGTAAATATTCATCTGTATTCTCCATACTAGAGAGAGACTAAATAAAAAACAGTCTCAAGAACAGACATGGCATTGTTTCAGACAATACTTACATAGATCTATTAGCCTTAGGCCTTATTCGCACGAACGTATAATATGTCCGTGCTACGCGCGTGCAATTCACGCGCGTCGCACGGACCATTGTTAGTGAATGGGGCCGTTCAGACTGTCAGTGAATTTCACGCAGCGTATGTGCGCTGCGTGAAACTCATGACATGTTTTATATTTGCCCGTGTTTCGCTCTGCACACACCCATTGAAGTGAATGGGTGCATCCAAATCGCGCACGGCACACGGAAACACTACCGGTTGCCGCACGTGATTCGTGCAACAGCAGTACAAACAATTAATGAAAACAGAAAAGCACCACGTGCTTTTCTGTTTGTAAACATAAAACCAGAGTGTCATCATGATGCCGGCTGCACGAAAATCACGCAGCCGCGCACCATATGCTGATGCCACACGGAAGTTTTGCACGCGCAAAACGCAGCGGTTTTTGCGCTCGCAAAATGGAGATGTCTGTGTGAATAAGGCCTTAATGCAACAACTTATTAATCTAAAAAATGACTCCTTCAGGCCATAAGATGTATTCCAATGATCCAAAATGGACACCAACCATACAAGATGGAGTCCATGCAAAATGTCACCTTTTAAACTTATTCTAATCACTTTCACACCGGCCTAAGAGATACCAGCAGGGAGGTGGAAGAGGAGGTTGTTGTACACCGCAAATCAGAGTGTAAAGAGTGAGGAAAGCATTAAAGGGAAGGTGTCATTATTTTAAAAAAAAATAATGATATTGCTTTTAATATAATATTAACAAAGATGTTATTTATTTGTGGTCTCATTTTTTACTATTTACTGTATTCATACTTTTACGTCTATGGGGCTGCCATTTTTTTTTTCATCTCTGTATGTGTCGATTAACAACACATACAGAGATGCTATACTGCACATACAACCTCATAAAGAATGCGAACGGGAGCCGTTCCATTCCCAGAAACGTGCGCCGTCTGTGTGGGAACGGCGCATGCGCCGCTCCCACACAGACCAAAACGAAGCTCGTTCGTACAGCGAAATCCGGCGCCATTTTCATGTGGACCGGAAGCCGTTTCCGGACAGTAAGATGATGACTTCCGGCCA
This sequence comes from Rhinoderma darwinii, assembly GCF_050947455.1. Lineage (NCBI taxonomy): Eukaryota > Metazoa > Chordata > Amphibia > Anura > Rhinodermatidae > Rhinoderma > Rhinoderma darwinii. Next base: position 292,368,741 of record NC_134687.1, on the reverse strand, counting down.
TATGTTCAACAAAGCGAAGGTGCAAGGAAGAGGAGCATAGGCGGCAAGAACTTTGTTAGACCAGCGGAGGCGGCGGTAGGGGCAGGTAATTTATGTACGTGTATGATGTGCGTATTATGTTCGTGTATGTTCATGTGTGATACTGTCTGCTGAGCCCCGTATGTAATCCTTCTACCACTGTGCATTCGCTCTGAAAATGGCGGCACACTGTGTAGGAGGTTTGAAGACATTCAAACCCCTCCTTCTCCTGGAACTAGCCAGAAGAAGGGAGGGGGGATTGTGTGAGGACACTAGAGGAAAGTGTGTCCAAGCCATATTTGCAGCATAAATCAATGATGTTGCTTTACCACAGTGACCATGCTGCAATTTTGGGAACTGCTCCCTCTAGTGGCCAGCACATGGAAATGTTATAAATTTGAATCGAATTTTATAATATTTCCTGACTTGTGAAAAAATTAAAACAATGTGTAATCACTTATATACTAATGGTTTAACTGAAAAAAAAAATTCTAGCAACACATTCCCTTTAAAGTCTTCAGGGAGGGCAGATCACAGAGGCTGTGAGTATCAGAATGAAGATCGGGAAGAAAGCACAAATGGCAGTCTGATGAGGGGGCAAATCACACAGGATGTCCGCATATAGACCTTGGCCAGCCGTGGTGCGCGCCCTTGCCCGACCGACCCAGCCCTTAAAGCCAATCCTTATCCCGAAGTTACGGATCTGACTTGCCGACTTCTCTTACCTACATTGTTATAACATGCGGCTGTTCACCTTGGAGACCTTCTGCGGATATGGGTGCGGCCTGGCGTGAGATTTACACTCTCTCCCCCAGGTTTTCAAGGGCCAGCAAGAGCTCACCGGATGCCGCCAGAACCATGACGCCTTAAAAGGCGTGGGTCCCCCTCTCTCGGCAAACGCATTCCAGGGCGCCCTGCTCTTCACAAAGAAAAGAGAACTCTCCCCGGGGCTCCCGCCAGTATATAGAAGAAGCACCTATGACAGACTCCTGTGCCAGGTCAGTACGACACGCCCATATCAGATAAGTCTAATATTAGGTTACAAGCTGCATATCAGGGAGTCTGAAAATGAATGAATGAAGATTGAGGCCTAAAACTATAATAAATCTCAAAGGTGTTCATAGCTTTATCTACCATTTCTTGTCGGTGCAACAGTTGGACATGTTTGTAAGGTAAAGCATAATGCTCTGGTAACCGGAAACCAGCAGGGTTTTGAAATTGGTATCCGTTGCAAATGGAGATGAAAGCATCTTGTTACTCATATTCAACAGCAACACTTGTATTTTTATGACCTTTGAAGTAGACCAGTCCTGAAAGTATGGCTGTTGCGGGTCCCACCTATGGCTCTGCACTCACATTCAGCAGTTTCTTACATCCCATTCATGTCAGTGGAGGGTTGCTATGCAAGTCTTGCCAACTCCAGCGGGGAGTGGGACTTGAGTAAAGGTGGGATCCCATGGGTCAGACCCTCACATATACTTTTATCACCGGTCTGACAGGTCAAAATAAAAATATATTCCATAATGAAAGGAGCTTGTACCATAACAAAACGTCAAATTGTACAAAACAAAAAGCATTTGTTTAATCAGGATGATTTCAGGCTTGCACCAACCTTACTTCATCAATCATCTAAACTCGATTAAACGTAAATTACATATAATCAAATCATTTTTTTATATTTTTTTTAAACTCGTTTTATTGAACTCAAGGCTTGCAGTAGAATAACACATTAGTACAGTATATCATACATTGATATATAGAGAACAAAGTTACATTCCATTCACAGTATATACAATGCAAAATATGTTTCAAACAAATGTACCAAGGAATATCTCAGCAATATAGCCAATTGACATAAATACATAGGAAGATAGTCTATGTCAATTTCCGATGAGATCTAGCCCACTGTATCTTCCTCTGTCAGCCTTGCCAATAATGAACGCACAGTATTTTCCGAGTCTAAGGTCAAGGAGGATGAGATCCAACCATCCCAGATCTTTCCAAATTTGAGGGAGCATTTTCTATTACGGTATACTACTCTTTCAAATGGAATGATTTTATTAACCAGGGATTTCCATTCTGTGATCGAGGGGGATCTATTCGCCATCCATCTCAGAGCAATCGCTTTTCTAGCCAGAAATAAAGTTTCTCTAAGGAAGATTCGTGTGTGATACGGCCAGCAGTCTTCCTGCAGCAAACCCAACAGACGTACCTCCAGAGTTTTCGGTACAGGCACTGAGGTGATCCTGTTCAAAACATCACCTCTTCCCAAAAGGAACTGATATACGTGCAATCCCATATAAGATGTATGAAATTTGCCCCAGGAGAATGACATCTGTGACATTCTGAGTGTGGCAAGCGACCCATGCGATGTAATCGAGTTGGAGTTAGATAACTTTGATGGGTTATATAGAATTGGGATAGTCTATTCTTCACGGAGGAAGAAAAAAAATAAATGTGACTCCGTTGCCTCTGACCAATCCTCCACAGATAAGGTAGGAATGATGGTTTTCCAGGCACCTTGTACAGAGAGCATGTAAGATTTGTTTTTTTGCGTTCAGAAGGTGTGTGTAGATTGCCGCGATAATGCCCTTGGGTCCCTGTGTCTTTAGAATTCCAATCAAAGGAAATTTCTAAAGAGACGGGGGCTCTGCATGAAATTGCGATGATAACGTGTGTCTTAATTGCAAGTATTGAAAAAACTGGGTATGGTTTAAATTATAGCAGTCCATCATCTGGGTGACTGATAAAAACACATTACCCCGATATACGTCGCCTAGGCAGAAAACGCCATTAGTTTTCCAGAATTCAGACCCTTCCAGCATTTGTAGGTGAGGAAACATTGGATTGTCCCACATCGGAGTCTCCACCTCCAAATCCCTAAACCCACACAGCTGCCTTCCACACCTGATGCACAAGTCTGTGAAGCAATAATAATTTCCCCCCTAAACAGTGCTGGACTTTCCAGAACAGGCTATGGGACAGACTGTTCCAGCACATGCCCTAAAGAATATTCTGAAAAGGGCTCTTGAATCAAGGCAAAGCCAGTTCTTTAAATAGCGGAGTTGGCCACTCAGGAAATAACTATAAAAACCAGGTAGCGCCAAGCCACCCTCAATTTTGAGGCGCTGAAGTGTGGAGAGGGCAAGTTTCCTACGAGAGTTCCCCCAGACAAAATTGGATACCAGGGAGTGCAATCTATCAAAGAATGATCTCAGAACAGGATCATTAGCGTTTTCCAATAAATCTAGACCTTTTGGTAAAAGGATCATCTTTACCAGATTTACCCTTCCGGCCACCGATAGGGGCGAGGTTTACCATGCTCTAAATTTCTGACTAAAGAGGTTCTCCAGAGGGTATATATTCTTAGCATGTGAATCGACGGGACATTTCGTTATGTATATGCCCAAGTATTTAAAGCACGTAACAACTGGGAGATTCTAATAAATATCCGGCGAATCCACCACCCACAAAGGCATCAGAGCAGACTTGGTCCAATTGATCAGGAGACCAGAAAAAAGGCCAAATTGGTTTACAATTTTAATAGCCCTAGGAAGTGTAGTGTGGACAGCGGACATGAAAATAACTAGATCATCCGCATACATACCTATTCTACTCTCTCTATGTCCGACTATCACTCCCTGGAATATAGTGTCTTGGCGAATTTTAATAGCAAGAGGTTCTATAGCCAAAGCGAATAGGAGAGGGGATAATGGGCATCCCTGTCTAGTTCCTCTACCTAGATCAAAAAAGGCAGTACCACGTCCATTCGCCAATATGTTCGCTTTAGGATTCTTGTATAAGATGGAAACCCATTTTGAAAAACCGGGGCCAAAGCCAAATCGAGTCAACACTGCTTGTAGGTATCTCCATTCCACAGAGTCGAAGGCCTTGGCCGCATGAAGGGACGCAAATGGCCATTGTTGTTTCAAGTCCCTTCCCACCTGTGATACCGCCTGGATCCTGCGGATGTTCTCAGAAGTGGATTTCTCGGGAATAAATCCCTATTGATCGTTATGTATCAAAGAAGTGATCATAGAATTGAGTCTATTTGCCAGAATTTTTGTCAGAATTTTATAGTCTAAATTGAGTAAAGAAATTGGTTTACATGACCCACATTCCAATGGGTTTTTGTCAGGTTTCAACAAAATTATAATGGTGGCTACGTATATAGATATTGGTAAAGTACCCATCTCAAAAGCTTTCTCGTACATCTGAAGCAATTCAGGGCCAATGAGCTCAAAATATTTAGAATACACCTCCAAAGGGATTCCGTCAGGTCCAGGCGATTTCCCCTTCGCTAGGTCCCTCACCGAAGTCCTCAATTCTTCCAGTGTAATATCAACATCTAATTGATCTCTATTGACTGAGGACAATTGCGGGAAAGTAATCCCCTCTAAATATTCAAGCAGTGTGCCATCCAAGTACCGGCTCTGGGAAGTATAGAAGTCTGTATAAAACCTACGAAATTTGTTTCCAATCTGCTCAGCATCACTGAGTTCTCGACCATCTCCATCTAGGATTTTTAGAATGGCAGGTGATGATAGACTATTATGTACTAGATGTGACAATAATCTACTGGACTGGTTTCCCAATTCAAAGGCGTTTTGTTTAACCCCTTAGTGACCACTAATACGCCTTTTTACGTGATTCACTACTGGGCTTTAGGCTAGGCTGACGCCTTTTCACGTCAGCCTAGTCTAAGTCCTGCACGGGTCTCCCGTGCAGGCAGGAGCCGGGGCTCTGCTGTCTGATGACAGCTGAGCTCCTGCTCCAACGCCCGCGATCGAAGTTTACTTCGATCGCGGCCGTTTAACCCGTTAAATGCCGCCGTCAATAGCGACCGCGGCATTTAACTTTGTTTACAGAGGGAGTGCGCTCCCTCTGTCACCCATCGGCGGCCCGCGAATGCAATCGCGGGTCTCCGATGGGGTGTCATGGCAGCCGGGGGACTGATAAAAGCCCCCAGGTCTGCCCTGGACATATGCCTGTTAGGACGCGCCGGAGGCACGTCCTAACAGATTGCCTGTCAGATTTACACTGACAGGCAATAATGCTCTGGTATACGAAGTATACCAAAGCATTATAGCAGCGATCGGAAGATCGCACAGTAAAGTCCCCTAGTGGGACTAACAAAATCAGTCATCAAAGTGAAATAAAGATTATTAATAAAAAGTACAGTAAAAAAATAAATCCATTTTTTTCCATAAAAAGTGGTTTTATTTAGTAAAAGTGTAAAAAAAAAAAAAAAAGTACACATATGTGGTATCGCCGCGACCGTAATGACTCCATTAATAAAGTTAATATGTAATTTAAACCGCAAAGTGAACACCGTAAAAAAAAAACGCAAAAAACTATGGCGAAATTGCAATTTTTTTCCATTGCCCCCCAAAAAAGTCATAAAAATGAATCAATAAGTCCCATGTACCCCAAAACAGTACCATTCAAAACTACGTCTTGTCCCGCAGAAAACAAGCCCAAAAAATCACTACATTGATGGAAAAATAAAAAAATTACGGCTCTTGGAAAGCGACGATGCAAAAACAAATCATTTTAGTTCAAAAGTGTTTTTATTGTGCAAAAGTCGTAAAACATAAAAAAACCTCTACATATGTGGTATCGCCGTAATCGTACCGACCCATAGAATAAAGGTAACATGTTAATTACGTCGCACAGTGAACGGCGTCAATTTAAAAACGCATAGAACAATGGCGGAATTTCAGTTTTTTTTTATAATCCCCCCCAAAAAGGTTAATAAAAGTTAATATAAAAATTATATGTACCCAAAAATTGTGCCATTTAAAAAGCACAACTAATCCCGCAAAAAACAAGTCCTCATACAGCTATGTAGACGAAAAAATAAAAACGTTATAGCTCTTTGAATGCGACTATAGAAAAACGAATAAAATAGCTTGGTCATTAAGGCCTAAAATGGGCTGGTCACTAAGGGGTTAAGGAAAAACAGTTTCCTATGACCCTTTTCTTTAAGATGTAACAAATATAATCTACCCGCTTGCATCCACTTTAGTCTATTCTCCTCAGAGGGGTCAGTAATAAAGGACTATTCCATTAATTTACAGGATGCGACCAGTCCCTCCTCAACTGATTGCGATGCTTTTTTGATGAAGGAAATTGTGGATTGCAGACACCCCCTCAAGTATGCTTTTAAAAGTATCCCATTTAAGTAGTGTATTGGTTTCCTCACAATGAATGAATGTCTATAAATTGGGTCAGCTGATCGGGAATGCGATCGTTCGAGCCAATCAAAGATATCCAAAAGGGATGTACTCTCCAGTTCATTTTACTGGCTCTTCGGTCATATAATTGAAATACTGCCTGTAGAGGTGCATGATCCGAAACACTAGGTGGGGCATCGTCAATATTGGATAGCATAGGGCATAGAGCCATTGAACCAAACGTAATCAATTCTAGATAATGCACCTCTAGAAGGGGTAAAGCATGAGAATTCCAAAGATTGAGGGTGTCTTACTCTCCACAACTCCATCCATCCCATCTCATCCACTAACCTCTGCAGGTTTGAAGAAGAACACGACACCAAAGCACTACCTCGGAACACAAACTTCTCAAGAACAGGGTTCAGGAGTATATTACAATCCCCCATACATATAACTTTAGCCTCTGGATAATTGGAAGCAGAATTAGCTGCTAGTTGTATCGGCGCCATATTGGCCGGAGGTGGAAGGTATACACCCAAGATCACAAAAGATACACAATTTATATAGGCATGCGCAAAAACATATCTACCCCCTGGATCCACAATTGTCCGAGTTGCATTCCATCGCATTGTGCGGTAAACTAATAGGAGAATGCCAGGAGAGTAGGACGAGTGCCAGGAATGCCTGGCCCATTGTAAATAGATTGCAGAAACCGTGGGTTCAGAGTCTGCAGTCAAATGGGTCTCCTGGAGACATAATATGTGTGGACCAAATTTCCTCACATGTGCAAACACCGCAATTCTTTTACGGGATCTGCCCAGTCCCCTAATATTCCACGACATCATTTTCAAGTCAGCCATAGAGGAACACACACATAAGAACTAGCTAGGTCATCTCCACCTATACCGTACATTGCATATGTAATACCAGTGTATGATTTACAACATTCGCATTGTGTTAGATGGCAAGCATTATAACCAGTTTCCAACATAACATAACTATCCCCCCTAAGGGTAACCCCGGGAGGGATCTCCTCCCATGTTCAAGAACTTTTAGTATGGTTGTAACTTGTGTACCAGATGGTTAATTTAAAGAGGCTCTGTCACCAGATTTTGCAACCCCTATCTCCTATTGCAGCAGATCGGCGCTGCAATGTAGATAAGAGTAACGTTTTTTTTGTTTTTTTTAAACGAGCATTTTTGGCCAAGTTATGACCATTTTTATATTTATGCAAATGAGCCTTTCTTAAGTACAACTGGGCGTGTTTAAAGTTATGTACAAGTGGGCGTGTATTGTGTATGTACATCTGGGCGTTTTTACTTCTTTTACTAGCTGGGCGTTGTGACTAGAAGTGTATGATGCTGACAAATCAGCATCATCCACTTCTCTTCGTTAACACCCAGCTTCTGGCAGTGCACAGACACAGCGTGTTCTCGAGAGATCACGCTGTGACGTCACTTCCCCAGGTCCTGCATCGTGTCGGACGAGCGAGGACAAATCGGCACCAGAGGCTACATTTGATTCTGCAGCAGCTTCGCGTTTGCAGGTAAGTCGATGTAGCTACTTACCTGCAAACGCTGATGCTGCTGCTGAATCAACTGTAGCCTCTGGTGCCGATGTGTCCTCGCTCGTCCGACACGATGCAGGACCTGGGGCAGGAAGTGAGTGACGTCACAGCGTGATCTCTTGGGAACACGCTGTGTGTCTGTGCACTGCCAGAAGCTGGGCGTTGTGAAGAGAAGTGGATGATACTTCTAGTCACAATGCCCAGCTAGTAAAAGAAGTAAAAACGCCCAGATGTACATACACAATACACGCCCACTTGTACATAACTTTAAACACGAGCAGTTGTACTTAAGAAAGGCTCATTGACTTCCGGTTCCGGCGCTGGCGATGCAGGACGCGAGTGACTGAGCTCCCACTCCCGTCCAGCCTGTTTGATCGCAATAGTCGCTTCGGCGACGACAATCAGCGGTGAAGCCACCAGTCCTGCACACGGAAACATACCCGGTGGTGCCTGTATGGACAGGTACCTCCTCAGAAGCGCGCAGAAGCCAGCCATGGAAGATTCAGCCGCGGCCGTGGTAAAGGGAGGTAAGATGGCGGCGCTTCCCGCCACTGCGACCCTGCTATACACACAGGAAGATGAGCTGCAACACCATCAGTCCCAGCTTTCAAGCCCGGCAGAACACATAATGTCCTCTCATCCTGCAGCCATTGATTATGTAGCCCTGGCCCGTGAAGTAGCCAAACAGATAGCGCCAGAACTGCAAAAGGCGTTGGAAAAAACGGTGCAAGATTCCCTAAACCGCGTGCAGGCGGAGCTGGCACAAGTCCCTACCAGAGCTGATGAGTTAGAACAGCGTATGACGCTGCTGGAGGATGAAAATGAGCGTCTGCAATCCAAACTGAAAGGGGTGCTGTCTGTTACTACGCAGTTGGGGGACAAGGTGGAGGATCTGGAGAACCGCTCCAGGAGGAGCAACATGCGACTGGTGGGGCTGAAGGAAGCGGTGATATCTTCTGATTTACAGCGACTATGTGAGAGGACATTGCCAGCAGCTTTAGGTCTTCCCCGTCCCTGCCGGGTGGAGAGGGCGCACAGAGTGGGGCCGGACCCCAGAAACCTCCCAGCAACAGATGACCACAGTTCGCTTCGTCCCAGACAAGTAATCTTTAAGCTGTTGGATTACAATGACAAGGTGGCCCTCATGAAAGCTTTCCGCAGCAGATCGCGTCCTTTGGAAATAATGGGCATGAAAGTGCTACTTTTTGAGGATTTCTCTGCGGAGGTTGCAAAACGAAGGCGGGCCTTCAGCAAGATCTGCACCGCGCTGTTCCAAGCGAAAATACGCTTTAACCTGCAATACCCAGCCATCTTACGGGTGTTTCAAGAGAACGGGCGGAACAAGGTTTTCACCACGCCACAGGAAGCGGAGGACGCACTTACAGAGCTTTGCAGGCACAGACCCCAGCAAGAAGAGGAGCGTCACAGTCCAGCATACAGTCCAAATCGCAAGTCAAGAGAAGCCAAACGGAACCGACAAAATATGGAGCGAACCTGGGCAGAAGCTTTAATGCCCACACCAGGAAGATCCCGGGGGGGTCGAGCCGGAAATGGAGGGGACTCTCCGAAGCCGCAGAGGCGAACGCGGGACCGCACCCGATCTACGTCTCCTGATTGACGGACGAAGTTCTTTTCAGCACCATTTTATTTAAGCTGATGTGATGATGATTTTGTGGACGCTGTAGACCAATTGCAGATTCCGACCGGCTACAGATAAGTTTGCAGATAATTTGAAAGTTTTGAGGGCGATATTTGGCGGTCTTATACGGCACTCTGTACCGGTCAACAGCTGACCTAATGTTATAATGTTACAATGTTGAAATGTATGCATTTTTGGTATTTCCCTGCATTCTCGCTACAGGAGATTAGTGAGGGAGTTAGATCAGGTTCTGAGTTTTTTCCTTGTGGGCGGGATCGACCGGGAATGATACAATGCCTCCCCTACGCAAGGGATTAGTTATATCTGCCACAGATGGCATACTGGGGGAAGTTGCGGTAGGAGATCTGGGAAAAGGAGGCAGGGAAACCTAGAGGCGAAACAAGATTTATGTGGTTATGTGAGGATATAATCCAAACGGACTCTAGGTTGTTAAACCCACGGTATGAGAATGTATAAATGTGTGCACAGGCGACAAAGGGGTAATGAGGTGGTAAGGGCAGGTGCTGCTTCCTCATTGAAGGAGACATATATGCAGGTCTGGGGGGGAGGGGGAGGGAGGGGCGTGTTTTGACACAACAGAAAAAAGTGAAGTCACTTACACCAGTGGGTATTAAGGGGCTGATAACCCTTGCCGTAGGTGATTTTATGGTGTTGTTAGATAAGGGCCGGATGGCCTTGACATGGAGTTTGGTTCTGGTTTATAAGCCGGGTTTTGGTTATGTTATTAATGTTCATACATGGCTCTTGGAAAAAGGCGGATCTGACTCCCCGAACCTATCACGACTTTTAGGCATTTTAGCTCATCTTATGCACGGCCCAATAACATGAAAATAGTCTCTTGGAACGTTAAAGGGCTGAGATCCCCACAGAAACGGACCAAACTTTTGCGACACATGAAACGATTGCACCCAGATGTGGCCCTATTACAGGAAACTCACCTTACCGAGCCAGAGTTTAAGTATTTGCAAAAATTCTGGGTGGGTCAGGTTTTTGGCTCGTCGGCAAGGGAGGGTAAGGCGGGAGTTATAATTTTGATACATAAAAATTTTGCGTTTACGCTGGTGTCCCAGGAACGGCATGACGAGGGCCGTTGGATCCATCTAGTGATGGAGCATGCAGGGGAAACTATCAGTATTCATAATGTGTATGGCCCAAATACGATTAACACAGGGTTTTTTGGTCATTTGGAAACCCAACTCCAGCAGGATCGCACTAGGTTTTTGATTCTGGGGGGAGACCTTAACACTGTGAGGTCTTCAAGGGAAGATAGGAGCGCAGGGACTAGTTCGCAGAGAAATAGAGATAGGATCTTGACCGACTTTTTAAGACACACAGCCCTAATAGATGCGTGGAGGAGTCTACACCCAGATGCGCGGGAATATACACATTTCTCCCATGTTCATCAGTCATGGTCGCGTATTGATTACTTGCTAGTTAATGACGCATTATCGCGACGATTACGTGAAGCGGCGATTGAAGATCTAGTTATTTCGGACCATGCCCCGGTTACCATTACCTTGGCCGACACAGTAGCTAGAGGAACGGATTTTATCTGGAGGTTTCCCGCCTTTCTGGCAAAGGATGAGGGCTTTATACAGAAGCTTAAGGGGTGGTGGATGGAATTTGATGGGGATAATGTATCGCATCGTTCGGAACAGTCATTGTATTGGCGTACAGCCAAAGTGGTAATAAGGGGGAAAGTTATGCAATTTATGTCTAATCTTAAACGCAAAACGGCCGAAGGATACAAGGCAGCGAGCGACAGATTACGGTGTGCATACACAGCATTTCTACATTCTCCATCACCGCCATTGGGGGAGAAATGGAGGGAAGCCAAGCGACAGTTCGAACAGTGGTTAGACAAAAGAGAGAGTATTTACCGGTCCCAATTTGATGCTGATCTAATGCGTTTCGGCAATAAAGCGGGCAAATTATTAGCGCGATTAGCGAAGGGGAGGTATGCACCGTCACACATTTCAACACTTAACGAATCTAATGGAACTTCTACCTCAGACCCAAAAAAAATCAACACCATATTAAGTAAATACTACCAAGCCCTTTACTCAGAAACACCCATAGATCTCCAAAAAGGGAGGGAATTTTTGGAGAAGGTGAAGCTGCCAGGGCTCACTCAGGAGCAGAACGGTCACTTGAGCGCAGAGATTACATTAGAGGAAGTTCGGAGCGCCATTAAGACCTTCTCTAACGGAAAGGCCCCGGGTCCGGATGGATTCACAGGAGAGTTTTTTAAATCTCTGAGAGAAGAAATCAGCCCTACCTTGATGGCATACTATAATATTTTACTAAGGACGGGTGCTTTACCAGCAGAGGCCAAAGTAGCGCATATAAAGGTGTTACCCAAGAAGGGGAAGAATCCTCTTGACCCGGGGTCGTACCGTCCCATTTCACTGATAGACCAAGATCAGAAATTGCTCACAAAAATTTTGGCCAATCGGCTGGCTATGTATCTAACCACACTGGTGGGAAAATCCCAAGTAGGATTTGTAAAGGGCAGGGCAGCGCAGCAGTGACGAATCTACGCAAAGTGTTGACGGTGCTAGAAACAGTGAGGCACGATCCCCAGCCAGGTACCAGGCCGGCACTATTAGCGTTAGACGCAGAGAAAGCCTTTGATAACATATAATGGGAATGGCTGGGGATGGTGCTGGACAAAATGAACGTTCAGGGAGACTTCCGGGTCTTCCTGAAGGGTGTCTACAATAACCCGTAGGCACGTGTTCACTCCTCAGGGTTCCTGTCGGATCCCTTCCAATTACATAAAGGAACACGACAGGGTTGTCCCCTGTCGCCCCTGTTATTCAATCTCGCATTGGAACCTATGGCTAGATTTCTGGAGGAATCAGATATTTTCAGAGGCATTCAAGTAGGGTCTCGGGCAGTGAAGTTAGCCCTGTTTGCTGATGACGTTATACTTTATGTCAAATCCTCAAGAACATTTAAGGACGGTTTTTCAATTTTTGCAGGAATTTGGGCAATGCTCGGGATATAAAGTCAACCTAGCTAAAAGCGAACTGCTGGAGTTGGGCAGGCCATTGCCTAAGACCTTTTGGCAATCCTTGGGGTGTGGGATATCCCCAGTTGAACATTGCATTACTTATCTGGGTATCAGAATAGGGAGGGTGCCGGACACCCTGTATGGTCTAAATTATCCCCCGTTAATTAAAAAAATACAAGCAGAACTCACTAGATGGGGCCAATTGCCGTTATCCCTCCTGGGAAGGTGCCACCTGATTAAGATGGTTAGCTTCCCCAGATTGCTATACCCCTTTCAAACAATCCCTCTCTTATTGAAGCATGTGGATGTCTCTAAACTGACGGCCTCATTCACTAAATTTATATGGGCAGGAAAAAGGCCTCACATCGCACTTACCAAGCTCATGATGGGCAAACAAGAAGGGGGTGTGAACTTTCCGAATGTCAGGGGTTATAACGTGGCCTGTCTTTTTCGTCATGTAGTAGATTGGCTTCACGAAACGAGCAATTATTCCAACTTAGATCTGGAGGGGGAGTATGCCTCACCCTGGAACCTGAAAGCTTTGTTACATTGTAGAGTTGCTTCTCTTCCGTGCCGTCTCAAAACCTCCATTGTATTGAGAGATACAGTCCTAGCTTGGAAAGTGGTACGCAAGCAGTTTGGGTTACCTCACCTGGTATCGAAATATATGCCGTTGAGCGGACACCCGGAATTTTTACCGGGAGTAGGCAAAGGGGACGGATTTGCCTCATGGGGGATGGTAGGCATTGACAACGCAGGGGATCTTATGCACATAGAGGAAAGGAGGTGGTTAACTGGGGAGGAAATTACCACTAAACTCAGACCCATAGAAGGTAGGGTCAATTTTTTACAAATACTTCAGGTACGAGCATTTTGCACCTCCAGGCTCGGATTTGAGTAAGGAAGCTACCTCGCACACTCTAGATGAGGTCATAGGTCCAACAACTGGGCGGGAGACCATTTCAGGGTTGTATAGAGCACTGAGCGATGGTTTTGTTCGTCCGCAATCAAGGGTTAGTTTCAAAATCTGGGAACGGTGGACCCAAGATCCAGGTATAGGAGAGATCATACTGGGGGGTTGGGAGACGGTACGGAAGAGTGTTATAAATGAGAGCTGGAGGGAAACCTATTTTAAGTTGATGCATTCAGCTATATATGGCTTTAATATTCTGCCTTCACAATCCTTCCCTGACCGCATTACGTGTTGCCCCAAATGCAATACACCTCTGACGAATTTATGGCATGGAGTGTGGGGGTGCGTACATACGAAACGATTTTGGGGGATGGTACAAAAATATATTGAGGATCATTGGAAAGCGAACCTCCCACTGACGCCTCAAGCGCTACTATTCCATCAGGCGCGGCTGCCAGAGGAAGAGGGTGCTCGAGGAGTGAGATCACCTCCAGCGCTGGTGCACACGATTTTACTGGTAGCCTTGAGATGCCTGCTGAGTAAATGGTTGGAGGCAGACACGCCGGGGTTAGAACTGATAGTGTCACGGCTGAAACAGTTATTAGTTCTTGAGAGGGTGGAGGTGGAAAGGCGGAAGGAAACGGGAACCAAGAAGCTATTTGATAAGTGGCAAATATTCATAGAATCGCAATGTACAGCAGCCAAATAGCGGAAATTGTTAAGCCTTTCCAGCACACAAGGTGGTACTGCACACAGCTCTTGGCAGGCACTTTAGGGGGGTTGCAACTTTGAACTAGTTGGGGGATAAATGATAAGTAGATACTCATTGATGATCTAAGTCGTGTTGGGGTTGGGGGAAGTCATGTTTTCGGTCCATATGAAGATCGACACTTATGCCATGTTTATATGTTATGTTATGTTGAATTTAATTCAAAGTTAATTCAATGACAGTTGAGTGCTGCGCACTCATGATGTAATTTTTGCGTGAAATGTTTGTAAGAAAATGTGAAAATTGACAATAAAAAGGATATTTAAAAAAAAAAAAGAGGCTCATTTGCATAAATATAAAAATGGTCATAACTTGGCCCAAAATGCTCGTTTAAAAAAAAACAAAAAACGTTACTCTTCTCTACATTGCAGCGCCGATCTGCTGCAATAGGAGATAGGGGTTGCAAAATCTGGTGACAGAGCCTCTTTAAGCTGCACAGAAAGAAGACTGCAACAGAAGTTACCCCCGCTATTACAATTCAAACCAATTCACAGGCTAGATATGAAAAATATTAAAGAAAAATGAAAGTTAGCTACCGACAGGTATCAGCACTTCAGAATACAAGTCAAGATAAGTACAAAAATAAGAGCAATCTCCCAGCCTGCCCCTCCAGAGCAAGGAAATAACGTAGTCACCATAACTTTACATGCTGAGTCAAAGCAGATTCATCAGTGGACAGGTAATTCGTATCAATTATGCGAGTCTCCTGGCCGCATAGTTAGCCAATCTTCAGCTTCTCTTGGGTCCCCCGAAGAAAACGGTTTTCCCGCCATCATATATACATACATACACACACGTGCTCTAATAGCTGGATATCTCCTGTCTAATAGTAACAATTCAAACAGACCATATGATGGGTGTGACTGGTCCTTCGAGATACTATTTGCCATACCCACACATCTTTTCTCAAAAATACCTGACTGTGCACAAACATCACAACCAATTATGAATCCATTGTTAATTGTTGTCTGATAAAATGAACCACTTGAGGACGCAGCTAATTAAAATTTTTCCATCGTCGCATTCTAAAAGCCATAAGTTTTTTTCAAAATAAGTTGTCTTTTTTTTTTCCAATTCAAAGTTTTTTATTGGTTTTAATACAAACAGTTACAAAAACATACAGAAAAATTGTGTCACCATAATAAAAGGAACATGACAAATAGGGCGCAGCCCAAACAGTAGGGTAAACATCACAACCCATGAAGAGCACACACCACAACAGCCATCTGGGCATCATAACGGGAAGGAGTAATACTGAAAAGGAAGTGGTGAGCAAAACAAAACTGGGTGCGATAAGTCATCTTCCCGTACATCTTGAAACGCCATGGCCATAGTATGTGAGCATCAGCACAGGAAGCAAATAACCCCTCAAAATAGACACAAGAAAGAAAAGGGAAAAACAAAATAGAAGACAAACAAGGCAGGGAAGAGACCAGGGTAGTTTGCGGTGAGCCTGGACTCCAGCTCCAGATAACCATGGATACATAAAAGCAAGAAAAGGCAGCCATGCACTTAATAAACACCTGAGTGAGCCGAGCAAGCCAGCAATCCCCTCCACACTCGCATGCAGTCTCCTCACAGATGAAATCTCGTGGGGAGGGAGGGGCACTGGGCCTCAGGCCACTACAGTGCTGTAGTTGGGAGAGGATAGAAAGGAAAGCCATGGAGACCACGTATCTATATATCGTGCAGAGGCAGCCGGAGACTGAGCCAGGAGGTGTTCCATACGTTGTATCAAGGCAACCTCCTGAAACCAATCATCCAAGAGTGGAGGAGCCGCTGCTTTCCACTTGCGGGGAATAACTGATTTAGCAGCCTGAAAGAGGTGCCTAATTAGGGAGCGCTTGTAGATGGGTAGCGTCACAGGGAAGGGCCGCCTTTGGGGAGCTAGGAACCGAGACCCCCGAGACCTCCAGTATGATTTGAAGAATTGCCTCCAAAAAATTCCGTAGGGAGGGGCAACTCCACCAAATATGAGCCATGGAGCCCCCCGCCACCCCACAGTGCCAACATCTGTCAGGTACAGATGGGTACCATTTATGTAGGGCAGAAGGGACCCGATACGACCTAGAGATAATTTTGTAGCTGGTTTCCTGGGCTTGTATGGCAATCGAGGCTTTCTGAGACAGGTGAAAAGATCGCCTCCACTGTGCGTCAGTAAATGTCATGTTCAATTCAGCCTCCCAAGCCTTACAGAAGGATGGGAGGTGAGGGGATCGCTGGATTAGGAGTAATTTATAGAGTGTGGAGATGGCATGTGCAGGGGGCCGGGTGGAAATACACAAACTCTCAAAGTCCGTAAGTGGGCGATGAAGGTGAGCCTGGCGTTTAGTAGCACTATAGAAATGTTTTAACTGGGCATATTGAAATATGTGACGGGGGGAGGGCGTTTCAACCGGGCAGATAGCAGTTAAAAGGAGCAAGGAAGAAATGGATAGGACCTGAGTGAAATACATGGGATTAGTGGAAGACCTGCCTAAGAAGGAGAGACGTGCCTCCCCAGCAGGAAATGCTGGGTTGTTGGTAACAGGGATCAATGGCCCCAGTGGGTCCACGAGCGAACCCCCTTTCCAAGAAGAGCGTAGCGCCAGGTGGGTATGAAAAACAACAAAGGAGTCCGGTCTCGGTCTGTTCCCAGGCAGGATCCATGGCAAGGTAGCGAGGGTACGGGCACAGAGCCTC
This sequence comes from Rhinoderma darwinii, assembly GCF_050947455.1. Classification (NCBI taxonomy): domain Eukaryota; kingdom Metazoa; phylum Chordata; class Amphibia; order Anura; family Rhinodermatidae; genus Rhinoderma; species Rhinoderma darwinii. The sequence goes on along the minus strand of NC_134687.1, from coordinate 292,351,940 downwards.
TGGGCTGATTGAACCCAGAGTTTAGAATTATGATTATGAAAAAATTCGAGAACAAGAGCATGAGTCGACGCCAAATAATAAAGGCGACAGTCTGGCAGACCAACCCCACCCGCGTCCCTGGAGCCAGTAAGAATTGTCCTACTCAGGCGGGGACGATCCGTTGGCCAGATGAAGGATCCAAAACACTGTTGAATACGCAGCCAATAAGAAGAGGGGATGGAGATGGGGATCATCAGTTTGGCGTAGATTTTTAAATCCACGTTGAGTAAGGTGATGGGGCGATAGCTGGAGCAGAGCTGCGGGTTCTTACCCGGTTTATATGTGCCAAGGTGGAACCCATGGGGAACAAGGCTGCAGGGGAAATAGAATTAAAGGTGTGGAGAAGAAGCGGCGCCAGACCGTCTGTCAGTCTTATAAAATTTCAGTATATCCATCCGGTCCCGAACGCTTCCCCCCGGGAGATTCTTAATAACTGCGAGGAGCTCCAGCAAGGTAAAATCAGCATCCATCTCCTCAGCCACCGCACCAGATAAGGGAGTGAAGGGAGAGGGGAGAGAGGTTCGAGCCGGGGAGAAAGAGCCAGCGGAGGGTCGAAGGTTATAAAGATCAGAGTAAAAGGTATGAAAACAATCCGCAATCTCGGGGGTCGCGTGGACTACATGGCCAGAAGGCGATTTAATGTTTAGTATATGGGATTGGGCAAACGGAGCCTTTAACGCCCTGGCCAACATGCGTCCGCTTTTGTTACCAAACTCATAAAACTTACTCCTACAAACTTGGAGGGCACGCTGCTGGGCCAAGTCTAACAGACGTCTAGCCTCTTGGTGGGCGCTCTGTAACTCCCGTAGGAGTGGGAGAGAAAGTGCACGCTTGTGAGCCAATTCAAGGGAGCTGATTTTTTGGAGGGCAAGTTTCAGGGAGTGGGCCCGTTCTTTTTTAAGGCGTGCGCTGTGTTTAATGAGGACCCCGCAGAGCACACATTTAAGCGCCTCCCACTGCATCATGGGAGAAGTGGTATCATGGGCGTGGTCGGACATAAAGTGCTCAACCGTCTGTAACAGCTCAGTACCACAAACCCCATCAAGAAGCAGGGACTCGTTAAGTCTCCAGCACCAGGGACCTTTAGTGAGAAAGGGAAGGTGTAGGGTTCAAAACACTGGTTCATGGTCTAACCATAATATGTTGCCTATGGACGTGGAAACCGCCCAAGGGAGGGCATGATGTTGGAGGAGGATGTAGTCTAAGAGACTGTAGGCACCATGTGGGTTAGAGTAGAAGCTAAAGTCTTTATCAGAGGGATGTTGGAGCGACCAGTAGAATTATCTAGGGTCGGGTCCAAGGTAAGATTAAAATCACCGCATAACACCACAGTCCCCCGCACAACCGGTATGGCAGTGTCTATAAGCTGAAGGAGGAAAGGGACCTGACCGGTATTAGGGGCATAGGCATTGATTACCGTGAACTCACGTCCACCAATGTTCAAGACTAGGATGACATATCTAGCATCCGTGTCGGTAACAATATTAATGACCTGATGGGTGAGGGATTTATGCAGAGCTATGGCTACCCCAAAGGACCTGGAGTGTGGATCGTTACTAAAATGCCAGTGTGTATCAAATTTGTGTCTAATGGGCAGGGAGTGACCCTCCTTAAAGTGTGTTTCCTGGAAACAAGCAATGTGTACCTTACGCTTATGGAGGTGGTGCAGGATCTGTGCTCTCTTCTCGGACGTATTCAACCCCTTCACATTGAAGGAGGCCACAGTGAGTTCAGCCATTGATGCAAGCAGAACCACATTCTGAAATGTTCCGGAGAGAACAGGAGAGGAAGGAGTCCAGGATCACCACAAAGAAAAGGACAAGAAGAGGGGGTAACAATCTAGGCAAAGAAAACATTGCGTGAGAGAAAAAAAAAAAAAAAGCCAGCAACACAGAGACTGACACATAAACTAAACACAAAAATATAAGGGACCAGTGAGCGACAGCTGTGCTCTGGATTGGTCCAGTACCTACGGGGGGAAAATGACAGCTAAATTGGATCAGGGAATGGAAAAGGGAAAAGCATGTGATCTATGAGAAAATTAATATATAACTTTTATTGTATTTACATTAAAAGAAAATGTGATTAAAAGGTCCAATGGTGCACTATGGTATGTGTGAGTGACCCCTCAATTCACATACCCTTGGCCATGAGCTATACAATAAGGTGGTGTATATTATAACTGTCAAAATTGCTCCGTTGACAGTACTTAGTAGGTAGACTGTCAAGATGCCACAAATTGCATTGCAAATATTTAGAGCTAATGGGCTGTAGGCTACACCGATCACTTGGTCTGTTGGTAATTGCTGTATAACTAAGGTTGGGGTTAAATCTTGTTACACTATGTAACACACAGCGCAGCTGAGCCAGTAGAGGTATGCCTTGCTGCGTGTTAAGATTAATGTGTTGTTGTAAGAAGCGAGGTGAAGCCCCGCAAGACTCACTCCCCTGCGTTATTATTGGTAGTATTGCAATGTGAACAGTCAGTTAACCGTGCCCTCACGCTGGTGTCCCTGCAGATCAGAGCAGCAGCGTGGGGAACGGCCGTGATTGAAAAGTGAAACCACTCTCAGCTGTCAGCCAGGAGACGGTGTGAAGGAATCATCCACAGGAGTGACTCTGCTGTCAAAGCAATCGTAAACAGTAGTGACCGTACTCAGCTGTCAGCCGAGAGACGGTATAATGATGACTGCCTGCAGATTGCCTATGTTATACAGCAGAGTAAACCCAGTGTGTACACTGGGTAAAGGCGGAGCGGTGAGGGCTCAAATTGAAACCCAACGTCACCCCGAGAATGACTTATCATGTGCGGCGGGGCTGCTGTCAAAACCCGTAGGTGAATGTAAGTCACCAGCGGGAGCGGGGCACAATGGCCAGATTGAAATTAGACACCCAGCTGATTGGAAGTTGCAGCAGGGCGCACTGCGGCCACAAGTGGAGGCAACAAGCAGACAGCTAGCAGCCGTAAGCGCACATGAAGAGATCGTAGAAATAGTGGATGAATAGTGCTGAAGTCATGACAGCTAGGGCCAGGTAGTACACCAGAGGATTGTTTAAAATTTTTGCTAAGCACCCGACGCGCGTTTCGCCAGAATTCTGGCTTCTTCTAGGGGTGAAAAGCCGCCATTAAACCACCCTATAAATAGGGTTCTTGGTTGATTGACAGCCCCATTAGCCAATCAGAGACCTTGGTCTCGATTGGTATGGAAATACAAGTATTAATCATCAGAGTTTATAGGAGAACATATGGCAGTGGCTATAGTACACCAAAAATATATGTCTGAGTTCAAATTAAATTGCTAACATGTCATGAGCCTTGCAAATATGCAGATGTCTATGAACACTAGAAAATGGGAGAGAAATTGGGGGGATTTACATCCTTAGTCCCCAATGTGTTATAAGGAGCAGCATTTTTGGAAGATTTTATGGGAAGATTTTTATATATATTTTTATTTTTATTTTCCCAATATATTTTGATTATTGTTTATACTCTATCTACTTATTCTTATATTAATAAGAAGTAGCCAAAACCAAGGTTTTAATTTATTATAAGAAACAGGCAAAACCAAAATTTTCATTTAGTCCCGTGGGACTCACTGTCTTCATGTGGAAGATCCATTCGCTCTCCTTTTTAAGGAGTGCCTGATCTAGATTGCCCCTTCTGATGCCCAGATGTATTTGGCACAGGGCCCAACCCTTCAAGGAGGTCCAGTCAGAATTGTGTACGTCCCCAAAGTGTCTGGCTATTGGGGTTGGGTTAAATGGCTTGTTTTTGGTCTTACAATCCTTCATATTTTTTTCAAAATTGATTATTGAATTGATATGCTCGCGGATCCGTATGCGCAGTTCTCTTTTGGTTTTCCCAATATATTTGAGGCCACACGGGCATTCGAGACAATAAATCACACCAGGAGTGGAACATCTTATGTGATCTGTAATCCGATGGAGGTTACCTAGGGCATCTACAAATTCTTTTTTATCCACTAGTACCCGACAAGCTCTGCACATTCTACACGGATAGAAACCAGGACTGAGTACCTTATTACCTCTGTTTTTTCTTGAAAAGTGACTTTGTACCAAAATATTTGAAATGGTTTTACATTTTCTGTATCCCAAGGAAACTTTATTGCCAAGAAGATTTTTAAGTACTGGGTCACTAAGTAAGATGTTCCAATGACGGTTCAGGATGTGCGTCATTTCATCCCAGTTTTCATTGTAATCTGTAATAAATCGTGGTTGGGGTTGTGCCGTGTTAACCCTAATTTTTGGGGTCAACAAGCTGTCACGATCGGTCCTCAGCGCCCAGTTATAGGCTTTCTTGATATTCCTGTTGCTGTAATTCCTGCTTGACAGCCTATTTTTTAATTCTGTTGCCCGCGTTTTGAAGAGCTGGAAGGTAGAGCAATTCCGTCTAAGGCGCAAGAACTCACCCTTTGGTATGCCTCTAATGGTGTTAACAGAGTGTGCACTTGTTGCATCCAAAAGGCTATTTGTGGCTGTTTGCTTGCGGTAGAGGTCTGTCTCAATTGTACCTTGCTCATTGGTGAATAGCCTCACATCCAGGAAGGGGATTGATTGCTGGTCATATGTAAGAGTTAGTCTAAGATTGAAATTGTTGGTATTTAAAACTCTTATAAACTCTTCAAGTTCTATAGAGGGACCATTCCAGATGAGTAATATGTCATCTATGAATCTTCGCCAGATGTTAATCCTAGATGTGAATTTGTCCATTTCGGGACAGAAAACATGACATTCTTCCCACCAGCCTAGATATAAATTGGCAAAGGTGGGTGCCACTGCAGCTCCCATGGCTGTTCCACGTAGCTGCAGGTAGAACCTGCCATCAAAAAGGAAATAGTTATGTTTCAGGATAAACATAAGTGCACGTAGGACGAAGTCTCTCCGAGATGAGTTGTAACCTTCCCTTCTCTGCAGGAAGAATTCCACCGCTGTACAGCCTACCTTGTGGTCTATGCTCGTATAGAGAGACTCCACATCACATGTGGTGAGCCATTCGTTCTCCTCCAGGGAGCTACCATTGAGGTCTTTAAGGACCTGCATGGTATCTCTGGTGTGGGAGGACAACTGGTATACCAATTTGCGTAGTTCTTCATCTAACCAGTGATTACATTTCTCAGTCAGATTCCCCACACCAGAGACAATGGGCCTCCCTGGAGGGTTGGTGGAGTTTTTATGCACTTTAGGAAGGAGATAGAACGTGGCAATTCTAGGGTATTGAACCCTCATATAATCTCTCTCTTTGGCGGTTATAGCCCCTCCTTCAAAACCATCCTGGATCATGTTATTATATTCCGTGAGGAATTGTTCTGTTGGGTCTCCCCATAGTGGCCGATAACAAACTTTGTCCAATAATTGCTTTTTTGCTTCCTGTACGTATTTTTCCTTGGACCAGATGACAACATTACCCCCCTTATCAGAATTTTTAAAAACAACATCATCCCATTTACGCATTTCATAAAGTGCCCGTTCTTCATCTGGGCTAAGATTGTGAGTTAGCCATTGGCCAGAGAGTGACAATAGGTCCTGTGACACTAGGTCAATGAAGACTTTGATTGCAGGGCAACCGTCCAAGGATGGCATGATTGAGGTCTTAGATTTAACTTTAGATTTTTTGTGAGAAGTTGTAATAAGGGGGCCGGGACCAGGCTCAAAGGGCTGTGTAGAATTTTCAAGCAGAAGTTCCTCCAGGTCTTCCAGTGTATTGAATTCTATTTCTGAGAGGCACTCTGCACCGACAGTATTGGACTGTTTGCTGCTTGTATTTTTAATTTGTCTATTATACATTTTCTGATAGAACAGTTTGCGTCCAAAGAGGTGAAGGTCTTTAATGACTGTGAATTTGTTTAATTTAGTTGTTAGGCAGAAGTTGAAACCTTTTCTGAGGACTGAAGTTTGAAACTCCGTGAGGACATGCCTAGAGAGATTGATGACCCTCAGGCATTCCTCACTAGGATTTACATTACTGAGATTCATTTTTTGTAGGGTCTCTGAGATTCTTTCCTCCACTGTTGGGAGCCCCTGAAACCCCACCGCCCTCTGTCCCGTAAAAAAGGGACTTCGGTGGTGGTGTTATTGATTATCCTATTGGGATTCCTATTTTTACTCGGTTGTCTACCCTGAGTTGGCTGTGGGTCCATATCTGAGTCTGAGGCATCTGTCCCATCTGTCCCTGTATCGGAAAATTCATGTGGGTCCGTTGACTCTGGGTAAGTTCTTATATTGGTTGGTCTGCCACTTGGGAACCTCTGGGACCTCTTCTTACCCCAATCGTAGATTTCTCCTCTGGAGAAGTCTGCCTTGTCTCGTGCATATTTTTTCCTTTTCCGATTTTTGATTTTGACTTCAACTAAATCTACATGATCTAATGTTTTCTTGAAAACCTCTGCAAATTGTATTGAACCCTCATACTTCTCCAAGTTGGGTGTGAGTACTTCAAGATCCTTTTCAACTATGTTCAAAATGTGGGTTTCGTCTTCAATTAATATGCCCATAAGTGTGTTGGAACACGTTGTCAAGGCTGATTCCCATTTCTCCTTTAGTCCAGGTTTGGACAGTTCGTATGAGGGAAAAAGTGGAATCCGCAGACCTCTAGAAATGAGGCCCTGTTCCAAATATTGTTCTAGTGTTATTTTAGTCCAGGTGGACTGTACTTGTCTTATTTGCAGGTTTTTAAACCTCTTAATAAGGTCATCCATATGCAATTCTGTTGCTTGGGTCTCATGGGTGTTAACTCGAGTGTCTGAGAAGACACTACCGAACTCTTCTTTTTGGCGTACTTGTCTCTGTTTGAGTTGATCTAAGATGCTAGTCTGGGCCATGGTGTTCTGTAAAATTAAGTAGTGAACAAGGCGATCAGAGAGTGTCCAAGCAGGACACAGTAGTATATAGAAATTGGTGAGGATCACCTATTACACAAATTGATGTCGTGTTAAGGAGACCACATTGGTGTACACCACCAAGCTAAACTGAATTGGATCAGGGAATGGAAAAGGGAAAAGCATGTGATCTATGAGAAAATTAATATATAACTTTTATTGTATTTACATTAAAAGAAAATGTGATTAAAAGGTCCAATGGTGCACTATGGTATGTGTGAGTGACCCCTCAATTCACATACCCTTGGCCATGAGCTATACAATAAGGTGGTGTATATTATAACTGTCAAAATTGCTCCGTTGACAGTACTTAGTAGGTAGACTGTCAAGATGCCACAAATTGCATTGCAAATATTTAGAGCTAATGGGCTGTAGGCTACACCGATCACTTGGTCTGTTGGTAATTGCTGTATAACTAAGGTTGGGGTTAAATCTTGTTACACTATGTAACACACAGCGCAGCTGAGCCAGTAGAGGTATGCCTTGCTGCGTGTTAAGATTAATGTGTTGTTGTAAGAAGCGAGGTGAAGCCCCGCAAGACTCACTCCCCTGCGTTATTATTGGTAGTATTGCAATGTGAACAGTCAGTTAACCGTGCCCTCACGCTGGTGTCCCTGCAGATCAGAGCAGCAGCGTGGGGAACGGCCGTGATTGAAAAGTGAAACCACTCTCAGCTGTCAGCCAGGAGACGGTGTGAAGGAATCATCCACAGGAGTGACTCTGCTGTCAAAGCAATCGTAAACAGTAGTGACCGTACTCAGCTGTCAGCCGAGAGACGGTATAATGATGACTGCCTGCAGATTGCCTATGTTATACAGCAGAGTAAACCCAGTGTGTACACTGGGTAAAGGCGGAGCGGTGAGGGCTCAAATTGAAACCCAACGTCACCCCGAGAATGACTTATCATGTGCGGCGGGGCTGCTGTCAAAACCCGTAGGTGAATGTAAGTCACCAGTGGGAGCGGGGCACAATGGCCAGATTGAAATTAGACACCCAGTGGAGTTTTTATGCACTTTAGGAAGGAGATAGAACGTGGCAATTCTAGGGTATTGAACCCTCATATAATCTCTCTCTTTGGCGGTTATAGCCCCTCCTTCAAAACCATCCTGGATCATGTTATTATATTCCGTGAGGAATTGTTCTGTTGGGTCTCCCCATAGTGGCCGATAACAAACTTTGTCCAATAATTGCTTTTTTGCTTCCTGTACGTATTTTTCCTTGGACCAGATGACAACATTACCCCCCTTATCAGAATTTTTAAAAACAACATCATCCCATTTACGCATTTCATAAAGTGCCCGTTCTTCATCTGAGCTAAGATTGTGAGTTAGCCATTGGCCAGAGAGTGACAATAGGTCCTGTGACACTAGGTCAATGAAGACTTTGATTGCAGGGCAACCGTCCAAGGATGGCATGATTGAGGTCTTAGATTTAACTTTAGATTTTTTGTGAGAAGTTGTAATAAGGGGGCCGGGACCAGGCTCAAAGGGCTGTGTAGAATTTTCAAGCAGAAGTTCCTCCAGGTCTTCCAGTGTATTGAATTCTATTTCTGAGAGGCACTCTGCACCGACAGTATTGGACTGTTTGCTGCTTGTATTTTTAATTTGTCTATTATACATTTTCTGATAGAACAGTTTGCGTCCAAAGAGGTGAAGGTCTTTAATGACTGTGAATTTGTTTAATTTAGTTGTTAGGCAGAAGTTGAAACCTTTTCTGAGGACTGAAGTTTGAAACTCCGTGAGGACATGCCTAGAGAGATTGATGACCCTCAGGCATTCCTCACTAGGATTTACATTACTGAGATTCATTTTTTGTAGGGTCTCTGAGATTCTTTCCTCCACTGTTGAATGAAAATTTTGGTTTTGCCTGTTTCTTATAATAAATTAAAACCTTGGTTTTGGCTACTTCTTATTAATATAAGAATAAGTAGATAGAGTATAAACAATAATCAAAATATAATGGGAAAATAAAAATAAAAATATATATAAAAATCTTCCCATAAAATCTTCCAAATCTGCTGCTCCTTATAACACATTGGGGACTAAGGATGTAAATCCCCCCAATTTCTCTCCCATTTTCTAGTGTTCATAGACATCTGCATATTTGCAAGGCTCATGACATGTTAGCAATTTAATTTGAACTCAGACATATATTTTTGGTGTACTATAGCCACTGCCATATGTTCTCCTATAAACTCTGATGATTAATACTTGTATTTCCATACCAATCGAGACCAAGGTCTCTGATTGGCTAATGGGGCTGTCAATCAACCAAGAACCCTATTTATAGGGTGGTTTAATGGCGGCTTTTCACCCCTAGAAGAAGCCAGAATTCTGGCGAAACGCGCGTCGGGTGCTTAGCAAAAATTTTAAACAATCCTCTGGTGTACTACCTGGCCCTAGCTGTCATGACTTCAGCACTATTCATCCACTATTTCTACGATCTCTTCATGTGCGCTTACGGCTGCTAGCTGTCTGCTTGTTGCCTCCACTTGTGGCCGCAGTGCGCCCTGCTGCAACTTCCAATCAGCTGGGTGTCTAATTTCAATCTGGCCATTGTGCCCCGCTCCCGCTGGTGACTTACATTCACCTACGGGTTTTGACAGCAGCCCCGCCGCACATGATAAGTCATTCTCGGGGTGACGTTGGGTTTCAATTTGAGCCCTCACCGCTCCGCCTTTACCCAGTGTACACACTGGGTTTACTCTGCTGTATAACATAGGCAATCTGCAGGCAGTCATCATTATACCGTCTCTCGGCTGACAGCTGAGTACGGTCACTACTGTTTACGATTGCTTTGACAGCAGAGTCACTCCTGTGGATGATTCCTTCACACCGTCTCCTGGCTGACAGCTGAGAGTGGTTTCACTTTTCAATCACGGCCGTTCCCCACGCTGCTGCTCTGATCTGCAGGGACACCAGCGTGAGGGCACGGTTAACTGACTGTTCACATTGCAATACTACCAATAATAACGCAGGGGAGTGAGTCTTGCGGGGCTTCACCTCGCTTCTTACAACAACACATTAATCTTAACACGCAGCAAGGCATACCTCTACTGGCTCAGCTGCGCTGTGTGTTACATAGTGTAACAAGATTTAACCCCAACCTTAGTTATACAGCAATTACCAACAGACCAAGTGATCGGTGTAGCCTACAGCCCATTAGCTCTAAATATTTGCAATGCAATTTGTGGCATCTTGACAGTCTACCTACTAAGTACTGTCAACGGAGCAATTTTGACAGTTATAATATACACCACCTTATTGTATAGCTCATGGCCAAGGGTATGTGAATTGAGGGGTCACTCACACATACCATAGTGCACCATTGGACCTTTTAATCACATTTTCTTTTAATGTAAATACAATAAAAGTTATATATTAATTTTCTCATAGATCACATGCTTTTCCCTTTTCCATTCCCTGATCCAATTCAGTTTAGCTTGGTGGTGTACACCAATGTGGTCTCCTTAACACGACATCAATTTGTGTAATAGGTGATCCTCACCAATTTCGAAAATGACAGCTATTCATAACAGCGACCCGCTCTCCCAGCATATAATAACATAAGTATAAAGATACACAGCTATTGTTATAGATACAATGAGACTAGAGGGGAAGGCATATGGCAGCAGTAATGAACACAATTTCTTAGGCAGAAAACAAACTAGGCATCTCACAGTAAGTAAGAACAAAGAGGACTTTCAGGAACAAAAAATAAATAAATAAATAAATCTCGGAAGGCAAACTAAGTCCCGGAGTAAACACAGGAGGCTCCTGTCAGCCCAGGTCCTCATGCTGAAGGGGCAGTCTCATCTGACGGAGCATGTTCCCAGCCGCGTCCGCGAGCAGATCGTCTTCTGGGGCCCCTCGGCCCCCCATGGAATCCTGACGTGACAAAGGAGGGCGTCCTAGTTGGGGTCCCCTGCCTGCAGAAGACAACGAGGGCCACTCTTGAATAGAAACAGAAGGAAGGCCGAGCTCTCTGAGAAAGTCAGGCAAGTCAGTGGGAGACCTCAGAGTATAGGTGTGACCATCATGCCGGACCATTAGGGCAAAGGGGAAGCCCCATCTATAGATGATGCCTCGATTCCGGAGAACCTCCAAAAGGGGCTTCAGCACTGCTCTTTTTGACAAGGTGTGTCTGGACAGATCCGGCAATCTACGTATCTGCGTCCCGTGGTGATAGATTGAGGATTGTTGTCTGACTTTTTGCAGAATAGCATCTTTAATGGCATAGAAATGTATCCGGCAAATAACATCTCAGGGCCGTTGGTCATCAAGACTCAGTGGACGTAGGGCTTTATGAGCTCGGTCAAGTTCAATATGGGTATTTGGCAGGCGACCCAATAAGTTGTTGAAGATAGTGGACAATGTGGAGAAAAGATTGGATGCTGGAACAGATTCAGGTAGACCCCGGATACGTATGTTGTTCCTCCGATTACGATTCTCAATGTCGTCCAGATGTTGTTGCAGGGTAAATAATTGAGCAGAATGATGCTGCAGAGTGGATTGTACAGTGGCCAATGTTGCGTTGTAATCGGCCCGGTCTTGAGCGAGGGTATTCACCCTAGTGGAGAGTGAGGAAAGCTCCGCTCGGAACTGGGAAAACTCCAGTTTACATTTGTCCACTATCTGTCTAGCAAAGGAAGTCAGATCACCCCTAGTGGGTAGCAATTGGGCCATCTGACGAATGTCCAGGAGAGTTGCCGGTCTATTTTCACAGACAGGTCCAGATGAGGAGTCTGTGTGACTTAATCCAAAAACAACCGGAATAACCTCCGGATTGCGAGCAGAGTCGTGAACATGGTAGCTAGAGGAGAGGCTGGCGAAGCCCTGACTGTGAGCACGGGAGGGAGGTAAGGGCTGATGGGGCGGGGTAGACCCTTTGGGCATTGAGGTTGAGGGAGTTTGGTGAGCATGAGGGGGCTACCCCAAGAGGAGCCAGAGGACCAGGCAGGGGAGGCTCCCAATGGTCTAGGGCCCTGGTGAGGTTGGGGGGGGGTACGGGGGCCTGAGCATCACACACAGGGACATGGGGTCCATGACCCCCGTAATCACTGTTAAGTCCCAGCAGCAGCGGTGCGGGTGCAGCCTGGAGAGGACTGGCTGAGTGTTGGAGCAGCTCCAGGGGCTCAGGGACATCACAGCAGGAAACCTCAAGTGCAGCAGTACGGTGATTACCTGGAGGCATCCTGCTCCCACCAGGAGCTGTCAGAGGTGCTTCCGGTCCAAGAGGAGAGGTCGGGAGGACTTCCGTGTTCAAAGGATCCACTTCCGGTCCCTTCATGTTCTGCAGCACATGGCGGCGGCCATCTTGGAGGGCCTCGTGCGTGTCAGGAATCCGCAGGCCACCCTCGGCAGCGGAGGCAGCAGTGGAATGCGGAGGGGCCCTCCCAGGCACGACCCCTCCATCAGGTAAGGCCGGCCAGGACTGAGAGGCGGTAATTACAGGGCTGGGATCAGCCATGCCGAGGTCGCGGCGGCCATCTTGGAGGGCCGTGTGACTGCCGGACAGCAGCGTTCCACCCTCAGCAGCAGCGGCAGAGGTGGCATCTAAAGGCATGGAGGCCCTCAAGTCCAGCCCCAACCGAGTAGCGGTACCTGCAGGGCCGGGATCCGCCTCGCCGAGGTCACGGCGGCCATCTTGGGCGGCAGTTCCTCGTGGAACCCGAGATCCAGCATCTGCCTCGCCCCCATCCTGGAGAGAGGAATCAAGGGACCCCAGCGGAGGCAGCCATGAAGGTAGGGAGCCGTCGGTATATAGCGGTGTGGAGTCCTCAGGGCAGTGGGTCGGCCCAGGTGGCCATATTGTCCTCGGGCCTCCTGCTGGGCCCCTCAGTTGCATGTGTGTCTGCCTCCCAAAAAATGCCCCAATATCAGTCTGGGGAGATGGAGGCTGTGTAGAGGAGGCCACTCTGCCTTTTTTGATCGCCTTCCCCATCATAAAAGCTGGATGGCAGCTTATTTAGTGGACGCTGGTGGAGGAGCGCAGAGAAGCACGTCCTCACTCAGTCATAGCTGGCCACGCCCCCCATAAGTTGTATTTTTTTTAATGGTACTACTTAACCCCTTCCCTCTTTGGCCACTTTTGACCTTCAGGACAGAGCCTCATTTTTCAAATCTGACATGTTTCACTTTACGTGGTAATAACTTCAGAATGTATTTACCTATCCAAGCGATTCTGAGATTGTTTTCTCGTGACACATTGGACTTTGTTACTGGCAAAATTTGCTCAATACGTTCAGTATTTAATTGTGGAAAACACCAAAATTGAGCAAAAAATTGCAAAAATTTGCATTTTTCTAAATTTAAATGTATCTGCTTGTAAGACAGGCAGTTATACCACACAAAGTTGTTGCTAATTAACATCCCCCATAGGTCTACTTTAGATTGCAATTGTTTTTTGAACATCCTTTTATTTTCTAGGACGTTACGAGGCTTATTACTTTAGCATCAATTTCTCACATTTTGAAGAAAATATCAAAAGGCTATTTTTACAGGGGCCAGTTCAGTTGTGAAGTGGCCTTGAGGGCTTTATATATTAGAAACCCCCAATAAGTCACCCCATTTTAAAACTTCACCCCTCAAAGTATTCAAACCAGCATTTAGAAAGTTTAACCCTTCAGATGTTTCACAGGAATTAAAGCAAAGTAGAGGTGAAATTTACAAATTTTACCAGAGAAATGCAACTCAATATTTATTGCCCATGTTCTGCAGATTTAGGAAATATCCCATATGTGGCCCTAGTATGCTAATGGATTGAAGCACCGGCCTCAGAAGCAAAGGAGCCCCTAGAGGATTTTGGGTCCTCCTTTTTATTAGAATATATTTTAGGCACCATGTCAGGTTTGAAGGGCTCTTGCAGTGCCAAAACAGTGGGAATCTCCCAAAAGTGACCCCATCTGGGAAACTAAAAACCTCAAAAGGAAATTATCTAGGGGTATAGTGAGCATTTTGACCCCACAGGTTTATTGCAGAAATTATTGGAAGTAGGCCGTAAAAATGAAAATCTAAATTTTTTCAAAGAAAATGTAGGTTTAGCTATTTTTTTCTCATTTCCACAAGGACTAAAGGAGAAAAAGCACCACAACATTTGTAAAGCAATTTCTCCCAAGTAAAACAGTACCCCACATGTGGTCATAAACTGCTGTTTGGACACATTTCTGGGCTAAGGGTATGTTCACACGGCCTATTTTTAGACGTAATTCGGGCGTTTTACGCCTCAAATTACGCCTGAAAAAACGGCTCCATTACGCCTACAAACATCTGCCCATTGATTTCAATGGGTTTTACGATGTTCTGTTCCCACGAGGTGTAATTTTACACGTCGCTGTCAAAAGACGGTGCATAAAAAGACGCCCGCGTCAAAGAAGTGCATGTCACTTCTTGGGACGTTTTTGGAGCCGTTTTTCATTGACTCCATTGAATAACATCCGTGAAAAACGCAAGTATTCAGGCGAAAACAGCTCCGTAATTTCAGGCGTATTTTGCTACTGCGTTTGAACATACCCTTAGGCTGGATTCACATGAGCGTTGCGTTTTTGCGCGCGCAAACAACGCAGCGTTTTGCGTGCGCAAAAACCATTTGACAGCTGCGTGTGTCATCCGTGTCTGATGCGCGGCTGCGTGATTTTCGCGCAGCCGGCATCATAGAGATGAGGCTTGTCGACGCCCGTCACTGTCCAAGGTGCTGAAAGAGCTAAATCTTTCAGCACCCTCGACAGTGAATGCCGAACACAACAGCGAAAACCCTGTAAAAAAAAAAGATAAAGTTCCTACTTACCGAGAACTTCCCGGCCGTTGCCTTGGTGACGCGTCCTTGGTGACGCGCCTCTCTTGACATCGGGCCCCACCTCCCTGGATGACGCGGCAGTCCAAGTGACCGCTGCAGCCTGTGATTGGCTGCAGCCTGTGCTTGGCCTGTGATTGGCTGGTGGAGCTGTCACTTGAACTGAAGTGTCATCCCGGGAGGTCGGACTGCAGGAAGGAGACAGGAGTAATCGGTAAGTTAGAACTTCAGGTTTTTTTACAGGTTCATGTATTTTGGGATCGCAAGTCACTGTCCATGGTGCTGAAACAGTTTAACTCTTTCAGCACCATGCACAGTGAATGTCTCCCGACGGAAATTTTTTCCCCGGGTTCGGCCAAAACGAGTTTGGCCGAACCCGGTGAAGTTAGCTTCGGTTGTCGGGGTTCGCTAATCGCAAAGACACTCCGTTTGGATGTTCGGAAACAGAAAAGCACGCGGTGCTTTTCTGTTTACATTCATCCTTTTGACAGCTGTTGCGCAAACACGCAGTTCGCACGGAAGTGCTTCCGTGCGACATGCGTGGTTTTCACGCACCCATTGACTTCAATGGGTGCGTGATGCGTTGAAAACGCTGAATCAACGGACATGTCGTGAGTTTTTTTGCAACGGAGCAACGCTGCGCAAAAAACGCTGCCATGTCTGCACGGCCCCATTGACTAATATAGCTACGGGCAACGCACGTGAAAATCACGCGCGTTGCACGCGCGTAGTTTACGTTCGTCTGAATAAGCCCTTAGAAGAGAAAGAGCGCTATTTGGCTTTTGGAGCTCAAATTTAGCAGGAATGGTTTGCGGAGGCCATGTCACATTTGCAAAGCCCCTGAGGGACCAAAACAGAGAAAACTACACCCCTTGAGGAATTCATCTAGAGGTGTAGTGAGCATTTTGACCCCACAGGTATTTTATAGAATTTATTAGAAATGGGCAGTGAAAATAAAAACAATCCCTTTTCTTTAACCCCTTAAGGACGCAGCCTTGTTTTGGCCTTAAGGCTCAGAGCCCATTTTTGAAATCTGACATATTTCACTTTATGTGGTAATAACTTCGGAATACTTAAACCTATCCAAGCGATTCGGAGATTGTTTTCTCGCTAAACATTGGGCTTTTATGTTAGTGGTACAATTTGGTCGATATATTCAGTGTTTATTTGTGAAAAATTGCAAAATTGAGAGAAAATTTAGAAAAAATAGAATTTTTCTGAACTTAAATGCATCTGCTTGTAAAACAGATGGTTATACCACCCAAAATAGTTACTAGTTCACATTTCCCAAATGTCTACTTTAGATTGGCATCGTTTTTTTTTAACTTACTTTTATTTTTCTTGGCCGTTACAAGGCTTAGAACATACACAGCAATTTCTCATATTTTTAAGAAAATTTCAAAAGCCTTATTTTTTTTTAAAGGTACCTATTCAGTTCTGAAGTGGCTTTGAGGGGCCTATGTATTAGAAACCCCCATAAAACACCATTTTAAAAACTAGACCCCTCAAATTAATCAAAACAGCATTTAGAAAGGTTTTTTTTAACCCTTTAGGCATTTCACAGGAATTAAAGCAAAGTGGAAGTTAAATTTGCAAATTTCATTTTTCTTGCTGAATTTCTATTTTATTAAATTTTCTGTAATACAGAAGGTTTTACCAGAGAAACACTACTAAATATGTATTGTCCAGATTCTGCAGTTTTTAGAATTGTCCCACATGTGGCCCTAGTGTGCTCGTGGCCTAAAACACAGGCCTCAGAAGCAAAGAAACACCTAGTGCGTTTTGGGGCCCTCTTTTTTATTAGAATATATTTTAGGCAGCATGCCAGGTTTGGCGAGGTGTGGAGGTGCCAAAACAGTAGGAATCCCCCATTTTGGAAACTACACCCCTCAAGGAATTCATTCATGGTTGTTGTTACCATTTTGACCACACAGTTTTTTCACAGCACGTATTTGAATTGGGCTGTGAAATTAAAAAAAAAATGACGTTTTTTCCCAATAAGATGTTATTCTTGATCAAAATTTCTTATTTTCACAGGGAACAAAATACCCCATTTTGTTTCCCAATTTCTCCTGAGTGCCGCAGTACCCCATTTGTGGTGATAAACTGCCGTTTGGGCCCATGGGAGGGCTCAGAAGGGAAGGAGCGCTTTGTGTTCTTTGGAGTGCAGATTTTACTGGATTGGTTTTCAGGTGCCATGTCGCATTTGCAGAGCACCAGAGGTATCAAAGCAATGGAAACCCACCAGAAGTGACACCATTTTGGAAACTACTCCCCTCAAGGAATTCATTTATGGGTGTTGTGACCATTTACACCCCACAGGTTTTTTCACAGAACTTATTTGAATTGGGCTGTGAATTACATTTTTTTTAATTTTTTCCAATAATATGTAGTTTTAGCTCAAAATTTCTAATTTTCACAAGAAATAAAATACTGCCGTTTGGGCCCATGGGAGGGCTCAGAAGGAAAGGAGTGCTATTTGTTCTTTGGAGTCCAGATTTTGCTGGATTGGTTTTCGGGTGCCATGTTGCATTTGCGGAGCCCCAAAGGTATCAAAGCAAAGGAAACCCCCAAGAAGGTACCCCATTTTAAAATCTACACCCCTTAAGGCATTTATCTAGAGGAGTAGTGAGCATTTTGACCCACAGGTATTGTCTAAAAGGTAATGCGCAGCAAATGGTGCAGTGTGAGATTTGCAATTTTCTATATATGTATGCCATGTCCAAAATATTGTGCCCAGCATGCGCCACCGGAGATATACACCCTATAAATTGTAATGTGGGTTCTCCTGGGTACGGCAATACCCTACATGTGGCTGTTAACAGCTGCCTGGGCACACAGCAGGGCTCAGAAGGGAAAGATGAGGGGGATAAGCTGTGCAGAGTGAATTAGGGTAAGTAAAACTGGGGTAGATTAAAAATCAAGGGATGTATGATAAATTTTAAAACACTTTCATACAGAGCCCTGGTTTTTCGGGACACGTGTCACATTGATATATTGTGTCCTTCCATATCCCCCTCTTATAGCAGACTTTGCACCTCTTTTGACTTTTTCCCTTCTTGCCAGTTTGGGGAACTTCTCCTGGAAAGTGTTGCCCTGGTACGATGCGTGTGGCCTCGCTTCCAGAAGTACTGGGTGCCCCCCCCCCCCTTCTTGGTCCCTAAAGATTAGGTCCGTGATAACCACATCTTGAAATTCCAGGAAAGTTCCCGTCTGGCCTGCACATCGACGTAGCACGTACGCATTGTACAATGCCATCTGTATGATGTACACGGCCAGCTTCTTACACCACACCGCATGGCGCTGTAGGGCTTCAGGACTTGATCTGACAAGTCCACCCCTCCCATGTACCTATTATAGTCCAGGATGCAGTCTGGTTTGTGGGTGTCTGTACTGGTACCTCGTACAGGTACATGGGTACTGGTGTGGCATCTCTCTTGTCCTTGACACACAATATGTTGCTGCTAGATTGTGCCCTGCTCTCACCCAGTCTTAGGGAGGCCTCTCAGATTTCTTCTAGCAGTGCCGCATACCGCAGGACTGGAAGCGAGGCAGTTGAAGAGTGGGACGCTGATATAAAAATTATCCAGGTAGAGGTGGTAACCCTGGTCCAGCAGTGGGTGCACCAAATCCAACACAATTTTTGCATTAACTCCCAGTAAAGGGGGGCATTCTGGGGGCTGAATACTGCTGTCCTTCCCTTCATATATCCTAAATTTGTAGGTATACCCTGATGCACTCTCGCACAGCTTATACGTTTTCACACCATACCTTGCCCTCTTCTTCGGCAGGTACTGGCGGAATTGAAGCCTCCCTTTAAAATGTACCAAGGACTCCTAAATAGAAATACACTTCTCGGATGTGTATACTTTGGAAAACCGAGCAATGAAATGGTCTAATAGGGGTTTCTGTTTATACAAATGGTCAAAACTGGGGTCATCTCGAGGTGGGCACTGCTCATTATCAGTAAAATGTAAGAAGCAAAGTATTGCCTCATTTATTTTTTTTAGGTTCCAGTTCAGTTCTGAAGTTGCTTTGAGGAGCCTGTATATTAGAAAACCCTATCAAACACCCCATTTTAGAAACTAGACCCCTCAAAGTATTCACAACAGCATTTAGAAAGTTTATTAAAGGGAATGTGTCGCTAGAAATTATTATTTTTTTTTTTTTAGTTAAACAGTTAGTATATACATGATTAGACATTGTTCTAATTTTTTCACAAGTCAGGAAATATTATAAATTCGATTCTAATTTATAACATTTCCATGTGCTGGTCACTAGAGGGAGCAATTCCCAAAATTGCAGCATTGGCATGTGGTAAAGCAACCTCATTGCTTTATACTGCAAAATTGGAGAAGATACACTCGCTCTAGTGTGCTCAATTAATCCCCCTCCTTTATCCTGGCTAGTGCCAGGAGAAAGGAGGGGGTTGAATGTTCAAACCTCCTACACCGTGTGCCGCCATTTTTTGAGCGAATGCACAGTGTAGTAGGCTTACATACAGTGGTAATCACACAGTAAACCACGAACATACACAAACATAACTTACCTGCTCCTGCCGCCGCCGCTCCGTATCCTTGCTTCTGAACACATGTCCGGAAGCCGCGACCGGAAGTAGTCATCTTACTGTCCGGCCGCGGCTTCCGGTCCACATGAAAATTTCGCTGGATGTCGCTTGGCCGAAGACCATGTATGTGCAATATTCCATCTCTGTATGTGTCATTAATCGATACATACAGAGATGAGAAAAAAAATGGCAGCCCCCATAGTGAAGTCAAAGTTAAAAGAAAAAAAAAAAAGTAAAACACAAACACACAAATAAATAAAATGTATTTTAATAACACACTAAAAGCAAATGAATATAAAAAAAATTTTTGTTCGCGACATCTGTTCTTTAACCCTTTAGGTGTTTCACAGGAATTTAGAGCAAAGTAGAGGTGAAATTTACATTTCTTTTTTTCTTTGTCAGAAAATCCTTTTTATTCAATTTTTTTCTGTAAAACAGAAGGATTCACCAGAGACGCAACTCAATACTTATTGCCCGGATTCTGCAGTTTTGAGAAATATCCCACATGTGGCCCTAGTGCGGTAATGGACTGAAAGCACTGGCCTCCAAAGCAAAGGAGCCCCTAGTGGATTTTGAGGCCTTTTTATTAGGCACCATGTCCGGTTTGAAGGTCTTGTGGTGCCAAAACAGTGGAACCCCCCCCCCCCCAAAAGTGACCTATTTTGGAAACTAGACCCCTTGAGGAATTCATTGTAGTTTTCATGGGGTGCATGCGACTTTTTATACTCTTTTTAGGAGACGTGGTGAATAAAAAACTGCAATTCTACTATTATTTTTTTTTATTACATTTTTCTTTACAGCGTTCACCGTGCGCTATAAATGACATATTCACTTTATTCTGCGGGGTGATACGATTACGGCGATACCATATGTTTATAGTTTTTTTTTTATGTCTTATGACGTTTGCACAATAAAATACTTTTTGTAAAAAATAATTTACTTTTTGTGTTACCTTATTCTAAGAGCCATAACTTTATTTTTTCATCAAGAAAGCCAGGTGAGGAGGTTTTTTGCGTAACAAATTGTAGTTTCGATCGGAAGAATTTTTAGGTACATGCGACTTTTTGATCTCTTTTTATTCCATTTTTTGGGAGGTGAAGTGACCAAACAATTGTGATTCTGGTATGATTTATTATTATTTTCTTTTATGGCGTTCACCGTGCGGGATAAACAACAATAATTTTGTAGTTTAGTCCGTTAAGGAGGCGGCGATGCCAATTATGTATAGTTTATTTTTATTAATAATAAAGGACTGATAAGGGAAAAGGGGGATTTTTACTTTTAACCCGTTAGTGACCGGCCCATCGTGTTTCTACGTCGGTCACTAACGGGCCTTATTCCGATGCCATAGACTTTTTACGTCGCGGCATCGGAATAAGTAAACAGAGCAGGGAGCTGTCAAATCTCACTGCTCTCAGCTGCCAGATGTAGCTGAGGACTGGGGGCGTCCCTGCTCTGCCGGGTGAGATCGATATTAGTATCGATCTCACACGTTTAACCCCTCAGATGCGGTGCTCAATAGCGAGCAACGCATCTGAGTGGTTTTGGAGAGAGGGAGGGAGCTCCCTCTCTCTCCCACCGACACCCGGCGATACGATCGCCGAGTGTCTGTGTCTCAATGGCAGCCGGGGGTCTAATAAAGGCCCTCAGGTCTGCCTGGAGTGAATGCCTGCTAGATCATGCCGCAGGCATGACCTAGCAGATGCCTGTCCGTGTTAAACGGACAGGCAGTAATACACTGCAATACAAAAGTATTGCAGTGTATTATAAATGCGATCGCAGAATCGCATATTATAGTCCCCTAGTGGGACTAGTAAAAAAGTGAAAAAAAAGTTTAATAGAGTTAATTAAAAAAAAAAATGGGAAAAAAAATTAAAAACCCAGCTTTTCCCCTTACAAAATGCTTTACTATTAAAAAAACAAAATAAAGTTAAAAAGTTACACATATTTGGTATCGC
The DNA here is from genome assembly GCF_050947455.1 of Rhinoderma darwinii. Taxonomy (NCBI): domain Eukaryota; kingdom Metazoa; phylum Chordata; class Amphibia; order Anura; family Rhinodermatidae; genus Rhinoderma; species Rhinoderma darwinii. The sequence continues at coordinate 292,330,689 of NC_134687.1, read as the reverse complement.
CGCATCCGTAACGACCCCGACTATAAATCTATTACATTATTTAACCCGCACGGTGAACGCCGTAAAAAAATGTAATAAAAAACTATGGAAAAATTGCTGTTTTCTGTGAATACTGACTTTAAAAAAAAAGTGATCAAAAAGTCGCATCTACTCCAAAATGGTCTTCCCGCAAAAAAAAAGCCCTCACACATCCGCATCGGCGAAAAAATAAAAACGTTACGGCTCTTCAAATATGGAGACACAAAAACAAATAATTTGGAAAAAAAGCGTTTTTACTGTGTAAAAGTAGTAAAACATACAAAAACTATACAAATTTGGTATCGTTGCAATCGTAACAACCCGCTGAATAAAGTTATTGTGTTATTTATATCACACGGTAAACGGCGTAGATTTAAGATGTGAAAAAGAGTGGCGAAATTTCAGGCTTTTTTCTATTTCCCCCCAAATAAAAGTTAATAAAAGTTAATCAATAAATAATATGTCCCCCAAAATGGTGCTATTAAAAAATACAACTTGTCCCGCAAAAAACAAGACCTTATACAGCGATGTCGACGCAAAAATAAAAAGGTTATAGCTCTTGGAATGTGACGATGGAAAAACGTAAAAAATGGCCTGGTCATTAAGGTCTAAAATAGGCTGGTCATTAAGGGGTTAAAATGTATTTTCTTATTGCGGGAGCCCCATAGACTTCTATGGCCCTCCCGTGCCGTAATTACCGCCTGAAATAGGATATGTTCTATGTTTTTCAACGGCCCGGGCACCCTCCCGTAAGCAAAGGTACCCGTGGCCAATAGAAGTCTATGGGCTCGTAATTACGGGCGTTTTTACGGTCGTGTGCATGGGGCTTAAAACTTAGCTTTAGCTCAAAATTTTTCATTTTCTCAAAAAAATTGAGGGAAAAAAAAGAACCCCAACATTTGTAAAGCAATTTCTCCCGAGTACGGCAATACCCAATATGTGGTCATAAACTGCTGTTTGGGCACACGGTAGGGCTCAGAAGGGAAGGTGCGCCATTTGGCTTTTGGAGTACAGATTTTGCTGGATTGGTTTCTGGGCACTATCGCATTTGCAAAGCCCATGTGGGACCAAAACAGTGCAAACCCCCCAGTAGTGACCACATTTTGGAATTTACACCCCTCAAGGTATTTGGCCGAAAAATCGGAAGCAGAACGCCTCCAAACTCTGCCCATTGATTTCAATGCGAAAAACGGCGTTCTGCTCTGACGGCCGTGTAAAAAAAATGCCCGTGAAAAAGAAGTGCATGTCACTTCTTGAGCCGTTTTTGGATCAGTTCTTCATTGACTTTATAGAAACACAGCTCCAAAAATGGCCGTAAAAAAGGCAGCGAAAAACGCGATTTTGCTAAAAAAAAAAACGGCTGAAAATCAGGAGCGGTTTTCCCTTGAAAACAGCTCCGTATTTTCAGACTTTTTTTGATAACCGTGTGAACATACCCTTATTATTATGCGGCGTTTCTCAGTTTTAGAAACACCCTACATGTGGCCCTAATCTTTTGCCTGGATATTCGACCAGGCTCAGGAGTGAAAGAGCACCATGTAAAATTGAGGCCTAATTTGGCGATTTACAAAGTATTGGTTCACAATTGCAGAGGCTCGGATGTGAAATAATAAAAGAAACCCCTGAGAAGTGACCCGATTTTGGAAACTGCACCCCTCAAGGCATTTATTAAGGGGTGTAGTGAATATTTTCACCCTACAGGTCTTTTCCATAAATGATGGCGCAAAGTAAAAATTTTAATTTTTCCCTAGATATGCTATTTCAGTGGCAAATATGTTGTGCCCAGCTTGTGCCATTGGAGACACACACCCCAAAAATTGTTAAAAGGGTTCTCCCGGGTATTGCGATGCCATATATGTGGAAGTAAACTGCTGTTTGGGCACGCTGTAAGGTTCAGAGGGGAGGGCGCACCATTTGGCTTTTGGAGCGTAGATTTTGCTTGGTGGTAGTTTTGTTTGAGTATTGCTGGCGTTTCCGTTTATAATGTGGGGGCACATGTAAGATAGGCAGAGTGCATCAGGGGCATAGCCAGGAGGTATAAAATTGGGTTAAAAAAACACAAACAGTAAAATAATCCATAGATGTGTGTTAGACTGTGAAGCAATCCTCTCTGCACAGGCCAGTGTCGCACTGATATATGGCGTCCTTCCTTTTCCCCCTTTTGGTCCACACTCCGCACCTTTGCAGTTTGGGGAATTTTGCTGGGAAGTATTGTCCTGGTATAATACGGGCACCCTCGCTTCCAGCAGATATGTTTGGACCCTCCCTTTCCTGGTTCCCTAATTTTAGGGCCTTGATAAATCGCCTCTTGAAACAGAAGAAATGTTCCCCTCGTGCCGGCACAACTGCATATTTTTTCTTTCCTGACTTATTGGAGCCTTAACTAATTTTATTTTTCATAGACGTAGCGGTATGAGGGCTGTTTTTTTGCGGGGCGAGCTGTAGTTATTATCGGTACTATTATAAGGTACACTACAGGTAAGAAGTTTTAAAACACCTAAATCTTTCCAATTGTTATTGATATTTACACTTTGAAATGAAAGCATAGAAAAAACAAACAAGTTAAGATGAATAAAAATAATGGATTGTTTGTTTCAACAAATTAAATCTAGATTTTGGACTCTTCAAAGTAGCCACCTCTAGCGGATATAACAGCTTTACACAATCGAGGCATTCTTTCTAGAATTGCATTCAGAAATTAATTCCCACAAATGTGCTATACTTGTAGGTTGCTTTGCTTTCACCATTCTGTCCAGTTCAACCCCATTGAGCTTGTTTGGGTTGAAGTCTGGAGACTGTGCAGGCTATTCCATTCCGACATAACCTAGAAGTATGTTTTGGATCATTGTTTTGGTGTAATATGAACCCCTGAGGAGGTAGGTGTACACCAGAGGGCATATAGCATGGCGCATCAAAATGCTGTGGTAGACATTTTTGTCGTTTGCCAGTAACCCTGTGCAAGTTGCCAACTCTGGATCCAGCAAAAGAGCCCCAGACCATCATGCTTCCTCCTCCATGTTTGACAGTTGGTGTCACACACTGAGGAAACATCCTTTCACGTACCCAACGACGTACAAAAACCCTGCGTGACGTACCAAAGATGAAAAACTTTGATTCATCAGTCCAAGACCTTCTTCCACTCTTTAGTAGTCCACTGGAGCTGCTGCTTGGCCCAGGCAAGTAGTCTTTATATATATATATATATACACACACACACACACACACACACACACACACACACACATATATATATATATATATATATGCTTGAGAAAGGCCCCATGGAGTGGGGCTGAAACGTCGCATGTGGTGAATAAATCCACTTTTTTTCACTATCAAGGTGTGCGGTCTCGTATTTTGAAAGGATTTACTATATACTATGGTCAATAGAAATGAGTGAGTCCGTAATTACGGACAAAATCTATGGTTGTATGCACAGGGCCTTAGTGGTGATAAATAGACGTCTTGCGAGATCAGTGGTCATGGTTTTGTCTCCGCCGCACTGCTGCTGCTCTCACTGTTTGTGTCTCTGTAGTACCTGAAGAACAAAACACCCTTTGTAAGAGGTAAAAAAGAAAAATGTATTTAAATCCCTAGGAGAGCAGTAAACAATCAGCAATTGTGATCGGGCGGGCGAAGACAACAGGGGGCTCTTATGCAATAACAGCATATGGGCCCCTGCCATACCCAATAGCTCATCATAGAGAAACCCACTTATGAATCGCTCCCAACCCACCAGTAATTGTGAAAGATTTACTAAGTAAAAACAACAAGCACATGCTGCTCACCCATTACTAGATCACAAAAACAAACAAAAAAATAGCAAATATACACTACACCACCCAAAGTGGCAAGAAATGTCTAAGACCATACCTGGCAATATGTCTAACATGCTGGCCAATAAATGGTTAATGCTGGAATGACATTGGTCAGACAATGAGCCAGAAAGACTGAAGGTGGAATGTAAACTTTATATGCTCAATGTTTTATCTCTGCATGTGGCCTCTCAATGCCGCCAGTGGAACATCTGCTGACTGGATTATCTCCCGCTGATGAGAGCTTGTGATTCTGGCACAGTTCAGGGTTAGATTGTAGTGAGGGAATATGGTAGCAATGCCACAGTTAATGCCATTGATCTTTTCCAATGCTGGATAAAGTAGGAATATATCCATTGCATAGGAATATTATTGAATCTTTCCCACGTGTAATAAGGCAGGAATATTTTCTTTGTATTGGGAACGGCATGTCGTGGAACAGTCTTTTCATGAAATGTGAGGGTGTTGTAATATCCCCCTACAGTGCTGACTACTATATTGTGCAATGTGCATAAACTAACAATAACTCAGTAGTTGGCAGAGCCCAATGTGATAACCATTATAGAAGAGGGCACATTATAGACACAAAAGGGCAAGGAATTCGACATATACACATGGTCAGTGATGCCCTACTGGCAGCCATTGTCTCAGAGGAAAACTTTCCAGGGTAATAAGACAATACAGAGGGAACGTTCCCTCTTACAGCAAGGGTCACTATGGCATCTAAAAAACATGCAAAACACAAATCCAATTCAATAGTTTATTTTACAAAATAAATTGGATGAGAAGGGATGTTCACATAAAAAGAAAAAGCTGCAGTCATACTTACATGAAGCACAGATACACTTTTGTTTAACAAAAATTAGCACAGGGTAAGACACTCTGTTACATCCCACGAGGCAAACCAGTAACAAAATAACTAAAATGTCATTGCCTGAAAATACCCTGGAGGCAGGGTTCTCTAGATCGTGCCGCTTATGTCTGTGTTGGAGTTAAAAATGTGATTTATGAAGTTGCAAAATTCATGTTCGATGAAGATAGTGCTGGTGAACAAAACTGGTGAACATCCTGGAAGAAGCCATGGCCATCCCATGATGCACACCAATCATTTCCTAGGTGAAACCAGGGTTTCTATGTAGGAATAAATGGCTATAAATTTACTCGTGTCTAGGTAATCAATACAGGTAGGTATTCCTGTAATTCATGGCTGAGAATCACACGTTTCAGCCACAACACAGAGCAGTAGAACGGAGTTTAGGGGGCCCTGTTCCAGAGATAGGTGCGGGTCCCAGAGGTGGGACCCGCATCTATCGGACATTTATGACTTATCCTGTGGATAGGTCATAAATGTCTCTGATGGAAAAACCCCTTTAAATAGCAGTAGAAAGGGTACGAACTATATTATTAGTCTACTGAGCAGCAAACACCATCCTGGATATTACTTCAGATGTACACAATAGTCTGCCACCAGCCTGAATATCCAAGTATCCAGTTTACTCCAACTGTTCACGTTGTGACAAAGATGTACATCACTCCTGTGCTGGAGGATCCTGACCCTCACGCTTTACTGAAAAAAGAAAAGAAATACATTTTGTTTTTGGTTTTTACATACAGCATAAATATATTATTAAAAACACTCAGAACACATACAAATCATTTGGGCTTTACTGTTTTTTTTAAATTCCTGTAAACAATTTCAACTGTTACTGAAAGTTTGCTATTGATAGAACATGCCAACAAAAAACTGTAGGTTCTCAGTTCCTGAGAAGCTAAAAGGGACAATCCCTCTCTAGTCACATACAATGTAGGACACAGATGGCATTTGGTGAAGCTGTTGCCACTAGGAGGCGGACATGACGTAAAAAAAAAAAAAAAAAAAAAAAGTTTAGCTCCTCCTACCAGGCTACACCCTCCCCCTCCTCTGCAGATACTGAACTAACCAGTTTGTACAATAATGAGATCCACAAACCATGTGAGAACTAGACAAAATTCTCTCTGACATGACAAGCAAAAATAAAAATTGGGTGAGTGCGGTTTTCCCCCAATGAACGTGAGAAGAAAGATTTAATGGCAAGTAAAAAAGAATAAAAAACCGTTTTCTCGCTAGTGACATTATGACATATGAAACTAGTGTTTTGCTGCCTGGAAAACCCTCTCACCTAGAGAACTGTTGAAGTTCGTGGTTTAGTTTCTGTGGTTCCTAAACACTTCCACTTTACAATAATATCAGTAACAGTTGATTGTGAAATGTCTTCCATCCTGGATATTCCATAAAACGGACTTGTTGCAGTGATGGCATCCTATTACAGTACCACAATCTAATTCAGTGATCTCTTTAGTACGACTCATTCTGTCACAATTGTATGTAAAGGCGACTGAATGGCTAGGTGCTGGATTTTATACATCTGTGACAATGAGACTGAATGGCTAGGTGCTGGATTTTATACATCTGTGACAATGAGACTGAATGGCTAGGTGCTGGATTTTATACATCTGTGGCAATGAGACTGAATGGCTAGGTGCTGGATTTTATACATCTGTGGCAATGAGACTGAATGGCTAGGTGCTGGATTTTATACATCTGTGGCAATGAGACTGAATGGCTAGGTGCTGGATTTTATACATCTGTGACAATGAGACTGAATGGCTAGGTGCTGGATTTTATACATCTGTGGCAATGAGACTGAATGGCTAGGTGCTGGATTTTATACATCTGTGGCAATGAGACTGAATGGCTAGGTGCTGGATTTTATACATCTGTGACAATGAGACTGAATTTTGCATCAAAGCATAAGGTTTTGTAAAAAATGCATAAAAATTCATGTTTGTGGCTAAAAGTCTGACCCAAGCAGTGCCGGAGATGCACAACACCTCCTAAACATGAGAGTACAAGAGGTTTAGAATTCTTACATACCACTTATACCTACATGCACATTTCCACATAATCACCAGAACTTAATAGCCCAAACATCTCTGCAATCCAGTGTTGGTTAGCATCTAAATTTATTCATGCGTGACCAATTTAATATTTTGAGTGGGAATCCTCAAAGTATAGATGTATTATAAACACAGAAAGGCCTGTGTAAGTTCCTGTTCACATCTCATTTTCCAGGCACATCGGAGGTATGCATACCTCGGCCATTGACTCCAATTGTAAGAAAAAGTATACTTTTTTTTTTCTGTGCCCCTCTGCATAGAAAAGCATTGTAGACCACACTTTTCTATACAGTGAGGAAAAAGAGGTGTCGACGCCCCATGTCCCATCATATGCCAAAAGGAATATTTTTGGGGCACAAACTGGGTGCATGGGAGCCTATGGTTACATTGGAATATACGCCAGGGATTACTCCTGGGGTATATCGATGATGTGCCTAAGAAAACAGATGTGAACAGAGCCTTACTATAATAAATACATTGAAGGAGTAAAATATCTGAACCTCATGATAGAAATCAAAGATGGTTAGAAAGCTACTTATCACCATATATTGATGGGGCCCAGTAACGTGAAATAATGATGTTTCTTTGTTAGGTAGGCTTCATACAGTGGTTCACCTATTTAACTTTTCAACACTTCTTGTACATTGTTGATTTTCCCTTTTAGTGAGTAATTGTAAAGTTGCAAAAGCTACTGGATAAAAATTTTGCCATTGGCTAAAGCTAATAAAAACAGCATCCAATAAAAATTCCCGCTTTCAATAACCGCTTCCTAATATACATTTTTAAATGCAAAAGAGCAGTAAGTCAACTCATAAAGAACAAAATGGAGAGCTTTCAGTCAGTCACTTACCCTCATCCCTGGCTTTCATGCGGGCGATAAAGGAATAGCTTTTATTCCTACGATAATTTTCATATGGGTCATCCAGGGAAACTCCAACACCCTTATACTGATCCCACTTGTCACGTATGTCCCCTCCTTTAATTGGGTCTTGAATCCCTTGCTCATTGGCACCTAGGCCCCCAGCTCCACTCCATCCTTAAAAAACAAGAAAAAATTATTAAAAAAATTATTAATATGCATGTTCTGTGGCTTTTAAATACTACAGACTGACATTAATCCCTTAGGCCTCATGCACACTTCAGTTTTTTCCTTCAGGGTGCTATCCGTTTTTGTCACTGATGGCACCCTGAACCCATTAATTTCAATGGCCCCATGCACACTTCAGTTTTTTTTTACGGTCCCGTTGCTCCGTTCCGTTCCAAAGTAGAGCATGTCCTACTTTGGTCCGAGAATCCGTGACCGTGAGGCCCATGCAAGTCAATGGGGCCGTCAAAAAAACTGAAGGCACACGGAAGGCATCCGTGTGCCGTCCGTGTGTGACGGAGCCGTTGCCTAGCAACCGCCGGGCTGGCAGAAAAACATTAGAAAAATATTACACTAATCGGCAGCCACTTGTCTCTATCAATAACTGATAGAGAAAAGAGGCTGCTGATTAAAAATAAAATAAAAAGCATTTCATACGTACCCGGTCGTTGTCTTGGTGACGAGTCCCTCTTCTTCCTCCAGTCCGACCTTCTTTTGTGACGTGGCAGCCTGTGATTGGCTGCAGAGGCCGCGGCAGCCTTTGATTGGCTGCCGAGGCCGTGGCAGTCTGTGATTGGCTGCCGAGGTCGCGGCAGCCTGTGATTGGCTGCAGCGGCGACATGGATTGAACATCATCGTTGGAGGCCGGACAGGAGGAATGTAAGTATGAACTTATTTTTTTTATTACATTTAAAAATTTTATTTTTCGCGCGCCGAGCATGGTACTGTCACCCTGGACAGTACCATGCTCGGCGCACGGAAACGGAAACACGGAGTGCACACGGCCGCTAAAACGGGTTCACGGACCCATCAAAAGCGGCCGTGAAAACGGTGACGTAAGTGTGCACGAGGCCTTAAAGGGGAATTCCATCTTCGACATTTATAGTATATCCACAGGATATGCCATAAATGTCTGATGGGTGCAGATCCCAGAGCTGACCATGCAATCCTTTGATCGCTTTAATACTTCTGTTAGGCCCTGTTCACATCACGTTTTTTTGGCCTAAGTTTAGCGTAAAATCTCCCGACGTATAAGCGAAAGATAGTCTATGACAAATGCCTAACAGTGGCATTCGTTTAAGCAGTTAATGACCGCCCATAGGTGTTTTTACGGCGGCCACTAAAGGGCTTAATTCAGAAGAATAAGCCTTTCACGGCGCTGCATCGGAATAATTAAACACAGCAGGGAGCCGTTAAATCTCCCTGCTCTCAGCTACGAGAGGTACACGAAAAAATAAAAAAGTTTAATAAAGTAGAAATTAAAAAAATATATATAAAAGAAAAAAAAACACTTCTTTCCAAAATGCTCTATTATTAAAGAAACAAAAGTAAAAAAAGCTACACATATTTGGTATCGACGCGTTCGTAACGACCCCCAACTAAAAAGTTATTACATTATTTAACCCGCACTGTGAACGTCTTAAAAAATAAAATAAAAAACAATGCAAAAATTGCGGTTTTCTTTGAATCCTGCCTAAAAAAAAAAAAGGAAAAGTTATAAAAAGTGATCTAAGACGCATCTACTCCAAAATGGTACCAATAAAAACTACAAGTCGTCCCTTATCCAACTGCATCGGCGGGAAAAGAAAAAAGTTACGGCTCTTCAAATTTGGAGACACAAAAGCAAATCAATTTTGAGAAAAAAAAAAAGAAGGCGTACCAACTGTGTAAAAGTAATAAAACATACAAAATCGATATAAATTTGGTATCGCCGCAATTGCATCAAGCCGCTGAATAAAGTTAGCGTGAAATTTATACCACACAGTAAACGGTGTATATTTAGGACGCAAAGAGTGTGGCAAAATTGCTGGTTTTTTTTCTATTCCCCCCCAAAAAAAGCTAATAAAAGTTAATCAATAAATTATATGTACCCCAAAATGGTGCTATTAAAAATTACAACTTGTCCCGCAAAAAACAAGACCTTATACAGCTATGTCGACGCAAAAATAAAAAAGTTATAGCTCTTTGAAGGAGACTATGGAAAAACGTAAAAAATAGCTTGGTCATTAAAGGAACAGTGTCATCACCCAAAATTTTTTTCATATGTTCAAGATGTTAGTGCTTTATTAAAAACGTTTATATTTATTTGTGTGTTTGTGTTTTACTTTCTTATTTTTACACTTTTTCTTCCCTATGGGGGCTGCCATTTTTTGTTCCATTTCTGTCTGTGTCGATTAACGACACATACAGACATGGAATACGGCAGCCACAGTCCCATAGGGACTGCGAACGGCTCCCGTCCCATTGACTTCAGTGTACGGCGTCTGTGTGGGAACTGCGCATGCGCCGCTCCCACACAGTCCAATTCGAAATTGGCGCCGTCCGGCGCCATTTTCCTGTGGACCGGAAGTCGCGGCCGGACAGTAATATTACTACTTCCGGTCGCGGCTTCCGGATTTGTGCACTTGGACCAGCGGCAGCAAACGGAGCGGACGGGCCGGAGGGAGCCGCGGCGGCAGGAGCAGGTAAGAGATTTCAATGTATGTTCGTGTTTGTGTGTGTTTACTACTGTATGTAAACCTACTACACTGTGTGTTAGCTCAAAAAATGGCGACACACAGTGTAGGAGGTTACACCGTTCAAACCCCTCGTTTATCCCGGCACTAGCCAGGATAAAGGAGGGGGGGATGCTGAGAGCTCACTAGAGCGAGGGCTTTTAACCCAATGTTGCAATGCTGCAATTTTGGGAATAGCTCCATCTAGTGACCAAAAATGGGTAGTATTATAAATTAGAATTAATTTATAATATTTCCTGACTATTTCCTGACTCGTGAAAAAAATAAAAAAAATTTGAACAATGTTTAATCACCCACACACTAAATGTTTAATTTTTAAAAAAAAAACATGTTTTTCTGGCAACACATTCCCTTTAAGGGGTTAATCTATAGGTCAAATAAAGCTATTGAAAAGCTCACGACGTATACGTTAAACGGATGCTTTTGTTGGATCCTGTTGTATGTGTACACCAACCTATACCAGTTGGCGGAGGCTAAAAGGGCTGAGGGAACCCCATGGACACGTTTAGTGTGTAGGTCGGGAGAGTAAACTTTAAAAACGTAGGGCAAAAACGTGATGCGAACAGGGTACATGGCAGACTTGGTCGTTTTTGTTAGGCCTCCGGCTGCCATGGCAACCCCTCAGCAAGCTGCGATCGCATCATGCGGTCACTGATGGGCTTACAGAGGGAGCCCACACCCTCTGTAAAACAATTCAAATGCTGCAGTCACCATTGACCGCAGTCGCGGAGGTCTTAAAGGGGGTTTTCCAACACTTATATTTATAACATATCTTTAGGGTAGCGCATCAATATCAGATCAGGGGTCTGACTCCCTGCACCCCCACTGAGCAGCTGATTAAAGGTGCCGCAGCGCTCCATTGCTTATGAGGCCCAGCTCCGTACATTCCCGGCAGTTGCCAAGTCCCATGTACCACCAAAAACTACCAATGAAACTACGTCTCGTTCTGCAAAAAACAAGCCCTCATATTTTATCCGCCCCCAAAAAAAACTCACTAAAAGTTAATGAAAAAATTGTATGTACCCCAAAATGGTGCTATTAAACAATACAGCTTGTCCCGCAAAAAATAAAGTTATAGCTCTTTAAATTAGACGATGGAAAAACAAAAAATAAAAATAAAATAAAATCGGTTGGTCATCGGTTTTCCCACGAGGGATATTTATGACATATCCACAGGATATGTCATAAATGTCAGATAGATGAGAGTCCCACCTCTGGGACCCGCACCTATCTCTAGAACGGTGCCCCCTAAACCCCGTTCTACCTCTTTGTGTGTTGCCTGATTTCCGACCATGAAGGTGTAAATAGCGTAGCTCGCTGGGCTCCGCAATTTTGTAAGCCCCATGGAACGGAATGCTGGTTCCGGAAACAGCGTAGCTCGCATGCTATGCTGCTTCCATAACTGCTATGCACTACTATGGGAGTTACGGAAACAGCGTAGCCCGACAATAAAGTCAGGAAGTGGCCAGGAGTCAGAAGTAGCAGACAAAGCCAGAACTGGGTTTAGGGGGCCCCGTTCCAGAGATAGGTGCGGGTCCCAGAGGCGGGACCCACATCTATCTGACATAACCTGTGGATATGTCATAAATGTCCCTCGTGGGAAAACCCCTTTAAGTCCTAAAATAGGCTGGTCACTAAGGGGTTAAAGTAAACAATACAATTGGTTGCAGAAGTTTTCATAACCTTTACGAATAAAAATGTTGCAAAAGCAAGCAGTTACATTTCTTACCCATTTTCACTAACATCTGATGCCCCTTGTTCTCTTCCCCTAGGCGCACATTGGGCACACTTCCTCCAGGTCCAGAACCCAAGCCTGAAGAAGAACTACAAAAACACATTAACATTTATTCTCCCAGTTCTGTTGGAAGACTGCCAGCTAAATAATCCTAGCAATGAAATTGCCACTACACACAATTGTGAAAGTGTTCTACATTTTTTATTGTATTTATTTAATCTAACCAGCTCAATGTATTACATTATTAAATGGGGGGGGGGGGGGAGATCAATTTCATATCGTATGGTGAACTAAAAACCACAATAAAAAGTATTTGCTGATTTAAGGTTAGGGACTTGAAGATAAAGATTTTTTTTTTTACAATAATACAAATTAAAAGGAATTGGTTTTACTGTACTTAACCATTATTGTAGCTCTATTGTTCTACTTACGGTGGGGTGGCACTGCGAGATCGAGATCTCCGTTTTCTTCCAGGTGAGAAGGATTTTGACCTAGATCGAGACCTTGAGCGACTTCGTGATGACCTAGACCGGCTTCTGCTCCTTAAAAATGATGTGTGTAGATCTAATTATGTTACATACATGTTCCATATATGTCAACGTACTAAAAACACAATGCATAGCAAGACAAGATTTCCAATAGATGGATAGTAGGAACATGCCTAACCTTGACCTGGATCGAGAATAAGACCGGGATCTGGATCGAGATCTGGACCGAGACCTAGAGTATGAGCGGGAGGACTTTGAAGATCTGGAGTTGGAACGAGAAGAGGATTGGCCACGGCTTTTTGATCGACTGTTAGATCTTGATGGCCTTAGAAAAAACAGCAACTTATTTTATAGAGCGCAGTAACACAACTTAAAACACAGTCATAGGCAATATTTAATTTTCACAGTCATAGGCACCATGTCAGGTTTGGAGAGGTCTTGTGGGGCTATAACAATGGAAACACTCCCAAAGAGAGACCATTTGGCAAACTACACCCCTCAAGGAATTTATCAAAGGGCATAGTGAGCATTTGACTCCACAGTTTTATTGCTGAATTTAGTGGAGTGGAGGCAGTGAAAATGAAAATCTAAATTTTTTCCCAATAAAATGTAGAAATTTTAAATTTTTACAAGGCATAAAAGGACAAATAAAAACAAACAACATTTGAAAAGCAATTTCTCCCAATTAACCCCTTAAGGACACGGCCAATTTTAGCCTTGAGGACAGAGTAATTTTTTTTTAAATTCCCTCTTTGCATCCCGACGCTCATAACGCTTTTATTTTTTGTACGACGTAGTTGTATGAGACTTTGCGGGACGAGTTGTACTTTATGTAGGTACCATTTTTTGGTACAAATACATTATCGTCTAATTTCTATAAATTTTTAATTAGATTAAAATGCAGAAAAAAAAAGCAGTTGCGCAGCAGTTTTAATATTTTTTTTACACCATACACCGATCATAATAAATAATGGTACACATTTGTAGTACAGGTTGTTACGGTCGGGGCGATACCAAATATGTCTGTATTATTTAATGTTTTGGGACTTATATTTTAAAAAGTTTATTTATTATAAAAAATGTGTGTTTCTGTGTATTTTATTTACTTTTTATTTATTTATTTACCATTATTTTTTTTTACATTCATTTAACTTTTTTTTTTTAATCCCATAAAGGGATTTATCATTTTGATTTTTATTTTGTAACTGCAATGTACTGGCATAGATCTATATGCTAGTAATAAGCCTGTGTACTGATTGTACACAGGCAGTTGTTAGGGCATACCTCAGTATGCCCTAACAACAGGAAATATGTTCAGACAGCCCTGGGGTCCTTCACTGGACCCTGGGCTGTCTGGCCATACGATTTGTGGGCTTTGATCGCGTCACAGTTATTTTCTGTGACGCGATCAATGTGCAGTCCCCTCTCTTTGAACGCCGCGATCAGCTGTCATCGCGGCGTTCAAAGGGTTAACAGCAGAGAGAAGATGTTTCTCTTCTCTCCGCTGTCAGAGCGGGGCCGTGGCTGTGTATTACAGCCGTTGCCCCGCTCTCGATCGCGCGCACAGACGCGCGCAGGGACGGCTGTCACACAGGACGAATATGCTCGTCCTAATGCGCGAAGCGCTCGCCGCTCAGGACGAGCATACTCGTCCTGTGTCGGCAACCAGTTAAGGCAGTACCCCATATGTGGTAATAAATTGCTGTTTGGACATCCGGCTCAGAAGTGAAGAAGCGCTGTTTGGCTTTTGGAGCTCAAGTTTTCTGCAATGGTTTTCAGTGCCATGTCGCATTTGCAAAGCCCCTGAGGGACCAAAACAGTGGAAAACCCCCAAAAATTACCCCATTTGGGAAACGACACCAAGAAACGTGCAACATTGAGGACCGTAGACACAAAGGTCGGCCAAGGAAACTTAGTGCAGCAGATGAAAGACAAATAAAGCTCAGAAATGGCAGAAACCAGTGGGACCCAGGTACACCCATCTACTGTTCGGAGAAGTCTGGCCAGAAGTGGTCTTCATGGAATAAATGCGGCCAAAAAGCCATACCTTTGATGTGGAAACAAGGCCAAGCGACTGAACTGGTTTTAGCTGCAACAAAAGAGCAGCGATTCCGCAGCATAAATTGATAGCGGATTTAAAAATAACGCACCGCAGGAAAATTTATTAACGGTTTCTCTGCAGATTTTTCCAGCAGCGTCTGGGTGAGATTTGTTCAAATCTCATCCACTCAGTTGGTACTGTAATACGCTGTGGATTTTCCGCAATGAAATCAGTTGTGGAAAATCCACAGTGTTTACGCTATGTGTGAACATACCCTTAGAGGGATTGATAGGCGCTAATAGACCCAATCACCCTTCCTTCTAAGGAAATCCTTAGTGATCAAATTAGTGCTATTTCCCGCTACCAAGGGCACAAGCATAAAAATCAAAGGGGAAACATTTTAGGAGCCTGCGATCAAATGGTCAAACTGCTTCTATACTGCAAACACGGATGTTTTGAAAGGGTTCTGTGTCAACAAACCGTCAACAGATTCCAGTAGCAGAAGAAATATTAATGGCTACAATGCAGAGTTTCTCAACTTTAGGTGCATTATATCAAAAAGCGAATGAACTAAAGTGGATCGGTCATCAGCAGGAGAGGCTGTGATTCTATTTAGTGACTATAAATGATGGCTCTGTTGTATTAATGTTCTTTTAGGCTTGAGGATTAGGGTAAGGGTAGGGCTTGAACTGCCTTGGTTTTTCACATTACGGACACCTGTATTATTATCCTTTAAAAATGTAAATAAAAAGATTGTTCATACCTGTTCCTTTTATCCTGCCCTTTCCTCCGACGAGCTCTCATTTTTGCTCTGAAAAACTCATAAAGTCCATTCTGCTCCCATCCTTCACTAAGAAAAAAAAATAAAAAAATAATGAAATGATATATGGGTATATGGGAGAGTTCTAAATATTTGGCATGAAAATACCGTAATATAAATGTTTTAAAAAAAAAAAACAAAAAAAAAAAAACACGTGCCACTCAATCCTAGCTTTACATAGAGTATCAGGAAGTTTTCAGTTGGGACTTTGACGAACATGGGAACGGCTCTCACACAATTCTCAATTAATTTTCAAGCTTCAAAAATCTAAAAATTAACAAAAAAACTTTCCAGCTGATTACTCTGATAGTTCTTGTAGCTAAAAAAATAAAATACATTTATCCTTCACTGTAAAATGAATTGCTGGACTCCTTATAAAAGTGTGCCAGGTCTCCTCTAAAACTGGAAGATCTGCTCAGAGTTCCAAGAAGTAGAACTAACCTGTTCCGAGGTCGATCATGTGATGGAGGACTGTAAAAAGCCTCAACAGCAGCCAAAAGTCTTTCACTTGGAGGCATTGGAGGAGGGAGACGGATATCCTTGGGGTCAAGCGGTTTGTAGTCATGATCTTCCAGCTGCAGCAAAAAAATAAAAATTAAAAAAAGGGTAGAAGAGATGAAGTTTTTATGAGAAACGAAAAAGTTAAGCCATGTAAAGATAAGGAATTTGCTACAGGGATACTAAATAAACCATGTAAATAATAGATCTGCTATCCATACACAGTTCTTGAGGGCATAGAGTTCAAACTTATTTCCACTTTGTGTTCTGGTATCCTTAAAACCAGGAGTTATTACCTTGACCAATGGAGCCATAAGTCCTGCAGGGAGGTCAAAATAAGGAACATTTGGAACAAGGCTTGGATCATCATGATTGACATGTGGAGGTCCTTGTCTACGAATGTGAGGTGGCTGTCCATTAAAACCATGTGGAGGTGGGCCAAATTCTTGGTGCTGGGGACCTCCCCATGGAGGATGTTCGCTCATGCCTGGGTGTGGCATCCTGTGGCCTTGGTGATGGTGCGGAGGTCCCATGTCTAAAGATGTTGACAACACAATTTATATTAAAATCAGAACTACCACCAATGAATATGTTCAGTGCAGCTTTGCGCGACAATATGCAAGTAATGAAGCTTTTGAATCCCTCAACTTTTAACATCTGACTTATAAATCATGTCAGGAAAATACAACTTTTATTGTTCCCTTTAACAACTTGACACAACAAGAGCTTGTAGTGAATATGGAAACCTAAAGAAGTATTAAAGAAGAATTCATTACAGAATAGGATACTGTTTAATGAATGTCTAAATGTCTCTATTAAACCCTCTAAAAATAGAGTACCGCAGCTTGGAGCCCTTAACCCCTTCCCGCCGCAGCCCTTTTTCAGATTTTCATTTTCGTTTTTTCCTCCCCACCTTCCAAAAGCCAGAACTTTTTTTTTTCCGTCGATATAGTACTATGAGGGCTTGATTTTTGTGGGACGAGTTGTAGTTTTTCGTAGCACCAATTATTTTGCCATATAATGTACTAGGAAATGGAAAAAATATTATTTGTGGGGCAGAAAATGAAAAAAAACAGCGATTTCTTCATTGTTTTTTGCGCTTCGTCTTTACGGCATTCACTGTGCAATTAAAACAACATGTTAACTTTATTCTGTGGGTCAATACGATTACGGCGATACCAAGTATATAGTTTTTTACATTTTTTACTACTTTTACAAGTAAAAACCTAAGTGTAAAAAATAACATTTAGTTTGTGTCGCCAAATTCTGAGATCCTTAACTTTTTTATTTTTCCACCAATTAAGATGGTATATTGGGCTTATTTTTTGCGGGATAAGCTGTAGTTTTTAATAATACTGTTTTGGTGTACATACGATGTTTTGATCACTTTTTATTTCATTTTTTGTGGGAGATTAGGTGACCAAAAAAATAGAGATTCGGGCGTTTACATATTTATTTACGGCGTTCACCGTGCGGGTTAAATAATGATATATTGTAATAGTTCAGACTTTTACGGACGCGGCAATACCAATTATGTCTATTTATTTAACTATGCTCTAGGGGGAAAAGGTTTTTTTTCTTGAACATTTAATATATTTTATTTTTTTTCATAAAAAAAACAAAAACAAAAGTTTTTAAAAAATTTTACTTTTTTTTTTATTAGTCCCCCTAGGGGACTTCAACCAGCGATCGTTCGATCTCTTGCACTATATACTGCAATACTAATGTATT
This sequence comes from Rhinoderma darwinii, assembly GCF_050947455.1. NCBI lineage: Eukaryota > Metazoa > Chordata > Amphibia > Anura > Rhinodermatidae > Rhinoderma > Rhinoderma darwinii. Next base: position 292,313,006 of record NC_134687.1, on the reverse strand, counting down.
GCAGTATACCGTGATTCTGACAGGCATCTATTAAGCCATGACAGAGGCAGGGCTTTACAGGAGCACAAAGATGGCGGACCTGTGGGCCTTCATTAAGCCCCCAGGAAGCCATAGCAACCATCGCTACCCCGTGATTGCATTGCGAGGGGCGCGATGAGCTGTTAGAGGAGATCGCCCGCTCTTTGTAACGTTTTAAATGGCGCGGTCATTATTAACAGCGGCATTTAACGAGTTGAGCAAACGGGAACGCGCTCGATCGCGATCCCGCTCGTTACTCTGAAGTGTCGGCTGTAACATACACGCATCGTATGGAGCGGGTTCGCTCAGTGAGCCTGTTCCATACTTCCCCCTACCCGACTATAACGTATGGATACGTCAAATCTCGGGAAGGGGTTAATCATTCTTATATACTTTCTGCAGTGTGGTGCTCGAAACCACCAACACCAAATTTAAGATGTGGCCCCACAAGTGATTTAAAGAGGCTCTGTCACCAGATTCTCAAATCCCTATCTCCTATTGCATGTGATCGGCGCTGCAATGTAGATAATAGTAACGTTTTTTTTTTTCAAAAGCGTTAATTTTTGGCCAAGTTATGAGCTATTTTATATTTATGCAAATGAGCTTTGAAATGGACAACTGGGCGTGTATTGTGTTTTTAACTGGGCGTGTTTACTTGTTTTACTAGCTGGGCGTTGTGAATAGAAGTGTATGATGCTGACGAATCAGTGACCAATCAGCATCATGCACTCCTCTCCATTCATTTACATAGCAGCATCGCGTTCTTACTAGAACGATGTACAGCCACATACACAAGTGTCCTGATAATGAATACACATGACCTCCAGCCTGGACGTCATGTGTACTCAGAATCCTGACACTTCTGAATATTTTCTGTGAGATTCCAGCAAGTCACGCGTAAATCTCGCGAGATTACGGGGTAAACGAGACTTCATTTCCCTTGCTGGAAATCTCACAGAAAAGATTCAGAAGTGTCAGGATTCTGAATACACATGACGTCCAGGCTGGAGGTCATGTGTATTCATTATCAGGACACTTGTGTATGTGGCTGCACATCGTTCTAGTAAGAACACTATGTGCTGTGTAAATGAATGGAGAGGAGTGCATGATGCTGATTGGTCACTGACTCGTCAGCATCATACACTTCTATTCACAACGCCCAGTTAGTAAAACAAGTAAACACGCCCAGTTGTTAAAAACAAAATACACACCCAGTTGGACATACGGAAAAAAACACGCCCAGTTGTCCATTTCAAAGCTCATTTGCATATATATATAAAATAGCTCATAACTTGGCCAAAAATCAACGTTTTTAAAAAAAAACAAAAAAAACTTTACTGTTCTCTACATTGCAGCGCCGATCACATGCAATAGGAGATAGGGATTTGAGAATCTGGTGACAGAGCCTCTTTAAATAGGGGCAATATCATGCTTAGTGTTTTACGGTCATAAAGAGGTATTATACTGTACATTTACAAAGCATTTAATGGTCATTATTCTATTCTCAAATAAAGAAGTGCACAGTAACATCATAGAATATAGGAAATACTACCTGCAGGAAAGTCTCCTTGTGGGTAATCAAAACGATGAGGGAAGGGTGGTCTCTCAAAAGGATGGCGTGGGGGAAAATCATCCTGCATAAAACGTGGTGGAAATCTGTTGAAATTATGAGGATGAGGTGGCTGATTAAACTGTGGAGGGTGCTGCTGGTGAGGCGGAAATGGCCCCCGAAAATGTGGAGGATGCTGCATGCGAAAATGTGGGTCTCTTTGAGCACCACCACCCCACGGTGGTTGATCATGTTGGTTACTCCAAGGAGCATCAAACTGGTTATTCCATGGAGGATCTCTCTGATTGTTCCATGCTGGTTCAGGCTCATTGTTCCAGTTTGGATCTCTTTCACTCCACATGCCTTCGTGGCTATTATTCCATGGAGGGCAATGAGGGGGGCCCTGATGGTGAGGAAAAGGGGGCTGATCACAGGGCTATAGATAAAGTTAAAACGACAAGTATTTAAGGATGGTGATTTTGCATCAACGCCAATAAAAAAAAACCTAAAAAAAAACACAGACACACACACACACACACACACACACACACACCTCTTAGATGTCAAAGGTTAATCATTTAATAAAACAAAATAGGGAAAAAGATATGGAGTCCTTTGGCTTATCTATAGTAGTTGCTTTTGCTGCGTGGCACACACAATAGGAATACCTTTCATACCAATCTCAATAGCAAAAGTGTCTTATTTTACAAGCATCTTATACCTGCTGCTGACCCCAGGGAGCCATTGGCTGTGGCTGGTCAAACCAAGGTGGCTTATTAGGAGGCATTTGTTCATGAGGTGTTGGACCCCTGCTTCCTGCATTGCCGGGTTCAGGTACACTCCCAGGAGACAGCTCAAATTCTGCAGGAGGAGGGATAGCAAGTGCAGGTTTCACATCCTCTATGAGGAAAAAGAACAAGATAGAAGAGACAGTGTTTAAAATAAGGGCAGAATAAAAGGACAAAAACTTAAATGTGAAAAAATTAAATAAACATACATGATGATGGACAGATAAGTAACAACCATTACCTGGTGGGGGTACTTGAGCTGGTGCAGGAGCCGGCACTGGAGCTGGTGGTTCAGGAATTGGCTCCATCACTGGTATCTGAATTTGCTGTTGTTGTTGTTGCTGCTGCTGCTGCTGTTGTTGTTGTTCTTGTTGCTGCTGCTGTTTTAGACCAGCCACAAATTCCTCGTGTTGTGTTTTTAAGTTTTGAATTTGTTGCTGGAACGCCATAAGGATTGGCTGTACTACGCTGGAGTAGTCACCCAGTAAAGCAGCCTGAATACAAACGCAACATAGATTAATACAATACTGTTTGGATTTCACAGACCAAAGACAGTGGTAAAAGAAATAAATTACCTGGTGCTGTCCCAAGCCAAGGGCAGGACTCTGCAGCTGCTGGATAGTAGCTTCATCAAAGTAACCGTTCTTCTCCCACAACTGAAGAAGCTACAGGTGGAAAATGGCCATTGTAAAGTACATTTTTGTTTTGCTGCTTGTCTAGTGAATAATAGTCATTTTTGTTTTTATTTATTCTTTTAAAAGCTGTGTTTTTACACAACGCTGTCTGGCAACAAGTAAGGATAGTCAGTTTTCTCTGATGTTTCACCCTTATGGGCAAGTAGGTGCGTCAAGAAGTTACGCATGCTGTACAATGTTTAACCCTTTCCCTGCCAAGGTCGTATCTCATACGTCCTGGCAGGAAGGCATTTCAGTAGCCAAGGACAAATCTGATAGGTCCTTGCTGCAAACAGCTAGAAGTCAGTCTGGATGATATCTGGAGCTGCGATCCAGAGCTTCTTTTAAAGAGAAGAGGCCAGAGCAGCTTGAAGTGAGAGCTAAATAGATTTTCAGCTCTCACTTTCACCCATGCTTCTAACAACTGTAACTAAATGCTGGACTGTAGCTAGAGCTGCAATTCTGGGCTTGTTCCAAGAATCTTAGCACCGATCCAGCCGGAGTTATAACAGGTTGAGATTTATGTGCCCTTCCTCCTGAAGCTGTAGATGACCCCAGGTGGAGGGATAACAGAAGCTTTTCTATACGATATCACCTGCCTTATCAATCAGAGCGCAAACTTTCTCTAGAATTGTCACACACCAGAAAAGTAGTAAAAAGATTAGCAATAGCTCATCCAATCACCGGTCTGTTCATAATTAGACCTTTTATTGACACCACGACCTAGAATCCGGATCACGGCACCAAATAAGTTGCACCGAGCACTTGCACCACACACACAAAACATCAATGGTTTGTACATTTTAGGCTCTGTTCACACCTCCGTGAGTTATTTTCCATCTGGCTTCAGTTGCTTTTTGACAATCAGAATACCATAGCATGCTGCAGTATTGTTTCCAGCAAAACAAAAAAAAGACAGATAACGTGAAGGAAACATGAAGGATCCATTAGAAGTCAATGGAGAAAAAAAAATATCAAAAACTGATCTACCATAACTGATCATAACAGATCTGTCATATCCATCGTGGCTCCTGTAAAAACGGAAATCATGACGCAAGTGTTTTAACAGGGCCCTATACTCTCCCTATTTTGTACGTACCCCATCTTTAGCGTAGACTCCGCTGGCTGCTACTCTAGTGATACCCGTTACAGTCAAAGCGATAACTCATCACTAGAGAAGAGTTTTCTAAAACATTTCTGATGAATGGAAAGATTTAAATCAGTAGGAAAATACATTTACATCCACGGACGGTCGCCATAAACAGTCGTTTCTAACTAGTTCCACAAAAAAAAGAAAAATTACCAGTTAACGTGTTAGATTAGGTTTAGGGAACTGCAATTAGTGATCAGGATTAGACTGTATTCACAAGTTGCAGTCAATTTGGGCTTTTTGCAGCGATTTGGCTAGGACGTGTGAACACAGCCTTAGGGTTTGTATCAGGGGATGGAAAACGATATACCTAAAGAAGCCCCAATTTAATTTGCATGCAGAAATTGGTTGGTGCATTTGTGTTTTGGCGTTTCTTTAACTCACGCAAACATAGACGTGTGGTATGTATTATCTTACAGATCTTTGCAGAGTACGTTTGTTTTGCATAAGGGGCCTGCTTGACTACGCATTTTAGCCAAAGTGGAATTTTCAAGGAATTATTGCCGTTTGATGCAAAGTTGGGTGAAGGTGGTTGCGTGTAGAAATTATTACGTTGTATTTTTATACACCGTATGCAGTGCACTCAATTTTGTAATTAAAGTCAAGTATAGTTATTTTTTTTTTAACAGATATGACAGACAAATATTGCATGGCCTCTCTTTTTTAGCGTTTCAGAGCATAAGCTCTTGTTGGTGTAGATGTTTGTAGTATATATACATTTTGCACAATGTGGTCTATTATTTTTACATTTTGTGTATAAATCTCTGCTTGTATGTACATTTGAGGCAAAAATGTATGTTATGATGCAATTTGTTTTTGATAATTCCGGTTTGCCACAAAGTTATGTGAAGGAGGACATGGCTGCCAACAACACGTGAAGACAATTGCAATCATCAGCTTGTCTGCTTTCAGAAAAAAAAAAAAGTAGGGTGCAGGGGGGGTACACTAGCTTTTAAGGGGTGTAATCCCTGTATTTTATAGGTTGTTACTTTTTTGAAAAATTGTGCAGCTTTAAACCAGATTTTTGCTTTCTCCAGTTCTGGCGATTTTATAAGATATGTGCTCGTAGATATAGGCATTAGTGGTATGCATTTATTCCGCACATATTGAACTTTTATTTTAAGTATGTGTGGTGCGTCTAATTTTCTGCTTGGCTCACACTTTTAGCTACAAATATAACATTTGTGTGCTACAATAATATGGAATGCGTCTGGTATGGAGACAGGAGTGGTGTCAGTTCTACAAAACGGGAAGGAGGGGGGATACAGACTCCTTTTTTGTAATCTCAACCCAGTATAAGTATCCTCAGTGCATCATTAAAATGCCTGAACTGTGTCTGGACCGTTTTTTTTCTTGAAATAACTAACAGCTCCAGCATAATCAGTTTTCGAACAAAAAAAAACAAAAAAACTGGAGAAAAACGTGAATCTTATGAGGAGTTCTCACAATACCTACTAGAAGATTGTTAAACTGTAGTTTCTGTATATGTAGATAAAGCTATAGCTGAAACAATCAGCATCAAAGAAGTTGTATCACAAAGATAGAAGCTGCAGCAAATTGCCAAGGGTCTGGCCTTATCATACCCAAGAAAACAGCCTATTATGCTGGGGAAAGATGCCATCAGCCATACATTTCAGAATTCATTTATATGGGCGTTACGGAAACAGTGTAGCTTGGCTGTTCAGCAAGCTCGGCTGTTGACGGAATCCCAACGACCTTCACTGTATGGATGCAGCAGCCGACTCACCGGAAAGGGACGGGGTTGGGGAACATCTTGTTCTTGAGATGGGTGCGGGTCCCAAAGGTGGGACCCGAATCTATCAGACATTAATTGAATATCCTGTGGAAGAGCGTTACGTCAACAATGAGTGAGCATCTTTACATTGGTGCTACTATACGAAAAGGAGATTTATTTCCTGCCTCAGATTAATCTTTTAACCTTCCTATCTATGTGGTCATGGAAATTAGCACCTGTTTCTATGAAAACACGAATGCAGTAATTTGCTTAATACTTACACGTGCAATCTTCTGCTGCTTGTCCTCCTCCACTGCTAAAAAGCTGGTACAGTAAATAGGAACAACTACTTTCTGAAGGGCAGCCAGAAGTTCCCGTGCTTGCTTCCGTTGACTGCGGGGAAAGAATTCATTATGGCAGATATACAATTTCTGTAAGGTACTTAGGTTAAGTTTAGGACTATTTTCCAGACATTTTGTATCACTCAGTAACCAAAAACGTGTAAACCTTTCCTAATTTTTATGGTGAATGTACAAACACAACAGTTTTCATCCTCGCAAATCTGCGGATACTCGTAGTTAGGTAGAGTGAAACATAGTGTAAACATACCTACCCATCTCGACAATCTCAGTCCTCAGTCCTCTAACCCCCTCCCCTCTTCAGTTGACTGGCGGCTCTGGAAGGAACGCCATGTGACACTGAAAGAGGTCAATTGCAGAGGGGAGGGGATAGAACTCAAAATGCAGGACACATCGGCGCGTGGGAGAATTAAAACGACTTTTTTAACGTTATGCAAGGATTAAGATAGTCAAGATGGGTATAGTGGAAAGCAGTGGAAACACGCCTAACTAGCGGTGTCAACTGTATGGTGAAGTGGGGTGAAAACGCCTGACAGACTCCCTTTATGGTAGTTCAGTGAAAGTACTTCTAAGGAAGTTACGAAAACAGTGGGGCACGTTTGCGTGACTGTTTCCCTAACTCCCATAAAACAGAATTGAAAGAGCCATGTGAATGGAAACTACCCAAAAGTGACTCCATTTACGAAACTACACCTCGAAGAATCTAGGGGTGTATTGAGCATTTTGAGCCCACAGGTGTTTCATAGATATTATTAGAATTGGGCTGTGAAAATGAAAACAAAATCATTCTTCAATAAGATGTAGCTTTAGCTCAAAATTTTTCATTTTATCATCATCAAATAAAGGGGAAAAAAAGCAACATTTGTAAAGCAATTTCTCCTGAGTACGGCAATACCCCATATGTGGTCATAAACGGCTATTTGGGCACAGAGTAGGGCTCGGATCGAAGGAGCGGCATTTGGCTTTCGGAGTGCAGATTTTGTTGGATTAGTTTCTGGTCGCTATGTCGCATTTGCAAAGCCCCTGTGGGACAAAAACAGTGGAAACAACTCAAAAGTGACCCCATTTTGGAAACTACACCCCTCAAGGTATTCACCTAGGGGTGTAGTGAGTATGTTAACCCTGCAGGTTTTTTCCAGAAATTAGTGTGCACTCGATGTTGCAGAGTAAAAATGGGATTTTTTCCATAGATATGCCAATATGTGGTGCCCAGCTTGTGCCACCAAAACAACTCTCTAATTATTATGCGGTGTTTCCCTGTTTTAGAATCACCCTACATGGGGCCACTAATCTTTTGCCTGGACATTCGACCAGGCTCAGGAGTGAAAGAGTACCTTGCGAAATTGAGGCCTAATTTGGCAATTTACAAAGTATTGGTTCACAATTGCAGAGGCTCAGATGTGAAATAATAAAACACAACCCCTGATAAGTGACCCCCACTATGGAAACTGCACCCCTCAAGGCATTTATTAAGGGGTGTAATGAGCATTTTCACCCCACAGGTCTTTTCCATAAATTAATGCGCTGGGGATGGTGCAAAGTAAAAATTGCATTTTTTTCCCTAGATGTGATATTTCAGTGGCAAATATGTTGTGCCCAGATTGTGCCACTGGAGATACACCCCAAAAATTGATAAAAGGTTTCTCCCGGGTATGGCGATGCCATATATGTGGAAGTAAACAGCTGTTTGGGCACAGTGTAGGGCTCAGAAGGGAGGGGGCTCCATTTGGCTTTTGGAGCATGGATTTTGCTTGGTAGTAGTTTTGTTTGAGCACTTCTGGTGTTTTCAATTATAATGTGGGGGTACATGTAAGCTGGGTAGAGTGCATCAGAGGCATATTCAGGTGGTATAATAATGGGGTAAAAAAAAAAAAAAAGTAAATCCATAGATGTGTGTTACGTTGTGAAGCAATCCTTTATCAGTGCAAAACTGGCCTGTGCATAAATGCTGTCCTTTCTTATCCCCCTTTTGGTACACATTCTGCACCTTTGCAGTTTGGGGAATTTTGCTGGGAAGTGTTGTCCTGGTATAATACGGGCACCGTCGCTTCCAGCAGATATGTTTGGGGCCTCCCCTTCCTGGTTCCCTAATTTTAGGGCCTTGATAAATCGCCTTTAGAAATAGAAGAAATGTTCCCCTCGGCATATTTTTTTTTCCGGACTTATTGGAGCCCTAACTAATTCTATTTTTTCATAGACGTAGTGGTATGGGGAGTGATTTTTTTTGCAGGATGAGCTGTAGTGATTATTGGTACCATTTTGGGGTACATGCTACTTTTTATCCTATTTTTCGGGAGGCCAGGTGACAAAAAAAACCGCAATTCTGGCACAGTTTTTAGTGTTTTTTTTATACAGCGTTCACCATGCGTTATAAATTACATGTTAACTTTATTCTGCGGGTCAATACGATTTTGGCGATACCAAATTTATAGCACTTTTTTGTGTTTTACAACTTTTTGCACAATAAAATTACTTTTGTAAAAAGAATGTATTTTTTCTGTCGCCAAGTTGTGAGAACCGGAACGTTTAAATTTTTTCGTCGACTGAGCTGTATGAGGGCTTGTTTACTGCGAGCTATAGTTTTTATAGGTACCATTTGTTGGATACATGCGACTCTTTGTAACATACAGCTGACACCCGGGGAATGATGGCACGGAATCAGCTTCTGAGCCCGTGTCATCCATTTGTTGCAAGTATACGTCAAATTTCGGGAAGCACTGTCTTTCAAGGACGAATACTTACGACAAATGTCGGGAAGGGATTAACCATAGCATGCACATGAGTGTAAGTTAGGTCTCTGACAGATGTGTCACGTGTCTTGGATTAACCAATTATGGACCGATTTTGTAACGTGGATTGGAATTAGGCTGGGAATTATTGGAATTAGGCTGTGAAAATAAAAATCAACATTTTTTTAAAATGTTGAATTTTTTTTTTCACAAGGTATAATGGAGAAAAAGCACCCCAACATTGGTAAAGTAATTTCTCCAGAGTACGGCAATACCCCATATGGGGTCATAAACTGCTTTTTGGACACACAACAGTGTTCAGAAGTACAGGAGCGCTATTTTGAATGATGATTTTGATGGATTGATTTTTGGTCGCCATGTCGCATTTACAAAAGCTCTGGTACAGAGTGCAGTGGAAGCCCCCAAGAAGTGACCCCATTTTGGAAAATCCACACCACTCAAGGCATTTATCACTTGCGTGGACATATGACAAAGGCGCATGGTGCGCTTTCAATTCTAAGCCCGGAGGCCTATTTTGGCAATTTTCACAGCATTGGCCAACAATTACATGGCTCTCAGGTTTAAATAGTGAAAAACCCAAGTAGTGACCCCTACTTTAGAAACGACACCGTTAAGGCATTTTAAGGGGTGTAGTGAAAATTTTGACCCCACAGGTGTTTTTTCATTAGAAATGAATGTGCAGCAGATGGTGCAAAGTGAAAATTTTCAATTTTCCACTGATATGCCATCTTAGCGCACAATATATTATGCCCAGTTTGTGCCATCGAAGACAAATACATCAAACCGTTAAGCGGGTTCTCCCAGGTATGATGATGCCATATATGTAGATGTAAACTGCTGTTTGGGCACACTGTAGGGTTCAGAAGGGAGGGAGCACCATTTGGCTTTTGGATTTTGCTTTAGTTGTTCTGTTTGGAGTTAGGGTATGTTCACACGCTGAGCCAAAAACTTCTGAAAATACGGAGCGGTTTTCAAGGGAAAACAGCACCTGATTTCCAGACGTTTTTTGAGCAACACGCATTTTTCGCTGCGTTTTCGGAACTGTTTTCAATAGAGTCTATAAGAAAACTGCTCCAAAAACGTCCCATAAGTGTCCTGCACTTCTTTTGACGAGGCTGTATTTTTACGCGTCGCCTTATGACAGCGACGCGTAAAATGACAGGTCGTCGGAACAGTACATCGGCAAACCCATTGAAAGTAATGGGCAGATGTTTGCCGAAGTATTGGAGCCGTTTTTTCAGCCGTAATTCGAGGAGTAAAACACCTCCATTACGTCTGAAAATAGGTCGTGTGAACCCAGCCTTAAACTGGTATTTCAGTTTATAATGTGGGGGCATATGCAAGCCGGGCAAAGTACATCAGGGTATAGTAAGGTGGCATAGAAATAATAATTCATAGATGTGTGGCCAGTGTCGCACTGATAAATGGTGCCCAATCTTATCCCCCTTTTGGAACACTCTGCACATTTTGTTTCGCCATATTCTGAGAGCCAGAACTTTTTTATTTTTCCTCCACCGGAGCAGTGTTGGGGCTTATTTTTTGCAGGACAATCTGTAGTTTTCATTGGTACCATTTTGGGTACATGCCAAAAAAAAAAAAAAAAAAGGAATAAAGAGTGATCAAAAAGTAGCAAGCAAGGTGGCCAAAAACAAGCAATTCTGACACCATGGGATTTAAATTACATATTAACTTTATCCTGCGGGTCAATACTATTAGGGCCAGTTCAAACGTTGCGTAAATACTGCGTATTTTCCGCAACGGAATTAGTTGAGGAAAATCCGCAGCAAATACAGTAGCAGCAAAGTGGATGAGATAAAACAAATCATCCACATGCTGCGTAAATACGGAGCGGAAAAAGAACTCAGAAATTAACCTGCGGTGGGGAATTTTCTTCCGCAGCATGTCAATTGTCTTTACGTAAATGCTGCTTATATCTTGTGGGATTCCCCCATTGAATTCAATGGGGATGTAAATCTTGCATCAAATAGCAGTTCCATTTTTTGCGGCGGGTTTGCAGCGATCCTGCCACAAAAAACGCAATGCAGATAACCAAAAAAATATTAAAAACTTACCTAGGAGTCTGTTTCATCCTCCTGGGAAGACACTTCATCCCATGTGACCGCCGCTGCAGCCAATCACAGGCTGTAGCAGTGGTCACATGGATGACGTCAGAGGGCCGGCCTCCTGGGATTGTTTTTGAATAATTTTTTTACGGTGTTCACTATGCGAGAAAAATAACTTGATTGTTTTATAGTTCAGGCTGTTAGATGCGTCGATACCAAATACGAATAGTTTTTTTTAATGGTTTAATTTTTTCCTATAAAAAAAGGCTTTGTTTTTTTTCAACTTGAAACTTTTATACTTTTGTATAACATTTTTATTAACTTTAACTTTTTTTTTTGTCCCACTAGGGGACAAAGTCATGAAGCCCTGATCTCTATTCAAACACATTGCACTACCTATGTAGTGCAGTGTATTAGAGCTGTCAGTGTCACTTGGACAGCAAGCCTATTAGGTCCTGCCTCGATTGGCTACAAACCTAGATGCCGCAGGCATTTTTAACCACGGAATCTAAGGCGTTAATGGCGGGGATTAGAGCTAGCTGATGGCGCAGACTCAACTTCTGAACCATCTTCTTGTTGTGACAGAGAGCTTTTTAGGCCCCTTCTGGGGGGGGGAGGGGGGGGGGGCTGAATTTTTCTAAGGCCCCATGCACACGAACGTGTTTTTGCGTCCGCAATTCCCCCGAAAATCCACGGGAGAATTGCCTATCCGTGTTTTCACGGGTCCCCGCATGTCCGCAAATCCGTGCCGCACAAACTTAGGACATGTCTTAAGTTTGTGCCTCCGTGTGTCAACCGCAGTTTGCGGAAGTGTTGCTAGGCGACGACCGGGATGAGTTCTGTCGTCATACTGTTTTACCTAGGCTTTTTTATTATCCGCATTTTGCGGATTACATACGGATGAACTGCGGATAACATACGGATGAACTGCGGACATTTCACGGAACACGGTCCTGGAATTTGCGGACCAGAAAAACACTACGGTCGTGTGCATGAGGCCTAAATCTAATTTTATATAACCTCAAGTTATGTTATGACATACAGAACACAAATATGCAATACCAAATGGTCTGCATAGAGCCCTGTTCAGTTCTCTGAAGCTGCAACACCTAGAAATCCACTGAGACTCTGCAGTTTGAGAACAGAAGTTTTAGGTCCCTGATCTGTCACTTGCTGCACTGTGATGAGACTCCACCCCTTTTGCACAGCATCATGGGAAATGTAGGCTGCATTAGAGGGACCATATAAGAGAAAAAGAAGGAACCAAGATGGCAGACAACCCATTAATGGCACATCAACTAAAAACAGGTATACACAAGAGCCTCTACATTATTCTTTAAAAATAAATAGCCTATGCTGCACTATATAGGCAAAGAAAAAAAAAACGTGCTGGAGGGCTTCTTTAACGACAACTACTTTGTTTGCCTTTATAATATAGCATTACTTACCAGTGATGTAACACATCATTTGTCAAATAAATGAGATGTAAGCGCAATTCAAAGTGTGCCCCTTCAGCTGTGATACGATTGCGAAGGTGATCAGCCATGAGCTCACAGTGCTGGGGGGATTTTGCATTGCTGAACATCCAATTTTTGCCAGCCTAAAGAAAAAAAAAAAAAAGAAAGAGGAATGGTCTATTTATCAATTTTAGTTATTTTCTAGCATTTTAATCTTTTCATCATACATTTTCCATTTGTTTATGTTGGTCACTGCTTATCAATTTCCCGGTTCACATCAGCGTTAGTTTCCGCTGAGGGGTTCCGTCTGAGGTTTCCGTCGGGTAAACCCCTCAGCGGAAAGTCAAACGGAAACCTCCGCTTCCATTTCCCTCACCATTGATCTCAATGGTGACGGAAACCTAGCTAATGGTTTCCGCCTGTCACCGTTGTGACAGGGTTCCGTAGTTTTGGACGGAATCAATAGCGCAGTTTACTGCGCTATTGATTCCGTCCAAAACGACGGAACCCTGTCACAACGGTGACCAACGGAATCCATTAACAACGTTTCCATCACCATTGAGATCAATGGTGAGGGAAATGGAAGCGGAGGTTTCCGTTTGACTTTCCGTGAGGGGTTAACCCTCCGACTGAACCGCTCAACGGAAGGGCAACACTGATGTGAACAGACCCGTAGGCTGTATTCACACATCGGTTTTGTAGTGTTTATTTTTTTAAATTCTAAACAGGTTAACCACTTTAAAGGGAGCGGGTCATCAAAAAAATGATCTATTGCTTAGATCAAGTTTTTATGTTAAACATACTTTGATTCCATAGAAAAACAGCGCAAAAAAATGGCAGCGAAAAACACGAGGTGCTAAAAAAAGAACCGACTGAAAATCAGGAGCCGTTTTCCCTTGAAAACAGCTCCGTATATTCAGACGTTTTTTGCTAAGCATGTGAACATACCCTAACTGTAAAGAAACCTTTTCTATATGGATGTCTGAAACGTCTTTCTTCCACGTGCAATAAATGTCCCCTGGTCTTTAGTAGAGTCCTTGGAAAGAACAGATTATGTCCTAGTTCCTTGTATCTACCACACATATATTTATACAGGTTAGTAAGATCAGCATGAAAAAAAAAAAAGACGCCTTAGGGGCCGTTCACATGTATCCATTGTCCCTTTCAGTTTCCCTTCCGGCGTGTTGCAGAGGGAAACTGATGCTAGAACGGATCCCAGAGCTTTCTATGGGATCTGTTCTGGCACATAAGTTGTGGCGCTGGACCTGTGCAGGAGCCTGATCCAAAAACATTAACTGCAGCGTTTTGGGGTCTGGCTCCCAGGGATGTTCGGCGCCGTATCCCATCTTAATTCTTTGTAGCAGGATGAATGCCGGGTGCTGCCACATCCACCTTCTGGCAGAACCAGGCATGGGAATCCCCGGCTCGAGCATGGCCAGGGAGCAGGAGCGGAATTTAGTGCTATCCATGCCCCCCCCTGTAGATAGCTCCCTCCAGCAGTGAAATCCCCGGCCAGAGCATTGCCGACGCTGTGGCCGGGGATTCCCTCCAGGAGGAGCCCTGATGCCACAGCCCATATATGGATAGTGACGTCAGGGGCTTCTCCTGGAGTGGAATCTCCGGCCACAGCGTCGGCAACATTGTGGCCGGGGAACCCGCTACAGAGGTTGCCCCTGATGTCACTATCCACATATGATCAGTGACGTCAGGACCTACTTCTGGAGCGGAATCCTCTGCCGGCAGAGCGTCGGCAACACTCTGGCCGGAGATTTCGCTTCTAGAGGTAACCGCTGACGTTACTGTTAATATATGGACAGTGGCATTAGGGGCTCATCCTGGAGGGAATCCCCAGCAACAGCTTCGGCAATGCTCTGGCAGGGGATTCCGCTGCTAGAGGGATCTCCAGTGGCACTATCCACAGTGGGGCACTGCGCGGCGCTATCCACAGTGGGGCACTGCGCGGCTCTATCCACACATGAAATTAACTTGTTTTTAAAAATTTGTCAAAAACGCAAACACGGAATGGATACAAAACTGAACGTTTTTAACAGCTGACACCCGAACCCTGTTGTATGAATAGAAACAACAGCAATGCCAGTGTGGGGTGGGTAGGAGATGCGGGGTGGGATTGGGTTGCTGTAAAAGCACCAAAAACTAGCTTCTCCCTGAAGTAGAGCTGGGCGATCAAATTAATCCGATTAATTCGCCCTCAAGGCTTCTGACAATTCTGTTTAACAGAATCGTTGAATCGATTCTTTAGTGGCACCGCCCTGCAGGAGGAAGCTCCACTCCGCCTTGTCACTGCCTGGTCTGCCCCGCCAAGCTGCGCCCGTTCCGTCCCTGCTTCCCCATGGAACTGCTGTTCGGTACTGAACAAAATGATACAGTACGGAACAGCAGTCCCGCAGGGACTCCTAGTATATAGCTACACTGCCCTAGCACCCCGCTCTGCAGATAGCACCCCCCCTCCTTGTGTACCACAGCAGCACCCCCTATCCTTCTTGTAGGCAGCACCACTGTAGCTCCCGCTAGGAGCTGAATCCCCGGTCAAAGTGTTGGCAAACTCTGGCCGGGGATTCAGCTCCTAGTGACAGCTACAGTGGCGCTATCTACAAGAAGGATGGATGGGGGCACTGTCACTATATGTGGGCACTGGTGTTTTCAGGGGATTGGGACAAAAAAAAAAAAACCCTGACAAAGGAAGTCCATTTGGAGACACTGATGCAAAATAGACATGAAAAACCGACAATCAGTTTTTATTTGCCATCTTTTTTTCAGTCGTGTGACTGCAGTCTAGATGACTAGGATGCCAGGAGTCCTATTCAGATGTACCGTGGTCGGGCCAAGAAAATCCGGCTGACACACGGACCATTTTTCACAGTCCAATCACGCTCGTGTGAATCTGGCCTTAATGTCATTTATTTAAAACCACATGGTGGAGCCGGTACTGACAGGGTCCTGCTCAGACTTCAGACACTATAATGTAATCTCGCCCCAAAGTGCCCGCTCCGCGCTATCTACTGCTGCAATTTACACTGCTCTCGCCTACAATGTCTAAGAACAATGTTAGTGCACGCAGTGCATCATTGATTAGATTCTGTTAACCTGTTCCCTGCCAGGGAATACAGAAGTTATAATCAATTAGTCATACATTTTTCCAAAATTATTTCTGATAAAAAAAAGTATTTGCAGAGGTTAAAAGTTGTGAAGTTACGTACAATTATTATAACAATATATGTTAAAAAGTTATTTATATAAAGAAAATAATTTATTAATCTATTGGTATTACTGTTAAATAAACGGAAAAAATATCGGAGGAAAAAAAATAAAAAATCTATATTTTATTTTTTGCCAAAACCACCTAGTCCTACCCTGAAGATAGGTGTAGTGTTTGGCGTTTTTACAGGCTCACAAGGCTGCTTCGAAGATCTGATGCGAGGCGAGGTCAGTGGACAGCAGCTGCCTTCTCGGCTCTCCCTCTGGCCGGCGGCCTTGGTGCTGCACTGAATATGACAAACGTGACATTACAATGTGTGTCAGACTTCAGTGTAGCGCCGAGGCCAGAGCATGGAGAGCATGGACATGGTACACAACATGTACCTAATCTACTACCATGTATCCAACCTATCACAAGCTATGCACCACTGATAAAATTGGCACATTCAAACCCTAAACTACCTTTTTGGTGGACCACTGTGGTAAAAACCGATGACAACTAACGACAAAAAATGATGGCTTTGTAGGAAAAATTTTGAAAAAGCCTGATGGCAACTGATACATTTTTGAAGCCGTTTTTGCATCAGTTGTAATCACTCAAGAGACAAAAAACTGGTGGTGATGCAATGGATATATGTGAACGCACCTATAGGTGAACAAGCCCAAAACTGAATTCCATATTCAAGATGTGAATTCCATATCATTGTACCATATAATTTACTGGGAAACTGGAAAAAAAAAAGAAACCCAAACAAAACCAGTGGAATTGGAAAATAACTGCGATTCCTCCATTGTCTGTTGATGTTCCGGCGTTAACTGTGCAGTAAAAACAACATGTTAACTGTATTCTGTGGGTGAATACAATTACAGCGATACCAAATTGAAAGTTTTTTTTTTTTTATGATGTACTGCTTTTACAAATAAAATACTATTTGTTTTTGCTACGGTGGTTTAAGTATCTTTACCTTTACTTTTTAATAGTTCAGACTTTTACGGATGCGGCAATACCATTAATGTATTTTTTTATTCTTTACATTTCTTTAGTGGGTGGGAAAAGTTTTTTTTTTTTTTTTTAATGTTTATTTTTTGTATATTATTAAAAATGTTATTTAATAGTTTTGTGGGTTTTTTTAAACTTATTTTTAGTCTCCTTAGGACTGTATTGCAGTGCATTATGTTATTTAACGGCTCTGGCTTAATAAGGGCAGAAAGATGGCAGACCTGTCGGCCTTCATTAAGCCCCTGGCTGCCATGACAACCATCCGCACCTTTCTAACAGCTTAGATGCCGCAGTCGCCATCTTCGATCCTGGCCACTGCAGTGAGGTGTTGGCTGTAACATACAACCAACACCCACGGAGTATGGAGTGGGCTCAGCCTGTAAGCCCACTTCCTCTTGGCAGCTGTGACGTAAACATGTCGCCAAGGGGTTAAAAGAGGTGGTTGTAAATGAAAGCTTGTATTGGATTGGTATTGTTTTTCTTATCAAGTATTATACGCATGTTAATGAATAGGACTCCAATAGTCTTAAGGAAAACTGAAAAATACAGCTACCTAACAATTCTTATAGTACAGAAGAATGACATAGACTGACTTACCGATATGGCATCCTTAGTACAAGTGTCAACGATAGGCTGGAGTAAGTTGTCAAACTCATTCATATCCAACTGTGTTTCTTCCCGCAGCTTCTGCATCTGCTGTTCAATTGCATGTTCCACTGCGGCTGTAATTTGCTCCTAACATAAGAACATACACATGACTTCGTTTGTTTTTTTTTAACAATATCTTCATTATTTCTCCAATTGAAGGCGGCAATACTTTAAGGCAACCGGTCATTTTTTTCAAACCAAACAAAGTACATATGGAAGTTAAGAACATGTAAAGAAACAGAGTGGTTACCTTTTTTTTTTTTAACCTTCATCTTTAACGGTTTTTATTGAAAGAAGTTTCTCAAGTTACAGAAAAGCAAAAACGGGGATATGGGAAATAATTGCTCCTTTTTCTAAAATGTCTCAGCATCTTGGAAATGATATATAGATTAGCTCATTTTAAGGCTAGCTATATATATATATATATATATATATATATATATATATATATATGTACTATTTTTCTGTTTAAGATAAACGTGGAACATTAGTGCTCTTTAATTAAAGAATCCCTTTACCATTTTGTAGGCGCCGAGCTGTAGCGCTTTTCTATAATATAGGTATATTTAAATTATTATTCTGATGGTATTTATTGGTACTTTATCTTTTTTAGGTATTTCAATGGTTTACTATGTACAATGACCTATTGGACACGTTTCGAATTCCCTGCCTCATTTTTGTAGAGCTTTACCATTTAATATAGGATTGTCTGATGATGTATTCATAGTTATCTATTTTACCTGCTGAGCATTATTCGGACTCCTGCCTTAAAGAGGCTCTGTCACCAGATTTTGCAACCCCTATCTGCTATTGCAGCAGATCGGCGCTGCAATGTAGATTACAGTAACGTTTTTATTTAAAAAAAACGAGCATTTTTGGCCAAGTTATGACCATTTTTGTAGTTATGCAAATGAGGCTTGCAAAAGTCCAAGTGGGTGTGTATTATGTGCGTACATCGGGGCGTTTTTAATACTTTCACTAGCTGGGCGCTCTGATGAGAAGTAACATCCTCTTCTCTTCAGAACGCCCAGCTTGTGACAGTGCAGATCTGTGACGTCACTCACAGGTCCTGCATCGTGACGGCCACATCGGCAGCAGAGGCTACAGTTGATTCTGCAGCAGCATCAGCGTTTGCAGGTAAGATCGACTTACCTGCAAACGCTGATGCTGCTGCAGAATCAACTGTAGCCTCTGGTGCCGATGTGGCCGTCACGATGCAGGACCTGTGAGTGACGTCACAGATCTGCACTGTCACAAGCTGGGCGTTCTGAAGAGAAGAGGATGTTACTTCTCATCAGAGCGCCCAGCTAGTGAAAGTATTAAAAACGCCCCGATGTACGCACATAATACACACCCACTTGGACTTTTACTTTTAAACACACCCACTTGGACTTTTGCAAGCCTCATTTGCATAACTACAAAAATGGTCATAACTTGGCCAAAAATGCTCGTTTTTTTTAAATAAAAACGTTACTGTAATCTACATTGCAGCGCCGATCTGCTGCAATAGCAGATAGGGGTTGCAAAATCTGGTGACAGAGCCTCTTTAAGTATTTTGTGTCAGATTTATTCATACACTTATAGAATAGCTTACTGGGGGTGCATTTATGTGTTAAGAGCTCAAATTCCAGCTTGAGTTTGGATTGATTAAAATGAACATAAAATCTTAAAATAAATTTTCAAATACTTTTCTTTACTGATGTTATAGTATTTTGTGTTTTAGGGTTTCTCTTTGCTCTCCATTCATTTCTTAAACTAAACTGAACAGTTCCGCTGACTCCCCCCATTAACAAGAACTTGGTGTTGTGGAGATTGGTGGCCGTCAGGCAACTTACTTATCGCTTGAGGAAACCAAATATCAAACAGGTAACATTCCAATCTATCACATCCTTTAGGTCTTTCCTGTACTCCCCATAGACATTAACCCTTTCATGATCTGGGGTGTTTTGGGCCTCCATAACCAGAGCAAGAATTTCACCTTTTGAAATGCTGCATTCTAAAAAGGTGAGAACTTTGTTTCTTTTATTAAATAGGACATATTTATAAATCAAAAGAAATTAAATATTTGCATGAAATTTATTAGTTTAAAAAAAACATGGTCAGAAACAGGAAAAAAAAATAATAATACAGCTTTTCCTCACTTTTGCATGTTGTAAGGTAGTTTGTTTAGTGAGAAATATTTTCCCCTACAATCCCCTAAATCTCCTGCTATGTCAAATATGGGTACATTGTATAACGTAGGTCATCGCTATAGTGCGGAGAACAGGAACCCTATTTTAGCTATAAATGTATCTCGCTCTCCCTTAGCATCTGTACATGGATGATAATCATCCAAGTACAGACATTTTTTAGTAAAGGAGTAGAAGCAGAAGGGGCCAGTTTAGAAAAGACCACAATAGGTGCGCAGGGGTAATTATTTTATGTTTGATGTAACGTACATTCTGCCTGACTGGGACAGAATACCCGACGCACGTGCAAAATGCGTTTGTGTCACTCAGAATGTGGGTTTGGAGAAGGATGCACTTTTTTGGGGAGGACGTTTTTTACTTTTTATTATTTTTTTCTAATAAATGTCTTTTTTTTTTTTTACACTTTACTGTATTAATTTTTCTTTTTTTTACTATGGAGGCACAGGTTAGCAGGGAGCACATTATCTATGTGTTCCCGACTGTCCCTATATGCAGCCCATTAGATCACTGATCTGTATACAGAGAAGTTGCAGATCGGGTCTTCTCTGATCACTCCAAGTCACCTCAGTCACAAGAAATCACTGTCATTAATGATATCAGTGTGTTCCCTAGCAACCGCCCGTACGCAAAAGCAGCGGTTTTTGCATTCGGGAACGCAGAACTCAATAGGAACGCTGTGTTTAGGTTTTTTGTGACAGGGAAATTATGATTTCAGTTCCCCGTCACAGTATGTGACCAGAGGCAGCTATTAGCAGCCCGACCCAAAAGTTACCGACACTGTGGAAAACCTGATCGGTGAGAGAACACCCACCATAAATTTACATTGGCGCTGCACAAAGCCCAACAAGCGCCAACGTGAATTTACAGTCAGCGATTACAAAATGTTGGCAAATCCCAAGAAACGTCTATAACCATGTCTTGAACTAAACCGCTAGGTCACTTGACTTACAGGGGAGATTAGCTAAACCGCTGACTGCTTCCAAGCGCTAACCCCATCATTTTGACAGCAGCGGCCATGCATATTATTCACGTATATGAATGTGAAGAGTAACTTTACATATTGCTAAACAAAAACAAAGACTGTATAGCAAAGTATTTTCAAGATACTCAACTTTGTGGTGAAGATTTAAACAAGAAAACGTTGTTAAAGGAGAAATTGCACTTTAGAGAATAACAATGATACCTGTCTCATAGTGAGGAGTTGCTGTTCTTGTTGTTGTAGGTTCCACTGGCTTTGCTGAATAACATCCTCTATAGCAGGCGCACCTTGTGGTGGTTGTACTAAAGTAGGGGGCAGAGGCAAAGCTGGTGGGGGAATTGTGGAAATCGGTGGCTTGGGTTCCATGTCCTGAGCTTGCTTACAGATCACTGTATCAAGAGAGAAACAATTTAAAAGGGTTTTCCAGCCCACCCACCACATATAAAGAAAAATAGGTTGTTAGAACAAGACATTGGTGAAGTTCACGAGCTTGGGCTATTTCTAAAGTGAAAGAACGGCAAGCACTCTAGAGAACAAACAACACTCTAAAGGGTCTGCATGGAGGAGTGATCCAAGATCCTTCAACAAGCATTCTCCAACCACTACAGAGAGGTATTAGCAATTGGGGTGCCAAATTTATGGAACTATATGTGTTACATTTATTTTTCTTTAAAAACAGTGAAAAAACAAACAAACATCTATACAGCTTACTACTTTGTTTACACCCTAAATATTATTCATTTCATGTGTGGTTTATTCAATATATTCAATTTGGTCTAATTTCCATGACCGGTTCGAATTGTCAGGGCTTGTCCATATGTAACGGAATTGCTGCATATTTTCCATCCGGAATTGCGGACGGAAAATATTCCATCCAGAAATTCACCTGCGGTGCGTCATTTTATTTCTGCAGCATGTCAATTGCTGCTGCGGAAAGTGGACTGATTTCCTGCATTTTTTCCCCCATACAAATCAATGAGGAACAATTCCATGGCAAACTACAATGTACTGCATAATTTGCTGCGGAAACGCTGCAGAATGTCTTAGAGGGTGGAATGACATCACAGGAAGAAATATCTCCTCCACATCAGCACTATTTTCCGCAGTAAAAAAACCCGCATGAAATGGTGCAAATTTTCTGCAGCGGATTATCTGCTAGTTGATGCAGAAATGCTGCAAATTTTCTGCGGCAAATCTGTTACGTGTGGACACGCCCTTACAGCACATACCTACCACGGTAGGCTGCAACATATCACACTGAATAGGCATACAGTGGTACAAGTCTATAAAGCCCCCTCCCTTGGCAAAATATAAGTATTCTGACCCCAGGGTAGCTCCTGAATTCACAGTCCATATATGGGCAGTGACGTCAGCAGCTTCCCCAGGGCCAGAGTCCCCCAGGCAGTGCATGGATTCGGAGAAGGGACACTGTATACGGATGAGAGAAGCCCACTGGTATTGATGGTACAGAGCCCCATACGCTGTCCCTGCCACCAAGACAAAGACCAAACTGGAAGAAGAGCAGGAAGCGACCATTGGGAAGTAGAGTACGAGAGGGCAGAGAAAATGACTGTAAAGCTATATACTGTATCAATACCCCTTGTCCTATCGTCATGTTGTATGTGGTAGTGGTGAGAAAGGTGGAGAGGGCGATCAGTAGTGGGCTGATCTACCAGGGTTCCAGCAGCAGACAATTTGTACCCCGGAAGCTTCTGACGTCACGGTCCATATATGGGCAGTGACGTCAGGAGCTTCCCCAGGGCCTGAGTCCCCCGCAGGCAGAGCCTCAGGATCCAGATAGGTAAAGCACTGAATCACAATGCGGGGACTCTGGCTGCTTTGAAGCCACTGACATAACTTTCCATATATTGGCAGTGACGTCACTGGAGCTTCCTGACTCATACGTTAGTCGTATGCCTGTGACGTATGCTATACAATGGTATGCATCACCCATAGGTTCCTATGCAAAGAAAAAAAATTATCTAGCGCGGTATACGTTCCTTTGCGAGACTCCGAGGTCTGGAGTAGCGTAGTCTTACTACGCTATTCCATTTGTTAAAAAAAAAGTTATACCAGCCCAAAAGGAGGCAGAAAGGACACTTTGTTTATCGTGTACGTCGGGACCTTTCCCAACGTACATGATAAACGTAGTGAAAAACGCAATCTGAAGGGAGCCTTAGATTTAATATACAAAAACAATGTACATATTTTTTTTGTCTTTTTTTAGACATACACTGTTGTTGTTCCATAGCAAGTTTACATTTGTAGTAGCTGTAGAACTCTCCCCCAAACAGGAATGAAAATTTTGGGTTGTCCTTCTGCTTATCCATAGTCATGCTCTCAAATTCAGGCCCATTCCGAGCCACAAACTGTGCCAGCTTGTCAATGACATTACGTAGTTCTTGATCTGCCGAAAAGGGGAAAAAAAATACATATGTTTACACATTCTACTCACTCGCGTATATAAATCATCAGACAAGTACAATAGCATCTGTTTGCAAAGTAGTGGCCAAAACATATTTGGGCCAAGCTTAGCAACTTGTGAACTAGTAAATTAGCGAGTGTGAAACAATGTATTAAAGAGACCCTGAGACCGCCCATCAAAACCCCAGAAATAAGCGAACCTTACATTGGGGATTTCAGATAGACGTTTTCTCAATTACTTATTCTGAAGGTTGTCGCGGTGGACGACAAACCCATTAATTAAAACTACAAATCGCTGATCGATCTCGGCCTTATAATCTGTGGCCTGGTCTGCTCAGTTCTTGTTGTTCTATGACATGCTGCCCGCAGATAGGATGCATTTTCAATGTGACAGGTTCTAAGATGGCCACTTATTCAGACGAGCGTATTATACATCAGTGTGCTGTCCGTTATAAAAAAAACGGACAGCACACGAACCCATGCAATTCAATGGGGTGGTTCACACGGCCGTTGTTTTAACGGACCATGTGAAAAATTTGACTAAAGTAGGACATGTCCTTTTTCACGGATACCTCAATAGACTCAAGACTATGAGGGAACCGTGAAAACGGGTCACACATGAATGTGACTCGGACGTCCGAATCCACACTCGTTCGTCTGAATAAACCCTTAGATTGTATAATCTGTTCTAAGCATTTAGCCGACAGCAATCTACGGGTATGTTCACACGACAGCGTCCGTAACGGCTGAAATTACGGGGATGTTTTCAGGAGGAAACATCCCCGTAATTTCAGCCGTAACGGCATGTGCAGGCGCTTGAACGCCGCGTCCATTACGGACGTAATTGGCGCTGCTTTTCATTGGAGTCAATGAATAACGGCTCCAATTACGCCCCAAGAAGTGACAGGTCACTTCTTTGACGCAGGCGTCTATTTACGCGCCGTCATTTGACAGCGGCGCGTAAATAAACGCCTCGTGTGAACAGACAAACGTCAGCCCATTGCTTTCAATGGGCAGATGTTTGTCAACGCTATTGAGGCGCATTTTTCGGACGTAATTCGGGGCAAAAACGCCCGAATTACGTCCGTAATTAGTGTGTGTGAACATACCCTAAACTGCATGGCAAGCTTTGGCACCCCAGCGTTATAGGACTAAAGAACTTGACAATTTTGTTGGGATCGCAAATGCAATTTTGTGTGTATGAGGGCCACCTGATTGGCCCCCGATGGCGGTAGAAGAGGGATCAGACAGGTTGAATATCAACACGATCGATCCTTTGTTCCTGTGGGAGAGGGGTCTGGCAGAGGCTTATTCACCTCTTCCCATTAAAAGAAACATGCACGCTTGGCTGGAGTCTCCCATGTATATGACCAGTAAGGATATAGGCTTTCCCGTTCTATACATATTAGGCTTCGTTCACATCTGCGCTAGGGCTCCGTTCCAACGTTCCGTCGGAACGGAGCCCTGACAACCACAAACGGAAACCATAGGTTGCCGTTTCAATCACCATTGATTTCAAAGGTGACGGATCCGGTGCGTTTGTCTCCGTTGTGCAAGGGTTCCGTCATTTTGACGGAATCAATACCGTAGTCGACTACGCTATTCATTCCATTAACACGACGGAATACTTGCACAACGGAGACAAACGGAAACCATTGGCACCGGATCCCTCACCATTGAAATCAATGGTGATGGAAACGGAAACCTATGATTTCCGTTTTGTCTGTCAAACGCAGATGTGAACTTAGCCTTAAAGCTCTCTGTACAGCATTTGGTCAGGAATGGTTTTACCCTTTCATTTTAGGAATGGGTGGGGGTCTCAGCGATTTGACTAAATTTTATCAGTATGTTTTTACATGTCTAAGTGATAAATCGCTACTTAATATTGTAAGAAAATCCCTAGGAAAGCTGTGGGACATTCGGCCTGACAGGGTAAAGGAGATGCTAAGGGGTTAACTCCTGCGTTAGACACTATACTGTGAAAGACCAGCGTGTATTCTCTATTCCGCCTCATACACGGTAATAAAACACCTCACATCTCAGATAGAAATCTGCCTCTCACCTTCAGGGGGAAGCGGGACCTCCATGGTGAGGACTGCGGCCTGTACCGCGCCCGACCACTCACTACAGGACACCGCCACTCGTTCAGTACAGCCGGAAGCGTCGCAAAACTAGTCCTCACCTTACGACCTATCTCCATGGCAGCAGCAGCAGCTCAGGAATGGAACGCGCTCAGTGACGAGCACAGAGCGCCGGAAACCCAGCTCAAGCCGCTTCAATTATGAACGTGAGCTCCACTGGAAACGACAAAAATATTTACAGGATATCTATTGTCGGGAAAGCTGGGCGACAACCTACATCTACGTGGACTCCCTGTGGCTACAGTTGTGAACAGCAATTATACCTGGGCATTCAGAAGTACAGGAGCAGGGATTGTATTAGACTGTCCATACACATAAGATAAAAATAGACCAAAACAGGAGATTTTGACTATTTCGTCCAACTATCCGTTTAAAAATTATACGGAAACGAATGTTCACAATGGCTGACGGCAGACTACTGTCTGACAAAAGTGTTCTGGGATATATTTTTTCACCCATTGTCGGCTGAAACTAGGCGTGTATGGCATAATCCGCCAATTACGCCATATCGGAAAGGCAAACGAAAATCATAGCTTCCGTTTGCATTACCATTGATTTCAATGGTAATGCTTCCGTTACTAATAATTTCCATTTGTCTCCATAACGGTTCAGGTTTTTTTTATAGAATCAAAAGCGCAGTCGAATACGCTATTGATTTCGCTGTAAAAACAACCGTTACGGAACGGAAACAAATGGAAACCATTGACAACGGAAGCATTACCATTGAAATCAATGTTAATGCAAACGGAATCTATGGTTTCTGTTGATGGGTTCCTCCAACGGAAAGCTCAGACGGAACCCATCAAGGGAAACCGAACGCCGATGTAAACAGGCCCTAAGCAAGAAATTGCTAGTGAGTCGCTTGTCTGAAGAAATTTTTCAAGGGACTCTGCGTTCCTATGGACCACGACTTCAGAGAAATTTTTTGTAGTCATAAAAAGTCTCAGTGTAACTCTAGCCTTAAATGTCCACAATGGGAAAACCCCTTTAACCTAGGACTGGACCATTATGACCTAAATTACACCCCCTATTTGCATGCCACGCCATTAAATATATATTCCCTGAGCCTGCTATATACTACTGTATATAATATATCCCCTCACACTGCCCCCACAAAGTATAATGGCCCAATAGCTTCCCCAAACCAGTATAATGCCCCACAGCTGCCCTCCACACAGTATAATGCCCCACAGCTGCCCTTCACACAGTATAATGCCCCACAGCTGCCCTCCACACAGTATAATGCCCCACAGCTGCCCTCCACACAGTATAATGCCCCACAGCTGCCCTCCACACAGTATAATGCCCCACAGCTGCCCTCCACACAGTATAATGCCCCACAGCTGCCCTCCACACAGTATAATGCCCCTATAGCTGCCCTTCACACAGTATAATGCCCCACAGCTGCCCTCCACACAGTATAATGCCCCACAGCTGCCCTCCAGACAGTATCATGCCCCACAGCTGCCCTCCACACAGTATAATGCCCCACAGCTGCCCTTCACACAGTATAATGCCCCACAGCTGCCCTCCACACAGTATAATGCCCCACAGCTTCCCTCCACACAGTATAATGCCCCACAGCTGCCCTCCACACAGTATAATGCCCCACAGCTGCCCTCCACACAGTATAATGCCCCTATAGCTGCCCTCCACACAGTATAATGCCCCACAGCTGCCCTCCACACAGTATAATGCCCCACAGCTGCCCTCCACACAGTATAATGCCCCTATAGCTGCCCTTCACACAGTATAATGCCCCACAGCTGCCCTCCACACAGTATAATGCCCCACAGCTGCCCTCCAGACAGTATCATGCCCCACAGCTGCCCTCCAGACAGTATCATGCCCCACAGCTTCCCTCCACACAGTATAATGCCCCACAGCTGCCCTCCACACAGTATAATGCCGCACTGCTGCCCTCCACACAGTATAATGCCCCACAGCTGCCCTCCACACAGTATAATGCCCCACAGCTGCCCTCCACACAGTATAATGCCCCACAGCTTCCCTCCACACAGTATAATGCCCCACAGCTGCCCTCCACACAGTATAATGCCCCACAGCTGCCCTCCACACAGTATAATGCCCCTATAGCTGCCCTCCACACAGTATAATGCCCCACAGCTGCCCTCCACACAGTATAATGCCCCACAGCTGCCCTCCACACAGTATAATGCCCCTATAGCTGCCCTTCACACAGTATAATGCCCCACAGCTGCCCTCCACACAGTATAATGCCCCACAGCTGCCCTCCAGACAGTATCATGCCCCACAGCTTCCCTCCACACAGTATAATGCCCCACAGCTGCCCTCCACACAGTATAATGCCCCACAGCTGCCCTCCACACAGTATAATGCCGCACTGCTGCCCTTCACATAGTTTAATGCTCCAATAGCTGCTCACACGCAGTGTAATGCCACCATAGCTGCCGCCTAATAGCATAATTCCCCTATAGTTGCTCCCACACAGTATAATTCCCCAATAGTTGCCCCCACACATTCTAATACCCCACAGCTGCCCTCCACACAGTATAATGCCCCCATAGCTGCCCCTATACAGTATAATGCCCCACATCTGCCCGCCACACAGTATAATGCCCCCATTACTTCCCCAATGCAGTATAATGCCCCCATAGCTGCCCATACACAATATAATGCCCCATAGCTGCCCCCACACAACACCAATAGTGGCAAATAAAATACATACCTAACCCCGTTCTAATGATGAGTGGAGGAGATCCCTCTGCTCCTCCGCTCTGTGTGGCTCGGCGCAGACAGGCGCGATGACGTCCCTGCCTCGCACCTGCCTGTACCTAGTCGCTCACGGATCAGGACAGACAGGCGCAAGCCAGTGTCGTCATCGCTCCTGTCTGTCGAGCCGTAAACGGCCGACGTTACATATTGAATGGAAAAGCAGAGAGCTGACGGCTCCCTGCTCTACCATTGGATTCAACTTTATCTATGTTCTGAGGACGCAGATACAGTTGAAACCGGGGAAAAAACTAACCGAAAAAAAAAAATGCGCATGATGACGTTATCTTTCAGGGTTTTTTTGTATTAATTACCCATCCCTACCTTAACCCCTTCCTGCCCTGCGCCGTGAAAGTGCATTGCAGTGAGCAGGTACTATTACAGCGCAGTGATGGTGTTGGCACAGGAGCTGCGAACACATGATTATATGCAGGTGCCGGATGTATTATACAATTGGCACCCTGCACTTTGTGATCGCTGATTACTCTGATGCCAACTGTTTGACACAATGGATGCCATAGTCAATAGCGACCACTGGCTCCCTTTGTAAGCTCAAAGGTACCCCCATGGTAGGTGGGGCTAAATAGGCTGCTTATAAGTCCGGATTCACACGAGCGTGTTCAGTCCGTGATATACGGTCCGCAGGTCGGCCGCATTTCCCGGACCGAACACAGTGCAGGGAGCCGGGCTCTTATCGTCATCGTTATCTGTGATGCTAGGAGTCGTTTTCAGTACGGGACAGTAGTTCCGCGGGGAGGCAGGGACTCCTAGCGTCACAGATAACGATGACGATAAGAGCCCGGCTCCCTGCACTGTGTTCGGTCCGGAAAATGCGGCCGACCTACGGACCATATATCACGGACTGAACACGCTCGTGTGAATCCGGCCTAAGTGTAACACTGACAGATCATAATAATACAATGCAAGATTTTTTTTCCCTTACAAAATGCTTTATTATGGGAAAAATGAAAATTGGCACATCTGTAACGAACTGTACTATAAAGTGAAAATAAAATTACATTATATGTATCACAGAATGGAGCCATTGAAAAATACAACTCGTCCCAATAAATCGATACCGATTATCACTAGAACTGAAAATATAATTAATGATTGGACTATCCGTCTATTTTGCTAACGCATTATTAGCATGTGACTTACGAGGTCTGTGTCCGACTTGTGTGTGCGGCAGCACCATAGAAATTAATGGAGCGCCGGTCGCGCTTGTGCTTGTGTTTTTTGCACTTTGTTTTTACGGCGTTCACCGTGCAATTAAAATGACATGTTAACTTCATTCTGTCGGTCAATACGATTACGTCGACACCAAATATATATAGTTTTTTTGTATAAAAGCAAAAAACTAACTGTAAAAAAATGTAATTTATTTTGTGAGCCATAACTTTTTTATTTTTTCGTTGATTGAGCTGTGTGAGGGCATATTTTTTCCAAGACGAACTATAGTTTTTAATGGTACCATTTTGGAGTACATGCAAGTTTCGAACACTTTTTCTAAAAATTTTTGTGGGAGATGAGGTGACCAAAAAACAGCGATTCTGGCGTTTTACTTGTTTGTTTTATGGCGTTCGCCTTGCGTGTTAAATAATGATATATTGTAATAGTTCAGCCTTATACGGACGCGCAAATATCAATTACTCTGTGTGCACAATTAGGGTATGTTCGTACGCAGAGTTTTCAGGTGTATTTCGGGGCGTAAACACCTAAAAATACGCCTGAAAAAACAGTAGCTGAAGGCCTACAAACATCTGCCCATTAAAATCAATGGGAAAAACGGCATTATGTTCAGACAAGGCGTTTTTTTACGCCGCTGTTTTAAGAAACGGCGCGGAAAATGAGTGTCAATAGAAAAACAGCTCCAAAAACATCTAGAAAAAACGGCTAAAAAACATTTTCATCTTCAAAAACGGCTGAAATTCAGAGGCTATTTTCTCTGGAAATAGGTCAGTGATTTTCAGCCGTTTTTACTTGTGTGTGTGAACATACCCTAATTAGGCAAATGAGTATTTTGACCAAATCATCGTTTTTATGCATATTTTCCATCTCCAAGCTGTATAAACTTGACTGCTTATTGGATGAAGCATATCAGGTGATGCGTATTTGTGTAATGAGGGAGGGTGTGGCCTAAGGAGATCAAGACCCTATAGCGCCCAGATGTACAAGGTGTTCAGTGCTTAGAGACATGGCCAAGGTAAGGAAGCCTGAAACCGGATCTCCGCTGAACAAGACACATAAGTTGAAATGTCAAGACTGGGCCAAGAAATATCTGAAGACAGATTTTAAAAAAGGTTTTATGGACTGATGAAAGCGACTCTTGACGGACTAGATGGATGGGTCCGTGGTTGGATCAGTAACGGGCACAGAGCTCCACTTCGACTCAGACACCAGCAAAGTGGAGGTGGGGTACTGTTATGGGCTGGTATTATTAAAGATGAGCTAGTTGGACCTTTTCCCAAACCTACTGCCAATTTTTAGAAGACCCTTTCATCAAGCATCTTTTAAGAAAACCATGATTTTTATGCAGGACAATGCTCGATCGCATGCATCGCAGTACTCCACTGCATGGCCTGCCAGTAAAGGCCTTAAAGGGAATGTGTTGCCAGAAAAGCATGTTTTTTTAAAAAAAATTAAACATTTAGTGTGTGGGTGATTAAACATTGTTCAAATTTTTTTATTTTTTTTTGCACGAGTCAGGAAATATTATAAATTATTTCTAATTTATAATACTACCCATTTTTGGTCACTAGATGGAGCTGTTCCCAAAATTGCAGCATTGCAACATTGGGTTAAAAGCCCTCGCTCTAGTGAGCTCTCAGCATCCCCCCCTCCTTTATCCTGGCTTGTGCCGGGATAAACGAGGGGTTTGAACGGTGTAACCTCCTACACTGTGTGTCGCCATTTTTTGAGCTAACCCACAGTGTAGTAGGTTTACATACAGTAGTAAACACACACAAACACGAACATACATTGAAATCTCTTACCTGCTCCTGCCGCCGCGGCTCCCTCCGGCCCGTCCGCTCCGTTTGCTGGTGCAAGTGCACAAATCCGGAAGCCGCGACCGGAAGTAGTAATATTACTGTCCGGCCGCGACTTCCGGTCCACAGGAAAATGGCGCCGGACGGCGCCAATTTCGAATAGGACTGTGTGGGAGCGGCGCATGCGCAGTTCCCACACAGACGCCGTACACTGCAGTCAATGGGACGGGAGCCGTTCGCAGTCCCTATGGGACTGTGGCTGCCGTATTCCATGTCTATGTGTCGTTAATCGACACACACAGAAATGGAACAAAAAATGGCAGCCCCCATAGGGAAGAAAAAGTGTAAAAATAAGAAAAAGTAAAACACAAACACACAAATGTATATAAACGTTTTTAATAAAGCACTAACATCTTTAACATATAAAAAAATAATTTGTGATGACACTGTTCCTTTAAAGGGGTTTTCCCATGAGAGACATTTATGACATATCCACAGGATATGTCATAAATGTCAGATAGATGCGGGTCCCACCTCTGGGACCCGCACCTATCTCTAGAACAGGGCCCCCTAATGTGGGGGCATATGTAATCTGTGCGGAGTACATCAGGGCATAATAAGAGGGTATAATAATGGGGTAAATAAATAATACGCAGATATGTGGCCATTGTCGCACTGATAAATGGTGCCCAATCTTATACGCTTTTGCATCGCCATATTCTGAGAGCCAGAACTTCTTTATTTTTTCTTCACCGGAGCCGTGTGAGGGCTTATTTGTTGCGTTACAATCTGTAGTTTTCATTGGTACCAAGTTGGGGTACATGCGATTTTTTTTTTTTTTTATTACATTTTTTGGCAAGCAAGGTGACCAAAACCATCAATTCAGACAATGGTTTTTATTCTTTTTTTTTTTTTATGGCGTTCACCCTGGGCTATAAATGACTATTTTAATTTATTCTGCGGGTCGGTACGATTACGGCGATACCATATGTATATAGTTTTCTCTATGTTTTACAGCGTTGTAAGGGCTTGTTTTTTGCAGGACATGTTGGAATTTTTATTGCTAATATTTTGGGGTACATGTGACTTTTTGATCACTTTTTGTTCTATATTTTGGGAGGGGTGGTGACCAAAAAATAGTGATTCTGGCATTGATTTTTTAACTTATTTTTTTGGCGGTGTTCACCATGCGGGAAAAATAATATTATAGTTTTATCGTTTGGGTCGTTACGAACGCGGTGATACCAAATATGTGTACTTTTTTTAATGTGTTCATTTTTTTCCAATAATAAAAGACTTATAGGAAAAAAAGCAGTTCTTGTTTATGTAACTTCTAACTTTTATTTTTATACTTTTTGAAAAAAAATGTATTATGTTTTTTAAACTTTTTTTTACTTGTTCCACTAGGGGACTTTTAGACTTGCAGCGCTGATCGCTGCTAGAATACATTACACTACCTACGTAGTGTAATGTATTCTAACTGTCATTGTGACAGTCACTTTCACAGGAAGCCTATGAGGACCAGCCTCTGGCTGGTCCTCATAGGCTTCGGTACATGGCAGCCCGGAGGCCATTGTCTGCCCTCCGGTTGCGCGGACAATCATTGGCAGCTCCAGCAAATGCATGTGGGGGCTGCAGATCTGCTCTAAACCTTTTAAATGCGGCGATCGCAATCGACCTCCGCATCTAAGGGGTTAATTGCCGAAATCAGCGGCGATGGGCCGCTGATCGGCAACACGGAGAGCAGGGCAGACACCCTGGACAGTTAACCTTTACTGCGGTGTACTGCCGCGCGGCGGTTAACTGTTAAAGCGTGGACTTAACTGCACCCCCAGGTGCACGAAGGGGTTAACATGAACAAGTGAGGCTTCGTTCACATCTGTGCCAGGGTCCCATTGCGACATTCCTTCTGAGCTTTCCGTCAGAACGGGACCCTGACTGACACAAACGGAATCCAAAGGTTTCCGTTTCCATCACCTTTGATTTCAATGGTGACGGATCCGGTGCCAATGGTTTCGTTGAAATCAATGGTGATGGAAACGGATACCTATGGTTTCCGTTTGTGTCTGGGCTCCGTTCGGACGGAAAGCTCAGACGGAACGGAGCCCTAGCGCAGTGTGAACAAAGCCCGAGCTGGGAAAATTTTCATTTAGTTACAAAATAATTCCGCACACTAATAGTTGTCCAATAATTATGCACACATAGATGTTCTCCTAAGAAAGCCAAGAGCTCACGTTTACTTATATATTATAGATTGAGGTTTATTAACATTTTGGATTAACCGACAGCACTGTAGTTGTTCAGTAATAAAATGAATCCTCAAAAATACAACTTGCCTAATAATTGTGCATACAGCGTATGTTTATTTTATTTTTTTACAATGCTTTTGGGGGTAAAGGGGGGTTTTCGAACTTTCACATATTTTTTTGTATATAAAAAAAAACCTTTATTTAACTGATTTTTATTTATTTTTTATTAGTTCCCTTAGGGCACTTGAACCAGCGATTGTTGGATCGCTAGCACTGTATACTGCAATAATAATGTATTGCAGTATATCTTTCTGACAGTCTGCTATTAGGCCCTGTCTGAGGCAAGGCTTAATAGGAGCACAAAATGGGAGACCTAGGAGCCTTCATTAGGCTGCCAAGCCAACCTTAGGCACCGCGCAATCGTATCACGGGCGGGTTGATGGTCTGTAAGACGGGGTCACCCCCCTATTTCTAACGCCACAGTCGCTATTGAGCACGGCATCTAAAGGGTTAAATAAGCAGGATTGCGCCCGATACAGTGAAGTGTCGGCTGTATCATACCCGTATCGTACCTGTATCATACGCGTTGTATGGAGCAGCCTGCGAGCCGGCTCCAAACTTCCCCTACCCGGCTATGACGTAAGTATACGTCTTACATCGGGAATGGGTTAAAAAATAATAACTGTTTGTCACAAACTTACATGAAGGTGGATATGGCTGCCAACACCACGTTAAGGCAACTGCAATCATCAGGTTGTCTGCTTCCAGGAAATATATTGGGTTTGGGGGTACAATGGACTTAAAGAGGCTCTGTCACCAGATTTTGCAACCCCTATCTGCTATTGCAGCAGATCGGCGCTGCAATGGAGATTACAGTAACATTTTTATTTTAAAAAACGAGCATTTTTGGCCAAGTTATGACCATTTTTGTATTTATGCAAATGAGGCTTGCAAAAGTCCAAGTGGGCGTGTTTAAAGTAAAAGTCCAAGTGGGCGTGTATTATGTGCGTACATCGGGGCGTTTTTACTACTTTTACTAGCTGGGCGTTCTGACGAGAAGTATCATCCACTTCTCTTCACAACGCCCAGCTTCTGGCAGTGCAGATCTGTGACGTCACTCACAGGTCCTGCATCGTGTCGGCCACATCGGCACCAGAGGCTACAGTTGATTCTGCAGCAGCATCAGCGTTTGCAGGTAAGTAGCTACATCGACTTACCTGCAAACGCCGATGCTGCTGCAGAATCAACTGTAGCCTCGGGTGCCGATGTGGCCGTCACGATGCAGGACCTGTGAGTGACGTCACAGATCTGCACTGTCAGATGCTGGGCGTTCTGAAGAGAAGTGGATGATACTTCTCGTCAGAGCGCCCAGCTAGTAAAAGTAGTAAAAACGGCCCGATGTACGCACATAATACACGCCCACTTGGACTTTTACTTTAAACACGCCCACTTGGACTTTTGCAAGCCTCATTTGCATAAATACAAAAATGGTCATAACGTGGCCAAAAATGCTCGTTTTTTAAAAATAAAAATGTTACTGTAATCTACATTGCAGCGCCTATCTGCTGCAATAGCAGATAGGGATTGCAAAATCTGGTGACAGAGCCTCTTTAAGGTGTGTAATCCCTACATTTTATTGATTGTTACTTTTTTTTTAATTTCCAGCTTTAAACCAGATTTTTGGTCAATTGTAGTGATTTTATGAAGATATGTGCATAGGCATAAGTTCTATGTATGAACTCTGTACATATTGAACTTTTTTATTTTTAATATGTGTAGTGCATCTCATTTTTTGGCTTGGGACAGACTTTTAGCCACAATTATAAATATTTATGCACTTTTTAGGAAAAATTGGAATTTGACACAAAATTACATGACGGTGCCTGTACGTATAAAGTACTGACTGGCATTTGATGCTAATTTGTCAAATGTAAAAGTTTCAGATCATTCAACTGATTTTAATGTAAGGTAAAAACAACACGAGGAAACACAAAATGCAGATTGTAACCCCTTCCCAACATCCGCTGTATATAAACGGAGGTCGCAGAGGGAAGCGGGCTCACGGGCTGAACCCGCACCATAGGACAATGATACAGCTGACACTTCAGTGTAACGAGCGGGATCCTGCTCGTTTAACCCTTAGATGCTACGGTCAGTAGCGATCGCAGCATCTAAGCCGTTATAAACGGGGACAGCCCCCTTTGACGTTGCATCGGCTTAGTAGGAGCCTGTCATAATCAAAATATAAGTATTAGTATACATTAGTGTTGCAGGATATGGTGCATGCGACCTGCAGAATAAAGTTAGTATCTAGTTTTTACCGCAAAACCCAAAAAACAAAGGAGAAATCGCTGTTTTTTCCCATTTCCCCCCCCCCCCCCCACAAAAGTTTTTTCCCATTGCATGCTCCTTTGTTTACATTGAGAGGTTTGTTTACCTCTGTGTGTTCGTTGTCTCACTTTTCCGGTCATACAGTTCCCGGCATGCACCGCTTGTGTCCCAGCATGCAATGTGCCGGCAGCAGGGTCTCATCACGCCTACTACACCCATCTATAAACATTTTCTAATCTCCGTTGCCATTTTACTGCTCGAATTAGATCAGTGAGAGATAACTGTGCAAATCATTAGTGCTGTACCAAACCACACTCTCTTACATAATGGTCAAAAAAAAAACTTAATTTGCCTCCAAAGATTTATATTTCCCCAGAACCGGAGTCCCAGATCAGAGCGCTAGTGTGGGCTCTGCTCCAGGACTCTGGGGAAGCCTCTGACATCACTATATATATATATATATATATATATATATATATATATATATATATATAGTGATGTCAGGTGCTCCAGGACTCTGGGGAAGCCTCTGACATCACTATATATATATATATATATATATATATATATATATATAGTGATGTCAGAGGCTTCCCCAGAGTCCTGGAGCAGAGCCCACACTAGCGCTCTGATCTGGGACTCCGGTTCTATATATATATATATATATATATATAGTCACTGTCCAGATGTACCCGTACATTGAGCCAGCCGGAAAACGGAACTCAAAGATCATGAACGGGCTAGCGCCAGAAGTAAGGATTTTGCTACTAGAAACGCATCACGTAAACAGCGCTGGAATCGGTTGTTAGTAGATAAATTCAAAACGTAAGTAGATTACAAATTACATTAATTTTATATGTGCAGTGAAATAGAAATTAGTTAATTGGTTCCGCAAAACCCCTTTAAATATTGTATCCAATCAGTGAGTTACATACAACCTGTTGTATGTCGATAGAATCAACACATTAGTATAGCTGTATTCTTGCTTACAGTCCAAGCTGGTTCAAGTCCCCTAGGGGGACTAACAAGAAAAGTGAATATAGTTAAAGTTTTTTATTTATATATATATATATATATATATATATATATATTGAAAGTTAAAAAGAAATTCCAACGAAAGCAATGTAAAAAAATTAAAATGAACTTAAAGAGGCTCTGTCACCACATTATAAGTGGTCTATATTGTACTTTATATGATCAGTGCTGTAATGTAGATTACAGCAGTGTTTTTTATTTAGAAAAAACTATCATTTTTGACGGAGTTATGACCTATTTTAGCTTTATGCTAACAAGTTTCTCAATGGACAACTGGGCGTGGTTTACTATATGGCCAAGTGGGCGTTGTGGAGAGAAGTGTATGACGCTGACCAATCAGCGTCATACACTTCTCCCCATTCATTTACTCTGCACATAGCGATATAGCTATATCGCTATGTGCAGCCACATAAACACACTATAACACTACTGCAGTGTCCTGACAATGAATATACATTACCTCCAGCCAGGACGGGATGTGTATTCAGCATCCTGACCACTTCTCTGCACTTCTCTGTGATTTACAGCATAGCAGGCGTAGTCTCGCGAGATTACGCTGTAAGCTGTCATTTACAGCGAGATCTCGCTGTGCTGTGCTGTAGTCTCACACAGACGCTACAGAAGTGGTCAGGATTCGGAATACACATCACGTCCTGGCTGGAGGTAATGTATATTCATTGTCAGGACACTGCAGTAATGTTATAGTGTGTTTATGTGACTGCACATAGCGATATAGCTATATCACTATGTGCTGTGTAAATGAATGGAGAGAAGTGTATGACGCTGATTGGTCATTGATTGGTCAGCGTCATACACTCCTCTGTACAACGCCCACTTGGCCATATAGTAAAACACGCCCAGTTGTCCATTGAGTAACTCATTAACATAAAGCTAATATAGGTCATAACTCAGTCAAAAATGATCGTTTTTCTAAATAAAAACACTGCTGTAATCTACATTACAGAGCCGATCACATCATGTACAATATTGGCCACTTATAATGTGGTGACAGAACCTCTTTAACTAAAAGTCTAAACTATTACAATATAACATTATTTAACCCACACACTAAAAGCTGTAAAAATAAAAAATAAATTAAATGCCAGAATCGCTGTTTTTTTGGTGACCTCATCTCCCACAAAAAATGGAATCCAAAGTAATCAAAAAATCTCATGTGCCCCAAAATGGTACCAATAGAAACTACAGTTCACCCCGCAAAAAATAAGCCCTCACATCCCTCAATCGACGGAAAATGAAAAAGTGAATGAATTGCGTATAACTTTAACCGGTTAAGGACTAGGCTGTTTTACAGCTAAATGACCAGAGCAAATTTCACAATTTTGCTATGCGCTTCTTTAGATGACTATAACTCTGCAGGTGAATAAAGTTCATCTTTGAATTTTACACTCTTTTTAAAGGACAGATAGGGCTTTGTTTTAGTGGCATTTGTCAGTATATATCATTTTTATTTTTTTCTCTAAAGTGGGCAAAATTGGAAAAAAATGCAAGAATTTAGCAATTGCGCCAGTTTATGCTAGCATTTTTCACACACGGTATGGACCACGGACAAAATTAATCTCCTTTCACATTCTTCCACTTCTCCCGTGCATGGGGATACCAAATATGTGTGCCTTATTCACTGTGCGGGCATGTGCCAGGGCTTGGCATAAAAGGAGGCTTTTTGGTCCAGGAATTCTGCATTTGATTTTATAGCAGTGTACTGTTTTCTGGGGGGTGTAATGCTGCTGAAACATTAGAAACACCCCATAAATTACTTCATTCACACAAGTAAACCCCACAAGGTTTCCTTCAAGGGGTTTATCATATTTTTAGACAGTCCAGTTTTCTTCTGAAAGTTTCCTGAATAAGATGGAACAAAATAAAATCAGCACTTTTTTAGCAAATGCGTCAGTTTAGGCTAGTATTTTTCACACACGGTATAGACCACGGACAAAATTCATCTCCTTTCACATTCTTCCACTTCTCCCGTGCATGGGGATACCAAATATGTGTGCCTTATTCAATGTGCGGGCATGTGCCAGGGCTTGGCATAAAAGGAGGCTTTTTGGTCCAGGAATTTTGCTTTTGATTTTATAGCAGCGTACTGTTTTCTTGGGGGCCTAATGCTGCTGAAACATTAGAATCACCCCATAAATGACTTCATTCACACAAGTAGACCCCACAAGGTTTCCTTCAAGGGTTTTATCATATTTTTAGACAGTCCAGTTTTCTTCTGATAATTTCTTGAATAAGATGGATCAAAATAAAATTAGCAATTTTTTAGCAAATGCGTCAGTTTATGCTAGCATTTTTCACACACAGTATAGACCACGGCCAAAATTAATCTCCTTTCACATTCTGCCACTTCTCCCGTGCATGGGGATACCAAATATGTGTGCCTTATTTATCACATAGAGATGTAGGAGGGCGGACGATAGAAGAAGCTTATTTCACAAATTGCCTTTTTTCAAAGCTGGTTTTACAAAACTCAACAGAGTTTCTATAACACTTCCAAAATATCTGCTCTTGAAGCAGAAATCCCAAAATATTCATCTAGGGGTATAATGGGAATTTATTTTTTGGGGTTTTCTAAAATAAGAAATTGCAGGTTTATGCAAATGGAGCTCTCCAGCAGATGAACTTTAGAAAACATGCAAATATGACATCCACCCCCACCCATTCCCTCCCTCACCCTTGGAGTAAAATCAGGGGAAAAATAAAAACGTAATGTAGGGCAAATATATTTTCAACGAATTAACTAAAATCTAATAATTCAGAACAGTGTGGTATTTTTTAAAACATGGCTCAATGCACAGGCCTGGTTGCGAGGTACATGAGGGACAGAAATATCGGGAATCTTTGCGGTGCCCGTCTTTTCTGCAGACGCGGCACTTTTTCTGGGGGTTGCTTCTGGTTGGTGTTGGGGGAATCCGACTGATGAAGTGTCTTTCAGTCAGTCGCGTGACCTCCTCAGACTGGGGGCATTCTCGGGTGTCCTGAACATCAAAAATGAGGCCTTCAATAATTTTTTCCTGGAAATCCAGGTATGTGTCCTTTCCTCTGTTTTTTTTGTAGAACACAAATGAATTGTGGATTGCCACCTGTAACAAATAAATGGCCACTTTTTTGTACCAGGTTTTAGTTTTGCATTTTACTAAATAGGGCTGTAAAACCTGGTCGCTTAAATCCACCCCCCCCCCCCCCCCATGTACTTGTTATATTCGGACACGCTCACTGGTTTGTGCTTGTCCGATGTTGCCCCTCTTTCCCTCACTGCCACTGTTCCTGCGGTATGAATCGTGCTTAGCACATACACATCTTTGCGATCCCTGAACTTGACCGCCAGCAATTCCTCAGATGTATAAGCACAGGAGTCCCCCTTTACCATGCGCTTCCCCACTAATTGCTGTGGAAAACCAATTCTGTTTTTGCGCATGGTACCACATGCCCCAGTCCTTGCAGCATGCAAATGCCTAAACAGGGGCACACTCGAATAAAAATTATCACAGTACAGGTGGTACCCCTTGTGAAGCAGAGGCTGCTTTATCTCCCACACGATCTTACTTCTGGTGGAAAGATCAGGGGGGCATCCAGGAACATTTATTGAGCGGTCCCGCCCTTCATAAATCCTGAAAGCGGTGGTATATCCTGAGCCGCTTTCACACAATTTGTAGAGCTTAACGCCATATCTTGCCCTTTTTGAAGGTAGATATTGGCGAAAGCTAAGTCTGCCATGAAAGTTGAGGAGGGATTCGTCCACGCTTACATTCTGCTCAGGGGTGTAGTGTTGCAGAAATAAATTATTCAGGGAATTTATTAGCGGTCTTATTTTGAACAACCGATCCCGGTTTGCATCGGTACTTGGGGGGGCCTGTGCGTTGTCATTGAAGTGGAGGAACCTCATTATTGTCTCATAACGAGACGTGGGCATTACTGCAGAATATACTGGGGTGGCTTGGGCGGGTCTTGTTGACCAATAAGACCTAATGGAGGGCTTTTTGACAATACCCATATTTAGGGTGAGCCCCAAAAAATTTTTTAATTCCTGCAAATTGGTGGGCGTCCAATCTCTGGCATGGGTGGATGAAGGTTTCTGCCTTATATATTGCGTGGCATATAAATTTGTTTCGTGGACAATCTGATTTAGGATGTCGTCCGTTATAAATAAATGGAAGTAATCCATTTGGACAAAATTTGTATTGTCCACGGTTATGCCAGGAGTGGCAGTAAATCCGTGGATTCTAGGCCCAAAAGATGGGGCAGGTGCCCATACAACAGCCTGGACTGAAGGGACCAGGCTGTCCCGTGCTACAGCGCTACTTGGCCCTGCACTTTCATGTTCTGCAGTTTCAACTGCACCAGGGACAACGTCCCCTGAAGATGAACCTGAAGTGACGTATAAATACGGCCAGCGGTCGGGAACCTGTTAATAAGTTATCTCAGAATATGGCGACACAAAACAAATTTTATTTTTAACCCCTTCCCTCTTTGACCTTTTTTGACCTTCCTGACAGGGCCTCATTTTTCAAATCTGACATGTTTCACTTTATGTGCTAATAACTTCCAAATGCTTTTACCTATCCAAGCGATTTTGAGATTGTTTTCTCTTGACACATTGGACTTCATGTTACTGGCCAAATTTGCTCTATACATTCAGCATTTAATTGTGAAAAAAACCAGAATTTAACATTTTTCGAAAATTAGCATTTTTCAAAATATAAATGTATCTGCTTGTAAGACAGGCAGTTATACCACACAAAATTGTTTCTAATTAACATCCCCCATATATCTACTTTAGATTGGCATAATTTTTTGAACATACTTTTAATTTTCTAGGACGTTACAAGGCTTAGAAATTTAGCAGCAATATCTCACATTTTCAAGAAAATTTCAAAAGGCTGCTTTTTCAGGAACCAGTTCATTTGTAAAGTGGCTTTGAGGGCCATATATATATTTGAAACCCCCAATAAGTCATCCCATTTAAAAAAATTTACCCCTCAAAGTATTCAAAACAGCATTTAGAAAGTTTCTTAACCCTTCAGACGTTTTACAGGAATTAAAGCAAAGTAGAGGTGAAATTTACAAATTTCATTTTTTTTGCAGAAATTCATTTTTAATGAAATTTTTTTGTAACACAAAGTTTTACCAGAGAAATGCAATTCAATATTTATTGCCCAGGTTCTGCATACTTAGGCCCCATGCACACGACCGTATTTTTGTCCACCCGTAAATACTGGCGTAAATACGGGTCCTTGGTCACACGTATTTGACCCGTATTGCACCAGTATTTACGGACCCGTGCCCGTAAATACGGTTCCGGTGTCACCCGTATTCCACCCGTATTTACAGGCACGTTTTCGATGCAAAATTACACTATAATAATCGGCAGCCCTTCTCTCTATCAGTGCAGGATAGAGAGAAGGGACAGCCCTTTCCGTAATAAAAGTAAAAGAAATGCATACTTACCCGGCCATTGTCTTGGTGACGCGTTCCTCTCTTGACATCCAGCCCGACCTCCCTGGATGACGCGCAGCCCATGTGACCGCTGCAGCCAGTGATTGGCCTGTGATTGGCTGCAGCGGTCACATGGGCTGTAACGTCATCCCAGGAGGTCGGACTGGAGGAAGAAGCAGGGAGTTCTGGGTAAGTATGAACGTCTTTTTTTTTTTTTTTTTTTTTTTTTTTACAGCTTTATCTATATTGTGATCAGTAGCCACTGTCCCTGGTGCTGAAAGAGTTACTCTTTCAGCACCCTGGACAGTGACTATACACTGACGTCGCCTAGCAACGCTCCCGTAATTACGGGTGCACACACGTAGTCACCCGTAATTACGGGAGCCCCATAGACTTCTATGGGCCTGCCCGTGCCGTAATTATGGGCTGAAATATTTTTCAACGGCACAGGCACCTTCCAGTAAGCATACGGGGAGGTACCCGTGGCCAATAGAAGTCTATGGGCCCGTAATTACGGGCGTTTTTACGTTCGTGTGCATGGGGCCTTAGGAAATATTCCACATGTGGCCCTAGTATGCTAATTGATTGAAGCACCGGCCTCAGAAGCAAAGGAGCACCTACCTTTTGGGGTCTTCTATTTATTAGAATATATTTTAGGCACCATGTCAGGTTTGAAGAGCTCTTGCGGTGCCAAAACAGTGGAAATCCCCCAAAAGTGACCCCATTTGGGAAATTACCAACCTCAAGGAAATTATCTAAGGATATAGTGAGCATTTTGACCCCACAGGTTTATTGCAGAAATTATTGGAAGTAGGGCGTGAAAATTAAAATCTACATTCTTTCAAAGAAAATGTAGGTTTAGCTAATTTTTTCTCATTTCCACAAGGACTAAAA
The DNA here is from genome assembly GCF_050947455.1 of Rhinoderma darwinii. Lineage (NCBI taxonomy): Eukaryota > Metazoa > Chordata > Amphibia > Anura > Rhinodermatidae > Rhinoderma > Rhinoderma darwinii. The sequence continues at coordinate 292,270,159 of NC_134687.1, read as the reverse complement.
TGAGAAAAAGTACCGTAAAGCAATTTTTCCCGGGTAAAACAATACCCCGCATGTGGTCATAAACGTCTGTTTGGACAATCAGCAGGGCTTAGAAGGGAAAGAGCGCCATTTGACTTTTGGAGCTCAAATTTAGCAGGAATGGTTTGTGGAAGCCATGTCACATTTGCAAAGCCCCTGAGGGGACAAAACAGTGGAAACCCCCCCACAAGTGACCCCATTTTGGAAACTACACCCATTGAGGAAATTATCTAGAGATATAGTGAGCATTTTGACCACACAGGCTTTTTGCAGAAATTATTGGAATTAGGCCGTGAAAATGAAAAGCTAAATCTTTTCAAACAAAATGTAGGTTTAGCAAATTTTTTTTCATTTCCACAAGGACTAAAGGGAAAAAACCACCGCAAAATTTGTAAAGCAATTTCTCCCAAGTAAAGCAATTCCCCACATGTGGTCATAAAAGGCTGTTTGGACACGCGGCAGGGCATAGAAGGGAAAGAGCGCAATTTGGCTTTTGGAGATCACATTTAGCAGGAATGGTTTGCGGAGGCCATGTCGCATTTTCAAAGCCCCTGAGGGGACAAAACAATGAAAACGCCCAAAAAGTTACTCCATTTTGGAAACTACACCCCTTGAGGAATTCATCTAGGGGTGTAGTGAGCATTTTGACCCCACAGTTTTTTTTATAGCATTTATAAGAATTGGGCAGTGAAAATAAAAACAATCCCTTTTCTTCAATAAGACGTAGCTTTAGCTCAAAATTGTTCATTTTCTCAACAAATAAAGGAATCAAAGAACCCCAACATTTGTAAAGCAATTTCTTCCGAGTACGGCAATACGCCATATGTGGTCATAAACTTCTGTTTGGTCACACGGCAGAGCTCAGAAGGGAAGGAGCGGCATATGGCTTTTGGAGTGCAGATTTTGCTGGATTGGTTTCTGGGCGCTATGTCACATTTGCAAAGCCCCTGTGGGACCAAAACAGTGGATATCCCCCAGAAGTGACCACATTTTGGAAACTACACCCCTCAAGGTATTCACCTAGGGGAGTAGTGAGCATGTTAACCCCGCAGGTGTTTTGCAGAAATTAGTCTACACTCGATGTTGTAGAGTGAAAATGGGATTTTTTCCATAGCTATGCCAATATGTGGTGCCCAGCTTGTGCCACCATGAAAAGACAGCTCTCTAATTTTTATGCTGTGTTTCCTGGTTTTAGAAACACCCTACATGTGGCCCTAATCTTTTGCCTGGACATTTGACAGGGCTCAGGAGTGAAAGAGTACCATCTAAAATTGAGGCCTAATTTGGTGATTTACAAAGTATTGGTTCACAATTGCAGAGGCTCTGATGTGAAATAATAAAAGAAACCCCTGAGAAGTGACCCCATTTTGGAAACTGCACCCCTTAAGGCATTTATTAAGGGGCGTAGTGAGTATTTTCACCCTACAGGTCTTTTCCATAAATGATTGCGCTGCGGATGGTGCAAAGTAAAAATTTTAATTTTTCCCTAGATATGCTATTTCAGTGGCAAATATGTTGTGCCAAGCTTATGCCACTGGAGACACACACCCCAAAAATTGTTACAAGGGTTCAGTTCTCCCAGGTATGGCGATGCCATATTTGTGGAAGTAAACAGCTGTTTGGGCACGCTGTAGGGTTCAGAGGGGAGGGAGCACCATTTGGCTTTTGGAGCGTGGATTTGCTTGGTAGTAATTTTGTTTGACTATTGCCTGTGTTTCCGTTTATAATGTGGTGGCATATGTAAGCTGGGCAGTGTACATCAGGGGCATAGTCAGGTGGTATAATAATTGGGTTAAAAAAAAACAGTAAAATAATCCATAGATGTGTGTGAGGGCGGATTCAGACGAACGTGAGCGTTTTGCGCGCGCACAAAACGCTGCGTTTTGCGCGAGTGGGAGCAGCGTGTCAGCTCCGTGTCTCCTGTTCATATGGATGCGCGGCTGCGTGCTTTTCGCGCAGCCGCCATCATTATGACACTCCGTTTGGATGTTTGTAAACAGAAAAGCACGTGGTGCTTTTCTGTTTACATTCATTCTTTTACTGCTGTTGCACGAATAACGCGCGTCCCACGGAAGTGCTTCCGTGGGGCATGCGTGATTTTCACACACCCATTGACCTCAATGGGTGCGTGGTGCGCGAAAAGCGCCTAAATATAGAACATGTCATGAGTTTTACGCAGCGGACTCACGCTGCGCAAAACTCACGGACTGTCTGCACTGCCCCATAGATTTGTTTAGGTCCGTGTGACCCGCGTGAATACCATGCGGGCTGCACGGACGAAAATCACGTTCGTCTGAATCCGCCCTTAAGCTATGAAGCAATCCTTTATGCACAGACCAGTGTCGCAGTGATAAATGTCCTTCCTTATCCCCCTTTTGGTCCACACTCCGCACCTTTGCAGTTTGGGGAATTTTGCTGGGAAAGTGTTGTGCTGGTATAATACGGGCACTCTCGTTTCCAGCAGATATGTTTGAGCCCTACTCTTCCTGGTTCCCTAATTTTAGGGCCTTGATAGATCGCCTTTCGAAATGTTCCCCTTGGGCCTGCACAACTGCATATTTTTTCTTTCCTGGCTTATTGGAGTCTTAACTAATTTTATTTTTTGATAGATGTAGTGGTATGAGGGCTGTTTTTTTTGTGGGACGAGCTATAGTTTTCATTGGTACCATTTTGGGGTACATGCGACTTCTTGACCACTTTTTAACCTATTTTTTGGGAGGCAAGGTGACCAAAAAACGGCAATTCTGGCATAGTTCTTTTTATACAGTGTTCACCATGCGTTATAAACTACATTTTAACTTTATTCTGCGGGTCAGTCCGATTCCGGCCATACCTAATTTATAGAACTTTTTTATGTTTTACAACTTTTTGCACAATAAAATGACTTTTATAAAAAGAATGTATTTTTTCTGTCGCCAAGTTGTGAGAAACATTACGTTTCAATTTTTTCGTCGACAGAGCTGTACGAGGGCTGTTTTTTTGCAAGACGAGCTATAGTTTATATAGGTACCATTTTTGGATACATGCGACTTTTTAATTACTTTTTATTCCAATATTTGTAGGGCAAACTGACCAAAAAACAGAAATTCTGGTATAGTTTTTTTACGCCGTTCACCGCGTGGAATAAATAAAATAAGGCCGTTACGGATGCGGCGATACTAAATATGTATGGTTTATTTTATTTTTTCAATAATAATGGACTTGATAAGGGAAAGTCCCACTAGGGGACTTGAAGGCCCAACTGTCTGATTGTTTGTTTTTTTTATACATTGCACTACCTATTTAGTGCAATGTATTAGATCTGTCAGTCATTCACTGCCAGAAAGCCGATTAGGCTTCGCCTCCCGGTGGGGCCTAATCCGCTTCCGTAATGGCAGAGCAGTAGGCCATTGTTAGACTTTCTGTTGCCAAAGCCACATCGGCAGCCCTGATTGCATGGTAACTTCTAAGATGCAGCGATCGTTGCATCTAAGGGGTTAATGGCAGGAATCGGAGCTAGCTAAGTTACAGCTGACATCCACCGCTGATGACGCCGGCTCAGCTCCTGGGCGGGGCCTGGAAAACTTCCGTGCTAGGCATACCGGGAGGCCAGTGTTAGGCCTCCGGTTGCCACTGCAGCCACCGGAAGCCCGGCAATTTCATTGCTGGAGTTCCGATGTGCTGCAAACAACTTAAATGCAGCTATCGCGTTTGAGCGCTGCATTTAAGGGGTTAATGGCGGAGATCGAAGCTAATTTCGGTACCCGCCATTACAGCCGGATGTCAGCTGTAATACACCGCTGACATCTGGCGATGATGGCACTGACTCAGCTTCTGAGCCGGTGCCATGCATTTGTTGTATGGATATGGCAAAATGCGGGAAGCACTAGCTTTCCATGACGTATACATACGGCAAATGTCGGGAAGGGGTTAACAATTAGTCTTTACCTTGTAAAAGTAGTACAACATAAAAACCTATATAAATTTGCTATCGCCATAATCGTATTGACCCGCAAAATAAAGTTAATATGTCGTTTTTATCACACGGCAAACACAGTAAAAATTAAGCCCAAAAAACAATGGAGGAATCACTGGGGTTTTTTCCCATTCCATCCCACAAAGATATTTTTTCCAGTTTCCCAGTATATTTTATATTTTACAGTAAACAATACCTTGAAAAACTACAACTCGGCCAAAAACAAGCCCTCATACGGCTATATCGCCTGAACAATAAAAAAGTTATGGCTTTTGGAAGGTGGGGAGGAAAAAGCATAAATAAAAATCTGAAAAATGGCCATGGAGGAAAGGGGTTAAATTATCATTCCATTTATTGAGGATAAAGATTCATAATAAAAAAATCTATATCACCCACATGAAAAAGTAGTTGCCCCCCTAAACCTAATAACTGGTTGTGCCACCCTTGGCAGTAAGGCTATGTTCACACGCTTAACAAAAAACGTCTGAAAATATGGAGCTGTTTTCAAGGGAAAACAGCTTGTGATTTTCAGACGTCTTTTAAGCAACTCGCATTTTTCGCTGCGTTTTTTATGGCCATTTATGGAGCTGTTTTTCTAGATTCAATGAAAAATGGCTCCAAAAACGGCTCAAGAGGTGACATGCACTTCTGTTTTGCGGGTGTTTTTTTTACGCGGCCGTTTTTCAAAATGGCTGCGTAAAAAAACGCCTCATTGGAACAGAATGCCGTTTTTCCCATTGAAATCAATGGGCAGATGTTTCGAGGCGTTCTGCTCCCGATTTTTCGGCCGTTTATGGCCCGAAAAACGGCTGAAAATAAGCCGTGTGAACATACCCTAACAACTGCAATCAAATTTTTGAGATAAATTGTGATGTCTTACATTGCTGAGGAGGAATTTTGTGACTTCCTGGTTGAGTCTTCAATGCGCTCTTGGTTTCATTTTGGTAGGCCGACCACTCCTGGGAAGGTTCACCCTGGTCCAAGTTTTCTCCATTTGTGGATAATGGTTCTCACTGGAGTTCGCTGGAGCCTTGGCAATGGCTTTGTAACCATTTCTAGACTTATAAATTTCAATGACTTTATTTGACATTTGTATTTGAATTTTTATAGAACGTGGCATCATGTGCTACTTTTTGAGACCTTCTATCCTGGTTCACTTTGACAGACAAGTTCTATTTAAAGTGATGTTAAAATTAACAGGTCTGGCAGTAATCATGCTTGGGTGTGGCTAGTGAAATTGAGCCCAATTGTTAATTGTATTTGCTTAACTGGTTGATATAGTACCTAAGGGGGCAATTACTTTTTTTTGCATAGGGTCAGGTAGGGCTGAACAGCATTTTTCTTTCATTAAATGAAATAATTTATAAACAGAATTTTGTGTTTACTTGGGTTATCTTTGTCTAATATTAAATATTAAAAGTAGGAAGGCGTGGCTTGGACATGGCGCTGACCAGACGTGCTGCTTGAGAGCTCCGTTCCTGCACTTTCCTAACCCGCTCATAAGCACAGCAAAAGGCACACTTGGACCTACCTAATGGTCAGAAAATCTAAGGCCACCACGGGTACTCCATACTGTACAAGGCAGATGTCTTCAGCCGGCTCCATTCAGAGATTCCTCACCGACGCTGCTGCTGGGCCGTCTCTCAAGATGGCGCCTCTGGAGGGGAGACGAGCTGGCGTTGTCCCGCTTGCAGAAGAGTCTTCTTCGGCGGCTGCCGCTGCAGCATCAGGTACCGACAGTACCCCCCCTTCGGTCTCTGGCTCCCTGGGGCAGTTTCCTTCCCTGCTGGCGGGGGTGGAGATGGGTCCCTCTGAGACTGTCATGGCGCTTCCCGCTCCGTCCTGCTCGCCACGTGGTGTTAGTCATGGCGCCCGGGTCTCTCCTTCCTCATCCTCTGGCATGCTTGGGTCTGCATCGATGCCTGCTTCTCCTCGGGATCTGGATCTACATTCCTCTCCCCACAATGTTGGTTCTGCTAGCATGGGAGATGATTTACAGGGCCTGAGACAACAACAGCTCGCCACACTGCCCACTAAACAGGACATGGAGCGTTATGTGAATCGTCTTGAGATGACTTACAAATCAGAGATACAAGCTCTTACTAATAATGTCTCTCAATTGTCCGATCAAGTGCAGCGCATAGAAGGCGACGTTTCCACTGTTACACAGCAGCAAATCTCTCATGCAGAACGGCTAGATCATCACTCCCAGCAGATTCATGCGCTATTTAACCTGGCTGAAGATCATGAGAATCGGAATCGCCTTAACAATATTCTGCTTCGGGGCATTCCTGAGGATATCTCTCCGGGGCAACTTATACCCATCTTACAGTCCCTGTTTAACGCCTTGCTGGAGCGTCCTGCTGATGATCCAGCTGGATAGGGCTCACAGGACTCTTGGTCCCTGTAACCTGGATCCTGATAGGCCTAGAGATGTGCTCTGCCGTGTCCATTTTTTCTCTCTGAAGGAGCAGATCATGAGGAAGGCCCGAGATAAAGGGGAAGTTTTATTACAAGGGGTCAAGATCCAGCTGTTATCTGATCTGTCCAAGATGACCTTGGACAAACGCTGAGTGCTTCGCCCTTTATTGGATATATTGAGAGAGCATGAGATCTCCTATTCCTGGGGTCACCCCTTCCAGCTGCAGGTTCGCAGAGATGGGACATTGCTGAGTGTTCGGGACCCAGGGGATGTTCCGGATTTCTGCGCTGCTCTCAGGGTGCCGAGAGTTTCCCTTCCTGATTGGCCTTATGTTCCCCTTCCACCGCAGCGTCCAAGACCACACAGGCTTGGTCGTTCTTCTGCTTCTCCTATGGGGCATCCTGGTGGGCGACGTGCTGATCCGATGTGATCTCGTCCGGATGTCTCTTTGGCGGGCTACAGTCGGACTGGGCCTTTCAATTTAAATTGTTACTGCATATATCTTATGAGGCGATAGTCTGATATGTTTCATGTAATATTTCGTTATGTCCGTTCTTCCGCTCTAGGTGGAGGCTGTAGGAGATCAGATAGGCCACTTGCCGGTGGTTAATTAATATTATCCAGTTACCAGTGATGCTTCACTATGTCTGTTATGCTATTACTTACGTTATTACTAATTGCATGCCTGTACATTTATGTTGAAAATGAATAAGTCTCGGGGAATGTCCTTTTCTGATAGCATTTTGTTTGATCCTGACAAAACTATCGGCCATTACCTAATTTTCCTAAGATATTGTGCTAATTACCTTGCTTTCTTTCTTTCCTTTTATGTTTTGGTTCTTAGATGTGTGATATTTGTACTGGGTTGGGGGGTGCGGGGCGCTGGCTAGACCTTGTCCTGACACTTCTCCTCTTAGGGACTCACTTGTTGTATGCGGTGTACATTGGATTGTTTCTCCTTGAGTAGATCAAGGAGTGGGTGATTATTTCGCCTGTTTATATGTCTTTTGTTGTCGTGTCTCCCTTCCTTGTCTGTCTTGTTCTTGTTCGTCTCGCCTCGGCTTAGTGCATTGCTCCACGAGCTCCTTCGATAAGAGGTGGTGATGGCACAATTGAAGGTGTGTACCTTTAAAGCTAGGGGGCTTAATGTCCCAGAAAAACACTCACAAATTTTATATAATATGCACAAAGAGCGGGTACATATATTGTTCCTACAGGAGACCCACTTTCAAGTGGGCCATACGCCACAGTTCACGAATCGATATTTTCCGGTCTGGTTCCACAGTGCCAACACGGAATCAAAGTCCAAGGGTGCTAGTATCTGTATTCATAAGTCACTCTCCCACAAAATTATTGATGTTCTTGTTGACCCAGGTGGTCGATACGTTTTTCTCAAGCTGTCTATACTAAATAAGACCTTTACTCTGGCTAATTTGTACCTCCCCAATCAGGACCAGGCTCGCGTGGGTCGATTGTATTTGAGGAAATTGGAGGAGTTTACTGAGGGCGTTTTGATTGTCGGGGGTGATTTTAATTTGACTTTCGATTCCAGACTTGATACCTCCTCGGGCAGGTCTGCTGTCCCTAAGTCGCAATTGGGGGCACTGAAAACTGTGATGCACTCCATGCAGTTGATGGACGTGTGGAGGATTCTACGCCCTCAGGTAAGAGAGTACATTTCTCCCCACTGCATAACATGTACAGTAGGATAGACGCTTTTTTGGTTAGCCACCACTTGCTTACCTGGCATCCTACTTCTGATGTGGGCCCTATGGTTTGGTCAGATCATGCCCCTGTGTTTCTGACCCTTATATTTCCTAATTCGGTGCCTAATTTCCAGTCATGGAAACTTAATTACAATTTGCTACGGGACACGGTGTGATACGGTGTGCGTATCGGCCATTAAAAACTCACTTACCGTTTTTTTTGAGATTCATGAACACGAATCCACTCCCTTGCCACTCCAGTGGGAGGCGCTGAAATGTGTTCTTAGAGGGGTCCTGATACAAGATGGGGCACGCTTGAAACGAGAAAAAGGGTTTGCTATTGCACGTCTCCTGACTCAGATTTGGAATCCAGTCATAAACGGGTTCCATCCTCACAGATTTTTGCAGAGCTCACTACAGCGAGAGAATCCTTATGTTCTTTGATAGATCAGTCACACGCTCGGTTCAGGGATCGGATGCGGAAGCACTCCTACGAATTTGCGGATAAATGCGGTAGGTCTTTGGCACGGATGTTGCATCCCCGTACACAAGCGTCATACATCCCTAAAATTATATCTCCCTCAGGCGGTGAGGTTCATGACTCGGTTGGTATCACTGACTGCTTCAGACACTATTACTCGGCTCTATATAATATTAAAGGCCAATTTCATGATATGCCGGCGGAGGCATTACGGGATAAAATTTACCGTTATGTTCATGGTACTGCGTTGCCGTCCTTGGAGGATGGGGTGGCTTTGGGGCTCGAGGAAGATTTTTTTGAATCGGAAGTGGAGCGTGCTATTGGAGAGTCTCCCTTGGGCAAGAGCCCGGGGCCCGATGGGTTTAATAACACATTTTATAAGACGTTTAAAGATCAACTGGCTCCTTTTTTGATGAAAGTCTTTAACTCAGTGTCTTCCTCGTGTCCCCTTGCGCCTCAGTCCCTCGAGGCTCATATCACTCTCTTACCAAAACCAGGCAAGGACCCAACGTTGTGCGCAAACTTCAGGCCCATATCGCTCATTAATGTTGATGTAAAGCTTTTCGCAAAGTTGCTTGCCTCTCGTTTATCGCCGTTGCTGCCTGGCTTGATCGTGGATGATCAAGTGGGGTTTGTATGTGGTCGGGAAGCACGAGATAACACTAACAAAACTCTCCTTTTGACATCATTCTGCCAATCCCGTAAGATACCGACGTGCTTACTCTCGGTAGATGCCGAAAAGGCTTTTGGCAGGGTGCACTGGGTGTTCCTCCGCAGTGTCCTGACGCAGGTTGGCCTTGGCACCACTATGGTTGATAGGATAATGGCGTTATACCATAGACCTACAGCTCGAGTTCGTGTCAACGGACTGTTATCTGATTCTTTGTCTATTGCTAATGGCACGAGACAGGGGTGCCCACTGTCGCATCTAAGCTACGTTTTGGTCATGGAACATCTGGCCGTGGCACTGCGGAACAACCCTAATATTAATGGTATACGCATTGCCTCACAGCATCATAAATTGTCGCTATATGCGGATGATCTCCTTGTGTACATTACAACTCCCATGATTTCTTTGCCATCTTTGACGGAGGAGTTTGAGCGCTTTGGTCATCTAAGTAATTTTAAAGTCAATTACTCTAAATCAGAGGCCTTGAATATCTCTTTGGATGCCCCTCTGGCTGCCCATCTCGCTCAGGTTTTCCCATTCAAGTGGCAATCCACGTCCTTAAAATACCTAGGGGTACATGTCCCCACGCAGCAGTCAGACCTGTTTGCTTTGAATTATACGCCCATTCTGCAGCGTACTCTGAAGGATTTGGCGGAGTACGGTGGGAACCGCATGTCATGGTTTGGACGTATCAACGCGGTCAAAATGGATATCTTGCCCAAATTTCTATATATCTTCCAGACCGTCCCTATTGCCGTACCATCCAGTTTTTTCCAAGTTTTACATAGGGCCATAACTAAATTTGTATGGGGCTCCTCTAAGCCTCGCATCCGTTTTGCTATCCTTAGCCGGCCAAAAGTAGACGGGGGCGCGGGTCTTCCAGACTTTAAACGATACCATCAAGCTGCGATGATCATGAGGGTGGTGGATTGGTTCCGTTCGGAAACGGGTAAGCAATGGGTGCGCATTGAAAAGGCTATGTCTCCTCTTGCATTGTCCTCTCTGCCGTGGCTGTATGTCCTGCAGCGACAAACTCTTCCTCTGCCCTTCCTCACACGTCAGCTTCTCATGGTATGGGAACGGATCCTTGGTACTTCGGGCCTTGTTCATCGCCCGGGTCCTTTGACTCCTCTCTTCGATAACCCTTCCTTCCCTCCAGCGGAGGGTGTTGATACGTTCCTCTGTTGGGGGAGAGGGGAAGGAGGACGTTTGGCTGAGACCCTCACTCCTGAAGGTGCCATCTTATCAATGAATGCTGTCTCTGATGCCTGCCCGGGGAGACGATCAATCTGGTGGTCCTATTTGCAGTTACGGTCCTATCTTTCTTCCATGGGTGACTGTTTGGTATTGCTACAAGATAAGACTCCTCTGGAACACTACTTGTCCTTGTCCACTGCCCCTTCTCATGTGTTGTCCTACTTACATGGGATTCTTCTGCCAAAATTTTATTTCTCTCAATTGTCCTTCACTGCTGTATGGGTCGAGGAAATGGGGGTTCGACATTCTGAAGAGGAGTGGGGTACCGCTTTCTTTTTAGCTCACAAGTTACCAATGTCTTGTTTTGCTCAGGAAAAGAACTACAAAATACTCACCAGGTGGTACCGCTGTCCGACCTTGTTGCATAGGATATATCCTGATGTGTCTGCTGACTGTTGGAGGTGTGGGGAGGCTCCTGGAACTATGTTGCACATTTGGTGGGACTGTCCCATGCTATGTCCCTTTTGGGGAAAATTTTTTGATCTAGGCAACAAGCTTTTCCATACTGAGGTTCCGACCTTGGCCTCCATTGGATTGCTTTCCATGGTTCCTGGATCACTCCCACACCTCAAAAAGGGGATCTTTCGACATTTTCTGACTGCGGCGAGAACGGTGATACCTCGTCACTGGAAGTCGCACACTGTACCGTCCCTGAAGGAATGGGTGACAGAGGTGAACGGGATTATGAGGATGAAGGAGTTGCTGTCCGCTGATAGGGGCAAATCAGTGCTCTTTGTCCACACTTGGGCAGTATGGTCTGGATTCCGGGGTAGGGCTGATCTACCTCTCTGGCTGGATGGAATGTTCTGAACGCCTGATATAGCCTAACTGAGTGCGCTGTGTCCGTATGTGTTTCCCTTTGTCGTCTGGTGTTATGTGTTGTGTGTCTATACCTTTAAAAGTGCTCTTATATGTACCACTTCTCCCTTTACTGGGGGACTGTCTCCCTGACTATTGAACTGTCTGGATGTGAACATGGTACAGTTATTACCGTTACGTTTCTATTATCACTCAATTTTGATAGTTGGGAGGCTACCTCCTTATGATGTTCATATACATGTATTTATATATTACATATTGTTATTATAACATGAAAATTAATGTATTGCAATGTGTGCAAATTTCTATTTTTTTTGCAAATATGTGAAATGTTTATATCTTGTTATATTTTCAAAATAAAAATCTTTGATAAGGAATAAAAATATTAAAAGTAGTTTGATTAACATTGAATTGTGGCAAATATGCAAAAATGTAACAAATTTGGAAGGGGGCAAATATTTTATTTACAGTACTGTAGGTATGGGGGTATGATTCTTTATTTTGTAATTTAGGTTTTATTTGTATATATCAAAAGTGTGAAAATTGTCCTGGCTACCAGAGGTGCAAAATGTCCAAAGACCCCTGGCAGCTAAAGGGTTAAAGTGGATTTCTACCAAAACATAAAACTATACATACATTAGGAAATCATACGTCAGAGCAATAGTCAGCATTTGGTAATGATGCTTGTTTCACTTATAAAGATATAAGTAATTTTCTGTTTAATTGTGCCCATTTGTGCAAAAGTAACAGCAGGAAGTGCAGCCATATTGGTTCTTACTTTTGAAATACATCTCAAGCTAATGATTAATTTTGTCAGCATGTTCATTCAGTAACAAAGTAAGTATATGTTCACAGAGCTAAGGTCTAAACAGTGCCTAGCAGTTTATCGTTAGGTACTAATAAGTTAATATAAAGGTGACAACCAGTATGCCTGTTATTGTATTTCTAATGGCAGTCTTAACCCATTAGTGACCGCCAATACGCCTTTACATGGCGGCCACTAATGGGCTTTATTCCGATGCATACGCCTTTTCACGGCGCTGCATCGGAATAAATAAACAGAGCAGAGAGCCGTTAAATCTCCCTGCTCTCAGCTACCGGAGGTAGCTGAGGGCTGGGGGCATCCCTGCTCGAACGGGTGAGATCGATATCAGTATCAATCTCGCCAGTTTAACCCCACTGATGCGGCGCTCAATAGCGAGCGCCAAATCTGAGTGGTTTTGGAGAGAGGGAGGGAGCTCCCTCTCTCACGCCACTGGCATCGTGCGATAAGATCGCAGGATGTCGGTGGTTTCTATGGCAGCCGGGGGCATAATTTTTTTTCCATCTCTGTATGTGTCGATTAACGACACATACAGAGATGGAATACAGCACATACATCCCCATAGAGAATGCGAATGGGAGCCGTTGCATTCACTGCAGCGTACGCCATCTGACCAAAACAAAGCTCGTTAGCAGAGCGAAATCCGGCGCCATTTTCATGTGGACTGGAAGCTGCTGCCGGACAGTGTGATGATGACTTCCGGTCGCGGCTTCCGGCCATATGTTCAAGGAAGCGAAGACGCAAGGAATAGGAGCGGAGGCGGCAGCGGCGGCAGGAGCAGGTAAGTTATGTTTGTGTATGTGATGTGTGTATTATGTTCGAGTATGTTCGTGTTATACTGTCTGATTAGCACTGTATCTAATCCTCCTACACTGTGCATTCACTCAGAAAATGGCGGCACACAGTGTAGGAGGTTTGAAGATTCAACCCCCTCCTTCTCCTGGCACTAGCCAGAATAAGGGAGGGGGGATTGTGTGAGGACACTAGAGCGAGTGTGTCTACCCCAAATTTGCAGCATAAAGTAATGAGTTTGCTTTACCACAATAACCATGCTGCAATTTTGGGAACTGCTCCCTCTAGTGACCAGCACATGGAAATGTTATAAATTAGAATCTAATTTATAATATTTCCTGACTTGTGGAAAAATGAAAACAATGTGTAATCATTTAAATAACAATTGTTTAACAAAAAAAAAAAATTCTAGCGACACATTCCCTTTAAGGCCTAAAATAGGCTGGTCAGTAAGGGGTTAAATTAATTTATGTTTGCATAAAATGGCGCACACCTCTTAATATATTTGGCTCTCCGTGCAACAAAAATCCAAATCTATGCCTGCTATGAGCAAGTGCAGAATTGCGCAATAACTTATGTCAGCTTCTGTCGTAAATTATGATAAATCTGTCCTTTCGACGGAGGCCACAGCCCTCCAGCTAAACCCCGCCCCTTGCCAGTTTTTCAAATTGGCAAGAAAAGTAAAAAGTCGCAAATTTTAGCGCAACTATAGCGTGCGCCAAATTTTGTGATTTTCTTATGCCAGAAAACTGGCGTAAACCTCTTGACATATTCCCCCCAATGAGTTAGGCTGGTCATACATGTCAGATTCATGTCCGCTGACCATGACATCATTGGAGTATTGGAACAGCCCAATAGTCCCACAATGTTTTTCCCTTCAGGTGAAAGACAGATGGGGCTTATTAGATTTCAGCACCTACCAATGATGAGTGCACTAACTCCTACTGCTTATTCCACTCTCCGTATTAAAATAAACATGTATACGCGGCCAATGTGAGCATGCCTGTTTATGGAAGTCGGGAGAGAGATAGCTTTCTGCTGAATGAGCGTTCGTCCGACATCTATCTCATGTACAGTATAGGATCTGCTTTGTATAATGTCTCTTCAGATAAACCAGATTACCCATTGCTTCAAGCACTGGAACAAAATTGAATGTGACAGCAGCCTAAGGTTGAAATTCCTGAAAACTACAGTAATTGATTTGGTTCCTCTAGTCTCATAACCAGAATGTTCTCGTTTTTCAGCTTTGTCTGTGACACGTTACTGAGCTTGCCTTTGGCCACAACAGCGTAGTCACAGTAGGGCAGCAAATTAAATCTCTTTGCTGCAACTTAGTAAGAGAACAGATCAGTGGTCGACACATTCAACCTTTGCTAGGTGATTCACTACAGAGGAAAATTAGCTCTATTATCAAAGAAAATTTTCCAGCTTATTTGAATTTGTAGATACTAATAATTTCATTAGACTAGCTGACTTAGTCTGAAAGATATTTGTGCAAAAACATGTTTCTGGACTATTATAATATTCAAAGACTATGGAGACCTTAGACATAAAAAAAAAAAAAGAAGGATTTTAACATGTCAACTCCCTATTCCGTCCCCCGGTGTCCCATCCTGCATGTTTTATGTCATCTGAGGAATTTGCCACACATTTCAAACATAAGATTGGTAACATTAGAGAAAGCTTCAATCTACAGTCCCCGCAATCCTTCTCCCCAACTTCTCAGTGCTCCTCCCCTATTACTGATGGAAAGCTCTTCACCCTTCTCTCCAAATCACATCTTACCACATGTGCACTTGACCCATTTCCATTCCACCTCATCCCTAACCTTATTACTGTGTTTATCGCAGACCTAACCCATCTCTTTAACCTTTCACTATCCACTTAAGTCTTTCCTTCTTCATTTCAACATGCAACCATCACTCCCATTCTTAAGAAGCCAACTCTTGACCTATCCTCTTTGTCCAAATATCGCCCTCCCATCTCAATGCACCTGTTTGCTTCAAAACAGCTTAAACAGCATGGTATCTTGAACTGTCCTCCCACTTCTCATCCAGCTCTCTTTTTGACCATATACAATCTGGCTTCCGTCCCCACCACTCTACTGAAACGGCCCTAACCAATACTCGTTTAACTTTAAAAGCCTCACGACATTACTCTGTGTTCCTCCTTTTAGACCTGTCCTCTGCCTTCTACACAGTTGACCACTCCCTCCTGTTACAAAGTCTCTCATCTCTTGGTATCACAGACCTGTCCCTCTCCTGGATCTCCTCATACCTCACCAACTGAACATTTAGTGTTTCCCACTCACACACCATCTCCTTATCTTGCCCTCGCTCTCTTTGTGTCCCTCAATGCTCTGTCCTGGACCTTTGGTCTACTCCTACATATTTTGCCTGGAACAGCTCATAAAATCCCTTCGCTTTCAGCACCACATCTATGCTAACGGCACAAATTTATCTCTCTGGCCAAGATGTCACCTCTCTGCTTCGCAGGGTATCTAATAGCTATATCCTCCTTCTTCTCCTCCCACTTCCTTAAAAGCAATGTGTCGCTAGAATTTTTTTTTATTTTCTTTAGTTAAACAATTATTATTTAAGTGATTACACGTTGTTTTATTTTTTTTTTAATTTTTTCAGGAAATATTATAAATTCGATTCTAATTTATAACATTTCCATGTGCTGAGCACTAGAGGGAGCAGTTCCCAAAATTGCAGCATGGTCAATGTGGTAAAGCAACCTCATTGCTTTATGCTGCAAATTTGGGGTAGACACACTCTCTCTAGTGTCCACACACAATCCCCCCTCCCTTATTCTGGCTAGTGACCGGAGAAGGAGGGGTTTGAATCTTCAAACCTCCTACACTGTGTGCCGCTATTTTCTGAGCGACTGCACAGTGTAGGAGGATTAGATACAGTGCTCAGACGACAGTATAACACGAACATAATACACACATCACATACACGAACATAAATTACCTTCTCCTGCTGCAGCTGCCTCCGCTCCTATTCCTTGCGCCTTCGCTTCCTGGAACATATGGCCGTAAACCGCGGCCGGAAGTCATCATCTTACTGTCCGGCAGCGGCTTCCGGTCCACATGAAAATGGCGCCGGATTTCACTCTGTGAACGAGCTTCGTTTTGGTCTGTGTGGGAGCGGCGCATGCGCTGTTCCCACACAGACGGCGTACGCTTCAGAGAATCGACACATACAGAGATGAAAAAAAAATGGCAGCCCCCATAGAGAAGTAAGAACAAAGTAAAAAGTAGAACATGAGAACAGAAGTAAATAAAATTTATGTTAATATCATATTAAAAGCAATATGATAAAAAAATAAATAAATTCATGACACCTTCCCTTTAAACTCAACTGAATTCATCATCCTTCCCTCATCTTAATCAATGCCCTTACCTAAACTATTTATCACAGTTAATGGCTCCACACTTTCCTCAACCTCGAGTCAACAAAACTAGTAGATGTCCCCATCATCTCCCGCCTAGACTACTCCAACATCCTCCTCTCATCTAACACCTTTGCACCTCTCCAATCCACCCTCAACTCTGCTGCCAGGTTAATCCACCTTTTACCACTGCTTCTTCCCTGTGCCAATCCCTTCACTTGCTACCCATTGCTGAGCAAATTCCATATATTTTTTTTTTTTTTTTTTTTAAAACATCATTTTTTATTGACAAATTTTCACATTTTGTTTTTAACAGACAAATAATTTTTAATATAATAAGATTAATAGTGGTTACCTGGAGTTAAAAAGTTTCACTAAGTTTCAGGCTGTAATCTCCATTCCTTCATTAATTTTCAATTCGTAAAAAATGGGAATAAGTACGGCGCTGCTACTCAATAATGATACAATTGCTGTAAATGATGACGTTTTATTAATCAAGGCTACGCGTTTCAATGCCGCATCGGCATCTTCCTCAGGCCATGCCGGTGCGGCATTGAAACGCGTAGCCTTGATTAATAAAACTTTATCATTTACAGCAATTTTATCATTATTGAGTAGCAGCGCCGTACTTATTCCCGTTTTTTACGAATTGCATATTACCTTATTAGGGTGGCCAACAGGCCTTACCGGCTGGGATTTCGGCAGCAGCACTCACCTCTATCTACCTGTTCAACGCGATTGATCTACCTTCCTGTGGTAAGCCTTCACTAGTCATACACTGACTGCTACTTCTGGGCTTACTCACACTATGTGGCGCCGTGTTTTTTCCTTGTATTTCTTTTTCTTCATTAATTTTCAGACCCCCTGAAACAAATTTTGCAACCTTCTGCTAGTTTCAGACTTTTCTCGTGTGGACATGTCCCTCCCAGTAATTAATGCAGGATATGCGGTCAGTGACTCCTGCCTTTACTAGCGCTCATGTTTCAGCACAGCTTCATTTCTGTACTGATTTCCCCTTCTACAGCTCATGAGGGATCTCTTCTTCCTTGTCCTTATAAGGATCTCTTCCTCCATGTCCTTAAAACTGAGGAGCCAGTGTGTGCTCTGGGTGCTATATAGTCTGTGTGATTCCCCCTCCTGCAGTCTGCAATGTGTGCTTACCTCCCCATCTTCACTCTAAAACTGACAGACTGTGGGATCTGCCCTCCCTGAAAACTTGGGTGCTTTCCTCCCCCTTCACACTCTGCCAACCTCCTTCCCCTCCCTGCTGCTAACACGGAGAGAAGGGAGGGGGAGAGCAGAGAGACTCAACAGATCAGTGTGCTGCTGGACAACCAGCTATGCACAGGAATTACACAGACCTTACAGCAGCAAAATGGTAGAAAACGTTTAATAAAGGCTATTTAGAAAGTTGCTTAATTTAAAAAAAAAATCTGTTACGTTTTAATTAAAATGCTCAAAACACGTACATACAAGTACAAAGGGGAACAACCCCCCTAAGCCCCCTACTAACCACCCTCCTCCCTAACCTGGGACACCCGGATAGGTGTGTCCCCCTCCTTTATAACATACGATGTCATAAGAAACAAAATATGATCAATATATGTTCCTGCAGTCAAAGTAAAGCATATTGACATCTGTGTCAGTATTAATCCAACCAACTATGCAGTAGTATACATCTAGGCAAGACCGGTAAGTAGAACTCTATCTCTAGTCAGAGCTACAGAAGCTAGTCTCGAGCCATCCAAGCCAAAGAGCCCACAACTCTTCATATTTTTTCTTTGAACGCCTTTTCAGGTGTATAGGTTTTTCCATGGAAATAAACCAGTTCATTTTATCAATAAACTCTGTACGTGTAGGAGGAAGTTCCTGCAGCCATCTTGGAGTGATCAGTTTCCTTGCCATATATAACATACTGGCCACGGCTGTTTTAAGTGACTCAGACCCTGGCAGATCATCCACATACCCAAGTATACATACATATGGTGACATTATGAGATTGACAGAATATACCGTGTTAATGATAGTAACCACCTCCTTCCATAAGCGAATAAGATTGGGACAAGACCAAATCATGTGAAGAAGATCTGCTCTTTGGGTTTTACATCTATTACACATGGGAGTATCCCTCAGGCCAATATCATGTAAGAACACAGGTGTTTTGTATACCCTATGCAGCATATACAGATGTGACAATCTATGGGCCTCACTAAGAGACAACCTAGGGGTCTATGCCACAATATCTTGCCATTGCCCATCTTCAATGGGACCCAAATCACTTTCCTATTTCTCCTCTATACCAAGGGGACACTTAAGGTACTTTTACACCGGCCGAGTTTGGCCGGTGCAACGAGCGCCGATCAACGAGACAGCTCCTTGATCGGCGCTCGTTTGCTCCTTTCACAAGGAGCTAGTATGGGGACGAGTGCTTGTCCCCCCGATCGCTCGTCCCCATACATTTATGTATCATGTCGGTAGCACGTCTCCCTGTTTACACAGGGAGGTGTGCTGCCAACAACGATAGTATTTTACACATTTCAAACTATACGATCAGCTGATGAACGAGCGTTTGCTCGTTCATCTGCGAATTGCTGCCCTGTTTAAACAGGGAAATTATTCGGAACGAGCGTTCTTTGAACGCTCGTTTGCCCGATAATTGGCCAGTCTAAAAGGGCCTTTAGAATGTTCCCTACTTAACAGGTATTGGTATACTGTTGGGATAATCCCTGTAGATTTTTCCGAACAACCTACAATAGTGACAATAGGGTTCAAAGTACATACAAAAGCATCCCCTATGAGAGAATCTTTCGTAAGTGCATGTCTCAACTGTAAGTACTCAAAAAAGGAGTCATTCAGCAAGGCAAACACCAACTGTAGACAGAAAACTCGGAACTTCCCCCTCATACAATTGCGTCACCCACCAAATACCCTTGTATTTCCACCTACCAAATCCCTCTAGACTGGCAACTTCTGGCAGCCAAGGATTATTCCAAAGAGGAGTAACTTGGGTGCATCCAGTAATGCCCAAAAGGTCCCTCATTTTCCTCCACACTCTATGCATCTGGTATAATGTGGGCAGCCGCTTAATATGTGTCTTAAAGGAACAGTGTCACCAAAATTATTTTTTTTTTATATCAGTTTTATGTTAGGGTTTTATTAAAAACGTTTATATTTATTTATTTGTGTGTTTGTGTGTTACTTTTTTCTATTTTTACACTTTTTCTTCCCTATGGGGGCTGCCATTTTTTTTTCCATTTCTGTATGTGTCGATTAACGACACATACAGACATGGAATACGGCAGCTCCAGTCCCATAGGGAATGCGAACGGGGCCCGTTCCATCCACTATGGTGTACGCCGTGTGTGTGGAAACGGCGCATGCGCCGCTCCCACACAGTCCAATTTGAAATGCGCGCCGTCCAGTGCCATTTTCCTGTGGACTGGAAGTCGTGGCCGGACAGTAAGATTACTACTTCCGGTCGCGGCTTCCGGACTTGTGCACATGGAGCAGCGGCAGCAGACGGAGCGGACGGACCGGAGGGAGCGGCGGCGACTGGAGCAGGTAAGTGATTTCTATGTATGTTCGTGTTTCAGTGTGTGTTTACTAGTGTATGTAAACCTTCTACACTGTGTGTTAGCTCAAAAAATGGCGACACACAGTGTAGAAGGTTAGACCGTTCAAACCCCTCGTTTCTCCCGGCACTAGCCAGGATAAAGGAGGGGGGGATTCTGAGAGCTCACTAGAGCGAGGGATTTTTTCCCAATTTTGCAGCATAAAGCAATGTGGTTGCTTTACCACATGCAATGCTGCAATTTTGGGAATTGCTCCATCTAGTGACCAGTGCTGGGAAATATTATAAATTTAATCCAATTTATAATATTTCCTGACTCGTGAAAAAAATAAAAAAAATTAGAACAGTGTTTAATCACCTACGCACTAATTGTTTAACTAAAAAAAAACAAACATGTTTTGCTGGCAACACATTCCCTTTAAGCTCATGGGTCTCCAAGGCTGCGAACAGCCGATCACACTTCATGAATTGTTTCATTATTCCCTGAATAGAATCCTGCTCCTCCAGCCCCCATCCCCTAAAATGTTGCACCTGCGCCGCCAAAAAATAATCCCCAGGATTAGGGGCGGCCTGCCCTCCCTCTGTCTTACTTCTCTGCAAGTAATCTAATTTAATACGAACATGCCCCCTAAGCCAGATAAAATCACGAACAACTGGTTAATTGTTAGAAAAAAGCGTTGGGGTATCCACACTGGGGAGTTATGCAGGAAATATAGCAACTGGGGCATCCATACCATCTTTATGAGGTTCGTGCGCCCCACCACAGACAATGGCAGACCGCACCAAGTATCCAGGTTACGTCTCAATTTTGCCACTAGGGGATCCAGATTAAGGCGTTCATAATCCGTCAGCACCGTCGATAACTGCACCCCTAAATATTTAATAACCGTAGCCCATTGCAGTGGGATATAAACCCTATCTAAGTCAATCAAAGGTTCATCTAACTGGAGTAGCTCCAAATTTGTCTAATTGATGGACAAACCAGAGTAGGTATCATACCGTCTAATGACATACATTACATTCTCTAAAGTTTGTCCAGTATCTCCCAAAAATAAAAGCATGTCGTGCGCATATAAGGCTATTCTCTCCTCCAGCTCACCACGGTGAAACCTCGCTATCCCCGGATGTGCTCTAATACAAAGGTTCTATGGCAATCGCGAAGAGCAGGGGACGCAAGGGACAACCTTGCCATGTGCCCCTGCCCAGCACGAATACCTCAGTCAAAACCCCATTAACTTGAACCCGTGCCACCAGGGCCCCATAAAAAAAAGTTGAACAGATGGTATAAAACTCTTCCCAAACCCCTTGCGCTCCAAGACTTTCCACAGAAATTCCCATTCTATACTGTCAAAGGCCTTGGCTGCATCTAAGGAAGACACGGCCCTGTGTTCTGGATTATTCACCAGAATTTACAGATTCAGATACAATTGCCAAAGATCAATGGCGGTAGATTTTGCAGACATAAATCCGGTTTGGTCTGTATGAATTAAAATTGACATAATTTTGGATATGCGTACAGCCAAGGCCTTCACAATCATTTTTACATCCACTGGGAGTAAGGAAATTGCTCTGTAGGAGGTTAGTACAAGGGGATCTTTCCCAGGCTTCAACAACACTACTATAATAGCCTCCTTTATGGTATCTGGCAGGGAACTTGCCCCCTCATATATTTGTAATAGTTCTTGAAGCAGCACTTCACCAAATTTTTTATATAGTTCTCCCGGCAACACATCTATGCTCGGTGCCTTGTTATTGACCCATGATGCAGTAGCATTATCACGATCTAGGGGTATGTGGACCCACTAGGCCGCTCCGCCGTAGCGGTGTGGCAGCTGGCCAAATCACAGTCTATGCAAAGTCCTAGCACAAGGGTACCTGTGAAAGTCCAGAGAGTAGCAGAGGCTTTGGCACAGATGGAACTTGACGTGGCAGGTAGCGCCAGACGTGGCGGATGATACCAGGAGTGGCAGATGACACCAGATGTGGTTTATAACAGCAGGCGTGGCAGATGACACCAGAAGTGGTGTATAACAGCAGACATGGTAGATGCCACAACATGACTCCAACACCAGATAAGGCTCAGGAACAAGCACAGCACGGTGTACAGGTAGCAGGGCACGGGAACACTAGGAGCAGGATACAACTAAGGGACCATTTGTAATACGAACATGGGTAGACAACAACGCTCAGGCAAGGAGTGGAAGGGTGGAGCCCTTTTTATAGCCCAGGGTGATCTGGGGATAGGTTAGGGAACTTTTAATGTGCTCGCGATGGCCCTTTAAGGCCAGGATCGAGCAGGTGCACCCTATAGTTCAGAGCAGAGCCGGGCGGCCGTGAGTGCTGGCGCATCGTAGGAGGAAGACGCTGGCAGGATGTCAAAGGTCCGTGGTCGCAAGGTAAGGAACGCGGCGGTCCGTGGCCGTGACAAGCATCCTGCAACTCCAGAGTCAATGGAGCCTCCAAGAAATTCCTATCAGCCTCAGATATTACCTGTAAAGGGATAGTAGAAAGAAAGTGCTGTATCTGATCAGGTACCTCAGTCAGTCTAGAGCTGTGTAAATTCTTATAAAAAAAATATAAAATACCTCAAGTATCTGCGCTGCCTCCATCATCAAATCTCCCTGAGAAGTACAGATAGATGTCACATAAGATGCCCCTTCCACATAAGATGCCCCTTCCTGTGATTTAGCAATATTGGCTAGCATATGTCCAGCCCTGTCTTCCTCCTCAAAGTGAAACTGTCTAGAAAAATATCGCTTATTCTCGGCTTCTACGAGAAGATGAGTCTGTTGGGCCTCCCTGGCCATACTCCAAGGCACTTCCGTCAGATCACTTGGGCACTGAATAAAAGCAGCTTCTGTTTCATTTACCCATTGCTGCATAGCCATTCCCAACTGTCTAGTTTTCATCTTCAGTTAGCTAACAAGTTTAATTAGAACCCCCCCTTATAGAAGCTTTCATGGCGCCCCAGACCACATTTTGAGAGGCAGTACCAGCATTAAAGCGAAAGTAATCAGTAATATGTTGTACAATAATGTAATCTTCCAGCAGAATGCATTTAACTTCCACATTTGCATACCTGGTCTGGCTGACCGTGAGAAGTCCGCCCTCAGCACCATGGGCGAGTGATCTTATAATGTTCCATTCAAGTACTCTACAGAGCTAACTCTGGAGAGGAAGAGGGCATTAATGAGCATATAGTCTATTCTAGATAGCGAGTTAAATGTACTAGAGTGGCATGAAAAAGCCCGGGTCTGTGGTTGTTTCACTCTCCAAATTGCTTCATTTTGCATTTAGGAAGCAAATTAATAGTTAGAAAAAATTAATTGCAAATGTGTCCATAGCCTTTAACCCCTTACCTACATTTGACGTAACTACGTCATAGTAGGTAGGGAGGGAGTATGGAATAGTATATATTAAGGATATAAAAAAAACATTTTCCTTTTCACCCTAAAGTAAAAAAATACATAATTGGTAAAAGTCCGAACTATTCGAATATAAAGTTACTTAACCTGCAGGGAGAATGCCGTAAAAGAAAAAAGATAAAATTGCTATTTTTTAGTCATCTTAGCTTCTGTAAAAAAATGGAATAAAAGTGATCAAAAAGTCATATGTATCCCAAAATGGTACCAATAAAAAACGAAAGCTCGCCCCTCAAAAAAATAAGCTCTCATACCTAAATATCCATGGAAAGATGAAAAAGTGTATTTATATTTAACCGTTTCTTGTAAAAGTAGTAAATATATAAATTTGGTATCGCCGTAATCGTATTGACCCGCAGAATAAAGTTAACATGTTGTTTTTACCACAAGGTGATTACCAGAAAAATGAAACCCAAAAGGGGGCATGGCCTGGATGCAGACAGTGGCGGACGCTTCTTGCCGAGCTCCATCTAGAGACCTCTAAAGCGACTGTTTGCTGCATACCAGAGAGACCATACCTGACCCTCTACCACTGCTCAGGTATAGGGACGGTGTCACGTTGGGTACGTGGACCCACTGGGCCGTACCGCCTTGACGGTATGGCAGCTGGCCAACAGGACACAGGTCACAGTCTATAGTTCGTATAGTGTACCTATGGTAGCTCAGACAGTAGCAAGACAGGCTCGGCTGGGACTAGGCAGCAGGCAGGTGCCAGGCGTGGTGTAGCAGGACAGGCATGGTATACAGCACAGCACGACTTCAGCTCAACACAGTATTTGACCAGGATAGCACGGGATACAGGTAGCAGGAACGGAAAACACTTAGGAGACCATTTGCTTAGACAGACTAGGGTAACGACAACAAGGCTCAGGCAAGGCAGGAAGGGGCTGGGCCCCTCTTATAGTCCAGGGCTCATGGGCTAATTTTGTACTTATTTCAGATGCGTAAGCTAGCCCTTTAAGAGCGGGCACGAGCGCGCACGTGCACCCTACGGGACCCGGCCGGGAGAAGCAGAAGTGAGGAGGAGATGGGGACAGCACTCACAGTTCCATGGCTGCGGGCATCAGGAGGTAAGTGAGCCTGACGGCACGCGGCCATGGGCATGATAGTCGGTATGAAGACACAGAAAAGGTGTAGTAGGTCGGGTCCAAAACGCCTTACTGATTTTTTCTCCACTCGAAGCATGCGGAAAGACGGAACCCACGATGGCGCTGGCTCCATCTCCTCAACCGGCTCATGTAAAAGCGGCAGAGACTCGAGACCGTATTTTCCTTCTCCCGGTGAGTCCGCACAAACCTCTAACCGCTCAACACTTGCCTCTCTGGCCCTACAAAGGGAACGAGATTCTCCACGTCAACATGGCGATTTTGCAACATTTGGATTCTATGGTCGACTGTTCCTCAGATAGTCCAGAAAATCAGATACCCAAACTCTGTCCTATAGAGGATTTACAGCTGGACTCGCTCTCGTTTGGAGATGACCCTATCTCTAACTTGCCTACCACGGACCAAGCGGCCTCTGAAACATTTATTAAAGGACTTGTAATGGCGCGTAGATGTTCCCTGCAAAAAGATCTCTCAAAGCTCACGGCTACGATCAATAAACCTCCATAGAGGAATTAGGTTCCAGAGTGGACCATGTGGAAAACAAACAAGCCCACAATGATTTAGTGGATACCCACTATGTTTTGTTTCAAATATATTTTTATTCAGTTTTATCTTATCGCAATACAAATAAAAGAAGAAAATAAAGATATTGTTATTATTTCACAAATCCTTTAAGTACCAGTGTGTCTACTCTTGCATACTGACACTAACAAGTTAAACATTCACAATGAAGCGGATCAATAAGCAATTCAAGTCTATAAGAAAGCTTTCAGCATATGTATACCTCATCCAAAGTCTATAATTAAAATATTGGCATATATGAAGGTAAGAACTTGTTGTATACAATAAGTGTAGCTTTAGTTCAGCTTCATATGTTTACGCAGATAAGGGGAATAACATCAACTAAGTAAATGCGAATCTTCCAAACATTTGCGAATCTGTAGAAAGGAAAGCCAAGCGGACCAGATTCTTTTATATTTGCTTACAGTTCTCTGCACAATATGGGACAATTCTTCTAGTCTGGATATTTGAGCCGCCATGTTCAACCACTGAGCAGTTGGGGGTGTATCAACTTTCCTCCAATACAATTGTATCATGGCTTTTGCTGATGAAAGCATATGTAGCCATAGGACTCTATTAAAGGACTCTGGGAGAGGCAAATGCATGTTTAAGAACACAACCTCCGGAGACAAACTAGGAGCTTGTGGACACACATATGATATAACTTCCTCAACTTTTGTTCTTCCTATAGGCCCATAGCATTACTTAACGTGGATTATAAAATTTTAACCAAGGTGTTGGCAAATAGACTTAATGGTATTATGCCCTTTATCATCCACCCTGACCAGGCTGGGTTTATACAGGGGAGAAGTACATCAGACAACCTACGCAGAGTCCAAATTGTCTCTCAGATTGCATCGCGACAGGGTGCGGACTGGGCCTTGGCATCTTTGGATGCAGCTAAGGCCTTTGACTCTATTGAGTGGCCATATTTACTCCATATTCTGCGTGGGTTTGGATTTGGTTCTGTGTTTTGTCAGTGGGTCTCCTTATTGTATTTACAACCCAGAGCGGCTGTGTTTTTAAACGGACAGCTCTCTCCATACTTTAATTTGGCTCGAGGTACCAGACAGGGGTGTCCGCTTTCACCTTTATTATTTGCAATTGCTGTAGAACCCTTAGCTATTTTACTTAGATCTGATGTGGTTTACCGAGGCATACCCCTAAGCTCTGCGGAACACCAAGTGGCATTATATGCTGACGACCTGTTGCTATTCATGTCATATCCTGATGAGTCCTTAGATGCAGCAATGACCATAATTGTTATGTTTGGAGACTTCTCTGGACTGTCTATTAATTGGGGCAAGTCGTGTCTGATGTACTTTTCCCCGCGCAGAAACGTTATGGAGGGTTCATTGGTGGGAGGCTTGAGGGTGGTTTCTAGTTTTAAATATTTGGGAATTCAAA
This sequence comes from Rhinoderma darwinii, assembly GCF_050947455.1. NCBI lineage: Eukaryota > Metazoa > Chordata > Amphibia > Anura > Rhinodermatidae > Rhinoderma > Rhinoderma darwinii. Next base: position 292,243,750 of record NC_134687.1, on the reverse strand, counting down.
TCACGAGATTAGACGCTGACATGGTACAGGCAAATGTTGCTCCCCTAATTCCGATGTTTCGTGATGATAAGTTTAAGATTTGGTCGGGGCTACCTATATCCATAGCAGGACGTATCAATCTTATCAAGATGGTGGTTCAGCCTAAATGTCTTTATATTCTGCAACACATTTTTGTATATATTCCAAGGTCATTCTTCCAAGAAATGGAATCGCAACTAATTAAATTCATATGGGGATCTTCTAGTTCTAAGTTACAGCTGGCAAAATTGCAATGACCCAGAGATTTAGGGGGAATGGCCCTCTCTGACTTATATCTATACTATCTGGCGGGCCAGCTCAAATATATGGCCGCCTGGGTGTCACCTGACGTACCAGAGGGATTGGAACTATGTCTGGCAAACTATTTGGATCTTCCTAAACTTTGGCCTGTATTAGAACCTTCACTTCCCCTTAGTAGGAGATCTTTACCGATACATGAGGTTGCTCGTAATGTCTGGCTGGCAGCGCTTAAGATCTTATGGGAGGACCAAATAATAGCGGAAACACCCCTATGGCAGAATGCGGCACTAGATCAGTTAACTTCCTCGCAGGATGATACATTTTGGTCGACACTGGGGGTGAATACTGTGGGGGATCTATTTGTGAACAATGTGATGCTGTCCTTTACTCAAGTTGAGGAGAATTATCAGGCTCCGAGACCAGCCTTCTATAAATATTTGCAATTGCGCCATTCACTGCTGACCCAGTATAGGGGAAGAGAAATACCTATTTCCACCTATCCCTTGATTGGCGTTATTAGATCACAGGGCCCCGGAGGGTTAATTTCATCCATCTATTCTTACCTTCTACATGCGAAGGCAAATAAAGCAGCTTTCCCAGCAATGGACAGGTGGCAGACCTTGATCCCATCCCTAGATGAGGACTCCAGATCGGATCTTTTGGAGTCGCATAGATTTGTATCTCCTGCTATTAACAATAAGCTTATACAGCTCTACATCATACACCAGAGTTATCTTACCCCGGTTCGTCTTTATAAAATGGGTAGACGGCCTAATCCCAGTTGTCACAGGTGTCGCTATGAACCTGCTGATTTTCATCACATGATATGGGAATGCCCTCTACTTCAAGTTTTCTGGACCGAAGTTACTGACCTGTTATCCCGGGTATTGGAAGTCCCAGTTAGACTGGAGCCAGGGGTTTGCTTATTTGGATTGGCGGAGGATGGGATGTATTCTAACCCTACACGTACGTGCCTTCGGGAGACGTTATTTATGGCTAGGAAGGCTATAGCTATTAGATGGATGAATCCTCGTCGTTCTACTAAATCTATGTGGATAGAACTGATTAACTCTATGATACCCTATGAGCGAATTGTTTACATTAATAGAAGATGCCCTGATAAATTTCATCGGGTGTGGGATCGGTGGTGTAATTCTGAGTTCACATCCTACTCTAACAATGCATTATCTATGGCTCTTAGAGCAATCCCTACTTAAGGTGCCTTGCAAAAAAGGCTGTCTTTTTTCTCTTTTTGGGTAATTTATGGTTAAGGATGGGATACGACATCATAGATAACTTATGTCACCCGGATGGGCTCGGGATTTTGCTGGTTCTCTATCTCTTGCATATGGTAATATATAATTGCCTCCAAACGAATATGGAATGTCATGCACTGCGGATGTTTGTGAAATGTTTATATACTATGTTTTAGTTTACTTCCTGTATAAGTTTGAGATTGATTGTAATGCCATGCATTGCTGACATGATATTGTAACACGCACTTTTGTATTTCTGTTGGGCATGTCCGCTGTGCGGGGGCCCAGAAGTGTCTTTTACCATGGTGTTTATGTACCTCCTTCAATAAAACGAGTTTAAAAAAAAACAAAAAACTTCCTCAACTTTAGACCAGAAGGGTTTAATAAGGTGGTAATCCCACCAAATATGGGTATATGTACCTGTGTGTGTCAAACATCTCCAGCAAGTCTGGGGTATATTGTTATCATATTTGTGAAGGAGAACCAGTGTTTTATACCATCTGCTCACTAGCTTATAACTAGTTTCCTGAACTGCAATACACCTATTTGGGCCAAAATAATTCTTAAGTATGTGCGATATATCGGAAGAGTTAAATTCAGTGTCTAATTCTTTCTCCCAAGCCTTAATATATGGTAGATGACCTGTATTCGCTTTTAAGATAAGCGTTTTATCCATTTTTTAGGTTAGTTTTGGGACAGGTTGTTGCACTGATATAAATTGTTCAAAACCAAGAATGGCTGCTTGAAGACCTTGCTCCTGAGAAGCACCTCGCTCAAAGCGGCACACTGCGGAGTTAACCCATCGAAACTGGTCAGCTCACACCTGCATTGTCTCAGGGCCTAACCAGGTATTGTCACGTACACTTCGGGGGCCAGGATCCCTGTATCAGAAGTCGGCTGGTGACTCGGCCTGAGCGGCCGCGTGTTGCATTAGGTGCATTTATAATCTATTTCCATCCGGCATCTTGGTCTCTCCCTGCTACACTCACCTTCATAGACGGGCACGCTGAGTACCTGAGTGGCCGCCGGGCATCTACAGCTCCTCGCTTCTTGGCCTGCCTGTCTGAGGCCTTGTTCAGCCCTGCAGCACCGGACTAAATTTTCTCTGGCAGAAGTTATTGCTGGCCGCATGCTATCTCCCAGACGCTAGTCACTTGTGGAGTGCAGGGGAGGATACAAATGACTGTGGTAGGCTGATAGCTCTAAATCTCAGGTGTGTCTCACGGCCTTGCCTGGCCCTGAAGCAGCGGATTAAGTTTGCTCCTCACTGCCACTAGAGTCCTGTACTGGATGTGATATCAGAGATGGTGTGATTTGGTTTCTTAGCACCCTTTATTGTACTCATTATTAATACAGGGAAGTTCCTCCTGTTACTCTTTACTTGGTGTACTTCTGACTGTACATAAACTGCTTACATAATAGTCTACCATGACAAAACGCAGGGGCAAAACTGTCCCCAGGAAGCGTGCGGAGTACTTTGCCAACTCTGCTATACCGCAGAATGAAGGCTCTTCATCGGTTGATCTTCTAACCCAGATGTCTGGGGAAGTGTCCCCTCCTAGCCTTTCACTACATGTTGATGAGGCACTTTCTGAGGATAAGGATTCGTCGAGGGACTTAGCAAATCGTGGGGATAGCGCTAAAAGGAGAACTGCGTCCTCCCCCACAGGTTCGCCTACAAGTAAATGTCCAGTTAACAAGAAATCTTCACAAATAGATGATGTTTTGTCTCAGGTTATGGCGGATGAGCCTTGTGATATTACTCAATTTCCTTCTTCTGATGCCCCAATTACTGTGGACACCTTGAAAGACATGCTAGTTCTTCTTCAAAATGGCATCAATAACAGCGTCTACTCTCTTGTTCACAAACTGCAATCCAATGTGAACGCTTTGGGAAATTGTACTGATCACTTGGAACGCAAAATTTTAGACTTTTCTGTGGCACATAATGAACTTGTGGATGCACACAACTCACTGGAAGAAGTTAAATGGCTTAAAGGTAAAGCCACGAGGATCGCTCCAGACGCAATAATATTAAAATAAGGGGTATTCCTGAGGAGATTAACCCTTCTGAACTCGCAAGTTATCTAAGACGTCTATTCCTCACCATTACACCATCCCTCTCAGATCTGGACCTGACAATTGACCGGGTACATAGAATACTCAAATCCAAACCAGCTCCGGATAAGGCACCTAGGGATGTTCTATCTCAAATACATTTCTATCACATAAACGAAAGATTGATGTTTGAGGCGAGAAAGATGGGCACGCTACCTAGCCCTTACACCTCCATCACTTTATTTCTGGATCTTTCGGCTGCCACTCTTCAGGCGCGCAGGGACTTTATTCCGGTTACAAAAATTCTGAGAGAGCACAGTATTAGATACAAGTGGGGATTCCCTACAAAATTGTTGATATCGCATAACGGTGTTCTCGCTGCTGTCGCTTCGGTGGAAGAAGGTTTGTCGCTGATACGCAAGTGGAACATCCGCATCCCTGATCTGTCCCCTTGACCAGGAGGTCCTCGGGCACATTCTTCGCTGGTTCTGGAATGGTGCACCGTGGGCTCCCATAAACATACCTGACCAAGTATATTATGTGGTACTTCCTGATTGACTTTCCTGAGCTCTGGTACCCTTTAACTGGTTAGCTTTAATGTTAAGATTACATTGAGATCTTTCAAAATGTGCTTGTTTTCGTCCCCCGGATAAATCAGTGCAAATATAGCACTATGACTGTTCTTAGCTTGCCTAATTCTGGTTTGTTTTATGCTAATACCTTATATACTGTTGATTCGGTTACTCGGCTGATAAGCATCTATTTTTGCAGAAACTGTTACCTATTACTGTATTGTCTAGGCCAGGGGTCTCAAACTCGGCCGGGTAAGTGGGCCGCATATAGAAAAAATGGGAAGTTGACGGGCCGCATTACTTTCAAATTTGATACAATACAAAATTATTGTTAATCAATTAGTTATTTGAACTACTATAACACTATATTACTATAATACTAATAATACTACATTACTATAATAATAGCGCTAGGTTTAAAATTTGAGATATTTCTCCACGTGCTTATTTCAACAATCCAGCTTTCCAGTTTAAGTGTCGCCAAATGCAGTCCGGCAGCTCAGTTAGCACACATGTCAAGATTGGGCAGCCCCTTTTTAGATAGTGCCGCAGTGCCCTTTGTGGATGCTGCCGCAGTGCCCTCTGTGGATGCTGCCGCAGTGCCCTCTGTGGATAATGCAACACACCCCTAGATAAGGCCACAGTGCCCTCTGTAGATAAGCCCACAGTGCCCTCTGTAGATAAGGCCACAGTGCCCTCTGTAGATAATGGCAGTGTCCTCTTCAGATACTGTCACACACCCACTTGTAGATAACGCCACAGTGCCCTCTGTAGAGGCTGCCACAGTGCCCTCTGTAGAGGCTGCCACAGTGCCCTCTGTAGAGGCTGCCACAGTGCCCTCTGAAGAGGCTGCCACAGTGCCCTCTGTAGAGGCTGCCAAAGTGCCCTCTGTAGAGGCTGCCAAAGTGCCCTCTGTAGAGGCTTCCCCAGTGCCCTCTGTAGAGGCTGCCCCAGTGCCCTCTGTAGAGGCTGCCCCAGTGATGTCAGGGGCTTGCCCAGAGCTGGAGTCCCAGGCAGAGCGCTAGTAGGCTTTTCCTGGGACTCCAGCTGTGCTCCTGACATCACTGGGGACTCCTGCTCTGGGCAAGACCCTGACACACTGTCCATATATGGGCAGCGATGTCAGGTAATTCCCCAGAGTCCCGGAGCAGAGCCGACACCAGCGCTCTGCTCGGGACTCCGGCTCTGGGGAAGCCCCAGACATCGCTGTTCATATGTGGACAGCGATGTCAGGGAATTCCACAGAGTCCAGGAGCAGAGCCGACACCAGCGCTCTGCTCCGCTCTGGGCAAGACCCTGACACACTGTCCATATATGGGCAGCGATGTCAGGGAATTCCACAGAGTCCCGGAGCAGAGCCGACACCAGCGCTCTGCTCGGGACTCCGGCTCTGGGGAAGCCCCAGACATCGCTGTTCATATGTGGACAGCGATGTCAGGGAATTCCAGAGTCTCGGAGCAGAGCCGATACTAGCGGCTCTGTGTCCCGCGGGCCGCAGATGACAGCCCCAGGGGCCGCATGCGGCCCGCGGGCCGCGTGCTTGAGACCCCTGGTCTAGGCTATCGTGTCCTGCTATTGTATGGGAATTCTTTTACTGGTATCTCCACACGTCTGTTGGCATTCCTTGAGGCTTCATTATGGTGATACGCTTTTCCTCAATTAATGTAAGGGGCCTGAATAGTCCCTTCAAATGCAGTCTTTTGTGGCGTGAGGCCAAGAATTTAAAATATGATATCTTATTGGTACAAGAAACGCACTTTCATATAGATAAATCCCCTACATTTTCTAACAAAATTTTTCCGCACATTTTTACCTCCTCCTGCCTAGCTAAGCGTAAAGGGGTTATGATAGCTGTTAAGAATACGGTAGCCTTTACCTTTAAATTGCTTGACCCACAGGGGAGGTTTTTGGGCTTGGTGTGTGAAATTAATAATATTAACTATATTTAATGTGTATTTTCCCAACAAACGTCAACACCATTATTTTAACTCCTTACTGCCGAAAATTAAGAATGCAACGCAGGGTCTGTTGATTGTTGGTGTGGATTTTAATGTGACCATTGATCCGTCTATAGACTCCACGGCTAAATGTAGGCACCCTTCCCCCTTTGCTGCGACTCTTCTGGAGGAGGGCCTGTATGACGTGTGGAGGTGCCAGCATGGAGGAGAGAGGGACTACACCTTCTCTTCCCCACATGTCTCATATTCTAGAACTGATTTATTTTTAGTAAATAATAGTGGACTCCTGCAATCTCTGTCCACTGATATTGGACAAATCACCTGGTCCGACCTTGCCCCGGTTTCCCTTTCTTTAGCGGAAAATCTTTCCTCTCCCAGTCCCTCCCACTGGCGTTTAAATGATAATATCCTCCACCACTCTGATCATAAAAATAAATTGACGGAAGAATTTACGCAGTATTTTCCCACTAACAAGGGCACAGCTTCCTGTCCTCATGTATTGTGGAATGCCCATAAGGCTTATATGAGAGGGATGCTGATAAAAGCTTGCTCACAGGCTAAACGGAAAAGGGAAAAGGAGATATTTGAACTAACTAAGAAAATCTAGTGTTTGGACTTGAAAAATAAAGCAGCCCCCTCATTAATATATGCGATTGAATTGCGGTCCTTACACTTAAAGGAACAGTGTCATCACAATTTTTTTTTTAATATGTTAAAGATGTTAGTGCTTTATTAAAAACGTTTATATTTATTTGTGTGTTTGTGTTTTACTTTTTCTTATTTTTACACTTTTTCTTCCCTATGGGGGCTGCCATTTTTTTTTCCATTTCTGTATGTGTCGATTAACGACACATACAGACATGGAATACGGCAGCCACAGTCCCATAGGGACTGCGAACGGGGCCCGTTCCATCCACTAACATGTACGCCGTCTGTGTGGGAACTGCGCATGCGCCGCTCCCACACAGTCCAATTTGAAATGCGCGCCGTCCGGCGCCATTTTCCTGTGGACCGGAAGTCGCGGCCGGACAGTAAGATTACTACTTCCGGTCGCGGCTTCCGGACTTGTGCACTTGGACCAGCGGCAGCAGACGGAGCGTACGGGCCGGAGGGAGCCGCGGCGGCAGGAGCAGGTAAGAGATTTCTATGTATGTTCGTGTTTGTGTACGTTTACTACTGTATGTAAACCTACTACACTGTGTGTTAGCTCAAAAAATGGCGACACACAGTGTAGGAGGTTAGACCGTTCAAACCCCTCGTTTATCCTGGCACTAGCCAGGATAAAGGAGGGGGGGGGGATGCTGAGAGCTCACTAGAGCGAGGGCTTTTTACCCAATTTTGCAATGCTGCAATTTTGGGAATAGCTCCATCTAGTGACCAGCAATGGGAAATATTATAAATTAGAATTAATTTATAATATTTCCTGACTCGTGAAAAAAAAAAAAAAAAATTTGAACAATGTTTAATCACCTACACACTAAATGTTTAATTAAAAACAAACAAACATGTTTTTCTGGCAACACATTCCCTTTAAATGTACAATCTCTACTTGCTTCCCAGCATGATTTATATCTCAATTGTAAGCAAATGCATACTTACGTGCATAATAACAAGGCTGGAGCATTCTTGGCTAAGAAACTAAAACAAATAGCGCCACACTCTCGCATTGCCTATCTTATAGACGAAAAGGGGCATAAAATCCTGGATCCTAGACTGATTGCTGAGCAATTTCAAGCTTATTATAGGGCCTTATATAATCTACATGGAGATAGCAACACCTATCAAAGTACAGGGTCTGATATCACGGATTTTCTTAAAGAGGCTCTGTCACCAGATTCTCAAATCCCTATCTCCTATTGCATGTGATCGGCGCTGCAATGTAGATAACAGTAACTTTTTGTTTTTTTTAAATTTTTGGCCAAGTTATGAGCTATTTTATAAATATTCAAATGAGGTTTGAAATGGACAACTGGGCGTTTTTTTTCCTTTATGTCCAACTGGGCATGTATTGTGTTTTTAACTGGGTGTGTTTACGTGTATGACGCTGACCAATCAGTGACCAGTCAGCATCATACACTCATCTCCATTGATTTACACAGCAGCGATGTGCAGCCGCATACACAGAGATTAACGTTAATCAAGTGTCCTGATAATGAATACACATGATCATCCAGCCTGGACGCACTGGCGTAGCTATAGGTGTCGCAGTGGTCGCAATTGCGACCGGGCCTCGAAGCCAGGGGGGCCCACAGGCCCCCGCACCACATCAATAAAAAGTTACTGTAGTAACTCGGGCCGCGGGCCCCTGTTACTATAGTAACAGACTTTACTTACCTTCCTAGTTCCGGATCGCAGCGGTGGTCCTGACGTCAAGCGCTGTGCGCAGCGCATGACGTCACAGCGCTATGCGCCGCGCACAGCATCGAGACGACAGAACTACCGCCGCGGCTGAAGAGGAAGGTAAGATTAGCCCTGACTGGCGGGGTCCGACTCCCGGGACCAGCCAATCAGCTGTTTTGAAGGGGCCACAGCACTCGTACGAGAGCTGCTCCCCTTCATTCCGGTCACTTCATTCCGGTCACACTGTGAATCCGTGTCGGCGATTCACAGTGTGAGCGAGTAGTGAAATGAAGGGAAAGCAGCTCTCGTACGAGTGCTGCGGCCCCTTCAAAACAGCTGATTTGCGGGTCCCGGGAGACACATCAGCTATTGATGGCCTATCCTGTGGATAGGCCATCAATGTTTAGGGACTGCACAACCACTAAGCCTACGATGTAGCAGGCTTAGGGGGCCCATGAGACAGGATAACAGATTGTGTGATCCTGTCTGCTGGGCCCTGTATCTAAGCCAATCACATGGTAGGCTTAGATACAGGGCCCATGTGTAATCCTGTCTGATGGGCCCTGTATATAAGCCTACCACAATGTAGACTTATATACAGGTCTCCAGCACACAGTAATCTTATACTGTATAAGATTACTGTCTGCTGGACCCTGTATCTAAGCCTACGTTGTGGTAGGCTTAGATACAGGGTCCCACAGACAGTATCACACATGGGCCCTGTATCTAAGCCTAACACATGTGTTACTAATCGTTTTTCTTGTGTGTTTTCTTACAGGTTCGGTCGTTGGACTACGGCGGATTCCAGGACTACTTCGATGACGTTTTTTTTTTTTTATTATCAATCAAATGGTTAATGAGGGTTGTGTGTTTTTTTTTTATTTCAATAAAATATTTTTTCTATGTCTTTGTGTTTTTTTTAAACTATATTACTACCGCCTTAGTAATGGCCGCCGGCTGATTGACAGCATCCATTGCTAAGGCGGGGCTTAGTGTTAGCCAGTGCAGAGGCTAACACTAACCCCCTTTATTACCCCGGTACCCACCGCCACCAGGGGTGCTGGGAAGAGTCGGGTACGATCCAGTACCTGACCATCTGTAGTGATGGTCGGCCACTGGGGTGGACGCAGGCTGGTATTATCAGGAGGGGAAAGGCCAGATACAGTGGCCCTTCCCACCCTGGTAATGCTAGGCTGCTGCTGCTGCTTTATTGTATCTGGCTGGTTATGAAAAATGGGGGGGACCCCACGTCATTTAAAAAAAAATAAAGTAAAAAATAATTGGAAAGAACGATGTCGGGTCCCCGCCAATTTTCATAACCAGCCAGATACAACACAGCAGCAGCAGGCAGCATTACCAGGGTGGGAAGGGCCACTGTTTTTGGCCTTCCCCAGCCTAATACTACCAGTATGCGGCCACCCCGGTGCCTGCCCGTCTCTACAGATGGACGGGTACTGGTTCGTACCTGGCTCTTCCAAGTACCCCTGGTGGCGGTGGGTAGCGGGGTAATAATGGGGGTTAGTGTTGGCCTCTGCACCTGCTAACATTAAGCCCCGCCTTAGTAATGGAGGTTGTCAATCAGCCGGTGGCCATTACTAAGGCGGTGATAATAAAGTTTAAAAAGATACAAGCACATAGAAAAAATATCTTATTGAAATAAAAAAACACAACCCTCATTAACCATTTTATTGAGAATAAAAAAAACGCCGTCATTGAAGTCCTCGAATCCGAAGTCCAACAACCGAACCTGTAAAAAAAACACAAACACACAAAAATAATCAGTAACACATAAAGAAGCAAAATTATTATTCTTACCTTTCCTGGGTCCAGCGCTGGAGCCGCAATGTCCGCGAGCTGAGTCCTGTATCTAATCCGATCATGTGTGATACTGTCTGCTGGGCCCTGTATATAATCGTATCATGTGTGATACTGTCTGCTGAGCCACTGTATCTAATGCTATCATGTGTGATACTGTCTGCTGGGCCCTATATCTAATCCAATCATGTGTGATACTGTCTGCTGGGCCCTATCTCTAATCCTATCATGTGTGATACTGTCTGCTGAGCTGCTGTATCTAATCCTATCATGTGTGATACTGCCTTCCGAGCTACTGTATCTAATCCGATCATGTGTGATACTGTCTGCTGAGCCAATGTATCTAATCCTATCCATAGTTTATAGGGTAGTAGTTCTATAGATATGCTATGCTGTCTCCTATACACACATTTTTTTTTGGGCGGACACATATGTATTGGGGCTATTTCCCCTGACATTTTAAGCCCTGAGGGTATGTTCACACGGCAGCGTCCGTTACTGATGAAATTACGGTGCTGTTTTCAGGAGAAAACAGCTCCGGAATTTCAGCCGTAATGGCATGTGCAGGCGTTTTTCGCTGCGTCCATTACGGACGTAATTGGAGCTGTTTTTCCATGGAGTCCATGGAAAACGGCTCCATTTACGTCTGAAGAAGTGACAGGCACTTCTTTGACGCGGGCGTCTTTTTTACGTGCCGCCTTTTGACAGCGGGGGTGGGGCCCAATAAGAACTTTTGCATCGGGGCCCATGAGCCTTTAGCTACGCCCCTGCCTGGACGTCATGTGTATTCAGAATCCTGACACTTCTGACTCTTTTCTTTGAGATTTCCAGCAAGGGAAACAAAATCTCGTTTACCTCCGTAATCTCGCGAGATTTCGTTTCCCTTGCTAGAAATCTCACAGAAAAGAGTCAGAAGTGTCAGGATTCTGAATACACATGACGTTCAGGCTGGATGATCATGTGTATTCATTATCAGGACACTAGATTAACGTTAATCCCTGTTTATGTGGCTGCACATCGCTGCTGTGTAAATGAATGTAGAGGAGTGTATGATGCTGACTGGTCACTGATTGGTCAGCGTCATACACGTAAACACGCCCAGTTAAAAACACAATACAAGCCCAGTTGGACATAACGAAAAAAAAACGCCCAGTTGTCCATTTCAAAGCTCATTTGAATATTTATAAAATAGCTCATAACTTGGCCAAAAATGAAAGTTTTTTAAAAAAAAAACACGTTACTGTTACCTACATTGCAGCGCCGATCACATGCAATAGGAGATAGGGATTTGAGAATCTGGTGACAGAGCCTCTTTAAATCTGTTTCGCTGCCACATGTTTCACAATCCCAGTTACAGGATCTTTCGGCCCCATTTACTGAGCCTGAGATACTTAAAGCCATAGCTTCCCTTAAATTATTTAAGGCCCCTGGCCCTGATGGGTTTGCAAACAATTATTACCAGATATATGCCACAACTTTAGCCCCTCATCTCTTGCAAGTTTTCAATAAGGCTGCATCAGAAGGTACTTTCCCAGAGGAAATGCTATCTGCCACAATAGTTACCCTCCCAAAGCATGGGAAAGATCCTATATCTCCAGCTAATTTCCGCCCCATCTCCCTTTTGAATTCAGATATTCAATATATGCAAAAATTCTTGGGGGGGCCGTGGCTAGCAACGGACCAGGACAGACGCATCTGGGGTGAGCTCCTGAGTCTCACGACACATCCAGGTCCATCCAACCCTTCCCACAGCAGATTCTTTAGTGTTGCAGACATTTCTGCACCCAGCAGCACCAACTAAGCATTTAGAGCTTAAAGAGGCTCTGTCACCAGATTTTGCAACCCCTATCTGCTATTGCAGCAGATCGGCGCTGCAATGTAGATTACAGTAACGTTTTTATTTTTAAAAAACGAGCAATTTTGGCCAAGTTATGACCATTTTTGTAGTTATGCAAATGAGGCTTGCAAAAGTCCAAGTGGGTGTGTTTAAAAGTAAAAGTCCAAGTGGGCGTGTATTATGTGCGTACATCGGGGCGTTTTTAATACTTTTACTAGCTGGGCGCTCTGATGAGAAGTATCATCCACTTCTCTTCAGAACGCCCAGCTTCTGGCAGTGCAGATCTGTGACGTCACTCACAGGTCCTGCATCGTGACGGCCACATCGGCACCAGAGGCTACAGTTGATTCTGCAGCAGCCTCGGCGTTAGCAGGTAAGTCAATGTAGCTACTTACCTGCAAACGCTGATGCTGCTGCAGAATCAACTGTAGCCTCAGGTGCCGATGTGTCCTCGCTCGTCCGACACGATGCAGGACCTGTGAGTGACGTCACAGCAGTGATCAGGCAGAAGCTGGGCGTTCTGAAGAGAAGTGGATGATACTTCTCATCAGAGCGACCAGCTAGTAAAAGTATTAAAAACGCCCCGATGTACGCACATAATACACGCCCAGTTGGACTTTTACTTTTAAACACACCCACTTGGACTTTTGCAAGCCTCATTTGCATAACTACAAAAATGGTCATAACTTGGCCAAAAATGCTCGTTTTTTAAAAATAAAAACGTTACTGTAATCTACATTGCAGCGCCTATCTGCTGCAATAGCAGATAGGGGTTGCAAAATCTGGTGACAGAGCCTCTTTAAACTCGGCTCTCTGGGTGAATTTTTAGATTCACACGGACGTATACTATGGTCGTGTGAATAAGCCCTAAGGGTATGTTCACACGAGGGCGTCCGTTACGGCTGAAATTACGGGGATGTTTCAGCCTAAAAACATCCCCGTAATTTCAGCCGTACCGGCATGTGCAGACGCTTGAACGCCGCGTCCATTACGGCCGTAATTAGCGCTGCTATTCATTGGAGTCAATGAATAACGGCTCCAATTACGGCCAAAGAAGTGACAGGTCACTTCTTTGACGCGGGCGTCTATTTACGCGCCGTCATTTGACAGCGGCGCGTACATATACGCCTCGTGTGAACAGACAAACGTCTGCCCATTGCTTTCAATGGGCAGATGTTTGTCAGCGCTATTGAGGCGCTATTTTCAGACGTAATTCGGGGCAAAAACGCCCGAATTACGTCCATAAATAGGCCGTGTGAACATACCCTTATAGTGCGGTTTTTACATTTTGATGAGGAAATAGGTGCGGTTTTATGCTGCGGATTTTGGTACATTTATTTTATAAACTTGTCAGATACAATTCGCAAGCGGAAACAGATAAATTGACATGATGCGGATTTTAAAATACGCACCGCAGGTCAATTTCCACATGGAAAAAATCTGCACAGGGTAGATGAGATTACTTGAAATCTCATTTACTTTGCTGGTACTGTATTACGCTGCGGATTTGCTGCAGGAGAATGCACACGGCAAATCTGCACGTAATACGCATTGTGTAATACGCATTTGGCCTGAAGGGCCGTATGAATTATCAGTTTTCTCTATGCATTGTATGGTTTCCCCACCTCTTTCCCTAGTGTCCCGTCCATGATATATCTATGATATTTTTGTATTTAACGCATGATTTATATGGATATAGTATGGACATGCTGATTTGTAGCCACTTGTTTTGTGTAAGGGCTTATTTAGACGAACGTGATATACGTCCGTGCAACGCACGTGGTTTTCACACGCATCGCACGGACCTATGTTAGTCTATGGGGCCGTGCAGACTGTCCGTGAGTTTCACGCAGCGTGTGTCCGCTGCGTAAAACTCACGAAATGTCCGATATTTGTGCGTTGTTCGCGCATCACGCACCCATTGAAGTCAATGGGTGAGTGAAAATCACGCGCAGCACACGGAAGCACTTCCGTGGGATAAGCGTGATTCGCGCAACAGCAGTAAAAAGTATGAATGAAAACAGAAAAGCACCACGTGCTTTTCTGTTTACAAACATACAAACAGAGTGTCATAATGATGGCGGCTGCACGAAAATCACGCAGCCACGCATCATACGCGTCTGACACACGGAGCTGTTAAGTACCTTTTGCGCGCGCAAAACACCATGTTTTTTGCTCGCACAAAACGCAAACGCTCGTGTAAATCCGGCCTAACAATGTGATTTTATACTGAAGTCCTGTTTTCTAGTCTATTTCTTTATAGTATATATTGTTAGTTTTATATGTGATCTAATAAAAAAAATATTTTTTGAATAGATGATAGTTTTGGACTCTTTTTCTTGTGTTTTGCAATATACTTTTGGTGGAGTTTTTCTATCAGTTACATAGGGGGGTTCTATAGTACCTATAAGCACCCAGCCCCACTTATATATGTTTAGGAGTTTCATTTGTGTAATAATACATTAGTATTGTAGTATATCGTGCAGGTGATCCAACAATCGCTGGTTCAAGTCCCCTAAGGCGGGATTCACACGACCGGGTCCCGCCCGAGCCCGAGTATCGGCCGGTAAAATCGGCCATTTTGCCCGGCCGGTTTGCATAAAGTTTTGCATCTGTTCCGGGCCGGGCAGATCTGGACAGTGACATCAGCGGCAACTCCTGAAGGGGAATCCCCATGTGTTCGGGGATTCCGCTTCAGGAGTTTCCCCTGATGTCACTGCCTAGATATGGACAGAGACATCAAGCGCTCTGTACAGGAGCGGAATCCCCGAACACACAGCGATTCCGCTCCTTCAGGGAGCTAAAATGGAGCTATAGTGGCGTCGCTACAGCAGCCGCAGCAGCACCAGCTGCTAGCGGCGCCATGGAAGGTGTCGCCGGGCCAGGGCGCTTTTAACAAGCAGAGGAAGGGAGCCAGCGCAGTGTACAGCCATACAGTGTGCAGCCATTCGTCCGAATGGCATCAACTCCTCCTCCTCACATGCACTCTGCGCTGTGAGGAGGAGGAGATAGAGCGCAAGCCACGGAAAACCCGGCCATCACTCGGGACACATTCTCACATCACTCGAGACTTCTATGGGAGCCGGGCGGCCGGGCTCCCGGCCGAAAATAGAGCATGTCCTATTTTTTGACGGCCGGTTTTCCCGGCCGTCAAAAAATCGGTCGTGTGAATAGCCCCATTAGGGGTCTATTATTCCTAATGCAGCCGGGTGCCGGACGATTTATGAACGGCCGGCACCCGGATGGGAAACCCTGTCGTGTGAATGAGGCCTAAGGGGACTAGTAAAAATAGTAAAGCACAGATGAATAAAAATATTCAAAAGTAAAAAAAAAAGAAAACATTTTCCCCAAATGCAATGTAGAAAAAAAATATCATAACTTGTATCTCCGCATCCATAAAATTCAGAACTATTACATTGTAACATTATTTAACCCTCACGGTGAACGCTGGATAGAAGAAAAAAAAACACGCCAGAATTGCTGTTTTTTAGTCACCTCACGTACCGCAAAAAATGGAATAAAAAGTGATAAAAAAATTCTCAGGTACCAATAGAAACTACAGCTCGCCCCACAAAAAATAAGCCCTCATACTGCTGAATAGAAAGAAAAATAAAAAAAGTTATGGCTCTCAGAATATGACAACATGAAACAAAATTTTATTTTTTATTGTTAAAGTAGCAAAAAACACAGAAAAACTGTATAAAATTTAGCATCACCGTAATTGTATTGACCCGCAGAATAAAGTTAACATGTCATTTGTACCACATGGTGAATGCTGTGAAAACGAAACCCAAAAAACTATTTTTTACAGTATATTATGTAGTACACTAAATGGTGCCGTGAAAAACAACAACTCGTGCTGTAATGATGGGGGTAAGAAAACCAACAAGTGAGCCCTAATCTACCCGCCACTCAGTCCCTGCCTACTTGCAACGACCCGCCCTAGGCGACGGGGTACAACTGGGCGACGGTCCCTACGCTCAATAAGTGCACGACAGACAAACAGACAAGGGTACACAGAAGCAAGGGAAAAGGGGCAGTTGCCCACTGCAACACCGTGAGCAACAAGAGTGGTGAACGAGTCGAGTCAAACCAGGAGTGTACGAGGTACCAAACGCAGAGCAGGAGAGTAGTGAACAAGCCGAGTCAAACCAGGAGTGTACGAGGTACCAAACGCAGAGCAGGAGAGTAGTCAGTAAGCCAGGGTCAATATGAAGCAGGGTCAAATGGTTCAAGAAGCTGCAGCAGGGCCAGGAAACAAAACGAGAAGAATCACAAGCAAGGAGGAACAGGAAAGGCAGGTATAAATAGACAGAGGGCGGGAGCTAGCTCCGTCTGGCCAGGCTGTGGTAGGCTCTCCCACTCCTAAGCCTGCCATCCTGAGTGGTGGAAGATGGAGTCAGTCTCACAGACATAGAAGCAGGTGCAGACTGATTACCTATGGGCGTGGATACAGAAGCTGTGCCTGGCAGATCCTTAACAGTACCCCCCCTTTTATGAGGGGCCACCGGACCCTTTCTAGATGGACCTGGTTTATTGGGGAAACGAAGGTGGAACCTCCTGACCAATACCCCAGCGTGAACATCCCAGTCCTCTCCTCAGGCCCGTATCCTCTCCAATGGACCAGGTACTGGAGGGAGCCTTGGACCATCTTGCTGTCCACAATCTCGGCCACCTCAAATTCTACCCCCTCAGGGATGAGAACGGGGACAGGAGGTTTCCTCGAGGGAGCCAAGGACGGGGAGCAGCGTTTAAGGAGGGAGGCATGAAACACGTTGTGTACTCGAAAAGATGGGGGCAACTCCAGTCGGAAGGAGACAGGATTGAGGACTTCAATTACCTTGTACGGCCCTATAAACCGGGGAGCAAACTTCTTGGACGGGACTTTAAGGCGCAAGTTCTTTGACGATAGCCACACCAGATCCACGACCATAAACAAGGGGTTAGCAGAACGTCTTCTATCTGCCTGAGTTTTTTGTATGCTCTGGGATGCCTCTAGGTTCTTCTGAACCTGGGCCCAGACTGTGCACAGTTCCCGATGAACGACCTCTACCTCGGGATTGTTGGAACTACCAGGTGAAACGGAGGAGAACCGTGGATTAAACCCAAAATTACAGAAAAAGGGGGAGACCCCTGACGAGTTACTGACCCTGTTATTAAGGGAAAATTCGGCGAGGGGAATGAATGAGACCCAATCACATTGACAGTCAGAGATAAAACACCTTAAATATTGTTCTAGAGACTGATTAGTCCTCTCGGTTTGGCCATTAGTTTTAGGATGGAAGGCAGAGGAAAATGACAGATCAATCTCCAACTTTTTACAGAAGGCTCTCCAAAACAAAGAAACAAATTGTACCCCTCTGTCAGAAACAATATTGACAGGGACCCCATGGAGACGCAGGATGTGTTTGACAAACAAGGTAGCTAACGTCTTAGCATTGGGTAGTTTTTTGAGGGGCACAAAGTGGCACATCTTACTAAAGCGGTCTACTACAACCCACACCACCGACTTGCCTTGAGATGGAGGCAAATCGGTGATAAAATCCATGGAGATATGGGTCCAAGGTCTCTGGGGAATGGGCAAAGAACGTAGTAAGCCCGCTGGTCGGGACCTGGGAGTCTTGGACCTAGCACAAACCTCACAAGCGGCGACGTAGGCCTTAACGTCTTTAGGCAACCCAGGCCACCAATAGTTTCTGGCAATGAGGTGCTTGGTACCCAGGATGCCTGGATGACCAAATAGTGCGGAGTCATGATTTTCCCTAAGTACCCTTAGCCGGAATTGCAGGGGAACAAACAGCTTGTTCTCAGGAAGGTTCCCGTGAGCTGAACCTTGATCAGCAGCAATTTCAGAGACTAAATCAGAATCAATAGAGGAAATGATTATACCTGGATTCAAAATACAAGCAGGATCTTCCTCCGAAGGAGGGCTGGCCATGAAGCTACGCGACAGTGCATCAGCCTTAATATTTTTAGACCCATCCCTTGAGGTAACCAAAAATTAGAATCTGGTAAAAAATAACGCCCATCGAGCTTGTCTCGGGTTTAGCCTCCGGGCAGATTCTAGGAAAACCAGATTCTTGTGGTCGGTAAGGACCGTTACCTGGTGCCAAGCCCCCTCCAGGAAGTGGCGCCACTCTTCAAATGCCCATTTAATGGCTAAGATTTCGCGGTTGCCAATATCATAGTTACTCTCAGTGGGCGAAAACTTCCTGGAGAAGTAGACACAGGGACGGAGATGGGTGAGGGACCTGGTACCCTGGGACAAGACAGCCCCCACTCCCACCTCGGACGCGTCAACCTCCACGATAAATGGCTCCATTTGGTTGGGCTGAACCAACACCGGGGCCGAGATAAAGCACTTCTTAAGGACCTCAAAAGCCTGGACAGCCTCAGGAGGCCAGCGGAGGAGATCAGCACCCTTGCGAGTGAGGTCCGTAAGAGGCTTAGCGATGACCGAGAAGTTAGCAATAAATCTCCTGTAATAATTAGCGAACCCCAAGAAGCACTGTAACGCCTTCAGGGAGGCAGGTTGGACCCATTCCGCCACAGCCTGGACCTTGGCGGGGTCCATACGGAATTCATGAGGAGTGAGGATTTGACCCAAAAATGGTATCTCCTGCACCACAAACACACATTTTTCGGTCTTCGCAAACAGTTTGTTTTCCCGAAGGACCTGGAGCACCTTCCTGACATGCTCAATGTGGCAGGACCAGTCCTTGGAAAACACAAGTATGTCATCAAGGTACACTACAAGAAATACCCCCAGGTAATCTCTTAAAATCTAATTTATGAAATTCTGGAAGATCGCGGGAGCATTACACAACCCAAAGGGCATGATGAGGTATTCGAAATGACCTTCGGGTGTGTTAAATGCAGTCTTCCACTCATCCCCCTCTTTGATGCGGATAAGGTTATACGCCCCCCGTAGATCAAACTTAGAGAACCATTGGGCCCCCTGAACCTGATTAAAGAGATCAGGAATCAAAGGAAGGGGATACTGGTTCCTTACAGTGACCTTATTCAAGTTACGGTAGTCAATGCATGGCCTAAGACCACCATCCTTCTTCCCTACGAAGAAGCCAGCACCTACCGGAGAAGTAGAGGGGCGAATGTAACCCTTGGCCAGGTATTCCTGGATATACTCTCTCATGGCTTCACGTTCGGGACAAGAGAGATTAAATATCCTACCCTTAGGGAGCTTAGCTCCTGGTACCAAATCGATAGCGCAAACGTATTCTCTATGAGGAGGTAACACTTCGGAGGCCTCCTTAGAGAAAAAATCTGCGAAGTCCTGAACAAACTCAGGTAGCGTGTTCACCTCCTCAGGGGGAGAAATAGAATTAACAGAAAAACATGACGTCAAGCATTCATTACCCCATTTGGTAAGATCCCCAGTATTCCAGTCAAACGTGGGATTATGCAACTGCAACCAGGGAAGGCCTAAAACCAAATCGGACGATAATCCCTGCATCAACAGTACAGAGCACTGCTCCAAATGCATGGAGCCAACAAGGAGTTCAAAAACAGGGGTATGCTGTGTAAAATAACCATTAGCAAGAGGAGTGGAGTCGATACCCACTACCGGGACAGGTTTAGGCAAATCAATCAAAGGCATAGCTAAAGACATAGCAAATTCCACAGACATGATATTAGCAGACGACCCTGAATCCACGAAGGCACTGCTGGTAGCAGACCTACCACCAAAAGAGACCTAAAAGGGAAGCAAGATTTTATTACGTTTCATATTTACGGGAAATACCTGTGCGCCCAAGTGACCTACCTGATGATCACTTAGGCGCGGAAGTTTTCCGGCTGCTTATTCTTACGCCTAGGACAGGTGTTCACTTGATGCTTGTCATCCCCACAATAGAAGCAGAGACCATTCTTCCTGCGGAACTCTCTACGTTGTTGGGGGGACACGGAGGCCCCGAGTTGCATAGGTACCTCCGAGTCTTCCGTGGAAGAACGAAGCAACGGAACCTCGGGAGGCATCATGGGGGAGTCAGAGGAGAAAACACAAAAACTTTCACGTTGTCGTTCCCTGAGACGTCGGTCAAGTCGTACCGCTAAAGCCATAACCCGGTCTAGGGAATCAGAAGAGGGATAGCTAACTAGCAGGTCTTTCAGGGCGTTCGACAGACCCAACCTAAACTGACACCTTAAGGCAGGGTCATTCCACCGAGAAGCTACGCACCACTTCCTAAAGTCAGAACAATACTCCTCAACAGGTCTCTTACCCTGACGTAAGGTCACCAGCTGACTCTCGGCAAAGGCAGTCCTGTCAGTCTCGTCATAAATGAGTCCGAGAGCAGAAAAGAAAAGATCAACGGAGGAAAGTTCAGGGGCGTCAGGAGCCAAGGAGAAGGCCCATTCTTGGGGCCCTTCCTGGAGCCGGGACATAATTATACCCACCCGCTGGCTCTCAGAACCTGAGGAGTGGGGCTTTAAACGAAAATAGAGCCTACAACTCTCCCGAAACGAGAGAAAAGTCTTCCGGTCCCCTGAGAACCGGTCAGGCAACTTGAGGTGGGGTTCAAGAGGTGAGGTGAGGGGCACTACCATGGTAGCATTAGGCTGGTTGACCCTCTGAGCCAGGGCCTGGACCTGTAGGGAGAGACCCTGCATTTGCTGAACCAGGGTCTCAAGGGGGTCCATAGTAGTGTGAGGGACCAGTGTAGAGTAGGTATATGGGCTTGTGATTATGTAATGATGGGGGTAAGGAAACAGACAAGTGAGCCCTAATCTACCCGCCACTCAGTCCCTGCCTACTTGCAAACGACCTGCCCTAGGTGACGGGGTAGAACTGGGCGACGGTCCCTACGCTCAATAAGTGCACGACAGACAAACAGACAAGGGTACACAGAAGCAAGGGAAAAGGGGCAGTTGCCCACGGCAACACCGCGAGCAACAAGAGTGGTGAACGAGCCGAGTCAAACCAGGAGTGTACAAGGTACCCAACGCAGAGCAAGAGAGTAGTGAACAAGCCGAGTCAAACCAGGAGTGTACGAGGTACCAAACGCAGAGCAGGAGAGTAGTCAGTAAGCCAGGGTCAATATGAAGCAGGGTCAAATGGTTCAAGAAGCTGCAGCAGGGCCAGGAAACAAAACGAGAAGAATCACAAGCAAGGAGGAACAGGAAAGGCAGGTATAAATAGACAGAGGGCGGGAGCTAGCTCCGTCTGGCCAGGCTGTGATAGGCTCTCCCACTCCTAAGCCTGCCATCCTGAGTGGTGGAAGATGGAGTCAGTCTCACAGACATAGAAGCAGGTGCAGACTGATTACCTATGGGCGTGGATACAGAAGCTGTGCCTGGCAGATCCTTAACACGTGCTGCAAAAAAAACAAGCCCTCATACTGCTACATCGATGGGAAAAAACAAAAAAAGGTCATGGCTTTTGGAAGTTGGGGAAGAAAAAGCGAAAATAAAAATCCAAAAAATGGCTGCGAAGGGAAGGGTTAAGGCAGCGCATTATTTTTATTTGTAGGAATTCTAGTATTGCTGTAGTTGGTAACTGGAGTTTCATGAATAGACATTAGATATTGTGGCCAGTTGACCTCAAAGGTAAAAAAAACCTGATTGGTTTGTGTGGATTAGAGAGCTGAACACGATGGACAGTTATTGGCTGGAGTGGTCACGTGCAGACACGGCATGTTATCACTTTAGCAAGGTAAACACAGACTGCCAAGAGTCTTTAACCCCTTCCCGCTTTGGCCACTTTTGACCTTACTGACAGAGCCTAATTTTTCAAATCTGACATGTTTCAATTTATGTGGTAATAACTTCGGAATGCTTTTACCTATCCAATCGATTCTGAGATTATTTTCTCGTGACACATTGGACTTTATGTTACTGCCAAAATTTGCTTGATACATTCAGTATTTAATTGTGAAAAACATCAAAATTTTGCAAAAAATTGCAAAAATGTGAATTTTTCTAAATTTAAATATATCTTCTTGCAAGACAGGCAATTATACCACACAAATTTGTTGCTACCTAACATCCCCCATATGTCTACTTTAGATTGGCATCATTTTTTGAACATCCTTTTATTTTTCTAGGACGTTACAAGGCTTAGAATTTTGGCTGCAATTTCTCACATTTTCAAGAAAATTTCAAAAGGCTATTTTTACAGGGGCCAGTTCAGTTGTGAAGTAGCTTTGAGGGCATTATATATTATAAACCCACAATAAGTCACCCCATTTTAAAAACTGCACCCCTCAAAGTATTCAAAACAGCATTTAGAACGTTTCTTAACCCTTTAGGCTGGGTTCACACGACCTATTTTCAGACGTAAACGAGGTGTATTATGCCTCTTTTTACGTCTGAAAATAGGGCTACAATACGTCGGCGAACATCTGCCCATTCATTTGAATGCGTTTGCCGACGTACTGTGCAGACGACCTGTCAAACGACGACGCGTAAAATGACTGCCTTGGCAAAGAAGTGCAGGACACTTCTTTGCAACGTAATTTGAGCCGTTCTTCATTGAAGTCAGAATCTAATGTTCACCTAGTGGATTTTGAGGTCTTCTTTTTATTAGGCACCATGTTCGGTTTGAAGAGGTCTTGCGGGTCCAAAACAGTGGAAATTCCCAAAAAGTGACCCCATTTGGGAAACTACACCCCTCAAGGAAATTATCTAGGAGTATAGTGAGCATTTTGACCCCACAGGTTTATTGCAGAAATTATTGGAAATAGGCCGTGAAAATTAAAATCTAAATTTTTTCAAAGATAATGTAGGTTTAGCTAATTTTTTCTAATTTCCACAAGGATTAAAGGATAAAAAGCACCACAACATTTGTAAAGCAATTTCTCTCGAGTAAAACAATACACCATATGTGGACATAAACGGCTGTTTGGACACACAGCAGGGCTTAGAAGGGAAAGAGCGCCATTTGGTAGCACAAATGTAATGGATTTGCCTGACACAGCTTCTTTGTCGACGCCCGTGATTAATCAGCCTGCATCTGTGCCTAGGTCTGTTAGAGTGACTCGATCTGCTACCACTCAGGCTGGGAGGCTGAGGAGTGGGAGAACCTATCACAGCCTGGCCAGACGGAGCTAGCTCCCGCCCTCTGTCTATTTATACCTTCATTTCCTGCTCCTCCTTTGCCTGTGATTCTGTCCTGTTTCCTGGCTCTGCTGCTCCTGCTTGTTCTATTGTCCTCTGCTTCAAATTGACCCTGGCTTTACTGACTACTCTCCTGCTCGTACACTCCTGGTTTGACTCGGCTCGTTCACTACTCTTGTTGCTCACTTTGTTGCCGTGGGCAACTGCCCCATTTCCCTTAGCTTCTGTGTACCCTTGTCTGTTGGTCTGTCGTGCACTTATTGAGCGTAGGGACCGTCGCCCAGTTGTACGCCGTCGCCTAGGACGGGCCGTGCAAGTAGGCAGGGACTGAGTGGCGGGTAGATTAGGGCTCACCTGTCTGTCTCCATACCCCGTCATTACATAATCACAGGCCCAGGAGGCGGCTCAGGCTTTTGAGTTCCTTAAGAGGTGCTTTGTCTCTGCTCCAGTGCTGATTCAGCCTAACCAAATGGAGCCATTCATCGTGGAGGTTGACGCCTCCGAGGTGGGAGTGGGTGTTGTATTGTCCCAGGGTACCAGGGGTCTTACCCATCTCCGTCCCTGTGCCTACTTCTCCAGGAAGTTCTCCCCCACTGAGAGTAACTATGACGTTGGCAACCGAGAACTCTTAGCCATTAAATGGGCATTTGAAGAGTGGCACCACTTCCTGGAGGGGGCTAGGCACTAGGTAACGGCCCTTACCGACCACAAGAATCTGGTTTTCCTAGAATCTGCCCGGAGGCTAAACCCGAGACAAGCTCAATTTTTTACTGGATTCAACTTTGTGGTCACCTATAGGGCTGGGTCTAAAAATATTAAAGCTGATGCACTGTCGCGTAGCTCATGGCCAGCCCTCCTCCTGAGGAGGATCCTGCTTGTGTTTTGCCCCCAGGTATAATCATATCCTCTGTTGATTCTGACTTAGCCTCCGAAATTGCGGCTGATCAAGGTTCAGCTCCCGAGAACCTTCCTGAGAACAAGCGGTTTGTTCCCCTGCAATTCCGGCTAAGGGTACTCAGGGAGAATCATGACTCTGCACTATCTGGCCATCCAGGCATCCTGGGTACCAAACACCTCATTTCTAGAACCTATTGGTGGCCTGGGTTGCTTAAAGACGTTAAGGCCTACGTCGCCGATTGTGAAACTTGTGCTAGGTCCAAGACTCCCAGGTCCCGACCAGCAGGCTTACTATGTTCTTTGCCCATTCCCCAGAGACCTTGGACCCATATCTCCATGGATTTTATCACCGATCTGCCTCCATCCCAAGGCAAGTCGGTGGTGTGGGTTGTAGTAGACCACTTCAGCAAGATGTCCCACTTTGTACCCCTCAAGAAACTACCCAATCCCAAGACGTTAGCTACCTTGTTTGTCAAACACATCCTGCGTCTCCATGGGGTTACTGTCAATATTGTTTCTGACAGAGGGGTACAATTTGTTTCATTGTTTTGGAGAGCTTTCTGTAAGAAGTTGGAGATTGATCTGTCCTTCTCCTCGGTTTTCCATCCTGAAACTAATGGCCAAACTGAGAGGACTAATCAGTCTCTAGAACAATATTTAAGGTGTTTTATCTCTGACTGTCAATATGATTGGGTCTCCTTCTTTCCCCTTGCCAAATTTTCCCTTAATAACCAGGTCAGTAACTCGTCGGGGGTCTCCCCCTTTTTCTGTAATTTTGGGTTTAATCCACGGTTCTACTCAGTTTCACCTGGTGGTTCCAACAATCCAGAGGTAGATGTCGTTCATCGGGAACTGTGCACAGTCTGGGCCCAGGTTCAGAAGAACCTTGAGGCGTCCCAGAGCATCAAAAAGACTCAGGCAGATAAGAGACGTTCTACTACCCCCTTGTTTGTGGTCGGGGATCTGGTGTGGCTGTCCTCAAAAAATTTTCGCCTTAAAGTCCCATCCAAAAAATTAGCTCCCTGGTATATAGGGCCGTACAAGATCATTGAGGTCCTTAACCCTGTCTCCTTCCGGCTGGAGTTACCCCCGTCCTTTCAGATACACAACGTGTTCCATGCCTCCCTCCTGAAAAGATGCTCCCCGTCTTTGGCTACCTCGAGGAAACCTCCGGTCCCTGTTCTCACTCCTGAAGGGGTAGAATTCGAGGTGGCCAAGATTGTGGACAGCAGGATGGTCCAGGACTCCCTCCAGTACCTGGTCCATTGGAGAGGTAACGGGCCTGAGGAGAGGACTTGGGTACCCGCCCGAGATGTTCACTCCGGGTTATTGATCAGGAAGTTCCATCTTCGGTTCCGCAACAAGCCAGGTCCACCTAGGAAGGGTCCAGTGGCCCCTCATAAAAGGGGGGGGGGGTACTGTAATGGATTTGCCTGACACAGCTTCTTTGTCGACGCCCGTGATTAATCAGCCTGCATCTGTGCCTAGGTCTGTTAGAGTGACTCGATCTGCTACCACTCAGGCTGGGAGGCTGAGGAGTGGGAGAACCTATCACAGCCTGGCCAGACGGAGCTAGCTCCCGCCCTCTGTCTATTTATACCTTCATTTCCTGCTCCTCCTTTGCCTGTGATTCTGTCCGGTTTCCTGGCTCTGCTGCTCCTGTTTGTTCTATTGTCCTCTGCTTCAAATTGACCCTGGCTTTACTGACTACTCTCCTGCTCTGCGTTTGGTACCTCGTACACTCCTGGTTTGACTCGGCTCGTTCACTACTCTTGTTGCTCACGGTGTTGCCGTGGGCAACTGCCCCATTTCCCTTAGCTTCTGTGTACCCTTGTCTGTTGGTCTGACGTGCACTTATTGAGCGTAAGGACCGTCGCCCAGTTGTACGCTGTCGCCTAGGACGGGCCGTGCAAGTAGGCAGGGACTGAGTGGCGGGTAGATTAGGGCTCACCTGTCTGTCTCCCTACCCCGTCATTACAGCAAATTTAGCAGAAGTGGTTTGTGGAGGCCATGTCGCATTTGCAAAGCCCCTGAGTTGACAAAACAGTAGAAACCCCCCACAAGTGACCCCATTTTGGAAACGACACCCCTTCAGAAAATTATCTAGGGGGTAGTAAACATTTTGACCCCACAGGTTTTTTGCAGAAATTATTGGAAGTAGGCTGTGAAAATTAAAATCTAAATTTGTTCAAAGAAAATGTAGGTTTAGTTCATTTTTTCTCATTTCCACAAGGACTAAAGGAGAAAAACCACTACAAAATTTGTAAAGCACTTTCTCCTGAGTAAAACAGTACCCTACATGTGGTCATAAACGGCTGTTTGGACACACAGCAGGGCTTAGAAGGGAAAGAGCGCCATTTGGCTTTTGGAGCTCAAATTTAGCAGGAATGGTATGCGGAGGCCATGTCACATTTGCAAAACCCCTGAGGGGACAAAACAGTAATAACGCCCAAAAAGTGACTCCATTTAGGAAACTACATCCCTTGAGGAATTCATCTAAGGGTGTAGTGAGCATTTTGACCCCACAGGTGTTTTTTATAGATTTTATTAGAATTGGGTAGTGAAAATAAAAAACAATCCTTTTTCTTCAATAAGATTCAAGAAATTTTTCATTTTCTCAACAAATCAGGGAAAAAAAGAACCACAACATTTGTAAAGCAACTTCTCTGGAGTACGGAAATACCCCATATGTGGTCATAAACTGCTGTTTGGGCACACTGCAAGGCTCAGAAGAGAAGGAGCGCCATTTGGATTTGGAGCACAGATTTCACTTGATTGGCTTCTCAGCACCATGTCGCTTTTGCAAAGCCCCTAAGGTACCAGTACAGTGGAAACTACCCAAAAGTGACTCTATTCAGGAAACTACACCCCTTGAAGAATTCATCTAGGGGTGTAGTGAACATTTTGACCCCACAGGTGTTTCATAGATTTTATTACAATTGGGCAGTGAAAATAAGAAGTAGCTTTATGGTTGACGCCAGATTCGGTGACTCTTGAGATGGGTAAGAGATCGTTTTGTGCACTGTAACAGATCCTTATATATGGTGTGTATACACCCTTGCTAAATTTATTTATTACTGTTATGGGCAAGGTCTCATTTGCATCATGTAGAGGCCACACATGGCGAATATATATGTAATGACGGGGTAGGGAGACAGACAGGTGAGCCCTAATCTACCCGCCACTCAGTCCCTGCCTACTTGCAACGACCCGTCCTAGGCGACGGGGTATAACTGGGTGACGGTCCCTACGCTCAGTAAGTGCAAGACAGACAAACAGACAAGGGTACACAGAAGCTAGGGAAACGGGGCAGCTGCCCACGGGGACACCGTGAGCAACAAGAGAAGTGAACGAGCCGAGTCAAACCTGGAGTGAACGAGGTACAAAACGCTGAGCAGGAGAGTGGTCAGAAAGCCAAGGTCTATAACAAGCAGAGGATGAGTAGTATAAGCAGTAGCAGCAAGGCCAGGAAACAAGCAGAGAAGAATCACAGGCAAAGGAGGAACAATAAAGGCAGGTATAAATAGACAGTGGGCGGGAGCTAGCTCCGTCTGGCCAGGCTGTGATAGGCTCTCCCACTCCTAAGCCTGCCATCCTGAGTGGTGGAAGATGGAGTCAGTCTCACAGACATAGGAGCAGGTGCAGACTGATTGCCCACGGGCGTCGACACAGAAGCTGTGTCTGGCAAATCCTTTACAATATCATTGTTGCATCCATCATCGAATCACCATATGTTCATATACATTTGGCTGCTGAAATTAGCTTTTGAATATAGTCAATATACAAAAGGTTGAGTAGGTTGTCTTACTCCTTTATGCTATGATAAATATATATACATAGGTGTAATGTGCTATAGTCTTGTCCTTTTTTGGTTATACAGCGCCATTTTCTGTACTGTATTATCTGGTTGTCTATCCGCACTGTGGCAATCATCTCTATGCTTTTATGTGTTTTGTTTATTTTAATTGATCTAATAAATTTACATCGTTTTAATTCATTTTTGGTGTGTCAGACTCCAATCTTTAGGTTTTTATTTCAAATTAGCGGGTCTCACCGTTACCACCATGTGTACTATGGGCCTTTGTGCCCGGTTCCCTACAGACATCATACACTAATTGGAATGCATATCTACAATGAATATTCTAGGGATTCTCTTGGTGTTCTCCATTTAGGTATAGAATAAGAAGTAGCTTTAGCTCAAAATTTTTCTTTTTCTCAAAAAATAAAGGAAAAAAAGAACCCCAACAGTTGTAAAGCAATTTCTCCCGAGTAAGGAAATACCTTATTTGTGGTCATAAACGGCTGTTTGGGCACACCGTAAGGCTCAGAATGGAAGGAGCACCATTTGGCTTTTGGAGTGCGGATTTTGCTGGATTGGTTTCTGGTCGCTATGTCACATTTGCAAAGCCCCTGTGGGACCAAAACAGTGGAAATCCACCAGAAGTGACCCCATTTTGGAAACGACACCCCTTAACCCCTTAAGGATGCAGCCTTGTTTTGGCCTTAAGGCTCAGAGCCCATTTTTCAAATCTGACATATTTCACTTTATGTGGTAATACCGTCGGAATGCTTAAACCTATCCAAGCGATTCTGAGATTGTTTTCTCATGACACATTGGGCTTTCTGTTAGTGGTAAAATTTGGACGATATATTCAGTGTTTATTGGTGAAAAATTGCAAAATTTAGAGAAAATTTATAAAAAATAGCATTTGTATTAATTTAAATGCATCTGCTTGTAAAACAGACGGTTATACCACCCAAAATAGTTACTAGTTCACATTTCCCATATGTCTACTTTAGATTGGCATCGTTTTTTAAACATTCTTTTATTTTTCTTGGATGTTACAAGGCTTAGAACATAAACAGCAATTTCTCATATTTTTAAGAAAAATGCCTTTTTTTTAAGGTACCTGTTCAGTTCCGAAGTGGCTTTGAGGGGCCTATGTATTAGAAACCCTGATAAAACACCCCATTTTCAAAACTAGACCCCTCAAAGTATTAAAAACAGCATTTAGAAAGTTTATTTAACCCTTCAGGCATTTCACAGAAATTAAAGCAAAGTAGAGGTGAAATTTGCAAATTTAATTTTTCTTGCTGAATTTCAATTGTATTCAATTTTTTTCTGTAACACAGAAGGTTTTACCAGAGAAACACTACTAAATATGTAAAGATTCTGAAGTTTTTAGAAATGTCCCACATGTGTCTTTAGTGTGCTCGTGGACTAAAACACAAGCCCCAGAAGCAAAGAAGCACCTAGTGCATTTTGAGGCCTCTTTTTTTATTAGAATATATTTTAGGCAGCATGCCAGGTTTGAAGAGGTGCTGAGGTGCCAAAACAGTAGGAATCCCCCAAAAGTGACCGCATTTCGGAAACTACACCCCTCAAGGAATTAATTTTGGTTGTTGTTACCATTTTGACCCCACAGTTTTTACACAGCACGTATTTGAATTGGGCTGTGAAATTAAAAAAATGACATTTTTTTCCAATAAGATGTCAGGGAACAAAATACCCCATTTTGTTTCCCAATTTCTCCTGAGTGCAGCAATACCCCATTTGTGGCGATAAACTGCCGTTTGAGCCCATGGGAGGCCTCAGAAGGGAAGGAGCGCTGTGTGTTCTTTGGAGTGCAGATTTTGCTGGATTGGTTTTCGGGTGCCATGTCGCATTTGCAGAGCCCCAGAGGTATCAAAGCAATAGAAACCCCCCAGAAGTGACCCCATTTTGGAAACTACGCCCCTCAAGAAATTCATTTATTGGTGTTGTGACCATTTTGACCCCATAGTTTTTTCACATAACTTATTTGAATTGGGCTGGGAATTCAAACAAAATAAATTTTTCCCAACAATATGTAGTTTTGGCTGAAAATTCTCAAGAAATAAAATACCCCATTTTGTTGCCCAATTTGTCCTGAGTGCGGCAATGCCCAATTTGTGGTGATAAACTGACCTTTGGGCCCATGGGAGGGCTCAGAAGGAAAGGACCACCATTTGGCCTACTGGGGATTTTCTGGTGCTAAGTCATCTATGCAGAAGCCCCTGAGGTACCAGTACAGTTGAAACCCCCAAGAAGTGACTCCGTTTTAAAAACTACACCCCTTAAGGCATTCATCTAGAGGTGTAGTGAGCATTTTGACCGGAGACATACACCCCATAAATGTGGGTTCTCACGGGTATGGCAATACCCTCAATGTGGCTGTTATCAGCTGCCTGGGCACACAGCAGGGCGCAGAAGGGAAAGATGAGGGGGATAAACTGTGCGGAGTGCATCAGGGTAAGTAAAACTGGGTTAGATTAAAAATCAAGGGATGTATGATACATTTTGAAGCACTCTTTCATACGGAGCCTTAGTTTTTCGGGACACGTGTCACATTGATATATTGTGTCCTTCCTTATCCCCCTCTTATAGCAGACTTTGTACCTCTTTTGACTTTTTCCTTTCTTGCCAGTTTGGGGAACTTCTCCTGGAAAGTGTTGCCCTGGTACGATGCGTGTGGCCCCGCTTCCAGAAGTACTGGGTGCCCCCCCCTTCTTGGTCCCTAAAAATTAGTTTCTTGATAACCACCTCTTGAAATTCCAGGATAGTTCCCGTCTGGCATGCACATCTACGTAGCACGTACGCGTTATACAATGCCATCTGTATGATGTGCACGGCCAGCTTCTTATACCACACCGCATGGCGCTGTAGGGCTTCAGGACTTGATCAGACAAGTCCACCCCTCCCATGTACCTATTGTAGTCCAGGATGCAGTCTGGTTTGGGGGTCTCTGTACTGGTACCTCGTACAGGTACATGGGTACTGGTGTGGCATCTCTCTTGTCTTGTACTTGACACACAATATGTTGCTGCTAGATTGTGCCCTGCTCTCACCCATTCTGAGTGTTTGCCCAAGCAGAGTCTTAGAGAGGCCTCTCTAATTTCTTCTAGAAGTGCCGCATGCCGCAGTACTTCTGGAAGCGAGGCAGTTGAAGAGTGGGACGCCGGTATAAAAATTATCCAGGTAGAGGTGGTAACCCTGGTGCCGCAGTGGGTGCACCAAATCCCACACAATTATTGCATTAACTCCCAGTAAGGGGGGCATTCTGGGGGCTGAGCACTGGTGTCCTTCCCTTCATATATCCTAAATTTGTAGGTATACCCTGATGCACTCGCATAGCTTATACATCTTCACGCCATACCTTGCCCGCTTACCCGGCAGGTACTGGCGGAATTGAAGCCTCCCTTTAAAATGTACCAAGGACTCATCAATAGAAATACACGTCTCGGTGGTTTATGCTTGGGAAAACCGGGCACTGAAACAGTCTAATAGGGGTCTCCATTTATACAAACGGTCAAAACTGGGGTCATCTTGGAGTAGGCAATGCTCATTAGGAGAAGCGAAGTATTGCCTCATTTTTATTTATTTTTAGGTTCCAGTTCAGTTCTGAAGTTGCATTGAGGGGCCTATATATTAGACATCCCTTTGAAACACCCCATTTTAGAAACTAGACCCCTCAAAGTATTCACAACAGCATTTAGAAAGTTTATGAACTCTTTAGGTGTTTCACAGGAATTTAGAGCAAAGTAGAGGTGAAATTTACATATTTATTTTTGTCAGAAAATCCTTTTTATACAATTTTTTTCTATAACACAAACGGTTTTACCAGAGAAACGCAACTTAATCTTATTGCCCAGATTCTGCAGTTTTGAGAAATATCCCACATGTAGCCCTAGTGCGGTAATGGACTGAAGCACCGGCCTCCGAAGCAAAGGAGCACCTAGTGGATTTTGAGGCCTCTTTTTTATTAGGCACCATGTCCGGTTTGAAGAGGTCTTGTGGTGCCAAAACAGTGAAAACCCCCCAAAAGTGACCCCATTTTGGAAACTAGACCCCTTGAGGAATTCAATGTAGTTTTCTTGGGGTGCATGTGACTTTTTGATCAGTTTTTATTCTATTTTTAGGTGGCGTGGTGACTAAAAAACAGCAATTCTACTATTGTTTTTTTATTAAATTTTTTTTACAGCATTCACCGTGCGGTATAAATGACCTATTCACTTTATTCTGCGGGGCGATACGATTACGGCGATACCAGATGTTTATACTTTTTTTTATGTCTTATGGCGTTTGCACAATAAAATACGTTTTGTAAAAAATCATTCACTTTTTGTGTTACCTTATTCTAAGAGCCAGAACTTTTTTATTTTTCCATCAAGAAAGCCGTGCGAGGACTTATTTTTTGCGTAACGAACTGTAGTTTCAATCATTACCATTTTTAGGTGCATGCGACTTTTTGATCTCTTTTTATTCCATTTTTTGGGAGGTGAAGTGACCAAACAATTGTGATTGTGGTACGGTTTATTATTATTTTCTTTTACGGCGTTCACCGAGCGGGATAAATAATAAAATTATTTTGTAGTTCAGGCCGTTACGGACGCGGCGATACCAATTATGTATAGTTTATTTGTTTATTTATCTATTTTTATTCATAATAAAGGACTGATAAGGGAAAAAGGCGGATTTTTACTTTTATACCTTTTATTTTCTTATTTTTATACATCTTTTTTTAACTTTTTTTTTACTTTATTACTTTGTCCCACTAGGGGACTTGAGGGCAGGAGGCCCTGATCGCTACTCTAATACACTGCACTACATCCGTAGTACAGTGTATTAGAGCTGTCAGCTACTCACTGACAGCAAGCATAGTGGGTTCTGACTTTGTCAGGACCCACTAAGCTTCCGTCGATTGCATAGCCGGACGCCATTGTTTGGTGTCCGGTTACCATAGTTACAATCGCCGGCCGCTATCATGTAGCAGGCCGGCGATTGTATCTTAACCCCTAAAAAGCCATGATCCCTATTAAACGCGGCTTTTAAGGGGTTAATCAGCAGGGACACAGCGATCGGTCCCCGCTGTAGGAGCTGCAGCAGCTGCTGTATGAGACAGCAGCTGTCACAGCTCCTGTATGTGTCGGGAGGATGGCCGAAACGGCCGTTACTCCCGTGACGTACTATTAGGTCATGGAGTGTGAACGATACAGCTACCATGACCTAATAGTACGTCCAGGAGCGGGAAGGGGTTAAGGTATTCACCTAGGGTTGCAGAGTGAAAATGGGATTTTTTCCATAGATATGCCAATATGTGGTGCCCAGCTTGTGCCACCATAACAAGACAGCTCTCTAATTATTATGCTGTGTTTACCGGTTTTAGAATCACCATATATGTGGCCCTAATCTTTTGCCTGGACATTTGACAGGGCTCAGGAGTGAAAGAGTACCATGTTCGAAGTTGAGGCCTAATTTGGCAATTTACAAAGTATTGGTTCACAATTGCAGAGGCTCTGATGTAAAATAAGAAAAGAAGACCCTGACAAGTGACCCCATTTTGGAAACTGCACCCCTAAAGTCGTTTATTAAGGGGTGTAGTGAGCATTTTCACTCCACAGGTATTTTCCATAAATGATTGCGCTGCGGATGGTGCAAAGTAAAAATTAAAAATGTTCCCTAGATATGCCATGTCAGTGGCAAATATGTCATGCCAAGCTTATGCCACTGGAGACACACACCCAAAAAAATTGTTAAAAGGGTTCTGCTGGATATGGCGATGCCATATACGTGGAAGTAAACAGCGGTTTGGGCACGCTGTAGTGTTCAGAAGGGAGGTAGCACCTTTTGGCTTTTGAAGCGTAGATTTTACTCGGTAGTAGTTCTGTTTGGAGTTTTACTGCTATTTCAGTTTATAATGTGGGGGTACATGTAAGCTAGGCAGAGTACATCAGGGGCATAGTCAGGTGGTATAATAATGGGTTAAAAAAAATATAGTAATCCATAGATGTGTGTTACACTGTGAAGCAATCCTTTCTGCACGGGCCGGTGTCACACTGATATATCGCATCCTTTCTTATCCCCCTTTTGGTACACACTCTGCACATTTGCAGTTTGGGGAATTTTGCTGGAAAGTGTTGTCCTGGTATAATACGGGCACCCTCGCTTCCAGCAGATATGTTTAGGCCCTACCATTCCTGGTTCCCTAATTTTAGGGCCTTGATATATCGCCTCTTGAAAAAGGAGAAATGTTCCCCTCGGGCCTGCACAAATGCATATTTTTTACTTTATGACTTATTAGAGCATTAACTCATTTTATTTTTTCATAGACATAGTGGCATGAGGGCTGTTTTTTTGCGGAATGAGCTGTAGTTATTATTGGCACCATTTTGGGGTTTTTGATCACTTTTTATCCTATTTTTTGGGAGGCAAGGTGATAAAAAAGACAGCAATTCTGGCATAGTTTTTTTATACAGCGTTCACCGTGCATTATAAATTGCATGGTACGTTTATTCTGCGGGTCAGTACGATTCCGGTGATACCTAATTTATAGCACTTTTTTATGTTTTACAACTTTTTGCACAATAAAATTACATTTGTAAAAAGAATGTATTTTTTCTGTCGCCATGTTGTGAGAACCACTTTTTGATCACTTTATATTCCAATTTATGTAGGGCAAAGTGGCCAAAAAACTGAAATTCTGGCTTTTTTTTTATATTTTCTTTATCAAAGTTTATTAGATTTTCAGTACAAATATACAATAGAAATGTAATTGCACATAAAACAAGTGGCAGTTTAACTGAACCACATCAAATTAACTCAGTTGAATTCAATACAAATGCAATACATATAGAGTATATATAATGTCAGAAACAAAATGTTTACATTAGCATATGAAGCATAAAATGGAAATGAAAATATAAAAGGGGAGCGGAAAAGGAAGGAGAGCGGGTAAGGTGAGGAGGGACGGCAACCACCAAAGATGCGTTAATGGCCTAAGAGATTCAAGTGTTATCTGCCAGCCAACGTGAGAGTGCATCACTCTCTGTAAACAGAATCCAACCCTTCCAGGGAATCTGTCATGTTTTCCATTGTCCTTTGCCAGGAGACTCTCCATTCTCATGATGTGATTCAACTTGATTACCCATTCACGAAGAGAAGGGCATCCCATAGATTTCCAGTGTCTAGGAATCACACATCTGGCTGCAGTAGGAAAATGTCTGAAGATATCTTTTTTCAGAGCTGTGACATTGCCTGGCAAAAGGGACAATAGTCCCACTGCAGGTTCAATAGGCATTTGAGAGTCGAACAGTACATTATATAGCCTGAATATGGTAGTCCAAAATGGAGATAAAATGGGACATTCCCACCAAATGTGTAGCATGGTTCCCACAGCAGAAAGGCATCGCCAACACTGGTCAGATACAGAGGGAAAGGCTCTATGTAGTAAAACCGGGTAACGATACCATCGGGTAAGAATCGTAAAATTTTTTTTTTGAGCATAGCAAGCTGAGGGCAGTTTGTGAGTAAGCAAAAAAATTTTATACCAATCCTCATCCTGTATATGAAACCCTAATTCACGATCCCACGCCTGCACATATCGAAGCTGTGAAAGCTCAGGGGGAGCACGAAGGAATGTATGTAGCGTTGATAAAAGTTTAGAAAGCATAGAGGGTAGTAATAGAAAATTTTCCAGTGCAGTTTTGTCTAAGGTAAGAGCCTTGCAATCTGAGAAAGATGAAATGTATGCTCTAAGCTATAGATATTCCATCCAAGATAATCTTTTGTGAGGACAAGATACACACAGAGACGAAAGAGTGGGAAGCTTGCGTGCGTAGGCAAGTGTGGAAGAGAGTCTAACATTGTCCTGTCTACTCCAGGAAAGAAATTCCTCCACTCCCAACACTGGAGTGAAGTCAGGGTTGTCAAATAAAGGAGTAAAAGGTCCAGGACAATGTGTTAGTTTGGAAGGTACTGCATCCCTATCCCAGGCCTCCAGAAATTGTTGCGTTAACAATGGCAGCATGAGTGTATTTCTGTGCTGTTTGGCAATCCACGGAAGAGATGTTAAGCGCAAAGGTGAGATTTCAAATTCCAGTCGAACCCATTGTTTGTGAGTGAATGATCTAAACCAATCAACTATCCTCATTAGAAGAGCTGCAGAATATTTTTTTAAATCAGGTAACCCCACCCCTCCTTCCAATTTAGGCCTACAGAGCACTGTCATGCTTGTCCGAGGTTTCTTAGAGCCCCAAATAAATGTATTTATGGCTCTATGTAATGGACGGAAATAAGATTGAGTAGCCAGAACCGGTACAGTTTGAAATATATGTAAAAATCTAGGTAAAATGTCCATTTTGACAGTATTGATCCGGCCAAACCACGAAAGGCGAACCGAGGAATACTGCTGTATATCTCTCAAAGTATGATGCAATAAAGAGATGTAGTTCAGACGGAACAGCCCGTCAAATCCTGTGGAATATGAATCCCCAAATACTTTAGGGATTCCTGTTGCCATTTAAATGGAAAATTTTGTTTTAAGTGTTTAACCGAATCAAGACTGAGGGACACGTTTAATACTTCAGTCTTAGAGTAGTTAACTTTAAAATTGCTGAGCTGACTGAAACGTTCAAATTCCTTAAGTATAGATGGTAAAGTCACAATAGGTTCTGTTACATATAACAGGAGATCATCGGCATATAAAACAAGTTTCGCATGAAGTGATCTCACTGTTTTTCCTTTTATTAATGGGTTATTTCGCATGGCA
Source organism: Rhinoderma darwinii (assembly GCF_050947455.1). Lineage (NCBI taxonomy): Eukaryota > Metazoa > Chordata > Amphibia > Anura > Rhinodermatidae > Rhinoderma > Rhinoderma darwinii. The sequence goes on along the minus strand of NC_134687.1, from coordinate 292,207,099 downwards.
CTAGCCAGGTGTTCCATAGTAAGGACATATAGAATAGGGGATAACGGGCAGCCCTGTCTAGTACCATTCGAAATATGTAGTGGATCCGACAGCAAACCGTTCACACGAACCCGAGCTGTAGGCCTTGTGTACAGGGACATGATTTTCCCAAGCATATTTTGACCTAAACCAATTTGTGACAAGGTCTTCTGGAGGAATTGCCAGCTTACCCTGTCAAAAGCCTTCTCAGCGTCTACTGAGAGCAGGCATGCTGGGATATGCTGTCTTTGTGCATAGGACATGAGAAGTATGGTTTTATTCGTATTGTCCCTTGCCTCTCACCCCTTAACGAATCCCACCTGATCATCATGAATGAGAGAGGTTAATATAGGAGAGATGCGTGACGCAATGGTCTTCGCAAATAGCTTGACATCCACGTTGATCAGCGAGATCGGGCGGAAGTTAGGGCAAGACTTAGGATCTTTCCCAGGCTTTGGTAACAACGTGATATGCGCCTCAAGCGACTGTTGCGTGAAACCACACGTTGAAGTGATGGAATTGAAGACCAGAGTCAAAAAAGGAATTAGAAGATCTTGAAATGTTTTGTAAAACTTATTATTAAAGCCATCAGGCCCAGGACTCTTTCCCAGCGGAAAATCTTTCAGAGCTTGCAGAACTTCATCATCTGTGAAGTCAGTTTCCAAGGTGTCCGTTTCCGAATGAGAAAGAGTAGGGAGCAGGGTCTCAGTTAAATACGCGTCAATTTTGGACTGCAAAGCTTCGACCGGTATATCATGTAAACTACCTTTAATATTGTACAAAGCATGTGGTAATGTCCTTCGGGTCAGAAACCACTTGGCCCGAAGCCGTATGTAATTTAGGTACACTACCGTTCAAATGTTTGGGGTCACCCAGACAATTTTGTGTTTTCCATGAAAACTCACACTTATATTTATCAAATGAGTTGCAAAATGACTAGAAAATATAGTCAAGACATTGACAAGGTTAGAAATAATGATTTTTATTTGAAATAATAATTTTCTCCTTCAAACTTTGCTTTCATCAAAGAATGCTCCATTTGCAGCAATTACAGCATTGCAGACCTTTGGCATTATAGCTGTTAATTTGCTGAGGTAATAGGGAGAAATTTCACCCCATGCTTCCAGAAGCCCCTCCCACAAGTTGGATTGGCTTGATGGGCACTTCTTGCGTACCATACGGTCAAGCTGCTCCCACAACAGCTCTATGGGGCTGAGATCTGGTGACTGCGCTGGCCACTCCATTACAGATAGAATACCAGCTGCCTGCTTCTTCCCTAAATAGTTCTTGCATAATTTGGAGGTGTGCTTTGGGTCATTGTCCTGTTGTAGGATCAAATTGGCTCCAATCAAGCGCTGTCCACAGGGTATGGCATGGCGTTGCAAAATGGAGTGATAGCCTTCCTTATTCAAAATCCCCTTTACCTTGTACAAATCTCCCACTTTACCAGCACCAAAGCAACCCCAGACCCTCACATTTCCTCCACCATGCTTGACAGATGGAGTCAGGCACTCTTCCAGCATCTTTTCAGTTGTTCTGTGTCTCACAAATGTTCTTCTGTGTGATCCAAACACCTCAAACTTCGATTCGTCTGTCCATAACACTTTTTTCCAATCTTCCTCTGTCCAATGTCTGTGTGCTTTTGCCGATATTAATCTTTTCCTTTTATTAGCCAGTCTCAGATATGGCTTTTTCTTTGCCTATTTCTCAAACTAGAGACTCTAATGTACTTGTCTTGTTGCTCAGTTCTGCAGCGGGGCCTCCCACTTCTCTTTCTACTCTGGTTAGAGCCTGTGTGTGCTGTCCTCTGAAGGGAGTAGTACACACCGTTGTAGGAAATCTTCAGTTTCTTGGCAATTTCTCGCATGGAATAGCCTTCATTTCTAAGAATAAGAATAGACTGTCGAGTTTCACATGAAAACTCTCTTTTTCTAGCCATTTTGAGAGTTTAATCGAACCCACAAATGTAATGCTCCAGATTCTCAACTAGCTCAAAGGAAGGTCAGTTTTATAGCTCCTCTAAACAGCAAAACTGTTTATAGCGGTGCTAACATAATTGCACAAGGGTTTTCAAGTGTTTTCTAATCATCCATTAGCCTTCTAACACAGTTAGCAAACACAATGTACCATTAGAACACTGGAGTGATGGTTGCTGGAAATGGGCCTCTATACACCTATGTAGATATTGCATTAAAAACCAGACGTTTGCGGCTAGAATAGTCATTTAGCACATTAACAATGTATAGAGTGTATTTCTGATTATTTAATGTTATCTTCATTGGAAAAAACTGTGCTTTTCTTTCAAAAATAAGGAAATTTCTAAGTGACCCTAAACTTTTGAACGGAAGTGTATATAAGCAGCCTGTGACCTGGGATGCAGCGCCCTTGCAAGAGGTCATCCACACTTGTCAGCAAATTCATAAAAGAACTTCCGATTCCTGTCTCTATAACTAGTGTAAGATTGATCAAGAAGGGCCCTGAGTTGATTTCTCGCGAGGTCGAGTTCTGAGAGTGTAGAGGGGAATTGTGTATGTTTATGCTGAGTTTCAAGAACGCTAATCTTATCCAACAATTTCGTCATCTGAGCACCTTTCTCCCTCTTCAAGCGGGACCCATGTTGAATGAGTACTCCTCTTAACACACACTTCAAAGCCTCCCATTGTACTGGTAAGGCTGTTGTATCAACTATATGATTATGAATTAAGGACTGAATGGAATCCTTCATTGCTGTCATACAGACAGTGTCATTCAGGAGGTTGTCATTCAATTTCCAGTTCCTAAAATGAGTCGGCCTGTCCGGAATGTATAAAATCAGATACACCGGAGCATGGTCTGACCAAATTACATTCCCTATCTGTGTTGTGGGTCTCCACGTGAGAAGATGGTGACTGAGAAGGAACATGTCAATTCTACTGTAAGATTTATGTAGCGCAGAGAAATAGGTATAATCCTTAACTTATGGATGAAGCATGCGCCAAACGTCCACCAACTGCATTTAATTTAGTGTAGAAAATAGAGCAGACATATGGGACCTAGGCACCAAACTTTTACCCGATGAGGAATCAAGATTTTTATCAAAAACAAGATTAAAATCACCCCCGATTACCAAGAGACCCTCTGTAAAATCTTCCAACTTTCGCAACAACGACCTGCAAACCGAGCCTGTTCCTGATTGGGTAAGTAAAAGTTTGCCAATGTAAGCACTTTACCATGCAAAGAAATTTCGGCAAAAAGATAGCGTCCCTCCACATCTGATGCCGTCCCCAATACCTCATGTAAGAGAGATTTATGAATGGCAATGCTGACACCTTTACTTTTGGACTCCGCATTCGTGCTATGATACCATTTGGAATAGTATTGGTTATTAAGACGAGGAATATGAGCAGTTTTAAAATGGGTCTCTTGTAAAAACAAGAGTTGAACCCTTTCCTTATGCATATCATATAATATCTGCGTGCGTTTTTCTGGTGTATTGAAACCCCTAACATTTAGGGTACACATCTTCAGCGAGGCCATCCCTCCACACAGGAAAGACAGGAAAAGATAGGTAAAAACAAAACAAAAAGGAAAAGGGAAAATAAAATGATAAAGAAACAATGAAAAGGGGTAAGTACCGACTCTCTGTTGACTAAATCAGAGAGATAATCTCAGACAAAGTTACACTGGCGAACCAGTGAGTCCCTAAGTGGAAGAGTGACTAGTCAGAAACCTAGCGAACGCTAGACCACCACTCCAACACAACTAATGAGAAAAGAAAAAATAATGAGAAAGATAAAAGAAAAATAGAAATAGCTGATAAGAGAACAGCACATTACCAAAAGAACTGGAGAGAACATCCATAATAATTTCAGTATCTGTTACAATATGATATCATGGATATACATTCGGCAAAAATATCATAAATTTTCATGTACATACATCAGAACATTAAACCCTTAAAGAAAGGTGCTTTTGGACGTTGCAAGTGAACCAGAACCGCCTCTGTTTCAAGCACAAACATGCAGAAGCATGTCCCACAACGATAATCACTCACATCTAGAGCATGGCACAATAGTGTATAAGTAAACAACATGTAACCACAACTGGTAACCCTGCATCATGGACATCATACATAATACATATGCATACAGGTATAAAAATTCTGCGCCAAAATCAAAGAGGCTTGAAGGTAATCCAATTTCTAATGAGTATATATACTCACGAAAACCCTCAAGCTTCTGGAAAAGGGTCCATATGTTGTCGTTCCCGACGACGTCCACGCATGGCCGGAGATCTACCGCGACGGCCTTGACGCAATCTTTGGGGAAGTAATGGAGTGGAGGGCCAGTCTAATATGGAAACCCTAGGGATGTCTAGGGCCTCACAGAACTCTGGGATGTCATCAAGGTCCCGGACAAAGAAGAGAACGTCATCCTTCCGTACCGGAAGTTGGAAAGGATATCCCCATGAATAAGGAATCCCATGCTCCCGAAGAACATCCAATAAGGGGCGCAAATTCCGGCGTTTATCCAAAGTCATTTTGGAAAGGTCAGATAAAAGCTGAAGTTTGTTCCCCTCCCATATGATATCGCCTTTGTCCCTGGCCTTACGTAGCATTTCTTCCTTGAGCGTGAAATAATGGATGCGACACAAAATGTCTCTCGGCTTGTCAGGGTCAGCGTTTCTAGGACCCAGAGTACGGTGTGCTCTATCAATTTTCAGGGCAGATTCAGGTTCACGACCCAGAATAGAGTTAAATAAGCCCTTAAAGGAACAGTGTCATGGCAAATAATTTTTTTATATGTTAAAGATGTTAGTGCTGTAATAAAAACGTTTATATTCATTTGTGTTTGTGTTTTACTGTTTCTTATTTTTACACTTTTTCTTCCCTATGGGGGCTGCCATTTTTTGTTCCATTTCTGTGTGTGTCGATTAACGACACACACAGACATGGAGTACGGCAGCCACAGTCCCATAGGGACGGTGAACGGCTCCCGTCCCATTCACGTCCGTGTACGGCGTCTGTGTGGGAACTGCGCATGCGCCGCTCCCACACAGTCCTATTCGAAATTGGCGCCGTCCGGCGCCATTTTCCTGTGGACCGGAAGTCGCGGCCGGACTGTAATATTACTACTTCCGGTCGCGGCTTCCGGACTTGTGCACATGGAACAGCGGCAGCAAAGGGAGCGGACGGGCCGGAGGGAGCCGCGGCGGCAGGAGCAGGTAAGAGATTTCAATGTATGTTAGTGTTTGTGTGTGTTTACTACTGTATGTAAACCTACTACACTGTGGGTTACCTCAAAAAATGGCGACACACAGTGTAGGAGGTTAAACCTTTCAAACCCCTCGTTTATCCCGGCACTAGCCAGGATAAAGGAGGGGGGGATGCTGAGAGCTCACTAGAGCGAGGGCTTTTAACCCAATGTTGCAATGCTGCAATTTTGGGAACTAGCTCCATCTAGTGACCAAAAATGGGTAGTATTATAAATTTGAAAAAATTTATAATATTTCCTGACTCTCGAAAAAAATAAAAAAAATTTGTACAATGTTTAATCACCTACACACTAAATGTTTAATTTTTTAAAAAAAAACATGTTTTTAGGGCAACACCATGCCTTTAAGCGTAGGGACTATAACCGCAATATTGTAAGTCTCCGGAAGACCTCGTATACGCAAGTTATTGCGGCGGTTGCGATTCTCGTGATCCTCAGCAATATTAAACAACATATGGATTTGTTGAGTATGTTGTTCTAGTGTCGACTGTTGAGAGACCTGTACCTGTGAGGCAGCAGTAATATCTCCATCCATTCTTTGTACGTGGTCTGTAAGCTGAGAAAGGTTGCATGTCAGTGCCTGTATCTCAGATTTGTATGTGGTCTCCAATCTGTGCACATAAGCTTCCATGTCCCCTTTAGTAGGAACAACAGCAAGTTGTTGCTTTAACTCCAAAAGCATGTTCCCTGAGATCATATCAGTCGCAGGCACAGTCAGGCATGAAGAGGTTGTATTCTTTTGGGGTGAGGAAGAACTTGGAGAGGTAGCTCGGGCAGGAGTGGGGGGGAGCAGCGCAAGAAGTATCCTGCACTGCACAGCCATTTCCCCATGTCCGGCATTCAGGGCCCGGCGGCGCTATTTTGGATATATCTCCCCTCACCGTGTCACTGAAGTACCTGAGGATACCGCTGGTAAGTATGTCCTGTCACGATCTGGAAGGTGTGCCTGGAAGTTGGGGTGCTCTCCTGACCATTAGGGTGCTGTTTTCAGCTTGTAAAAGGTGCTAATGAGCGTGCTGGTGGGTAGTTAGGAACGGAGCTTTTAGTCTGCACGTCCGCTTGGCGCCATTACCAGGCCACGCCCCCTGGCATTGTTTTTTAAGATGTTTTTTATGCCGTTCAACACGTGGAATAAATAACATAATATTTTTATAGTTCAGGCCGTTACGGACGCTGCGATACCAAATATATGTGGTTTATTAATTTTTTTCAATAATAAAGAACTTGATTAGGGAAAAAGGGTGATTGTGTTTTATTTTATTACCTGAAACTTTTATTATATTTTTTACAGCTTTTTTTTTTCACTTTTTTCTTACACTTTTCTTTAGCCCCACTAGGGGGTTTGAAGGCCCAACTGTCAGATTTTTTTTTCTAATACATTGCACTACCTATGTAGTGCAATGTATAAGATCGGTCAGTCATTCACTGACAGCAAGCCGATTAAGGTTTCACCTTAAAAAGGGTGGGATCTAATCGGCTTCCGTAATAGCAGAGCAGGAGGCCATTGTTAGGCCTCCTGTTGCCATAGCAGCAGTCGGTAGCCATGCGATTGCATGGCAGGGCTGCCTATCTGCTACCAACCCCTAAGATGCAGCGATCGCTTTCGATCGCTGCATCTAAGGGGTTAATGGCAGGATTTGGAGCTAGCTCCGGTTCCTGCCGGTACAGGTGGACGTCAGCTCTAACATACAGCTGACATCCACCGCTGATGACGCCCGGCTCAGCTCCTTTTAGGCCCCGCCTACTGAAAGGCTTCCACACTAGACATACCGGGAGGCTAGTGTTAGGCCTACAGTTGCCTTTGCAGCCACCAGCACCCCAGCAATTTCATTGCTGGGGTGCCGATGAGCTGCAAACATCTTAAATGCAGCGATTGCTTTTGACCACTGCATTTAAAGGGTTAATGGCAGAATCAGAGCAAACTTCGGTCCTCGCCATTACCCCAGGGTGTCAGCTGTAACATGCTAGAAAAAATGTTCACGGTGTGGTGCAAAGGGGTTTGGATGAAGTCCCAATGTATATAGTCACGATTACCCCAGTACTTACAAGAAAATATATTGCAAGTTGAATAAATAAATTTTTTCACAAAGCCGTATATCATATACTATTTTGTATGTAATCAGCGTTTTTATATGAATACATGAATTGAATCGACGTAATAATGACTAGTCTGGCAGACGTCCATATACGATTCTTTACTACATTTTCAGCGACAGTGATAAAGGCTGTGGATTGGCCGAAACGTCATTATTAAGTAGATTCAACTCATGTATTCATATAAAAACGCTGATTACATACGAAACAGTATATGATATACGGCTTTGTGAAAAAATTAATTTATTCAACTTGCAATATATTTTCTAGCTTTAACATGCAGCCGACACCCGGGGGTGGTGGCACCGACTCAGCTTCTAAGCCGGTGTCCGCCATTTGTCGTATGGATACAGCAAAATGCAGGAAGCACTAGCTTTCCATGACGTATCCATACGACAAATGTCGGGAAGGGGTTAAAAGGGGAGTATGGGGGGCGTGGCCAGCCATGCATGAGTGAGGACGCACATCTCTGAGCTCCTCCGGTATCCAGCACTACAACGGGCTTGTAACTACCGTAAATAACCATGGGACGAACTAAAAAAGCAAGTCAAGAACCCCATCGCCTTAGACTGCACCAGGTGATATACAAACGTACTTTCATCGGCAGTTGTGAAAGTGATTAGAATATGTTTAAAAGATTACATTTTGCATAGACTCCATCTTGTATGGTAGGCGTCCATTTTGGATCGTTGGAATCCATCTTTTGGCCTGAAGGAGCCAACTTGAGATTAATAAATAAAAATAATATATTAATCTAAGTCAGAAGTTGCCTTGAAACAATTCTATGTTATGTGTTCTTGAATTGAATGTTTTTATTATTCTTGTAAGGGGCAGATCAATTGTCTTTGGGAGAATGACATTGTTTACCATAAGGGAGAGGGGCAGCCTTGAAGAAGGGCTTTGTTTAAATGATTTAATGTTGTGCCATCTTATCTGCAGTCTCCATTCTCTAGTGAGAGAAGTAGAGACACATTAACTTGTGTATCTGAAATGTGTGTCTTCCCCATGTGACAAAGGACATGCCACCTGGCGGGGGGACCTTGGAGGGTGAAGAATCATTATAATGCATTGAAATATTCTCATTGGCTGAATCAGAGTCATTATCATATTGTAGATGATTGGCTGAAATCAAAGCCTACAACTTTTCTGTCATCATACTTATATACTTGTTTGGATCAATAAAGACCAGAGAAGGATTTTGAGCATACTAGCATGGTCTCTTGTGTTATCTTTTCTCTCAGAGAGATATATATATATCGATCACCTATGATTTGGAAACTGGATAAATCACTGGAGGGTGGGTATCGGTTGACATACCCATTACAAATTTCAGTCTAATATATTTTGGCCTATGATTGCGTTAGCAGCAGGGGAAAAAGGAATCCTCAGCCCCATACTCACCTCAAGATGGCCAACGGAGTCGGGCACTGGCGGAGGTGAGCGATGACCCCGCTGAGGCCAAGAGACACCAGGCCACGCTCTCTGTTCCTGCTGGGACAGCGTAGTCGGTTGTCCGGAGTGGATCTTACACCCTGCGCCCTAGACTGGAAACATTAGAAAAAACTGGTCTGTGTTGGTTTATTATCCATGCTAGAGATTCCAGCAAGAAAGTGGTCACCTTTAACCCCTTCCCGCCGCAGCCCTTTTTCAGATTTTCATTTTAGTTTTTTCCTCCTCACCTTCCAAAAGCCATAACTTTATTTTTCCATCGATATAGTCCTATGAGGGCTTGATTTTTTTCGGGACGAGTTGTAGTTTATCATAGCCCCATTTATTGTGCCATATAATGTACTAGGAAACGGGAAAAAAAATATTTGTGGGGTAAAATTGAATAAAACAGCGATTCCTCCATTGTTTTTTGCGCGCCGTTTTGCGCGCACAGGTTAACTTTATTCTGTGGGTCAATAAGATTACGGCGATACCAATTATATATAGTTTTTTTATATTTTACTACTTTTACAAGTAAAAACCTAAGTGTAAAATAGAAAATTTATTTTATGTCGCCAAATTCCGAGAGCCATAACTTTTTTATTTTTCCATCGATTAAGTGGTATGTGGGCTTATTTTTTGCGGTATAAGCTGTAGTTTTTAATAATACCATTTTGGTGTACATGCGACGTTTCGAACACTTCTTATTTCATTTTTTGTAGGAGTAAATAGTTCAGACTTTTACGGACGCGGTGATACCAATCATGTTTATTTATTTATTTTTTTACTATGCTCTAGGGGGAAAATGGGAAAAGGGGGGTTATTTAAACTTTAAATTAAACATTTTTTTTTGCATTAAAAGAAAACTTTATTTAATTACTTTTTACTTACTTTATTAGTCCCCCTAGGGGACTTCAACCAGCGATTGATCGCTTGCATGATATACTAATGTATTGCAGTATATCGTGATTCTGACAGGTATCTATTAAGCCCTGCAAGAGGCAGGGCTTAATAGTTGCACAAAAGTGGGGGAACTAGGGTCCTTCATAGCATAGCAACCATTGCCCCCCCGCGATTGTGTTGTGGGGGCGTGATGAGCTGTTAGAGGGGGTTGCCCCTCTTTCTAACTATTTAAATACTGCGGTTGGTATTGACCGCAGCATTTAACGAGTTAAACGAGCGGGATGGCGCTCGTTACTCTGAAGTGTCGGCTGTTACAAACAGCCGACACGGCATCATATGGAGCGGGTTCACTCCGTGAGCCCGTTCCATACTTCCCTTACCCGACTTTGGCGTATGGATACGTCAAATGTTGGGAAGAGGTTAATGTTCCTTTGTTGCATTTCCCTCACAGCATTTCCAAATTACCTATTGTATGGCAGTTGGCGGTTGAACAGACTGGGCCTCATGTGGCCTTGATCATATGGCGACACTAAAGTTGGCCTCCTTCAACGTGAAGGGGCTGAACACCCCAGAGAAGAGATTTCATGTACTCCGATTGATGCGCAAACAAAAAGGTACATATAACCGGTTTGCAGGAAACTCACTTTAGCGACAAACATCTTCCGTCACTTAAAAATAGATATTACACTCATTGGCACCTCAGTAACAACCCCTCTTCCAAATCCAAGGGGGTGGTCATTATAATTCATAAATCCCTCCCCCACCAAATTCCGGAATGCGTAGTGGATCCAGAGCCCAAGTATCTGATTCTTGTCATTAAAATAGATGATAGGATTTTCACTATTGTCAACTACCCAAGGCCAAGCACAATTTCTTACGGACTTAGTTAATCAGATCGCTCCACAGATAAAGGGAACTGTTCTCCTATGTGGAGATCTCAATCTAACCCTGGACACCACACTAGATAATTCCGCGGGGCAAGCCACGCTCTCCTACTCGGCCATTAAATCTGTGAGAAGGGCTTTTCAAAAGTTACGGTTGTGGGATACTTGGCGACTCAACCATCCGTCTTGCAAAGATTATACATTCTATTCGGCCCCCCATGATTCTTACAGTCACGTCGCCTACATCCTAGTGTAGGATGAAGCGCACTCGTGGACATCTGCCACCGATATTGGTAACATTTTGTGGTCGGACCATGCTTCAATATTCTGCTCCCTCACTATTCCTTCCATGTCGAGGCCGCTGTGGTCATAGAAATTGAATGAATCTCTGTTGCTGGATAATGTTTGTGCAAAGGATGTGGTCGATTCAATTGGACACTTTATTAGAGATCTTAGTGAGGACTCCACCTCGTCCCCAATCAAATGGGAAAATGTGTGTTTCGAGGTACCCTCATCAAACATGGCTCTCGCATAAAGCGGACGGGCCCATGCACTTTCGCAAGTCCTACCTAAAATAGAATCTTTAGAATTGGCTCACAAAAGAGCAACCACACTTCGAGAACTTTTGGTTTCCCGGCAAGATGCTCGACAATTGCTGGAGCACGCTCATGAACGTCTCTTACAAGTGTGTTGCAGTACATTTTCTGAATATGGAAACAAAAGTGGCCAAATGTTGGCCAATTCCCTTAGAGCCCAGAAATCACAGAACTATATCCCACTTATTAAAACCCGAATGAATCAAACCCTACATACGACTCAAGAAATAACCGGAGAATTTCACTCATACTAAACCAGATTACACAATCTGGATGGCCTTCATTCCCAGCCATACAGACGACCTACCATGCATTCCAGTACTCCAGCACATGCCTCTCCCGTCCCTTCCTCTCAACCCCCAGTTTCGGTACCCCCTTTGGGCGACTCTTTCTTAGAGGAGAAGCTCCAATTTGCGATCCGCTCCCTACCCGGGGGTAAAAGTCTGGGCCCAGATGGTTTTACAGCTAAATTCTACAAAATGTTTTCAGTCCATCTCTTCCCCTTTACTTCTTCAGGCTTTCAATGATGACTCTGACACTTCTCCCTTCCCTTCACAAACAATGATAGCTCATGTCGCGGTTCTTCCCAAACCGGGTAAGGATTCTCATCTATGCCTGAATTACCAACCAATCTCTCTGCTGAACATAGATCTGAAATTGTATGCAAAAATATTATCCAACAGGCTCCAACCCATCATTTCAGACCACATTCACCTTGATCAGGTGGGATTCGTTACGGGGAGGGAAGCCCGTGACAACACCCTGAAAACTCTGGACATCGTTCAGTATACCCAATCCAAAGGTGTTCCTCCCATGGTTCTCTCTCTTGATGCCGAGAAGGCCTTCAACCGGGTTTCCTGGTCGGCAATATACTACTCCCTAAGGTCTCATGCCCATGTCCGTGCCTGTAATCACGGCCCGGGATTGCGGGCACAGTCGACCGCCGACCGCATTTTCAGGCCGTGCTATACAAAGTATGGGAGCACGGCCCGTAAAAAACTAAAAGTAGGACATTCTCCATAATTCCCGGCACGGATACCTATCCGTAACGATATGGGAAGATGTCCGCTGCCAATAGAACCGGGCGGGCTACGGTCCGCAATTACAAAGATTTTTTACGGTCGTGTGCATGGGGCCTAAGGAAGTTAGGGGTTGATGAGTCCTTCATAGCTGAAATCATGGCATTGTATTGCCCTCCTTCAGCTAAATTGAAAATAAATGTGACTCTTTCTGCTCCTTTCTCGATCACCAGTGGTACAAAACAGGGTTGCCCCCTATTCTCCTTTTGTACATAATAGTAATGGAACATCTTTTGAATTCATAACAACCCGGTTATTAAGGGCATAAGGGCATCTCTATTGGGCATGCTGAATACAAATGTTCAGCGTTTGTAGATGATCTATTACTCTACATGACCCAACCTCACACATCCCTGCCATCACTAATGGCGGAACTTGATCATTTTGGTTCATGGTCAAACTTTAAGGTTAATGCAGCCAAATTGGAGGCACTTAATGGTTCGCTTCCCAGGGAACAAACCCTACTCCTGGAAAATGATCCCTTTGCCTGGCCATCCATGGGTATTCGTTATTTGGGACTGTGAATGCATAGTGATTTAAATAAATAGTTTGAGCTGAACTTCCGCACGCTTCTAATACAGATCCGCAAGGACTTGGAGTCTTGGACTGTGGGTGATTTCTCCTTGGTTGGTTCGCATTAACATTCTGAAAATGAATGTACTTCCTAGATTGCTGTACCTTTTCCAGACCATACCAATCCCTATTCCTGCCCCATTTTGGCTATCCCTGCGCCGTCTCTTCCGAGACTTAGTGTGGTCTGGTGAACACTCACGTCTACAATGGGATGTTCTCACTAGGTCCAAATCCAGGGGTGGTCTAGGCCTTCCCGACTGTAAAAAATATGATCTTGCTTCTGTCCACTCCCGTGTACTAGATTTCTTCCATGGACACAAACTTTGGGTACAGATTGCACAAACAATATGCCCCAAAGCTCTGTCCACACTCCCATGGTCCAGAAGACCAATCTTTGTAGTCATACCACACTCTCCTAACCTTGAAATATGAACACTGGACAGATACTTTACTAGACTTGAACGGCCCTATGCTCCTGGTGACTGACAATTCTGCCTTCCTTCCAGGACTCTCCTCTTTGGGAAGGACAAAATCTGCCCCTTTGCATTTCACACACATTTTATCCGGTAATACCTTAGCCCCTGAAAAAGAGCTATATATATATATATACATATACACACATATACACACACACACACACACACACACACACACACACACAAACACGCGTGTGTAAAAGGGCTGGTGTAATAGCGGGTTTCACCTACTTGTGTCACCCACTATTACTACCCCCTTTATAAACAGGGTCACTAGGGTTATGCCTAGTTCCCCTACCTTTTCCTTATACTAACGCTAATCTACTTGCTTTGCTGCTACGTAAGTGTATACGACTCAGTAAATACAATTATATAGTAAATAAAGGGTAATATTTATTACTAACAATAATCACACTTACATATAAAATACACCAAACACAGTAACTGATCACCGTATAGGATCAGTATACCCCAATACATATAACAATTAATATATACTGAGTATACTCACACTATAGGTAGTACAGTATAACCACGGTATCACAAACCTACGTTATACCTCCACCCACATACCTAAACATATGAATACAGTTACGTTACAATACAATACACGCTCACTATTTCTGTCCCACTTCCTCCTAATATAACTTTCCCTATACACTAAGGGTTAATAATCAGGTAAAAGGGTCAACAGTGGGAAGGGTTTTCAGACTGCAAGGGGTAGACAGCAGCAATGGGTTAACAAGGGGAATGGGTTGCTGTGTAGCAGTTAAATGGTGGCAAAGGGTTAAACAGGTATGCAGGTAAAGGGTTGAAGTAAGGAGGGGGGGGGGGGGGGGGGGGGGAGCATAACGTGTAGCTACTGCTACACGTGGATACTTAGCGGTCCATGTGGTCCGAGTTGGTGTGTCTTCAGGTAGGCAGGAAAAGAGAGCAGACGAGGAGGGAAGGGGAGTTCGTTGGGAGCAGCAAATAAGAGACAGAGTGTGAGGCCGTTGACCCTCTTATACCTTGTCCGTGCACATCTGTGTGACATCACAGCTCATGCACGTGAAAGGGGGGGGGGCTGGGCCTCATGGCTACCTTATGGAATACCATTATCTAGTAGGGGGATGGAAGGGCAGTTGAAACTTCCTGCTTCCTGGATTAGTTCACTGTTTATGGTTTCCATCCCCCAGGGTGTCTGATTACCTGGTAGGGAGATGGATATACACCTTTCTGGAGGGACAAATATATATATATATATATATATATATATATATATCTACACTCACATGTACATAGATATAAATATAAAACACTTCCCTTTACAGCCCCCTTACGGTCTTTGGTCCCGGAGGAAGGAGGCTTGCCAAGGGCACCATATGACTATGCTCAGCTTACACATTTTTACAACTTGGATTAAACCGAGCACACAGCTCCATAGAGATCTGTTAGACTTCAAGCAGTTATATCTGACATCGTCCCCGCCCTCCCACTGTCCATGCTGTATACTCTCCTACTGACGAACTCCACCGATACGTTACCTCCGCATTGTAAGGCTTGGGCGAAGGAATTGGATAAATCTTTTGATGAGGACCAATGGCTAAGGTGCTTTTGGTTTGCTCACAAAGCCCTTATAGCCAATAAAGCACAGGAAACCTCATTCAAAATTATCTCACGATGGTACAGGGTCCCAGCTTTGTTACATCGCTGGTATCCTAATGTCCCTGACACCTGCTAGCAATGTGGAACGGGATAGGGACCGATGACACACATTTGGTGTGACCGCCGCCCCCCCCCCCCCCCCCCCCCAATAAAGCGCTTCCGGACTAGGGTTCTTTTGTTACTCACCAAAATAACCGATATCTCTATACCAAATGCCCTCCTTTTTACGATACCTACCGTTTTCTCTATATACAAAAGGTCCTTGGCAGGTTTCCTCCTCCAGGCGGCAAAAAATTTCATTTCAAGACGATGGAAGGGCTTGGAACCTCCTACTCTGGAGTGGTACACAGAGGTTTCACACCTTTATAGAATGGAAGACCTCATAGCACACACTTCTGACCTAAGGGAAAAGTTTGTCCATATCTGGGAGGCTTGGGTTGAGTTCCAACACTCGGAAGCTTTTAGGGAATTGACACTTCCTGCTTGATTTGGGTAGGGCCTTATAGCAAGGTCATCCATAACCACAATGTCTTCTCTGGGAATCATCTCCTTTCTCGATTGCCCCATGACACTAAGGTCCATCTTTCACCGCCATCTGTTTGGTATGTAGCTTTAGACTCCCAGTGAGTGGTCTTTTCAGGAATATAGCGAAATTCAATGCTACATACCCTTTCTTCCTTCCCTTCTGCCCCGCCCCCTCCCTCTTTCCCTTACCCCCTCCTATACCATGTTAATTGTTTGAAGAGCTATTATAAAGCGGTTATATAAAAATCTGCATCAGGTGATTCTCACCTGATTGTTATATCCTTATTTTGAAGTCAATAAAACTGAATTAGAAAGAAGGAAAAAAAAAAAAAAAAAGGAGGGCTATGACTTTTTTTAAATTATGTTATAACAGAGCATTTTCTGGTTGTCTATATATATTTTATTGCCCAGAAAACTTAGGCTACATTCACACAAAGTACAGTACATTGCCAGTGTGAATAAGGTTTGGTAAAACCTCATACAAACCGCATAATCCAATTCTAGGCATGCTGCAGAGTTTCAAATCTGCAGCATGCCCTATATGTAACATATGCAGATTTTGGTGCAGAGGTTCTGGCTGCTTCAACTTTTTAAGGGCTCATTCTGACGAGCGCGTATCTCATCCGTGTGACAGCCGTTAAAACGGCCGTCACATAGACTCATGTATTTCAATGGGGCCGCTCACACGACCACACTCTCCGTTGAAACAATGAAGGGTCCATGAAAAAAATAGTAAAATAGGACATGTTCTATGTGTCACGCATCCCTCCATAGACTCTAATCTATGGGGGATCCGTGACAACACTCCCCCCTCGGACGTGAAACATTACAGTGTTTCACATCCGAGGTTGCTGACACTCGTCTGAATGTAGCCTTACACTGTGTGTGCGCTGGTTGGTTTCAGACTGTGGAAAACTTTGGAATCTGCTTTTTCATAGCTGCCCATATTAAAATCAATGCCAACTTTGATTGGGCTCTGTAATTCTGGTGATTGCATATTTTTTTCAAATGGATCGCATTTTGCCTTTATTAAATACTAAAAGAATGAATCTGGACCAAGTTTTCCACACTGAGTTTTTATTATTTTATGCTAAATATTTAAAAAAAATTATATATTTGATCCATGCACACTTGGGAATAGAAGATCTGACCTCAACAAAAGAAAACAGAGGCCAATAGCTAATGTGTGGTGAATGTTCAGCATAGATAAAAGGTCTGGGGGGCTGCGACACAAAAATACATTTTTGTTTGCTTAAGGGTCCATTCACGCATTGCGGTTCAGCTACAATTGAAACCATTTAAAAAAAAAACATGCGTTTTTACCGTGATTTGGTGGAGGTAAAAAAAAAAAAAAAAAACTGAGCCGCATTGAAGACCCCAAATTGCAATAAAACCGCATACGGTTTTTCAATGCAGTTTCTGGATGCAGCTCAAACAGCACCCAACGGCAATGTGTTAATGGACCCTAAAGACAAATAGGCCATAGAACATCCACTCCACTTATTATTTAACATTTTTGACCGATTAGAAACTTTGAGTGTAAACTGCATCCAACTCAGTTTTGAAGCACTGCAAGCATTATACTCCATTCACTCCAGACTATAAATATATAAAAAGTAATGCAATATGTTCAAGACAATTATAAAAAAAGTCAGCCTCCCAAACATTAAAAAAAACTAAAACAAAACCACAACGACAAAGTTAAAAATGATAAGAGGAGAAAAAAAAATCCTGCATGCAGAATAAAATGTGCATCAGTTTGTATTTTTATCATTTTATTTTTTTTGTCAGGATGCAACCCATAAAACACAATTTAAAAAACAAAAAACCACAACCAGTCGTCATCTCCCAAAATGAATGACAAAAACACTTTTTATACAGTTTGAGATGATCCATCTCATCCCAGCACACAAAAGGGTTTACTACAAGGCTTCATTCTTTTCTATAGGGCACATGTAATGATCATATATACATAAATTGTAACATTTCTATATACATACACACTCTGCAATAAATAGGTTCATTCTACATATAAAGCCAGTGTTTTACTTCGTCCAGGAAACTGTTGGAGGAGCATAGGAGGTACAGTAGTGAAAGCCGCAAGAATTGCATGCAGCTATAAACCCTCAGTATGTATTAAAAACACAGATTACGGCCACCGAAACACTTCATGTTACATCACTTAACCCATTAAATGCTGTGCAAAAGGAAAAACCGCTTTAGTTTTAATCCCTAATTAGACACGTTTGATTCATAAGTAAATGTAACAAATTTTTCTAATTTGAAATCATGGCCAAAGACAAACAGATCAGTGCTGGAAAAAAATACATGGCAACTAGACACAAAGATACTCCAGAAATAAGCGCCTAGGGCGAGCAGTCGTTGGATCGGTTTGGGTCGATTCACACTTTGCAGTTTTTGTTGCGATTTTCAGTTCTTTCCTTTTATTGGAATGTGACTGTATTCTTGCACATATGTATTTTATGGCTCCACAGAGGACTCGGAAAGCCGGTGAACCTATGCACATAGGTTTCTCTATTGGTGCCCTACCACATGTCAGCAAGACGGTCTCGCATTTCACATTTCTTTCCGTGGAAAGCTTTACAATTCTCTGTAGTCGTTCAAGTACTGAAAAAGTTAGTATTTTTAATGAATAATGAAATGCAGATATGCTGAAATACTAAAGTCTCATGCCCAGGGCTGTATTACAGATCTGTAATACGGCATCCAGTCTCCTATAGACCCATCCAGTACCTCAGTGTGCCTCGAACACTTTTCCTCCAGCTACGTGCACACGTTGCGTATTTTGATGTGGAAAATACGCACCAAAACCACAATACAGGCGAGTCGCAGATAAAAAAAACCGCACCTAATAGTGTGTTTTACTATGCAGTTTTTACGTTTTGGGGCTCTCAGTGCATTTTCATGCTGCAAGTTTTCCTCAGCATTAGGCAGATACAATTCGCAAGCGGAAATGCAAGATAAACGGACATGCAGCAGATCTTAAAATCCGCTCCGCAGGTCAATTTACATGCATACAAATACCGCAGCCTGTACATGAGATTTCCTGGAATCTCATGGACTACGCTGGTACTGTATTACGTTGTAGTATTGCCACACGTAATACGCACCGTGTGCATTGACCCTAAGGGTTCCTTGAGAATTTTGAAAAAAAAATTTGTGACTTGTTTCATCGCATCATGTATTACAGAGGAAATATGGAGAGCATTGCTTCTAGGGGAGAATTTGGTGCCTCACTGAAGCACCATACAGAGGTACACGGAGGGTCAGTAATATGGACTAGTGGGGACACCGTACTGTAGCACACGATCTGTATGTCAGATGTCAAAGCCATCTGCATTGACCCCAATACTAAATTTATACATGTAATTTTGACAACTGCAAATCTTTTGCTCCATTCCCTTCCAAGAGAGATCATTCAAACAATTCCTAATATTTGTGGAATACAGCTAGTCGATCTATTCAAATGTTTTGAAAAAAAGAGAAATAAAAAAGTTGCAATAAATAAAAGTATAAGCTAAAAACCTTCCTATAGTTTATTGTAGTTTAACGTAAATCACTTTGATGGCAGATTAAGTCTCCTACAGGCGCTGCCTAGACACACATAAGCAGATGTCTACCCTGACCAGCACTGAGCATGAGCATAATGTTATTATTGTCCATGCAAACAAGACTGCTCAATAGAGAGATGCTGGAGTAAATTTGACTTTGTACCATGCAGACAGCCAGAGAAGTACCCAATTTATAAGAGGCGTGCACCTCTTAATAAAATTAGGCGCTTCTTACTCCATCGCTTCTAAAGTAAGACGGGTGTCAAAACGCCACTCTTAATAAATTCCCCTCAGAGTTTGCACACACAACAATAACGGTGCATGTGAATAGTGCTCGTCTGGTTGCAGCTTCACAGCAACGCCTAGCACTCTAACCCCTGCTTAAAGAGGCTGTCACCACATTATAAGTGCCCTATCTCCTACATAATCTGATTGGCGCTGTAATGTAGATAACAGCAGTGGTTGTATTTTGAAAAACGATCATTTTTGAGCAAGTTATGAGCAATTTTAGATTTATGCTAATTTGTTTCTGAATGGACAATGGGCGTTTTACCAACTGGGCGTTGTAAAGAGAAGTGTATGATACTGACCAATCAGCGTCATACACTTCTCTCCATTCATGTCCATTTGTACTCAGCACAGCGTGATCTCACAAGATCACGCTGTGCTATCACATACACCCACAGTAACTTTACTGAAGTGTCTTGAGCGTGAATAGACATTGCCTCCAGTCGGGACGCGATGTCTATTCACACTCCTGACACTTCGGTAAAGTTTGTGAATGACAGCACATCGTGATCTCTCGAGATCACGCTGTGCTGTGATTAAGTCCCACAAAAACTTTACCGAAGGGTCAGGAGTGTGAATAGACATCGCGTCCCGACTGGAGGCAATGCCTATTCACGCTCAAGACACTTCAGTAAAGTTACTGTGGGTATGTGACAGCACAGCGTGATCTCGCGACATCATGCTGTGCGGAGTACAAATGGACATGAATGGAGAGAAGTGTATGACGCTGATTGGTCAGTATCACACACTTCTCTTTACAACACCCACTTGGTCAAAAGTTAAAACACGCCCAGTTGGGCATTAAGAAACAAAATTAGCATAAATCTAAAACTGCTCTTAACTTGCTAAAAAATGATTGTTTTTCAAAATAAAAACCACTGTTATTATCTACATTACATCGCCGATCAGATTATGTAGGAGATAGGGCACTTATAATCTCGTGACAGAGCCTCTTTAAAAGGAAAATTCCACAAAGGATGCAATTTCCTTTAACCCCCTAATAACTCTCCAAGCTTTTTACATGAGATGTTTGAAATACACAGTCTTCAAGACATATTTCAAGAGAATATATCTGAAGTCAACATATATGCCGCCGGCACACCCTGAAGAATTCAGTTTTGGCCGACATCCCATAATTGGACTGTCGCTGACCCAAGATATGCACAATTTTCTTTAGATCTATACATCGCACTCATCTGTAGTTACATAAAAATTTCCATTTACACCTGTTTAGATCTCATACTAAACCACACACATGCTTCTTAGGCCTGATTCTCACGAGCGCTGCGCATCTCGGACGTGAAAAACTGCAGTTTACCGTCCGAGGTGCATCTGTGCTCAACGCTGCGGGACACTGTCACACATCCACCATAGTGGAGAGTCTATGGAGGGATGCGTGATGCATGAAAAGATAGGACATGTCCTATTTTCACACGGACCCTTCACACGGTCCATTGAAACAACGGCTGTGTGAACGGCCACATTAAATTACATAGGTCCATGGGACGGCCGCTGTTTCAACGGCCGTCCCACGGGCATTTAACACGTTCGTGTGAATCAGGCCTTCGTAAAAGGATTTTCTCTTGAATTAGGCTAGTGTTACATTACCGCAAGCATTGCCGGGGCAGCATGCTCAACCAGCACAGTGATGCTATGACCAACCTTTAAGGTTGACCGGTTAATGACAGCAAATGAGGTTGCAACTCTGCATTACCATCATCTTGCGGTCAAATTGCATTGTGTCAGATGGGCTACTACGATTTGCAACATTACATCGGGTCACAAATTAAGGTTCAGACATGAAGCAAGGTTGCATTCAGGTTACATTGGATTTGAATTCCCTTTGGATAAACTAACCTATGATGACAGTCAGAGACCAATTACCAGTGCTTGTAGCCCAAGTAGATGCAAATAAGTTACCATCCCTGAGCAGACACCTTTGGCAGCGTTTAACCACAGGGAGCCCAACCATTTCAAAGAGAATCTGTCATATGCAGTTTTGTGGTCTGATCAAAAGTGAATGTGATTGGTCATGGCTCTCATGGAAAAAGTCTACAATACCACCCCAAAGCAGCACACAAGTTCACACGTTGCAGACTGGACACAGATTTCACCCTTTGCATTGCAAAGGATAAAATCCATGTTGAAAATCCATGCCATGTGAATTCAGCCTTAGACTGATATGTGCCTAATTAACTACCATTCATTTTAAATGAGGTTCAATATTTTTAAAGGGGTTGTAGTTTAGAAAATCATGGCTTCTTTCTTCCAGAAACCGCATCACTCTTTAATGGGGCCGAGCTACACTATTAGGGTATGTTAACACGGCTTATTTTTGGCCGTTTTACTTGCGGTAAACAGCCGGAAAATCGGAAATCAGACCGCCTCCAAACATCTGCCCATTGATTTCAATGGGAAAAAGAGTGTTCTGTTCCGACAGGGCGTTATTTTACGCGGCCGTTTTTCAAAACTGCCACATAAAAAAAAAAAGCCTGCGAAAAAGAAGTGTATGTCACTTCGAGCCGTTTTCAGAGCAGTTTTTCATGGACTATAGAATACAGCTCCAAAAACATACGCGGAAAACACGCGTTGCTTAAAAAAAAACATCTGAAAATCAGGAGTGGTTTTCCCTTGAAAACAGCTCCGTATTTACACGCTTAACCAAAAACAGCTGAACGCATACCCTTAGACAGCCAATGGAATGGGGCTGAGCTGCAATACTACAAACAGCCCCTTGACAAGAGTGGCGCTGTTTCTGGAAGAAATCATTTTGTTTTTAGTTTTGTTTGTTTTTTTATCTCGTACGTATGACATTTTTATGAAGCCTTTTAGCTCACAAAACTGGGACAGATGCTTCATTCAATGTAACAATGCATACCTAAGAGGACAAGATCTAATCTCTCTTTGACGAGCAACAATGCAGGCGCCTATTTGACATAACCACTGCTGTTAAAAAATAATAATTATGAAATAACTGGTTAATTTCTTGTTTAATGGCAATATAAGCACCACTTTGGTCCTTTAACACTATCTGAAGACTATAAAACAGAAGCTATAAGGCTAGTGTGAACAATTGAGCCGTGGCAGCTATGCTGGACCCGTTTTCAAATGGATTCTATCCACGAAGTTTACACGTGGGTTCTGGTATTCTTGAGGGCAAGACTAGTGCTGCAAACTGCGCTATTAATGCCTTCAAAAAATACCAAAACACTTGACAGAAACCTCAAAATTGTAGTGTGAGTAGAGCCTTACACCAGTGAGTATATGATACTATCTACCGAAGAAATAAGATTTTAGCTGCTCATTTCATTGGGTTGTGTATTTTAAGAGGAAGGTAGGTAGGAAGGAGGCTATCCTGTTGCTCTGTATTTATGCCATAGGCTAGAAGCAACAACTTTGACCCAGATTTTGCCAGTTTGCTCTTAAAGAGAACTGGTCATCAGGAGAGATCCAATACCTTCGGGCAGTTTGAAGATACGATATTGCCAATAATCTAGTATCACAACTCCCAGAGAGAGAGAGAGAGTCATGGAGGAAAGAAACTGGCATGAGCTGCATTGGCACTACTCAATGGCACAGCTGGCTCCATACAGCGTAAGAAGCATACCTGTTGCAATATTTTTCAGCCTCCTCGATTGGCACCTTGGCGGGTCATTTAGTGAATGCAATTGTACCCATTAAAAAGATATTCAGAAGAAGCAATAATTTAGAGGTCTATCCGGATGGGAATTCCCTTTAAAATACTGGCCCATGTTTGTTACATAACTCATTATTACAACCCCCAGTTATTACCAAAACCACTTTAACACTGTCAGATTTTCACTTACACATAAAATGTAGACATAAAAGTGCAAATTGAAGGTGCTCAATGTTTGCTTGACATCCTTTATGTAAACCTAACAAAAAGCCTGTGAAACAATGACTAAAAGCTCAAGAAGGGAGAGATTAAACAATTCTTGTTAGCTCTCTCGCAGTTTTTTTTTGTTTTTTTTTGCTAAACACGGGAATGGACACAAAAGAAGGTGCACCCGTCTTTTCTTTATACCTTCTATTTCCTTCGTCATCTGCTCAAAAAACTGAGCCAAAAACTCAATGGGGAAGAATTAACAAAACTGGAGTAGTTGGCCATAGCTGTCAGAGCTTCTTTCAGTTTTAAATCTGAAAATGAAAGCTTGAACCTGATTGGTTGCTATGGGCAACTCCACTTTCGTTTTGCACCAGATTTGATAAATCTCCCCCAGTATCTATTGTTTCGACCAGGTGCAATTCTGTTTAACGAGGATCATTCATCAACAAGAAATATGATTTACCTTTGACTGGGTCAGGAAAGACCCAACACCCACTCATGCAAGAAAACAAGATGGTGGCTGCCTTTCTATGGATCAATAACAGTCCCATTTGTATTTGATATCATAAATAATTTATTAGATTGGGTTTGTTTTGCTCATTAGTTTGTAGAATGACTATGCTTGAGAGGGAAGCCCTCTATCGTGAGTTATATGGTCATATCAATTTGATGCCAACATGAGTAGGTAAACCTTATGGACCTTTGCAATTTTTTTCCGATCGACAGATTAATTTCTTCATGCTAAAACATGACAAAGTTTTACCTTTATTTATCTTCAGCTTTGGTTCAAATGATCCATTATAACGTTTTGTTAACAATAGGAACCTAAATAAAGATTGGTTTAAAACCAAAAGATTTTGTCGATGACAGGTCCAGTGTAAACAGATTTATTTATCCATTATGAACAGGTTTCTTGCATGCCACACAGTATGCTTGGTATCTTACATTTGTGAAGTAATTTTCATTTTACATTGGGGATATCCAAGAACTATTCGCTAGGTTGAGTGGGGACGATAATGCGGTCATGAACAAGCGACACCATCAGTTTTCTTCTACTCTTCAGAAAATAAAAGCCAGTTTTAATAAATACCTGGTTAAACAATATTTTTAAAGGAGCATAAAAAAAACAACATATTTGGAAATGTACCGCTTGTATTTATAATAGAACAGCATTAGCCCATAGCAACTAACCAGATTCAAGTTCTCGCACGTGGCTGGGAGACAAAAAGGGTGATCCGATTTGATATTTTCAACTGAGGCCTAGTATTTTTAAGCTCTGGACAAATATTTACTTGTCCAGCAACTGCTGTAATGCTATACTCTTGCTTTACTACACAGTAGTTAAAGGGAACCTGTCACGTTAAACATTCTGCCCGATTTGCAGGTAGCACGTTATAGAGCAGGAGGATTGGAGCAGATTGATATATATATAGTTGTGTGAGAAGATTTAGGATAACCTGTAATTTATTCATTTAAATTCATGCTTACAGTTAAGAGTCCAGTGGGCAGTCTCACTCAGTGATTGACAGCTATGTCTCTATATACGCATACAGGGAAAGCTGTCAATCAATGGTTGAGACTGCCCACTGAACTTTTTAGCCTGGGAAGAGGAGAAATGTATGACGCAGATTGGATGGTTTTCTGCATGACGCTGTCCAATGAGAGTCATAAATTTCTCCTCTTCCCAACCCAGCTTGACCTCAGCTTCAATCGCGGGATCACGCTAGGCTGGGGAAAGAAGAAAACCTGTACGACGCCGATTGGACAGTCATACAGAAAATATGACACCGCCCAGAGAGAAAAAGAGTTACCTCCCATTTGGCAAGTAGAGCAAAATTAGCATATTTAGAAAAATGCTCATAATTTTCAATACGTTCATTATTTGCAAACACAAATTACACTGTAGTTATCAGCATCATAGCGCCTATTAGATTAGCTAGGAGATATAGAAGTAATTAACTAGTGACAGATCCCCTTTACACTTAGCACGATAAGACAAGTCCTGTTGAACATGTGCAAACATCATTACTGGTTTGGAACACTAAGAAATCAGATACTTGTTTTCATAATTTACTGTTCGGTTAGAAACGAATAAAAGGACGCAATAGTATTAATTACTATAGATCACAACACAGTTGTGCCAATTCTATGTAAACATTCTACAACCATTCATTCTAATGCAATAATTGTGCTGTTATGTGCAAAATGTTTTAGGTGTGTTCTTAACTATGCAAAAAAACATTTTGCTGAAACTCAAAGTAATGAATATATATATATTAGAGCAACTTTACTCTTCATTAAGGACCTCTTTATGCTTACCAGAGGAGAACACCATCAGAATGGCCAATAGAGCATCAATGAAAATGATCTATTCTAAATCTGAGCTTAAATGGAAATGGTTATGTATACTCACAACTACTTTACACTCCAATGTGTACAATTCTAAAATCCAACAATGAGCCAGCCACTATTTGGCATTAAGTCTTTTTATACATTTGATTTTCTGGGGGAAGAAAAAAAATAAAAAATAAAAAAGGACGACCAGGAAGAAGAAAAAAAAAAAAAAAAAGGTTATCCCACTTCTTAAAAAAAAGGGGTCAAAGAATTGCATGCAGCAGCCTCGAGATGCTTCTGAAGATGTGGGAAGAACTGAATAATTCAATTGATAATTGGCATGTCATTTAGTCAGCATATCCTGCACCATCTGCAGTCCAACAGTTAATATGGAAACATGGCCAACTGGGTTGTCTGTTAGATTTGACAAGGGCCCATATAAAGAATTCCTCGAAGTAGCTTCTCTGCTTCCAATGAACAAGCAACACATCATATTCTAAAGCAGACGATGACCAGTAGGTAGGCAAGCTGTAGGGCACACAATTTGCCTGGCTAAGTTCTGAACATGAGAAATGTGAAGCAGGAAGAAGGGAATGATCATTAGGTAAGATGCTTCAGACATCATATCTGTTGTGTGTGTTGGGGTGACTCTGTCGACTGTATTGAAAGTGATCAGTCAGTACACTGGTTCGACCATACTGATAGTCCCTTCCTGGTGTAAAGGAGGGCAGTCCATTCTGGAGCTTTTCGGGAAGTTCACAGTGGTGTTCCAAACCCTGAATTTCTGAACTTGCAAGAGGAAGTAACTGTTTCTTTGCCTCCTGGTTGGCATCATACTTGGCCTGAAAGAAGCATACAAAGTGACTGTAGAACCCAAGATCGATGTTCTTAAATAACCAATACCATGGTGCAGATAAAGGGTCAAAAGGGTAAATACAACATTTTTAAGAAAGCACTTCCAAATATCTAGGACTGTGCAAACATTTTAGGCAGTTGTGGAAAAATGCTTTCAAAAATAAGTGTTAGTTTTTTGTTTTTTTATCAATTAACAAAATGCAAAGTGAACAAACAGAAGAGAAACCTAAACCGAATCAATATTTGGTGTGACCACCATTTGCCTTCAAAACAGCAATTCTTCTAAGTATACCTGCACACAGTTTTTGAAGGAACTTGGCAAGGAGGTTGTTCCAAACATCTTGGAGAAATAACCACAGATCTTCTGTGGATGTAGGCTTTCTCAAATCCTTCTCTTCATGTAATCCCAGACTACCTTTATGTTGACATCAGAGCTCTGTGGGGGTCATATCATCACTTCCAGGGCGACTTGTTCTTCTTTATGCTGAAGATAGTTCTTAATGACATTGGCTGTATGCTTAGGCTCATTGTCCTGCTGCAGAATAAATTTGGAGCCAATCAGATGCATCCCTGATGGTATTGCATGATGGATAATTATCTGCCTGTATTTCTCAGCATTGAGGACACTATTAATCCTGACCAAATCTCCAACTCCATTTGCTGAAATGCAGCCCCAAACTTGGAATTTCCACCATGCTTCACTTTCGCATGCAGACACTCAATATTGTACCTCTCCAGCCCTTCAGCAAACAAACTGCCTTCTGTTACAGCCAAATATTTTCAATCCAGAGCACCTGCTGCCATTTTTCTGCACCCCAGTTCCCACGTTTTCATGCATAGTTGAGTCACTTGGCCTTGTTTTCAAGTCAAAGGTATGGCTTTTTGGCTTTAATTCTTCCATGAAGACCACTTCTGGCCAGACATCTCAGAAGATTAGATGGGTGTACCTGGGTCTTACTGGTATCTGCCAGTTCTGAGCTGATGGCGCTGCTGGACATCTTCAGATTTCGAAGGGAAGTAAGCATGAGGTGTCTTTGATATGCTGCACTAAGTTTCCTTGGCTGACCACTGCATCTACGTCCTCAAAGTTGCCCATTTCTTTGCGCTTCTTCGAAAGAGCTTGAAAAGCACATCTTGAAACCCCTGTCTGCTTTAAAATCTTTGCCTGGGAAAAACCACTACATTGTCGCTGTGCTCATGCTGGCCATGGTGGACCTGTGGCATGAAACAGTCTTCCACAACCTCACCTTTGTAGCAGAGTTGGTCTGCTCCTCCCTCACACAATTTTAAGTTTCCTACGCCGCGATTTCTGTTATTTATTGACGGTTTCAACCTACATATGAAAATGATAATCACCACCTGTTTGGTATAATTGGTTGATCATACATCTGACTATAATCCTACAAAATCCATGACTGTGTGCAAGTGTACCTAGAAAAATTGATGCAGTTTTGAAGGCAAAGGGTGTTCACACCAAATATTGATTTGATTTATATTTTTCTTCTGTTCACTTTGCATTTTTAATTGATTTAAAAAAATCTATTAAACACTTATTTTTTAAAGCATTCTTACTTCAACCAAAACACTTTGAACTTTACACCCTTGTACTGATGTCTTTATCTGCTTGTAGTTGATGCCTGTAATCGGGGGTCGGAGGAAAACAAAACATGGATTACACAAGAGACTTTTCATATTGAACTTGAGATGCAATTCTAAGTTCTAATAAATGCCTCTAGGAAAAAAAACAAAACCGGACAATAGTTTAAACTACAGCACATATTTAATAATTATCAGACCCTGTTCTTAGTCATGTTTTCCACTTACCTTGTTATAAAGAAATACCCCAAGAATTGCAGTCAACATTCCAAGAACATTGGTGGCTGTCACAGGATTACGAAGCAAAATGAGAGACACTGTTATAACCATGATCCTCTTGGTGGCGTTCGCTACAGAGTAACTGAGCGGGCTGATAAGATTCAAAATGCTAAATGCAATAAGGTTCTGAGCAAAGTTGCATGTGCCGCTGATCACGAGGAGGAGGAGCGTCCATGACCATTGAGAAAAAGAAGTCTGAGGACGAGAAACAGCAAAGAAGCGCAAAAATGAAACAAAGCAAAAAAATAACCCTAAATATAATGAATTCCTTCAGTCTTTATAGCTATATTCAGAAAGGTCACAACTTTTTTTTTGTTCCCTGTAGCTGTATGAGGTTTTTTTCTTACAATAGAAGTTGTAATTTTTAATGGCACCATTATGGGGTACATATTTATTTATTGATTATCTAGGTGGGAATTATAAAAAACAAGAAACAATTCTGCCATTGTTTTATAGTGTTATAAATTTTGCACAATTCACGATAAATAACAGGTTACCTTTATTCTATGGGTTGTTAGGATTACAACCATACCAAATATGTATAGTTTGTTTTAGGTTTTACTACTTTTGCACAATAAGGCCTCATGCACACGACCATAGCCATGTGCACGGCCGTGATTTTCGGGTCGGTCGGCAACGGAGTGACAGCCGCTAGCCGCACGCAAATCGCGGACCGTGCACATGGCCACGGCCATTAATTTCAATGAGCCCAGACTGCAGAACACTGCCGTAATAAGGCTTGCCCATTCTTTCTGCAGTCCAGGCTCCTGGGCCATGCACGGACCGTGAAAACCACAGTCGTGTGCATGGCCCCATAGGAATGAATGGGGCTGCAATACTCCCGTGGATTTTCGGGGGAATTGCGGCCGCAAAAGCACGTTCGTGTGCATGAGGCCTAAGGGCCAGTTAACAGTTTTGTTTTTTTACACGTTTGACACGGAAACCACGTCGGAAAACGTGCCAAAAAACTGCCAAAAACGCCTCCCATTGATTTAAATGGGAGTCGGAGGCTTTTTTTCCCCGCAGGCGGAAAAACCGTCTCGCGGGAAAAAGACGCGACATGTCCTATCTTCGGGTGTTTACGTCTCTGACCTCCCATTGACATCAATGGGAGGCAGAGAAAGCGTATTTCGCACTGTTTTTTGGCCGCGGGCGATAAACGCCACGAAAATCGGCGTGCAGGCAAAGCAAAATCTGCCTCAAAATTCCGTTTGGAATTTTGAGGCAGATTTTCGGCCTGCAAAAAACTGTGTGAGCCCAGCCTAAACAAAAACAAAAACGTTTGTATGTTGCCACATTTAAAGAGTCATAAGTTTTTAATTAGGGCTTGTCAAGACGTAACGGAATCACTGCAGAAAATTTCTGCAGCAATTCCGTTTAAAGTACCAGACTTTCCACTGCTGAAAAAAACACACCATTTCCTGCATTTTTTGCTGCGTTTTTCACAATGTTAGGAGATGGTGACATCTCCTCTGAAAAACACAGCAATTCAGTCCACTTTCAGCAACAGGAATTGACATGCTGCGGTACGAAAAATACGCCCCGCAGGTCAATTTCTGCTCTGAATTTTTACGCAGCGTGTGGATAAGATTTGTTAGAGGCTCTGTCACCAGATTATAAATGCTCTATCTCTTACATAATGTGATTGGCGCTGTAATGTAGATAACAGCAGTGGTTTTTTATTTAGAAAAACTATCATTTTTCACCAAGTTATGAGCGATTTTAGCTTTTTGCTAATGACTTTCTTAATGCCCAACCGTGTTTAAATAGAAGTGTATGACGCTGACCAATCTAGAGATGTCACAATACCAGAACTTGGACTTCGATACCGATCCTTTGTGTAGTATTGCAATTTCGATACCAAAACGATACTTTTCCAACAGTAATAAAAAATAAGTTCTTCCATTTTCTGATGTGAGGCGCGAGGTGTGATGAATTTTGAATGTGCCTCATATTAATAGTAATTAACCCCATCATGTTTCTCCAGTCATAATGGGTTAATGTGTAAGGAGCATGATGGGGTTAATTACTATTAATGTGAGGCATATGGAGGTTAAATTCATCACACCACGCGCCTCCCAATAAGTGAAAGAGAAGTTTTTATTTCATTTTTTTTATAGCGTACATATCATAAATGACGCAAAAAAATAGTTGTGCCGGTTATTACGGCCGCGCCAATACTGAATGTGTATATTTTATGTATTGAGACTTATTTTAATGTTTATTGTAAAAAAAAAAAAAAAAAAGATGCATGTGTATTTTTTTACATTTAATATTACTATGTTTTTACTTTATTTTTAAACTTTAATGTACCGGTATATATCTATATGCCAGTACATTAGCCTGTGTATCGATAGTACACAGGCAGTTAGGACATACCCAAGTATGCCCTAACAGGAAATATGGTAAGACAGCTCTGGGGTCCTTCAATGGACCCTGGGCTGTCTGCCCATATATGGTATGTCCCTCAAGCGCGTCACAGGGATTCCTGTGATGCGATCCAAGGGGCATCCCCCCTTCTCATTTTCTCCTGAATGCTGCAATCAGCTTTGATCGCAGCATTCAGGGGAATTGCGGCGGAGATGAGAGGTTTCTCTGATCTCCGCAGTCATAGAGCGGGGCTGCGGCTGTGTAATACAGCCATTGCCTCACTCCTGACAATAAGTGCGTGCGCGGTCAGCATAAGGTGATGCGGATGGCGCTGCACTAATGAGCGGCGGTTCAGGCACGGAGGACAGAACATGGGGGTGTTTTGCAGTGCGCCTGCCATGTTCTGTCTTCAGTGCCGCCGCTCATTAGTGCAGCGCTGGCCACATCGCATCATCCTGACGGCACGCATGGGGCAATGGCTGTATTACACAGCCGCAGCCCTGCTCTCATACATTCATGTACTACTATACCAAGCTGTGTGGCCGCACAGCTTAGTATTGAAATACATTAAATAACGGTATCGAATAGTTTGAGGATGCACAGTATCGATGCATCGTGCATCCCTAGACCAATCATCGTTATACACTTCTCTCCATTCATTTACTCAGCACATAGTGAATCTGCATTGTTCACTATGTGCTGTCACATACACCCACATTAACGTTACT
The DNA here is from genome assembly GCF_050947455.1 of Rhinoderma darwinii. NCBI lineage: Eukaryota > Metazoa > Chordata > Amphibia > Anura > Rhinodermatidae > Rhinoderma > Rhinoderma darwinii. The sequence goes on along the minus strand of NC_134687.1, from coordinate 292,175,755 downwards.
GAAGCGTCTTGACAGTGAATAGACATCGCTTCCAGCCAGGACGGGATGTCTATTCACAATCCCGACACTTCGCTAACGTTTGTGTGAGACTTACAGCACAGCAAGCGTAATCTCGCGAGATCACGCTGTAAATGACCGCACAACGTGATCTCGGTGTGCTGTGCTGTAAGTCCCACACAAACATTAGCGAAGTGTCGGGAATGTGAATAGACATCCCGTCCTGGCTGGAGGTGATGTCTATTCACTGTCAAGACACTTCAGTAATGTTAATGTGTGTGTGTGACAGCACATAGTGAACGCCGCAGGATCACTATGTGCGGATTACATGAATTGAGAGAAGTGCATGACGCTGATTGGTCAGCGCCATACACTTCTCTCCACAACGCCCACTTGGTCTAAAGTAAAAACACGCCCAGTTGGCCATTAAGAAAGTCATTAGCATAAAGCTAAAATCGCTCATAACTTGGTGAAAATAGATAGTTTTTCTAAATAAAAAAACACTGCTGTTATCTACATTACAGCGCCAATCTCATTATGTAGCAGATAGGGCACATATAATGTGGTGACAGAGCCTCTTTAAATCTCACCCACTTTGCTGCTACTGTATTCTGCTGCGTATTTTCCGACCGCAATTTCGGACGGAAAATACACAGCAATGCCGCTACGTGTGGACGAGCCCTTACTCTGTTGAGGTAGCCATATGTGGACTTGTTCTTTGCAGAACAAGTCATATTTTTCAATAGTTTTTCAGCATGGCCTAACAGGCATACAGCCATGTCGGCTGTATATTACAGTCAGAACCTGCTGTGGATGGCACAGGCTGAGCTTCTGTTCCCCACCATTCAGACGGAAGTAGCTTTACACCCATTTGCGGGAAGGCTAAAACTGCTGTACAATTACGTCCGAATGCAGAAAGGGGGTTATATCCAGGAAGCAGACGGGTGTATCTAAAAGATGTCCACGGTTAGGAAACAGCAGATGCAAAGTTCATTAACTGCTAAGCCCCTAAACCAGAGTACAAAGAACACACGGTTTATGCTGTCCGGAATTGGTCATGCGGGCAATTTAGTAACAAGTTCATTTGAACTGCACCCCACCAGAACAGTGCAAAGGCCTGTAATACACTAGATTAACTCTTAACTGCCCATTTCCAGCACATCTTTCTCATGCAAGGTACATTTCAAAGAGCATCCGTTACCATTGTTTATGTATAATTAATGCTATAACAATGTATTCTATTGGGAGTATTCCATTATATGAGGTCTTACACTGCGAAAGGGTTCAATTGCACCCTTTTGCAGGAAATTTAAAAATTATGTGTAAATTAATCTAAGGGGTTTGCCGGTCTATGGGGGAAGAGCTTGTAGACTTCATTGAGTGCTTTGACCAATCACGTTCACAGCTGCTCATGTGTATGTGAGATCACATGACAGGCCGTTAAAAGGACCAATTTCACTGCAGCGCCACCGTATTTATCTGCATGGGTCAATAAATCAAATCACATGTATTCAAATTCCTGAAGCACTATACAATAAAAAAAATATAGTAGCAGGTGCAAGCCTCAGGACCTCGACTTACAGTCCTTTGATCAATACGCAATATTCCAAGGAATAGGCAGCACTCACATGCAGGGATCAAGTAAAAAAAAAGCGATGCTTTATTCACCCATAGTAATGCGACATATCAGCCCCCATCATCGGGGCTGAAACTTGATCACTTTTCCCCTGCCTATTCCTTGAGAAATTATATATATCAAACAAATGTATCGGTCCTTATTTTTTATATAGCAGTCAATAGAATGAACATCAAATAACAGGTCAACTCACCAGATCACTCTCCACTAAAAAGGATGATAGATCTAATAGGACCCATGTGGGGATCATGAAAAAGACAGCATGACAACCTAGGAGGTTGAGTAAGCGTAGATGATGTATACGAGAGTCTCGGAGCACCTGCAGAGTTAAAGAGAACTTCTTGTGTAAGCAGAAATGACAGCAGCTTATGTACTGTGTGCACAATAAACAATGAACTGGATGCAGAGATGCAAATACAGTGCTGCAAAGCAGAAAAGAATGACTTTATACTTCAGAAATAGACAATACCTCTTTGCATATAGTGTCATCCTTTCCTCAATAGGATTATCGTAGCAGTTAAAGAGGCTCTGTCACCACATTATAAGTGTCCTATCTCCTACATAAGGAGATGGGCGCTGTAATATAGGTGACAGTAATGCTTTTTATTTTAAAAACCGATCTTTTTTCACAACCTTAGGAGCGATTTTGGTTTATGCTAATGCGCTTTCTTAATGCCCAAGTGGGCGTATTTTTACTTTCGACTAAGTGGGCGTTGTACAGAGGAGTGCATGACGCTGACCAATCAGCATCATGCACTCCTCTCCATTCATTTACACTGCACTAGCGATATAGTTATATCACTATGTGCAGCCTCATACACAAACCCTAACATTACTACAGTGTCCTGATAATGAATACACATGAAATCCAGCCTGGACGTCACTTGTGCTCAGAATCCTGACACTTCTGACTTTTTTTTGTGAGATTCCGGCAAGTGAAACCAAATCTCGTTTAGCTCCGTGATCTCGCGAGATTTGGTTTCACTTGCCGGAATCTCACAAAAAAAGGAGAGTCAGAAGTGTCAGGACGAGCTTGTTTTTTTTTGCGAGACTAGCTATAGTTTTAACAGCCACCATTTTTGGATACATGCAACTTTTTGATCACTTTATTTCAATTTTTGTAGGGCAAAGTGACCAAAAAAAAAAAACTAGAAATTCTGGCAGTTTTTTTACGGGTTTTTTTTTACACCGTTCACCGCGTGGAATAAATAACAATATTTTTTATCGTTTAGGTCGTTACGGTCGCAGCTATACCAAATATGTATGGTTTATTTTTTTCAATAATAAAGGACTTGATAAAGGGTGATTTTGTTTTATTTTATTACTTAAAACTTTTATTATATTTTTTACAACTTTTTTTTTACACTTTACTTTAGTCCCACTAGGGGACCAACTGTCAGATGTTATGTAGTGATGTTACGTAGTGCTGCAGAACCACCAGTCCGTGTGTGTTCTCGCGGGAGGAAACAGCGCAAGCCGCCCCGACACTGTCCGTAGATGATTGGACAGTGTCAGAGTGAAGACATCATGCCCCCTTGCCATTTAGTTAGAAACGTCCCATTGACAGTTCAGGGTCTTCTTTACATATCGGGCGCCAAATATAACGGCGCCGATATGTAAATAACTAAGGAAGTTAGAAAAAAAAAAATGTGAAGTGAGACAGTGTTTGTGAAGCCCTGCCTATTACATGCTACACATGTATGGGCAGGTGAAAAGTTCTCTAACGGTTTTCCTACTAAGTTGTCCCCTTGTATGTCTGATAAAAGACGACCATGTTTAATGTACATAGGAACGTATTTGGGCTATATAAAAGCACAATGCAGTCACTGACACTAACCTTTTTGGAGAAAATGTTTTGCAGAGAAAAGCAGAGCGTTGCAGCCAATGCACTGATCAGACCCCACATATCAAAGGAGATCTCTGTGATCGTGGCCAGGAGGACGCCTCCTATGATCGGAATCAGGGACACGTACACCTATAAAAAGCAGCAGGACATGTTAGGTGAACCATAGATCTTATATGTTGACAGACTGATTAAACAGCATGGAGTAATGCAGCGCCCAGCCGACACTCACCTTAGTAGTCTGTTTTTCCTTCATAATTATCCTTGAAAGAAGCACCACCCATATTGGCATAGTGGCCTTTACTAAAACGCAAAAATAATGGCATTGAAATCACTAAATACAAAGACTCCACACCAAAGTCCTATCTGTTTATGGTCAATAGCACGACCAGAGGTTTAACAGTTACAGCAAAATCAGTTTTATAATGAAGTTCTACCATTTTTCAAAATATATCCTGTATAAGGCCTCATGCACACGACCGTATTTTTTCCCACCCGTAAATACTGGCGTAAATACGGGTCCGGTGTCACACGTATTCCACCCGTTTTGCACCAGTATTTACGAACCCGTGCCCGTAATTATTGGACCGGTGTCACCCGTATTCCACCCGTATTTACGGGCACGTTTTTGGCGGCAAAATAGCACTGCACTAATCGGCAGCCCCTTCTCTCTATCAGTGCAGGATAGAGAGAAGGGACAGCCTTTTCTGTAATAAAAGTTAAAGAAATTCATACTTACCCGGCCGTTGTCTTGGTGACGCGTCCCTCTCTTCACATCCAGCCCGACATCCCTGGATGACGCGGCAGTCCATGTGACTGCTGCAGCCTGTGATTGACCTGTGATTGGCTGCAGCGGTCACATGGCCTGAAACGTCATCCAGGACGTCGGGCCGGATGTCGAGAGGGACGCGTCACCAAGGCAACGGGCGGGAGACCGGACTGGAGGAAGCAGGAAGTTGTCGGTAAGTATGAACGTCTTTTATTTTTTACAGGTTTATACTGATCGGTAGTCACTGTCCAGGGTGCTGAAAGAGTTACTGCCGATCAGTTAACTCTTTCAGCTCCCTGGACAGTGACTATTTACTGACGGCAGAAGTCATCTCTGTCTAAGTGTCATACTGTCAAAGTGTCCTGGCAGTTATACATGGCACAGATCTAACATCCATCTCTCTTCTCTTCATACAGGTATATAATCCATTTCATTCCTGCATGAACCTCATCCCTGCTGTAGCTGCATTTCAAAAAGCTGAAACTTTTATTTTATGGTACTCTGCTTTCCTTTCTTCCTATATAGTCTAATGTTATCTCAAAGTTTTGTCAAAGTGTTTGATCGTCGTTAAGTTTTATGATCATCCAGACCTGCTAGTTTGTTTGTTTATCTCTGCATAGCTTTTCACCTCATGTGTCTAGTTGATTTGATTAATAGCTGAACGAGCTTAATTAGGCCTAGATCTGAGCATCTACTCCCCTATAAATTTAGATGTAGCATATGGGGAAGGCACTCGTGCAGGGGGGCACGACGGCAGAAGTCATCTCTGTCTAAGTGTCCTGGCAGTTATACATGGCAGTTGCATTACCAAACCAGACAAACTAGCCCACGCTCTCAATATTAATTTCTAACTATCTGTAAACAAACATGTTTGCCACCGCTCTCATCATTATAGCTGCTCTTGGTTTTCAATCCTATCGCCCATTTAAGACTTGCCCAAACACAGTCCGCATCAGTCCTTCTATCCTGGCCTCACCCATGTACAGCTCCCATTCACTATTCACTTTCCTCAGTCAACTTAACCCATCTCATCCCACTGCCCAACATAAAAAACGCTCTCATAAATCACAGAACCATCTGCTGTCTCTCTCCATTCTCCTGCTATTAGCTGCAGGGGACATCTCTCCCAACCCTGGGCCTCCCTTTTCTTCTGCCAAGCTCAACCACTTACCTGCCACACATAGAAACCCTGCAAATCTTCTTGCCATTCCTTGTAGGTCTTCTCCTGTCTCTTTTAACTGTGCTCTCTGGAACTCTCGGTCCGTGTGCAACAAACTCACCTTTATTCATGACTTATTCCTTTCTAACTCTCTCAACCTTCTGGCTCTTACAGAAACATGGCTACACCTGTCTGACACTGCTTCCCCTGCTGCTCTATCTTATGGTGGTCTCCAGTTCTCTCATGCCCCCAGACCTGAGAACAGGCAGGGTGGAGGAGTAGGTATACTTCTTTCCCCACACTGCACTTTCCAGGTCATTCCCCCGGTCCCCTCACTCACATTTCCCTCTTTTGAAGTCCACACTCTCAGACTCTTTCACCCTTTTCCCCTCCGAGTGGCAGTTGTCTACCGCCCACCGGGCTCACCCCGCCAATTCCTGGACCATTTTGCTGCCTGGCTTCCACAATTTCTATCCTCTGAAACACCCACTCTCATCATGGGTGACTTCAACATCCCCATTGATAACCCAATCTCCTCATCTGCCTCCCAGTTTCTATCTTTAACCTCGTCCCTCGGTCTGTCACAACTTACTAACTCTCCTACACATGAAGACGGGCATTCACTTGACCTGGTCTTCTTCCGGCTCTGCTCAGTTTCTGACTTTATTAACTCTCCTCTCCCACTTTCTGACCACAATCTTCTCTGCTTTACTATCAAATATTCTCTGCCTCCTCAGGTCATCCCTACGTATCAGACATACAGAAATCTACATGCCATTAACACTGTGAAATTCATAGACAGTCTACAGTCCTCATTGTCCCCTATCTCTTCCCTCTCCTGTCCCAATCTGGCTGCCAAACTTTATAACAACACTCTCAAAAATGCATTGGATGAAGCAGCCCCCACTACACTCCGAACCACCCGACAAAGACGACGACAACCCTGGCACACGCCTCAATCCCGCTTTCTTCAGCGGTGCTTGAGATGTGCCGAACGACTGTGGAGAAAATCGCATTTGGATGCAGATTTCCTCCATTACAAATTTATGCTCAAAACTTACAACTCGGCCCTTCACCGCGCCAAACAAGTCTACTTCACTTCTCTCATCTCCACACTATCTAATAATCCAAAACGCCTCTTTGATACTTTTCACTCCCTCCTTAGTCCTAAAGTGCAGACACCAATCACAGATCTCAGTGCTGAAGACCGGGCCAATTATTTTAAAGTTAAAATTGACAACATCCGACATATTATCTCCCAGTCCCCTAGTAACATCGATCCCCTTCCCCCCCACACTCCCTCTTCTTCACTCTCAGCATTTGACCCAATAACTGAAGAAGAAGTCTCGAGGCTCCTCTCTTCTTCTCGTCCTACTACCTGCCCTAGTGATCCTGTCCCCTCACACCTCCTCCAGTCCCTCTCCCCAGCTGTCACTAGTCACCTCACTAAAATATTTAACCTCTCTCTTTCCTCTGGTATCTTTCCCTCCGCTTTTAAACATGCCATTATAAACCCATTATTGAAAAAACCAACACTTGACCCATCCAGCGCTGCCAACTACCGACCAGTCTCTAATCTGCCCTTCATCTCCAAACTCCTGGAACGCTTGGTCTACTCTCGCCTTATCCGCTATCTCTCTGCTAACTCCATTCTTGACCCCTTACAATCTGGTTTCCGCACTCTACACTCCACAGAAACTGCCCTTACTAAAGTCTCAAATGATCTCTTGGCGGCTAAATCGGACGGTAAATCCTCTCTCCTTATTCTTTTGGATCTCTCTGCAGCCTTTGACACTGTAGACCACAAACTCCTACTTAACATGCTCCACTCTATTGGCCTCAAGGACGCGGCTCTCTCTTGGTTTTCCTCCTATCTCTCTGACCGCTCATTCAGTGTGTCATTTGCTGGTTCCACTTCTCCTCTTCCCCTTGATATCGGGGTTCCTCAGGGATCAGTCCTAGGTCCACTCCTCTTTTCTCTCTACACAGCTCCTATTGGACAAACCATCAGCAGATTTGGCTTCCAGTACCATCTCTACGCTGATGACACCCAATTATATACCTCTTCCCGTGACATCACCCCTGCTCTAATACAGAACACCAGTGATTGTCTGTCCGCTGTCTCTAACATCATGTCCTCTCTCTATCTGAAACTGAATCTTTCTAAAACTGAGCTCCTTGTGTTCCAACCATCTACTAACCTCCCTAAACCTGATGTCTCTATCTCTGTGTGTGGCACTACCATAACTCCTAAGCAGCACGCCCGCTGTCTCGGGGTTATTTTTGACTCAGATCTTTCCTTTACTCCTCACATACAATCACTTTCACGCTCCTGTCATTTTCACCTAAAAAACATCTCCAGAATCCGCTCTTTTCTTACGGAGGAAACTGCCAAAACTCTCATTGTTGCTCTGATTCACTCTCGTCTTGACTACTGTAACTCATTACTAGTCGGTCTTCCCCTCACTAAACTCTCCCCTCTCCAATCTATCCTCAATGCAGCAGCCAGGCTCATCTTTATGACCAACCGCTACACCAACGCCTCTAATCTGTGCCAGTCACTGCACTGGTTGCCCATCCCCTTCCGAATAAAATTCAAACTTATTACTCTCACCCACAAAGCTCTCCACAGTGCTGCACCTCCTTACATCTCCTCCCTCATCTCTGTCTACCACCCTACTCGGGCTCTACGTTCTGCCAACGACCTTAGATTAAAATCCTCCATAATCCGAACCTCCCACTACCGTCTCCAGGATTTCTCTCGTGCTGCACCCGTCCTCTGGAATGTGCTACCCCAGACAATCAGATTAATTCCCAATATCCACAGTTTTAAACGTGCCCTGAAAACACATCTATTTAGACAGGCCTATAAAATTCCCTAATCTGACTCCTTTTCATGGCCCTCCATTTAGATTAGTCATCAGAATAAGATTCCCTCACACTCCTTCTCTTCATGTCCGTCATACACGGATACTGGCTGGTGACCGGCTCATGCAGCTTTATGTTACCACCGCATGTGTATAAAAATGGCCGGACCATTGTACAGAACAAACACTATTACACTTTGTGTCTCCCTTATGTCCTCATAGATTGTAAGCTCTTGCGAGCAGGGTCCTCACTCCCCAGGTTTGAATTGTAAATGAACTTTGTCACTATGTAATGTCTGATATTGTTTTCATGTTCCCTCTACATTGTAAAGTGCTGCGTAATATGTTGGCGCTATATAAATAAAGATTATTATTATTATATTATTAGCAACGCTGCCGTAATGACGGGTGCACACATGTAGCCACCCGTCATTACGAGAGCTCCATAGACTTCTATGGACTGTCCGTGCCGTTATTACGGCCTGAAATAGGACATGTTCTATCTTTTTCAACGGCACGGGCACCTTCCCGTGAGAAAACGGGAAGGCACCCGTCGCCAATAGAAGTCTATGAGCCCGTTATTACGGGTCGTAATTACGACCCGTAATAACGGGAGTTTTTACGGTCGTGTGCATGAGGCCTAAGTCCTCAGTTTTCAAGATCTCTGCTTTCATGCATTCTATGGGAACCCTCATGTTTACTTTCAGGTCACGACCGCAGGTTATTATTGGAGCTATGCTCTGGGAGTGGGGGTGCTGCAGGCTGCTTACTATTTGTACCCCAACGGGAAAAATAAAAACAAAACCGTGCTCAGACTGCCAGAGTGAGAGCTCTCTTCATGTGTGGGGTACTTATCAAGTATGGACAAAATACTGTTTCCAAGAAAAAAATCTGAGAATGCTAAAAAATAAAAAAAACTCTTCATAGATACTAGAAAGCAAGGCAAAAAGTTTAGCATCAGTTACAAAGGCCTAGGCACATTGGCTTCCTGGCTCCTTCCATCCCTGGCCTCCATTACTCCATAGGTACTCAAACAGTAGATAAAAAGGAGATTGCCCAGAGTGGATAATCCTAATAAATCCACCTTTTAAGTTTATCACTTGAAACAAAAACACAAAGGCCTAGAAATATAAAGGATTGTACATATGTTGTTTACACACTGTAACAATGTAAGAGATGAATAGAAACAGTTTAGTAGTCAGAGACTAAAGTCAGCGTTAATGGAATTTACATAGAACATTTGCAAACCAAACAAAAAGATAAATTGGTTTAACATTTCAACCACGTCACTGGTACTTTCCTATCAAATGACTTGAATGGCTGTAATTGTTTTGTGAATTAAAGGAGTATTTCCACTACAGCCATGTATCTAGCACATACTGTGCATATGCCGGAATTGTTTTATCAGTGGGACCTCCACATGTCTCCAGAATAGAAGTCCCCTGACCCATCTAGTGAGATGGCTGCCAGTAGTAGTAGTAGCAGCGGTGTAGTAGCGTGACATTACGACCTTCTGTCGTGTGCATACAAGTCGCCATGTAGTTCTAGCCTAAGGGCTCGTTAAGACCAGCGCAACTCTAGTTTGTATGACGGCCGTTAAAACAGGCTCATGTACTTTAATGGGGCCATTCACATGACCGTTGTCCATTAAAAAAAAAAAGATCGGACATGTTCTATTCTACTGTAGGTCACACATCCCTCTATAGACTAGTCTATTGGGTGGGGGGGGGGGGGAAATCAGAGACAACGCTCTCACGCAGGTGCTCCTCAAATGTGAAAAGCGGCACTTTTTTTACATCCAACGTTAGCCTTACAGACATTACATACCATACCCTGAACAAAAGACCGAAAACATTAAAAAAAATTCAATCGTTTTATGCACTTCCTATACCGGACACTTTATTAATGTGTTATTTTGGCCTTCTGTAAAGCACCTTCACTATAAGGCATTGATTAAATGAAAAAAATATTTTCATATGTAAAAAGGTGTCTAAAGACCGACAAAACTTATACAGTTTCTAAAGTGCATGAGAGCCATCTGACTCTCACCAACGGTAGATGTCGAAGGAAAGAAGGATCAAGCCTCTGCCAAAAGGTATCTGGCTGTGGCTTATTTCCTTTTCCCCATTGAAATAAGGATGCCCGCTCAACCAAGTCAGCCGAAATAGCTGTTGGCCAAAACAAGCATTTAGTCAATAGTTATTCGATGTGTATGGCAGCCTAAGGGTATGTTCACACGCTTAACAAAAATCGTCTGAAAAATACGGAGCTTCTTTTCAGATGTTTTTTGAGACGTTTTTCATAGTGTTCAATGGAAAATCAGCTCCAAAAAACACCTCAAGAAGTGACATGCTACTTCTTTTTACGCTCTGTCTTTTGACAGTGAAGCGTAAAATAAAGGCTCGTGGGAACAGAACATCGTAATTCCCATTGAAAGAAATGGGCAGATGTTTGTAGGCGTATTAGGGGCGTTTTGTTCAGGCGTAATTCGAGGCGTAAAACGCCCGAATTACGTCTGAAACCACTGCATGTGAACATACCCTAAGGGTTAAGTTCACATTTAAAGTAAATATTGCGGATTTTCCGCAACGGCATTTGTTGCGGAAAATCCACAGCATGATACAGTAGCAGCAGAGTAGATGCGATTTTAAGAAGTCTCATCCACATGCTACGTAAAATGATCAGCAGAAAAAAAACAAAAACTCATATTTACCTGCAATGCGTTTTTTAATCTGCAGTAGGGCTGGGCGAGTTTGCCAAAAAATAAAATCTCGATTTTTTTTTCAACGCTTTGGGCGATTTTCGATTTGAATCTCAATTTTCAGATTTTTTTACTGTTTATTTAAAAGTAATACCAAGAGATACTTTAACCCCTTCAGTACCAGACCCATTTTTTCAAATCTGACACGTGTCACTTTATGTGGTAATAACTTGGGAATGCTTTTACCTATCCAAGCGATTCTGAGACTGTTTTCTCGTGACACATTGGACTTTATGATAGTGGAAAAGTTTGGTCGATAAATTCAATTTAGTGAAAAGAAATGCTAATTTTTGCAATTTATCAATTGTAATGTATCTTCTTGTAAGACAGGCAGTTATACCACACAAAATTGTTGCTAATTACTATCCCCCATATGTCTACTTTAGATTGGCATCATTTTATTTTTCTAGGATATTACAAGGCTTAGAACTTCAGCAGAAATTACGTTACGAGGCTTATTACTTTAGCATCAATTTCTCACATTTTCAAGAAAATGTCAAAAGGCTATTTTTACAGGGGCCAGTTCAGTTGTGAAGCGGCTTTTAGGGCCTTATATATTAGTAACTACCAATGAGTCATTTTAAAAACTTCACCCCTCAAAGTATTCAAAACAGCATTTAAAAAGTTTCTTAACCCTTTAGACGATTCACAAGAATTAAAGCAATATAGGTATGACATTTTCAAAATTTCCTTTTTTTTTTTGCAGAAATTCATTTTTAATCTATTTTTTTTGTAACACAGAAAGTTTTACCAGAGAAATGCAACTCAATATTTATTGCCCAGATTCTGCAGTTTTTAGAAAATATCCCACATGTGGCCCTAGTGTGCTACTGGACTGAAACACAAGCCTCAGACGCAGAGGAGCACCTAGGAGGATCTTGGGGCCTCCTTTTTATTAGAAAATATTTTAGGCACCATGTGATGTTTGAATGACTCTTGCGGTGCCAAAACAGTGGAAATCCCCCAAAAGTTACCCCATTTTGGAAACTACACACCTTGAGGAAATTATCTAGGGGTACAGTGAGCATTTTGACCGCACTGGTTTTTTTACAGAAATTATTGGAAATAGGCCGTGAAAATAAAAATCTACATTCTTTCAAAGAAAATGTGGGTTTAGCTAATTTTTTCTCATTTCCACAAGGACTAAAGGAGAAAAAGCACCACAAAATTTGTAAAGCAATTTCTCCCGAGTAAAACAATACCCCACATGTGGTCAAACGGCTGTTTTGACACACGGCAGGGCTTAGAAGGGAAAAAGAGCGCCATTTGGCTTTTGGAGATCACATTTAGGCCTCATGCACACAAACATATTTTTTTTCCTCCCGTAAATACAGGTCCTTTGCCACACGTATTCCACCCGTATTTACGGACACGTTTTCTCTGCACTAATCGGCAGCCCCTTCTCTCTATCAGTGCTGGAAAGGGAGAAGGGGCAGCACTTTCGGGCAGAGTTTCCGCAGCGATTGAAAGTAAAAGTTGATACGTACTGTTGTCTTGGGGACGCGTGCCTCTTTTGACATCCAGTCCGACCTCCCTGGATGACGCGGCAGTCCATGTGACAGCTGCAGCGGTCACATGGGATGAAAAGTCATCCCCGGAGGCCGGACTGGAGGAAGAAGCAGGTAAGTTAACTTTTAATACTATTAACTCCAGCTGTAGTCACTGTCCCGGGTGCTGAAAGAGTTACTGCCAATCAGTTAACTCTTTCAGCACCCTGGACAGTGACTATGCCTTGACGTCGCATAGCAACGCTCCTGTAATTACGGGTGCACACACGTAGCCACCCGTAATTACGGGAGCCCCATAGACTTCTATGGGCCTGCCCGTGCTGCAATTACGGCCTGAAAAAGGACATGTTCCATATTTTTCAACAATAAGACGTCGTTTTAGCTCAAAATTTTTAATTTGCTGAAGGTAAAAAAAAATAATAAAAAAAAAAGAACCAACATTTGTAAAGCAATTTCTCCCGAGTAAGGCAATACCCCACATGTGGTCATAAACTGTTTGGGCACACAGCAGGGCTCAGAAGGGAAGGAGCGCCATTTGCTTTTGGAGTACAGATTTTGCTGCATTTGCTTTCTGGGCGCTATGTCGCATTTGCAAAACCCCTGTGGGACCAAAACAGTGGATCCCCCCCCAGAATTTAACCCATTTTAGAAACTACACCCCTCAAGGTATTCACCTAGGGGAGTAGTGCGCATGTTAACCCCGCAGGTGTTTGGCAGAAATTAGTGTGCAATCGATGTTGCAGAGTGAAAATGTTTTTTTTTTCCATAGATATGCCAATATGTGGTGCCCAGCTTGTGCCACCAGAACAAGACAGCTCTCTATTATGCTGGGTTTCCCGGTTTTAGAATCATCCTACATGGGGCCCTAATCTTTTTCCAAGACTATCGACAGGGCTCAGGAGTGAAAGAGTACCATGTAAAATTAAGGCCTAATTTGGCGACTTACAAAGTATTGGTTCACAATTGCAGAGGCTCTGATGTGAAATAAAAGAAACCCCTGACAAGTGACCCCATTTTTGAAACGACACCCCTCAAGGCATTTATTAAGGGGTGTAGTGAGCATTTTCACCCAACAGGTCTTTTCCATAAATGATTGCGCTGCTGAAGGTGCAAAGTAAAAATTTAAAATTTTCCCTAGATATGCCAATTCAGTGGCAAATATGTCGTGCCCGGCTGTTGCCACTGGAAACACACCCCAAAAATTGTTAAATGGGTTCTCCCGGTATGGTGATGCCATATATGTGGAAGTAAACTGCTGTTTGGGCACACTGTAGGGCTCAGAAGGGAGGGAGCGCCATTTGGCTTATGGAGTGTGGATTTTGCTTGGTAGTAGTTTTGTTTGGAGTATTACTGGCGTTTCCGTTTATAATGTGGGGGCATATGTGAGCTGGGCAGAGTACATCAGGGGCATAGTCAGGTGGTATAATAAGGTAAAAAAAATAAAATAATCCATAGATGTGTGTTACGCTGTGCTCAATCCTTTCTGCACAGGCCGGTGTCGCACTGATAAATGTCCTTCCTTATCCCCCTTTTGGTCCACATTCCGCACCTTTGCAGTTTGGGGAATTTTGCTGGGAAGTGTTGTCCTGGTATAATACGGGCACCCTTGCTTCCAGCAGATATGTTTGGGTCCTCCCCTTCCTGGTTCCCTAATTTTAGTGCCTTGATAATTCACTTCTTGAAACAAAATAAGTGAAGGCTCCAATAAGTCAGGAAGGAAAAATATCCAGTTGTGCAGCCCGAGGGGAACATTTCTTCTATTTTTTCATAGACGTAGTGGTATGAGGGCTATTTTTCTGAGGGACGAGCTGTAGTTATCATTGGTACCATTTTGGGGTACATGCGACTTTTTATCCTTTTTTTTGGAAGACAAAATTACCAAAACAGCAATTATGGCAGTATTTTTTTGTTTGTTTTTACGGCGTTCACGGAGCGGGAAAAAATAATATTTTTTTAGTTCAGTTAGTTACTGTCGCAGCGATACCAAATATGTATGGTTTATTACTTTTTTCAATAATAAATTACTTGATAAAGGGAAAAAGGGGGCGATTGTGTTTTCTTTTATTTTTACACTTTTCGTTAGTCCCACTAGGGGACTTGAAGGTCCAACTGTTTGATTGATGATCTAATACATTGCGCTACCTATGTAGTACAATGTATTGGAACTGTCAGTTGTTCACTGACAGCAAGTCGATCCGGCTCCGCCTCCGGGCGGGGCATAAACGGCTTCCGTAATGGCAGACAGGAGGCCATGGTTAGGCCTCAAGTTGCTATAGTAGCAGTCGCCAGCCTTGCCATCGCATGGCAGGCTGCCGATTTGCTACAAACCGCTAAGATGCCATGATCGCAATGGATCGCTGCATAGAAGGGGTTAATGGCAGGAATCGGAGCTAGCTCCGGTTCCTGTCGATACAGCGGGGTGTCTGCTGTAACAAACAGCGGACACACACTGCTGATGACGCCGGCTCAGCTTCTGAGCCGGCGCCATCTTGTCGATGGTACTGGAAGCCTTTTGGGCCCCGCCACCGAGCGGGGCATAGGAGGCTTCCGTTGCTGACAGACCGGGAAGTATTGGGCCTCCGATCGCCTTTGCAGCCACCAGCAACCACGTTGCTGGTGTGCCGGTGGCTAAAAACTCCTCACATGCTGCTATCTCTATTGAACGCAGAATATGAGGGGTTAATCGGCTGGATCAGATGCTAGCTCCGGTCCTGGCCGATACCTCAGGGTGCCAGCTGTAACATATAGCGGTCACCCGGCGGTCATGGTGCGGGCTCAGCTCCTGAGCTAGCTCCATCTCCTTCACGTACAGTAACATGGAAATGTGTTAAGACACCAGTTTCCATCACGTAACTGTACGTGATTGGGCGGGAAGGGGTTAATAAATTTTCTTTATATAAATAACATATGGTTATAATTGTACGTAACTTCACAACTTTTAATCTCTGCAAATACTTTTTATCTGAAATACAATTATAAAAATGTATATCTAATTGATTATAACTTCTGTGTTCCCCGGCAGGGAACAGGTTAACAGAATCTATAATCAATGTGTTTGGAGTATTACTGGTGTTTCCGTATGACTGCGTGCACCAACATCCCTCTCTGCCGGTCTCTGACATTGCAGGCCTCCCCCATCCTTCTTGGTGAGAGCAGTGTAAATTGCAGCAGTAGATAACAGGGGGGGGTGGGGCTGGTGGTGGTGAGATCTGCAAGGGGGGGGGGGGGGTGTGTCCCTATATACTAGGAGTCCCTGCGAAACTGCTGTTCCGTACGGTATCATTTTGTTCAGTACAGAACAGTTCCTTGGGGAAGCAGGGACAAAACAGGGCGGACCAGGCGGCGGAGCTTCAATAATAATAATAAAAAATAAATAAAAAATCGTCCCAACAATTCTGTTAAAAAACTGAATCGTGATAGTCAATTAGGGCGAAATTAATTATATTAATCGCCCAGCCCTAATCCGTAGCATGTCAATTGTATTTGCGTAATCTCTGCTTTTTTGTTGCGGGTTTTCCCTAATCAATTCAATGGAGAGGTAAACCCTGCAACAAAAAGCAGATGTTGCGATTTTTGCAACGAAAAAGCCGCAATTGCGCTGCAAATTTTGAAACGCAAAAAATAAAATAGTCTTATACTTAGCCAGAATTCTGTGCTTCTTCGTCCAGGCTGGCTTCCTGGGATGACGTTTCATCCCATGCGACCGCTTCAGCCAATCACAGGCTGCAGCGGTCACATGGGATGCAAACCTTATCCCAGGGCTGCAGAACATCAGAGGGACGCATCACCATGGTAAGTATATCCATTTTTTTTTTCAGCGCAGGAATTCCGTAGCGTACATTCCGCCTGAAAAAACACCGCAATTTGGTGCAATGCACTGTACAAAGCATTCCATAGAGCAGTGACAGGACCGGTATAATGAATTTATCTAGTGCTTTATATTGGAGGACGTTTTTAAGTAACAAGGTCAGAATAAATGTACGGAATACAATGTACAGTCTTAAGCCTCAATCACATCTGCATTGGAGGCTCTGTATGGGGCCTCCATCGCAGATCTGGCCCGAGAATAGCAGACACAATCACGCGGCATGCTGCGCTATTGCTTCCAGTAAAACCACGGACACCCCAACGGAACCAAATCAGCTGTGCAATGGAACTGGGATTTAAAAAAAAAAAGTCAACTTGGGAGCCACATTGACCTCTCGTCTGGAACACTTGTAGCCAGAAGAGCAAACCAGAAAACCCCAAAAGTCTCATGGAACGGCTATAGAAGCAATGCCCTACACAATTGTGAGGAGTGGAAACTGGGAGCGGAAGGCGGTAAAGTGCATCAGGACTCATGTGCAACTGATACAACAACATAGCAAGGGACTCGATAGTTCTTGTTTGGCTCTCCGTCCATCTGACAGAGTAGGTGAACGGAAACGCCAAACGCTGATGTGAACAGGCCCTTAGTTCTATGTACTGAAAGGGATTGTGTAAGAACAGACTGGAAGCATATGTTTCATGAAAGGGAATCAGACACATGGCTTTACTGATTGTCAACAACGGCCTTATCTTCAGAAACCCAAGCACTTATTACTTCATAGGATATTTAAGTGAGTGTTCCAGGATGCCGACCTTATCACAATTGGTTACCTGAAACATTACGACTTAGCCTTCATTCACATCTGCGCTGTGACTCCGTTCATGGGCTCCGTCAGAGCTCTCAGTCAGGGGAACCCATGAACGGAACCCTGACTGAAGCAAATGAAACCATAGGTTTCCGTTTGCATCACCATTTATTTCAATGGTGACGGATCCGATGCAAATGGTTTCCGCTTGTCTCAGTTGTGCATGGGTTCCGCCGTTTTGATGGAATGAATAGCGCAGTCGACTACGGCATCGATTCCGTCAAAACGACGGAACCCTGGCACAACGGAGACAAACGGACACCATTTGCACCGGATTAGTCACCATTAAAAACAATGGTGATGCAAAAGGAAACCAAAGGTTTCCGTTTGTTTCAGTCAGGGCTCCGTTCATAAGTTTCCCTGACGGAAAGCGCAGACGGAAACCCTGAACGGAGCCCTGACACGGATGTGAACGAAGCCTTAGGGCCTGTTCACATCCGCGTTCGCTCTCCGTTCCGGGGTTCCGTCGGGTGAGCCCCGCAACGGAAAGTCAAACCACAGCTTACGTTTCAGTCAACATCGCTAATGGTTTCCGTTCGTCACCATTCCGGCAGGTTTCCGTTTTAACGACGGAATCAATAGCGGAGTCGACTGCGCTATTGATTCAGTCAGAAAACCGGAAACCTGCCGGAATGGTGACGAACGGAAAGCATTACCGATGTTTCCGTCACCATTGATATCAATGGTGACTGAAATGGAAGCTGTGGTTTCACTTTCACCTTCCGTTGCGGGGTTCAGTCACAATATCTATACTGTTGCAGGATCAGAGTTTGGCACTATGTACGTCTGCCCTAATTGTAATAAGCAGTACAAACGTCAGATTTACTCCAATTTACTAAAAAAAAAAAAAAAAGAAAGAAAACTTGACATGAAATGCAGGCTTTGCATTATGTGTAGCACTGTTTCTCCACCGCTCCGGTTGTCGCTCTGTTCGCAAAGATGTCATTAATAGCAACTATGGACATGGTCATCTGACGTGTCATCAGTATGGACTTCACATCAGCGCACAAAGGGATAACGGTAGTGGAATCGCTGAGTGCAAAGTTTGGTATTTTGAGCCCAAATTTCTGTCTTAGGCCTCATGAACACGACCGTAGTGTATCTGTATTTACGGATCCGCAAGAGAAAAAAAAGGATACAAATTACGTCATTAACATATCCCAACCCCTTGAACAGGTCACATGATTGCTGAGGCGCCATTTTCTTGGGGAATTCCCTGCCGCCACATAGAAATGCTTCTGCAATTACGGACGACTACGGATGCACATACGTAGCCGTCCACAATTTTGCACGTACCCATAGAATTCTATGGGCGCGTCAGTGCCGCAATTGCGGACAGGAATGGGACATGTTCTATATTTTGCAGATCATTTCTATGGCCCGGACGCACATCCGTTAATATACGGAAAAGGTGTCCGTGTCCTATAGAAGTGAATGGGTCTGCAGATTATACGTAATTATGGATAAAAACTACGGTCGTGTGCATGGGGCCTTAAAGGGGTTATCCGGGGACCAAAAATTGCATTGCAATAATATATTTATGTGAAACTAAGTAATTTATTAATATACTTTAAATTAAAACTTCTGTGCTAAACGGTGCAGTTCAAACCTCATGAATTATTCAGGAAGCGCTGGAGCTTCTCTAATAGTGACGCGCTCCGACACGTGACTGAGCTCTTGCATCATGTGCTGTTCGTGAACATGACCACAAGGGGCTGTCACATTGCCTATTGCTTGAGTCCCAAGCAGAGTATCTGCTAGAGCTCTGCCCAGGACTCAAGTCCTGCTCCCGACGTCCATATTTGGTCAATTCAGGGGTTTCCTATTGCTGGAGTCCCCAAGCAGAGCATCAGCTGATGCTCTGCCTGGGGACTCCACAACTTCTGCCCACATCACTCACTGTCCATATATGGACAACGACGTCAGCAGAACAGTACTGGAGTCCCCGAGCAAGGCATCAGCTGAAGCTCTGCTTGGCGACCCCACAACTTCTGCCCACGTCATTGTAACTGTCCATATATGGACGTCAATTTTTAATTAAAGTATATTAGTAAGTTACTTAGTTTCACATAAATATATTATTGCAATGTAATTTTTGGTCCCCGGATAACCCCTTTAAGGTTTGTTCACACGTGACAGATTTGTTGCAGTACTTTCTGCAACTGAAAAATTACTATTTTAGATGGATATCAAATCTGCCGCAGTCTCAGTAAATGGAGCAAGTGTTCAATAAATATGGCGCTACCTCTGCCACCGTTTTTCAGTTCGCTCTTATGACGCATTGATAAATCTGCATCTGTTTGTACGGTGTGAGTTTTCACAAGACTTTGCCTCCTTAACTAAACAAACCGCTTCAGGTCTGTTGTCAGTTTGTGAATAATGTACATCGACTCTGCCAACATTAGCTTGTAAGATATTATTTTTTCATTAAGTGCACTGTGGGAAATTTACCATTGACTTCCAGGTGGACAATTTTTTTTTATCAAAGCGGTTACATATACAGGCCTTCTCTCCGCTGGTAAATTTCTTTCACGTTCGGTACACGGAACCTGTATACGGTTCAGACGGGTCTGCATTACGAACCCATAGGAACGGTGTGTGCTGCAGTACGGTGCTTCAGTGAGAATACCTCTAAGACAATATGCAAAGTACTGTATGGGCCCACAGCTCAATGGGTACTGCATTACACCGAAGTACCACACAGATCCCGAATATGCTTGTGTGAATGAGCGCTTAGATCTATACCTGTCGGAATACCATAGACAGGACACAATTGTAAAACCTCTCAACTTCTTATACCCACTTCCCACCCAATACGGAGGCTGTATCATCTCAGGTATAAAACAACGCAGACGGAGATGTCCTTAGCAACCAATCGGATCACTGCTCAATTTCCAAACTGCAGCAGAAAAAAATAAAAGCTGAAATCTTATTGGTCGCTGAGGACTTTGTCAGCACTAGTTCTTATACGTTCCTAGGAACTCTAACTTTAGATCACTTTAACCAAGTTTATTAGAATGACCCGTCTAGTTACATTATGAGACAAAGGCGCAATGGGAAGGCAGATTAATGGGAAATTGTCAAGTCACACAGAAGCCCATTCCCAAGCCTGCCCCATCCCTTCCACTCGACTGGAGCCCCCCTATACTGACTGCCATTTGGAGCGGCTTGTCACTGGCAGCTCTATATTAGCAGGCGGACTACTCACCGGTATGTGCATAAGACACGGGCACTTTCCAGATGCTGAAATGCGCGGACACTGAGGCGAAGTACTTCCCGAAGGCCAGCGGGATTATGTACCAGCGATAGTATCGGGCGGGCAGTTGGGTGTGCGGGACTCCCCATGCACGGAGCATCGGGGGGAGGAAGCAGCAGATAGCCAGGATATGGAAGAGGGACACAGTCACTGGGTATGGGAAGCCGTTCAGGATGATCTTGTTCACCACGTTGCCACCTGAGCTCACTGAATACCAAAGAAGGCATAGCATGGCTATCCGGGCCCCATCTCGTACGTTACCAGGCGCCACTGGCCCGGCGCCCCCCACTCCGGACACCACCGCCATGACCCCGATCCTCCTCCTTCCCACGGGGAAGCCGCACACCAGACCGGGACACACACAGAACAGAGACGTGGAAGAGGAAACGTCAAGAGAATTGGTGGTGATAGGGCATTTTCACAATGACCTCATTTCCGCTGGGACGAGCCAGTTAATCGAGATCGTCATTTCCGGTCTAGTCTTTGCCTGCCTGGTTTGACGTTTGTTCTTGTTGGGGTTGACTATACCTATAAATTGTACATTTAGTGATCCTTTTGGTCAGCTGATACAGGATCTCAGGTAGAGAAACTACTGCAGGTAAACAATAGAAGAGGTTTCCGTAACAGCCAGTTACCAGCCATCTTTTTTTTATTCAGTACATGTTAGAAAATCGGAGAATTTACCCAATTGGTCTCTATATGCCAAATCAGGAATGGATCCCAGCGGATGGAAGGAGATTCTTCTTTGAGAAATATTTTCTTTATTCCTTCTGCTAGGATTTAACCCTGTTAGGCTTTGTTCACATCTGCGTTGGAGTATCCGTTAGGGGACTCCGTCGCAGATCCGGCAGGGATTACCGGAGATTACTATCGACAATACTGGTAAAATCACGGACACCCCGACTTAACCTATTAAAGTCAATGGGTTCCATCGGCCACCGGCAGCGTCCGTTTTGCAACAGAACCGTTGCTTCCATTATTCCCTTGTTCTGCTCCACTGATGGAGCAGAACAACAGACCGCACCGACGCAGGTGTGACTGAAGGCTTAGAAAACATCCTTGTTGATGTTTGATGTATAATCCTACATATACACCATGTGAGCGAACGTGTCCTCAGAGTGCCAGCAGAGGAGCAAACGAAAAACTTCTTTAGGAAAACGTTTTCGTTTTTTCTCACGGGTAGAAACTACTTCACAAGAAACACTAGCCACAAGTACAAATAACAAGGAATTTGTGTCCAGAAAGGTGGTGTGTGAAAAAAATGGGTCACAACCGATGTTTTTGTTTGTAGCCTGGATCAAGAAAAACATGCACTGATTTATTTTTTTTGCAACAAATTTGCCACATATAAACATACCCTTAGGCTGGTTTCAGACGAACATAATATGGGGGCATTAGGCCCCTATGTGAGCTTGAGTCCTAAGGCCTCATGCACACGACCGTAGCCATGTGCACGGCCGTGATTTTCAGGTCGGGCGGCAAATCACATGGCCGCCGCCATTATTTTCAATGAGCCCGGACCGCAGAAGACGGCCGTAATAAGGCATGTCCGTTCTTTCTGCGGTGCGGGCTCCCGGGCCATGCATGGACCGTAAAGACTACGGTCGTGTGCATGGCCCCATGGAAATGAATGGGGCCGCAATTCTCCCGTGGATTTTCGGGGGAATTGCGGCCGCAAAAGCACGTTCGTGTGCATGGGGCCTAAGACCCTGGTCAAGCCAAGATTTGCATAAATCTACTCTTCTGTAACTGACTTTAGAGTGTCAATTCTTATCTCAAATCTAACTAGACCTCTGTCTATAAATGCAAGGGATCACAGCTCACGCTGACCATTTCAGGGTATAGCTTGGGAGTGTGAGAGATGCGAAGTTCCACCACGGAGTGAATTTATACACCGCTAAAAACTCAGGCATGTTAAGTAATCTTTAGAAAGAGTTTGCCCATACCAAATGTTTTCTATTTTATATACTGCCCAATAAATTGGTATATTATACCAATATGTGTGTATGTTAGTGTTAGTTCAGACAATAGGGACAAGAAGCAGAAAGGTTAAAAAAAAACCCTGCCCACCTACATTCACCAGGATCAGCCAAAGTTCGCCGTAATGCGCTGCATGCATCACGGTGACGTGCTGGCTGCGTCGTAGTAATGAAAGTGAATGTGGCTGCATTGTGACCCAAAGGTTGCGGTGACAGCGACACGACCGTGGCAAAAAATCCATCAAGTTTAGATTTCCTACGACTGTCGCGGTCACTGCAACACGGCCGCATTTACTTTTATTCCTGCGATGCGACAAGTGCGACACTGCAAAGGAGGCAGCGCAACACCGAGATCATTAGCCATGGAACCTGTGTCTCGGCCAAAATTGGTGTGTCTCCCTAGCTTAAAGCTGGCCAAATACATTAGATAAAAGTCGTCCGAATCCACCGTGTTAGTCAAGATTGGCCGACAATCTTATGTGTGTGGGGGCTCCCAATTGCCCAGATTTCAACATGCTTGGTCCTTTGTTCCCGCGACAGATAAGCTACTGCCAGAAAGGGGTCTGGCAGCAGCTTCTTCCCCTCTCCCCATTGAAATAAAACTTGGCCAAGTATGCATTTTTATAGTGAAGACGGGTGATTTAGCGATCAGCCGAACATAGTTGTCTTACAGCCAGACACTGGATTGTGAAGAGAAGGGGGGGAAATGGCTGATCCGAAACACCTAGAAAAAAATTCTTTACTTCTCAGTTTTAATTGCAATATGAGGCAAAGATTGCTCTTACCTTTGACGATTCCTCCCAGTTTAGGGTTCCAATGGACAGGAAGGCTTACAGGAGAGCCCTCTAACTTACATTAGCTGTGCTCATTGTGGCTTCTACTTGCGTACCTAGATTTATGTTTATATCGAATGCCTTGTGAGAGTATTTACACCTCCATTGCTGTTTTTCCTGTTTTATTGCATTACAATCATGAATGAAAATTATTATTTTTTTTGGGGGGGGGAGGGTTATACCTTTTGATTTACACAATACGCCTACAAATTTGAAGGTGCAAAATATTTTTTTTACTGTGACACAAACAATACTTAAAGGGTTTTTCCTATTTGAGACATTTATGACATATCCACAGGATATGTCATAAATGTCAGATAGATGCCGGTCCCACTTCTGGGACCCGCACCTATCTCTAGAACAGGTCCCCCTAAACCCTGTTCAGCCGCTCTGTGTTGCGGCTGAATGAGGTGAATTCCGACCTTGCTGAACTATGCTGTTTCCGTAAGTCTCATAGAAGGGAAGGGTAGTTACGGAAACAGCGTAGCTCGCATGCTATGCCGCTTCCGTAACTGCCATTCACTACTATGGTAGTTACGAAAACAGCGTAACTCACGACCTGTTTACGTAACTCACGACCATATAACCTTTTTCTTGGTCGGAATTCACCTCATTCAGCCACAGAGCGGCTGAACGGAGTTTAGGGGGCCCCGTTCCGGAGATTGGTGCGGGTCCCAGAGGTGGGATCCGCATCTATCTGACATTTATTACATATCCTAGGGATATGTCATAAATGTCTCTCATGGGAAGACCCCTTTAAGACAAAGAACTTAAATGCAAATAAGTTTTTACCCCCAGAAACTCAATACTTTGTACAGCCACCTTTTGCTACAATTACAGATAAAAGTCTCTTGGGATGAATCTCTATTAGCCTACCACATCTAGACACTTCGATATTTGACGAAACTTACTGGCAAAACGGCTCTAACTCCTTTACGTTCGATGGGTTGCGTTGGTGTACGGCAGTCTTCAAGTCATGCCACAAATTCTCAATTGGATTGAGGTCTGGGCTTTGACTAGGCCTTTACAAGATACATTTTAAATCTCTGGTAGACAAACAAGTTTTGCTCAAGAATGTCCCTGTGTTTACTGACATCCATCTTTCCTTTAATCCTGACCAGTTTCCCAGTCCCTGCCAATGAAAAGCATCCCCACAGCATGATACCGCCACCACCATGGTTCTCTGTGGGAATGGTGTTCTCGGGTGATGGGAGTGTTGGGTTTGCGCCACACATAGCGTCTCCCATGAAGGCCAAAAAGTTCAATTGTAGTTTCATCTGACCACAGAACCTTCTTCCATGTGTTTGAGGAGTCTGCCACGTGCGGTTTTGGCTTTTCTCTAAACACTCCTTCCATAAAGCCTGACTCTGTGGAGTGTGTATGGATTATAGTGGTCCTATGAACAGATATTTCTCTCTATACTGTGGATCTTTGGAGATCCTTCAGTGTTAGTGTTGGTGTCTGTCACCTTGGGTTCGTGGACGGTATGGCAGCTGGCCAACAGGGCGCAGGTCACAGTCTATAGTTCGTATAGTGTACCTGTGGCAGCTCGGACAGTAGCAAGGTAGGCTCGGCTGGGACTAGGCAGCAGGTAGACGTCAGGCGTGGAGTAGCAGGAAAGGCATGGAATACAGCACAGCACGACTACAGCTCAGCACGGCACTTGACCAGGATAGCACAGGATAGAGGTACGGGGAACACTGGGAACTGGAAAACACTAGAAGACAATTTGCATAGACAAACTTTGGGTACGACAAACAATGCTCAGGCATGGGAGGAAGGGGCACAGCCCTTCTTATAGCCCAGTGTGCTCTGGGAGCAATCCGCTCAATCTCCCACCTGCGTGCGCTTTGGCTTCTTAAGTCTGGACTGAGCTCGCGAGCGCACCCTGGTGGTCACTGTGGAACAGGATGGCCGAATGTGCAGACATCTCTGGAGAGAAGGGCGTCGACTGGATGGAAGTTCGTGGTCAGCAATCACGGACATTACAGTATCCCCCCCTTTTACGCCCCCTCCTCTTGGGACCAGAACGAGAGAGAAACCTCTTAATGAGGGTAGGAGCATTGAGATTCTCTTCTGGACCAAACCCCTTTCAATCTACTAAATAAAAGGTTCTTCCTCTTACTTTTTTAGTGTCCAGGATCTCCTTAACCTCAAAGGTGTCTGAAGGACCGCTGAAGGCAACCGAAGGGCTAGGAGTCTTGGTATAGCGGTTCAGAAACACCGGCTTCAGGAGAGCGACATGGAAGAAGTTGGGGATCTTGAGGGTAGGAGGCAGCCAAAGCTTGTAGGCGACAAGGGTGTAGGATCTCGAAGGGTCAGAGGAACCTGGGAGCAAATTTGTATCATGGGACCCTTAGTCGGATATTCAGAGAGGACAGCCAGACCTTCGTGCCAGGGAGAAATTAAGGAGGTTCTCTTCTCCTTGTGTCAGCCTTCATGCGGTCGACTGCCAGTATGATGGAGGATCGAGTCTGCTGCCAGATCTGCAGGAAGTCTCTAAAAGCAGAGTCAGCCGCTGGTACCTTGGACCTATCGGGCACCGGGAGAGGAATTTGTGGGTGTTGGCCGTAGACCATGAAGAACGGTGTATTCCTTGTGGACTCGCTGGTGTGATTATTATATGAGAACTCAGCCCACGGAAGCAGCTGCACCCAGTCATCATGCTGCTTGGAGATGAAGTGGCGTAAGTAGTTCTCCAAGACCTAATTGATCCTCTCGATCTGACCATTGGACTGAGGAAAAGTCCAACTTCACACCGAGGAGCCCGCAGAGGGCTCTCCAGAACTTTGAGGTGAACTGAACCCCCCGATCAGACACAATATGCCGCGGCAAGCTGTGCAGGTGGAAGATGCGTTGGATGAAAAGTTTGGCCAGTTGAGGAGCAGACGGAAGACCGGTCAGCGGAACGAAGTGGGCTATCTTCGAAAATCGGTCCACCACCACCCAGACAGTACTGCATCCCACAGACGGAGGCAGGTCCGTAACAAAGTCCATAGCTATATGCTGCCAGGGAGCATCGGGCACAGGCAATGGCTGGAGCAGACCAGCAGGTCTGGAGTGAGCGACGTTGTTAGCTGCGCACACTGAGAATGAAGAAACAAAGTCCATAATGTCTTTGGGCAGCGTGGGCCACCAGAAATGACGAGCAATCAGGTCTCCGGTTTTACTGGTCCCCGCGTGACCTGCCAGTCTAGAGCAGTGTCCCCAGCGGAGGATTCTCCTGTCAGCCAGGCACACAAAGGTCCTCCCTGGAGGAATGTCCCCAACTTGCAGGGGGTTGACAGAGACAATGCAAGACGGGTCAATAATATTCTGTGGAATTTCCATGGTGTCCTCTGTCTCAAAAGATCTGGACAAGGCATCGGCCCTCACATTCTTGTCAGCCAGGCGATAATGGAGCTCAAACTGGAACCTGGTAAAGAACAACGACCATCTGGCCTGACGAGGATTCAGCCGTTGGGCCGTCTGGAGATAGGTGAGATTCTTGTGGTGCGTAAAAATTAGAGTGGGATGAGCTGCGCACTCCTCCAGAGCCAATTTGATGGCCAGTAACTCCCGATCCCCAATCGAGTAGTTGCGTTCTGCGGAAGAGAAGAGCTTAGAGAAATATCCACATACCATTGCCCTTAGAACCTCTCTGGAAGAGGAGTGTACCAGCACCAACAGAGGAGGCGTCCACCTCCAACGAGAACTGTAGAAACATCTGGATGATGATGGATAGAGGCTGACGTGAAGGCACTCTTCAGGCTATTGAATGCGGACTCTGCCTCAGGAGTCCACACCTTGGCGTTCATGCCCTTTTTGGTGAGGTTAGAGATTGGAGAAGTCAGTGAGGAGAAGTTTGGGGTGAACTGTCTGTAAAAATTGGCGAATCCCAGAAAGCGCTGTATGACCCTCAAGCCTTGCCAGTGAGGAGAGAGATGAAAGCGACCCTTGCGCCATCAGACGAAAATTCCCTTACATACAGGCTGAAGTGAATCTGGCACTGGTTCAAAAATCCACGACAGGTTCCTGCGTCTCCATCATAGCGGTCAGGAAGTGGCAAAGAAAAAACGGGTATCAACACTGCCAGGAGGTGTAGTAGGAGGAACGGCAGCTACTGCCTCCTGCCGACATGCCATAATGTTCAAAGCCTGGAGGAGTTGGTCCTGTCGAGACCGGAGGTCTAGCATATGCGTCCGCATCTCTTGTGACTTCATCTTGGTCTTGGATCGACCAGCGGGGTCCATGGCCTGTGCGTACTGTCACGTTGGGTTCGTGGACCCACTGGGACATACCGCCTTGACAGTATGGCAGCTGGCCAGCAGGGCGCAGGTCACAGTCTGTAGTTCGTATAGTGTACCTATGGCAGCTCGGACAGCAGCAAGGCAGGCTCGGCTGGGACTAGGCAGCAGGTAGACGTCAGGCGTGGAGTAGCAGGACAGGCGTAGAGTACAGCACAGCACGATTACAGCTTAGCACGGCACTTGACCAAGATAGCACGGGATACAGGATAAAGGTACGGGGAACAGTGGGAACGGGAAAACACTAGGAGACCATTTGCATAGACAAACTTTGGATACGACAAACAACGCTCAGGCATGGGAGGAAGGGGCACAGCCCTTCTTATAGCCCAGGGTGCTCTGGGAGCAATTATCTCAATCTCCCACCTGCGCTCGCTTTGGCTTCTTAAAGGGAATGTGTTGCCAGAAAAACATGTTTTGTTTTTTTTAATTAAACATTTAGTGTGTAGGTGATTAAACATTGTTCAAATTTTTTTTATTTTTTTCACGAGCCAGGAAATATTATAAATTAGATTCTAATTTATAATATTTCCCATTGCTGGTCACTAGATGGAGCTATTCCCAAAATTGCAGCATTGCAAGTGGTAAAGCAACCACATTGCTTTTTGCTGCAAAATTGGGTAAAAAGCCCTCGCTCTAGTGAGCTCTCAGCATCCCCCCCTCCTTTATCCTGGCTAGTGCCGGGATAAACGAGGGGTTTGAACGGTCTAACCTCCTACACTGTGTGTCGCCATTTTTTGAGCTAACACACAGTGTAGTAGGTTTACATACAGTAGTAAACGTACACAAACACGAACATACATTGAAATCTCTTACCTGCTCCTGCCGCCGCGGCTCCCTCCGGCCCGTCCGCTCCGTCTGCTGCCGCTGGTCCAAGTGCACAAGTCCGGAAGCCGCGACCGGAAGTAGTAATCTTACTGTCCGGCCCGACTTCCGGTCCACAGGAAAATGGCGCCGGACGGCGCCAATTTCAAATTGGACTGTGTGGGAGCGGCGCATGCGCAGTTCCCACACAGACGGCGTACACAGAAGTGGATGGGACGGGAGCCGTTCGCAGTCCCTATGGGACTGTGGCTGCCGTATTCCATGTCTGTATGTGTCGTTAATCGACACCTACAGAAATGGAACAAAAAATGGCAGCCCCCATAGGGAAGAAAAAGTGTAAAAATAAGAAAAAGTAAAACACAAACACACAAATAAATATAAACGTTTTTAATAAAGCACTAACATCTTTAACATATCAAAAAAAATTTTGTGATGACACTGTTCCTTTAAAGGAACAGTGTCATCACAAATTATTTTTTTATAGTGTAGGAGGTTACACCGTTCAAACCCCTCGTTTATCCCGGCACTAGCCAGGATAAAGGAGGGGGGGATGCTGAGAGCTCACTAGAGCGAGGGCTTTTAACCCTATGTTGCACTGCTGCAATTTTGGGAATAGCTCCATCTAGTGACCAAAAATGGGTAGTATTATAAATTAGAATTAATTTATAATATTTACTGACTATTTCCTGACTCGTGAAAAAAATAAAAAAAATTTGAACAATGTTTAATCACCCACACACTAAATGTTTAATTTTTAAAAAAAAAACATGTTTTTCTGGCAACACATTCCCTTTAAAGGAACAGTGTCATCACAAATTATTTTTTTATATGTTAAAGATGTTAGTGCTTTATTAAAAACGTTTATATTCATTTGTGTGTTTGTGTTTTACTTTTTCTTATTTTTACACTTTTTCTTCCCTATGGGGGCTGCCATTTTTTGTTCCATTTCTGTGTGTGTCGATTAACGACACATACAGACATGGAATACGGCAGCCACAGTCCCATAGGGACTGCGAACGGCTCCCGTCCCATTGATTGCAGTGTACGGCGTCTGTGTGGGAACTGCGCATGCGCCGCTCCCACACAGTCCTATTCGAAATTGGCGCCGTCCGGCGCCATTTTCCTGTGGACCGGAAGTCGCGGCCGGACAGTAATATTACTACTTCCGGTCGCGGCTTCCGGATTTGTGCACTTGCACCAGCGGCAGCAAACGGAGCGGACGGGCCGGAGGGAGCCGCGGCGGCAGGAGCAGGTAAGAGATTTCAATGTATGTTCGTGTTTGTGTGTGTTTACTACTGTATGTAAACCTACTACACTGTGGGTTAGCTAAAAAAATGGCGACACACAGTGTAGGAGGTTACATCGTTCAAACCCCTCGTTTATCCCGGCACTAGCCAGGATAAAGGAGGGGGGGAAGCTGAGAGCTCACTAGAGCGAGGGCTTTTAACCCAATGTTGCAATGCTGCAATTTTGGGAACAGCTCCATCTAGTGACCAAAAATGGGTAGTATTATAAATTAGAAATAATTTATAATATTACCTGGACTCGTGCAAAAAAATAAAAAAAATTTGAACAGTGTT
The DNA here is from genome assembly GCF_050947455.1 of Rhinoderma darwinii. Taxonomy (NCBI): domain Eukaryota; kingdom Metazoa; phylum Chordata; class Amphibia; order Anura; family Rhinodermatidae; genus Rhinoderma; species Rhinoderma darwinii. The sequence goes on along the minus strand of NC_134687.1, from coordinate 292,145,783 downwards.
TAATCACCCACACACTAAATGTTTAATTTTTAAAAAAAAACCATGTTTTTCTGGCAACACATTCCCTTTAAGTCTGGACTAAGCTCGCGAGCGCACCCTGGTGGTCACTGTGGAACAGGACATCCGTATGTGCAGACATCTCTGGAGAGAAGGGCGTCGACTGGATGGAAGGAGTTCGTTGTCAGCAACCACGGACGTTACAGTGTCTTTGTTGAATCTCTTATTAATGCCCTCCTTTCCTTGCCTGGTCTGAGTTTTGGTGGGAGACCTTCTATTGTCAGGTTTAAAGTTGGAAAGTATATTGCCATATACTTTCCAATTAACTATAATGGAATTATTTGTGGGATGTTCAAAGTTTGGGATATTATTTTATACCCAACACTGATTTATACTTCTCCACATCTTTGTCTCTGACCTGTTTGGAGAGCTCCTTGGTCTTCGTGTTGCTTTCTTAGTGATGTTGTAGACTCAGGAGATTCAGAACAGGTGTATTTATACTGACATCATGTGACAGATCATGTGACACTTTGATTGCACACAGGGGACCTTATTCACTAATTATGTGACGTCTGAAGTTAATTGGTTTGACCAGAACTTATTTAGAGGTTTTAAGGCAAAGGGGGTGAATACATATGCGCTCATCACTGTTCTGGTTTTAGTTGTTTTTTTCATTCCACTGTAACAATGTGGACTATTTTGTGAAGTCCAATACATAAAATCTAATTTAATTTTAATTCCAGGTTGTAATGCACCGAGGGGGGGGGGGGGTGAATGCTTTCACAAGGCACTATAAATAAACCGACCGGAGAACCATTTTAAGGGGAAGACAAACTTCTATCATCCATTCTATTACTGAAGATGACCACTGGTTTCATGGTGGAGGTCTCAGCAGAATCTGTATAAAAAGCAGCTCGCTCAACAGTCCTTTCAAATAAGTCTAGAAAAGATTTATGGCTATTCGGGAATAGCGGTTTAAAAAAAAAAAGTAATGCGCCATTTCTTCTGAAGGCTAATATGGCTAAGGAAGGCTTTAACCCAGCCTTCGACAAGAACATGCTTTCCAGTCCCAAGTATAGTGCCATGGGGATGCTATGACGCCATAGATGACGACTGTGTACAGGGACATAGTGTGCAGATTCTATTCTTAGCGTGTTATAAATTTTACTAACATACAGGATTCGAGGTCTAATGAAGGTCTTTACAGGACTGAAAATGTTCGCCAATATTTGCTACGTTTAATAAAGTATTGTAAACCGCATTAATGGTTGTGTGTGCAAGGTCCTATTTTCAAAGTTTATCATAAAAAATGGATTTGAATTATTTAGACCTTAGAAGAAGGCTACAAAATACTGTTCACCCTCTACTGTACCAGATGATTTGACACTTCCAGCCTACACTTCAAAAGGAACTGAATAAAGTACTGAAACTAGTTAACATAGTAGTGATTCCGGTTCCCGAACAAGAAAATGGGTAGATACTATTGTTCATGTAAGATTCTGTTGAAAAAAAAAAAACAATACCTAAGAAATCATCATAAACCTAAAGCCAATAAACCGTCAAAACTATAGTACCCTTCATCTAAGAAAACATAATGATGGCCATAATTGTCATTCAAGATATTGTGCCAATTTATCCTCACTACCAAAAACTCCTGGTTCTAATTTCTAGGTTCACATAAACATAGGACAAGCATACCATTTTCTGGTTTCAGAATTTCTCCTGCAAGAGAATAAGGCCCTATGCACACGAACGTGTTTTTGCGGCCGCAATTCACCTGCAAATCATTCATTTCTATAGGCCCATGCGTCCGTGCATCGCCCAGGAGCCTGGAAAAAGAAAATGTATTTTGTGTCGCCAAATTCAGAGAGCCATAACTATTTTATTTTTCCGTCGATTAAGTGGTATGAGGGCTTATTTTTTGCGGGATACGCTGTAGTTTTTAATACCACCATTTTGGGGTACATGCGACGGTTTGATCACTTTTTATTTCATTTTTTGTAGGAGATGAGGTGACCAAAAAACAGGCAGCCATAGCAACCATTGCCCCTCCGCGATTGCGTTGCGGGGGCGCGATGAGCTGTTACAGTGGGTCGCACCTCTCTTTCTAACGATTTAAATGCTGCGGTCGCTATTGACCGCAGCATTTAACGAGTTAAACTAGCGGGATCACGCTCGAGCGCGATGCCGCTCGTTACTCTGAAGTGTAGGCTGTAACATACAGGCGACACCGGCATCGTATGGAGCGGGTTCACTCCGTGAGCCCGTTCCATACTTCCCCTACCCGACTTTGGCGTATGGATACGTCAAATGTCGGGAAGGGGTTAAATTATATGACAGAAGAGGCACTAAATCTATGAGGATCAGAAAATCATGTGCAGAGATGCTGCATCGGCTGTAATATATGTTAGGCCTGATGCACATGACCTGAGTGGTGTGCATGGCCCTGATTTTCGGCCGCGGCCACCCGCAAATCCCGAGCCGTGCACATTCATTTCTATGAGCCTGGACCACAAAACACGGCCGTAATAAGCCATGTCCTATCTTTTTGCGGTCCAGGCTCATAGAAATGAATGTGCACAGCACGCGATTTGCGGGTGGCCGCGGCTGAAAATCAGGGCCATGCACACCACTACGGTCATGTGCATCAGGCCTAACATATATTACAGCCGATGCAGCATCTCTGCACATGATTTTCTGATCCTCACAGATTTAGTGCCTCTTCTGTCATATAATTTAACCCCTTCCCGACATTTGACGTATCCATACGCCAAAGTCGGGTAGGGGAAGTATGGAACGGGCTCACGGAGTGAACCCGCTCCATACGATGCCGGTGTCGCCTGTATGTTACAGCCGACACTTCAGAGTAACGAGCGGCATCGCGCTCGAGCGTGATCACGCTAGTTTAACTCGTTAAATGCTGCGGTCAATAGCGACCGCAGCATTTAAATAGTTAGAAAGAGAGGTGCGACCCACTGTAACAGCTCATCGCGCCCCCGCAACGCAATCGCGGAGGGGCAATGGTTGCTATGGCTGCCTGGGGGCCTAATGAAGGCCCCCAGGTCCGCCATCTTTGTGCTCCTATTAAGCATTGCCTCCGGCAGGGCTTAATAGATGCCTATCAGAATCACGATATACTGCAATACATTAGTATTGCAGTATATCGTGCAAGATCGCTGGTTGAAGTCCCCTTGGGGGACTAATAAAAAAAGTAAGGCCCCATGCACACGAACGTAAAAACGCTCGTAATCATGGGCCGTAATTACGGGCCCATAGACTTCTATTGGCCACAGGTACCTCCCCGTATGCTTACAGGAAGGTGCTCGTGCCGTTGAAAAATATAGATCATGTCCTATTTCAGGCCGTAATTACGGCACGGGCAGGCCCATAGAAGTCTATGGGGCTTCCGTAATTTCGGGTGACTACGTGTGTGCACCCGTAATTACGGGAGCGTTGCTAAGCAACATCAGTGTATAGTCACTGTCCAGGGTGCTGAAAGAGTTAAACGATCGGCAGTAACTCTTTCAGCACCAGGGACAGTGGCTAAATAAATAAATAAACATAATTGGTTTCGCCGCGTTTGTAAAAGTCTGATCTATTACAATATATCATTTAACCCGCACGATGAACGCCGTCAAAAAAATTTTGTAAACGCCAGAATCTCTGTTTTTTGGTCACCTCATCTCCTACAAAAAATGAAATAAAAAGTGATCAAACCGTCGCATGTACCCCAAAATGGTGGTATTAAAACTACAGCTTATCCTGCAAAAAATAAGCCCTCATACCACTTAATCGACGGAAAAATAAAATAGTTATGGCTCTCTGAATTTGGCGACACAAAATAAATTTTCTTTTTTACACTTCGGTTTTTACTTGTAAAAGTAGTAAAATATAGAAAAAAACTATATATATTTGGTATCACCGTAATCGTATTGACCCACGGAATAAAGCTAACATGTTGTTTTAATTTCGCAGTGAATTCCGTAAAAACGGCGCACAAAAAACCATGGAGGAATCGCTGTTTTTTTTTCATTTTCTACCCCACAAATAATTTATTTCCCGTTACCTAGTACATTATATGGCAAAATAAATGGTGCTACGAAAAACTACAACTCGTCCCGCAAAAATAAAACCCTCATAGTACTATATAGACGTAAAAATAAAGACGTTATGGCTTTTGGGAGGTGGGGAGGAAAAAACGAAAATGAAAATCTGAAAAAGGGCTGCGGCGGGAAGGGGTTAAATGTGACCACTTCTTTGCTGGAATCTCTAGCATGGATAATAAAGAAACAAAAATCAGACCAGTTTTTTTAGCAATAGTATTACATTTCCCAAGAGAAACTAATTTCTTTACTCCCAGAAGGAAAAAACGAAAATGTACTCACCGAAATTTTTATTTCCTGGAGTCCGTAGGCAGCACAACACAAATGGGTTTTAGTCCCCTAGGTACAATTAAGTAGACAGGTCAATTAGCAATTAAATAATTAAACAATTAAGCCCTTATCCTAGAAGTATGTATCGGTTTCCGGGCCCCAACGTATTTTCAATAGCTATATGGGAGGGATAGCAGATGCCATTTCAAGCACTCTTTTGCCAAATAGAGAACCCTCTGCCGCTAGTGAGTCAAGCCTGTAGTGCTTGATAAAGGTTGATGTAGCTGCCCTGCAAACTTGTTCAAGGGGAATATGTCAGACTTCTGCCCATGAGGTAGCTGTAGAGCGCGTGGAATGTGCCCTGATCTGTAGAGGAGATTGAAGCTCACTAAAATGATAGCATTTCTCAATGGTTGATCTAATCCAGCTCTTTGACCTTTGTTAGGACCGGCATGCTGGGGGAATACATTTTCTGCTTTCCTAAAAGCCTTTGTTCTTCGAATATAGGTGAGAACGGCTCTTCTCACATCTAGTATATGCCAATTCTCCTGATCTTCAACTTGGGGATGAGGAAAAAGGACTGGTAATAATATTTCTTGATTGATGTTTTTGAAAGAAGGAACTTTAGGCAGGAACCCAGGCATGGTACGTAGTAGAAGACAATCTCCAAGATCTGTCAAATATGGTTCTTTGAAGGAGGGGGCCTGAAGCTCGCTTATGCGCCTGGCTGATGTGATTGCCACCAGGAAGAAGGCGGCCTTGAAGGAGAGAAGTCTGATGGATGACTCTTGCATGGGTTCAAACTGAGGTTTTGTCAGAGCCAACACAATTACTGAAAGATCCCAGGAAGGAGAGGGTACTTGAGAAGCTGGGCTGAGGTTTCTGAGAGACTTGAAGGTTTTCACCAGGTGTTGATTAGAGAAACGGTTTTGCAGCTGGGCATTGATAGCTGTGAACTGTACTTTAAGGGTATTTGAGCTTTAACCCTTTATTAAAGCCCTCCTGAAGAAATTGAAGGGTTGTGTTCAAAGAGACCGGGTTTGCCAAATTCCTGGAGCACCAGGTGATGAATAGGGCCCAAACCCTGTTGTATACTTTGAGGGTATGTTCACACGGGCTATTTTCGGCCGTTTTTCGGGTCGTAAACAGCTGAAAAATGGCAGAAAAATCGGAAGCAGAACGCCTCCAAACATCTGCCCATTGACTGCAATGGGAAAAATGGCGTTCTGTTCCGATGGGCCGTTTTTTTAAAAAAAGGCAGCGTAAAAAAACGCTTGCAAAAAAGAAGTGCAGGACACTTCTTGGGACATTTTTTTGGAGCTGTTTTTCATAGACTCTATTGAAAACAGCTCCAAAAATGCAGCGAAAATCGCGAATGGCTTAAAAAACATCTGAAAATCAGGAGCTGTTTTCCCTTGAAAACAGCTCCGTATTTTCAGACGTTTTTGAGTTTGTGTGTGAACATATCCTGACAGTTGAGGGACGTCAGGCTGACAGCAGGGTGTTAATGACATCAGAAGAGAGATCCAACTCTGTCAGATTTTCCCGCTCAGTCTCCTGGCCGTGATGTAGACTGTGAGTGTTCGGATGATACACCCCTTTCTGGGACAGGAGGTTCGGTGTTATCGGAAGTTCCAGGAATCTGCCTTTCGAGAGAGACCATGCTAGGGAGAACCAGGCCCTGTGGGGCCAAAATGGCAGGATCGCAATGGCGTCCGCCTCTTCGTCCCAAACTTTTTTCAACACTCTGGATACTAAGGGGAGGGGAGGAAATACATAAATTAACTTCTCTTTCCAGCTGACAGGCCATGCATTGCTACCGCACGGCACGTGTGGTACAGAGAACAGAAGCTGAGGACCTTGTTGTTCTCCTCTGATGCCATCGCATCCAAGTCTGGCATTCCCCATGTGGTAGTTAAGCTGCTGAATACCTGAGGGTTGAGACTCCATTCCCCCGGATGGAGGGTGTTGCGGCTGAGGAAATCTGCAGTGTGGTTCATCGAGCCCTTGATGTGAACTGCTGAGATTCCTAAGGAATGTTGTTCTGCCCAATTCATAAGTAGTCTGCATTCGGCCAACATTGAGAAACTCCTCGTTCCTCCTTGTTTGTTTCTATGAAAAACAGTTGCTAGGTTGTCTGACTGGACCAGGATCCGAAGATTTTTTTAGATAAGTTTGGAAATAAATTAGTGACAGCCTCATTGCCCTGAGTTCCCTCATGTTGTAGGATAGTAACGCTTCCTTCTGACTCCATCTGCTCTGAACCCACAGATGATCTACATGGGCACCCCAACCCCAGGAGGAGGCATCTGTTGTAAGGACTTTCTGCAGTTGGGGAGCGAGAGATTTTCCGGACCGGAGAGTGTCTGGGGTTAACCACCAGCTGAGGTCTTGAAGAGTAAATTTGGAGATTTTGAAGAGAGCATCTAGGTTCCTGAAATTTTTGTCCCAGGATCTGAGGATGTCGAGCTGCAATGACCTCATGTGGGCTTTGGCCCAGAGGACCGCATCTATAGATGAGATCATTAGACCTTAGGACTTTCATAGCCCCTTGGACGGATACCTTCGGATGAAGAATGAGGTGTTTTATTGAACCCTGTAACGTAGCAATTTCCTGTGATGGTGAAGAAGCTTCAGTGTGGTGTGGAGATGTTCTTGGAGTAGAGATTTCGATGGCGCTTTTATTAGCCAGTCGTCCAAGTAAGGCACCACACAGTCTGGACCGCTAGCCGAAGAAATTTTCTGTGAGCGGACAGGATAGGGATATGTAAGTATACATCTGTAAGGTCGATCGTTGCCAGAACATGGTTCTTCTCCAAGAGCTTCATCACCGACCGGATGGTTTCCATCTTGAAAAAGTTTTCTTCCACAGATATTGATTGAGAAAGGTCAGGTCTATAACCAGTCTCCAACTGCCGTCTCTTGGGTGCGTGGACCCACTGGGCCGTACCGCCTTAACGGTATGGCAGGTGGCCAACAGGACACAGGTCAAAGTCAATAGTTAAAATAGGTGTACCTGTGGCAACTTCAGACAGCAGCAAGACAAGCTTGGATGAGACTTTGGCAGCAGGCAGACACCAGGCGTGGTGTAACAGGACAGGCGTAGTACTTAGCGCAGCTCGACTCCAACTCTATACGGCATTTGGTTCAGGATAGCACGGGACACAGGATACAGGTAGAAGGAACGGGAACACTGGGAACTAGGAAACACTACGGGACCATTTGCAGAGACAAACATAGGTAAACGACAACAACGCCCAGGCAATGCAGGGCTAAATTGGTTTTTAATTCAGGTGCGTGCGCTGGCCCTTTAAGAGCAGGCACGAGCGTGTGCGCTCACCCTGCGGGACACAGCAGAGTGATGCGGAAGTGAGCGCTGGCGGCTCCTGAGGAGGAGATGGGGACCAGCGCTCACTGATCCATGGCTGTGGCCATCAGGAGGTAAGTAAACCTGGAGGCCCACGGCCATGGGCATTACAGTCTGATTTGGGTACTGGGAATAAAGTCCTTGCCCCCTCTCTAAGACTGGAACATCTTCCAAGGCCGCTTTCTGAAGAAAAACCTGTAAAAGCTGATGGACTATCGGATTGTGATGAATATTGAGAACAAAGTTGTCTGGGGGAAACAGATGTTCAACGTTAACGGACAAAGTAAATTCTGCAGCGATCCCAACATTTTTGGCTTACCAAAAGAAACTCTTACTATCTCAGTGACCGCAGACACCAGTGGCCTAGGTTTTTTCAGGACAACTGGTCAGCAAAAGTAAGGATGCAGCCCTCCAATTACAAAAAACTGAGGGCTATCTGAAAATCTTTTGAGTAGGACAGAATTATTACTCACTTTTTATGGCAGGAATAAAATAAAATAAAAAAGATGCAAATGTATGCCTTTATAGTATTAAGGCCTATGCTAAAACAAAAAGTAAGTATTACAGGGGTTGTGCAATATTAGAAATACCTGGCTGCATTTTTACTGAAATAGCGCCACCCCTTTCTGCAGGTTGTGTCTGGTATTGCAGGTCAACTCTATTTCCTTCAATGGAGCTGAGCTGCAATAACAGACAAAACCCATGTAAAGAGGTGGTTCTATTTCAGGAAGAAGGAAGCCGTGTTTTTTTTAATCCTGTATAAGCCATTTAAAGGGGTTTTCCGGAAGCAAAAAATTACTTTTAGTTAAACTAAACAATGGAAAACATATACCTTTGTAATGTACTTATGTTTGATTAGATGAATGTAGCGTCGTATCCCGTCTTCTGTCACGTAACCGCTTGGTAATGCAAAATTTGCACTTCCTGTGCAGACCCGTCCATTCGCTCCGCTACCTAACTTCCGGTTTCCGGCTTTCACGATGTACGGTTACGTCACAAATGACGTAACTGTACCACGTGTTTCTGCTTAGAGCATGCGTGGTTGACACACTCCACCACGCATGCTCTGTTAAATGATATGGCTGCGTCTCCAGCAGCCATGTAAGTTAAAATGTGCGCATGCGCAATAGAACAATGTGGTGTCGGTGTGTAGTGTGACGGCTTTGTCTTCCTTCACTCGCTCTCTCCTCCTCACAGTGCGAAGCGCATGTGAGGAGGAGGGTGTTTTTTTTGCTCCCTGTAGGAGCGGAATCCCCAACCCCGGCCACAGCTGTGGCCGGGGATTGTGGATTCCACTCCAGGAGAAGTCCCATATATGGACACAGTGACGTTAGGGACTGCTGAAGTGAAATCCCCAGCGATGTGGCCGGGGATTCCGCTCCAGGAGAAGTCTCTGCCTTCACTGTCCATATATGGCACAATGGCGTCAGGGACTTATGAAGCGGAATCCCCAGCGATGTGGCCAGGGATTCCGCTCCAGGAGAAGTCTCTGCCTTCACTGTCCATATATGGCACAATGACGTCAAGGACTTATGAAGCGGAATCCCCAGCGATGTGGCCGGGGATTCCGCTCCAGGAGAAGTCTCTGCCTTCACTGTCCATATATGTTGGAAAGTAAGGGGGGGGGGGTTGTCTATGTACAAGGGGGCTGTGTAGCATTACCTAAAGGGGGGCTGTGTGGCTTTACCTACAGGGTGGCTAGCTGTGTGGCATTACCTACAGGGGGTCTATGTGGCCTTACCTACAGGGGGGCTGTGTGGCACTACCTACAGGGGGGTTGTGTGGCACTACCTACAGGGGGGTTGTGTGGCACTACCTACAGGGGGGTTGTGTGGCACTACCTACAGGGGGCTGTGTGGCACTACCTACAGGGGGCTGTGTGGCACTACCTACAGGGGGCTGTGTGGCACTACTTACAGGGGGGTTGTGTGGCACTACCTACAGGGGGCTGTGTGGCACTACCTACAGGGGGCTGTGTGGCACTACCTACAGGGGGCTGTGTGGCACTACCTACAGGGGGCTGTGTGGCACTACCTACATCGGGGGCTGTGTGGCATTGCCTACAGGGGGCTGTGTGGCATTGCTTACAGGGAGGCTGTGTGGCACTACCTACAGGGGGGCTGTGTAGCACTACCTACAAGGGGTGTTGTGTGGTATTGATTACAGGGGGCTGTGTGGCATTACCTACAGGCTGGCTGTGTGGCATTACCTACAGGGGGTCTATGTGGCCTTACCTACATGGGGGCTGTGTGGCACTACCTACAGGGGGGTTGTGTGGCACTACCTACAGGGGGGCTGTGTGGCTTTACCAACAGGGTGGCTGGCTGTGTGGCATTACCTACAGGGGGTCTATGTGGCCTTACCTACAGGGGGGCTGTGTGGCACTACCTACAGGGGGGTTGTGTGGCACTACCTACAGGGGGGTTGTGTGGCACTACCTACAGGGGGCTGTGTGGCACTACCTACAGGGGGCTGTGTGGCACTACCTACAGGGGGCTGTGTGGCACTACCTACAGGGGGCTGTGGCACTACCTACAGGGGGGTTGTGTGGCACTACCTACAGGGGGCTGTGTGGCATTGCCTACAGGGGGCTGTGTGGCATTGCTTACAGGGAGGCTGTGTGGCACTACCTACAGGGGGGCTGTGTAGCACTACCTACAAGGGGTGTTGTGTGGTATTGATTACAGGGGGCTGTGTGGCATTACATACAGGGGGGCTGTGGCAGTATCTATAGAAGGTAGAGTGTGGCAGAAAATTGACAAATGAAATTCATCCGTTTTTAAAACGGGCAAGGAAAAAAACGGGCACAAAACGGGTTAAAAACTGAAGCATGGCCCGGAACGGAAAGGGATGCAAAACAGCAGAGAAAACGCACCAAATCCGCCGTTTTTATCGGCCGAAACTCGGACCCTGTCGTGTGAAAAGAGCCTAAAGGTAGTTGATGACGCGCCGTGTCTCTACACAGTCGGAAGTGCTGTTTTAGCAAAGACACGGAGCGTCATCAATGATAGAACACGCCCCCTCCTCCTATCTCGTCGTCCACACCTCCTCTTCATTCACTCTAGGATTTTCTGCGCTGCCTGGCCGCCTTGTCTCTCCTCTAAGGGTATGTTCACACTCGTAGCAAAAAACGTCTGAAAATACGGAGCTGTTTTCAAGGGAAAACACCGCCTGATTTTCAGAAATTTTTTGAGCAACTCGCGTTTTTCGCTGCCTTTTTTGAGCTGGTTTTCATTAGAGTCTATGAGAAAATTGCTCCAAAAACGTCCCAAGAAGTGTCCTGCACTTCTTTTGACGAGCCGTCATTTTACGCGCCGTATTTTGACAGCGACGCATAAAATGACAGCTCCTCTGCACAGAACATCGTCCACACCATCTCATCTTTCTTCACACTTGTAGTCCCCGCACTGCCTTGTCTCTCCTCTAACACTCCCCCTCGTGTGTGTGTGTGTGTGTGTGTGTGTGTGTGTGTGTGTGTGAGAGTGTGTGTGTGTGTATATATATATATATATAGTATAAATAATAGTGAGACACACTAAGGCCTCATGCACACGACCATAGCCATGTGCATGGCCATGATCTTCGGGTCGGCCGGCCGCGGAGTGTCACCCGCAAGCCGCCCGCACATACCCTATGTATGTTACAGCGGACATCCCACTGCGATCACTGCATCAAAGTGGTTTGTATCAAATCGGCAGCTTGCCATGCGATGGCAAAGCTGGCGACTGCTACTATGGCAACAGGAGGCCTAACAATGGCTTCCTATCTGCCATTACGGAAGCCGATTAGGCCCCGTCTGGAGGCGGAGCCTAATCGGCTTGCTGTCAGTGAACAACTTCGATTAACTACTTCGATTATCTACGTTTTAAAAAAAAAAAAGAAAAATGGTTAACGAGGGTTTTGCAGGGGGAGTTTTTATTTGAATAAAAAAATATTTTCTAAAAGTGTATTCAAACAGTGTGGTTTTGCTGCGTTTTCTCCACGCAGCCGAACACCGCATCAAAAAATTGTGCTATAAACGCGATGTGGTTTTTGGCCGCGCAGGAAAGACGCTGCAAAACTGCACTGTGTGAATACACCCTTAGGCCCTGTTCACACAGAGTATTTTTCCTCTGTTTTCTGGGCAGTTTTCGTCTGCGGCCATTGAAGCTAATGCAAGAACCATGGGCAAAAACGCCACGAAAAACGCCTCCGAAAAGATTTCAATGGGAGGTCAGAGGCGAAAGCCGCAAGAAAGGAAACACCGCTTTTTTTTCCCCGTGAGCGGTCAAAAGCCACCCGGGAAAAAAACGCCTCTGCCTCCCATTGAAATCAATGCGGGGAGATTTCAGGGTTTTATGGCGCTGATTGACGCGATTTCTGCATCAAAATGAGCGCCAGCAAGCTCTGTGTGAACAGGGAGTTATATCTGTTTTTTTAATACTTTATTACCACCTTAGTAATGGCAGTTGTCTGTTTGACGACGTCCATTACTAAGGCGGGGCTTAGTGTTAGCCAATAAAAAGCTAGCACTAACCCCCTATTATTACCCCGGTACCCACCGCCACCAGGTGTATCGTGAAAAGCCGGGTACGAACAAGTACCTGACCATCTGTAGTGATGGTCGGGCACTGGGGTGGTCGCAGGCTGGTATTTTTAGGCTGGGAAGGGCCAAAAGCAGTGACCCTTCCCACCCTGGTAATGCTAGCCTGCTGCTGCTTTATTATATCTGGCTGGTTATGAAAAATGGGGGGAACCACATGTAGTTTTTGTCAATTTATTCATTCATGTGCCGCTGATCCTTCATAGTCACCAATCAGCAGTTTTGAAGGAACAGCGGCGAGCACCGCTGGTCCATCGAGCGCCCCCCCCACACACAACCCTCCCGCCATACAAGCACCTGCACTACACATAGACCCCCAGACACACAACCCCCCCCCCCCCCCACACACACCCACCTTACCTGCATGTTTGGGGAGGTTTTGATCCTTCAAAACAGCTGATAAGCGGCTGTGAAGAATAGACGGCCGCGTGTGCCGCTTATCCTTCATGTTTTGAAGGAACAGCGACCGGCACCGCTGCTTCGTAGAGCACCCCCCCACACACACACAGACCACCCAAAAATGCAACCGCGCCACACATAAACCACTCTGCGCATGCGCACACCTTACCTCCATCCGGTCTTCTCCGAAATGGTGTCGGCTTTTCCCCTACAAACCAGCTTCTATGCTGGGTCGCTCTGAACTTCGCATGCGCAGTACAGAGTGAGACGGCAGAAGCGCAGGATGTAGCAAACAGGTCCCATTCCTTAATACCTATCCCTGTAGCTGCCATATTCCATCTGTGTATGTGTCGTTAAGAGACACATACACAGATGAAATAAAACATGGCAACCCCTAGTGAATTAAAAAATTGTTCATAAAAAAAATTACAAATTATGTGAAAAACTAAAATAAATGTTTTCTTGTGACACATTGGACTTTATGGTACTGGCAAAATTTGCTCGATACATTCAGTATTTAATTGCAAAAAACACCAAAATTTGGCGAAAAATTAGCATTTTTATAAATTTAAATGTATCTGCTTGTAAGACAGGCAGTTATACCACACAAAATTGTTGCTAATTAACATCCCCCATATGTCTACTTTAAATTGTCATTGTTTCTTGAACATCCTTTTTTTTTTTCTAGGATGTTACAAGGCTTAGAACTTTAGCAGCAATTTCTCACATTTTCAAGAAAATTTCAAAAAGCTATTTTTACAGGGGGTAGTTCAGTTGTGAAGTGGCTTTTAGGGCCTTATATATTAGAAACCGCCAATAAGTCACCCCATTTTAAAAACGTCACCCCCTCAAAATATTCAAACCAGCATTTAGAAAGTTTCTTAACTCTTTAGACGTTTCACAGGAATTAAAGCAAAGTAGAGGTGTTAACCTAGGGGTGAAGTGAGCATGTTAACCCCGCAGGTGCTTTCCGAGCTACAATTTTTCTTGGTACCATTTTTGGATACATGTGACTTTTTGATCACTTTTTGTTCCAATATTTGTAGGGCAAAGTGACCAAAAAACTTCTGGTATAGTTTTTTACGTTTTATTTTACGCCGTTCACCGTGTGGAATAAATAACAATATTTTTATAGTTTAGGATATTATGGTCGCGGCAATACCAAATATGTATGTTTTCTATATTTTTTTCAATAATAAAAGGACTTGATAAGGGAAAAGGGCAATTGTGTTTTATTTTATTTCTTGAAACTTTTATTATATGTTTTAAAACGTCTTTTTTTTTTTTTTACACTTTTTTTTAAGTCCCACTAGGGGACTTGTAGGTCCAACTGTCTGATTTGTTTTTTTTCTAATACATTGCACTACCTATGTAGTGAAATGTATTAGATCTGTCAGTCATTCACTGACAGCAATCCGATTAGGCTTCGCCTCCCGACAGGGCCTAATCGGCTTCCATAATGGCAAAGCAGGAGGCCATAATTAGGCCTCCTGTTGCCATAGCGGCAGTCGGCAGCCCTGAGATTGCATTGCAGGGCTGCTGATTTGCTAGCAACCTCTAAAGATGTAGCGATCGCTTTCGATCATTGCAGCTAAGAGGTTAATGGCAGGGATCGGCACTAGCTCCGGTTCCTGCCATTACAGGTAGATGTCAGCTGTAACATACAGCTGACATCTGTCGCTGATGACACTGCCTTAGCTCCAGAGCCATCTTGCCTTCCGTGCTAGGCAGACTGGGAGGCCAGTATTAGGCCTCCATTTGCCATTGCAGCCACCGGAACCCTGGCAATTTCATTGCTGGGGTGCCGATGCGCTGCAAACTCCTTAAATGCAGCGATCGCTTTTGACCGCTACATTTAAGGGGTTAATGGTGGGGATTGAAGCTAATTTCGGTCCCCACCATTACAGCCGAAAGTCAGCTGTAATACACAGCTGACATTCGGCGATGTTGGCACCGACTCAGCTTTTGAGCCGGTGCCATCCATTTGTCGTATGGATACGGCAAAATGCGGGAAGCACTGGCTTTCCGTGACGTATCCATACGACAAATGTCGGTAAGGAGTTAAATATATGGGTGAGATAACCTTCTTCCTGCAAGCTTGAAGAGTGGAGGTGACATGGTCTGATAATATTTTTTCTTTTAAAATTATCACGTCAGGATCCAAGCTGCTAAGAGAAGGGTTTTGATGTCTGGGGACTTGTCAACACTGTGTTAAAGGGAATGTAGCATCTATTGGTTTTTTTTCCTAATTAAAACCAGATCGTGAAACAAAATTATTATTTAATATTTTTAAATTTTTATTTTTTTTTATTGCAGATTTTCTATTCTATAATCTGTACATGATTATGAGGGCAGTCATTTTGCCTGAACTGCTGTTAACAGCATTTAGAGACATTATTTACATCAGCTACATGGACAATAGGAAACAACAGTCTGGAGACGACCCATTGAATTCTATGGAAGAGTATATATTTTTATTGAAATCGTAAATATTGTGAGGCTCAGTGGCCAGAGTGAAAACTGCAAGAACTTAGCATTATTTTTTTAATATAGATAATGACTGCATAGTTTGGGGGTACAAATAAATTACTGTGTAATTTATTTTTGCAGAGTGAATATAGAAAAAAAAAGCTATTTTTGGCATTGTTTTTTTTTTTTTTTGTTCTTCTATATATACTATTCTCGTTTCACACTAAATAACGTGTTAAATTCTTCAGGTTATTACAGTCATGTAGATACCTAATATGTGTAGTTTTTTTTTTGTTTTTATGTAATATATGGGCAATGAAATATATTATATACTGTACTTCATGACTTTTTTTGTGGATATTTTCTATTTTGTTTTTTTTGTTTTTTTACTTTTTAACAACTTTATTTTCTACTTATAAAGTATTAGTATACTCCTGTATGCTAATACATTATACTGTGTCACGATGACACAGGCTGCTGTTAATTATTATTATTTTTTTCTGCCAAGAACGCCTTTTTAAAAAAAATTCCCAGTCTTCTGAAGATGTGTATCCAAGACAGACCCAAACACATAATGTTCTTCGAAGGGTATTGCACACAACTTTGCTTTGGAGACGGTATCACCCTGCCAGTACTTGAGCCATAGTGTTCTGGTGGAATTTGAGTGGACTGCTACCCTTGCTGCTATGAGATCCGATTCCACCAAGGCATCTGCCATAAAGCCTGTGGCCAGTTTAAAAAGGATACATTTTAATATTTGCCCACGAGGCATCTTGTCTGTTAAATTAATCTAATTGGTTTAACGATTTAAAGAGTGCATTAGCCACCTTCCCAAGGTGATCGTGACCAAACTATTTCCATGGGATCAATTTTAAAGTTGCTTCCTGCAGGGGCTCAAATGGGGGACCCATCAGGTGTTTGAGCACAATTGACAAGTCTGAAGAAGGCAATGGGTTCCTTACTGCCAGTCAAATTCTTAACCCCTTTAAAACACTCTTTTTACTAAACGGTTAGACAAAATGCCACCTGAGAGAGTATTGCTAAAAATTGGACTTTAAGTTGAGTTTTACTTAGAGACCGGAAGGACTTTAGAAAGACAGAGTTAAAAATGGCCCAAACTCTTTTGTACACATTATTAGTACTTTGTCTTCTGGAATATAGGAGAGTATTATTGATGTCATCTGGGAGGCATTTACTCTTTAGGGTATGTGCACACACACTAATTACGTCCATAATTGACGGACGTATTTCGGCCGCAAGTACCGGACCGAACACAGTGCAGGGAGCCGGGCTCCTAGCATCATACTTATGTACGATGCTAGGAGTCCCTGCCTCGCTGCAGGACAACTGTCCCGTACTGTAATCATGTTTTCAGTACGGGACAGTTGTCCTGCAGTGAGGCAGGGACTCCTAGCATCGTACATAAGTATGATGCTAGGAGCCCGGCTCCCTGCACTGTGTTCGGTCCGGTACTTGCGGCCGAAATACGTCCGTCAATTACGGACGTAATTAGTGTGTGTGCACATACCCTTAGGTTTAAACAGTAAGCTTCCAGGCCGTGAGATAAAACCTTGACTGATCGGGGTGTAATAGAACAATGATTTCATAGGCTGTAAGCTTCCCTTAAAATATCCAACAAGAGAGGGAAGAAGGCCCTCCGGGACCAAAAGGGATTTACCGCAATCACTGTTTACTTCTCTTCCTTGAAATACTTTCTCTCTGCTTCAGGTAAATGATAGACAGTCTATCCTCTCTGGGTGATCTGATGGGTTGGGTGAACAGAAGCTGGTCATCTTAGAACTCTCCGTAGATGCCATGACATCCATACTCGGACAACCCCCGTTTGCGGACAATCTGGGCAAAGACTTCTAGGTTAAGGCCCATTCCTGGGCTGAGTAGATTCTGGCTAAGCTAGTCTACTTGACTGTTCGCAGTATCCCTTATGTGGACTGCTGAGATGCTCCATATGTATTACTTGTTTATTGATATCGAACACAGTTGGAATGTTGTCTGACTGCACTACCCATGGCCTTGTCCCGGAGAAGAGGCTGAAAATTGAGTAATGCGGTCTGATTGCTTTTAGCTCCTCCATGTTGGACAGGCATATGTCTTTCTGTGACCATTTGTACTGGACACGTTCCTCCAGACAGAGGGCTCCCTAAAAACTTGCAGAACAGACCGAAGGGACTTCTCTTGAGAGAGCCTGAATTCTCCTGTCCAGAACCAGAGGACACTTTATTTTATTTAAATAGCGCTAATATATATTGCTGTCATCACTCACTGTCCCCAGTGGGGCTCACAATCTAAATTCCTTATCTGTATGTTCCAGCAAGATAGAATATTTCCCTGAAGTTTTCTCATGTGGGACCTTGCCCACAGCAATGCCTCTAGAGCAGAGGTTAAAAGGCCCAGGGCCTCTATGCCCTAACTGAAACTGACAATTTGCTCACTAGAACTCGGACTCCTGCCATGATCTTCTCACATTCTGGAGAAAGTCTCAGAGACATGGTAGATGTATTTATCATGTACTCTAGGTACATCCTTAGAAGGAATCAGAAGAGACTTCTCTTTGTTGAAGAGGAACCCATGATGTGAAGGAAGCTTGATGGCAGTCTGCAGATGAGACTGATGTTGATGATGCTTATATCAGCCGGTCATCCAGATAAGGGATGACATAGATTCCCCTCAGAGAGGAGGACTGAGGACAGGATGACTACTATCTTCGTAAAGACCCGTGGTGCTAAAGAAAAGACCAAAGGAAAAGCAAGTGAACTGGAAATTAATGACCTCTAAACCCAGCGGTATACCCACCCTTAAAAAAATGTAATGTGGGCTTTTCAGAATTGGTATGTGTAGTTAATGTTCCTTAGAGATGGTTGCTAAAAAAGAAATCTTCCTCAGCCTCATAATGACTGACATCTTTATTATAAACCTAAAGGCTTTTGGTACAGCGAACAATCTTGAATAAAACCCTGTCCATCTGAAGGAGAGGAACGTTTTCTAAGACACCCTTTAAATTTAAGTCTTTCAACATGGATATTACCATTGGATCTGTTGCTCAATTGAGGTAGAACCCATTTGGAGAAGAATGAGTGCACTCCAGAGTGTAGAATGATGGAAAGGGTTTCTTGCTAAAATTGGGATTTAGGGAACTTCTCAAGGCTTGAATCTTTGCTGTCAATCATTAGAAATTTCTTTGGGGGAGATCTTCTGTTTTGCTTTCGAAAAAGTTTTGATTTTTGCCTCCGAGATCTTTGAGGAAATGTTACTCCTTTTACCTTCACTCAAGTATTCTAGTATTTTGTCCAGCTGAAAACCAAAGAAGCTAAAAGGGTGAAAGGAGCAGAAATTATTTTTGTACAGGATGTCACCTCCGTCATCCAAAGGGATTTAAAGGGAAGGTGTCACGAAAAATTTTTTTTTAATGTTTTTGGTTTTAGTATGTTATTAAAATAAATTTTATTTATTTGTGTGTTTTACTTTTTTCTGTCTTTTTTACTTCTCTATGGGGGCTGCCATTTTTTTTCATCTCTGTATGTGTCGATTAACGACACATACAGAGATGGAATACGGCACATACATCCCCATAGTGAATGTGGACGGGAGCAGTTTCGTTCACTATAGCGTACGCCGTCTGTGTGGGAACGGCGCATACACCGCTCCCACACAGTCCAAAAGGAAGGTCTTCGGCCGAACGACATCCGGCGCATTTTTATGTGGACCGGAAGCCGTGGCCGGACAGTAAGATGACTACTTCAGGTTGTGTCTTCCGTCCATATGTTCAGAAGCAAGGACTAGGAGCGGAGGGAGCGGCATCAGCGACGGCAGGAGCAGGTAAGTTATGTTTGTGTATGTTCGTGTTATACTGTGTGATTACCACTGTATCTATTCCTCCTACACTGTGCATTCGCTCAAAAAACGGCGGCACACAGTGTAGGAGGTTTGAACATTCAACCCCTTCCTTTCTCCTGGCACTAGCCAGGATAAAGGAGGGGGGATTGTTTGAGCACACTAGAGCGAGTGTGTCTTCTCCAATTTTGCAGCATAAAGCAATGAGGTTGCTTTACCACATGCCAATGCTGCAATTTTGGGAATTGCTCCCTCTAGTGACCAGCACATGGAAATGTTATAAATTAGAATCTAATTTATAGTATTTTCTGACTTGTGAAAAAATTTAAAAAATTAGAACAATGTGTAATCATGTGTATATACTAACTGTTTAACTAAAAAAAATAATTTCTAGCAACACATTCCCTTTAAATGTATCTGCTTGTAAGACAGACAGTAATGCCACACAAAATAATTACTATTTCATATATCCCATATGTGTACTTTATGTTTGCATCATTTTTTGAACATTCTTTTATTTTTCCAGGACGTTACAAGGCTTATCACTTTAGCAGCAATTTCTCATATTTTCAAGAAAATTTCAAAAGGCCATTTTTTCAGGGTTCAGTTCTGAAGTGGCTTTGAGGGCTTTAAATATTAGAAAGTCCCCATAAATCACCCCATTTTGAAAACTGCACCCCTCAAGGTATTCAAAATAGCATTCAGAAAGTATTTTAACCCCATAGGTGTTTTTCAGGAATTAATGCAATGTAGAGGTGAAATTTACAAATTTCATTTTTTTTTTTGCCAAAATTCATTTGTAATAGAGTTTTCCCTGTAACACAGAAGGTTTTACCAGAGAAATGCAACTCCATATTTATTGCCCAGATTCTGCAGTTTTTAAAAATATTCTACATGTGGCTCTAGTGTCCTAATGGACTGAAACACAGGCCTTAGAAGCAAAGGAGCACCCAGTGGTTTTTGGGGCCTCTTTTTTTATTTTTAATATATTTTAGGCACCATGTCAGGTTTCAAGAGGTCTTGTGGAGCGAAAACAGTAAAAAAAAAAACAAAAACAAAAGTGACCGCATTTTGGAAACTACACCCCTCAATGAATTTATCTAGGGTTATAGATAGCATTTTCACCCCAAAGTTTTTTTGCTAAATGTATTTGAATTAGTATGTGAAGATGAAAATCTTTTTTTCTGAAAAAACATAGAAATTTTAAATTTTCACAAGGAATAAAGGAGAAAAAACACCCCAGCATTTGTAAAGCAATTTCTCCTGAATATGGCAATACCCCATATGTGGTAATAAACTGCTGTTTGGACCCACGACAGAGCTCAGAAGAGAAGGAGTGTCATTTGGATTTTGGAGCGCTGATTTTGCTGGATTAGTTTTCAGTGCCATGTCGCATTTGCAATGAACTGGAGGGACCAAAACCATGAAAACCCCCCCGAAAGTGACCCCATTTTGGAAAATACACCCCTCAAGGAATTTATCCAGGGGTATAGTTAGCATTTTGACCCCGCCGTTTTTTTGCTAAATGTATTTGAATTAGTCTATGAAGATGAAAATCCTACTTTTTTTTCTGAAAAAACATAGAATTTTTTAATTTTTACAAGGAATAAAGGAGAAAAAACACCCCTTCATTTGTAAAGCAATTTCTCCCGATTACGGAAATACCCCATATGTGGTAATAAACTACTGTTTGGACACACGGCAGGGCTTAGAAGTGAAGGAGCGCTATTTGGCATTTGGAGCTCAAATTTAGCTGAAATGGTTTTCGGGTGTCATGTCGCATTTGCAAAGCCCCTGAGGGACCAAAACAGTGGAAACCCCGCAAAAGTGACCCCATTTGGGAAATTACACCACTTAAGGGATCTATCTAGGGGTATAGTGAACATTTATACCACACAGGTCTTCTGCAGAATTTATTAGAATTAGGCCGTGAAAATTAATAGCAACATTATTTCCACTAAAATGTTGAATTTTTTAAATTTTCGCAAAGAATAAAAGTAGGAAAAAGCCGCCCAACATTTGTAAAGTAATTTCTCCTGAGTACGGCAATACCCCATATGTGGTCATAAATGTTTTTTTATTAGAAATTAATTAACCCTTTCTGGACTTATCCATATTTTTTGCTTTTTTATTTTAGTTTTTCACTCCCCGCCTTACAAGAGCCAGAACGTTATTTTTCCGTCAATAGAGCGGTTTGAGGGCTTATTTTTTGCGGGAGGAGTTGTAGTTTCTATTGACACCAATTTGCGGGCTCAAACGGGAAAAAAACTGTGATTCCTCCATTGTTTTTACTGCTTTCACTGTGCAGTAAAAACGACAACTTACATTTTTTCTCCGATTTTGTTTACAATTACGGTAATACCAAATTGATATTTTTTTTTATATTTTACGATTTTTACAAAGTAAAAACGATTTGTTAAAAAAAGAACACCACATTCCGAAAGGCATCACTTTTTTTATTTTTCCGTCAATAGAGTGGTGTGAGGGCTTATTTTTTGTGGGACCTACTGTCGTTTTTATTGTTATCATTTTTTTGGTACGTACAACTTTTTGATCACTTTTTTTATTAAATTTTTTGGCAAGCAAGGTGGCCAAATATCATCAATTCTGATGTTTTGTTTTTTTTTTCTTCAGTGTTCACCGTGGGCTATAAATGATATTTTACTTTTATTCTGCTGGTCGATTTTATTTTTTTTTAAAATGTTTTGCAGTGTTTGCGCAATAAAATCACTTGTTTTTATAAAATTTATTTTTTGTGTCACCATATTCTGCCATAACTTTTTTATTTTTCAGTCAAAAAAAGCAGTGTAAGGGCTTGTTTTTTGCGGGACTGTTTGTAGATTATATTGGTGCTATTTAGGGGTACGTGTGTGTTATATATATAGAGATTGGCAAATGCCTTTTTACTGCACTGTAGATGGGACAGGCCCAGACGGTTTGCTGGTTTTAGACTTTTTATGAGCTGAAACAACTTGGTGAATAATGTCAAATAACTGATTTTTAAACCCTGACAAAAACTCTTTAACTTCAGCACAACTTGGTGTATTATCCTCACTGGAAATCCATGCTTCACAAACATCTCCCGACAAGTCCTCCGGTAGGGGTTGGTGACATTGGAGACTGATTTTCTATGACTCCTTTTATCACTTTACCGATGTTGACTGGACGTCTTAAGAGCTTAAACACCTGGTGATTCTGTGCATGCGCGATTGTTCCCACTAGTCCGGGCCGCACGGGACTCTAGGAAACAAGATACACTCCGTCTATACGGCCTGCTATGGCAAAGCAGCAGAAGGGGGCATGGCTGGGGCACAGGGAACATTCCCAGGAACGATCATTTTTGACGGAGTTATGACCTATATTAGCTTTATGCTAATGAGTTTCTCAATGGACAACTGGGCGTGTTTTACTATATGACCAAGCGGGCGTTGTACAGAGGAGTGTATGACGCTGACCAATCAGCGTCATACACTTCTCTCCATTCATTTACACTGCAGATAGCGATATAGCTATATCGTTATGTGCAGCCACAAACACTAACGTTACTGCAGTGTCCTGACAATGACTATACATTACCTCCAGCCAGGACGTCCTGTATATTCAGAATCCTGACACTTCTCTGTGATTTGCAGCACGGCACATTTTACAGCGTAATCTCGCGAGACTACGCCTGCTATGCTGTAAATCACAGAGAAGTGCAGAGAAGTGTCAGGATTCTGAATACACATGACGTCCTGGCTGGAGGTAATGTATATTCATTGTCAGGACACCGGTTATAAGTGGTGTACCCCAGGGTTCAGTGCTGGGACCACTATTATTCAACTTATTTATTAATGATATAGAGGAAGGGATTAATAGCACTATTTCTATTTTTGCAGATGACACCAAGCTATGTAATATAGTTCAGACTATGGAAGATGTTCATGAATTACAGGCAGATTTAAACAAACTAAGTGTTTGGGCGTCCACTTGGCAGATGAAGTTTAATGTAGATAAATGTAAAGTTATGCATCTGGGTACCAACAACCTGCATGCATCATATGTCCTAGGGGGCGCTACACTGGCGGATTCACTTGTTGAGAAGGATCTGGGTGTAATTGTAAATCATAAACTCAATAACAGCATGCAGTGTCAATCAGCTGCTTCAAAGGCCAGCAGGATATTGTCGTGTATTAAAAGAGGCATGGACTCACGGGACAGGGATGTAATAATGCCACTTTACAAAGCATTAGTGAGGCCTCATCTAGAATATGCAGTTCAGTTCTGGGCTCCAGTTCATAGAAAGGATGCCCTGGAGTTGGAAAAAATACAAAGAAGAGCAACGAAGCTAATAAGGGGCATGGAGAATTTAAGTTATGAGGAAAGATTGAAAGAATTAAACCTATTTAGCCTTGAAAAAAGACGACTAAGGGGGGACATGATTAACTTATATAAATATATTAATGGCACATACAAAAAATATGGTGAAATCCTGTTCCTTGTAAAACCCCCTCAAAAAACAAGGGGGCACTCCCTCCGTCTGGAGAAAAAAAGGTTCAAGCTGCAGAGGCAACAAGGCTTCTTTACAGTAAGAACGGTGAATTTATGGAATAGCCTACCGCAGGAGCTGGTCACAGCAGGGACAGTAGATGGCTTTAAAAAAGGGTTAGATAATTTCCTAGAACAAAAAAATATTAGCTCCTATGTGTAGAAATTTTTCCTTCCCTTTTCCCTTCCCTTGGTTGAACTTGATGGACATGTGTCTTTTTTCAGCCGTACTAACTATGTAACTATGTAATGGCATGTGCAGGCGTTTTTCACAGCGTCCATTACGGACGTAATTGGAGCTGTTTTTCTATGGAGTCAATGGAAAACGGCTCCAATTACGTCCCAAGAAGTGACATGCGCTTCTTTGACGCGGGCATCTTTTTTACGCGCCGTCTTTTGACAGCGGCGCGTAAAAAAAAAAGACCGTCTGCACAGTACATCGTAAAACCCATTCAAATGAATGGGCAGATGTTTGCCGACGCTTTTCAGTAGTATTTTCGGCCGTAATTCCAGGCGTAAAACGCCTTAATTCTGTCCGTAAATAGTGCGTGTGAACATACCAACGGAACGGTACCCTGACTGACACAAACGAAAACCAAAGGTTTTCGTTTTCATCACCATTGATCTCCATGGTGACAGATCCGGTGCCAATGGTTTCCGTTTGTCTCCTTTGTGCAAGGGTTCCGTCGTTTTGACGGAATCAATAGCGTAGTCAAAACGACGGAACCCTTGCACAACAGAGACAAATGGAAACCATTGGCACCTATCAGTCACCATGGAGATCAATTGGTTTCCGTTTGTGTCAGTCAGAGTCCCGCTCCGACGGAACAGGACCCTAGCACAGATGTGAACGAAGCCTAACTTGTGAGATCGGACCAGAAGGGTTAGATTTCGCCACTACTTGTGCATCAATGAGCGTTTGGTGCCCATCATGACTGTTGCTGTTTCATCATTTGTAGGCTAAAACTGCGTTCACAGTGCGTTTTTGTTTCATTTTTCACATGCGTTTTTTTGTTTTGGCAGTTAACCACCGATGTTTCTCAATGGGAGTTCATCAACCAAAACAAAAACACATGTTGAAAACTCAAACAAAAACTCAGTGTGAAACCAGCCTAAAGGCCTCGTTCACACAATGCACATTCATTGCAGAATTTGCACAGAAATTCCCCAAGAAAACACAGTACAATGTAAGTGAATGGGTAATAGTTAGGCAGATTTGGTTGCCGACCAGTTTTACCAGTGTAATATTTGTGATGTGTGAACCCAGCCAAATGCAGCAACACAGATTTCCATACTGGTCTAGAATCCAGACTGATAGCAAGTACCTGCACTGATGCATTGTAACGCACCACTATTCACACAGAGTTTTTTTGACACGTTTGACGCGGAAACCGCACCAAAAAACGTCTGAAAATGCCTCCCATTGATTTTAATAGGAGGCAGAGGCGTTTTTTCCCACGAGCAGAAAAAAACGCTTGTGGGAAAAAGAAGCGACATGCCCTATCTTCGGCTGTTTACATCTCTGACCTCCCACTGACATCAATGGGAGGCAGAGAAAGCGTATTTCGCTGTGTTTTTGCCCGTGGCGCTCAATGGGCAAGTAAAAAAAACGCTGCGAAAATCGCGGCAAACGGCGTGCAGGCAGATTAAAATCTGCCTCAAAATTCCAAACGGAATTTTGAGCCAGAATTTTCTGCCTGCAAGAAACTGTGTGAACAGGACCTAAACGTAAGGCCCCACATAGCAGCTGCAAAACCCTTTGTCATGCCGTCTTACTACAAACTGGCAGGTAAAACTGATGTTTAACTGCATAACCGCGGGTTCATTAACATTCAATTTGAAAAGCGCACTGGTTTGCCGTAAAACCCCATGTTGGCGCGGTTGCAGCTGCCTGGTGGCCGCTACATGTGACCTTACCCTCAAACCAAGTAAATGCATCTTTTCCCTTTAATGACCAATCCTGTTTGGGCCTTAATAATGCAATAAATTGTTTCGCTTTTATCTCTCAGTATTTTGGTCGTAGAAGTGTACCGCAAATTATGTAACATGCCCATTCTTTTGCTTTATATGGGAGCATGGGCCGGAAATGCGAGTGGCTGTCCGCGGCTGGCCGTGCCCATAATCGCAGGTCATGATTACGGGCACGGCTATGTGCATGGGGCCTAAGAGCGTGCTTAAACAAATATTGGATTGAGCGGAACGGAACGCTGCACTGCCTTGTCTTAGATAATTTACCTGCACCCACGTAGGTGATGCGTGCACCTGTTGACCGCCTACCTACGAGCGACAAAATTTACAGCTTTTGAAGCCATGTGAGCTGAGCTTTCTTTCTGTGCTCATTCTGTTCTGGATGTTCTTTTAGGCTTTGACTATTTTTAACGTAGAAAGCGGGAAATTCCCAGCAAAATCGGTACGTGCAGATTTTGTTGCAAAAACCTTCTGTAAATTCATAAATCTGGTACGGGTGGGGGGTACCCTAAAGATTTCATGCAGTAATTGACCTGTGTAAGGATATTTTTTTTTTTTATTTTTTTTTTTAACATCAATAGTCAGTTTATGCTGTGGAATGGTTTGCATATTTATTGCAGATTTTCTCAAGAGTTCAATGTGGAAAAAAACAACAACCCATATTTGGCATTGCGTCCCTGCTTCTGGGGCTGGTCGGAGATGAGCTGGCCTCCTTGGATGATATTATTTCCCATGTGACCACCAGCTAATCACAGGCTGCAATGTCATATAGGACGAGACCTCATCCAAAGCTCAACACAGACCTGCCTGGCAAGCAGGAACACCTGGATATAGGACGGTGTAAAAAAAAAATAAAAAAATCTTCTCTGCAGCGACAATTCCAGCCGAAAATCTGCACCAAATTGAAAACTATTTGCTGCAGAATTTCTGCCGAAATCAGATTTGATGCAGTTTTTTCACAGCAAATCCGACCAATCAGAGCATACCCTAAGACAGGGGCTCAAGCATGCGGCCCCTGGGGCTGTCATCTGCCGCCCGCGGGACAGAGGCGCTAGTATCGGCTCTGCTCCGAGACTCTGGAATTCCCTGACATTGCTGTCCACATATGAACAGCGATGGCTGGGGCTTCCGCAGAGCCGGAGTCCTGTGCAGAGCGCTAGTACAGGCTCTGCTCCGGGACTCTGTGGAATTCCCTGACATCGCTGTCCATATATGGACAGTGTGTCAGGGTCTTCCCCAGAGCAGAGTCCCGGGCAGAGCGCTAGTACAGGCTCTGCTCCGGGACCCTGTCGAATTCCCTGACATCGGTGTCGATGTTTGGACACACGATGTCTGGGACTTCCCCAGAGCAGAGTCCCGGGCAGAGCGCTAGTATCGGCTCTGCTCCGGGACTCTGTGGAATTCCCTGACATCGCTGTCCATGTTTGGACACACGATGTCTGGGGCTTCCCCAGAGCCGGAGTCCCAGGCAGAGCGCTAGTTTAGGCTCTGCTCTGGGGAAGTCTCTGACATCGCTGTCCATACATCGACAATGATGTCAGGGGCTTTCCCAGAGCAGGAGTCCCAGTGATGGCAGGAGCAGAGCTGGAGTCCCAGGAAGAGACTACTAGTGCTCTGCCCGGGACTCCAGCTCTGGGGTTACCCCTGACATCCATGTCCATATATGGACAATGATGTCAGGAGCAGAGCTGGAATCCCAGGCAGATTGCTAGAAGCGGCTCTGCTCCAGGACTCCAGCTCTGGGCAAGCCCCTGACATCACTGTGGCAGCATCTGCAGAGGACACTGTGGCAGCATCTGCAGAGGACACTGTGGCAGCATCTTCGAAGGCACTGTGGCAACATCTACAGAGGGCACTGTGGCAGCATGTACAGAGGACACTGTGGCATTATCTAGGGGTGTGTTGCATTATCCACGGAGGGCACGGCGGCAGCATCCAGGGAGGGCACTGTGGCGTTATCTAAAAAGAGGCTGCCCAATCTTGACATGTGTGTCTGCCAAACGCTGCTAACTGAGCTGCCGGACTGCATTTAGCGACACTTAAACTGGAAAACTGGATTGTTGAAAGAACGACGTGGAGAATTCTCTCAAATTTTAAACCTAGTGGTATTATAGTAATGTAGTGTTATAGTAGTTCAAATAACTAATTGATTAACAATAATTTTGTATTGTATCAAACTTGAAAGTAATGCGGCTCGTCAACTTCCCATTTTTTCTATATGCGGCCTACTTACCCGGCCAAGTTTGAGACCCCTGCCCTAAGGCCTTGTTACCACAGTATAGATTTGATGCAGATTGTGAATATATTTTTTTAAAGAGATTCTGTCACCACATTATAAGTGCCCTATCTTCTACATAAGGAGATCGGCGCTATAATGTAGGTGATTGTTTTTCTAAATAAAAAGCACTGCAATCTATTTTTATCACGTTAGGAGCGATTTTAGCTTTATGCTAATTAGTTTCTTAATGACCAAATGGGCGTGCATTTACTTTAGACAAAGTGGGCGTTGTACAGAGGAGTGTATGACGCTGACCAATCAGCGTCATGCACTTCTCTCCATTAATTTATTCAGCGGATAGTGACACTGCGTTGTTCACTATGTGCGGTCTTATACTGACATATTAACGTTACTGAAGTGTTTAGACCGTGACTAGACATTCCTTCCAGCCAGGACAGGATGTCTATTCACAATCCCGACACTTACGTAACATTTCTGTGGTACTTACAGCAGAGCAAGCGTAATCTTGCGAGATCACGCTGTAAATGACAGGTTACAGCGAGATTACGCTTTGCTCTGCTGTAAGTACCACAGAAACGTTACCGAAGTGTCGGGATTGTGAATAGACATCCCGTCCTGGCTGAAAGGAATGTCTATTCACTGTCTAAATACTTCAGTATCGTTAATATGTCAGTATAAGGCCTAATCCTCAAAAACGTGTTTTGCGCGCACAAAAAACGCTGCGTTTTTTGCACGTTGCCGTTGCGTCATCAGTATGTGCTGCGTGATTTTCACACATATGCCATGCTTATGAAACGCGGTTTTGAAGTTTAGAAAAAGAAATGAAGGAAGTGCTTTTATTTTTTCCTTAATTTCTTTATCTACTGTTGCGCGAATCATGCGCGTCACACGGAAGTGCTTCCGTGTGCTGTGCGCAATTTTTACGCATCCATTGACTTCAATGGGTGCGTGATGCGCGAAAAACGGACGACATGTATAGGACATGTCGTGATTTTTACGCAGCGGACATACGCTGCGTGAAAATCACGGACTGTCTGAACGGCCCCATTCACTAACATAGGTCCGTACGTTCGTATGAATAAGACCTAAGACAGCACATACTGATCTAGCAGGATCCCTATGCACTGAGTGAATGGAGAGAAGTGTAGGACGCTAATCGGTCACCGATTGGTCAGTCATACACTCCTCTGTACAACGCACACTTGGTTTAAAGTAAAAACACGCCCAGTTGGGCATTAAGCATCTCATTAGCATAAATCTAAAATCGCTCATAACATGGTGAAAATAGATCGTTTTTCTAAATAAAAAGCACTGCTGTCACCTACATTACAGCGCCGATCTCCTTATGTAACGGAACATAAACAGAAGAACTATATAAAGGAAGGCTTTGAAGTGTCTCCTCGTCTGGATCCAATTTTGCTTTAAAACAATGCATGCAAAATCTACGTGAACAAAGCCAGATTTTGTTGTAGACATTTCCGCAACTGAAAATCAGTTCCATTCATCTGAATGAGAGCGTTTCTGCAGCAAGTGTATGGATTTCTGCAAGTTTCATGGTCACAAAAATTTCTGCAACAAAATCTGCCGCGAGTGAATCCACCCTAAGGCCACTTTCCGCTCCTAGTTTTGGCTTCCAAATACTGATGCAAAATACTGCCATGTGAAAATGGCCTCAGGGTCAATCTACAGATTTGTTGCATAAATCTATGCAAACCCTGCAGGAACAACCTTATTCACATTTAGGCCTTACTCATACAGTGCAGATTTGATGCAGATTTTTCATGTATTTTTAAAAGGACACTAACTTCTTAAACAACTTATGCTAATCTAACAGTATACCGGATATAGATGAACTTTGTAATTTACTAAAGTTAATATTTAGTAGTTTTATCTATGAATATTATCGCTGCTTATAGAAGTCTATGGAGAGGAAGCAAGAGACAGACACGCTACCCATAGAAGGAGAAAGAAAGAGGAAGACTGCTGCCCATAGAAGTCTATGGAGAATTGAAAGAGCAGGAGTGAGAGACACACCAGATCAGACATGCTGCAGCAGCTGGTAAGTTACGTCACCCCAGGGCTAGATTCTCAGCTACACTGCTCATTACTGCCGTAATGTTCTCCAGGCTGCATTTAAGATATATGTTTTTTTAAATATTAGGAGAGCAGAATTCTCCTCTTCTATCTCTATGTACGCAGTGTATAGAAGACAGGATAGCAGTTAGGCACTACCCGATCGCTCAGGGAAAACCGAATTAGCCTGCACTGGTGAAAAATGCAAAATACATTTATATAATGGTTAGCTATATAGTGATTTCTCATGTACACACATATGACAGCTTATTCTGAAAAGTTGGATGCCTTTTGAAGCCAAAACCAGGAACGGAACATTAACCGGGAAGGGGGGGGGGGGGGGGGGTGGGGTGGGGTGGGGGGGGGGATGGGCGGGCGTTTGGTGAGGGGAGACGGAAGACCCAAATGTCTCCTCTCCTGGATCCAATTCAGTTTTTGGCATAAGAAAAACACATGCATCAAGTATGTTGTGTGTGAACAAGGCCGTATGGAATGTTTCATTGTCTCAGAAGTTTCTGCAACAAATCTGCCGTGTGTGAACTTACCCTTAGGCCAGATTCACACGAACATGTCAGTTTTGCGCCCGTAAAAAACACAGCGTTTTTCATGCGCTGCAGTTGTGTCCATCAGTGTAAGTTCCGTGTGGTATCTGTTTTAGAGGTCAGTGTTAGTCTTTTTTTTCCTCTCTCTGCATTTCTTTAGCAACTAGCGAGTGGATCCCTGGTAGCACACTGATGACGTCCGTGTGCTGTCCGTGATTTTTACGCACCTATTGACTTCAATGGGTGTGTGATCCGCAAATACGCACCAGCATAGGACATGGTGAGTTTCAAACGGAAACACGCTGAGTGAAAAATCCTGCATGTCTGAATAGCCCCGCTGATTTGCATAGGTCCACGTGCTGGCCGTTGTTTTCACGCACAGCACATGGACGTATACAGCGTTCGTGAGAATCAGGCCTTATATTCATAGAAGCAAAGTACAAGTGCTGCAAAAATAAAACAAATCATTTGGTCAATGCATATGAATACCAGGTCTCCCTGCCCAACTTAATTTTTGGAAATTGGTGGCTTCATTTTGAGCATTGGTTGCCATTTTACAGGTTATGAGGAAAATTACTTTGTGATAGAATGCTTTCTACTGAGACTGTTGACCATTCCTTTTAATTATGGTAAAAATGTACTTCCCTATAAAATGTACTGCTCGTGCCTGGTCTCTAAGTTGGGCTATATAGCATGTAAGGTTTTTGTACATGGTATGGGAATAGTACACATCGGCCTCACTCCCTACCACTCAGAAAACAGACAGGTATGCACAGACAGCCAGCAGAGCTCATGGCAGTGAAGGACATCACACAGGAGCTGCATACCGAAATAATACACATCTATAAAGCCTCAGATCAAGCCCAAAACATTAAATTATTAATAGAGGGTACCCCCTCCCCCCCCTCTAAGACATTCTATATGCCATAAATATCAGATAGATGCAGATCCCAGCCCTGGGTTGCGCACCTATCTCCAGTACACGGGTCAGCAGTGGACTCAGCCATTTCAGTAACTCCCATAGGAATTCATGGAGAGCGCGGCCACCACTCCACCGACTCTCCGTCTAGATTTTACTGCTGCCTCACCAGGCGGGACTGGGATCAGGTTTAAACCCCCCCCCCCCCTCCCCCCTCCATTCTGGAGATAGGTTTGGGCCTAGAACTGGGACCAACAGCTATCAGACATATGACATAGCTCACGGAGGTTATAAATATCTTAGATGGAAATACCCCTTTAAAGCTCTGGCATGGTCATCATGCTAAACATCACCATTAGATTAAGGCTACAAGGCAGGTTTTGATCAGACATTACCACTCAATTTAACCGTGATTATCTGTTGAACATTCTTGACAAAAGGCCAAAACATTAAAGATTCAGGTGAAAAAAGTTCCAAAGATTTAAAATGAAAACCACATGAAAATAAAAATGCAACTCTGCAGCGACTTGACAAAAATGTCATTGTATATCAAAATACCACCCTGACCAAGGTTTAATCTAGAGCCTCTTTGAACACATTTATAGCATATCCACTAGATATGCCAAAAATATCTGATCAAAGGGGGAGTATGGAAGGGGTTCTAACTGCCGAAACCCCAAAAGATTGCGAATGGATCTAGCATCCCCACCACTTTTGGGTGAAGCGACAAAACATTAAATGCAAGGGCACCATCTCCGTGTTCGTATTTCCTCCATGTTCTCTGGTTTTCTTCCACACTCAAAATTGGTATGGGTATCGGCGATTGGGATATTACGTTGTGAGCCTTATGGCGGACAGGGACGGACGTGAGTGATGACCATCTATATACAGCATTGGGGAACATGAGAGTGCAATATAAGTAATGTGAAATAAATACAGGTGCGGTCAAGTGTCGCATATGAGGCATCTTATTGGTGCATGTATGTAAAGTTGCGTTACGTTGATGAAAAATCAATGTTAAAGTTTCATTAATAAATGCAGATTTAGTCTAGCAGGCGGTGAAATTTGTTTTCCATGCACACTCACTCAACCTATAAAAATACAATACAGAAAATTGTGATTTTTTTTTTTCATCAATAGTTTATATCAACAAAGGAAAATAAAATAAAAAGATTTTAGTGGAGTGTGTAAAAATAACTATTTGAGATATCCGGACACCATGATGAGATATGATTATCAGGAGATCAAAAACCGTATCTAGCTAGAAGAATCAAACCTGTTTAAAGGCCCTGTTCACACCACATTTTCGTTTAGATCAGACATGTCTGTATAGAACAAACCTTTACTGTTGGTATATCAGTTGCATTTCTCGGTTTGTGATGAGACAAAAACATTACAAACTTGTGACAATTCCTTCCATTAACCCATTTTTGGGACTTTGTACTTAAATTGTACGTGTCGTGACCAGTGACTTTACAGAATAAGCGGTCATATGTGCATACACGATGAACACCACTATTTCTGGCCATTATTTGACTTGTATATGGCATTTTATTTTATTTTTTAGCAGTTTTCCTTTCTGAAGGCTCTTTAGTCCTCCGTTTTCCCTGAGCTAGTGGCTGTCGTGCCTGCCAAACATTGCACACAGAGAAAAGAGCTGCAGCAACATGGTGGACAACATACAGCAGTAATAAGCAGTGTATCTGTGAATCCAGCACTAGGGTCAGATATAACTTACCAGAAGCTGCAGCATTACAACGTTTCTTATCTTTGATTTTTTTTACTGCTTTATGCAAAGTTTGTTTCATTTGAAGGGAGTATCCTATGAATCATTTTTATACTTAAAGTCCAGAAATGCCATTACTAGCGGGTTTAAAGTGATTGCAGTAGGTCTAGCATAAAAAAAAACAACAAAATAATATTATTTTTTTGCCCCCTTGGTGGTGCTGCTGCTAATCTTTGCTGCTGGTGGCAGACTGAGCAGAATCAGTCTCCTTCCCCGTCTGGCAGTTGACGATATAGTCCCTTCTTACTTCCCGTGCAGGAGTCGTCGCTTCAGCTATACTGCCATGCTACTGTAGAGGTTCTGCTCCTTCCCAGACAAGCATAAAGATTTCTACTTGCTGCTTTGCAGTGAATAGAGGATCATTATGTAGAAACCTGGCTGTGGGGAGAGTAACTGAGCATGTTTGTCCACCAGCACAAAGCTCAGTAGCTGGATGTGCACATTGCTATATACTATGAACACAAGGTGGCGCCATACTATGAGTAAATAACTCGTCACTGGATTATTTCTTTAACAGTGTGAAAATGGGAAACGTTCAATTTTTAGGATCTATACAATGAATCTGATATTTAATGGTGGGACAATCCCTTTAAATGGACGTACAGATCGCATTGCTTTAGGCCCCACTTAAATAACACCAAACTATACACAATTTGTATTTTTTTTTTATTATGGTTTCCACATTTATATCACAATTTGTCCACTGATAGGACCAAAGTTAGCAAAGTTGCTCTCTTCTGCATTTCAGAAATACAGAAGTCTTACTGTACATTCAACTAAGGCTTTTGTTTTTTCTTTTTTTAGGTTTTATTTTTTGCAAAAAGGAAAAAAAAAAAAAATCAAAAAAAAAAAAAATCACGTTTATGATGGAGATCCCATAAGGCAGATTACATCTAAAGGAATGATCGCAAGTTTGTTTGTGTTTTTTTGTTTGTTTTCCCAGCATACAAACCAGCCCTCTCAGTATTTTGTCTGGACAATTTAGAAGCGGTTAGCACCATCCGTCACCTTGACGTTTTGGAGGTGAGGGTCATTTGAAGAACGGACATGACAGGAGATGGGGCCTGAACACACTGAAAATAAAGTAATAAAATGTGCTTTTTAAAACAAGAGTCAATACCAAATTCAACTCAGTATTGGGCTTCTAAACATAGTGATTAGCAGCAGCTTAGGGATCAGTTCATCACAAATACAGAGGCCGTGGGAGCTTTCTACAAATCATCTTTAAAAAGGAAAAATAAAACTTCGTGGGGAGGAGGGAATGAAGAATTTTAAGACTCTTCCCCTGCCCATGATACAGGGACCAGTTGTGATGCTTGGAATCAAACACTTGAATTTACGCCTCTGGGACGCTTTACTGTCAAAATTTTTGGAAATAAAATCTGAAAAAAAGAGTCAAATAAATAAATGCATACTCTGTTATGGTAACTTATTCTCAACTTAATTAAATCCTCTTTCACATAAGTTTTAGGTACCTGTCTCATATATATATATATTTTTTTCTATTCCAGCCCTTTATCTGGTACCGGAAAAATTCACCTTATTTTGCATTTAAAAGGGTAGATTTGAACTTAACACTTGAATTTTTCACATATTTTTTTTTTTTTATTACAGCCGACTTGCCATAAGAGTTTCAAAACTCCAAACTTAGCCCCCTTGCACACCCATCCATTGCATTTCTTGACCCCCTTCTTTAATCCTTTTAGTAAACCGGTAGCAGCATTTAGCACAAAAGAACGGGTGTAGCAGACGTAGGGGGAGCTCCGGCAGGGGAAGGCATTTCCCAGGATGTAGTGGACACAAAGCTTCTCCTCTTTCAGGCGCTCTACATCCCCCACCCTCCATATACCCCTGAAACAGGGAGCTCCTCAATTAAATCTTCCATATTGAGCAGTGGTCGCCAAGCGACCCATGGTTTGCAGTGAAAACCGCAGATATGAGAAAGCAGATTTGGGACCGCTGCTCAGTCTAGGCAGACATAAGGCAAGATGTTTAATCTACCATCATCACCATGTGGATCCAAGGAGATGCACTGCGTCCAATCATACCAATTGCCCTGTGTATCGTGACAGCCATTGACACCAGGCCAATGTTGTAGATGTAGTCTTTCTAAGTCCGCACTAGTTACTTCCCTGTTTTTTCCAGGCAGGTCACTAGGGAGGGCAAGTGGCACTAAAACATGAGTCTTTCTAGCTTCTCGCTTAGTGCATTCCTCCTGTTTTAAATATTCAGACATATAATAATGTGCACTCTGTGTCTGTACACCAGAGGAAGACAACAAGCTGCTCTGCCGATTGAGATAGGACTGGATGATCTCATTTCGAGACAATTCCTTCCAGTTTGTCTGCTCAAAAGGACTTGGCAGACCTAATTTAGGGTCCTGTTTGTCGGTCTCAGTCCTGTGCTGTTCTGAGGGGGCTGAACTCTCCATTTGAGCTGGATCTTTGTGTGTTAAGGGTTTTATTTGCCCAGTCATGAAATCAAATCTTAACTTGCGATCCTTTTTTACACGTGTCTGTTTGCTAGTCCCATCTGCAGAATACCCTTCTTGTTCACCCCGATTCCGGGATTTTTTTTTCTTTCGACTGTCTGAGCCAGATGTAGCATCATCGCTGTCCATTTTGGAGGGCTCTGGTGAAAAGCCACTGCGTGGTGTTTGAGGTTCTATATACGGCTGACTGCTCCGTGGCGTGTGCTGTTGTGGTATCCTGGGAGACTGCTGATGGTGCCAGTCAGCAGGGAGTGGCTGTTCCACCAACCTATGAGGTGAAGAGATAGCCATTTCTCTTCTAGGAGAATCAAGTCTTTTTGCTATGGTAGGAGGTGTAGATGGGCGCACAGGGGATTGAGAAGAGGGTGTATGTGCAGTGTCCGCACCAGGCAGCCTTTGGGAAGGGCTGGGCAAAGAACCCTTTGGTGCATATGTGGTGTGCTGCCGTGCCACTAGCTCTGCTCTAGTGCCACGAGGGCTGAAAGAAGAACAGCGGGGACTACGTGGTTGATGAGAATAGCCATCTTCTAACGCTACACTGTGCTGCTGCAGGACGGCCGCTTTCAATAGAGAGGAAGTGCTTGGGTGTTTTACAAGTCCAGGGGAATTGGTGTGAGGCCGGACAGCATTTACAGGGATTTTTCCATGCTTGTCATTTTCAGTCTCCAACCGGTTAGTCTGTGAGTTCCCATCAGGCGGACTAAGCAAGCTTTCAGGGGGACTACCACCGATTCCATTTGTAGGTAGAGGTGAGGAGTTTGGAAACAGCTCATGACTAGGTTTGGCCACTTTGTTGGCAGGCCCTTGGGTACCATCTCTAAAATCCCCCTTCCTTTTTCTATTAGCCAACTTTTCAGCCTTGGGAGAATGTGCCTTCTGAATGTCATTCCGGACTTTGAGGTCCTGAACAGGTTTTCCACTCAACAGTACAGTTGGGGTGGTTTCTCCCTTACAGTTGTGGGTACCACCTCCATTGGCAGAACCCGGTGGATTTGGAGTGCCCCTGGCAGATTGCTCATTCTGTTGTACGGGCTCTATCAACTTCTGCCAGCTACGCAACAGTTTCTTTGCACGTTTGGCAAGATCCTCATTGCTGGTCTTTTTCCGAACATCATTGATTAATTTTCCTAATCGAGTTTCCTGTGTAATAAATAATTAAATATTAAAATCTACTACAATGTTCAGGGGTTTTTCAGATTAAGGCCAGGATTGACCACAGTTTTAATGCAGTATTTGTGGCACTGAGCCAAACCCAAAAGTGGATCCAAAGAGGTAGGAAAGGTGTAAAGAAAAGACTGATGCATCTCCTTTTATTTGCATCCATTCCTGTGTTTGGCTCAAAAAGCAGAGCCAAAAACTGCATCAAAACTGTGTGTGAGATCCTGGCCTAAAGGGGTTATCCAAGATATTAAAATTGATGGGCTATCCTTAGGATGGCCCATCAATATTAGTTCGGGGGGGGAAGACTCACGGGAACCTCCATCGATCAACTATTTGAAGGGTCCGCGGTGCTCATACGAAAGCACGAACAGAAATTAAACGTATATAAGGAGGCTGCAGCACTCGAACAAGCATCGTGGCCCCTTCAAACAGTTGATTGGATCCCCACCGATCTAGTATTGACGGACTATCCTAATGATAGGCTATCAATTTTAAAATCCTGGATAACCTATTTAATGTAATTAAATGCTTACCATTATATACAGAAAAGTTCTCAAAAATTGAGAGGAATTTTAGTTCGAGAAAACATTCCCATTTACATTCAGAGGTTGAAAAGTAGGCAGATCTAAGTCTAGGCCAGGGCTGCTCAATCTTTGCCTGTTCCTCAACACTTCTCGAAGTCCAGTGAAAACTAAAAATATATCTAAATTTATCTTTTGTCTCCTGAAGCGGCTATAACAAAAATAATCACAAAATGAGTCAATTATGTTGCTAATTATCGGGCAAACGCTCGCTCATAGAACGCTCGTTCCCGATAATTGCCCTATGTATACAGGGCCGCGATCAGCAGATGAACAAGCAAACGCTCATTCATCCGCTACTTGTATAGTTTGATAAATGAAAATTATTATCGTTGTCGGCAGCACATCTCCCTGCTGCCGACATAATAAATGCATGGGGACGAGCGATCGGAGTAACGAGCGCTCATTCCCATACTAGCTCCTTGTGAAAGGAGCAGACTAGCGCCGATCAATGAGCTGTCTCGTTGATCGCGCTTGCTTGCACCGCCCAGGATGGGCCGTGTAAGAGGACCTTGA
Source organism: Rhinoderma darwinii (assembly GCF_050947455.1). Classification (NCBI taxonomy): domain Eukaryota; kingdom Metazoa; phylum Chordata; class Amphibia; order Anura; family Rhinodermatidae; genus Rhinoderma; species Rhinoderma darwinii. Next base: position 292,107,944 of record NC_134687.1, on the reverse strand, counting down.
GCCAAAAGATTGATATAGCCAGAGAAAGGACTTTGCAGTTTATGATTACTTCATTAGAGTGCCTCCCCAGCTGCACCTCGCAGTTTCAAAGCATTGATCTAGGCAATCCCAAAATGTAACAGATACAAATTGCTCGAGAATTCACACTCAATCTTATAAACACAAATTCACGAACAAATTCTCAGTTATGTGAGAAGCACTAGGGAAGGTTTTCAGCCTCTGAACGTAAAACTTTTCTTTTTTTATTCACCGACCGGAAATCAAAAATCCACTGATTGCAAGCAGAAATCTTGACAATTGGGCAGAAGATTTACATACATATCAAATTGAAGCCAAGATATTTTGTTACGCATGTGTCTCTAACACATTATGCTTGACATCTATAGATCATTGCATAAGTATAACATTTTTTAACTAAAAAGTGTTTTGTTTTTTTTAAAACGGACAACGAGCTCAAAGATGTGGGAGGATACTGTTTCCTCAGAGTGCGGAGAGAACCCCCCCCCCCCAAATTGTGTCTCTCCTACCTTGCACTTTTTTCTTTTTACAGTGAAATATTAAATTGACTCCAATTCCAGATAGCACTAGATCTCTAACTGCTGTATACTGAAAGCCATGTGTACACGTGGAGATTTTGCAGATTCCTAATGGAAAATTCATACCTAAGTGCAGTATAATATGCAGGTTTAGAAAACCCCATTCAAATGCAGTGGGTAAAATCTGCGTGGGTTTAGAGCATGTTGCGAATCTTAAAATCTATTCTGCTATGGGTTTGGTAGACAAAGGGTAAAATCCGAACCAAAACGTAACAGATGAAGATTTTAATGCGGATTAAAAGCCATCTCTACAACAGTAAATATCGGTTGTGGGTGCGCACATGGCCTAACACATACAATATGCCAACTAGTCAAAATGAAATCCTTCTGCCTGAGACTATAACCAGCTTAATTCACGTCCTACTAAAAGGATAGTAAATCCTGATCGTTAAGCTGGCCATACACATGAGATAGCTGGTGCAGTCTACAGCCATTTCCCCCCACTCCCCCATAAACATACACGCTAGGCTCTGCTAAGAAAGCATGTTTATTTCAATGATGGAGGGGAATAAGCAGATGCCAGACCGCTCTTGCACACATTGCATGGGATCAAAGGATCTAGCATGTTGAACTCTAACATGCCAATCCTTCCTTCCTCAGGCATGTGCCGTCGGGGGGAGCTAATAGTTGGGTGGCCCATTAGAACGTCGACTGATCTGATCTAATGTGTATGGCCAGCTTAAAGCAAACCTCCGGCTCCGGGACAACATTTTAAATATGATTGTGTATATGGAGTATTATTACTTGGTGCCCTCCAGTTGTGCCCCTCAGTGTGGTCCCAAAATGGCTGCAGTGCTTCTTAGACTACGAGTCTGACTGTCCCACTGTTCTCAGATTGGCCAGAGCTGCTCACAAGAGCGGTTCTGTCCAATCTGTGAACAGAGGGCGTTGTATTAGACTTCGTGTGAGAAGCTATGGGGCCATTTTGAGACCGCACAGAAAGGACCCTAAGACAGCAGATTCACAGACCGGAGGGTCTCTAAGTTAATAGGTGGCTATAAAAAAAAATGTACACAACATTTATGTATGAAGCTGTGGTGTGTAATTTTGAGTACCACAAATACCAAAAATCCCACACCTACCTCCAGTGCCTCTTTGGTAATAGGATACTTCTCCAAGCTGGAGATCACTTCTAACACAGCCACCATGTTCCGAATCTGCAGAGAAAAATTCTGAAATCAAAATATGGATTTTAGAAGAGTAGGTGCTCCGTTTTCAATTCTACATCACCTGCATCATATTTCTTCAGTGCAAATGATGCAGATAGCTAGCCCAATTATACCCGGGGACTAACTTTTCATAACCGACTCAATAGAAAGCATTGTTCGGGATAATTTATTGTAAGTGATTGACCCTCTGACCACTAGGACACAAAGACTGTGGGCAAAAACAAAAAGGTTTGTTTTAACCCCCCCATGTCAATTATTGTTTTTACCTTCCTGCATTCGAGAGCCATAACTTTGTTTTTCAGGCTTGTTTTTTGTGCAGGAAAATCTTTTTTATTTATTGGTACCATTAACCACTTCCCTCAGCCCTTTTTTGGATTTTCACTTTTGTTTTTTCCTCCCCACCTTCCAAAAGCTATAATTATTTTTTTAGTTTTCAGTCTATATAGCCATTTGAGGGCTTGTTTTTGCGGGACAAGTTGTAGTTTTTCATGGCACCATTTATTCTACTGCATAATGTACTGGGAAGCAATAAAAAAAAAAAATTGCGGGGTGAAATGGGCAAAAAACAGAAATTACGCCATTTTTTTTGGGGGTGTTTTATGTTTACGGCACCCATCAGGCGGTAAAAACTACATATTCACCTTATTCTACAGGTTGATACGATTACGGCGATACCGAATATATGTTTTGTTTTAGGTTTTGCCACTTTAAAAAAAAATAAAACCATTTGCTAAATTTAAAAAAAATCTTCGGTGTCGCCGTATTCTGAGAGCCATAACTTTTTTATTTTTCCATCAATTTAGAGATGTGAGGGTTGAAATTTTGCGGGGTGAGCTGTAGTTTTCACTGATACCATTTTTGGGTATATGGGGTTTTATATATTCATTTTTTTTATGGCATTCACCAAGCAGGTTAAACAACGCTATATTGTGATAGTCCGGACTATTACGGACACGGCGATACCAGTTATGTTAACCTTTCGTTTTTTTTTTTAACATTGATTTAGGAGAAGAATGTGAAAAGGGGTGTTTTTTTTAAACTTTTAATACTTTATTTTTTTTGGAACTTTAATATATTTAAAAAAAAATTCAGAAGGCAAAACTTCAAAAGGAGTACAAAGATGGCAGACCTGGCGGCCTTGGTTAGGCCCCCATAGCAACCATCGTTACCGGCCAATCGCGCCGCGGGGGGGGGGGGTGGGGGGAGGGGTTGGGTGAATGCCATGTTTGAGGGGGCGCCCCCTTGATTCTAACACTCTAAATTCCGCGGTCGCGATTGACCGTGGCATTTGAAGTGTTAAACTGGCGGAATCAAGGTAAATTTTGATTCCGCCCATTGCAGTGAGGTGTCGGCTGCGTGTAACAGCCGTAACCGCTGTGTATGGAGCGAGCTCAGCCCGTGAACTCGCTCCATGCTTCCCCTTAACCCTCATCTCGTACAGTTACGTGATTTTGCGTTAAGGGGTTAAATATACAGGGAAACAACGTTTTGTGGGGTGGAATTAAAAAAATACCACAACCTGCAGTTATACCATAGTTTATATTAACCCCTTAAGGACACAGCGAATTTTGGCCTTGAGGACAGAACTATTTCCCTCTTTGCATCCCGACGCGAAGAACTTTTTTTATTTTTTGTACGACGTAGTTGTATGAGACTGTTTTTTGCGGGAGGAGTTGTACTTTATGTAGGTACCATTTTTTGGTACAAATATAAATTAAACGATAGTGTATAAATGTTTACTTTGGCAAAAACGCAGAAAGAAAAAAAAAAAAAAAAAAGCAGTTCCCCTGCAGTTTTAATTTTATTTATTTTTTTACACCATACACCCATCATCATAAATAGTGTTATACATTTGTTGTTCAGGTTGTTATGGTCGTGGCGATACCAAAATATGTCTATATCATTTCATGTTTTGGGACTTAGTTTAAAAAGTTTATTTATTGTAAAAAATATGTATTGTATTTTTTTTTTACATGAAACTTTTTTTTTTAATCCCATAAAGGGATTTTTCATTTGGGTTTTACATTTTGAACTAATGTACTGGCATAGATCTATATGCCAGTACATTAGACTGTGTACGGATTGTACACAGGCAGTTTGTTAGAGCATTCTTCAGTATGCCCTAACAGGAAATCTGGTCAGACAGCCCTGGGGTCCTTCAATGGACCCTGGACTGTCTGGCCATACAAGTTACGGGCTTTGATCGCGTCACAGGGATTTTCTGTGACGCGATTAAAGGGCAGTCTCCCTCGTTTTTACTTTGAATGCCTCGATCAGCTTTGATCGCGACATTCAAGGGGTTAACAGCGGAGAGAAGAGGTTTTTCTTCTCTCCGCCGTTAGAGCGGGGCCGTGGCGGTGTGTTACAGGCATTTCCCCGCTCACGCGCAGAGACGGCTGTCACACAGGACAAGAATGCTCATCCTAATGCACGAAGTACCCGCCGCTCAGGACGAGCATTCTCGTCCGGTGCCGGCAGCCAGTTAAACTTTATTATGCGGGTCAATGAGATTACGGTGAAACCAAATTTATATATTTGTTTTCATGATTTACTACTTTAAAGAAACCAAAAAAAGAAAACATTTTTGTGGTGCCATATTCTGAGACCATAACTTTCATTTTTCCATGGGTGGGGCTGTTTGAGGGCTTGTTTTTCGCTGGGCAAGAGGTTTTATTTTCTGGTCCCATTTTGGGTACATATGAGTTTTTGATCACTTTTTACTACATTTTTTGGAGGAAGCGGGGTAAAAAACAAAACAAAACAAAAAACCCAGCGGTTCTGGCATGGTCACTACATTATAAGTGCCCTATCTCCTACATAAGGAGATGGGCGCTATAACGTAGGTGACAGCAGTGCTTTTTATTTAGAAAAATTATGCTAATGACTTTCTTAATGCCCAACTGGGCGTGTTTTTACTTTAGCCCAAGTGGGCGTTGTACAGAGGAGTGTAGGACGCTGACCTTTCAGCGTCATGCACGTCTCTCCATTCATTTGGTCAGCGCACAGGGATCCTGCTAGATCAGTATGTGCTGTCTTATACGAACACATTAATGTTACTGAAGTCTTTAGACAGTGAATAGACATTCCTTCCATCCAGGACGGGATGTCTATTCACAATCCTGACACTTCGCCAACGTTTGTGTGGGACTTACAGCAGAGTAAAGCGTAATCTCGCTGTAACCGGTCATTTACAGCGTGATCTCGCGAGATTACGCTTGCTCTGCTGTAAGGACCACTGAAAACGTTAGCGAAGTGTCAGGATTGTGAATAGACATCCCGTCCTGGTTGGAAGGAATGTCTAGTCACTGTCTAAACACTTCAATAACGTTAATATGTCAGTATAAGACAGCACATAGTGAACAACGTAGTGTCACTATGCACGGAGTAAATGAATGGAGAGGAGTGCATGACGCTGATTGGTCAGCGTCATACACTCCTCTGTACAACGCCCACTTGGTCTAAAGTAAAAACACGCCCAGTTGGGCATTAAGAAAGTAATTAGCATAAAGCTAAAATCGCTAATAACGTGGTAAAAATAGATCATTTTTCTAAATAAAAAGCACTGCTGTCACTTACATTACAGCGCCGATCTCCTTATGTAGGAGATAGGGCACTTATAATGTGGTGACAGAGCCTCTTTAAGTAAAGTCATCCCTGACTCTTCCTCACTCTGTTGGAGATCTGACTCTGAGGAGGGCACCTTGCTGGTTCTGGGACCGGCTCAACCAATTTTGGCAACATTTTTTAAGAATCTCATTTAAACTCAAGGGTCCAGCGCTCCCATAAAACACGGGTATCTTCTGTCTCAATCACAGTAACTCCCCCTTACAGCACTACCACCGCTTTCTCCTACATCACTTAACGCCGGCAAAGAGTGCATAACTTCTTACGAGAAACACTGGACTCCATCCATACCTCAATGGTTTGCTTGTATTAGCAAAATTCAAATGTATAGAGTAACTGACCTCACTGAATAGAGATCCCTCCACAGTTTATAAGGTGTGGTTTTAGATGAATCCAGTGCGATCATGGGTGCCCAGTAATTGGCCTACCCCAGTCTGAGGCAGTGAGTATCTGCTCTTCCCTCCTCTCCCCCCAATGCTCTCTTGCCTCAGTATGATTTTGTTATATATTGATACCCAATGCAGTATATTATGTTTGATTACTGCACCCGCAGTAGAGGGACGATCGTTTTGAATTCCCCCTCCACTTCTTTCCCTTATGTAGTAACAAAGACTCCGATACATTGGTTTTACAATACTGTACGTGATTTATTTTCCGGTTTATCACGCTTTTATTTCTTCTACAATTTTACATTGTATAATTGCATATTGTGATGTTTCTTTGCCCCGTCCCTTTCTTAGGCCTCATTCACACGGCAGGGTTTCCCGGCCGGGTGCCGGCCGTTCATAAATCGGCCGGCACCCGGCTGCATTAGGAATAATAGACCCCTAATGGGGCTATTCACACGACCGATTTTTTGACGGCCGGAAAATCCGGCCGTCAAAAAATAGGACATGCTCTATCTTTGCCCGGACACCCGGCCGCCCGGCTCCCATAGAAGTCTATGGGGCCGGGTATTACACGGCCATCACCGGAATGTGTTCCGAGTGATGGCCGGGTTTCCCGGCGCTTGCGCTCTATCTCCTCCTCCTCACAGCGCAGAGTGCATGTCAGGAGGAGGAGTTGATGCCATTCTGACGAATGGCATCGCTGTACACTGTGTTGCAGGGCCGGGGTGTACAGCATGTGGAGGGAGCGCTGCGCTGGCTCCCTTCCCCTGCTTGTTAAAAGCACCCTGGCTCGGCGACACCTTCGATGGCGCCGCTAGTAGTAGTAGCAGCAGCTGCTGCTGCTACTACTGTAGCGACGCCACTATAGCAGAGCGGGGAGGTATCTCCCCGCTCTGCTATGTGCTAGCCGCACTTTAGCTCCTTGAAGGAGCGGAATCCCCGTGTTTTCGGGGATTCCGCTCCTGGACAGAGCGCTTGATGTCTCTGTCCATATCTGGGCAGTGACATCAGGGGAAACTCCTGAAGCGGAATCCCCGAACACATGGGGATTCCCCTTCAGGAGCTGCCGCTGATGTCACTGTCCGGATCTGCCCGGCCCGGCACGGATGCATAACTTTATGCAAACCGGCCGGGCAAAATGGCCGATTTTACCGGCCGACACTCGGGCTCGGGAACGACCTGGTCGTGTGAATCCCGCCTTAGGTCTGCTTCTCTTGTTTATAAAAAAACAAAAAAAAAAAAAAGCCGAATTTTAGTGAATCAGGTTAGAGCAATGGAAAAGAGAGACTCACATTCAATGTTGAATGTGAGCCTCAGACTTATATAGAGAAACTGTCTGGTTAGTCAGACCGGCCATCTTGTGACCGCACGGGGTACTTGAACGGAGGCTGTATCTGAATAATTACATATGCGAACGAGACACCCATTATTAACGGGCAAAGGCATAATATATGGGAATGCCTATCAATAGAAAAATACATGAATACATAAAGCATATATTGCCTACTTTCACATCTTACACCAATTAGCCTTTAAACATTAACACCACCTGCCTAATATTATGTAGGTTCCCTCGTACTGGGAAAAACATCTGACCTGTGGACGCATGGACTCCACAAGAGCTCTGAACGTATCCTGTGGTATCTTGTATCAGATCCTTTAAACCCCTTGCTGCCACAATTTTATGTTTTTTCCTCCCAGTCGTCAAAATACTAACTTTGGGCTTATTTTTTTTGCAGAACGAGTTGTAGTTAATCACTTTTTATTCCATTTCCTGGGGGGAGCGAAGGTGTGCATTTTATGGCGTTCAGATGCAACAAGAATTATCTTTATGATTTACATTAATTTGGGAGGAAAAAAAAAAGTATGTATTGTATTGTAATTTTTACTGCCTCCTATTAAGCCCTGAGCAAAAAGCCTTTATTAGGACCACAGGCTGCCATGACAATTGGTACCGCATGATCGTGTCGCAGCCAATTAAGTGACAAAGGGGGTACCCCCTCTTTTCTAACAGCTTAGAATCCGCGGTCAATATAGACTGCAGCATTTAAGTGGTTAAATGGCCAGGATTGGAGTTATTTCCGATATGGGCTTCTAGGTGACAGCTGTAATATATAGCCGACATCCCCGGTGTTTAGAGCGGGCCAAACCTTTAAGCCCAATCCATACTCTCCCACACCATGATGTAAAGTTATGTCACATGTCAGTGAAGAGTTAAGTTGCGAGGTGAGGCCCCCATGGTTCAGACACTTTCTTTTTTTCCAGCACATCCTACAGATGCTCGACAGATTGAGATCTGGTGAATTTGGAGACCAAACCCTGAACTCTGTCACGTTCCTCAAATTTTTGCACAGTGTCAGGGCGCATTATCCTGCTGAGAGTCCAGGTAATTGCCATGAAGGGGTGTACTTTGTCTGCAACAATATTTAGGTAGGTGATACATGTCAAAGTAATAACATGAATGTCAGGACCTAAGGTATCCCAGCAGAACATTGCCCAGAGCATCACACTGCCTCCAGTGTGCCACCTTCACTTTCTGCACCAGGAGGCTTTCTCGTCCCCAGGTAACGGCTGATGTGCCCATTGGAGTTATTTCGGCGGTGGACAGAGCGCAGTATGGGCACTCTGACCAGTCTGTGGCTACGCAGCAAGCAGAGATGCACTGTGTGTTCTGACACCTTTCTAGTATATCCAGCAGTAACTTTTTCAGCAATTTGTACTACAGCAGCTCTTCTGTGGGATCGGGCCATATGGTCAAGCGTGCGCTCCACACATGCATCAATGAGCCTTGGGCCCCCATAATCCCAACGTCAGTTCACCAGTTGTCCTTCCATAGACCACTTTTGGTAGGTATTAACCACTGCATATCGGGAGCACCCCAAAAAACCTGCCCTTTTGGAGATGCTCTGACCCAGTCGTCTGACAAGCCAAATTCTGATGGCTAAAGTTGATCAGATCCTTACGCTTGAACATTTTTCCTGCTTCCAACACATCAACGTCAAGAACTGACTGTTTACTCGCTGCACATGAGATCCCACCCCTTGACAAATGCTATTGTGACGAGATAGACAATGTTATTCGCTTCTATCACTTACAGTGGCCTATGGCCCTTGTTTCGGTCCCCGCTACATGGGACCATACCCTTAAAGAGGCTCTGTCACCAGATTTTGCAACCCCTATCTGCTATTGCAGCAGATCGGCGCTGCAATGTAGATTACAGTAACGTTTTTATTTTTAAAAAACGAGCATTTTTGGCCAAGTTATGGCCATTTTTGTAGTTATGCAAATGAGGCTTGCAAAAGTACAACTGGGCGTGTTGAAAAGTAAAAGTCCAACTGGGCGTGTATTATGTGCGTACATCGGGGTGTTTTTACTTCTTTTACTAGCTGGGCGTTCTGATGAGAAGTATCATCCACTTCTCTTCAGAACGCCCAGCTTCTGGCAGTGCAGACAGAGCGTGTTCTCCAGAGATCACGCTGTGACGTCACTTCCCCAGGTCCTGCATCGTGTCAGAAGAGCGAGGACACATCGGCACCAGAGGCTACAGATGATTCTGCAGCAGCATCAGCGTTTGCAGGTAAATCGATGTAGCTACTTACCTGCAAACGCTGATGCTGCTGCAGAATCAACTGTAGCCTCTGGTGCCGACACGATGCAGGACCTGTGAGTGACGTCACAGATCTGCACTGCCAGAAGCTGGGCGTTGTGTAGAGAAGTGGATGATACTTCTCATCAGAACGCCCAGCTAGTAAAAGTAGTAAAAACGCCCCGATGTACGCACATAATACACGCCCAGTTGTACTTTTACTTTAAACACACCCACTTGGACTTTTGCAAGCCTCATTTGTATAAATACAAAAATGGCCATGACTTGGCCAAAAATGCTCGTTTTTTAAAAATAAAAACGTTACTGTAATCTACATTGCAGCGCCTATCTGCTGCAATAGCAGATAGGGGTTGCAAAATCTGGTGACAGAGCCTCTTTAATGTTATTGCTGAACCGTGTACATTAGTAGATTGTAGCTTGTGGGAAACTACAATTTCTAGCATGCCATGACAACTGCAAGATGTTTAAACAAACTGCTTTTATTCTATACTCCTTTGGCCACCAGATGTGCTCATAAGCACACATTTTACGTATTAGTGTAACGGTTGTTTTTCCCTATAAAATCAATAGAACAAGCGAATATAAGAAACTTTGGAGAAAGGGATTTTTGTCTGATAAAATCCATAGCACTTATCAGATTCCTCCCCTCTGCCTCCGGCATTGATCATTCACTGGCAAAATCCATATTCAGTGAGGCAGAAATGAAGACAGTGGGATCAGGATACACACTGTTGATCAAAGTCTATGGAGAGGGTACGGACACACACACACACACGGAAACACACACACACAGTAATATCTCACCCCAGTGCTGGAAAACTGGATAAAAGGCATTTTTCTCAAAGATGATTTATTACAAAGTTGCTTGTATAATGGATTTATGGTAAAAATAAATAAAACGCTTACACATTAACCATTTCATGGCGACAATCTGTACATTCACGTCTTATTCGCATATACCCCGTACAGATAGGACGTGAATCTGCAGACCTCTCCTTCTGCCCTTATAGCGCTGGGGACGTCAGTGGTGTCAGTGGCTACCCAGCAACCTGTTCTCTGACAGCCGAACCGGTTGGTTCGGCTACAGAGAATATGATCACCATTTTTAACCGTTTCCCGACCACCCACAGTAAATTCACGCCGGCGCTTGCTGGGCTCTGTGCAGCGCCGAAGTGAATTCACAGTGGGTTTTAAAAGCGCAATCAGGGCGTCTCAGAGTAGTGCTGACACCCGGATCGCGCTGTTAACCCCTGCCGCTGGTCCCGAAGACATGATCGGGACCTGATTGGTTCAGGTCCCGATCATGTGATCGCAGGGAAAGTTTGTTGTAGCAACAAACTGGAAAGTTTGTTGCTACAACAAACTTTCCCGAGGAACGATTGCGGGTGCTGCCGTCGGTTGCATGCCAAAATCGGAGGCCATACAACAGCCTCCGGTCTGCCATTCACTGAAGCCTATGAGGCCCAGCTGGTCCTCATAGGCTTCTTGTCAGGACGGATTTACACGAACGTGTAATACGTCCGTGCAACATGCGTGATTTTCACGCGCGTCGCATGAACCTATGTTAGCCTATGGGGCCGTGCAGACAGTCCGTGATTTATGCGCAGCGTGAGTCCGCTGCGTAAAACTCACGACATGTCCTATATTTCTGCGCTTTTTCGAGCATCAACACACCCATTGAAGTCAATGGGTGCGTGAAAATCACGCGCACCACAGGGAAGCACTTCCGTGGTACGCGCAACAGAGTCAAAAGTATGATTGAAAACAGAAAAGCACCACGTGCTTTTCGGTTTACAAACATACAGAGTGTAATGATGGCGGCTGCGCGAAAATCACGCAGCCGCGCATCATATGGTGATGACACACGGAGCTGTTAAGTGCCTTTTGCGCAAAACGCACACGCTTGTGTAAATCCGCCCTCAGTGTGACGGTCAACATCACACTGACAGTTTATAACACGTTACACTACCTAAGTAGTGTAATGTATTATAGCAGCCATCAGTGCTGCAGGTCTAAAAGCAAAAAAAATAAAAATATGTTTTAGAAAAGTGTAAAAACAAAAAAAAATGCTTTTTTCCTATAATAAGTCTTATTATAGGAAAAAAATGAAAATGTTAAAAAAAAAAAAAAAAAGTACACATATTTGGTATGACCGCATTCGTAACAACCCAAACCATAAAACTACAATATTATTTTTCCTGCACGGTGAACACCGCAAAAAATAATCACTATTTTTTTGGTCACCACCCCTCCCAAAATATAGAATAAAAAGTGATCAAAAAGTCGCATGTACCCCAAAACAATACCAATAAAAACTACAACCCGTCCCGCAAAAAAAAAAAACTCCTTACACAGCTTTTTTGACTGAAAAATAAAAAAAAATGATGGCTCTCAAAATATGGTGACACAAAAAATAAATTTTATAGAAAAGTGATTTTATTGCACAAACGCCACAAAACATAAAAAAACCTATATACATATGGTATCACCGTAATCGTATCGACCCACAGAATAAAAAAAAAAAAAAAAAAAAAAAACATGTCAAAATGTGTTTTTTTGTGTTACTTTGCTTGCCCAAAAAAATAAATAAAAAAAATAAATAAATAAAGTGATGTACCTTAAAATTGTACCAATGAAAACTACAGATTGTAACGTAACAAATAAGCCCTCGCACGGCTCCAGTGGAGAAAAAAATAAAAAAAAGTTCTGGCGCTCAGAATATAGCGACAAAAATTGTGCAGTATCCAAAAGCGGATAAGATTGGGCACCATTTATCAGTGCAACACCGGCCACATATCTATGAATTATTTTTTATTTACCCCATTATTATACCCTCTTATTATACCCTGATGTTCTCCACACAGATTACATAAACCCCCACATTATAAACTGAAAAAACAGCAAAACTCCAAACAGAACCAAGCAAAATCTGAGCTCCAAAAGCCAAAATGTCGCTCCCTCCCTTCTGAGCCCTGCAGCGTGCCAAACAGCAGTTTACCACCACATATGGAGTATTGCCGTAATCGGGAGAAATAGATTTACAAGTTTTGGGGTGCTTTTTATTCTTTAGTCCTTGTAAAAATTGTAACAAATTATATTTTTTCTGGAAAAAAAACCAAAACAACAGATTTTCATTTTCACAAACAAACTCCAATAAATATAGCAAAAGAACTGTGGGATCAAGATACTAACTATACCCCTAGATAAATTCCTTGAGAGCTGTAGTTTCCAAAACCATGTCACTTTTGGGGAGTTTCCACTGTTTTGACACTGCAAGAGCCCTTCAAACACGACATGGTGCCTAAAATATATTCTAAAAAAAAAGGAAGCCCCAAAATCCACTAGGTTGCCCCTTTGCTTCTGGGGCCGGCTTTAATTCCGGAGACGCTTAAATGGTTAAAGCACTTTCTGAATGCTGTTTTAACTACTTTGAGGGGTGCAGTTTTTAAAATGGGGTGATTTATTGGGGGATTCTAATATAAAAGGCCCTCAAAGCCACTTCAGAACTAAACTGGTACCTGTAAAAATAGCCTTTTGAAATTTTCTTGAAAATGGGAGAACTTGCTGCTAAAGTTCTAAGCCTTGTAGAAAAATAAAAGCACGTTCAAAAGACGATGCCAATCTAAAGTAGACATAATGGGAAATGTTAGTGACTATTATGTGGTATTACAGTTTTACAAGCAGACCCATTTACATTTAGAAAAATTTAATTTTTTGCAAATTTTCTCCACTAATAAATATTGCATTTATTGACCAAATTTTTCCACTAACAAAGTACAATATGTCACGAGAAAACAACCTCAGAATTGCTTGGATATGTTCATTAATTCCGGAGTTATTACCACAAAGTGACATGTAAGATTTGGAAAAAAATAAAAATAAAAAATAAAAATCGGCTGTGCCACATGGCCAAAAAAGGCTGCGGCCTGAAGGGGGTTAAAACAAAAAAATAAACTTTTTCTGATTTGCGATTTTTGAAACGGAACCACAAGTTTTTCCACTGCAAAAATAGCAACATTTGCCATTTGTTGCAGGTTTTACCCCCTATTGAATTTAATGGGAAAAACCTACTACAAAAGATCAGCGATTTCACAGCATAAATGGACATGCTGCCCATTATAAAACAAAACAATGCATCGCAGGTCGATTTACCAATGTTTTCTCAGCTGATTTTTTTTTCTGCGGCATGTGGATGAGATTAGTTCAGATCCTGTATACATAGAAGCTGTAGCGCTCCGTCAGATCAGCTGTACTGACGGCTCGGCTGAAAGCTCATCATGCATGTCTGTCACACAGGATCCAGCTAATAACAATCACATGTAAGTTTGTGAACATAGATGTGACCATTATTAGCTGGACATATTAGAGATCTGTGCCGAGATTGGAAAACCTCCTTCAGGCCAAAGAAAGGCCTCAATGTGGGTCTTAGGCTGGGTTCACACGACCTATTTTCAGGCGTAAACGAGGCGTATTATGCCTCGATTTACGCCTGAAAATACGGCTCCAATACGTCGGCAAAAATCTGCCCATTCATTTGAATGGGTTTGCCGACGTACTGTGCCGACGACCTGTCATTTACGCATAGTCGTTTGACAGCTGTCAAACGATGACGCGTAAAATGACTGCCTCGTCAAAGAAGTGCAGGACACTTCTTTGAAACGTAATTTGAGCCGTTCATTGAAGTCAATGAAGAACAGTTCAAATGTTCGGCCGTCAAAGACGCCTCGCATAATGCAACATAATGAAAACAGTCTGTCTTTTCGGACTTAAAAGCCAGTTCTCGTGTGCACATACCCATATAGGAATGAATACAGAGACAGACATCTGGTCCACACAGCAGATGATGTAAGATTTGGTTAGTCAGAGTGAGTGTCACGTGAACAAACCAGCATGCCCCAAAACGCGTGCCTTTTTCTGCCAAAACACTGCCGCAAATGGCAGAATAAATCTGTCCGAAAGTCGTTCAGGCCCTGGAGAGGGCGAGTTATGCTGTTGCCTCACATTAAGGACACCCTGAAATTAAGAAGCCTGTCCGGTGACAATGGATTGAACATGAATGTGTACACTACGGCTTTGTATTACTCCGTTACCACATCGCATAATCTCCGGAAAAGATGGGGTTAATCTTGCTCAGGACACTGCACCTTAATCTGTTTACAGTTCAGGGCTGCGGTCCCATCATGCCCCGAGTCAGTCCTCTATAAATAGGGAGTTGAATGCTATTCATAGGAAAGAAGGACAGCGATCAGGTTATAAGCGATTAGCACAAACCACTGACAGCACACAGGGCAGTGGTGCGTGATGTCCAGCTCCGCTATTAAACACAAGTATAGTGTCGCAGCAACGATTCAATGTCAGAACGATCATACAGACAACAGTAAAGAATGTTACTCCTCGCTCACATTGGCAAGCAAATCCTCCTGCAACAGCTGCCAATGTGCTCTTCAGAAGGAGCACAAACCTACAGTCATCGCCTGGACAGGAAGACAAACCGGTCAGAGCTGGGCAATTGGATCAGACTACACAGGGGCCATCAGCGGACAGGAAAAAAAACAAACGTCTGCCAAGTATAAAACTTGCCTCATCACGTCGACAACCTATGGTCAAAAATCTAATGCAAAAACCGCAAGAGGAAGAAAAAAAAAAAATAAAAATAAAAAATAGAATTATATCCAAGTCCTGGTTTATAATCAGGAATAAAGGAGCATCCAGAGTCCGAAGAAGGAACATGATGCAGGATACTAACAAAACACATAGTGGAATGATGCAGATTGTGACTACGCCTTAATCTAAAAAATACAATTCGGTCCCAAAGTGCTTGAGGACTGAAATGTAGAATATTCAAAGTTAGAGCTCCGTTAGGCCCCATGCACACAACCCCAATTTTCATCCGTAATTATGGATGAAATTGCGGACCCATTCATTTCTATTGGCCACACACCTTTCTGTATATTTACAGATGTGTCCAGACCATAGAAATGATCCGCCCGTTATAGCACATGCCCTCTTCTTGTCCGCAATTGTGGCACAGACTCACCCATAGAAGGCTATGGGTGCCTCTTCAATTACGGACGTTGTTGGATCCGTATTTGCAGACACAGTAAAAACCCTTACGGTCGCGTGCATGAGGACTTAGTCAACAAACTATTTTTACGTAAGTATAAAACCCCTTTAAAGGCACCAAATGCATTTTACTAACAAACTATGGATTGGTTTAGAAGCTGGCAAAGATTAACCCCATAAGGAGAGAGAATTTTAGCATTAATGGCCAGGAGAATTTTTTAATTTCTGCCTCCTCGAATTTCAATCAGCCACAACTTATTTTTAAGTCTATGTAGCTACGTTTGTTTGGCATTATTTATTTTCGGGTACATTTAAGCGTTTAATTTCTATGACTTTTTTGTTTTTTTGGTTAGAATAGGGGAATGAATTTAAAAAAAATAAATTCACCCATAGTTCTTTTTTTAATTTCTCCAATAAACTTAATATATAGCATAACTTTACTGTATGGGTCAAGATGAGAGTGGGGATATATAAGTAAATGTTTTTATAATATTTATGAAAAAATTTATTTATAGTTTTTTTTAATTTATTTTTATTACAATTTCCCCAAAAAATTTTCTAGTCCCATTCGGAAAAATCCATTTTTTTTAACCCCTTCCGACCTTCCTGACAGAGCCTCATTTTTCAAATCTGACATGTTTCACTTTATGTGGTAATAACTTCGGAATGCTTTCACCTAGCCAAGCGATTCGGAGATTGATTTCTCGTGACACATTGGACTTTATGTTACTGGCAAAATTTGCTCGATACATTCAGAATTTAAATGTGAAAAACACCAAAATTTAGCAAAAAAATTGCAAAAATTAGCATTTTTCTCAATTTAAATTTATCTGCTTGTAAGACAGTCAGTTATACCACACATAATAGTCACTAATTAACATCCCCCATATGTCTACTTCAGATTGGCATCGTTTTTTGAACATCCTTTTATTTTTCTAGGACGTTACAAGGCTTAGAACTTTAGCAGCAATTTCTCACATTTTCATGAAAATTTCAAAAGGCTATTTTTACAGGGGCCAGTTCAGTTGTGAAGTGGCTTTTAGGGCCTTATATATTAAAACCTCCAAAAAGTCACACCATTTTAAAAACTCCACACCTCAAAGTATTCAAAACAGTATTTAGGAAGTTTTTTTTAACCCTTTAGATGTTTCACAGGAATTAAACCAAACTAGAGGTGAAATTTGCAAATTTCATTTTTTGTTGTTGCAGAAATTCATTTTTAATCCATTTTTTTTGTAACAAAGTTTTACCAGAGAAATGCAACTCAATATTTATTGCCCAGGTTTGGCAGTTTTAGGAAATATCCCACATGTGCCTCTAGTGTGCTTATGGACTGAAACACAGGCCTCAGACGTAAAGGAGCACCTAGTGGATTTTGCACACTCCTTTCTATTAGAATATATTTTAGGCACCATGTCAGCTTTGAAGAGATCTTGTGGTGCCAAAAGAGTGGAAACCCCCCAAAAGTGACCCCATTTGGGAAACTACACCCCTCGAGGAATTTATTTAGGAGTATAGTAAGCATTTTGACCGGACAATTTTTTTGCAGAAATTTTTGGAATTAGGCCATGAAAATGAAAATCTACATTCTTTCAAAGAAAATGTTGGTTTAGCTAATTTTTCTCATTTCCACAGGGACTAAAGGAGAAAAAGCACCGCAAAATTTGTAAAGCAATTTCTCCCGAGTAAAATAGTACCCCACATGTGGTCATAAACGGCTGTTTGGACACACGGCAGGGCTGAGAAGGGAAAGACCGCCATTTGGCTTTTGGAGCTCAAATTTAGCAGGAATGGTTTGCGGAGGCCATGCCACATTTGCAGAGCCCCTGCGGGGACAAAACCGTGGAAACGCCCAAAAAGTGACCCCATTTTGGAAAGTACACCACTTGAAGAATTCATCTACGGGAGTAGTGATCATTTTGACCCCACAGGTGTTTCATAGAATTCATTAGAATTGGGTAGTGAAAATAAAAACAATCCTTTTTCAATAAGATGTAGCTTTAGCTCAAAATTTTTCATTTTCTCAACAAATAAAAGAAAAAAAGAAATAACACTTGTAAAGCAACTTCTCTCGAGTACGGCAATACCCCATATGTGGTAATAAACTGCTGTTTGGGCACATGGCAAGGAACAGAAGAGAAGGAGCGGCTTTTGGCGCAAAGATTTTGCTGGATTGGTTTCTTAAAACCATGTCGCTTTTGCAAAGCCCCTAAGGTACCAGTACAGTGGAAACTACCCAAAAGGGACTCCATTTGTGATACTACACCCCTTGAGGAATTAATCTAGGGGTGTAGTGAGCATTTTGACCCCACAGCTGTTTCATAGATTTTATTTGAATTGGGCAGTGCAAATAAAAATTACATTTTTTTCCAATAAGACGTAGCTTTAGTGCAAAATTTATCATTTTCTCAAAAATTAAAGCAGAAAAAGAACCCCAACATTTGTAAAGCAATTTCTCCCGAGTATGGCAATACCCCATATGTGGTTATAAACTAATTTTTGGGCACACCGCAGGGCTCAGAAGGGAAGGAGCGCCATTTGGCTATCGGACTACAGATTTTGCTGTATTGGTTTCTGGTTGCTATGTCGCATTTGCAAAACCCCTGTGGGACCAAAACAGTGGAAACCCCCCAAAAGTGACTCCCATTTTGGAATCTACACCCCTCAAGGTATTCACCTAGGTGTGTAGTGAGTATGTTAACCCCGCAGGTGTTTTGAATAAATTAGTGTGCACTCGATATTGCAGAGTAAAAATGGGATTTTTCCATAGATATGCCAATATGTGGTGCCCAGCTTGTGCCACCATAAGACAGCTCTCTAATTATTATGCTGTGTTTCCCGGTTTTAGAATCACCCTACATGGGGCTCTAATCTTTTGCCTGGACATTTGACAGGGCTCAGGAGTGAAAGAGTACCATGCGAAATTGAGGCCTAATTTTGTGTTTTACACAGAATTGGTTCACAATTGCAGAGGCTCAGATGGGAAATAAAAGAAACCCCCAAAAGTGACCCCATTTGAGAAACTACACCCCTCAAGCCATTTATTAAGGGGTGTAGTGACCATTTTCACCCCACAGGTCTTTTCCATAAATAAATGCGCTGCGTATGGTGCAAAGTAAAAATTAAAATTTTCCCCCAGAATTGCCAATTCAGTGGCAAGTATGTTGTGCCCAGCTTATGCCACTGGAGACACACACCCCAAAAATTGTTAAAAGGGTTCTCCCAGGTATGGCGGTGCCATATATATGGAAGTAAACTGATGTTTGGGCACGCTGTAGGGCTCAGATGGGTGGGAGCACCATTTGGCTTTTGAAGCGTAGATTTTGCTTGGTGGTAGTTTTGTTTGGAGTGTTACTGGTGTTTCCGTTTATAATGTGGGGCATATGTAAGCTGGGCAGAGTACATCAGGGGCATAGTCAGGAGGTGTAATAATGGGGTAAACAATAAAATAATCCATAGAGGTGTGTTACGCTGTGAAGCAATCATTTCTGCACAGGCCGGTGTCGCACTGATAAAACGGTGTCTTTACTTATCCCCCTTCTGGTCCACACTACGCACCTTTGCAGTTTGGGGAATTTTGCTAGGAAGTGTTGTCCTGCTATAATACGGGCGCCCTCGCTTCCAGCAGATATGTTAGGCCCCCCCTTCCTGGTTCCCGAATTTTAGGGCCCCGATAAATCGCCTCTTGAAACAGATGAAATGTTCCCCTCTGATCTGCACAACAGCATATTTATTTCCTGACTTATTGGTGCCTTAACTAATTTTATTTTTTCATAGACGTAGTGATATGAGGGCTGTTTTTTTGCGGGACTAGCTGTAATTATTTGTACCATTTTGGGGTACATGCGACTTTTTGATCACTTTTTATCCTATTTTTTGAGAAGCAAGGTGACCAAAAAAACTGCAATTCTGCCATAGTTTTTTTATACAGTGTTCACCACGCGTTATAAATTACATGTTAACTTTATTCTGCGGGTCAGTAAGATTCCGGCGATACCTAATTTATAGCACTTTATATTTTACAACTTTTTGCACAATAAAATTACTTTTGTATAAAGAATATATTTTTTTCTGTTACCAAGTTGTGAGAACCATAACGGTTTCATTTTTTGTCGACAGCTGTATGATGGCTTGTTTTTTGCAAGACGAGCTATAGTTTTTATAGGAACCATTTTTGGATACGTGACTTTTTGATCACTTATTTCCATTTTTGTAGGTCAAAGTGACAAAAAATATTGGCAGAATTTCTGTTTTTTTTTTAAAGTTTTTTTTTACGCCGTTCACCGCGTGGAATAAATAACATAATATTTTTATAGTTTAGGCCGTTACGGTCGCGGCGATACCAAATATGTATGGTTTATTTTTTTCAATAATAAAGGACTTGATAAGGGAAGAAAGGCGATTGTGTTTTATTACTTAAAATGTTTTATGATATTTTTTACAACTTTTTTTCCACTTTACTTTAGTCCCACCAGGGGACTTGAAGGTCCAACTGTCAAGATTATTATTTTTTTTTCTAATACATTGCACTACCTACGTAGAGCAATATATTAGATCTGTCAGTCATTCACGGACAGCAAGCCGGTTAGGCTTTGCCTCCGAGCGGGTTCTAATCGGCTTCCGTAATGGCAAACAGGAGGCCATTGTTAGGTCTCCTGGTGTCATAATAGCAGTCGGCAGTCGTGCGATTGCTGGGCACAGCTGCCGATCTGCTACCAACCACAAAGATGCAGCGATCGCATCCAATCGCTGCATGAGGGGTTAATGGCAGGGATCGGACCTAGCTCCGGTTCCTGCCGTTACAGGTGGATGTCAGCTGTAACATACAGCCGATATCCACCACTGATGACGCTGGCTCATCTCCTGAGCCGGCGCCATCTTTCCGGCGACTACGAAAGCCTATGGGCGGGGCTGGAAGTTTTTCGTGCTAGGCACACCGGGAGGCCAGTGTTAGGACTTTTGCCATTGCAGCCACCGACAACCCGGCGATTTAATTGCTGGGGTGTTGATGAGCTGCAAACACCTTAAATGTAGCCATCGCTTTTGACGGCTGCATTTAAGTGGTTAATGGCGGGGATCGAAGCCAACTTCGGTCCCCGCCGTTACAGCAGGATGTCAGCTGTCAGATACAGCGGACATCCGGGGATGATGACACCGACTCAGCTTCTGAGCCGGTGCCATGCATTTGTCGTAAGTATACGACATTTTGCGGGAAGCTCTGGCTTTCCATGTCGTATACTTACGGCAAATGTCGGGAAGGGGTTAAACAGTGTACGGTCATATTCCTATATATTACTAAAATGCATAGGCATCTGTTTGGTAGAGATTATTAGTAGACAGCCCATCAGGCCCAGGGCTGTCACAATTTACCAGTCGGCCTGGGCGATCACATTGACCGGGACAGGACAAAGGGACCATGGACACGAAGTTCAACGTGACAGGTGCCCTTGAAAAAGGAGTTGGGGGGGGGGGGGGGGGATAAAAAATAAGTAAAGCATTAAAGTAAAATCGGCTTTTTATCTCAAACCGCGCCACTTGTCTGGAATTGCAGTGCAGTCCCATTAAAATGCTCATGGAATTATCTCTTGTTTTATTTTCGAACACTTAATGGTTTGTAGGTGGATCCATATGTTTTAGTGGCAGTGAAACTATGCAAGTCAGACTTTAGACATTTAAATGTCCAACTAGTTTTCCCCTTGTGGTAAGGAAGGGGCGCTTTCTCTTACTACCCATATATAACTACCCCAAACAGTACAAGATCCACATTTCAGCGACTTCCTTACTGCATTGATTCAGGGGAATCCAATACATCTACAGTGTGCCAGCTCAGCCACCCCAAAGAGCTGTAATAAAATGACTGCCACAAGCCAAACCACTCATCACATACGTTAGGAGCTACCATGCCTGGAGAGTCATCCAGATTCATTGTGGCATTAAGACATCCAGAAGTACCAACAGAACCGAAAAACATCTAAACGTTGGATTGGGGTCAGATTGGCTTCAAATTCAGGAACACATTTTTTGGCATATAGCCAAGGGTACAAATACAATGTTCCTAGAGATTAAAGCTCCTGGAGTCAGCCAGATTTTTACAATCTGTCTACATTTTTGGTGACTATTAGGTAAGCAAATTGAAAAAATATTTTTCATAGCAAAATACATTGTTCTTATAGTAGATGACAAGCCCATTAACAGTGGTTCTAGGAGCGGATACCAGATACAGGTCACAGACGAAAAAGGCGGCGTTTCTGGAAAAAAACCATTTCTAACGTAAACAGACTCCTTTAACCCCTTAGTGACCAGCCCATTTTAGGCCCTAATGACAAAGCTATTTTATTCGTTTTTCTATAGTCGCATTCAAAGAGCTATAAAGTTTTTATTTTTTCGTCTACATAGCTGTACGAGGACTTGTTTTTTGCGGGATTAGTTGTACTTTTTAATAGCACCATTTTAGGGTACATATAATTTTTAGATTAACTTTTATTAACCTTTTTGGGGGGATTATAAAAAAAAAACTGAAATTCCGCCATTGTTCTATGCGTTTTTAAATTGACGCCGTTCACTATGCGACGTAAATAACATGTTACCTTTATTCTATGGGTCGGTACGATTACGGCGATACCACATATGTAGAGGTTTTTTTATGTTTTACGACTTTTGCACAATAAAAACACTTTTGAACAAAAATTATTTGTTTTTGCATCATCGCTTTCCAAGAGCCGTAATTTTTTTATTTTTCCATCAATGTAGTGATTTTTTGGGCTTGTTTTCTGCGGGACAAGACGTAGTTTTGAATGGTACTGTTTTGGGGTGCATGGCACTTATTGATTCATTTTTATTATGACTTTTTTGGGGGCAATGGAAAAAAATAGCAATTTCGCCATTGTTTTTTGCGTTTTTTTTTTACGGGGTTCACCTTGCGGTTTAAATTACATATTAACTTCATTAATGGAGTCATTACGGTCGCGGCGATACCACATATGTGTATTTTTTTTTACACTTTTACTAAATAAAACCACTTTTTATAGAAAAATTTTTTTTTTTTTTTTTTTACTGTACTTTTTAATAATCTTTATTTCACTTTGATGACTGATTTTATTAGTCCCACTAGGGGACTTTACTGTGCGATGTTCCGATCGCTGCTATAATGCTTTGGTATACTTCGTATACCAGAGCATTATTGCCTGTCAGTGTAAATCTGACAGGCAATCTGTTAGGACGTGCCTCCGGCGCGTCCTAACAGGCATATGTCCAGGGCAGACCTGGGGGCTTTTATCAAGCCCCCGGCTGCCATGACAGCCCATCGGAGACCCGCGATTACATTCGCGGGTCGCCGATGGGTGACAGAGGGAGCGCACTCCCTCTGTAAACAAAGTTAAATGCCGCGGTCGCTATTGACGGCGGCATTTAACGGGTTAAACGGCCGTGATCGAAGTAAACTTCGATCGCGGGCGTTGGAGCAGCAGGAGCTCAGCTGTCATTAGACAGCAGAGCCCCAGCTCCTGGCTGCACGGGAGACCCGTGCAAGACTTAGGCTAGGCGAACGTAAAAAGGCGTCAGCCTAGCCTAAGGCCCCTTAGTGACCAACGTAAAAAGGCGTATTGGTGGTCACTAAGGGGTTAATAAATCCTCCAGCTCAGCACATTGACCCACGAGCATCATACTTGCATTGTATATCCATGTGTTAGGCACTGTTCACACTGCCGTTGAAGCCTCCGTCAGCAGTACAGCTACATTTGATGGCAAAATCAGCATAGAGCTATTCTTAGGCCTGATTTACACGAGCGTGTGCGTTTTGCGCACGCAAAAAAAACGGGGCGCTTTTCGTGCGCAAAAGGCACTTAACAGCTCTGTGTGTCATCAGCGTATGATCCGCGGCTGCGTGATTTTCGCGCAGCCGCCTTCATTATGACACTCCGTTTGGATGTTTGCAAACGGAAAAGCACGTGGTGTGACAGCTGTTGCTCGAATCACGCAGTTCGCACGGAAGTGCTTCCGTGCGGCATGCGTGGTTTTCACGCACCCATTGACTTCAATGGGTGCGTGATGCGCGAACAGCGCCCAAAGAAAGGACATGTCGTGAGTTTTACGCAACGCACCCGCGCGGCGCAAAATTCACGCACTGTCTGCACTGCCCCATAGCCTAATATAGGTGCGTACGGCACGCGCGTATATTACGTTCATGTAAATGATGCCTAACAGATGGACACTGACAGTACCCGCTGAGCCCCAATTCCATTCAATATCAGACGTAGCCCATGGGCAGAAAAAATGAGTCAGGTAAAAGTTTGTTCTCCAGACAGATCGGGATACACCATCAGTGTTGTATCTTTAAAAAAATAAAAATGAATCAATAAATTTTAACCCTATAAAGACACAGCCTATTTTTCCTCAAATCATTCCAAGAGCTAGAACATTTTTATGTTCCGTTGATAAAACTGTATGATGGCTTTTTTGTAGGACGAGTTGTAGCTTTAATTGGCACCATTTTAGGGTACATTTAGTTCACCTTTTTTTTCTTTGGGGGGGGGGGGGGGGAATGGAAAACAAACAGCAATTCCACCATTGTTTATTGCGCTCTCTTATGTGGCATATGTTAGCTTTAGTCTATGGATCGGTACGATTGTGGCGATACTAAGTTTATAGAAAATAAATAATGTTTTGGTACTTATGAGAGAGAGATATATATATATATATACATACACACACACACACATTAAAAAAAATGGGTTTATTTAGGGGTGGGGCACTTTTTATTTATCTTTATTTCACTTTTTTGTCCCACTAGGGGACTAGAAGCTGCGATCTTTTGCGTTCATCCATGGCAGACCTTTTAATGGTTCCCCGGCTGCTATAACAACTCATCAGCAACCTGTGATCGCACTGCGCCGATAGGCTGACAGATGGCGCCCCCTGTAAAACCCCGTCGATGCAGCAAGGTGTTAAGCTGCAGGGATCAGTTTTATCACTGTGCAGGGAGGGGGAGGAGCCGAGCGGTTTCCATCACCTATTGTGGTCTGATCCTCTTATCCATACATAGGTGTTTACACCTTTAAGACTAAGGCTGGGTTCACACGAGCATGTTACGTCCATAAAGGACGGAACGTATGTCGGCCGGAAGTCCCGGACTGAACACAGTGCAGGGAGCCGGGCTCCTATCATCATAGCTATGTACGATGCTAGGAGTCCCTGCCTCTCCGTGGAACTACTGTCCCGTACTGAAAACATGATTACAGTACGGGACAGTTGTCCCGCAGCGAGGCAGGGACTCCTAGCGTCGTACAGAACTATGATGCTAGGAGCCCGGCTCCCTGCAATGTGTTAGGTCCGGGACTTGCGGCCGAAATACGTTCCGTCCTTTACGGACCGAACATGCTCGTGTGAATCCAGCCTCAAGCCTCACACAAACGTATTTTTGTCCTCCCGTAAATACGGGTCCTTGGTCACAAGTTTTCGACCCGTATTGCACCAGTATTTACGGACCCGCGCCCATAAATACAGGTCCAGTGTCACCCGTATTCCAGGGCACGTTTTCGCTGCAAAACTGCACTAATCGGCAGCCCTTCTCTCTATCAGTGCAGGATAGAGGGAAGGGACAGCCCTTTCCGCAGAAAAAGTAAAAGGAATTCATACTTACCCGGCCGTTGTCTTGGTGACGCGTCCCTCTCGACATCCAGTCCGACCTCCCTGGATGACGCGGCAGTCCATGTGACCGCTGCAGCCAGTGAGTGGCCTGTGATTGGCTGCAGCGGTCACATGGGATGAAACGTCATCCCGGGAGGCCGGACTGCAGGAAGAAGAGTTCTGGGTAAGTTAACTTTTAATACTATTAACTCCAGCGGTAGTCACTGTCCTGGGTGCTGAGAGTCACTGCCGATCAGTTAACTCTTTCAGGACCCTGGACAGTGACTATCGCCTGACGTCACCTAGCAACGCTCCCGTAAATTACGGGTGCACACACGTAGCCACCAGTAATTACGGGAGCCCCATAGACTTCTATGGGCCTGCCCGTGCCATTATTACAGCCTGAAATAGGACATGTTCTATATTTTTCAACGGCACGGGCACAATCCCATAAGCATACGGGAAGGTACCCGTGGCCAATAGAAGTCCATGGGCCCGTAATTACGGGCGTTTTTATGTTCGTGTGCATGAGGCCTAAGGGAAAGCAGCTCCTGATTCAGACATTTTTTTAACTAGCGTTTTCTGGAGCGGTTTTTCTATAGAGTCAATGAAAACCTGCTCCAAAAACGGTTCAAGTGACATGCACTTTTTCGCTGGAATTTTTTTACGTGGTCGTTTTGAAAAACGGCCACGTAAAAAAATGCCCCGTCGGCACATATTGCAAATCAATGGGCAGATGTTTGGAGGCGTTCTGCTTCTGATTTTTCGGCCGTTTGTGGCCCGAGAAACGGGAGAAAATAAAACGTGTGAACATACCCTAAGGGTTCTTTTACAATGGCCAATGTCGGCCCCAACATTGATCGCCAATCAACAAGACAGCTCGTTGATCGGCGCTCATTTGCTCCTTTCACAGGGAACTTTGTATGGGGACGAGTGATCGTTACTACGACTGCTCGTCCCTATACATTACCATCATGTCGGCAGTACATCGTTCTGTTTACACAGGGAGATGCGCTGCCGACAACAATATTTTCTGCTGCATAAACGACACGATCAGCCGATGAACGAGCGTTTGCTCGTTCATTGGCCCGTTTACACAGAGCAACGATCGGGAACAAGTGTTCATATGAACAATAATTTGCCTGATCATTGGCCTGTGCAAAAGGGCCTTAATCCTGCCTGTGATTTATAATTATGAGTTGACTACTGAGAAACGATTGCTACAGAACAGGAAGTGTCAGTCTATTGTAAGGCTCAGTGGCCAGAGTGAAAACTGCATGAATTTATAAACTATTTTTTTTTTTTTTAAATCTGTATTAAAATAAAAAGTTTAAGAACATGTTTAACAAAAAAAAAAAAAAAAAAACTTTAAATAGCTCATTTTTGATGACACATTCCCTTAAAATTAGAGGCGCGTTGTTACCACATAAGTGCCCTATTGCCTACATAATGTGATCGGCGCTGTAATGTAGATAAAACAGTAGTGTTTTTTATTTTGAAAAATTATCAATTTATGCACAATTTTAGGTTTATGCTAATTAGTTTCTTAATAGACAACCGGGCGTGTTTTTACATTTTTACCAACTGGGCGTTGTAAAGAGAAGTGTATGACGCTAATCAGCGTCATACACTTCTCTCCATTCATTTTTAGCAGTACTCGCAACACAGCGTGATCTGTGCTCTGGAGTCACATACTCCCACATTAACCTTACCGAAGTGTCTTGAGCGTGAATAGACATTGCCTCCAGCCAGGATGCGATGTCTATTCACACTCCCGACACTTCGGTAAAGTTTCTTGGGGTCTTACTCACACAGCACAACGTGATCTTGCGAGATCACGTGTGCCGTCATTCACAGAAACTTTACCGAAATATCGGGAGCGTGAATAGACATTGCGAGATCACGCTGTGTTGCGAGTACTGCTAAAAATGAATGGAGAGAAGTGTATGACGCTGATTAGCGTCATACACTTCTCTTTACAACGCCCACTTGGTAAAAAAGCAAAAACACGCCCAGTTGTCTATTAAGAAACTAATTAGCATAAATCTAAAATTGTGCATAACTTGCTCAAAAATTGATTGTTTTTCAAAATAAAAAGACACTTATCTACATTACAGCGTCGATCACATTATGTAGGAGATTGGGTAATCTGGTGACAGAGCCTCTAATAATAAATCTTTACAAAGAGCAGAGCTCTGTTTTACTGTGAAAGCATTCCACATCCCATATTATATAGCCATAGAGCTAAAAGGGCTGGTCTCATGAAGATAAGGTATGACATTAAAAATACATTACTACATGATAGCCATTCGAATGGCTGGGCAACCATGTAATATATAGATGGACCGAGTTTGTTTTTTTAGCGGCTCTCCAGCTCAAGGGGTGGGGGGACCCCTATTCTTAGCATCTGTATGGTCTAAAAGGGCATAAAGAATGGGGCTGGAAAAAACATGCTAGTATAAACCTCTGCAATGCCTATGGATAATATAAGACCTATGAAATGTAGGTCTTCTACACAACATCTGGTCCTTGCAACTAGAAGTCACAAAGCATATTGGGTGGGTCTGGTGGAAATGGTGCAGATTACAAGATAGCGACTATTAGCCCCACTAGGAGAAGAATCTTACAAAAGGAAAAAAAAAAAAAAAAAGAAATAAGCTCACATCTACAGGTTTTAAATTTTCATTTATTACATTTCTACTTGACAATATACAACAACATTTTATAAAGCATTGAAAAGGGCGATATACCATAGAGAACACACACACACACACACACAACTCAGGCTCTGTTCACATCTGCGTTGGGGGCCCGTTCTGACGTTCCGTCTGAGCTTTCCATCAGAACAGCACCCTGAGCAAACACAAACGGATACAGACGGAAAGCAGAGGATTCCGTTTCCATCACCATTGATTTCAGTTGTACACCGGACCAGTCGTTTTTCCCGGAAGCAATAGCGGAGTGGACTACGCTATTGCTTCCAGTAAAAAGACAGGTCCGGTGCACAACAGAGACAAACGGAAGCCACGAGCACCGGATCCATCACGATTGAAATCAATGGTGATGGAAACGGAAACCTCTGGTTTCCATCTGTCAGTTTGTGTCTGCTCAGGGCCCCGTTCTGACGGAAACCTCCAACAGAACATTAGAACGGGACCCTAATGCAGGTGTGAACAGAGCCTCATCCACGTCTTTTTTTTTTTACAGGTTGATCTATATTGTGATCGGAAGTCACTGTCCAGGGTGCTGGAAGTCACTGTCCAGGGTGCTGAAAGTGTTACTGCCGATCGTTTAACTCTTTCAGCACCCTGGACAGTGACTATACAGACGTCGCCTAGAAACGCTCCCGTAATTACGGGTGCACACACGTAGTCACCCGTAATTACGGGAGCCCCATAGACTATGGGCCTGCCCGTGCCGTAATTACGGCCTGAAATAGGACATGTTCTATATTTTTCAACGGCACGGGCACCTTCCCGTAAGCATACGGGGAGGTACCCGTGGCCAATAGAAGTCCATGGGCCCGTAAAAATGTGCCGTAATTACGGCCCGTAATTACGTTCGTGTGCATGGGGCCTAAGCTAATCTAGAAAAAATGGAAGCCTCGTAAGTCTTGTAAAAAACAAAAGTAAAAATAGTTGTGATATTTAAAGCGGTTGCAAAGATATTATCGTTTAAATAAGTGCATATCAGAAGTGGAAAATTTGACCTGGACACAGGGGCATCAATGACCCATTTATTCTTTATTTTTATTTTTTTAGTCCCACTAAGAGACTTTACTATGCAATCATCTGATCGCTTTCTAATACACCGCAATACTACTTTGTTACACGGCCGGGGGCGGAGGTAACTAAAATCCCCTCCATTAGAGCAGGAGACTGGCTGCCTGGCATGGAAGATCAAGACACAGCACTGTGAAAAGACTGTGCTGTGCTATAAGTACGCTTAACCGCTACCTGATGTATGACACATAC
The DNA here is from genome assembly GCF_050947455.1 of Rhinoderma darwinii. Taxonomy (NCBI): domain Eukaryota; kingdom Metazoa; phylum Chordata; class Amphibia; order Anura; family Rhinodermatidae; genus Rhinoderma; species Rhinoderma darwinii. Next base: position 292,078,898 of record NC_134687.1, on the reverse strand, counting down.
TTGTGTCATAGCCGGGGTAGGGGGAAATATGGAGCAGACTCACGGGCTGAGCCCGCTCCATACATCAAGGGTGTCTGCTGTATGATAACGAGTGGGATACTGCTAGTTTAACCCATTAGATGCTGCAGTCAACAGCAACATTAAGCGGTTAGGAAGAGGGAGACGACCGCCTCAGACAGCCCATCGGTCCCCCTGTGACGCGATCGCCGGGTGCCGATGGTTGGCATGGCAGCCTGGGGGCCTATCAGATTCACAATATACAGGAAATAAAGTTAAAAAGAAAAAAAGCACAAAAAAAATCAACAGAAAAAAATATAATAAAGTTATCAAAAACCCAAAACGGTACCATTAAACTACGCAAGCAGCCCTGAGATGGCTCAAATTGACAGAAACAAAGTCAAAAAGTTATGGCTCTCAGAATGTGTCGACGCAAAACACAATTTTAAACAATTACCTTTCCCTTGTAAAAGTAGTAAAACAAAGACTATAAATTTGGTAATCGTATTCACCCGCAGAATAAAGTTACCATGCTGTAAAAAACTATAAAAAAAAAAAAAAAACCAATGGAGGGAATTGCATCTCTCCCCCCCCCGTTTCCTAGTACATTATATGGTACAATCAATGGTGCTATGAAAAACTACAACTTGTCCCGCAAAAAACAACAAAAACAAACCCTCACACGGCTAGATCAATAATGAATATAAAAATAATCTGAAAAATGGATGCGGCAGAAAGGGGTTAATGACCGCCGTGAAAATGCGCATGAGTCATTAAGGTGTTCGTGCGCATGGCCACTTTCAGGGTATGACAACACCTGCTACTAATTTTCCAGAAAAATAGTGGCAGAAACAGATTTCTGCCACCAACGTGCCAGCGGATCCGCGTGTAAATTAGCCCAATTGTTAATGAAGGGAGCGAATGACCAAATTTTTCCAGGCATGTGATTGGGATAACAAAAACCTATTTACTTACATTAGATGCAGAATTTTTCTGGATTTAGGCACGGAATCCGCCAACTAAATCCTCAATGTCTGACTATGGCCTTCGGCTTCAGCAGCAGATTTTTTCAGGCACAATGGCTACACGGCTTGTAGGATTTCTATAGTACTGACTAAATAAGGGCTTATTCACACAAAGTGCAAACTCGGACGTGAAAAACAGCAGTTTCTCACGTTAGAATTGTACCTGTGCGGGACCTGTTTTCAGGATCCCTCAAACTCGAGATCCATGAAAACTGAAGAAAATAGGGCAAGTCCTACTCTTCAACGGACCCTTCCGACGGTCCGTTAAAACAACGGCTGCGTGAACGGTCCCATTGAAATACATGCGTCCGTGTGACGGACGTTGTTTTAACTGCCGCCACACAGACTTATACTATGGTCGTCTGAATAAGCCCTACGGACGATTCGTTTAAAGAGGCTCTGTTACCACATTATAAGTGCCCTATATTGTACATGTGATCGGCGCTGTAATATAGATCACAGAGTTATGACCTATATTAGCTTTATGCTAATGAGATTCTCAATGGACAACTGGGCGTGTTTTACTATATGGCCAAGTGGGCGTTGTACAGAGGAGTGTATGATGCTGACCAATCAGTGTCATGCACTTCTCTCCATTCATTTATACTGCACATAGTGATATAGCTATATCGCTATGTGCAGCCACATAAACACACTATAACGCTACTGCAGTGTTCTGACAATGAATATACATTACCTCCAGCCAGGATGTGATGTGTATTCACAATCCTGACACTTCGCTAATACAATCCCGACACTACAGCACAGCAAGCGTCAAAAATGATCGTTTTTCTAAATAAAAAACATTGCTGTAATGTACATTACAGAGCCGATCACATCATGTACAATATAGGGCACTTATAATGTGGTGACAGAACCTCTAAGTAGATTGGTTATGGAAACTCCACACAAGGAGCAAGCATGTTTTAGCACGAGTGTCTGATACACAGGGAGCATAGTTACTTGCTGTTCCTAACAATTGATCCAACAACAACAACCAGTCCTGCATTCCAGGGCAAAGGTTTCCTGGGAAACTAACAGCAAAACTGAAGCGCTCTACAACCGTCTAGCCGGCAGTACAAGTGAACCAAGTCATCGCTCTAATGATGCGATTTATCAGGCCCTTTATATACATTTTTTACTTGTCTAGAGGAACCTATGAACATCTGACGCCACTTTTGATAGTGTATTTTGTCAATGCATCAGTTAAAGCTAGGCTAATTTGAGACAAATTGCATGTGCCCTATTTGATACATTACTGCAATTAACTCCTTTATGACTGGCGATACGACTTCACAGCGGTCATTAAAAGGGTTTTCCCATCAGAGACATTTAGTACATATCCACGGATAGGTCATAAAAGGTCAGATAGATGCGGGTTCCACCTCAGGGACCCGCACCAGTTTCTAGAACGGGGCCCCCTAAGCCCCTTTCTAGCTTTTTGTGCTCACGCTGCCTCCCGACCACTTAACGCTATGTGACGTAATAGTCCGTCACATGAGTTGTCCTGTTAGCGTAAACTGACGAACTATTACGTTACCGCATTAACAGGGTACGGTGTCGGTAGACAGTTTTAAAGCAGTGATAGCTTAACGCTATCACTGCTTCAATGCCAGGACCGGAGCTAGTCTCCGATCCGGCCAATTAACCCCTTAGTTGCAGCGCTCAAAAGAGAGCGCTGCATCTATGGTGTTAAGCAGATCGGAACCCTGCAATGAAGCCAAACAATGGCCTCCCGCCTGCCAAGTATGGAAGCCTGCTAGGTCCCGCCCAGAGGCGGGGACTAAAAGGCATCCGGCCACAGTAACAAGATGGCGCAGGCTCAGGGGCGGCGTCTGCGACATCAGCCGCTCGTGTCAGCTGTATGTTACAGCTCACACCGTGCTCCGATCCCTGCCATTAACGTCTTAGATGGCGCAATCAAAAGCGATCGCGGCATCTTAGTGGTTTGTAGCGATCAACATGATGTTGTTATTGTGACGATGCCGATCGTTGCTTTGGCAACAGGATGCCGAATAATGGCCTCCTGGTCTGCCACGTACGATAGCCTATTAGGCCCCACCCACAGACGGGACCTAATAGGCTTGCTGTCAGTGAATGACTGACAGCTCTAATGCATTGCACTAAATTAGAGTAAAGATCAGAGGTGCAGGCCCTCAAGACCCCTAGTGGGACAAAAAAAAAAAAGAAGTTTAATAAAAGTGTAAAAAGTAGGGTTTCAAGTTTATAAAAACAAACACTGCCTTTTTCCTATAATAAGCCTTTTATTATTGGGAAAAAAAATGAACGTTAAAAAAAAAATAAAAAAAAAATACACATACTTTGTATCGCCGCGTCCGTAACGACCCAAACTCTAAAACTGTAATAATAATTTTCCTGCACGGTGAACGGAACAATTTTTTTTTTTTTACAAACTGCCAAACTCACTTTTTTTTTTATCACCACCCCTCGCAAAACATGGAATAAAAAGTGATGAAAAAGTCGCATGTACCCCAAAATAGTACTAATAAAAACAACAGCCCGTCCTGTAACACAGCATTATTGACTGAATAATAAAAAAGTTCTGGCTCTCAGAATATAGCGACACAAAATATGCAGTATGTCCAAAACCGCATAAGATCGGGCGCCATTTATCAGTGCAACACTGGCCACACATCTATGAATTTTTTATTTACCAAATTATTATACCCGAATGTACTCCGCACAGATTACATATGCCCCCACATTATAAAAAGAAATCGCAATAAGGGTATGTTTACACGGCCTATTTTAGGCCGTTTTTCGGGCCGTAAACACACGAAAAAAATCGGAAGCAGAACGCCTCTAAACATCTGCCCATTGATTTCAATGGGAAAAACGATGTTCTATTCCGACGGGCCGTTTTGAAAAACGGCCGTGTAAAAAAACGGCCGCGAAAAAGAAGTGCAGGTCACTTCTTGGGATGGTTTTGGAGCCGTTTTTCATAGATTATTGAAAACCCCTCCAAACATGGCCGCAAAAAACGCAGTGAAAATCGCGAGTGGCTTAAAATACATCTGAAAATCAGGAGCGGTTTTCCCTTGAAAACAGCTCCGTATTTTCAGACGTTTGAGTTTGCGTGTGAACATACCCTCAAAACACCAAAGAGAATTACGACCAAGCAAAATCTGCGCTCCAAAAGCCAAATGGCGCTCCCTCTATTCTGAACCCTACAGCGTGCCCAAACAGCAGTTTACATCCACATATATGGCATCGCCATACCCGAGGGAACCAGCTTAGCCGTTTACGAGGTGTGTCTTCGGTGGCACAACATATTGTGCACTAAAATGGCATAAGCGGAAAACTGCAATTTTCACTTTGCACCATCCCCTTCCCGTCGTAAACAACTTCCATATTTTAATTTTCGTTTTTTCCTCCCCACCTTCCAAAAGCCATAACTTCTTTATTTTTCTGTCGATAGTCCTATGAAGGCTTGATTTTTGCAGGATGAGTTGTAGTTTATCGTAGCGCCATTTGCCACATAATGTACTAGGAAACGGGGAAATTTTTTTTTTTGAGGGGTAGAAAATTAAAAAAAAAAAAACTGCGATTCCGACATTCACTGTGCAATTAAAACAACTACTCTGCGGGTCAATACGATTATGGCGATACCAAAATATATATATATATATATATATATATATATATATACATACATACATACACACACAAAGTGAAGGAAATAAGTATTTGATCCCTTGCTGATTTTGTAAGTTTGCCCACTGTCAAAGACATGAACAGTCTAGAATTTTTAGGCTAGGTTAATTTTACTAGCGAGAGATAGATTATCGAAAAAAAAAAAACAAACAGAAAATCAGTCAAAATTATATATATTTATTTGCATTGTGCACAGAGAAATAAGTATTTGATCCCTTTGGCAAACAAGACTTAAAGAGGCTCTGTCACCAGATTTTGCAACCCCTATCTGCTATTGCAGCAGATAGGCGCTGCAATGTAGATTACAGTAACGGTTTTATTTTTAAAAAACGAGCATTTTTGGCCAAGTTATGACCATTTTTGTATTTATGCAAATAAGGCTTGCAAAAGTCCAAGTGGGCGTGTTTAAAGTAAAAGTACAACTGGGCGTGTATTATGTGCGTACATCGGGGCGTGTTTACTACTTTTACTAGCTGGGCGTTCTGAAGAGAAGTATCATCCACTTCTCTTCAGAACGCCCAGCTTCTGGCAGTGCAGACACAGCCGTGTTCTCGAGAGATCACGCTGTGACGTCACTCACTTCCTGCCCCAGGTCCTGCATCGTGTCGGCCACATCGGCACCAGAGGCTACAGTTGATTCTGCAGCAGCATCAGCGTTTGCAGGTAAGTAGCTACATCGACTTACCTGCAAACACCGATACTGCTGCAGAATCAACTGTAACCTCTGGTGCCGATGTGTCCTCGCTCGTCCGACATGATGCAGGACCTGTGAGTGACGTCACAGCGTGATCTCTCGAGAACACGGCTGTGTCTGCACTGCCAGAAGCTGGGCGTTCTGAAGAGAAGTGGATGATACTTCTCGTCAGAACGCCCAGCTAGTAAAAGTAGTAAAAACGCCCCGATGTACGCACATAATACACGCCCACTTGGACTTTTGCAAGCCTCATTTGCATAAATACAAAAATGGTCATAACTTGGCCAAAAATGCTCGTTTTTTAAAAATAAAAACGTTACTGTAATCTACATTGCAGCGCCTATCTGCTGCAATAGCAGATAGGGGTTGCAAAATCTGGTGACAGAGCCTCTTTAATACTTCGTGGCAAACCCCTTGTTGGCAAGCACAGCAGTCAGACGTTTTCTGTAGTTGATGATGAGGTTTGCACACATGTTAGATGGAATTTTGGCCCACTCCTCTTTGCAGATCATCTGTAAATCATTACGATTTCGAGGCTGTCGCTTGGCAACTCGGATCTTCAGCTCCCTCCATAAGTTTTCGATGGGATTAAGGTCTGGAGACTGGCTAGGCCACTCCATGACCTTAATGTGCTTCTTTTTGATCCACTCCTTTGTTGCCTTGGCTGTATGTTTCGGGTCATTGTCGTGCTGGAAGACCCAGCCACGAGCCATTTTTAATGTCCTGGTGGAGGGAAGGAGGTTGTCACTCAGGATTTGACGGTACATGGCTCCATCCATTCTCCCATTGATGCGGTGAAGTAGTCCTGTGCCCTTAGCAGAGAAACACCCTCAAAACATAATGTTTCCACCTCCATGCTTGACAGTGGGGACGGTGTTCTTTGGGTCATAGGCAGCATTTCTCTTCCTCCAAACACGGCGAGTTGAGTCAATGCCAAAGAGCTCAATTTTAGTCTCATCTGACCACAGCACCTTCTCCCAATCACTCTCAGAATCATCCAGATGCTCATTTGCAAACTTCAGACGGGCCTGTACATGTGCCTTCTTGAGCAGGGGGACCTAGCGGGCACTGCAGGATTTTAATCCATTACGGCGTAATGTGTTACCAATGGTTTTCTTGGTGACTGTGGTCCCAGCTGCCTTGAGATCATTAACAAGTTCCCCCGTGTAGTTTTCGGCTGAGCTCTCACCTTCCTCAGGATCAAGGATACCCCACGAGGTGAGATTTTGCATGGAGCCCCAGATCGATGTCGATTGACAGCCATTTTGTATGTCTTCCATTTTCTTACTATTGCACCAATAGTTGTCTCCTTCTCACCCAGCATCTTACTTATGGTTTTGTAGCCCATTCCAGCCTTGTGCAGGTCTATGATCTTGTCCCTGACATCCTTAGAAATCTCTTTGGTCTTGCCCATGTTGTAGAGGTTAGAGTCAGACTGATTAATTGAGTCTGTGGACAGGAGTCTTTTATACAGGTGACCATTTAAGACAGCTGTCTTTAATGCAGGCACCAAGTTGATTTGGAGCGTGTAACTGGTCTGGAGGAGGCTGAACTCTTAATGGTTGGTAGTGGATCAAATACTTATTTCTCTGTGCACAATGCAAATAAATATATATAATTTTGACTATGTGATTTTCTTTTTTTTTTCTATATAATCTATCTCTCGCTAGTAAAATTAACCTAGCCTAAAAATTCTAGACTGTTCATGTCTTTGACAGTGGGCAAACTTACAAAATCAGCAAGGAATCAAATACGGATTTCCTTCACTATATATATATATATATATATATATATATATATATATATATATATATACACATATACATACATATACACATATACATACATATACACACACATAGTTTTTTCTATATTTTACTACTTATACAAGTAAAAAACAGTAAAAAATAGCTTTTTTTGTGTCGCCAAATTCTGAGAGCCATACATTTTTTATTTTTCCATCGATTAAGATGGTATGAGGGCTTATTTTTTGCGGGACAAGCTGTAGTTTTTAATGATAGCATTTGTGTACATGCGAAGTTTTGATCACTTTTTATTCCATTTTCTGTGGGAGATTATGTGACCAAAAAATAGGGATTGTAGCATTTACAATTTTTTTTTTTACGGCGTGCGCGGGTTAAATAATGGTATATTGTAACAGTTAAGACTTTTACGGATGCGGCAATACCAATTGTTTATTTATTTATTTTTTTACTATGCTCTAGGGGAAAATGGGGTTTATTTGAACTTTTAATTTGTTTGTTTATTTTACAAAATTTTTACTTTTTTTATTAGTCCCCCTAGGGGACTTCAACCAGCGATCCAGTTGGATCGCTTGCACAATATACTGCAATACTAATGTATTGCAGTAGATCGTCTTTCTGACATGCTTCTATTAAGCCCTGCCAGAGGCAGGGCTTAGTAGGAGCACAGAGATGGCGGACCGGGGGCCTTCATTAGGGAAGGAATTACTAATGAAAGAACACCTGTGGGGGCAAAATGCTCACTACACCCCTTAAAATGCCTTGGACGTATTTCGGCCGGAAGTCCCGGACCGAACTCAGTGCAGGGAGCCGGACTCCTAGCATCGTACATAACTATGATGCTAGGAGTCCCTGCCTCTCCGTGGAACTACTGTCCCGTACTGAAAACATGATTACAGTACGGGACAGTTGTCCTGCAGAGAGGCAGGGACTCCTAGCATCGTACATAACTATGATGCTAGGAGCTCGGCTCCCTGCACTGAGTTCGGTCCGGGACTTCCGGCCGAAATACGTCCGTCCATTACGGACGTTAATGTGGTCGTGTGAACCCAGCCTTAGAGTAACTTTTTACTTTTTTTTTTACAAAGTAATTTGTAAGGGGAAAAAGTGTTTTGTTTTTTTTAATTTATTTTTTACTTGGGACATTTATTTAAAACATTAACTTTTTTTTAAACTTTATTTTTAGTCCAACTGGGGGACTTCACTGTGCAGACTTCTGATCGCTATTATAATACACTGCAATACTTCTGTATTGCAGTGCATTATTGCCTGTCAGTGTCTGGCATGGCTTAATGGGCAATCACTAAAGGCAGGCATGTTAGGCCCCCAGGCTGCCATAGAACCCATCGGCACCCCGCGATGAACGCGGGGATGCCAGTGGGATGAGAGAGGGAGCCCCCTCCCTCTAAAATCACTCAGATGCGGCGCTCGTTATTGAGCACCGCATCTGAGGGGTTAAATATGATCGGAGACCACTGCTAGTGGTCACCGATCGTTGCCCTGAAGCCCGAGGCGGTTACTAACAGCCAGGGCTTCAGCAGTACCCCGCAAGATGCAGTGAAAGTTCTTCTGAAGTGCCGACGTGGAAATGCGTTGCTTCAGAAGAACTATCCTGAACGGCCAACGTAAAAAAAAATATATGCCGGTCATTAAGGGTAGATAACGGTCACTGTGAACGAGGTAAAAAATAAATCATAAAAAAAATTGCCAGAATTGCTGTTTTCGGTTTATCCTGCCTTCCAAAAAATGCAATAAAAAAGCGATCAAAATCATATGTAACCTAAAATAATACCAATAAAAACCGCAAGTCATCCCGCAAAAAATAAGCCCTCATACAGTTATATTGGCAGAAGAGGCATGGCTCTTAGAATATAGCTGCACAAAAAACAAACACTTCAAAAACGCAACATAAAGTACATGTACCCCAAAATGGCGCCATTAAAAATTAAAACTTGTCCTGAAATAAAAACAAGCCTTCACATGGCTATATTCACAGAAAGAAAAAAAAAAAAAAAAAAAAGTTATGGCTTTTGAGATGCGACGATCATAAAACCAAGAGAGAAAAAAAAACAAAACAAAAAAAACGATCCGTCATTAACGCATCATTAAGTCTCAATAGGGTGGTCTCTAGAGGGTTAAGGAAACATGCCCCCGTTCGGTCCTTCCGTTAAATCAGGGGTCTACAGGAAGGACCAGACGGAGAGAGGAGGGGAAAACAAAAACATTACGAGAGTGCTTTTTTAACTTTTACACCGACTACAATTACAGCACTTTTTATATGCCAGGGTCTGTGTGGAGTAGAGATGGGGCATTTGACACACATGGTTAATAAAATAGGTCATACAGTAGATAAACTAAAAAAAAAAGTCAAGAAGCCCTATTATATAGATTCCTAACAATAGGAGAACTGTGCGTAAATGCGAAAAATAGGACGCTTTATTTTCTTGCAGCTCATTTCTACGGAGACACACCCGTAAATGTACGGGATGGCATCCGTGGCCAATAGAAATTAGGGGTCTAACAGTTTTCCATTCTAAAACCGGAAATGCTGGATCCGTCAAACAACTGACACAAAGGACACCCCTGGCGCAGATGTGAACAGAGTCTTAAGGCTCTTTTACTCGGGCCAATTATCGGGGAAACGAGAGTTCACAGAACATTCCTTCCCAGTCAGTGCCCCATTTATACAGGACAACGATCAGCCGATGAAAAAGCAAACGCTGGTTCATTGGCTGATTGTATCGGTTATGCAGCAAGAAATTTTATTCATCTAACGGTGTAAACAGGGAGACATGCTGCTGTCACGATAGAAACGCATCGTTCCCATGCATTGCTCCTTGTGAGCCGTCTCGTTGATCGGCGCTCGTTTGGGCCGCGTAAGAAGACACATAGGCAGGAAACACTTTTTTTGCACTGCAACTGAACTAAACCGACAGATTCACAATCTGTATCACGCTGCACCAGTTTTTTCAATGTTATCAATCAATCTCAATATTGTAGCAGTGGAGGAGCATAACGAATAGAATCCGTCAACCAATCCATCATAAACACAGGCGTTTCTGATCCCACAGGGCAGGATTCAATCCCATCATTGGCAATACAATGTACAAGCCTAAATACACTCACCAGCATGGAACACACCATTTTTTCCAGAGTTTTAAAACGCATGTAAAAAGTCGTGTTTCAAGAGTATTTGGTGTTTTTTAAATGCATATTTGGTGGGTGTTTATTTTTTTTTTTAACATATTGTGCAGTAGTTTTTCCTGCCATGGTCCCATAGAGAAGCCTATGGCATAAACACAAGAAAAAAATGGCATACTTAAAGGATAAAAAAAAAAACAAAAAAAACGACACTGACCCCAAAAACGATACAAAAACACCCCAAAAGCATTGTGTATGTAGTTCTCATATTTTAATAGACTTTAGAGTAACATCTGTCACAGCGTTTCTGGGTAGAAAAATCCCCCTGAAAAACGTGCGGAAACGTGTGCGAATCCAGCCTTGAAGGAGGTTTCCCCATGAAATATATTTATTGCATATCCACAGGATATGGACCCCTACCTATCAGAATAATCGGGTCCTGCTCTGCAAATTGCATACTTAGGTGGCCACCGCAGGTTGATCAGCTGCTTCCATTATTTCTATATACTTGAATGAACAGAGCAAACATGTGGAGGTCATCTCTCTAACCTCCGCCTGGATTCACTGGCTGGCAGTTTTAGGCTTCGTTCACATCTGCGTCAGGGTCCCGTTTGGACATTCTGTCTGAGCTTTCCGTCAGAACAGGACCCTGAATCAATACCATAGTAGACTGCACTATTCATTCCATCAAAATGATGGAACCCTTACACAACGGAGACAAACGGAAACCATTGGCACCGGATCGGTCACCACTGAAATTAATGGTGATGGAAACGGAAAGCTCAGAGCCCTGAACATATGTGAACGAAACCTTAATGCAGTCTAATCAGGTTGCTGCTGTGCCCCTCAACCAACCCATAAATTGCAGCTAAGAATGAAACTCAAAAGGAGTTGTCTGGTGAAATAAAATTGATGGCCTACCCTCTGGAAAAGCCAGGGGTCAGCAACTTCCGGCACGGCAGCTATTTTAAAACTACAATTTCCAGCATGCCCTAACAGCCTTTGGCTGGAATAATAAAGCGTTTGGCTGTCAGGGCATGCTGGGAGACGTAGTTTTACAACAGCTGGAGTGCCAAAGGTGGCCGACCCTAAGATAGGCCACAGATATTTTATCGGTAGGGGTCCGACTCTCGGCACTCCGGTCGGTCAGTTGTTTGAAAGGGCCACAGCACTCCAGCTAACGCAGATTCCCCTTCAATGCGCCCACAGCTCAGCACTGCAAAACACTGTCATATATGTGAAAAAAAAACAAAACGTTCCATTAAACACTTCCGGACCGCCCATAGACTCTAAACGTCCAGGCGGTCAGCAATTTACTCTGCAGGGCCGTTCCAGAACGTCCTGCAGAGTTAGCAGGTTTGCCGCTCCCCGGCGGCCTTTAGCTCCGTGATACAGTTATCTCTAGACAGCTGTATCATGGAACTGTAACCAGAGACCACTACGCGTCGACTGTGAGGAGCTCCGTGAGACAGCTGTATCACGGAGCTTTCACCCCGGAGACCACTCAGTGTGGTCTCCGGTCATATGATCGCTGTGACAGCGTGTCATCGCGATCACATTGCTCCTCTGAGCAGCGTTTGCGCGCCGATGGTAAGGCGCTCAGCTATGTGAACGCTGTGACAGCCTGTCACAGTGATCACAGGCGTGCCGACGGTAAGGAGCTCCATGATACAGCTGTCTAGACAGCTGTATCACCGAGATTCGGAGTGGACTCCAATCACCAGTTGAATCTTCTCCCTCTCTGGCAGACTGCCAGAGAGGGAGAAGAATAATGTAGTGTCAAAAAAAACAAAAACTTTTTATTAAGAAAAATTCTCGTCTCTGAGGCCTGCCCGGGGGGACGTCCGTTTTGGTGGTCCTATTTTCAGTTGCGCTCCTATCTTTCTTCCATGGGCGACCGTCTTGTATTGCTGCAGGATAAGACTCCTCTGGAGCACTATTTGTTGTTGACTACTGCCCCCTCTCATGTGTTGTCCTATTTACACGGGATCCTTCTACCTAAATACGATTATTCTCAGTTGACATTCACTACCGCATGGGACGAGGAACTGGGGACTCGACACTCTGCTGAGGAGTGGGGTACATCTTTCTTCCTGGCGCACAAGTTACCGACCTCGTGTTTAGGAAAAAAATTATAAGATTCTCACCAGATGGTACCGCTGTCCTTCTTTGCTGCATAGGATATTCCCTGATGTACCTGATGAATGCTGGAGGTGTGGGGAGGCTCCTGGAACCATGCTGCACATTTGGTGGGATTGTCCCAAGCTTCGTCCCTTTTGGGGAAAAAATTTTGATCTTGGTAACAAACTTTTTCATACTGAGGTTCAGACTTCGGCCTCCATTGGCTTACTTTCCATGGTTCCTGGATCACTCCCACACCTCAAAAAGGGTGTCTTTCACCATTTTTTGACTGCAGCGAGAACAGTGATCCCTCGTCATTGGAAGTCCAGCACTGTGCCTTCTTTGAAGGAATGGGTAACGGAGGTGAACGGAATTATGAGGATGGAGGAGTTGATGTCTGCTGATCGGGGTAAATCTGAGCTCTTTGTCCGCACTTGGGCAGTGTGGTCTGGATTCCGGGGTGGTAGTGATCTACCTCTCTGGCTGGATGGCCTCTTTTGAACACCTATATAGCCAACTTTTGCACACTAAGTCCGTATGTGTTTCCCTTTTTTGTCTTGTGTTTGTGTTAGTCTAAAGTATAATGTGCACTTATATGCGACGACTTTTATCCAAATGTGGGGACTGGCTTCCCTAAATATTGCACTAATTCTGCTGCACTTATGATATTGTTATTCTCATTGCATTTCTTATTTAGCTTATACTTACTGATTGGGAGGTTACCTCCTACTGCTGTTTCTATGTCTCTGTAACCTTTATGCGATATTGAAGTGGTTATATTGCACTGCGTGCGAACTTTGCAAATTTATGAAACAATATGTATGCTGTTGTTTTTTTTTATATTTTCAAAAGAAAAAATCTTTGATAAAGAAAAAAAAAAGAAAAAAATTCTCTATAAATAAATTGGTCTATCTGCTACACGGCGACTTTGGCCACGTACGACACAGGTCGACTAGCCAAAGATCGCTATGTACCGTAGCCTACTTTGCATGTAATAAAAGTTAATGTGGTTGTGTCGCAAGGCGCAAGTTACCACGACATGACAGTTGCAAGAAATACAAACTGTCGTGTCGCAGTTACTTGCAGTTCGCAACGCGACCACATTGACTTTCATTACATAGCGATCTTTGGTCGGACAACCTGTACACGGAGTATTTTGCAGGCAGAAAAAAAAAATCTGCCTCAAAATTCCTGAAAGAACTTTGAGGCAGATTTTGACCTGCCTGCACTTTTTTGCTGTGTTTTTCACCGGAGGCCATTGAGGAACGCGGGCGTAAAACACTTTCTGCCTCCCAGCCTCTCGGGAAAAAAAGAACAATTTCGGCTGTATATTGGTGTGGATTCCGACGAACTCTGTTAATTGGGCCTTAGGGTGACATTAGATGTGGCGGATTCACTGCAAATTTTACCTGCGGATTTGCGCAGGCAAAGTCTGCAGCGGATGACAGTACAAGACAAGTAGATGAGATTTTACAAAACTCATCTGCATGCTGCAGACATTTTACACGGCAGATTTTCAAATCTTTGATAGGTCGTTAAATTAATACCTTGGGGTCTGCTTTCCATAAAATAATAATTTTTGGGCTGTCAAAGGGGTTTTCTAGTCCACAAAAATTGATGGCCTATCCACAGGATAAGGCCCTATTCACACGACAGGGCTTCCCGGCCGTGTGATGGCCGTTCAAAAAACGTCCGTCACACAGCTGCAGTAGGAACAATAGACCCCAAATGGGGCTATTCACGCGACCGATTTTTTGACGACCCCGTAAATCGGGCCGTCCAAAAAATGGGACATGCCCTATTTTCGACCGTTCTCCCGGAACCCAAATAAGTCTATGGGGCCGGGTAATACACGGCCACCATTTGAATGAGTTCCGAGTGACGGCCGTATCTTCCATCGCTCACTTTCCTCCTCACAGTGCGAAGTGCATGTGAGGAGGAGGGTATTTTGTTGCTCCGTGTAGGAGCGGAATCCCCAGCCACAGCTTCGGCAATACTGTGGCCGGGGATTCCGATCCAGGAGAAGTCCCTCACTTCACTGTCCATATATGGACAGTGAAGTGAGGGACTTCTCCTGGAGCCGCCCCCTACGGGAAGGTAGGGGGGTGCCATCTATGGGGGGTGACAATGTACAGGGGGGCAGCATGGCATACAGGGGGATGTGGCACTACCTACAGCGTGGGGGGGGGCGCGCTGTGTGGCACTATCTACAGTGGAGGGGGGCTGTGTGGCACTACCTACAGCTGGATGGGTGTTTCAAAAGATTTACAAATTTAATTCATCCGATTTTAAAACAGACAAGGAAAAAAAACAGATGCCAAACGGGTCAAAAATCGGCCGTTGAAAATGGAAACACGGCCCGGATCGGATGCAAAACACTCGGACCCTGTCGTGTGAATAGAGCCTTAGCCATCAATATCTGATTGGTGGTGGCCCGTCTCCCCACAGCCTCGCAGATCAGCTGTTTTGAAGGGGCCGCGATGCCGTTACCATCGTCGCTTCACCTTCATTTCCTTTACTGCTCACACTGTGAATCGCGGACACTCTTGTAGCAGCGGTTCACAGTATTATAGTTTACACTTGAATGGGAGAAGGCTGTAATACTGTGAACCGCCGCTACAAGTGTATCTGCGATTCACAGTGTGAGCAGTAAAGGAAATGAAGTGGATGGAGCTCTCGTATAAGCACTGTGGCACCTTCAAAACAGCCGATCGACGGGGGTGCCAGGTGTCGGTCGCTGACCGATCAGATATTGATGGCCTATACTGATGGCCTATATCTGCCTATATCTGCTGTATATCTGCAGTCATAGGTGTTCTTGCACCTGCGTATTTTGTATCATTTAGTTGGAATGTGCTGTTCAATTTTTGTTGTGTTTATGGGATCCATATATGTGGGGTTAGTGACTGCCTCCACTTGTTGTTCTTGCACTCCTCCCATTCTGCCCTGGGTGATTTTAATCAGTTCAATGCTGGATCCTACCATCCCCAGGTATATATGTAGGCTTAGTCCCAGTTCTGGGTGTATGTGCAGCGTAGGTTCCCACCTTACAGAGGTCGCCTTGTCGTGGCAGGTGGGCTAACACTTTTTGATCAAAATGTGCACTAAGAACCTCCCTATTTGTAGGTAGATTTAGCTTTAGTGCATATCTATTTATATTTAGTGGTTTAGGTGGCATTAGTGTTGCAGGGTGCTGTCGCCATTTTTTTATATCTGCTATACTGAGGATAGGCCATTAGTTTTGGAAACGTCACAACATCTGTAATGATCGTATGGTGTCAGTGAAGCAGCTTTGGAATTTTTTTCTCTAAAAGCCAGTTTGCACACCGTTGCGCCCAGCGTGCAAGAAATGCACACATATTTGGTATCGTTGAAGTTGGTAGAAGTTGCCAAATATGTATTGTATATGTATGTGTTTACCCAGTGGCATGCACCAGATGTAAAAAAAAATAAAAAAAAAAAAATAAAAAAATTACCTAAAATCACACGCACATTTTTTTCAACTTTATTTTCCATTTTTTCCGCCATTTTTTTAAAAAAAAAGTTAAATATATCTATTTTTTTTTTTACACAATATGGAAGCCCAATATGTTCTGAAAAAAACAAGACCATATACATGTAGGTTGGAAAAATAATAGAACAATTTGCTTTTAAATTGGCACATGGCTAAAACTTAAAAACGGGCCTGGTCAGGAAGGGGGGGTAAAGCACCTGGTCAGGAAGTGGTGAACTTCTACCGGTTCTTTTTCTTCCAGCGTCTATCACTAGATATCAGATCGTCCACATTGAAGCTACTGTATTAAGGCTTCAGTGGTTTAGCTTTTTTCATGGGTCTAGGAGGATAAACCAGTGTGGGGCACTTCCTGTATGATACCATTACAAGCTATGTGCAGCCACTGCCTCACATGGACAGATCCACAGTGATGGGGTGTGTTCACATCAGCATTCGTGACGCATATGTCAACTGCGCTATTGATTCAGTCCGTAACAACAGAACCTTGTAACAACGGTGACAGACGGAAACCATTAGCTAGGTTTCCGTCACCATTGAGTTCAATGGTTAGGTAAATAGAAGCGGAGGTTTTCCGTTTGCCTTTCTGTTGCGGGGTTAACCCGACGGAAGCTCCGACGGAACCCCTCAATAGCAGGGCAACATTGATGTGAACAGGCCGTTAAGGTCCTTTTACACGGGCCAATGTTCGGGCAAACAAGCGTTCATATAAACACTTGTTCCCGATCACTGCACCGGGTAAACACGGCAAGAATCAGCCTATGAACGAGGAAATGCTCATTAATCGGCTGATTGTATCGTTTCTGCAGCATGAAATATTGTGGTCAGCAGCACATCTCACTGTGTAAACAGGGAGATGTTCTGCCAACGTGATGGTAATGTATGGAAACGAGCGATCGTAGTAAATCGCTCGTCCCCACACAACCAACCGATCATTGCTCCTTGTGTCTCGTTGATCGGCGCTCGTTTACACGGCCCACATCGGCCGGTGTAAAAGGACCCTTAGAGGAAGGGGACTAACTACTACCACAGTTAGGGTAATCTTACACAGCCCGACGTGGGGCGTGTAAACGAGCGCTAATTGACGAGACTCGTTGATCGGCACTCGTTTGCTACTTTCACTAGGAGCTATGTATGGGGACGAGCACCCGTTACTCTGATCACTCGTCCCCATACATCATCATCATCATGTCAGCAGCACATCTCAGTTTAGACAGGGCGGTACGCTGCCGACAATAATATTATATTGGGCTGCATAAACAATACAAATCAGCAGATGAACTTACATCAGCTGATCGTTGCCCTGTTTACAAGGGCAATGAACTGCGAACGCTCGTATGCCAAAAAATTGGCCCGTGTAAAAGGGCATTCACTTAAAGAGGCTCTGTCACCAGATTTTGCAGCCCCTATCTGCTATTGCAGC
Source organism: Rhinoderma darwinii (assembly GCF_050947455.1). Taxonomy (NCBI): domain Eukaryota; kingdom Metazoa; phylum Chordata; class Amphibia; order Anura; family Rhinodermatidae; genus Rhinoderma; species Rhinoderma darwinii. Next base: position 292,061,548 of record NC_134687.1, on the reverse strand, counting down.
AGATCGGCGCTGCAATGTAGATTACAGTAACGTTTTTATTTTTAAAAAACGAGCATTTTTGGCCAAGTTATGACCATTTTTGTAGTTATGCAAATGAGGCTTGCAAAAGTCCAAGTGGGTGTGTTTAAAAGTAAAAGTCCAAGTGGGCGTGTATTATGTGCGTACATCGGGGCGTTTTTACTTCTTTTACTAGCTGGGCGCTCTGACGAGAAGTAACATCCTCTTCTCTTCAGAACGCCCAGCTTCTGGCAGTGCAGATCTGTGACGTCACTCACAGGTCCTGCATCGTGTCGGACACATCGGCACCAGAGGCTACAGTTGATTCTGCAGCAGCATCGGCGTTAGCAGGTAAGTCGATGTAGCTACTTACCTGCAAACACTGATGCTGCTGCAGAATCAACTGTAGCCTCTGGTGCCGATGTGGCCGACACGATGCAGGACCTGTGAGTTACGTCACAGCGTGATCTGGCAGAAGCTGGGCGTTCTGAAGAGAAGTGGATGATACTTCTCGTCAGAACGCCCAGCTAGTAAAAGTAGTAAAAACGCCCCGATGTACGCACATAATACACGCCCAGTTGGACTTTTACTTTTAAACACACCCACTTGGACTTTTGCAAGCCTCATTTGCATAACTACAAAAATGGTCATAACTTGGCCAAAAATGCTCGTTTTTTAAAAATAAAAACGTTACTGTAATCTACATTGCAGCGCCTATCTGCTGCAATAGCAGATAGGGGTTGCACAATCTGGTGACAGAGCCTCTTTAAGATGAGCAGACAGATTCCTGTCACACTTAAAACGAAGATGATCACAGTTCAATCCTGGCTCTATACTTCTAATCTCTTATCTTATTTAGAAGATAAGCCGTGGGGGGGGGGGGGGCAGTGTGATTATCCTTCCATCTAGGAGTCGGTAGGCAGAGATGGTGCTGGCTGGGTAGCATGGTGGCTCAGGGGTTGTCACTTGTTTGCAACACTGTGTTCCTGGGTTGGATGACCAAGATCTGCATTAGTGCTGGGCTATTTTGCAAAAAAAGTGAAAATCTGGATTTCTTTCGACCCTATGGTCAATCTTATTTTTAGGAGTAATTAAAGAGGCTTTGTCACCACAATATAAATGCCCTATATCCTACATAAGGAGATGGGCGCTATAATGTAGGTTACAGTAATGCTTTTTATTTTAAAAAAGCGATCTATTTTTACCACTTTATTAGCGATTTTGGTTTATGCTAATGGATTTCATAATGCCCAAGTGGGCGTGTTTTTACTTTCGACCAAGTAGGCGTTGTACAGAGTGTATGACGCGGACCAATCAGCACCATGCACTCCTCTCCATTCATTTACACAGCAAAATCGCATTCTTACTAGAACACTATGTGCAGCCACATACACAGACATTAACATTAATCAAGTGTCCTGATAATGAATACACATGACCTCCAGCCTGGACGTCATGTGTATTCAGAATCCTGACACTTCTGAATCTTTTCTGTGAGATTTCCAGCAAGGGAAACGAAATCTTGTTTACCTCGTAATCTCACGAAATTACGCGTGGCTTGCTGGAATCTCACAGAAAAGATTCAGAAGTGTCAGGATTCTGAATACACATGACGTCCAAGTTGGAGGTAATGTATATTCACTATCAGGACACTTGATTAACGTTAATGTCTGTGTATGTGGCAGCACACCGTGTTCTAGTAAGTACGCGATGCTGCTGTGTAAATGAATGGAGAGGAGTGTATGACGCTGACTGGTCACTGATTGGTCAGCGTCATACACTCCTCTGTACAACGCCCACTTGGTTGAAAGTAAAAACACGCCCACTTGGGCATTAAGTAACTCATTAGCATAAACCAAAATCGCTAATAAAGTGGTAAAAATAGATCGTTTTCTAAATAAAAAGCATTACGGTCACCTAAATTATAGCGCCGATCTCCTTATGTAGGAGATAGGACACTTATAATGTGGTGACAGAGCCTCTTTAAAGGAATTACTGTGAATGCATTTCTCTTCTCTATAAAAAAAAAAAAACAAGACACAATTCTTTTACATTGTCCCTTAGATGCGATGTCTGATCACACTCACTTATAAAAAGGGACAACCCTGATAATCAGTATACATTATGGAATAGCTCTAGCTGCAATTCTCGCATGTAAAAGAATGGTCTTGGTGTCATTTTTTTAGATAAGGGCAGTGCATGCACAGTAATTCCTTAATGACTATAATATATGATAATAAAAGTATCTGCTCCTTGTATAAAAGGCAGTCTCTCTCCTCTCAGTGTATCAGACAGGAGAGAGACTGTCTAATGTAGATAGAGGAGAGAGAAACTCAGACTGTCTCTCTCCTCTGTTTACATTAGACAGTCTCTATCTCAGTCTCCTGGGTGTCCTTCATACTTACCTGGCTGCAGCATCTCCTCCTTCGTCGTCCTCCTCCCTGGGTCTCTCCTTTCCCCTTGAGAGCCCGCAGGATCCAGCGTGTCCACGGATTCCTTATCCTCTCATCTTCTCCTCAGTACATAAGGGGCAGGGCCAGGCAGCAACAGTTGTGTAGTGTAGGGAGGTGGCCCGGCAGGTGTGCAGAGGAGAGTGAAGACGTCGGGGGTCAGGAGGGTGTAAGTTCGGAGAGCCTGCTGCACCTGCTCTAGCTGCCTCTTCCTCTAGCGCCCCTCCCACCATAATGAGAAGCCGCTGCCGTGGGGTCGGGGCTAATATAGATTTCACGATTCTGATCAGAATCGTGCTTCAATGAAATTAATTTGATTAAGTGGCCCAGCTGTAATCTGCATGTAGCTTGTGTTCTCTCCCTGTGTTTACTTGGGTTTTTTCCAGGTTCAATGGATTATATTGTGAGCCCCATTAGGGAAAGGAACTGATGTGAAGAACTCCAATCTTTGCACAGCTCTATTGAATTTGTTAGCGATACACGGGCAACAAAAAAAATTAAATAAAACCGTGCTGCGGAATCATGGTATCCCAGCACACACTTTTTACGTAACCGACTCGCCAAGTGTTAAAAAGGATCTGCGCAAAAATATATTCATCAACTAGACATTTGTTTAGCATAATCCACTTACACTTGAAAACAGAAAGAGCAGATACAAACTATATATTATATATATATATATATATATATGCTAAAGCGGGCAATACACATTAGATAATGGTTGGTGGATCCCTCCTATACGCTAACATAACCTATCTCCCTATATCTGCTGTTGGGGTAATCAAAGATTGGACATGTCAGATTTTAACATGTCTGATCCTTAGTCCTCTCAGGAAATAAGTGCTGCTAGAAGCGTCTGCCAGCGGCTTATCCCGAGCAGTCAATTTTGCACACTTGGATTGACTGTGCATGTTTACGTGGAAGGTAAAAGGAGATAACTGTCCACAACTATCTAAAGCATACATCCCGAATAAGGCCTCATGCCCACTTCAATTTTTTTTCGTCAGGGTGCTGTTTTTTCAACTGATCGCACCCCGACACATTCATTTCAATGAGGCCATGAACACTTTTTTTTTATTTTTTTAACGAAACCGTGTGTCCGTTCCGTCAAAAGTAGTGCAGGTCCTTCTCCTGCCCATTTTTGACGAACAGTCTCGGCCTTTTCATTGAATTTTGTTCGTGAAACAACGGGCTGCACACGTAGGCCATCCGTGTGCGGCCCGTGTTTGACGGAACCGTCATTAATGGCCGTACAACGGCCGACGGAAGTGTGCATGAGGCCTAAGGTTAGTGTCAAATGAGTAGTACTTTTCCCTGTAACATGAAGTCACATTTAGGAATACCTTACAACTATATGCACAATTAAACGGATATTTCCATCTTATAAAGTTGATGGCATATCCTAGAATATGGGAATAACTCTTTAAAAGTGTTTAAGAACTGCCCACATATACATCTTGGGTTTAAAGGTCAGCGTCATACTCCCCTCTTCACAACGCTCACTTGGTCAAAAGTTAAAAAACGCAGTTGGCATTAAGGAACTAATTAGCATAAATCTAAAATTCTTCATAACTTGCTCAAAAATTATCATTTTTCAAAATAAAAAACCGTTATCTACATTACAGCGCCGATCACATTACGTAGGAGATAGGGCACTTATAATCTGGTGACAGAGCCGCTTTAAGCTGACTGCTCGAACGATTGGGCAGCTGAATGTCAGGTGCCCGGACAGTCAGTGAGTGCCAAGGACCCTAGAGAGAAGACAGAAGTGGTTTTCACTGCTTCTGTCTTCTCTGTACACAGAACTCACATGATTGCCGGTAGTAGGAGGATGCTGCTTGGTTTAACTAGACCCAGTGCAGTCCTAACAGTGACAGTCACTATAAGAGGGCTCATTTGCCCTGTAACTGCGGGGCAATCCCACTCAAAGTGGAAAAGTATAGTGCAAAAGAAAAGAAAAAAAATAAATATATATATATATATATATATATATATATATATATATATATATATATATATATATTGGAAGAGAAAAGCAGCACTTAGTGACTGTATAGGATGGTGCCATGCAAACCAGACCTTAGTCCAAAATGGTCCTATAGACATGTGAAGAAATGATCGCAGCACTCCAATAGGTCGATGTCAAAAAAAAATGTGGTTTATTGTTCCTTGTTTCAAAGGGTAAGCTACGTTTCAGTCCTCTCACAGAACCTTTTGCAAGCTGTAAATATATATATTTTTCTTTTCTGACCTTTAACCCCTTCAGGACACAGCCTGTTTTGTCCTTGTGGCACAGCAGATTTTCTCAAATCTGACGTGTCACTTTATGTGGTAAGAACTCCGGAATGCTTATACCTATCCAAGCGATTGTGAGATTGTTTTCTCGTGACATATTGTACTTTATGATAGTGGAAACATTTGATCGATAAATTAAATATTTGTGAAAAAAAAACAAAATTTTGAGAAAATGTGCTAAAATGTGCATTTTTCTAAATTTAAATGTATCTGCTTGTAAAACAAATAGTAATAACCACACAAAATAGTCACAAGTTACCATTTCCCATATGTCTACTTTATATTTTCATCATTTTTTGAACATCCTTTTATTTTTCTAGGACGTTACAAGGCTTAGAACTTTAGCAGCAATTTCTCACATTTTAAAGATAATTTCAAAAGGCTATTTTTACAGGGACCAGTTTAGTTTTGAAGTGGTTTTGAGGGCCTTATGTATTAGAATCCCCCAATAAATCACCCCATTTTAAAAACTGCACCCCTCAAAATATTCAAAACAGCATTCAGAAACTTTCTTAACCCTTTAGGCGTTTCACATGAAATAAAGCAAAGTAAAGGGGGAATTTACAAATGTCTTTTTTTTGCCGAAATTCATTTGTAATAAAAAAAATTGTGTACCACAGAAGGTTTTACCAGAGAAATGCAACTCAATATTTATTGCCCAGGTCCTGCAGTTTTAGGAATATTCCACATGTGGCCCTAGTGTCCTACTGGACGGAAGCACCGGCCTCAGAAGCAAAAGAGCACCTACAGGATTTTGGGGCCAGCTTATTTTTAGATGATATTTTAGGCACCATGTCAGGTTTGAAGAGGTCTTGTGGTGCCGAAACAGTGGAAACACCCGAGAAATGACCCCATTTTGGAAACTAGACCCCTCAAGGAATTTATCTAGGGGTATAGTTAGCACTTTGACCCCACAGGTCTTTTGCTATATTTATTGGAGTTAGTCTGGGAAAATGAAAACCTACTTTTTTTCTGAAAAAAACATAGAAATTTGTAATATTTACAAGGAATAAAGAAGAAAATGCACTCCAACATTTGTAAAGCATCTTCTCCCAATTACAGAAATACCCCATATTTCCCCTGGAGGGAACAAAACAGTGGAAACCCCACAAAAGTGACCCCATTTTGGAAACTAGACCCCTCAAGGAATTTTTCTAGGGGTATAGTGAGCATTTATACCACACAGGTTTTTTGCAGAATTTAGTAGAATTAGGCCGTGAAAATGAATATAAACATTTTTGGCCACTAAAATGTTGAATTTTTTCATTTTCACAAGGGATAAAGGAGAAAAAGTCGCCCTAAATTTGTAACGCAATCTCTCCCGAGTATGACAATACCCCACATGTGTTAATTTATTTTAATAGAAATTAATTAACCTTTGCAGGACTGAACCTTTTTTGCTTTTCCATTTTAGTTTTTCACTTCCCGCCTTCCAAACGCCATAACTTTTTTATTTTTCCATGAATTGGAGCGGTGTGAGGGCTTATTTTTGGCGGGACGAGCTGTAGTTTTTATTGGTACATACAACTTTTTGATCAGTTTTTATTACATTTTAGGCCTCAAGAGCACGTTCGTGTGCATGCGGCCTTATTTAGAACTTTGGTGACCAAAAAACAGTGATTTTGGCGTTTTAAATGCTTTATTTCTTACGGCGTTTATAATGCGCTATAAATAACACTTTTACTTTATTCTGCGGGTCGGTACGATTACGGCGATACCATATGTATATAGTTTTTTTTATGTTTTGCAGCGTTTGCCCAATAAAATCACTTCTTTATAAAATAATTTATTTTCTGTGTCACCGTATTCTGAGCCGTAACTTTTTTGCGGGACAGGTTGTAGTTTTTATTGGTACTATTTTGGGGTACATGTGACTTTTTGATCACTTTTTATTCTATATTTTGCTGGGTGGTGACCAAAAAAATAGTGATTCTGACATTGGTTTTTTTTGCGGCGTTCACCGTGCGGTAAAAACAACATTATAGTTTTATAGGTCGTTACGAACGCGGTGATACCAAATACGGGTACTGTTTTTAACGTGCTAATTTTTTCCCTATAATAAGAGACTTATTATAGGAAAGAAAAATCTTTTCTTTTTTACACTTTTGTAAAAAACTTTTTTATTAACTTTTTACACTTTCTTTTTTTATCTGCAGCTCTGATCACTGCTAGAATACATTACACTACCTAGGTAGTGTAATGTATTCCAACTGTCAGTGTGACGTCACAGTCACTCTGAGGCTGGGTTCACACGACCACGTTACGTCCGTAATGGACGGAACGTAATTCGGCCGCAAGTCCCGGACCAAACACACTGCAGGGAGCCGGGCTCCTAGCATCATAGTTATGTACGATGCTAGGAGTCCCTGCCGAACAACTGTCCCGTACTGTAATCATGTTTTCAGTACGGGACAGTAGTTCCACGGAGAGGCAGGGACTCCTAGCATCGTACATAACTATAATGCTAGTAGCCCGGCTCCCTGTAGTGTGTTCGGTCTGGGACTTGCGGCCGAAACACGTTCCGTCCATTACGGACGTAACATGGTCGTGTGAACCCAGCCTGACAGTTAGTCTACGAGGACCAGTAGAGGCTGGTCCTCGTAGGCTCCATACATGGCAGACCCGGGGGCCGTTGTCTGGCCCCCGCGTGCCATCACAAGCATCAGCAGCCCCCACAATTGCATGGGGGCTGCTGATGTGTTACAAACCCCCAACATGCAGAGATTGCAATCGAGCTCCGCATTTAACACGTTAATTGCCTAAATCAGCGGCAATGAGCAGTGTGCACCGGGAACTGCGCAGTAACTGTACGTCCCCGTGAGCCAAGACACTGGCCACATGGACGTACAGTTGCGTTGTGGTGCGCCTAGGGGTTAAGGGACAGGCCATAATAAAAAATAAAAAAAGTAATGAACAAAAATTAAATAAACGTTACAGAAGATACAGATGCCAAAAATAAAAATAAAAAGTATTTTTTAGGGTAACACTATTATAACCAAGCAAAATGGGCTTAAAAAATTAAAACAAAAAAAAAATACATTTTCTAACTTTTTTTTTTTCCCAACCTATAAGGGCTCATGCACAGGACCGTATTTGTACAGCCGCAAATTATACACATTTTTGCGGACCCATTATTTTCTATGGCCCGATGCACACAACCGTGATTTACACAGATCGGTGCAGGGGCCACAAGTCTGGACAAGTAATTTTACGGTCCCAATTTACCAATACTGGTAAATTGTTGTGGATCAGAGTTTGGATGAAACCTGGATACACAACAAGGATTATTTGCGGTCCAAGGCACCGCAACGGACCAGTGGTATTGTGGACTGCAAAACCAATACTGTCGGGTCTATGGGGCCTTTAATCTAAAAAAAGCAAAAATCATATGTATGAAAAGAAGAAATTAATTACGGAATGTTAATTTTTTTTAGCAAAAATCGCATCGCTGGGCCAACAAATATAAACGTTTTAGCGGTTTAGCTAAAGCTTGCTACAAAACGGCTGAACTGTGCCTCATCCTGATCCGTTTAATTGTGGTATCATTTACCGCCCCCCCCCCTCCTTTTATCTTTACTTCTCATTGTAAGGGCTAGCTCACACAGGGTATTTTGGTGCTGTTTTTGACACGCAAACCGTGTCGGAAACAGCACCAAAAAAAGCCCGAAATCACCTCCCATTGATTTCAATGGGAGGCGGAGGAGGTTTTTTTCCCGCGAATGGAAAAAAAACCCCTCGTGGGGAAAAAGAAGCGACATGCCCTTCTAAGGGCGTTTCAGTCTCTGACCTCCCATTAATATCAATGGGAGGCAGAGATCGCATTTTTTGCCCGCGGCGCTCAACGACCGTGGGCAAAAAAAAAATAAGAATCTGCCGACAGGTCAAAATCTGCGTGAACAACGTGCAATTACAGGCTGAACGTTTGAGGTACGAAAGGGCGCAATGGACTTAAACCTACATGACACGCAGCAAACGTAATCTTTTTTCCAAATTAAACAACCATCTCACGTAGAATAGCTGCACTAAATGAACACAGTAGCTGTGGGAGACCGTGAAACTCCCTGGGTATGCAAACAAATACACTATCGCACATGATGATACACTACAAGAACTGGCCTACAAGCAAGAATCAAAAAAAAAAAAAAAAAAGTGCAGCTTCTATAAAGAAGAGATACAGGTACATTATCAGGACAGGCATACTTGTCATAACATACCCCCCCCATCTGATCCTGATGACTAGAATGCATCATACAATGCAGCTACATGCCACTTCGGAGTTGTATGGAGCCATATTACTGCATCTATTATAGCCCGCCTGAACCTATGTAAGCCTCTGGATTCATACAGAGCTATACGGAGGGCTGTCAGATTCGTTAAGTCTGATAGAAATAATAAATAGCGCCATGTTCCATTAGATGCCATATTACCGACCTATTCTCCCGTAGAAGAGGGACCATATGGCAACACACATAGCGGCAGGTACTCTGAACTTGGGTGGCAGCAGCACATTTCTAGGCACAATGGCTACCTGTCTGCTGAGATTTGTCTAGCCCTGTACAATGCTACTATATAAGAGGACCCGTCACTTTTTTTATATATTCCTTGCCTGTATTCAGCAGGTGTACAGTGAGGTCTAGACAACGGTATTGGCTATGTATCTCAGTGCACCTGAATGGTGAGGTCAATGTTCAGAAAAATACGAGTCTTCGAGCTTGACCACACGTAGCGGAATTGCTGCATATTTTCCGTACGGAGTTGGACAGAAAATACGCAGCAGAATACAATAGCAGCAAAGCGGGCGAGATTTAACAAATCTCATCCACACCCTGCGGAAAAATTCAGAGCAGAATTTGACCTGCGTTGCGTATATTTCAGACCGCAGCATGTCCATTCCTGCTGCAGAAAGTGGAATGAATTGCTAAGTTTTGAAGAGGAGAGGTCACCATCTCCCAGCATGGTGAAAAACGCCGCAAAACCCGCGCCATTTTCTGCAGTAAAAACGCAGGAAACGGTGCGTTTTTGCCGCAGCGGAAAGTCTGCAGAATTCTGTTACATGTGGACAATCTCTTACAATACGTGTCACTCAATACTGGGTCGTCCAAACTGCAACTTGGCCGAGAATCTTATCCTCTAACCGATGGGTGTCTCCTTGGCTCCAGTAGTACTATGTGGAAACCTTGTCAGATAGCAGGCTGCATTAGACCTTGTTCTCACAGTGCAGTTTTACATGTGAGTTTTCTAGCCAACTCCAGGAATGCATTATATATATATATTATATATATATATATATATATATATATATAAAAAGAATGAATAAAAGATCTACCACTGGTCTTGGCTGAAGAAAACTGCATACTGGGAGGGTAGCACTCATGTACTACACCTGTAATGAGCCGGGTAAATCCACATAGACGGTGCGAAAACAAATATATATATCTCACAACTGGTCATATATCCAGTAAAGTATGCAAAGAACGTTTACTATATAGATAGGAAAGTACATTAGAGTTTCACGCCACCACACAACTTCTAGCAACAAGGGACTGTTCACATTTTCAGTTTCCCAACATTCCACATTCCAGTTTCCCAACGCTTCCTTGTAGTTGGACAAGTCCACAAGAATGTCTATCAATAAAAACATCTGGCCATGAAGAGTACAGCAAGGTAAACCGGTTACAGCATAACCAAAACACTAAAATAATGCACCAAATCTATAAAGGGAACGTAACCACACCATGACATAAAATAAACATAGAACAACAATGGTGACATAGGGTTGATGTGGACATAGGCATAGACAAACATCCATTTGGGTATACTCAGTGACAGCTCACCCTCATACCCTAGAAAGACTCTTGGGTTCATCATCTTCCTATAAAGTAGCCATTCAACGCTGTCAGCCCTATATGACAAATAGATAGTCCCCTCCCCCACTAATCCCAATAAAGTACAGGAACATGAAACCTAAAAGTGAAACGGAACAAAACGATCTTTGCTCAAGGTGCAATCTCACTAAGCAATGCGTAACTAGAAAGCTTCTATACAATCGGTTGTCATCCAGTAAAAACAGATTACGTCAGATTAAAAGGAGGTTGTCGGAGATGTCAACATCTTCCCCAAAAGACCTTAATCCAGATAGAAATGGAAAAATAAAAAGCCAACTTACCGTTAAAAATGTCTCCTGCCATCCCCCACACTCCGGTGCGGCGACTAGGGCACAGTGTAGTTACCTCACATGACTGCGTCGTCCAATTGCTGCCACCCAGGGTCCCTGCCGCCTAGTCGTCGCATCAGAGAGTGGGAACAGAAGAATTGTAGCAGTAAGTATAGTAGACAGATAGAGGGTTAACCATTTGGGGGAAAGCGTCCACCCTGTGCAGCTATACTACCTGACAGTACAAGGATAGGTCTGTATTTGCTGCGTGACCAGGGCAGCGATAAGTACAGGAGTAGATGCGGAACACTAAGAAGTAGAGAGGTTAATGATTAGATATTCTACAAAGTTACAGTCCACCACCAACCCGACTACAGAGACTCACTAGACTGGGCCTATATACACACATAGCAGACAATGTAGATCACGGATACCCCATTATAAAACCGCACTACCATAACCATGCGTGTGACAGCCTCACATAATCTCTGGGTCTCCTGGCAGCCGGGCTCCTCCTCCAAGGACAAGCCGCCTATGACTGGCCAGACGCAGGCCTAAGCCTCGGTCTTTCCTGAAAGTTAGAGCCCAACACTGTCGGACAGGTGTAATGAATGAGTACTGAAGGTCGCCACCGTGGACTCCATGAGGGGCAGAGCCAGGCCTCATCCGTGGAGATCGCCCTCACCGTCCACTCTCCCCACAACGTAGTGTCTTACACAGGTCAGACATTGAATTCTCCCGACATAAAGTAGCTTACCCCGGCAACAAGTGTCCGGGACGGAACCTCACATGACATGAACCCCATGTCTGACACTTCCGGCCACCCATTCACATCAATGGTCCGGCTGTCAGTGCCACTCACCATACACAGTCATAGCTACGTACCGGTCTGTGCCCGTCACACTACACACACACCGGGAACTCAGGAGAAGTGAGGCTAGACAAGGCTGCCGGGCTCAGACACTACAGAGCTAGACGTTTCTAGTGCCCGGTATGATGTGTTGCCTCACGGACACTCCAAACTACTCCCGCCGCTGTACCGCCTATGGGTGGCTTTCCGGATAGTCCCTTCCCCATAACTCCACAGCCTCCCGGCCTCCAATCCCCAACCCCGGCACTCACATTGCTGTGCTTATCGATGGCCTGCAGCAGCCTCTCCCTGATCTCCCGCGGGGATACCGGAGCCGCTGTCATTGCCTCTGTCCGGGGATCACTGCGGAGGGCGGCGCGGCATGTTCCCGGGGAGGGAGGGACACAGTGGCCCGGGCACCGGGAGCGCAGGACACCGGAGACTCCCAGGCGCGTCTCTCCAGCTGGAGTCGAGCGACCGGGAGCCCCGAGGCACGACGGGAAATCCGCCGCCGCACGCTTTGTGACGTCACTGAAGCGACGTACTTGCGTCACAATTCCTCTGGGCAGCACGCACGTCACGTACGTACGTATGCACGTATCTTCTCCCCTCCCCCAACAGGAAGTGTCAGGAACAGCATGTAACTGTCAATAGTGATGTTTGCCCATTTCTTCTCCCCCCTTCCGGTTTCATAGAGAGGCCGCTCATTAGAACTTTGTACAGAAAACATAACATGTATGCATGTGCCAGCCGAATCCCTGACACGTTGCTGCACGGTTACCACTTCTTTATGAATGTGCCATAGGTTATAAATATATGTTACAAGTTGTGTTAATAAACATTAAAATGTAACGAAATAAATAATTTTCTTCAATGCTGATATATGACCACTTTCATTTTACATGACTAGAGGCTGAGGCTGCACTACTGAGAGATTCTGAGTACATGTCCCCTTCCTGTATGTAAGGTGTCATCATGGAGACCTCATGTGCATAAATATCACCAAATATCTACACCCATAGTGATAGTTCTTTGTGTATAGGTGGAGACATCCGTGTACTTGGTTCTACACAAGGTCTTCATACAAACACTTCCTGACAGAAATTAGAATGGGATCTATGGCGAGCAGCATCTCTCAGTAGTGCAGGCTCAGGCTTTTGGGTGTGTAGATATGAAGTGCTTTATACAGGTTTACTATACAATAAAAGGGCCTTTTAAAAATGAATTGTTATTCATAGTATTGTATTGCGGGAAACAAAGCCGCATCACAATAACATACAAAAACAGTACAAAGCACAACAACTTATAAAACGGACAGATTTAGTCTTAAAATACAAGCCGTTTGTTTTCTTAAAGAAACAGTTTTAGGAAAAAACGAAATGGTTTCTATGGAAAACCGTGCCATGGTACCGAAAAAACTGTTTATACAAATGTTTTACAATATGAACAGCTAAGCCGGTTATGATGGACTGTGAACGCAGCAAATAGGACACGTTGCCACTAGAAAACAACGTAGACATAAACCAAGAGCTGCAGATTAAAAAAATCTCATTTAATGCAGCAGAAAAACATAACAACCTGCATGTGTACAACCCCTTACATTAGGAAGTGCTTGATCGGAGTTCATAGCGCAATTTAGGGTAGGTTTTGCCTTCGCCTTAAAGAGGCTCTGTCACCACATTAGTGCCCGATCTCTTACATAATTAGATTGGCGCTGTAATGTAGATTACAACAGTAATTTTTATTTAGAAAAACGATCTATTTTCACCAAGTTATGAGCGATTTTAGCTTTATGCTAATGAGTTTATCAATAGACAACTGGACGTGTTTTTACTTTAGACCAAGTGGGCATTGTGGAGAGGAGTGTATGACGCTGACCAATCAGTGACCAATCAGCGTCATACACTTCTCTTCATTCATTTACTCTGCACATAGCGATATAGCTATATCGCTATGTGCAGTCACATAAACATACTATAACGTTACTCAAGTGTCCTGACAGTGAATAGACATTACCTCCAGCCAGGACATGATGTGTATTCAGAATCCTGACACTTCTCTGTGAGTTACAGCATGTCCGTGACCAATCAGTGTCATGCACTTCTCTCCATTCATTTATACAGCACATAGTGATATAGCTATATCGCTATGTGCAGTCACATAAACATACTATAACGTTACTCAAGTGTCCTGACAGTGAATAGACATTACCTCCAGCCAGGACATGATGTGTATTCAGAATCCTGACACTTCTCTGTGAGTTACAGCATATCCGTGACCAATCAGTGTCATACACTTTTCTCCATTCATTATTCAGCACAAAGTGATCCTGCGTTGTTCACTATGTGCTGTCACATACACCCACATTAACATTACTGAAGTGTCCTGACAGTGAATAGACATCACTTGCAGCCATGACGTGATGTCTATTCACAATGCCGACACTTCGCTAACGTGTGTGTGGGAGATTTAGGCTGGATTCACACGAGCATGTTCGGTCCATAAAGGATGGGACGTATTTCAGCCGCAAGTCCCGGACTGAACACACTTGCAGGGAGCCAGACTCCTAACATCATAGTTATGTACAACGCTAGGAGTCCCTGCCTCGCTGCGGGACAACTTGGACTTGCGGCCGAAATACGTCCCGTGCTTTACGGACCGAACATGCTTGTGTGAATCCAGTCTTAAAGCAAGGCAAGCGTAATCTCGTTTTAAATGACTGTTTACAGCGTAATCTCGCTTGCCTTGCTGTAAATATCACACAAACGTTACGGAGGTGTCGGGATTCTGAATAGACATCACGTCCTGGCTGGTAGTGATGTCTATTCACTGTCAGGACGCGTGCGTGTGGATCTAGAAAGATCATTGGTCAGCATCATACACTTCTCTCCACAACGCCCACTTGGTCAAAAAGTAAAAACACGCCCAGCTGTCTATTAAGAAAGACATTGGCATAAAGCTAAAATGGGTCATAACTCTGTCAAAAATGATCGTTTTTCTAAATAAAAACCACTGCTGTTATCTACATTACAGCACCGATCACATTATTGTATGAGATACGGCACTTATTATGTGGTGACAGAGCCTCTAAGTTGGGGGTTGGAGTAATACAGAAAACTCCACATGCAGCTTTCAAATACACGTTTCTATAGTAAAAGTTTGAAGAGAACATGTTATGTGGAAATTTCAATCTGATCTGCGGGCAGCAAGTCATAGAGCAGACGAAGTGAAGTAGATATTTAGTTTTGTGTAAAAAACCCCCCCCCCCCCAAAAAAAACCAGCATAACTTGTAATTTATAGATTTAATCTCCCTCTCTCTCTAGGCTCAAGAGTCCAATGGGCGGTCCTACTCAGTGATTGACGGCTAGGTATGTATGCTCATACTGGGAAGGCTGTCAATCACTGAGTGAGACCGCACACCGGACTCCTAAGCCTAGAAATAGCAGGCATTTAAATGAATAAAATGACAAATTATCATGAATCTTATCCACAAAACTTTATATCAATCTGCTCAGCTCCCCCTGCTCTATAACATGCTGCCTGCCCGCACTGCTAAAACAGTCAAATTCCATATTTCTTAAAGAGAAGCTATTATGTTAAAATTGAAGTCTGATCAGCAAAGTGTTACTGAATGACAGTTGCTGTCAGATGTTCCTTAGCAACGGACTACAATACAGGGGTCTGTAGTCTGACGGGAAGGAGCATCTAAGGGTATGTTCACATGCAGTGAGCAAAATACGTCTGAAAATAAGGAGCTGTTTTCAGGCGAAAACAGCTCGATTTTCAGAAGTTATTTTATTTTTATTTTTTTAACAACTCGCGTTTTTTGCTGCGTTTTTTTTACGCCCGTTTTTGGAGCGGTTTTTCATTGAAAGCAATGGGCAGGTTTGCAGGCGTATTAGAGGCGTTTTTTCAGGCGGAATTCGAGGCGTAAGACCTAAAGTAGACCTGTGTGTTAACCAAAATACTCTAATCCTCTGTGAGCCCAGTCTAAGGGTATGTTCACACGGCGGGGGTCCGTAACGGCTGAAATTACGGGGCTGTTTCAGCCTGAAAACATCCCCGTAATTTCAGCCGTACCGGCATATGCAGGCGCTTGAACGCCGCGTCAATTACGGCCGTAATTAGCGCTGCTATTCATTGGAGTCAATGAATAGCGGCTCCAATTACGGCCAAAGAAGTGACAGGTCACTTCTTCTACGCGGGCGTCTATGTACGCGCCGTCATTTGACAGCGGCGCGTAAATATACGCCTCGTGTGAACAGACAAACGTCTGCCCATTGCTTTCAATGGGCAGATGTTTGTCAGCGCTATTGAGGCGCTATTTTCGGGCGTAATTCGGGGCAAAAACGCCCGATTTACGTCCGTAAATAGGCCGTGTGAACATACCCTAACAGAAATAATGTTACGAATACCATTACTACATGACTCTTTGGCCTCATGCACACAACCGTAGTGGTGTGCATAGGCGTGATTTGCGGCTCGGACGGCCACAGAGTGTCAGCGGCAAATCGCGTGCCGTGCACACGGCCACGTGCATTCATTTTTATGAGCCTGGACCGCAAAATACAGCTGTAATAAGACATGTCCTATCTTTTTGCGGTCCAGGCTCCTGGGCAATGCACGGACCGTGGAAACCACGGTCGTGTGCATGGGCCCATTAAAATGAATGGGGCCGCAATTCACTCGCAGATTTGCGGGTAAATTGCAGCCGCAAAAATAAGTTTGTGTGCATGGGGGCTTTGGGTATGTATATGTACCACGTGTGATACAATCTCAGAAAACCATGCAGCACAACCTCTCCACTTATGAACTGGTTTACAAGTTTGCTAAATGTTATTTATGGATACCAAAGAAGCAATACGAACAACAACTAGGGCAGATTTTTTTTTTCTGTTACCAAAACTTGACATTTTAAAATAGTTTAAAGTATAGCTAAATGTTCGACAAACTTCTGACATTTCATAGAGACATGTCAGAAGTTTGGATTGGTGGGGGTCCGAGCACTGTGACCCCCACCAATCGCTAGAACGAAGCAGCTGAAGCTCTCGTGTGAGCGTTCAGCGGCTTCGTGACTGTTCGGCTTTTTCCGGAAAACCGATATATCGGAGTACGGACTCATAGACTTTCTGTTGAGTCCGTACACAATACATTTATTTCCGGAAACAGCCGAACAGACATGAAGCGGCTGAGCGCTTCGTTCTAGCGATTGGTGGGGGTCTCCGTGCTCGGAGCCCCACCAATCCAAACTTCTGACAGGTCACTATGACATGTCAGAAGTTTGTCGAACGTTTAGCTACACTTTAACATATAAGTCAAGTCGGAAAGCTATTAATATAAAATCCCCTTCTCATGTAAAGTAATTACTATTTTATATTATAACTATGCCTAAAACATCAGTAAAGAGAGTACTAATCTTAACTAGGTATTCTAAAGGAGATCTCACATAAAAAGACTACGATATGCCAGCAGTCAGACGTGCAGGAGTCCCATCAGTCAGGCCCAAGAAATCTCACCAGTATGACATGACAGAGACATGTCACATAAGGTCATGTCCACACGCAACGGAATCGATGCATATTTTCCGTCCGGAGTTGCGGATGGAAAATACACAGCAGAATGCAGTAGCAGCAAAGCAAGTGAGATTTAACAAATGTCATCCACGCGCTGCGGAAAATTTCCGAGCAGAAATTGACCTGCAGTGCGTATTTTTCGTAGCGCAGCATGTCCATTCCTGCTGTGGAAAGTGCAATGAATTGCTGCGTTTTTTCAGAGGAGATATCACCATCTCCCATCATTGAGAAAAATTCGGCAAAATATGCACCATTTTCTGCAGTCAAAAATGCAGGAAATTGAGCATTTTTTGCTGCAGCGGAAAGTCTGCAACTTTTAACGGAATTGCTGCAGAAATTTTCTGCAGCGATTCCGTTACGTGTGGACAAGCCCTAAATCTTTATGTTAGGAAAACCTTTAAAACATAATTTACAGCTATGACCTATCATAGGGAACACATGCAGCAATCACTGAAAGATTAACGTGCCTTTTATGCTGGTCAACAGTGATATATTAATGTACAGAATGAAATATAGTGGATTCCATTTATTTATCCATCTAATTTGTAATGTTCTAATGCATAATGGGGAAACAAACAAACAAAAAAGTCTTGATTATAAATATTTTACCACTTGGTACCCACAACTCCTATGCAGACCTACATGTCTCCATGGTAACAGACTAAAAACAAGCCCTGCGTTGTCAGATCCTGCAGTCAGTCATCCTCCTTTCCATCTTTCCCCTACTTCTTCCTAACATACATTCGGTATGCAGTAGATTTCCCACACTATTGAAAAAGGTAAAATCTGCATGATAGATTTTCTGAGAGAATCTGCATCAAAAGCCATCAGGATTGAACATGGCCTTATAAATGGTCACGCGCCACATCTGGCGATTACATTTTGAAACAGGTAGTCAAGAAGAAGAAGAAGCAGAAGCAGCAAATAAAAAGATTCTGGTTTACAAGTTTACTTTCTTTACAAATAAATCATTTACAAAGATTTTTTGACCCACAATAGATTGTTAAAAGATCATTCAGGGTGAAAAAACAAACAAACATTGGTCTGCTTTCACTTAAGACTTCTAGAATATTGTAGTTTGGACTTCTATGGTCATTATGTAAAATATACAAAAGGAACGTGAGCAGTGGAAAACATAAAATGAATGATAGCTATGCACTGAAACAAAAAGCACTGTATAAACTAGCCATGTACTGCTCTTAAAGGGAACCCGTCACCAGAATTTCACCTATTAAACCAGCAAGACCTAGTGGCAGTGGGTGAAACATCATTTTTATGGAACCTATAATTCTCTTCTAAGTGGGTTCTGTGCCGTATGCTAATGAGCATGAAAGAATCATATCTCCGTTTGAAAAGAGTCATATCTTCATTCCTCAAGCCTTTCCAAGTTAACCCCGCCTCCTGACTTTTGATTGACAGCTCCTCGCACACACAAAATCCCACGCATCGATGTCCTGTTCTGGTGCATGCGCACAACGGGACACCATAGCGGCATATGCGCAGTAACTAGATTTTGGAGCATACATGACGGGCTCTCTCAAATGAGATTTCGGCATTCAGGGCAAGACAGTTTTCGGCGGTGGAAGAAGAGGAACGAAAAAGACTGACAGATTTTTCAAATAAAACAGCACGAAATGTTTGCAAACTGTTATTTATGGTCGGAGGAGTTTAGGAGAGGGGATAACGGCAAACTTTTGACAGCAGCGGCCAGTGAGTAGAATTCAATAGTTGAAATACTGATGACATGTTCCCTTTAAAGACCAGCTATACAAAAGAACATCACTATTTAGTGTCATCTTCAGGAAGACATTCAGAATTAAGTTGTAGAAAATGTTTGTGCCTCTGCAAATATACTTTCATACTTGTATGTATCATACCGTTTCTGGCTACAGCTAACAATACCATCATATTGAGGAATGGCAGGAGGTCCCATGTAGGAATCGTGTTTTTCTGGAGTATATTAGATATTTTTAAGCTAAAGTCATAAAATAGTCCAAATATATACAATTCTACAGATCGCCATTATATGCAAATAATCTAGGCCTAGGTGAGAACTATGGAAATTAAGGATGGGTATCAGAGATTGTTGATGGTTGTAGGGTAGAAAAAGCCAAAGCGCCAAACAGAAAGATTCCTAGGTCTACAATGTTTATTTATGATCCAAACAGCCTGAAAGGAAGAAAATAAGAGAATTAAAACACGCATGTACGCAGTATTATTTTTATACAATAGAAATAAGTTGCAAAGTCATATTTGGCCCGAAAGTCCTGGATAATGGCCAAATACTCATAATACATTCAAGGTGGAGAAACACTGGGCTAACAATCTGGCTATAAAGTGGATACCGCTCAAAAACAGTACACAATAGATGCAAAATATCAAAGTGAGAACATCATATAGCCACACGGTGGCTTTTTTTCACAGCTCCAGGAGCTATTCTCTGTAGGGCAATATTAAATGGTTACTAACTTTTCATAACACTTATGATAATCTAATAGTATACCTGATATGTCAACTTTGTAATTTACTTACTGTTAAAATTTAGTTTTATTCATGCAAATTCTGAGTGAAGTTACTGCCACTAGGTGTCTCCCTTCCTGTAATCTGCTGTACACCCCCTGTTGTCAAGAAAAATCTGTCCCTAGTTATAGAGCAGAGGAGACAGACTGCAGGAAGTGGGGGTGTCTCTCTTCACAGCCTGCCCATAAAAGTTTATGTGGAGGGGGAGCAGGAGGAGGGAGCCGAGTGAGACACAGACACATTGCCCATAGAAATCTGTGGAGAAGGGAGGGGAAGCAAATTGAGGGAGCAGGAGCAGAGAGGAGACACAGGCTGCTGGTAAGTGTTATTTTTTACCCCAGTGCTGGACTCTCAGCTATACTGTTGCTTACAGCTATATAATGTCCTCTATGCTACTTCTATGTATATGATAGATACAGATAGGAGAGCAGGATTCTCCTTTTCTTTTTGGCCCTGTTCACACAGTTGTTTGCAGGCAGAAAAATCTGCCTCAAAATCCCTTCAGATATTCAGAGGCAGATTCTGACCTGCCTGCAAGTTCTTGCCGCGATTTTCGCCCGCGGCCGTTGAGGGCAAAAAATGCTGCGAAAAGTGCTTTCTCTGCCTCCCATTAATTTCAATGGGAGGTCAGAGGCGAAACCGCGGCAAGTAGGAGCATACCGCTTTTTTTTTTTTTTTTTACCGCAAGCGGTTAAACATCGCAGCGCAAAATCGCCTCCCATTGAAATCGATGGGTAGCAGAAAAAGCATTTTTCGGCCGAAAAACAATTGAAATCAACGAGAAGCAGTTTCGGACATTTTCTTTGCCGCGGACTCGGACGCGGTTTCCGTGTCAAAATCAGCGTAGAGAAATTCGATGTGAACAGGGCTTTTGTGTGTGGTGTATGGAAAACATGGTCAGCTAGGCTCCACCCACTAGCTCAGGAAAAAGTAACAATTAGGCCTTATTCACACGAACGTGCATTTTGTGTGCGCAAAAACGCAGCGTTTTGCGCGCGTTGCAGTTCCATGTGTCATCAGTGAATGGTGCGTGGCTGCGTGATTTTCACGCATATGCCATCCTTATGACACGCGGTTTTGAGGTTTAGAAAAAGAAATGAAGGAAGTGCTTTTATTTTTTTCCTTCATTTCTTTATCTACTGTTGCGCGAATCACGTGCGATACACGGAAGTATAGGACATGTCGTGAGTTTTACGCAGCAGACACACGCTGCATGAAAATCACGGAATGTCTGAACGGCCCCATTGGCTAACATAGGTCCGTGCGACGCGCGTCATTTTCACGTGCGTACCACGGACGCTAAACACGTTCGTGTGAATAAGGCCTTAGAGAGAACCTGTAGAGGGCTAAACTGCTAAAAAAATAAAATATGCCATATATAAGTCATAATGACAAGATATAGGGTTATTCCTCGTGTACACATGGCAGTTCTATGGGTGTATTCACACGGCCGTGAAAGCTGTCCGTCAAAAAATAGCACGTCTTATTTTTGCCCGTTTTGACGGCCCCACAGAAGTCGATAGATCAGTATTTACCGGCCTTTTTTTTTTTTTTTTAGGAAACAATCCTTGTAACGGCCGGTAAAAACCGATCCTGGCCGACGATTCCCCGCACACAGCGCTACTTTGAGAGCTGAGCCCAGGGAAGCCCTTGACATTACTATCCCTATATGGACAGTAATGTCGGGCTTTCAACTGAATTCCACTATTGGAGAAGCCCGTGGCATTACTGTCCATATATGGACAGTGACGTCAGTGGCTACCTCAGGAAACTCCTACCAGAGCGGAATCCCTGGCAGACGCTCTGGTCAGGGGATTCCGCTACTGGAGAACCCCTGCCGTCACGGTCCATATATGGACAGAGACATCAGGGACTCCCTCTAGGAGTGAAATCCCCGGCCAGAGAGATTCCGCTCCTACAGGGAGCTATCGACAGGGGGTAGGTGCCATTTATGGCCAGGGGGCGGATGCTATCTACATGTGGGGGTGCCATCTACAGTGGGAGGGTGGTGCTATATGGGAATGTGACACTATCTACAGGGGACACTTGTGCTATCTACATGGGCACTGTGACACTGAGGGCATTGGCACCATCTGTAGTGGGCACTGTGGCAAAATCTACAGGGTCATTGCAGCACTAGCTACATGGGAATTGTGGTGTTTTCAGGGAATTTGGACACTAAAAAGCAACAAATTAAATCCATTCTTTTTTTTTTAACAGCCATGAAAAACAAATGGCAGACAGATGACAAATGGCCATTAAAAATGGACAGAGGGACTGGAAATGGATGAAAATTTGGAGACACACGGATGCAAAATGGCCATGAAAAAATTACAGTTGATCAGTTTTTAATGGCAATTTTTTTTCACGGTCGTGTGAATATAGCCTTATTGTGTTTTTTCACTTACTTTAATGGTTTGTTGATAAACACTTAATCAATGTTCAAACCCCTAACAATATCAAATATTTTATCAATATAAAGAAGAACTCCCAGATTACTTTTTTTTAAAATCTTTTGCTCAGTTTCTAATGGATGCAACTCTGACTCTCCGAATTATACAGCGTCTCCAGTGTGACCGGAAGTCAGGGAAACTATACCGGTTGTGTTGGTCATGCAAGTTGCAAGACTAAGAAATTTGAGAATGAGAAATCAACGTTTAATGCCCCCGGCGCTGCGGTCATAAGTGCTCCAGAGGCGACCTCCTGGTGTTAAAGTGCTCTGGGGTCTCCACATTGAACACTGACAGCCCCTCCCCTTTTAGTGACCGCTCTAGCGTCTAATCAAGAGATCTCTGGATCCATCATTCAGACCAGAGGGGAGGGGCTGGCAGTGTTCAGTTTAGAGAGCCTGGAGCACTTGAACATCAAGGGGTCGCCACCGCGGCCCTTGCGATTTCGGGTCCAGGGGCATAGAAAGTAGATTTCTCAGCCATGCAACTTGCATGACCGACACAACAGGTATTGTTGCACTTGTTTCTCTATCGGTTGCATCTATTAGCAGTTCAAGCAATTTCCAGTTATATGGCAAGTATATGTATGGTTCTACATTTAATAAAGATACATAGGAATACTGCAATGACCCTGCCAAGATCCTGTCTGGTGCTCAAGGGGTCTTGACAGAGTATATACTGGTTAGCACTGTGATCGCGCTTTAGAGATTTGTTAATAACATAACAGACTGCCACAGATACATTATGATGTGAATGAACTAATCAAACATTTTGTTCCCAATACTATTCATACTTACACAATCATACAAAACATCATAAAAATGTTCCACATTGCGATAAAAATCCTGAAGTAGCGTAAACTGAGCAGAAATTCTCGAATATTGTCACCTGGAAAATACATACCAAGTAAGATTAGTGTTAGTTTGAGATTTGAAAAAAAAAAAAAAAAAAGGGAAGAGGGGAACAAACACAATGGGACTAGAAGATGCCAGACTATTCAGCACAGAATAGAAAACGAAAGCCATAATCTGATGGCGACAGTGACTACTCCTTGAGGGGAATCCCCGTTGCCAACCCTGGCCGGGGATTCCGCTCCAGGAGTAGCCACTGACGTCACCGTCCATAAATGGACCGTAACGTCAAGGGCTTCCCTGAGCACAGCGCTTAAAAGCGAGGTGCCCGTGGAGTCCTTGGCGAGCAGAGGAGCTCTCTCTGCTCCGAACTAATTCTGAAGCAGGGAGGTGATGGTTCCCGGCTTCAGAATTAGTTTGACAGCGGGACATACCCCCGGGACACCGCCCGGAATCCGGGACTGACCCGCTGAATCAGAGATGGTTGAGAGGTATGAATACGTGTTTTTTTGCTCATATATATATATATATATATATATATATATATATATATATATATATATATATATATATATATATATATATATATATATGGTAGAGCAGCAATGTGCTCCAGTATTGTGAAGTAAAGAATGCTTACCGATATACACATGCAGACATCAGTACCCTATAAAGATGATGATGATAATATTTTAGATAGATCTGCATGTTCTCAACATTATTCCCACCTATGTAGGGAACCCCTTTAAAGGGAAACTGTCCCGTCAAACATGCAGTCTGATCTGCGATCATCATATTATAGAGCGGGAGGAGTTGAGCAGATTGCTAGATTTGTGTGAAAGGATACGTGATAACCTGTAATAGATGATTTAAGTGTCACGGCCGTGGTCACGGACCGCCGCCGTTCTTTACCGTCGGCTGGCCCTGCTCCCACTGATAAGATGCACGTGCGCGGTCCTGACCTTAAAGGGCCAGCACGCGCATATGTTTAAAGTTCCCTAATCAACGCCTACCCATCCTGGACTATAAGAAGAGCTCTGCCCTTCCATTCCTTGCCTGAGCGTGGTTGTAGTTTTTCCATTTCTGTATTGCAAATGGTCCCTTAGTGTTTTCCAGTTCCTGCTACCTGTATCCCCTGCCTTGTTCTGAGCCTGTGTGGTGCCTGTGTGGTACCTGAGCCGTACGTTGCCTGCTGGAATTCTCCACGTCAGCTGTCGCCTGTTCTTCTGGATACCATCCACCACGTCTGGCGCAACCCACCACCTCCAGCCCAATCTGTGCCAGAGCTCTTGCCACCATCCGGACTATCCCAGGTACCAGCGTGCTACACTCCTACCATAGACTTTGTGCGTAGACTGTGAATTGGTAAGCTGCCTCTCCGCTACGGCGGAGCGGCCTAGTGGGTCCACATACCCCTGGATCGTGACATTACCCATAGTGAGCAGAGACTTAGAGTCCAGTGGGCGGTCCTACTCAGTGATTGTCAGTTTCTGTATTTACACTCATACAGGGAAGGCTGTCAATCAATGGTTGAAACCGCCCACTGGACTCTTTAGCCCACAGTGAGCAGGGATTAAAATAAAACGAAATAAATAAAAAGCTATGTATCAATCTGCTCTGCACCTGCTGCTTTATAACAGTTGGGACGTCACGTTCAACATGACCGATTCCTTTTTAACGATTGTGTTTTGATTTTGCAAAGAATTATTACTAAATGAAACCCTTGGGGTATGTTCACACGATGAGAGGCATTTACGTGTGAAAAGACAGTGTTAACAGCTGCCTCGTTTCACACGTAAACGCTCCTCCTCGCATTTTGCGAGCCGTCTGAGACGCTCGTAAATCTTGAGCTGTGCTTCATTGAGTTCAATGAAGAACAGCTCAAATTACGTGGCAAAGAAATGTCCTGCACTTCTTTGCCGAGGCAGTCCATTTACGCGTCGTCGTTTGACAGCTGTCAAACGACGACGCGTAAATTACAGGTCGTCTGCACAGTACGTCGGCAAACCCATTCAAATGAATGGGCAGATGTTTGCCGACGTATTGTAGCCCTATTTTCAGACGTAAAACGAGGCATAATACGCCTCGTTTACGTCTGAAAATAGGTCGTGTGAACCCAGCCTTGCTGTAATCCAGAGAAAGAAAGCACACCTCTGGTATTTCGGTCACATGGATAGGTTTACATACAAGTAGGAAGAATGGCTGCATTGTTAACCTCTTACATACCACAACATATCAAGAATAAGGCATAACATATCCATACTGTGTTCTGCTTTATCACAGATCAAATGTATATAAAAAGAGGAGCATGGAACACAGGTTTATCAGAAAAATTAAGCAATCACCATTCCCTCATGAGTAGACTGGGGATATTTCCCCAATAGGATTATGTTAAGCATGCTTACATTTTATCTGTGGAACATCAAAGGAAAATTGCATTTCAACACATACAGAACAGCTCTTTAGGATAAAAGGTAGCCAAAAACTCACAGAATCCCCGAGAATAAAATACACAATCAAATGTTGTTTTTTTTATCATTAGAACATTTATGCAATATGGTTATAAGTGACAAAATACATTTATATGACTAAATGTATATCAGCATTAATCACTTGGTTACTGTAGATGCACAGATTATCAGTATGAATGCCGATTTCTGGTTGTATTCGCTAGATTATGTGCAAATCTACAACTAGATTAGGATATTAAAAGGGAATTTGTCACCTATTTCCCCCCCTGAACCGCTCACAATGCCAAGTCAGGCCTGTCTATCATTCCCATATTGACATGCCAATATGCGTCCATCAATGTGCTGGATAACGTAACTGCAGAGTTACTTCTGCATTGTTAGGGTATGTTCACACGCGGAGTCAAAAACATCTGAAAATACGGAGCTATTTTCAAGGGAAAACCGCTCCTGATTTCCTGAAACGCTATTTTCGCTGCGTTTTTCACAACCGTTTTTGGAGCTTTTTTCAATAGTCTATGAAAAACAGTTCCAAAAACGTCCCAAGAAGTGTTTTTTATATGCAGCCGCTTTAAAAAACAAAAAACAAAAACGGGCCATCGGAACAGAAGGTCGTTTTTCCCATTGATTTCAATGGGCAGATGCTTGGAGGCGTTCTGCTTCCGATTTTTCGGCCGTTTTTCAGCGTTTACGCCGCGAAAAACGGGCGAAAATAGGCCGTGTGAACATACCCTTATATGGGATCAGTTGTGAGGACCGAATTGTACTCCCAGTGTGTACTGGCAGTATTCGAGAGAAAGGTGATGACAGGATATAAATATTAACAATTTTTTGTTAAAATACAAAAACGAAAGAAAAATTTTATTGAACCATATCACATGGTTTTAATCCTTTTTCTCCGATTTCCTACTGGCCTCTTTCATAGATCAGCCCCTTACATAGCTGGAGGATTTTTGAACTCTGCCCCTCACCCTATTTGTCTTACTTCTACATCTAAAAAGTTTATCCATTCTTCACCACAACTAGCCATACATCCTCTTCTCTACTCAATTCCGTATCACTTAAACTAGATCTAGTCAATGTTTTCTCCCACACCTACTCTATCAAGAATAACCCTGCCTCTTAAACTGCCCATACAGGATATACTATTCGTTCTAAATGGCCGATTTTGGCCAACCACCATTTGAAAAATGAACGGAAACAATCGTTCCCGATGACCTAAGACAGACTTCTGTCTTCCGAAAAAGTGACCGGCCAGGTTGGAAAATGTTCCCTGTGTTACATGTTTATAACCTGCATTTGCCACTTTGTGCAAGCCCGGGGGAGTCCGTTTTTGTTTTTTTTTAAATGGACACCCTGATCGGCCAGTTTAGTTTCTTATGTTGGTGGTGGGATTTATCCGCGGCCAATTATTATCTTATGTGTATGGCCGGCTGTAGGCCGGGTTCCCACGGGTCCGATATGCTGCGTAAACATCATGCAGCGTGTCCAACCTGGAACCCGCAGTACATTCCGCCCAAAAAATCTCACCAAATTGTGGTGCGGTATTCCGAAATGAATTATCGCTGCAGAAGAAAGCACTCATACTTACCCCCTCAGTCTACTCTGCGCGTAGTCCCGCCTCCCATGATGACGTTACAGGCCATGTGACGCTGCAGCCTGTGATTGGCTGCAATGGTCACATGGGATGAAACGTCATCCCAGGAGGCCGGACTGCAGGAAGAAGGAGGGCGTCCTGGTTTAAGTATGATTTTTGTGGCGTAATCGCTATGATTACGTCGCAAACGTCGCAACACTTAGCCTTCTGTTGTGGGTTTTGCATTTCCATTGAATTTAATGTGGAAAACCCGCAACGGAAAATCAACTAAACTGCAGCATAAATTGACATGCAGCGGATTTAAATTCCGCACCGCAGGACAATTCATTAATGTTTGTGCAGAGGTTTTTTTTTTCCGCAGCATGGGGAATGAGATTTCTTAACAGAACATTTCTGAAACTAGTAGCAGATAAAGGATCTCCTATCTTAGGAGTAAAAGCTGATTTACACTGGCAGATTTCTGCCATAACGAGCCCAGATTGGCACTATAACAAGACGATTGGCACTCCTTAACAGACCTTTATACACGGGCCGAGACCTTCTGTGTATGAACGAAAATCGTGATACTTCAAGAGGCCAGTTAACTGGAGAACTAACCTAAAATATTAGAGAACGGTTTATGATCCTTTCTATTAAAGGCATCGTCTGGCATGAAGGAACAGCTAGCTGACTAAGTGCTGACTGTCAAATTTCTATACCGGAGCCAAGATCTATGATGTACATAGACTATATACAGTGCTGTATGGATGTATTTGTGAACAGACACATTTCTATATTGGTGGTCTCTAAAGTTAATCTAAAATGCCCAGTCCATCTCCCCATCAGCTGTCTAGGAACTGGTGGACGGCCCCCATAATATACATTACTGTAGATGGTTAGGCCAAAGTTGATCTAACATGCATGGCCAGCTTAAAGGGTAGCTAAAGTTCGACAAACTTCTGAAATGTCATAGTGACGTCAGAAGTTTTGATTGGTGCTCGTGTGAGTGGATTAGTTTCTGTTCGGCTTTTTCCAGAAAGTCTATGAGCCCGTACTCCACTACATCGGCTTTCCGGAAAAAGCCAAAACAGATACGAAGTGCCTGAGTGCTTCTGCCGCTTCATTTTAGCGATTGGTGGGGGT
The DNA here is from genome assembly GCF_050947455.1 of Rhinoderma darwinii. NCBI lineage: Eukaryota > Metazoa > Chordata > Amphibia > Anura > Rhinodermatidae > Rhinoderma > Rhinoderma darwinii. The sequence goes on along the minus strand of NC_134687.1, from coordinate 292,033,220 downwards.
CTCAGTGCTCGGACCCCCACCAATCAAAACTTCTGACATTTTACAGGGTAAAACGAAACTTTTGACAAACTTCTAAGATCAGAGAAATGAAAGCTATTAATCTCAGAGAACTACGATGAAATCCAAGACAACACCTTTAGACTCATTCAAAGGGATTTTCCAAAAAATAACATTTACAGCATATCCACTGGATATGCAATAAAAGCCTTAATTGGGGAACCCCTAATGCCGAGAATGTTGGTGACTAGTCTCTGTACCCTGCAGACAAGTGGCTGGGCATGTGTGGTCACGCCCTACAGAAACATGGAATCTTACATATACTTTAAATAGGTTGTCCACGCATCATAATCAACCCCTTTCATATTGAAGCTCCTCGTTCCTGGCAAACAACTGATTTTTCCTTCTCTGGCCAAACATTTCCCCTGTAGTATTACATGGTGGCTATTCAGATGGGCTTACAGAGTAGCTTCCTGTTTTGGCTCATAGAGGGGGTCCTGAGCGGGGGATCCCCTCCCTCTATGACATTCATATGACCTAAAAGACATGGAGGCAATTAATGGAGGGTGGCAAGGCACCTCCATTCTCCGGATCAACGGATTTTAAGTTCAACTGCAGAATTGTAGGTTAAACATTACTGATTAAGGAAATGTTTATTACAATTTTGTGCTTACATCCACAAATATTTTTGCGAACTAGTACACACCTGTAGTTGCCTCTGTGGGCTCATCTCCAAATCCTTGGGATTCTTTTTTCTTTCTGTGAATAAAAAAAAATACAAAAACACTGAAAAAAAAACATTACTTGTGAACATCAAGTAAACATTACTGCCATTTATTAGCGATCCTCAAATTCATGCTAAAAAGTGCTGTAGTGTATCGATATTAGGTTAGGAATAACAACTTTTATTTTTTAAATACTAGACAGATTTACCAATGTTGTGCCATTGTTGTAAACCTATTATAAGAGGGTCCCAAAAGTAATACATAACATTTTTAGCAAAGAGCTGCTACATGTTTTGAGACTGCTGGAGACCCTGGAGAAACAACCGTATTTTTCGGACTATAAGACTCCGTTTTTAAGAAGAATAAATCTTGCTAAAAAGTCCCTGCGTCTTATAGTCCGCAATCAAGGGACCCGGCAGCATCGGGCCCCCTGACCGCTCTTAACCCCTTCCCGACCCGTGATGTGTCGGCACATCATGGGGAGGGGATGATGTATCGAGCGGGCTCACGCGCTGAGCCCGCTCCATACACTGCAGGTGTCAGCTTCTGACACGCTGCTCTAACGGCTAGGAACAGCGATCGCACTGTTCCTGGCCGTTTAACTAGTTAAATGCTGCGGTCAATAGCGACCACGGCATTTATAGTGGTTTTTCCATGACGGACAGTTAGGACGTATCCACAGGATATGTCATAAATGTCAGATAGATGCGGGTCCCACCTCTGGGATCCACACCTATCTCTAGAAAGGGGCCCCCTAAACCCTGTTCTATCTTACCCGGCTCCGCTGTCTTCCGGCCACTTCCTGGTTACATGGTAGAGTTACTGAAACAGCGTAACTCGCTGAGCTTCGCAGTTTCCGTAACTCCCATAGAACTGAAAAGTAGTTACGGAAACAGCGTAGCTCGCATGCTACGCTGCTTCTGTAACTACCATTCACTACTATGGGAGTTACGGAAACAGCGTAGCTCAGCTGGTTATGCAGTTTCCGTAACTCATCCATGTATTGCAGTGTATTTTACTAAGGGAACTAATCAAATGTGTAAAAAAAAAAAAAAATTGCCATCGCTGTGTCCGTAAAAGTCAAACTATTACAATATAGCATTATTTGACTCACACAGTGAACGGTGTAAAAAATAAAATTGAAAACCCCAGAATCGTTGTCTTTTGGTCACCATAGCGCTAAAAAGAATGAAATAAAAAGTGATAAAAAAAATAAGTCATATGTACCAAAAAAATGATGCTAATAAAAACTACAGCTCGTCTTGCAAAAAATAAGCCCTCACACCGCTCAAATGATGGAAAAATATAAGTTATGGCTCTCAGAATGTGATGAAACTGAATAATTTTAATAGTTTTTTCTTTGTAAAAGAAGTAAAATATGATTTTTTTTTCCCTATTTTTTGTTGTGTAAAACTTGGGTGCGTCTTATAGTCAGGTGCGTTTTATAGTCCGAAAAATACGGTATTTGAGAGCTCATCCATAATCCCTAAAAGCTTAGCTTCTTTAAGGGTTGCATTGCATGCTAGAGTGTTAAAGGGGTAGCGCCATCTCAGACATTTATGGGACACGCACCTATGTAGAGAATAGGGTCCCATGACTGCCGTCGGTGAGGTGGCTGCTGCATCAAGGCCGGGGAATAATTGGAGGGGTACACATGTGCCAAGGTTTCTTGGAAACCCGAAACAACTTCTGCTCTGATCAGTGTTTTCCACAGCTCAGAATTTCAGATTATAAAAACACTCATTTTAATAGCAGGATGGCCATACATGCTTCATTGAGAAGCCACTGAAATCTATGAATTCACAGGGCTGTTTTGTTTTTTTTAGAAAGTTGGATCCGTAAGAACTCAGCGGTTTACAGCGTGCTAGTACCCATTTCAGGGTATCCGTGGGAATCATGAACGCCTAAAAAGGTTAAATTATTTTAGTTCAGCGCTTTAATAACTTACTAGATTTTATGATTTACTGCAGTTTGGTAGTTTACCTTAACCACAGCAACCACTTAAAGAGGCTCTGTCACCAGATTATAAATGCCCCATCTCCTGCATAATCTGATTGGCGCTGTAATTTAGATAACAGCAGTGGTTTTTATTTTGAAAAACAATCATTTTTGACCAAGTTATAAACAATTTTAGATTTATGCTAATGAGTTTCTCAATGGACAACTGGGCGTGTTGTTACTTTTTACCAACTGGGTGTTGTACAGAGGAGTGTATGAGGCTGACCAATCAGCGTCCCGCACTTCTCATTGTTCCAGCCCAGCTTCATTCACTGCACAATCACACTGTGCTGTGGATCATGCTGAGCTGGAACAATGAGAAGTGCAGGACGCTGATTGGTCACTGATTGGTCAGCGTCATACACTCCTCTGTACAACACCCAGTTGGTAAAAAGTAACAACACGCCCAGTTGTCCATTGAGAAACTCATTAGCATAAATCTAAACTAGCTCATAACTTGCTCAAAAATGATCGTTTTTCAAAATAAAAACCACTGCTGTTATCTACATTACAGCGCCAATCAGATTATGTAGGAGATAGGGCACTTTTTTTTTTATAAATTCTTTTATTTTCGTTTTAAAGCACAAAGAAAACACACAGTATACTCCGTACAAACCAAGTCGGTATTGACATCGGCCACAGGCCAGTAACTTGCAGAACAAAAGTGCATAAAATTAATAGAAGGCAGTGTATCGCTCAGAATAATAATGGAAGAAATGCAGATATGCACCCTGAACCGGCAGCGATGCATAATACTCCGTAGTCGAGCAGGGAAACAGTAAAGAGAAAGAAAAAAAAGCGGGGACAGTAAGGAGAGAAAGAGAGGGAGAGGAACTAACCTGACACAATTGGACCTAAGTAAGGAGTCAAGAGGCCATGATGGCCTTGTATTCCACAGAGGATTGAAATCGGATCCATTCACGCCATGTTCTGAGGAAGGAGGCATGGGACCCTTTCATTGATGCCGTGAGGTCCTCCATTCTCATAATCTCCTGGATCTTGCCACACCACATGCCCACCGTCGGGGGACAAGATTGTCTCCACAGCGTGGGAACACACGCTCTAGCCGCGTTCACCAAGTGGCGAACAACTGAGCGCCTATACGTAGTCAGAGGCATCTCACACAGATGGAGCAGGAAAAGGCCCAGCGACCTCGGGAGGGGGAAATCCGTAAATTTCGAGGAAATGCGCCACACCTCAGACCAGAAATCGGTCAAGAGTGGGCAGTCCCAAAAAATATGCAAGATCGTACCCACATGGTCACAACATCTCCAGCACAGTGGCGAAACCGCCGGAATCATTGCATGCAATCTGGAAGGCACCCTATACCAACGAGACAGAATCTTGAACCCGGTCTCCTGATATCTACTGGCCGTTGAGGATTTATGCGTCATGGTAAACAGATGCTCCTTTTGTTCGGGAGTGAATGTTAGACCCAAATCCCTTTCCCAACTAAGCAGGTAAGATGGGGTAGGCAGATTGGAGGGCGAGATCAGAAGAGCATAAAGTTTGGACAACGAATGGCGCACCGTGCCCGTGCCTGTGCATAAAAGTTCAAACGGGGAGCCACCACGCGAGTACGCTGCCGGATTAGCCAAGGATGCCAGGTAATGTCGTAGCTGGGTGACCTGCCATGCAGAAAAAGGGACAGGGTCCGTCAGAGACTGTAACTGCGCGCCAGACATCCACCTCTACTCCTGCAGAAAGTGTACAGCAAGTCCCTTACCTGCCATCACCCAAAGCAGGAAAGGACCTCCTTCCCGCCCTGGTGGAAATGCAGGGTTGTCCCAAAATCGGGAACAGTGGGGAGAGAGACGGGGAGAGTTCTGTCCTAGGGAAGAGCCGTGCCGCAACTGCCAGGGAACGTCGGGTGCGTCTGCGCTGCCAAGGGAGTATGTCTACCCAATCACGGTAAGGCCTGTAGGGGGACTGCCAAAAAAGCCTGTTCCATGGACACCCACTCCTTAATCTCGCTGTGCCTAAACAAGTCTAGAATTCGAGCCAAGTGGGAGGCATGGTGGTAGGAAGCAAAGTCCGGAAGACCAACACCCCCCTCACACTTCGTACGAAAAAGCATGGAACGGGCAATACGCGCAGGTTTCCCCGCCCAGATAAACTTGTGTAGAAGAGACAGCAGAGATTGAAAGAATGGGCGTAGGACATGTATCGGGAGGGCATGAAAGAGATACAGAATCCGCAGTAAAATATTCATTTTAAAGATGGCGCCCCTACCAAACCAGGTAAAGGTACCCGACGTCCAAGTCGCTCTTTACACGTTGAAGAAGCGAAGGGAAGTTCACAGCGTAAAGGCGAGACAAATCACTGGGAAGCCGGACCCCCAAATATTTAAGAGAGTCCCTCGCTCATTTAAAGGGAAAGGACTCAGACAGGTCAGCGACCAGGGTCTGTGGCAACGAGATGTTAAGTGCCTCAGACTTCTGGTAGTTGATCTTGAAGTTGGATATTTTCGAGTATCCACTCAACTCCGCCATCAGGTTGGGCAAGGAAATCCTGGGAGCCGTGAGAAAAATAAAAGAGCAGGTCATCCGCGTAGGCAGCGACCTTATGGGCCCTACCACCCAGGACTATGCCCGCAATGTCTGGATTGGAGCGAATATGGCACAGAAAGGGCTCCAAACATAAAATGAAAATCAATGGGGACAAGGGGCAGCCTTGCCTCGTGCCATTAGTGCTTGCAAAGGAGGCGGAGTAGTGCCCGTTAGCCTTAACCTGAGCCGATGGGGAGGAGTAGAGACCCGAGATCCAATTCATCATATGAGCCCCTAAGCCCACATGCCGCAAGGTTGCCAGCATAAAATCCCAGTTGACCCTGTCAAAGGCCTTCTCTGCATCCGTTGACATTAAACAAATGGGGAGGGACGAAACCGCCGCTTGGTACATCAAGTTAATCGCTCGTGTGGTATTATCACGTGCCTCACGCAAGGGCATAAAGCCCACCTGGTCATTATGTATCACATTGTGTAGGAGTGGAGTCATCCTATGTGCCAGAATCTTAGCAAATAGTTTTAACTCCACATCAAGTAGAGAAATAGGACGATAATTCTGGCACAAGGATGGGTCCTTCTCCTCCTTGGGTATGACCGTAATATGGGCCCTCAATGTGTTTCGAGGTATGGAGCCCCCCTCAGTAATGGAATTGAATGCCCGGAGGAAATGGGGCGAGAGCAAGTCTGGGTAGGCCTTATAATATTGTGGGGGCAGACTATCCGGACCCGGTGCCTTCCCCGTGGGTGAGTCCTTCAGTGCCCATGACAGCTCTTCCGGGGAAATGGGCGCCTCCAAGGCCGCAATAGCCTCTGGAGGAATACATTTCATCCCCGAGGACCGTAGATACTGCTCGTTCTTCTCCAGGTGACCACCACCTTCCGAAGAAGGGGGTGCCCGCGGGAGATTATAAAAGAGAATGGTAATAGGCACGGAAGGTTTCCGATAGGTCTTGTGGAAGCTGGAGACATCTATTGTGTGAACCCAGAACATAGGAAGACCCGCTCTCGCACCTATGTCCCCTAAGTGCTCGAGCTAAGGTCCTACCAGGTTTGTTACTAAATTCATAAAAGTGTCGTCTACATTTAACTAGGGAGGCCCTCACCTTTGCAAGGCAGAGTGAACGGACCTGTTCTCTCAACGGTCTCAGCTCCGCCCCCACTACCCGATCCTGGGATACCTTATGTGACTCTTCCAGGCGATGTATCCGAGTCAGTAAGTCCCGTAGGTGTGCCGACCGCTCCTTCTTAAGTTTGGTGCCAACACGTATAAAGGAACCGCGCACCACGCATTTGTGTGCCTCCCACATACAAAAAAGGTCCACCCCTGGTGTGGCATTGGTGTCAAAGTACTCCACCAGATCCCTGCGAATATCCGAGACCATCGTCGGATCCTGTAAGAGCGATTCATTCAATCGCCACTGCCAAGAACGAGGGTGGGCCGATGGACGAGATAGAGTGAGAGTAATAAGGGCATGGTCAGAAAGTGTAATGTCATCAATGGAGGCCGACATGAGGCTAGGGAGATGTGAGTGGCGCAGAAAAAAATTATCTAGTCGGGAGTAGGAGTTGTGGGGGGCCGAGTAAAACGTATAGTCTTTGGTCGAAGGATGCAGAACCCGCCATGCGTCCACCAGTTGGTGTTCATGCAACAGTCGTCGTATACGGCGGTGTGCTGCCCTGGGTAAAGAGGAGTGCCCTCGTGAGGAGTCTAATGTGGGATCCAATGTGACATTCAAATCCCCCCCCAGTACTAGAGTGCCTTCCAGAAAGCCATCCAACGCCCCAAGGACTCTTTCCAAGAAGGCTACTTGACCAGTGTTAGGGAGATAGTATGAGGCCAGTGTGTTATCCAACTTACCCTTCACGAAGAGGTACCGGCCCGCTCCATCTGTGCAAGTCTCCACATGCTCCCAGTGCAGAGAGCGTGAAATCAGGATGGAGACCCCCTTGGTCTTGGAATCCGGGGACACACTATGATACCCGTCCGGATAGTTGGAGTCTGTGAGCCTCTGTATGCAGTCAGCCCGAAAGTGGGTCTCCTGCAGGAATGCCACGTGTGCCTTTCTTCTCCACAGAAGACGGAGAATGGAGGACCTCTTTTTGGGGGATATTCAGTCCCTGTGCTTTCAGAGAAACAACAGTAATGTCAGATATGGTAGTGGACTGAGGAATGGACAGAGGAGGGAAGGGAGGGAGAGGAAGAGAAATAAAAAGAAAAGCTCCTACACAGATGCTGTTGAACAGTAGCGATAAGAAACACAATCACTCTAAAGTCGGAGTGAAAAATCCCTCCAATACTAAACGAGAGCTAGGTCGTCCCAGAGGAAGGCCTCCAACCACGACACAGCGCACGGAACCCTAATGGGGAACGAGGAAAGACAGCAGTGCAGAAAAACAGTGTCTCACGAATACAGATAACTCAAAAATCTCCAAATAATTATGTCGAAGCCCCGGACTCACCGGGTCATCTACTACATAAGCCCACCTTCCCCTTTATAGCTAAACAGTTGAAACATCCCCAACCATTGTAAACCTCCCCACCTGACCCGCATCTAGTACAAACGGCACCGAAGCAACCCAATCAACGCCATCTTCCACCGCCCACAGAGAACCCTGTGAAAGAAAAGGGAGGGGGTAAAGTGCAATTAACTTTCCAGATGTGAATGCAGAAGATCGATTGATCAATCCCTTCGCGGGGAATGCCGCCCTGGGGGCCGAGGATCAACGGGCCCGGCTCCACGGTCTTCGTGTGGGGATCGTCGTCCTGAAGGTCGGGTCACGGGCAGCTCAGCTCCGGGACGAGGCTGGAAATGAGACACAAACTCTGGAAACTGTCCACCTCTGAGAGCAAACGGTGCCGGGGGTTCAGTCCAGTCCGGTAACCGCACCGGTGAAATCTCCAAACACTGGAACGCCTCCTCCAGGTAATCTGGGGACCGGACCGCAAAGGATAGCCCCGGTCTGCGAAGGATGATGTGAAAGGGATGGCCCCATCTGTAGGTTGCGCCTGCCGCCTTTGTCGCTTCCAGTAAGGGTCGGACAATTCTGCGCATGGAGAGTGTCAGTCTCGAGACATCTGGCAGGACTGAAATCTCGGCACCATTGAAGGGAACAGCCCCCTTCTCCAAGGCTCTCCGGGCAATCTCTTCTTTCTGTTTGTAGAAATGCACTCTATAGATCACATCTCTGGGTCGGTTGCCATCTCTATTCTGGGGGCCCGCCAGTCTATGAAGTCTGTCCATCTCAATGGCCATATCACGCGGTCGGTCCAGGAGTTTATTAAAAATGTGTGTCACAGCATCATAAAGTCCATCTGGGGGTACAGACTCCAGCAAACCTCTGAACTTCAAGTTGTTACGTCTCCCGCTGTTTTCATCCAAATGTAGGGAGAAGTCCCGTAATTGCGTAGCTTGGGTGGCCAGAGACTGTGAGAGGACCGAGATATCTACTGAAGATATGGAGTGCTGGCGCTCCAAGGTTTCCACCCTCGTAGCCAGAGCACGCACCTCCTGTGTGACCGCGCCAATAGCCCTGTCGTGTTTCTCCTCTAGCCGGGTGAGGTGGAGATCCAAGTCGGTTTTGGTGTTCAATACTTTGACCATCTCCCAGAGTTCTGCCAGGGTCCGCTCCATTGATAGCGGGAGGCCCAGGGACGGGCCTGTCTGATGTTCCCCCGTGTGTATCGTCGTGGCCATAGACCCCCTGAAGATGGCCGGCGTAACCTGGCTCAGTAGACAGGCCTGTGGTGGCGGTTGCCGCTGCACGGCCAATGAAAATGGCGCCTCAAGTGTCCCATGTCCAGGTGCTGTCTGGGGCAGTATAGGGGAAAAGACCTCAGCCTGGGGCGGGGGAGCCGACCCTGGAAAGCCTGCCACACACTGACCTCCCTCCTGAGACGACATCTCCCCTCCAGGGGCTCGAGCGCAGCAGCCGAGCTGCGCCAGACCAGTGGATGAAGTGAAGGAGGCGGCGAGATCCCACGAGGCGACGGAGGCTGGGTGCGGCCTACAGGGGGGAGAGGAAGAAGATCGCGGCGGAGTGCCGTCCAAGGAGGACCGGAGATACCGGCCGATGGATGGGGTGCCCGAGGCGACCGGGCGGTTCTTGCGGCTTCACCCCTTAGTCATGCTGCGTCGGGGATCGGTAAGTGAACCCTAACGGGCGGTTTTCTGCAGGGTGAGTCTGGAGGTATGGACAAACACGTCCTCACACCGCCATGTCTAAGCCACGCCCTCGGAGATAGGGCACTTATAATCTGGTGACAGAGCCTCTTTAAATTAAAATCCTGTTCATAACCAAATCTTATTTTCTATTTATTAAAACAAAATACGCATGGTCTCTGGTGTTCCTGTGGATTTTTTTTTTTCCCTTTTCCCCTATAGTGAACTTTAGGTAATAGTCAAGTTTACCTTAAGATGAGCTTAAGGTAACATTTTATTAAACAAAACGGTTCCCAATTATGGGAGCAAACAATACAACCAAACAGCAGGGCAGATGAGGAGATTTCAAGTTCTATACGAATGCTTCAAGTGTCTGACAGGTGCAAATAAGACATCCTATTAGCGGTTGGAAAAGAGCCCACAGCTTTCTGAGGGATAAGCAGCGACTCCTCTGGGATTTGGAAATTCTCCTAGCTGGTCTGCTTTATCTTATATTAGGCAACTAGGGGGGTTCCAGCACCTTACATGTAATGGTCGATCACCTACAGCTGCCAATACAAAAAGAGGGACTGTGGAGTCGGAAGTCAATTTTGAGTGCAGTCTGTCGTTAGAAACGTACCGACTGAATTCAAAATAAAAATCTTAAATAATTATTACAAATGGATTAATTTGTTAGGTGCATTGTGTGTTGCACATCTCACAGGAATTTTGAATAATTTTTTGTTTTCCAGAAAATGCATTCCAATTATTAGAATTGTTATGTTCTATATAAGTAGCCTGATTATTTACATGATGTTGATGAAAAGCCTGACGTTACCATTCTAGCACAATAGGTATTACTAAATGTTATACAGGAGCCATTTATGAAGGATTCAGACAGTGGAAAGATAGAGTCGGCGGCTTAGACTTTTGCCTCCTTAACGTATACATAAGGAAAAAGCTCCTCACTTATACGTAGGCTGCGACCGATGCCCCAACAGTGGCATCCATCACCATAGACTTTAATAGTATCCGTTAAACGGATACATCATGAACTGGGGTCACGACGTATCGGTTAAACAGATACCATTATAGACTATGGGTGACGGATGCCACCGTTAGGCATCAGTTTGACGGATTCGTAACCCATAGACTACAACAGCATCCGGTTAAAGGATATGTCATGGAAGGCTATTGGAAAGCCTAGGACGTATACATTGAACGGATGCCATACAGTTTAACAATGCAGCCTATGGGTGACTTATGACAAACAGCATACCGCACGGGACAGACATTTTTTTGGTCTAATAGAGCCCTATGGATACGTTTAATGTGTACATTGGGAGCTCTCCCAACGTACACACTAAACGGACATCACAAATGTAATGTGAGCAGAGCCTTATCGACTCAAAAAAGTCTAGTTTTGAGGTTTCACATGGAAATAAGCAGAACAGTTAGTAGAATTAATTTCCCAGTTGTAAACATTAAAACATTATACCGGGAGGATTACCTACAGTGATAACTTACAATTTGAAGTTTAATACTGCGCCAGCATTCACCAACAACGTCCTATTATAGAGGAATGATAAGAGAATATTAAACATTAATTCGCTGAAACCGGACAATCAAACACTTAGATGCCGCGGTCAATAGTAGTTACATCAATAGGGGCAGAACACACGGTGCGGCCACCATAAGCATTCGAGACCACGCCCACACGCGGTGGCGAATGGGCGCACAATGCCACAGTTTTACTAGCTAAATCGTGTGACCAATCGTCACCCAGGTAGGCGTGGTTTCGGCATAAGTAGCAGTGGGTGTTTGCTGTACTCAGCAACTAAGCCAGTTCCATACATCCTCCTGCGACATCTGATGCACAAACATGGTAAATGTCGCCAAAGGGTTACATAGGCTCGATCACAAAGGCAGTCCTCTAAAAATGATGGCACCTATTAAATACACTGAACGAACGGGTGCAATATCCCAAAATTGGCACATAATAGCACATACCTTTCAGCTGATTGGTCAAGAGGGGTAGCGTCTGTGTGATATTTACAGCATAGCAGGCGTAGTCTCGCGAGATTACGATGTAACCTGTTGTTTAAAACGAGATTACGCTTGCCTTGCTGTAAATATCACACAGATATCAGGACACGGCAGTAACGTTATACTGTGTGTATGTGGCTGCACATAGCGATATAACTATATTGCTATCTGCAGTGTAAATGAATGGGGAGAAGGGTATGACACTGATTGGTCAGCGTCATACACTCCTCTGTACAACGCCCACTTGGCCAAAGAGTAAAACACGCCCAGTTGTCCATTAAGAAACTCATTGGCATAAAGAAAAACATAACAGAAATATTACACTAATCGGCAGCCACTTCTCTCTATCCATCACTGATAGAGAAAAGAGGCTGCTGATTAAAAATAAAAAAATTAGTTCATACGTACCCGGTCGTTGTCTTGGTGACGAGTCTCTCTTCTTCCTCCAGTCCGACCTTCCTTTCTGACGCAGCAGCCTGTGATTGGCTGAAGAGGCCGCTGCAGCCTGTGGTTGGCTGCAGAGGCGGTCACGTGGGATGAAGAGTTATCCCTGGAGGCCGGCCTTCTGACGTCATCCTGACGTGCGTGACCGCCACTAGAGCCTGTGATTGGCTACAGCGGCGACATGGATGAAACGTCATCGCTGGAGGCCGGACAGGAGGAAAGTAAGTATGAACTTATTTATTTATATATTTTTTTTATTTAATTAAAATTTTATTTTGCGAGCGTCGAGCATGGTACTGTCCAGGGTGCTGAAAGAGTTACCGCCGATCAGTGCAGCCCATTAACTCTTTCAGCACCCTGGACAGTACCATGCTCGGCGCTCGGAAACACGGAGTGCACACGGCCGCAAAAACGGGCACACGGATCCGTCAAAAACAGACGTAAAAACGGATGTGAAAACGATGCCTTAAGGCGGGATTCACACGACCGGGTCGCGCCCGAGCCCGAGTGCTGGCCGATAAAATCGGCCATTCTGCCCGGCCGGTTTGCATAAAGTTTTGCATCCGTTCCGGGCCGGGCAGATCTGGACAGTGACATCAGCGGCAACTCCTGAAGGGGAATCCCCATGTGTTCGGGGATTCCGCTTCAGGAGTTTCCCCTGATGTCACTGCCCAGATATGGACAGAGACATCAAACGCTCTGTCCAGGAGCGGAATCCCCGAACACACGGGGATTCCGCTCCTTCAAGGAGCTAAAGTGCGGCTAGCACATAGCAGAGCGGGGAGATACCTCCCTGCTCTGCTATAGTGGCGTCGCTACAATAGTAGCAGCCGCAGCAGATGCTAGCGGCGCCATCGAAGGTGTCGCCGGGCCAGGGCACTTTTAAAACAAGCAGGGGAAGGGAGCCAGCGCAGCGCTCCCTTCCACCTGCTGTACACCCCGGCCCTGCCAAACCGTGTACAGCGATGCCATTCGTCAGAATGGCATCAACTCCTCCTCCTCACATGCACTCTGCGCTGTGAGGAGGAGGAGATAGAGCGCAAGCGCCGGAAAACCCGGCCATCACTCGGGACACATCCCGGTGATGGCCGTGTATTACCCGGCCCCATAGACTTCTATGGGAGCCGGGCGGCCGGGTACCCGGCCGAAGATAGAGCATGACCTATTTTTTGACGGCCGGTTTTCCCGGCCGTCAAAAAATCGGTCGTGTGAATAGCCCCATTAGGGGTCTATTATTCCTAATGCAGCCGGGTGCCGGCCGATTTATGAACGGCCGGCACCCGGCCGGGAAACCCTGTCGTGGGAATGAGGCCTTAGGCTATGTACACCTTTGAAAACATTTATTCGTTTTGTGTTTTTTTTAAATGTGTTTGGTGCAACTTTCTAATTACATTTTATTACAAATTATTTTTACTTTGATAGACACAGCTGCTTTGTATTCTGGATACAGAGCAGCTGTATCTTGCGCTGAGACCTAAATCTGTCAGGTCAGCGGGACTAATGGGTTCAGTGTCAGCGGGTCCTGCGTGTGTCTGACACGCAGGATCCACCTGCTATCGATCACATCTAAGTTATGAACTTAGATGTGATCGATAAGGATGGGTTCACATGAGAATGTTACGTCCGTAATGGACGGAACGTATTTCGGCCGCAAGTCCCGGACCGAACACACTGCAGGGAGCCGGGCTCCTAGCATCATAGTTATGTACGACGCTAGGAGTCCCTGCCTCTCCGTGGAACTACTGTCCCGTACTGAAAACATGATTACAGTACAGGACAGTTGTCCTGCAGCTAGGAATAATCCACATGATTTTGATGTGGTTATTAGGCCCCTGTATGGCATACATCACCCAGGGACTGGTCCTGGAGAAACATATATGGACAGTAACTTCAGGAGCATCCCCAGGGCCAGAGACCCCGGAAAGAGCAGCTGTGCACGAAGCTCCAGCGACATAACTGTCCATATATGGACAGCTAAGTCACTGAAGCTTCCCAATGAATACGTTTAATAGATACCCGTGAAGGATGCCTAACAGTGGCATCCATCATCAAAGGCTCCCAGGTTAAAAAACAAAATGTATACCGCGCAGTTTGTTTTTTGCGGGATAGCTCAGCCGATAAACGTGTTCTTAGTGCTCCATTAGCCCAAAAGAGTGTCCTTTTCGCCTCTGTCTGGTAAACGTCAGTATACCTTTTTTTGAAGGATGGAATAACATAGTAGAGGACCTTAGATGCATAAACATTATTAACCCCTTCCCCCTGAGTTGCATTCTGGGCCCTAATGACCAAGCCATTTTTTACGTTTTTCCATCATCACTTTCGAAGAGCTATAACTTTTTTATTTTTGCGTCGACATAGCTGTATAAGGTCTTGTTTTTTGCGGGACAAGTTGTATTTTTTAATAGCACCATTTTGGGGTACATATTTATTGATTAACTTTTCTTAAAAATTTTTTGGGAAGGGATAGAAAAAAAACCTGAAATTTCGCCACTCTTTTGCATCCTAAATCTACGCAGTTTACCGTGTGATATAAATAACACAATAACTTTATTCAGCTGGTTGTTACGATTGCAACAATACCACATTTGTATAGATTTTGTATGTTTTACTACTTTTACACAGTAAAAACTTTTTTTTTCATATTTGAAGAGTCATAACTTTTTTATTTTCTCGCCGATGCGGTTGTATAAGGTCTTTTTTTTTTTGCGGGACGACTTGTCGTTTTTATTGGATTCATTTTGGAGTAGATGCGACTCTTTATCACTTTGTATCACATTTTTTTTTAAGTCATGATTCACAGAAAACAGCAATTTTTCCATTGTTTTTTATTTTATTTTTTACGGCGTTCACCGTGCGGGTTAAATAATGTAATAGCTTTATAGTCGGGGTCGTTACGGGCGCGGGGACACCAAATACGTGTAACTTTTTTGCTTTATTTATTTATTTATTTTAATAGTAAAGCATTTTGTAAGGGGAAAAAGTGGGTTTTTTATTTTTTTTCACTTATTTTTTTTTAAATTAACTTTATTAAACTTTTTTTACTAGTCTTACTAGGAGACTTTATTATAAAAGCGATCGGATGATCGCATATTACACTGCAATACTTTTGTATTGCAGTGTATTACTGCCTGTCCGTTTAAAATGGACAGGCATCTGCTAGGCCATGTCCCTGGCATGACCTAGCAGGCATTCACTACAGGCAGACCTGGGGGCCTTTATTAGGCCCCCGGCTGCCATCGGAGACAGTGGGGTGTCAGTTGGATGAGAGGGATCTCCCTCCCTCTCTCCAAAACCACTCAGATGTAGCGCTCGCTATTGAGCGCCGCATCTGAGGGGTTAAACGGGTGAGATCGATACTGATATCGATCTCACGCATTCGAGCAGGGATGCCCCCAGATTTAACGGCTCCCTGCTCTGTTTGTGGTGGTTTTCTGTTTTCAATCATACTTTTCACTGCTGTTGCGCGAATCACGCGCGTCCCACGGAAGTGCTTCCGTGTGGTGCGCGTGATTTTCACGCACCCATTGACTTCAATGGGCGCGTGATGCGCGAAAAACGCAGAAATATAGGACCTGTCGTGAGTTTTACGCAGCGGATTCACGCTGCGCAAAAATCACTGACAGTCTGCACGGCCCCATAGACTTGCATAGGTCCGTGCGACACGCGGGTGGCACGGACGTATATCGCGTTCGTGTAAATCCGCCCTTAGCCAGCTCCCTCCCTGTTTCAATTGGCGTTTTTTTGGTTCTGCCCCCTTCAGGCACCTAATATTGTAATTCACTGTAGTTAGCCAACGGGGCATGAACTACAGTGAATCTCACTGGGTGGAGCCATCTTCACTGCCTCCGACGCTGTCCAATCAGCACGAGAGAAAGAAAAAAAAAGGACGATGGAAACAAAGAGGTAGCCGACTAAAGGTAATATACATACATTAGAGGTTAGGTGACAGGTTTTCCCATCAGAGACATTTATGAACTATCCACAGGAAATGTCAAACACGTCAGGTAGCTACGGGTCCTACGTCTGGGACCCACACCTTTCTCTAGAACGGGGCCCCCTAAACCCCGTTCTACCTCTCTGTGCTCTGGCTGACTCCTGTGATTACCGACCATGAAGAAGAAGAAAACAGCGTAGCTCAGCGTTTCCGCAAGCCCCATAGAACTGAATGGGAGTTATGGAAACAGCATAGCTCAGCGAGCTACGCTGTTTTCTTCTTCATGGTCGGGAATCACAGGAATCAGCCAGAGCACAGAGAGGTAGAACAGGGTTTAGGGGGCCCCATTCTAGAGTTAGGTACGGGTTTAAGCAACTTGCGTTTTTTACGGCCGTCTTTGGAGCGGTTTTTCTATTGAGTCAATGAAAAAGAGCTCCAAAACGGCTCAAGAAGTGACATGCACTTCTTTTTCCGAGGCGTTCTTTTTACGCGGCCATTTAAAAAAACGCCTTGTGGGAACGGAACGCCATTTTTCTCATTGAAATCAATGGGCAGATGCTTGGAGGCGTTCAGCCACCACGGTTTTTGCCGTTTTATCGGAACGTTTACGTTCCTGAAAACAGGAAGTAAACATACCCTAAGACTACATGCACAAGTTGAAAATCTGCATCAAAACCGCAGGTAAAATCCGCACCTAGTAGAGCATTTTTCGGTGGGTTTTATACAACAGATTGTTATTTTTTTTTTTTTATAAAACTTGTCAGATACAATTTGCAGGTGGAAACGCAAGATAAACGGACATGCTGGGGAATTGAAAATACGCAGCGTAGGTCAATTTACTGTTGGAAAAAATCTAACGCGTTGATGAGATTACTTGAAATCGCATTTACTTTGCTGGTATTGCATTACGCTGCAGATTTGCCAAAGGAAAATCCGCACAGAATACACATCGTGAGCATTTGGCCTAAGAGTAAGGGTATGTTCACACACAAACTCAAAAACGTCTGAAAACACGGAGCTGTATTCAAGAGAAATCAGCTCCTGATTTTCAGACGTTTTTTGTGCCACTCACGATTTTTGCGGCTTTATTTTGGCCGTTTTTGGAGCTTTTTTCAATAGAGTATATGGAAAACGGCTCCAAAAATGTCCCATGAAGTGTCCTGCACTTCTTTTTCACGGCCGTTTTTTTACGCGTAAAAAACGCAGCGAAAAACACTCCGTCGGAACAGAACGCGGTTTTCCCATTGAAATCAATGGGCAGATGTTTGGAGGCGTTCTGCTTCCGATTTTTCGGCCGTTTTTCCGGCTGAAAATAGGTCGTGTGAACATACCCTAAGAGTAAAAAATGAATGAAGGTCCTCCTCAGAGCACTAAACCTTAAGGGCTGATTCAGACGAACGTGCCGTTTTTGCGCACGCAAAAACCGCGGCATTTTGCGTGCGCAAAAGGCACTTAACAGCTCCGTGTGCCCTGTTCATATGGATGCGCGGCTGCGTGCTTTTCGCGCAGCCGCCATCTTTATGACACTCCGTTTGGATGTTTGTAAACAGAAAAGCACGTGGTGCTTTTGTTTACATTCATTCTTTTACTGTTATTGCGCGAATAACGCTTGTCCCGTGGGGCATGCGTGATTTTGACGATTCCATTGACTTCAATGGGTGCGTGATGCGCGAAAAACGCAGACGCATAGAACATGTCGCGAGTTTTACGCAGCGGACTAACGCTGCGCAAAACTCACGGACTGTCTACACTACATCATAGACTTCTCTAGGTCCGCGCGAGCCGCGTGAAAACCACGCGGCCGGAACGGACGCAAAACACGTTCGTCTGAATCCGCCCTAAGGGGGTTTTCTCATAATGATCATTTATCACCTATCCTGTGGATAGGTGATAGATGTCTGATTTATCCCAGCGATCAGACTCCCACCGATCCCTATGTAAACAAAGTGGTACTGCGCAAGCTCAGCCACTGCTCTATTAACTTTCTATAGGACTGCCGGAGATAGCATTTGGTCATCTCTGGCAGCCCCCTAGGATCCGCACCTATGTCCTGAACCCATGCCAGCACATCCAGGCAAAGAATTAATGCAGAGGAGGATGGGATTCTGGAAACAGCCAAGCTCACGGACCTGAGCTGTTTCTATAAGGCCCCATGCACATGACCGTAGCCATGTGCACGGCTGTGATTTTCGTGTCGGCCGGCCGCAGAGTGTCATCCAGTGTACGGTTGCTGTAGATTTTTAGTACAGAATCCACACAAAAAATCTGTCACAACTGACCGTGGCCTATTGCTGTGTTTATACATTCCGGTCAATGTAAAATGGTGATAGGACTACAAGGTCCACTCACTGCGCCAGCACCATCTTTTGCAGCAAACCATGCACCTGTATCAGCAGTATCTGATCAGGGAAGGTTTTCAACTTCTGGATGTAAATATATTTTTCCTTCACTGACAGCAAGCAGAGTTCTTGAAAATGGTAAAGAATTGCAACACAAAGTATATTAAAACCATGCAGTATAGCGATTAACCTGCTCTTTCACTGCAGTTCACACCAAGAAAGTAATTTAGGGGCAAATGTATTGGCAGGATAATTTGTGGAAATAACGCAGCCCCGAAAATAAATGCAGTCATCACACCAGAGTGTAAACAGATGACGTCATCAGAACAGCGCACTGAGCTCTATATGTAAACGAGGGTCCCTGTCTGTCCCCCGACGCCTTCTGCCCTCATAGAGACACGCCCTGTGCCCATTCTTACCCGAACAGCAATAGGTCCCCGATCATCCTGCCACCACAGCAGCAGCCAGCTCACCGACACACACACACTTCCGCTTTCCGGCTGCCGGAGGACGAATGCAGCCAATCAGCGCTAAATCTGAACGTGTCTGACACTAGATGTTTATCCTGTTTTTTGTGGCGTAAAGGCCTCCACGGAAATGGATGCCGCTGTCAAACGTCCATGGGATGGAGGCGATTTGTGCCGTTACGTCTGTGCTGTAAAGGTTTAGCTCAGTGAATCCAGTTGTACTGTTCTAATTCTGGCCTCTAGGGGGCAGTGTGTGGAGATATTCTGCCCTCATTTATGAAAACTAGTGCTGAAGTGAATGAAGCGCACACACCACCCAATAAGATCACTGCTTTCTGTACTAGAAAAATAACTAGTGGAATCTGATGGTTGCAGTAGTTTTAATAACTTTGACATACTTCCCACAAGGTCAATTGTGCTAAAGTTTCAGACATGGTTGCCCAGCAGACACAGAGTGGCACAGTTTCTAGACAACGAAACAAAACCCCCAAAAAATAATTTAATTAAAAAAAATTGAGTCATAAGACGTTTGAATTGGTGGGGGTCCTCGTGGCGCTGAAATGAAGGTGCAGAAACACTCAGCTGAGTGCTTTTCTCCTTCGGCTGTGATCGGCGCTTTCTGTCAGGCCGAAGACGGTTAACATAGAACGCTTCTGCACTTGTGTTTCAGCGATGGCGGGGGTCTCAGCACCCAGACCCTTACCAATCCAAACTTTTGATATGTCTCTTTTTTTTAAAAAAAAAAAAAAAATGAAATTCAGCCGTAGTTTTGGGGGTTTCATTTCGTCTTTTAGAAGCAGTGCCGCTCTGTCTGGTATTGCCGTTCATATTAATTGAAGTAAATGGGGCTTCAATACCAGACAAAGCTGATGGACAGACAATACTGGTGCTGTTTCTGAGGGAAGGGGCAGCAGACACGTTTTTTCTAACCACATTTCTAGTATGCGTTTCCAAGGTGAAAGAAAGAGATGAATAACCATTGGCTTACATGAAGCTGTAAACTGTGCAGCAACGTCTGCAATTTGACTTTTTAAACGTTTGATGAAAGTGCAGTTACCCCTTAGGCCCTGTTCACACTGAGTTTTTTTGCAGGAGGAAAATTCTGCCTCAAAATTCTGTTTGGAATTTTGAGGCAGATTTTGATCTACCTGCACACCGTTGGACGCGTTTTTCTTGCTCGCACCCATTGAGCGCCACGGGCAAAAACGCAGTGAAATACGCTTTCTCTGCCTCGCATTGATGTCAATGAGAGGTCAGAGGCGTAAATGCCCGAAGATAGGGCATGTCGCTTGTTTTTCCCGCGAGCGTTTTTTACCGTTCGTGGGAAAAAACGCCTCCGCTTCCTATTTAAATCAATGGGCGGCATTTTCTGATTTTTTTTGTGTCAAAAACTGTGTGAACAGGGCCTTAAAGGGGTTGTCCCACAAAACACATGTATCCCCTATCGACAGGGGTCTGACCACTGGGACCCCCAGCGATAAGGAGAAAGTGGACTTCTGGGGTCTGTAACCTGCTTGTGTACGGCAGCTCTATAGAAATGAATGAAGCGTTTGTGCGCATGTGTGACCGGCGCTCCATTCATTTCAAGCCGGACACAGACCCCGGATTTCCCATGCTTCTCATGGAGCATTTCGGGGGACTTTCGGTTCCCCGTTGTCCTTATCGCTGAGTGTCCCAGCGATCGGACCCCCCAGCGATTACACATGTATCCTCTATCCCGTGGACAACCCCTTTAAAGTGTAACTAAACTTTTAAAAAACTTTTGACGTCAGAAGTTTTGATCGGTGGGGGTCCGAGAACTAAAACACCCACCAATCGGTAAAACGAGGCGGCAGAAGCGCTCAGGTGACCGTTGTGTCGCTTCGTTTCTGATCGGCTTCCTCGAAAGCCGAGCGAGCAGTGTACGGGCTCAATAGAAAGTCTATGAGGCCGTATACCACCAGCTCGGCTTTCCTTGGAAAGAAACTGAAGCGGCACAGCGCTCGCCCGAGCTCTGCCGCTTCGTTTTAGCGATCAGTTAGGGGTTTCAGTGCTCGGACTCCGACCGATCCAAACTGCTGACATGTCACTGACATTTTAAAAGTTTAATTACCCTTTAAAGCCAATTTTTCTTTTTTCATTTTAGTTTTTCAATTGTCGCATTCCAAAAGCCATAACTTTTTTATATATCCGTCAACATAGCCATATGGGAGTTTTTTTTCTTGCAGGACGAGTTCTACTTTTTAATGGTACCATTTAATGTACCATATAATGTACTGAGAAATTGGAATTGAAAAAGAACGCAATTCAGCCATAGTTTTGGGGGTCTCGTTTTTTACACTGTGCGGTAAAAATGAAATGTTAACTTTATTCAGCAGTTCAATAGGATTAGGGCGATATATCTGTTTTTTAATGTTTGAATACTTTTACAAATAAAAACATTTTGTTCAAAAACTTTTTTTGTGACCCATATCTTTTTTATTTTTCCTGTGATGGAGCTGTGTGAGGGCTTATTTTTGCGTGGCGAGCTGTAGTTCTTATTTGTATTTTTATTTTGGTGTACATACAACTTTTAACTGATATCCACTTTTTAAAAAAAAATTAATACATTTTTTTATTTAACTGTTTTTACTTTTTATTTTAGTCTTCCTAGGGAATTTTACCATGTGATCATTAGGTCGGTCATACAATATACTGCAATTAGTTATGTATTGCAGTGTGTTGCCTTTTTCTGTACTCTATCATTAAGCCCTGCAAGGAGGGCACAAAAGGTAGACCTGAAGACCTTCAATAGGCCTCCCTTTGTCTAAGGCCCCATGCACACGACCGTAGAATTCGTCCGCAATTACGGACCAATTCACTTCTATTGACCACGAACACCATATTGTATACTTGCGGGAAGGTTTCCGGACTGCAGAAAGCCTCCGCATACTTTTTATGGGAGCATGGGCCAAAAATGCGGGTGGCTGTCAGCGGCCGCCAGCGGCTGTCCATCGTGCCCAATCATGGGCACGGCCGTTTGCATGAGGCCTAACCGCTCAAATGCTGTGGTCGCTAATTACCGTGGCATCTAAGGTTTTAAACCGTTATCTCTGACCCTGGGCGATGTAGGCAGTTTTCAGCTGTATTGAACAGCTGGCACCCATCGGGTATGGTGCAGGCTCAGCTCCTGAGCCTGCACCATTTTGACATAGCGCACATCCACCGTACATCTACGCAACAAACAAAAAACTGAACAGACTCAAATACTTCACCCTTGGGCCTGATAGGTAGCACACAGGAGAAAAAAGATTGGCTCTGCATTTCAAACCAGGGCCACCTAGAAGCTTGGCTAGTAGTCATGACAACCTAAAAGTGACGGACGTTTCCTAACAGTAGATAGATCTATATATTCACTTGTCACTTTATTTAAGCCACACCTACTTAAAGGGGTTGTCCATAAATAGAAAACACGGTTACTATGTTCCAAGAACAGTGCCACCCCTGTCCATGGGTTGTGTCTGGTATAGCATCTCAGTCCGATTCAATTCAATAGAGCGAAGCTGCAATCAATGGACAACCATGTTTTTCTAACCCTTGAAACCCCCTTTTTGTAAGTACCCTATTTGTTTTTAATTCTGTAATGAGTGGATACCTTTTGGGATGCTAACCCATATAGTATGTAGCTTCCTGCACACAGCTCTTTAGGCTCTGTGCCGTAATTTAGAGATAATATTTGCTTCCAGGGGAAATGACCTCCGTAATACGGTGTCTGAAGGAACATGACATGATTTTCTGGCGGTATCGTTTCCAAATAGTTCCACAAAAATCTATGCAGGTTAATGCATTTTATTAGTCAACTATAGATTACGTTTAGAGATTGGCAATTGCTATCAGGGATGGAAAGTAACAATTGGAGGAGTGGAGACATTGCACAGACATTAAGTACGTACTATATGCACTTAAGTTTTTTAAGCGCTATTTTATATGTTAAGAATCTGCTAGAGTCAGAGTTATAGTTGCAGATTTGGATTTGCATAACTTTTTTGCTGGTGAGAAAACTTATTTCGGGCATATGGACGTCATAGAAGAGCCAAAGTGCAGAGCTGGTAACAAACGAAGATTTCATCCGTCGATAAAATACATGTTCGTGTCATTTCTGATAAAAAAAAAAAGCCTTTAAATTGAATCTTTCGACATAACCTATTGTTTTAATTAAGTTATGACCAAGTTTTAATCAAGTTTTTATTTTAACTATATAAAACAAAGAAGAACATATTTTTAAAAAGAAAATCCTAAAATGCCAGTTTTTCCACTACCCACTGAGCTCTTACAATAGACTGACGCTTTCTGTTTTGTAGAGATCACTTTTTACCTGGTAACTACAAATGAATACATCAGTTGGGGAGAAAATATATATTAACAGATATAGCCCAGACAATAACTTTTAGTGGAATCTAAGAAAAAGGCATAACGTTCCCAACTAAATTCCTCTAGACTGACAGAGCTACACTGCATTATGCCATAGGCTGTCATGTGCCCACACATTCTGGGCCTCTAACGCTGCGATCTGCAGGACACTTAAGCTTGTGCCGTTCATATAACTTTCGCCTGAGTGTATTTTGATCCAGACACCTGTTTCTGTCAATAAGAATGAACAGCCTCTTCTATAGTGCAAGACAAGGGGTCACTTCAACTTCACCACTGGAGGTTACTGTCTCTTCTTTACTATCTTTCTTGACCGTAAAGGATTATGTTATTTTTTTGTGTGTGTACCCTGCAAATAGTCTTTACACACACATAAAAATATAGCCATGGTCATTGGAAAAGGCATACATACTAGGAAGATATTAGTACAGTAATGGTACCACTAATATAGTGTTATCAAATCACTGGTAACGAATCACCGATCTGGTAGACAAATTGCATATATAAAAGAGTGCAATAAAGCCTACGAGAATTATATGTATCATTATCTTTATTATGAATCATAGCAGTAAAATAAAATAAGCCACAGTGGGTTGTTGGCAACACCCTGGGGACGTAGTCAGATGGTTAATTATTGCATAAATCTAGTAGTAACGGGATAACATACTAATACGTATCACCGTAAAGTGCAATAGTGTATAAACATGATATTATATTATAATATAGTAGCCACAAAAATAATTACAGATATGTTTCTTACCCCAAATAATGGTAGTTATATCGGTTTTGTAGACAAATCGCGGTGCACCTTATGAGACTGTTAGACCACTTCAATTGCCATTTTGCTTAATTTTAGTTGCCAATCTAAACTTCCATAAACATTAAAGGGGTTTTCCAGTGCCTAAAAATTGATGGCCTATCCTCAGGATAGGCCATCAATAGCCGATTGGTCGGAGTCCAACTCCCGGGAACCCCACTGATTAGCCGTTTTGAAAGGGGTGCAGTGCTCGTACAAGCGCTGCTTCCCCTTCATTTCTTCTTGCACACTGTGAATCGTCGACACACATTTAGTGGCAATTCACAGGTATTGCAGTCTTCTTCTGCCATGGAAGTGAATCGTAGAAAAGTCTGCAATACCTGTGAATCGCCTCTAAATGAGTGTCGACAATTCACAGTGAGCAAGTAGAAATGAAGGGGAAGCAGCGCTCGTACGAGCGCTGCACCCCCTTCAAAACGGCTGATCGGTGGGTGTCCAGGGAGTCAGACCCCGACCCATCAGCTATTGATGGCCTATCCTGAGAATAGGCCATCAAGTTTTAGGGAATGGAAAACCTCTTTATTAGAAAACAACCCAAAAATATATAGGCACACTGGCACCTAGGAATTGTCCAGCATCTTTTTTTTTTTTGGAAGATTATCTCCAAAAAGGGGGTTCTCGGTGTAACTATAAAAAATGTACGTAAATAATATTACTACATGATGTGCTCTAAAATTGTAATACGTCTTCTTCAGTTATTCTGGTAATTCTCTTTGTTTAAATCAAACGTGCCAAGCTCAACATGATCGACAGGTCTCCCACAAACCAATGACTGGCAGGCGCATAGCGTCCCACCTGTAGAGCCGGGCACACGACATTACAAGTCCCAAAAAAGCCTCCTGAAACTGGCAAAAATGTAAACAGAAACTTTTTACCATATCTAAGATACACTGACTGCAACCATAGTGACATAGGTACAATCTCTGAGAAAATAATTTTCACTTCTGGATAGAGCTGCCTAATCTTCATTAGAAACTCATTCATATCGAAATGAAATCTATGGTGCAAGCAGGGCTCGCCTTAGGTTGGATGGCACCCTGTGCGGGACTCTATTGCTGCCCTCCACAAACCAAAATGAACCACATATATAGACACGGACATACTAGAACATATATACTGAACATACATGAAGGCGGATCTTTAGACAAACAGGCAAATATATATACCCACATTCTGGAATATATACATACATAAAGGTAAATATATAGACATACAGACACATATACAGACACACACACAGACAGGAACATATGTATACAAATACATAAAAGGCACATACAGTGAAGGAAATAAGTATTTGATCCCTTGCTGATTTTGTAAGTTTGCCCACTGTCAAAGACATGAACAGTCTAGAATTTTTAGGCTAGGTTAATTTTACCAGTGAGAGATAGAATATATTTAAAAAAAAATCACATAGTCAAAATTATATATATTTATTTGCATTGTGCACAGAGAAATAAGTATTTGATCCCTTTGGCAAACAAGACTTAATACTTGGTGGCAAAACCCTTGTTGGCAAGCACAGCAGTCAGACGTTTTTTTGTAGTTGATGATGAGGTTCGCACACATGTTAGATGGAATTTTGGCCCACTCCTCTTTGCAGATCATCTGTAAATCATTAAGATTTCAAGGCTGTCGCTTGGCAACTCGGATCTTCAGCTCCCTCCATAAGTTTTCGATGGGATTAAGGTCTGGAGACTGGCTAGGCCACTCCATGACCTTAATGTGCTTCTTTTTGAGCCACTCCTTTGTTGCCTTGGCTGTATGTTTCGGGTCATTGTCGTGCTGGAAGACCCAGCCACGAGCCATTTTTAATGTCCTGGTGGAGGGAAGGAGGTTGTCACTCAGGATTTGACGGTACATGGCTCCATCCATTCTCCCATTGATGCGGTGAAGTAGTCCTGTGGCCTTAGCAGAGAAACACCCCCAAAACAAAATGTTTCCACCTCCATGCTTGACAGTGGGGACGGTGTTCTTTGGGTCATAGGCAGCATTTCTCTTCCTCCAAACATGGCGACCATTTAAGACAGCCGTCTTTCATGCAGGCACCAAGTTGATTTGGAGCGTGTAACTGGTCTGGAGGAGGCTGAACTGTTAAAGGAACAGTGTCACGAAAAAAAAATTTTTTACATCAGTTTGATTTTAGTGTTTTATTAAAAACTTTTATATTTATTTGTGTGTTTGTGTTTTACTTTTTTTATTTTTGAACTTTTTCTTCCCTATGGGGGCTGCCATTTTTTTTTCATTTCTGTATGTGTCGATTAACGACACATACAGACATGGAATACGGCAGCTACAGTCCCATAGTGAATGCGAACGGGGCCCGTTCCATCCACTATGCTGTACGCCGTCTGTGTGGGAACGACGGATGCGCCGCTCCCACACAGTCCAAGTTGAACCGTCCGCAGTCCGAAAAAAATAAAAAAAATTAGAACAATGTTTAATCACCTATACACTAATTGTTTAACTAAAAAAAAAATACATTTTTTTCTAGCGTCACATTCCCTTTAATGGTTGGTAGGGGATCAAATACTTATTTCTCTGTGCACAATGCAAATAAATATATATAATTTTGACTATGTAATTTTCTTTTTTTTTTTTTTTATATAATCTATCTCTCACTGGTAAAATTTACCTAGCCTAAAAATTCTAGACTGTTCATGACTTTGACAGTGGGCAAACTTACAAAATCAGCAAGGGATCAAATACTTATTTCCTTCACTGTAAATAAACATACAGGCACATATATACACAAAGGCACATATATACAAGCACAAAGACACGTTCACATACAGACCCATATATACCCACAGACACATACAGTGAAGGAAATAAGTATTTGATCCCTTGCTGATTTTGGAAGTTTGCCCACTGTCAAAGACATGAACAGTCTAGAATTTTTAGGCTAGGTTAATTTTACCAGTGAGAGATAGATTATATATAAAAAAAAAATCACATAGTCAAAATTATATATATTTATTTGCATTGTGCACAGAGAAATAAGTATTTGATCCCCTACCAACCATTAAGAGTTCAGCCTCCTCCAGACCAGTTACAAATCAACTTGGTGCCTGCATTAAAGACAGCTGTCTTAAATGGTCACCTGTATAAAAGACTCCTGTCCACAGACTCAATTAATCAGTCTGACTCTAACCTCTACAACATGGGCAAGACCAAAGAGCTTTCTAAGGATGTCAGGGACAAGATCATAGACCTGCACAAGGCTGGAATGGGCTACAAAACCATAAGTAAGACACTGGGTGAGAAGGAGACAACTGTTGGTGCAATAGTAAGAAAATGGAAGACATACAAAATGACTGTCAATCGACATCGATCTGGGGCTCCATGCAAAATCTCACCTCATGGGGTATCCTTGATCCTGAGGAAGGTGAGAGCTCAGCCGAAAACTACACGGGGGGAACTTGTTAATGATCTCAAGGCAGCTGGGACCACAGTCACCAAGAAAACCATTGGTAACACATTACGCCGTAATGGATTAAAATCCTGCAGTGCCCGCAAGGTCCCCCTGCTCAAGAAGGCACATGTACAGGCCCGTCTGAAGTTTGCAAATGAACATCTGGATGATTCTGAGAGTGATTGGGAGAAGGTGCTGTGGTCAGATGAGACTAAAATTGAGCTCTTTGGCATTAACTCAACTCGCCGTGTTTGGAGGAAGAGAAATGCTGCCTATGACCCAAAGAACACCGTCCCCATTGTCAAGCATGGAGGTGGAAACATTATGTTTTGGGGGTGTTTCTCTGCTAAGGGCACAGGACTACTTCACCGCATCAATGGGAGAATGGATGGAGCCATGTACCGTCAAATCCTGAGTGACAACCTCCTTCCCTCCACCAGGACATTAAAAATGGCTCGTGGCTGGGTCTTCCAGCAGGACAATGACCCGAAACATACAGCCAAGGCAACAAAAGAGTGGCTCAAAAAGAAGCACATTAAGGTCATGGAGTTGCCTAGCCAGTCTCCAGACCTTAATCCCATCGAAAATTTATGGAGGGAGCTGAAGATCCGAGTTGCCAAGCGACAGCCTCGAAATCTTAATGATTTACAGATCATCTGCAAAGAGGAGTGGGCCAAAATTCCATCTAACATGTGTGCAAACCTCATCATCAACTACAAAAAACTTCTGACTGCTGTGCTTGCCAACAAGGGTTTTGCCACCAAGTATTAAGTCTTGTTTGCCAAAGGGATCAAATACTTATTTCTCTGTGCACAATGCAAATAAATATATATAATTTTGACGATGTGATTTTCTTTTTTTTTTTAAATATAATCTATCTCTCACTGGTAAAATTAACCTAGCCTAAAAATTCTAGACTGTTCATGTCTTTGACAGTGGGCAAACTTACAAAATCAGCAAGGGATCAAATACTTATTTCCTTCACTGTATATACACAGTACATATAATGTAGTAGATGTTACCTACAGTCCTATGTAACACCACAGATAAGGCCTCGTTCACAGCTGCGTTGGAGCCTTCCGTCAGAACGGGACCCTGAACAGACACAAACGGAAACCAGAGGTTTCCATTTCCATCACCATTGATTTCAATGGTGACGGATCCGGTGCCCGTGGTTTCCGTTTGTCTATGTTGTACACAGGATCCGTAGTTTTGCCGGAAGCAATAGCGTAGTCGACTACGCTATTGCTTCGGGCAACACGACGGGTCCGATGCACAACAGAGACAAACGGAAACCACGGGCACCGAATCCGTCACCGTTGAAATCAATGGTGATGGAAGCGGAAACCTCTTGTTTCCGTTTGTGTCAGTTTGTGTCTGTTCAGGGTCCCGTTATGACGGAAAGCTCGGACAGAACGGGACCCCAACGCAGATGTGAACGAGGCCTAACACACAGTAATAGCTCTCTGAGTACAGATAATGTAGTAGATGTTACCTGCAGTCCTATGTAACGCCACAGATAACACAGTGATAAGGAAAAATAGGGAGGAATCCTCCAGCTCACCCACTAGTTGTCTCAATCCAGACTGCGCTCGGATCCTGCGTGACGGCACACGGCAAGGCAACAGGAAAAAACAGAGGAAATGATCTAGCACTCGTAGAAAGTTTTAAAAAGGAAACAAAGTTCCAAGTTTATTCCAATAATTTAAAAGTTCAAGTGCAAGGGGGTGGTAGCAGCAGCCTACGCGTTTCGGACAACGCTTTTGTCCTTATTCATGGCTCTTATCTGTTTGTGATGCAGTCAGTCAAGCTTTATATCCAGGGAAAAGCTACTACTCAGATGGCTGGCGTACTGTGTGCTCTTCATGTGATGTGATGTCTATCCTCTGTTTGGGCTGTGCCCTATTTGTAATGTTCTTTTATTATGCGGACACATTTTCTCTGAATGTTTTGGTAAATGTTTGTATTAACCCCTTAACGCCGAAGGACGGATATATCCGTCCTCAGCAGCTGCTAGTTCGCGCAGGAGGACGGATATATCCGTCCTGTGATCGCGCGGGTACTGACAGTTTACCCACGCGATCAGCGGCAGGAGCACGGCTGTTATACACAGCCTGGCTCCTGCTGCAACTGCCGGAATCGAAGCACGCGCCGATTCCGGCAGTTTAACCCATTAAATGCCGCTGTCAACAGTGACAGCGGCATTTAATGTGTTTGACAGAGGGGGGAACTCCCTCTGTCTCCCGATCGGCGCCCCCGCAAACAAATCGCGGGTCGCCGTCGGGTTTCCATGACAGCCGGGGGTCTAACAAAGACCCCCAGGTCTGTCTTCAGCATCTGCCTGTTAGGCGATGCCAGAGGCATGACCTAACAGGTTGCCTGTCAGTTTTACACTGACAGGCAATAATGCTTTGGTATACGAAGTATACCAAAGCATTATATATGCGATCGGCACATCGCATAGTGAAGTCCCCTGGTGGGACTAAAAAAAAAAAAGTCAAACCGTTAAATAAAGTTTGTGAAAAAAAAAATAAAAAAAATTACAGTCAAAGTCAAATAAAACTACTTTTTTGGCCCAAAAAGTGGTTTTATTTAGTAGAACGGTCAAAACAAATCAGACATACACATATATGGTATCCCCGCGATCGTAACAACTTGAACAATAAAATGAACATATTAATTAAACCGCCGGATGAACGGCGTCCAAAGAAAACGCAAAAAACAACGGCAAAATTCTCTCTTTTCTCCCATTCCCCCCATAAAAAATAAAATAAAAGTTCATCTATAAGTCCTATGTACCCCAAAATAGTACTAATGAAAACTACACATTGTCCCGCAAAAATCAATCCCACGTACGGCCACATCGACGGAAAAATAAAAAAATTACGCCTCTTGGAAAGCGGCGATGCAAAAACAAGTAATTTTTTTCTAAAAGGGTTTTTATTGTGCAAACGTAGAAAAAACATATAAAACCTTTACACATTTGGTATCCCTGTAATCGTGCCGACCCATAGAATAAAGTTAACATGTTATTTACGCTGCATAGTAAACGGCGTAAATTTATAACGTGAAAATTAATGCTGGAATAGATGCTTATTTTCAATTCTCTCCTAAAATAAAGTTAATAAAAGTTAATCAATATGTTATAAGCATCTAAAAATGGTACAATTACAAAATACAACTCGTCCCGGAAAAAACAAGCCCTTATACGGCTATGTCGACGGAATAAAAAAAGAGTTACGACTCTTGGAATGCGACCGTGGAAAAACAAAAAATAATCCTGGGTCATTAACGTGCAAAATGGCCCGGTCATTAAGGGGTTAAAACCAATAAAAAAATTTGAATTGGAAAAAAAAAAAAAAGAATCATCTCCCATATTTGTCTTCCCCCATATAGGCGTGCCACTATAGTAACCATCTGCTTCCAGTCTCTTAGCTACTACTTCCCATACCATAGTGTACATATACAAAGAGGGAAACTCAATCCTGTATCTTCTCCCCATTCCAGATTCCAGAATTTAAAGCATTTTATAGTTCTGCCAGAATGGGAATCTATATCCTAGGGCCTTAACCCAAACAATATCAGTTTTTGTATTAATAATCTTATTAACTTGCGCAGCCAAAAAATAGTCTCTCATTGCTGCAATTGCCAAACCACCCCTATCAACCGGTTTCCTCAGCTGTTCAAGTTTTATTCTAGGACGTTTCCCCCTCCAAACCAACTCTGAGAACAAACTATCAAAGGTTTTAAATATCGCTTCTGCCAACCAATATAAAATTTTTGGTAATAAGATCATTTTAATCAGCGCCACCCTTGCAGCCAACCCTATATCTAGTTTTTTTCCATATCTGAACCTTCTCTCTTTTATATTTCAAGGGTGGGGCTATGTTTAACTTTTCGTACTCCTTTATATCACTAGAGACATTAATCCCCAGATATTTAAAGTAATTTTTTTTGCTATTCTTTTTAACTGCCCTCCCGGAATATGTTTCTTTTCATCAATCGGTAAGATAGAAGATTTTCCCCAGTTAATACCCACACCTGAAATTCTATCGAATTCATCAAATAGGTTAAAGATAATTCCAATAGAATTGTGTGTAGCCAAAAACAATAAAAAATCATCTGCGAACAATGCTATTTTCTCTTCCTCCCTTTCATACATATAACCCACTATTTCTAGGCTTTTTCTTATATAACTTGCCAATAGCTCAATTACTAGGTCAAAGGGTATAGGGGACAGCCCTGTCTAGTTCCTCTATCAACCTTAAATGGATCCGCTACTGTCCCATTTATAGATATCCTTGCCATTGTTCCAGTATATAACAATTTTATCCACTTTAGGAATTTTGGACCTATTCACATATACCTCAACACATCCCATATAAAATCCCACTCAATAGAATCAAAGGCCCTGGCTTCATCCAGCGACAATATTACTCTTTCCCCTGTATTGTCCGGCATCAGCTGAATATTCCGGTATAGTCTGGATAAGTTATTGTAATGTCCGTGGCTGCGGGCTGTCAGCTCCAACCTCCCCCTCACAGCTGCAGCCACGAGTCGGCAAGCGCTGTCCCCAGCCTCCTCCTCAGGAGACGCCAGTGCTCGCGTCCACTCACCTCTGCCGGATCCCGTAGGGTGCCCGCTCTTAAAGGGGCAGCGTGCGCACCGTACCTCATGGACGAACTTTGACCGGTGAGTACCCTGGACTATAAGAGGGGTCCAGCCCCCTAGTTCTATGCCTGAGCGTTGTTGTGTTCCCTATAGTTTGTCTATGTGATGGCCTCCTAGTGTGTTTCCTGTTCCTGTCCCTGTACCTATACTTGTTTCCAGTTCCTGTTCCTAGCAATCCATACCTTCCTGGTCTAGCACAGAGCTGTGCCAAAGTCGTGCCGTGCTGCATCCACGTCTGACCTGTTTCACCTCGCCTGACGTCCGCCTGCTACCTAAGTCCCAGCCGAGCCTGCCCTGCTGCTGTCTGAGCTGCCACAGGTATCCATAGAACTATAGACAATCACCTGCTCCCTGTTGGCCAGCTGCCTTACCGCCAAGGCGGTACGGCCCAGTGGGTCTAGAGACCCTTCGTGACAGTTATCCATTGTAGACCAACCTATTATAAAACCAGCCTGATCACTGTGTTTTAGATCGCCCACTACTTCTTTTAACCTTTTTGCCAGAACCGTAGCCAAGACCTTAGCATCTGTATTCATTAAGGAGATTGGTGTATATGCGTCCAAGGATAAAAGATCCTTTCCCTCTTTTAGAATCAGTATTATCATTGCTTCCCTCATAGACTCAGGTAAACGACCAACCTCAAATGCTTCCTCATATATAACTAATAGTTCAAGCAACAAGATCTCCCGATATTTTTTTAAAATCTCAAATGGGAGTGAATCCAAACCCGGGGCCTTACCATCTGAAGATGCAGCCAAGGCCTTTTCCAATTCCTCCAAGGAAATTGGTGATTCCAACCATTCTCTTTTTTCCTCAGTCAAGAAAGGCTGCCCTGATCTCATCAAAAATGCAGCATTCTCTTCTTTTGATGCCTTCCCCCTTGAGAGATAGATATTCTTAAAATAAGAGAGAAAGTCAATCCCACCTGTTCTGATCCCACCACAATTTAGCCCTTGTCATTCTTTATAGCTGAGATACACATAATTTAAATTTGGGATTTAATAATTCCAGCCAACTTATTTCCTGGGGTTCCCATTTCTATAGCAACACCATAATTCATAAAGAGTTGATCCTGCTGAGCTTTAAAAACCAAATAATTTTCATAGTTTTCTATTGCCTTTTGCCAGTACTCTAATTTTCCCTGGATGAAGAGGACAGAGCTTATTTTTCACTTTGACTAACTTTCTCCTTCAGGACTAGTTCCTCTTGTTTATTTTTCTTCTTATAGTGACTAATTTCTCTGATCAGTGCCTCCCTCAAATATGCCTTCATAGCATCCCATACAATCAATTGTGATGCTGTGTGCCTATTAAATGTTATAAACTCAGCTAACCCAGTTTCAATATTACCCAGTAAATCAATTACTTGAATCCAAAATGGATTAAATCGAAATATTTCCCCCCCCCCTGTGTAATTACCCATTACACATTCTACTAGTAAAGTTGCATGGTCTGAAATCCCCCTCGTTTTATACGCAATCTTTTTAATAATTTCCAGTTGCACGGCTATTTCCAAAACAATAATCTATTCGTGAAAATACCACGTGTGTTTTCGAATAGTATGAATATTCCATCCCCCCCCGGATGTCTCTTCTTCCAAATATCCCACCACCCAAATTCTTCCAAAAAAGCCTGGAACTTCCGATTGTCTACGGAGAACGTCCCTACTTTTTCATCCAATCTCGCCTCTATATTATTATTGAAGTCACCAATAATCAATAATATTGCTTCTGCCTTATCAACCTGGAAATCTAGAACTTTGTATAACACCTCTGAATTAAAGGGAGATGGTATATAAACCGCCGCTATCACCCATCTCTTATTTTCTAGTGAACCGTACAGAAAAACATATCTACCTTCCCTATCAACCAAGGCTGATATAACCTCATAGGGAATTTTTTTTATGAATGAGTACAGAAACACCTCTAGCATATCTACTATAGCATGAATGATAGTTCAACCCCAATCATCCTCTCGCTATAGAATCTATTGTTTCCTGTGTTAAGTGGGTCTCATGGAGGCAGACCACTGCTGGCAGATAATTTTGAATCAGCCTGAATGTCGTCAATCTTTTAATTTTATCAGCTAATCACCTAACATTCTATGTGTAATGAATCGGGGTAGAGAGACGGACAGGTGAGCCCTAATCTACCCGCAACTCAGTCCCTGCCTACTTGCATGGCCCGTCCTAAGTGACGGCGTACAACTGGGCGACGGTCCCTACGCTCAGTAAGTGCAAGACAGACAACACAAGACAAGGGCACACAGAAGCAAAAGGGGGAAGTAGGGACAGTTGCCCACGGCAACACCGTGAGCAACAGGCAGAGGTGAGCGAGCCGAATCAAACCAGGAGAGTACATAGTAGCAAAATCAGAGCAGGAGAATAGTCAGGCAAGCCAGGGTCAATAAGTTACAGCGGTCAATCAGGTAAATAGCAGGAATAGCAGAGCCAGGAAACCAGACAATCACAGGCAAGGAACATGCTGCAAGTGAGGGTATAAATCGACCAAGGGCGGGAGCAGAACCGTCAGGCCAGGCTGTGATAGGTTCTCCCTCTCCTCAGCCTGCAAGCCTGAGTGGTAACAGATCACGTCACTCTGGCAGACCTTGGAGCTGATGAAGGCTGATTAACCCCGGGCGTCGACACAGAACCTGTGTCTGGCAAACCCTTTACACCATGAAAAGAGTTTCATCTCATACAAACCCGTCATTATGACTCAAAATTTCCAGGGAGGGACAGATGATCAATGGGGGGGGGGGGGGGGGGAGAGGAGAGCAAGAAGAGCGGAAAAAAACAACAAAAAAAAACCAAAACATCTAACATTAAAGATTCCATTTAAGGAGCATCTAATCTAATAAATGTGCTGTTGAACCGAGATTCAGTTAGGGACATCATTATTTCATCTATATCTGTCTGTAGCCTATGTCCTGGGATTAAGGGTACATAGATTGCGGTAGGCATGAGAAAGAACACCGTGATAAGCCTATCCACCTACTTCTTCATGATGATCATTAATTGTTTGTTGAAACATTGTTTCTGTTGGCTAACATTTTAATGCAGACTTAGTAAAGTTTAAAGAGGACTTGTCACTAAGTCTCATAAATTGAACTAGTTAACTGACCTGAATTACGCTGTGTCCCTGATTCCAGCGCAGCTTTCTTTTTTTTCTGCACCCCCATTCCGGAGATATAGCCCACTATTGTGTTGAGTCTTTATATGCTAATTTGCTGTAGTTAGCCAATGGGGTGGAGCTAGCTTTCCTGCCTCTGATGCTGACCAATCAGCGCAAGGCAGCTTCAGGATAGTTCATGCCCTGTTGGCTAACTACAGATGTTTGTGCTGTATTGACATCGACACATTCTTATTCATTTAATTTATGTTCGCCATGTGTTCACTTTCCACGTTTGTTTTTGTCACCAGAGTGCCTTTATAGGTGTCCCTCCTGGAGGTTTGGGGGTGTATGTGTAGCCCTTAGGTTCCTTACCCCCTGCTAATGAATGTTGAAGGGCATTTTATATATTACGGGACTGGATTTTTGGGATGTTCATTACTCCCCAGATACAGGGGATTGTTGACAAAAGCATTATTCTGTATACTGTATGGAAATTGGACATTATAGAAGGGGTTTCCTACCATTAAAAGTGATTGCATTGCTTGATCGGCTGGGTTCGACTTCCATATCACTGCAGCTATTTCCCTGCACAGCACAGTGAAAGATCGAAAGGGATCCTGGATTCCATGGCGGGGTCTTAGAGTACGGACCCCAATGATCATAAAGTTTTGCCATATCCTAGCGCTACAGTCTCAAAGGAGTTTCCTATTTTAATTAATATTTAATTAATGTGTTTGGTATTTACCCGAGATTTCTCAATTGTGTTTTTTCTGCAATGAAATCATATGCCTCATAAAACACCTTAACACGAACATGCTGCAATTTAAAATGTGGCTCAAGGGAGGCGCATGCGCACGGGGCTAATGGTCGACGTGTTTTCCTAGAGCTCCGAACCTCAGCGGGAGTATCCAGCGAATTTTACTGATTTCTAGCCGCTCACCTAGCTCACATTGCACCGGAATCCCTTCTGCATCCTCTCAGGGATCTTTTGATGGAGAAACTCCATCAACTCCATGCCAAAAAGTCCGGGATCGTGACCAGATCTTCGGCTGTTGTGTCGGAGCCTCCATTACAGATTACACACGTGGATCAGGCCATTGTCACGGCGCGGGGTGTGGACACACTGGGCCGTACCGCTGTGCTGCGTGAGTAAGTCCCACAAAAACTTTACTGAAGTGTCGGGAGTGTGAATAGACATCGCGTCCTGGCTGGAGGCAATATCTATTCACTCTCAAGACACTTCAGTAAAGTTAATGTGGGTGTATGTGACAGCACAGCGAGATCACACTGTGCAGTGAATACAAATGGACATGAATGGAGAGAAGTGTATGACGCTGATTGGTCAGCATCATACACTCCTCTGTACAACACCCAGATCTTGCGAGATCACGCTGTGCTGTGATTAAGTCCCACACAAACTTTAAAGTGTCGGGAGTGTGAATAGACATTGCTTCCTGGCTGGAGGTGATATCAATTCACTCTCAAGACACTTCAGTAAAGTTAATGTGTGAGTAAGTGACAACACAGCGTGATCTCTCGTGATCACGCTGTGCTGAGTACAAATGGACATGAATGGAGAGAAGTGTATGAGGCTGATTGGTCTCAAGACACTTCGGTAAGGTTAATGTGGGAGTATGTGACTCCAGAGCACAGATCACGCTGTGTTGCGAGTACTGTTAAAAATGAATGGAGAGAAGTGTATGACGCTGATTAGCGTCTTACACTTCTCTTTACAAAGCCCACTTGGTCAAAAGTTAAAAAACGCCCAGTTGTCTATTAAGAAACTAATTAGCATAAATCTAAATCAACTGCGCGACTGACACTTCCCCAGCTATTAATTGGGAGGCCCATAAAGCTACCCTAGAGGAAAACTTATTCAGATAGCTTCACATCTGAAGAGGTTGAGAGAACAACTTCTTAAAGGGAACCTGTCACCAGCATTTCACCTATTGAACTTTACTTCTCCCTCACTGGCCGCTGCTATAAAAAGTTCATTGCCGTTATCCCCGCTCCTAAACTCCTCTTCCGACTGTAAATATCGATCTGCAAACGTTTTGCGCCTTTTATCGTAATTATGCGGTGTCCCTTTGTGCGCACACACCAAAAGAGGACATCAATGCACAAGCGCAGGATTTTGTGTGCTGGGTGAAGGCGAGGAGCTTTCAATCAAAAGTAAGGAGGCGAAGTAAACTTGGAAAGACTTGAGGAATGAAGATATGACTCTTTCCAAACGAAGATTTGACTCTTTTCAAATGAAGATATGACTCTTTTCTGCTCATTAGCATACGGTGTGGGAACACTAAAAAGCTAAATGCTAAAGCTACAGAGCCGACTAAGACGACAATTATAGGTTATATAGAAATGATTTTTCACCCACTACCACCAGGTATGGTCGGTTTAATAGGTGAAATGCTGGTGACAGGTTCCCTTTAAAGATAAGGAAGCAACTTATTTAACTTTGGTTAGACAACAAAAGGCAGAGAATACCCTTGACCTACGGTCCAAACTTGAGGATGCCCCTATAGAGCTTAACTTGTGCCTTACAACTATCGCAGAGCGTCACATTCATTGGACACAATATAAATTTTTTGACCAAAGTGACAAACCCGGCACCCTTTTAGCTCGGAAACTTGCTCCATTGTCCCATAACTTTATGGTTCCTAAACTATGGTTAGCGAACGGCAATCTCATGCAGCACCCTAAAGAGGTTCTTTGCATTCTACTCCTCCCTGTATAAATCTTCTCCCCAATTAGATAAAGTGAAAGCCAAGGCATTATTTCAGGATATCTCCTTGCCTGTATTGAAGGACCCTCACAGGGATACTATGAGGGCCCCTATATAGATTCAGGAAGTTTTGGCTGCGATTAAATCCCTCAAATCAGCTAAATCCCCAGGTTCTCTAATCTTTCCTATAAAAAATCTGCAGATGTTTTGGCCCCTTACTTGGTCACCTTTTTTTAATGAATTGAGAGGTGGGGGCTCTCCTGGACCTGAAGCCCTCAGGGCGTACATTTCGGTGATCCCCAAACCAGGTAAGGACCCCTCTTCCTGTCAAAATGATAGGCCAATATCACAAATTAATGTTGACATGAAAATACACACTAAAATTTCGGTCACGCGACTCAATGCCGTTCTAGAACAATACATTCACCCTGATCAGGTGGGTTTCGTATAGAACAGACAAGCGGCTGACCAGACTAGAAGGATCATTGATCTTATCTCCCTTGTTTGTTTACAATGGATCGCAGAGGTCGGGAGCATTGTGCCTGTCGCTGGACCTGCATAAAGCTTTCGATTCCCTGACCTGGGACTACTTATTGTTTGTTTTACGGCGATGGGGGTTTGGTGATAAATGTATTACTCTCTTGAGCAGTCTATACTCGAATCCATCCGCCCAGGTAATAATCAAAGGTTTTTTCTCAGATCGTATATCCATAGCCCGGGGGAACGAGACAGGGGTGCCCTCTCTCCCCTATCCTTTTTGTTTTGGCAATCGAGCCACTGGCCCACTTGTTCAGGTTGAATAAGGACGTTAAGGCAATTGAAGTTAGGGGTCAGACACATAAATGCGCACTATATGCGGACGATATCTTATTGGTGTTGTCATCCCACCTGACGTCCCTCCCGAATCTTTATCACGTTCCAGACCAATTTTCCCGCATCTCAGGATTGAAAGTCAATCATGACAAATCTGAGGTCTTGAATATTAGCGTTCCACATTCCATGGCCAAGCTTATACAACTGAACTTTGAGCTGAAATGGAGGGAAGACAAAATCTCCTATTTAGGAGTTCACCTCACTACTTGCTGTTCCACCCTTTTTCGTACAAACTTCCTCCCTCTCAAACAAAAACTGAAAACAGACCTATTGCATTGGGCTTCTATGCCTCTTTCCTGGTTTGGCAGGATAGCAGCTGTTAAGATGACGGTTCTCCCCAAAATCTTATATTTCTTCCGCACTTTACCATTAGATGTCCCTGCCCCCTTTTTAAAAGATCTCCAAAGGCTTATATTGTCCTTCATTTGGGGTCCTAAATGTTGTAGAGTCCCACAAAGCACTCTATATGCTCCTAAAGCCTCCGGGGGTTTGGGTTTACCGAACCTCACTAAATATTATTATGCTGCTCGCCTGACACCCTAAGTCTCACTCCATAGTAGCAGTAATCAAACACGTTGGATTTTTTTTGAACAGGCAGCTACTCCTGATGTTCCTGTAGACCAGTTGTTATGGCTGAAGCCCAAACACAGACCACCTGTATTGTGTCCACTCCTCCCTTCTTCCTTGGCGCTGTGGGATAGGTTAGGTCACAGGTTTCGGCTTTGTGCTGTACACATGCCTTCAGCTAGATTGTTTGCTAATCCTATTTTTGCTCCTGGAATGCAACCGTCAGCATTTCAATGGTGGCTGGACAAGGGTCTGTATCAAATTGGACACTTTTTTGATTAGGTGTAAAAGCCTGTCAATTTTATCAGTCTATCCACCACATGCCGGACGCTGATATTTTTTGCTTTCACCAGATTCACCATTTTGTGTCCTCATTTAGACCTGCTTCGGTTCTGCAAAGTACGCCTGTATTTTAAAATTTATGCTTGAATAGTTCTAATGGTCATCACCTCTAGTCCCATATTTACTCATATTTGGTTTCTCCGTCGGACAAGTTGTCATATATGTCTATGTGGAAGAGGGACTTACATACATCCTTTACTGTAAGGGAATGGCAAGATATGGCAGAACGTACTGGGAAAATTTCTATTAACGCTTCGCTAGTCGAAGACAATTATAAAGTATTTTTACGGTTGTACTTAGTTCCCCCTAGACTGGCCAAGATGTTCCCTTCTTCCTCATCGTTGTGCTTCAGACACTGTGGATGTGTGGGAGATCCTTTGCATATATGGTGGGGTTGCCCGAAGGTACGCCGGTTTTGGCGGAGAATCTTTAACATGTTATATTCCATTACTCAGAATAATTTGACACTGTCTCCGCCACAGGCATTACTTAATGAGACTGTCCCTGGATTATCTAAGGCCTCTCATAAATTCGTATCCTTTCTTGATACAGCTACATCTTGGAAAAGTCCTGTGATTCCTCTTCATCTGGTTAAGACTAAACTGAATTGGATTATGATAAATGACTGATTACACTGTATGGTCTCAGATAAGGAAGAACTCTTCCTTCAAGTTTGGCAGCCATGGCTCAGATACCTAGTGACGATCTCTTAGGGTATGTTCACACGCTCTATTTACAGACGTAATTCAGGCGTTTTACGCCTCGAATTACGGCCGAAAAAACGGCTCCAAACCGCCTGCAAACATCTGCCCATTGAATTCAATGGGTCTTACGGTGTTCTGTGCAGACAGGCTTTTTTTTTACGTGCCGCTGTCAAAAGGCGGCGCGTAAAAAGATGCCCGCCTCAAAGAAGTGCATGGGAACGTGCATGGGACGTAATTGGAGCCGTTTTTCATTGACTCCATTGAAAAATAGCTCCAATTACGTCCGTAATGGACACCGCGAAAAACGCGTGCACTTGACAAAACGCCTGAAATTCAGGAGCTGTTTTCACCTGAAAACAGCTCCGTAATTTCAGACGTAATTGGAGTTGCCGTGTGAACATACCCTTAGGTTTATTTTGTCTATAGTATATTCTACCCTCATTCTCCTACCTTTCCCCCCTCTTTCTCTCCCTCCCTTTTGTTTCCTCTTTCTTTTTTCTCCCCTCTCTTTTTTCTTTTTTTGACATGTAGCAATATTTGGTATATATTTGCCTGTTATAGTTAGATTTATGGGGACTGCCCCCGGCTTCTACTTGTATTGTTTGACATATGTTTTTTTTAAAACCTTCAATAAAAATTATTGAAATATAAAATGTGGCTCAAGTCATGGCCATTACTAAAGCATTGGTTAATAGAGTAGACATAACTAAAGTATTGCAGTGTAAAGCATTCTCCAAGCGCCATGCTCCAAATAAAAAAGTGGCCACAATCATTATTCTATTTCCATTTTACTATAGACAGGAGGTTTGTTAGACATAAGAGATCATGAACATAGATTATATAAATATAACTGACAACTAGGAAGTCTTGCAATGTTCTACGATTGTGTATTCTCCTCCCATGCAGGCAGCACAGAGGAGTGGCTTCTTGTAGTCAGCTAAATATATCCTTTACAACGGTGGCTTAATTTAGCTGTGCTGGAGGTGGGAGAGGGGATCCCGCACAAACCCACTGTCTGTCATCCCCCTGCACCCCTCCCCATACATCCCCTGTACAGTCAGTGCAGTTTGGTATCACCATCAGCAAGGACAGCGTGGGAAGCTGAGCCACCACCATGGAACTGCTGTCATCTCTCAGCCTGGAGGACCTTGCTGTATCTTTCTCCAAAGTACCTGTCTTCCCGCTGTTTGATGTGGCTTATTATATTATCTCCATCCTATATCTCAAGTATGAGCCAG
Source organism: Rhinoderma darwinii (assembly GCF_050947455.1). Classification (NCBI taxonomy): domain Eukaryota; kingdom Metazoa; phylum Chordata; class Amphibia; order Anura; family Rhinodermatidae; genus Rhinoderma; species Rhinoderma darwinii. Next base: position 291,991,774 of record NC_134687.1, on the reverse strand, counting down.
GTGGGTCATTTCAACCTAGTGCAATTACTGATGGTATTTACTAGCCAAGTCTAATGCATGTGTTCTGCTTAAATAGTTATCACTGAAGGGGTTAACTGCCTGTGTCTGTGACAACTCCTCATTTGCCTTTTAAGGATACAGAAATGATAGTAAGACAATGAATGGAGGAATTGTTGACTGCTCCCATACTACTGGAATAAAACAATGCTTCAGAAAAAGTATTAACTCTTACTGTCTTACTGACACAACCGTAGTGTATGAGCTGGTGTGAAGCAATTGTAAAAATAATAATGTAGAAGCATATGGTTTCATAATTGAAGTTTAGTAATTCAGTGAAATTAAACACCAGAATGAAAGAAATAATTCAGTGTAGCACTATTATTAATAAACATAGCAAGAATAGACCAGAAGTCGATTCCCGCTTACATAAATGCAATAATCTCAGCGTGTAAAAATGATCTAGAGTCAGAGCGCATCAACTCCAAATATATCCACAAGGGTCCATAAGCCCAGTCCGTCTTGGCCACCTGTTGACTTCACTGAGAAATGACAATCAGCAGCGGCTAGATGATCCCTTGAGAATTCAGGGACTGCCCGAGGGCCCTGGCCGGTGGGGGCCACAGTGACACTTAGCACATGGTTTAAACAATAAATCAATTCAAAATGATCTTCTCAGGTCATAGCTACATGTGAGAAGATCTCATTGGTGAAGTCTGTGATCTCCGACCACTGATTTCCAGAAGGATAGGGCACATACCCCTTTAGCACTACTCTTTCTAAAATTTCTGTTACATAAATATTGATGTAAAATTCTAAGTAAAGGGACATTCATATCAATGTTTGCTTAAAATATTATGTCAGAACTCTCCCTTTACGTGGAGGACCTGCAAAGTAAGGGAAAAAAATCAAGAGGTAACTTCTTCTGAAACATATTAGGTGACATTTGTCAGTTTTCTGGCATATTCCCAATAAAATAATGTGTGTAAACAAGCGAATTATGACTAAAGTGATTGGACTGATCGCTGGATATTGCTGCAATAGTAATGCAGTGAGCCACAGAACAAACCGTCCACCGAAAATTTCAATTGACTGCAACTTTTCTACATCCACAATCCTGTAGTGCAATACAAGCTGCAGTATGCCATAAGTCAGAAATATTTGTCGTTTTCTGCTGTTATACAACAGTCAAACTAGTAAACAAAAGTATTGATTATAGTATATTGGGGGAAAAAAACTTTAAAAAACCCCCCAAAAACGTTGTTTCAGAGTTGTTATGTAATATGTATTCTAATTGCAAAACCCGATCTAATTCCTAAATGCAAAACGTGATGTTTCTAAAAACTATGTGCCAAGCAGGGACACTTACATTTAATAGCATTATGAGCATTTTTCTAATAGCATGAGCAATTTATAATGAAATTAGAAGTAATCCCAGTAACAAAGATGAACAATAAAGGGAAACATATTCCTAGCTGCAGCCTTGCAGAGCTCCTGCAGTAAAATGGTGCAGTTTACATTAGCCTATATTCAGGGGCGTAGCTAGAGGCTCATGGGCCCCGATGCAAAAATTCTTACTGCCCCCCCCCCCCCCCGCAAACTTCTCATGGCCGACGGTCCGCTTTCAGCTGCATCGCTGGGTCTCCTAAGTGACCCAACAATGCAGCACTAGCAGCCGGGGCGTCACTAAGGCTGGGTTCACACACACTATTTACGGACGTAATTCGGGCGTTTTAGCATTGAATTACGTCCGAAAATGCGGCTCAAAAGCGTCGGAAAACATCTGCCCATTCATTTGAATGGGTCTTACGATGTTCTGTGCCGATGGTCATTTTTTTTTACGCGCCGCTGTCAAAAGGCGGCGCGTAAAAAAGTGCCTGTCACTTCTTCAGACGTAAATGGAGCCGTTTTCCATGGACTCCATGGAAAACCAGCTTCAATTACTTCCGTAATGGACGCAGCAAAAGACGCCTGCACATGTCATTACGGCTGAAATTACGGTGCTGTTTTCTCCTGAAAACAGGACCGTAATTTCAGCCGTAACGGACGCTGCCGTGTGAACATACCCTCAGGGCTTAAAATGTCAGGGAAATAGCCCCAATAAATATGTGTCCGCCCCAAAAAAAAGTGTGTATATGAGACAGCATAGCATATCTATAGCACTACGACCCTATAAACTATGGATAGGATTAGATACAGTGGCTCAGCAGACAGTATCACACATGATAGGATTAGATACAGTGGCTCAGAAGGCAGTATCACACATGATAGGATTAGATACACAGCTCAGCAGACAGTATCACACATGATAGGATTAGATACAGTGGCCCAGCAGACAGTATCACACATGATAGGATTAGATACAGTGGCTCAGCAGACAGTACCACACATGATAGGATTAGATACAGTGGCTCAGCAGACAGTACCACACATGATAGGATTAGATACAGTGGCTCAGCAGACAGTATCACACATGATAGGATTAGATACAGTGGCTCAGCAGACAGTACCACACATGATAGGATTAGATACAGTGGGTCAGCAGACAGTATCACACATGATAGGATTAGATATAGGGCCCAGTAGACAGTATCATACATGATTGGATTAGATACACAGCTCAGCAGACAGTATCACACATGATCGGATCAGATATAGGGACCAGCAGACAGTATCATACATGATTGGATTAGATACACAGCTCAGCAGACTGTATCACACATGATAGGATCAGATACAGGGCTCAGCTCGCTGACATTGCGGCTCCAGCTCTGGACCCAGGATAGGTAAGAATAATAATTTTGCTTCTTTATGTGTTACTGATTATTTTTGTGTGTTTGTGTTTTTTTTACAGGTTCGGTTGTTGGACTTCGGATACGAGGACTTCAATGACGGCGTTTTTTTTATTCTCAATAAAATGGTTAATGAGGGTTGTGTTTTTTTATTTCAATAAAATATTTTTTCTATGTGCTTGTATCTTTTTAAACTTTATTATCACCGCCTTAGTAATGGCCGCCGGCTGATTGACAACCTCCATTACTAAGGCGAGGCTTAATGTTAGCCGGTGCAGAGGCTACACTAACCCCCATTATTACCCCGGTACCCACCGCCACCAGGGGTACTGGGAAGAGCCGGGTACAAACCAGTACCCGACCATCTGTAGTGACGGGCAGGCACCGGGGTGGCCGCAGGCTGGTAGTATTAGGCTGGGGAAGGCCAAAAACAGTGGCCCTTCCCACCCTTGTAATGCTGCCTGCTGCTGCTGTGTTTTATCTGGCTGGTTATGAAAATTGGGGGGGACCCGACATCGTTCTTTCCAATTATTATTTTTTTAAATGACGTGGGGTCCCCCCCATTTTCATAACCAGCCAGATACAATAAAGCAGCAGCAGGCAGCATTACCAGGATGGGAAGGGCCACTGTTTTTGGCCTTTCCCCTCCTGATAATACCAGCCTGCGGCCACCCCAGTGGCCGACCATCACTACAGATGGTCAGGTACTGGATCGTACCCGGCTCTTCCCAGCACCCCTGGTGGCGGTGGGTACCGGGGTAATAAAGGGGGTTAGTGTTAGCCTCTGCACCGGCTAACACTAAGCCCCGCCTTAGCAATGGATGCTGTCAATCAGCCGGCGGCCATTACTAAGGCGGTAGTAATATAGTTTAAAAAAAAAAACACAAAGACATAGAAAAAATATTTTATTGAAATAAAAAAAACACACAGCCCTCATTAACCATTTTATTGATAATAAAAAAAAAGCTGTCATCAAAGTAGTCCTGGAATCCGCCGTAGTCCAACGACCGAACCTGTAAGAAAACACACAAAAAACGATTAGTAACACATGTGTAAGGGTATGCACACACACACTAATTACGTCCGTAATTGACGGACGTATTTCGGCCGCAAGTAGTGGACCGAACACAGTGCAGGGAGCCGGGCTCCTAGCATCATACTTATGTACGATGCTAGGAGTCCCTGCCCCTCTGTGGAACTACTGTCCAGTACTGAAAACATGATTATACTACGGGACAGTTGTCCTGCAGCAAGGCAGGGACTCCTAGCATCGTACATAACTATGATGCTAGGAGCCCGGCTCCCTGCACTGTGTTCGGTCCGGTACTTGCGGCCGAAATACGTCCGTCAATTACGGACGTAATTAGTGTCTGTGCACATACCCTAAGGCTTAGATACCGGGCCCATGTGTGATACTGTCTGTGGGACCCTGTATCTAAGCCTACCACAAGGTAGGCTTAGATACAGCGTCCAGCAGACAGTAATCTTATACAGTATAAGATTACTGTGTGCTGGGGCCCTGTATCTAAGCCTACAGGGTGGTAGGCTTAGATACAGGGCCCATCAGACAGGATCACACATGGGCCCTGTATCTAAACCTACAGTGTGGTAGGCTTAGATACAGGGCCCAGCAGACAGGATCACGCATGGGCCATGTATCTAAGCCTACCATGTGATTGGCTTAGATACAGGGCCCAGCAGACAGGATCACACAATCTGTGATCCTGTCTCATGGGCCCCCTAAGCCTGCTACATCGTAGGCTTCGGGGTTGTGCAGTCCCTAAACATTGATGGCCTATCCTCAGGATAGGCCATCAATAGCTGATGTGTCGCCCGGGACCCGCCAATCAGCTGTTTTGAAGGGGCCGCAGCACTCGTACGAGAGCTGCTTCCCCTTCATTTCACTACTCGCCCACACTGTGAATCGCAGACACCGATTCACAGTGTGACCGGAATGAAGTGACAGGAATGAAGGGGAGCAGCTCTCGTACGAGTGCTGCGGCCCCTTCAAAACAGCTGATTGGCGGGTCCCGGGAGTCGGACCCCGCCAGTCAGGGATAACCTTACCTTCCTCTTCGGCCGCGGCGGGAGTTCTGTCGTCTCGATGCTGTGCGCGTGACGTCATGCGCTGCGCACAGCGCTTGACGTCAGGACCTCCGCTGCGATCCGGAACCAGGAAGGTAAGTAAAGTATGTTACTATAGTAACAGGGGCCCGCGGCCCGAGTTACTATAGTAACTTTTTATTGATGTGGTGCGGGGGGCCGTGGGCCCCCCTGGCTTCGGGGCCCGGTCGCAATTGCGACCGCTGCGACCCCTATAGCTACGCCAGTGCCTATATTCTATGAATGACATTCTCAAGAGAACTGTCCCAATATACAGCGACGGTACTATGAGAAGACGATTCAGAGAATAGAGCCCAGCGCTCTAGTGATGGAGCCTGCAGGGAACAATACTGATAACTGCATTGTATTAAAAAATTACTGCTCTTTCAAACATTTTTGATACGTCATACCAACATATCAGATGTATTGATCGGTAGGGGTCTGGTTGCTAAGACCCCCACCGTCACTGAAATAAAGATGCAGAAAAGCTCGGCTGCAACTTTGGCTGTGATTGGCGCTTGGTCTCAGCACTCGGACCCCCTCCGATTAAAACTTCCGATAGGTCTCTATGGCATATCAAATGTTTTTTAAAAGGCCTTTTGTACACAGCCATAGCCGTGTGCACGTCCGTGTTTACAACACGGACGGCCACGGAGGGTCATCCGCGGGCCGTCCGCAAACCACGGACCGTGCACACATTGATTTCAATGAGCCCAGACCGCAAATGCAGCCCGTATAATGACTTGTCCTATTTATTTAATGGCAGGAGTATTCTAATACCTTACAAGTAAAAAATAAAGTTATAAATAAAGTTATCCCTTAATGGGATTTAAAAAAAAGTAATAAATAAATTAAAAAAAGTCCCCACAAAAAGTCATTATTTTGCATAAAATACATTTTATTGTCCCTACAGTAAATAAAAACAAAAACCCTACACATATTAGGTATCTAAAAGACCATAAGAACCTGAAGAAATTATCTAATAGGTTATTTAGCGCGAAACGTGAACGAGATAAAAGAAAAACAAGAAAAAAAATGCAGAGAATCGCTTTTTCCTATATTCACGCTGTAAAAATATTTTTTTTCCATCTCCAAATTATGAAAAAAAAATACTATGTCTCCCGCATAAAACAAGGCCTCATACGGCCACGTCAATGAAAAAATAAAAAAAAGTTATGGCTGCTTAAATGCGTAGAGGTAAAAACGGAAAAATATAGCTGGTCATTAAGACCTTTTCAGGCCCGGTCATTAAGGGGTTAAAGTTCAGGGGAATTTCCACACAAAACTAAGTTAAAAGTGACCACCCTTATGGCAGCTCCCACTTTACAGCATATTTCATAGGTTTACACCTGCTCAGCTCTACACTAATATATTCAAATACACAATAGGTTGAATTTGTTACAAATTTCCATACGATGACTTAGTAGTCACTGATGTTATAAGAGTTATTATAGATCAATTTTTTTTCATATTGGGCATTAAAAGAAACATCTTTTTCTAAAACATGGTAAGCATGGGTGAACTGAGCAGTTTTATCTTCTAATGGCAGTGGACTGGGTGCTGGTATTTTTTTTACATTTTTTTTTTCGTTTTAAGAGAAATAATGTGTAAAACCCCAAATTGAAAGTTTCACATCTAAAGCATGAAGATAATACATGTAGTAATAATATAATGTAGTTGAGTTCAAGTGAAATATAATAATAGTATTATAACAAAACTTGCACAGTTCCTCTCCCCCAAGGGAGAGGAACTGATGGATCGCTTGTCATGTAACTTTGAGAACGGAGCAACAGTTGGAGAAACATGGAGTTGTCTTTTACTCAAACATATAGTATTACAGGTCAGGACCTAAATGACTTCTCATTCTATTCATTGATGCTAGCAAGAAGGACAACCGCCACGTTGTATAATGAATAAGTGAATATTTTTCCCAGATGCTTATAGCTGCCTACCTGTATGACCATGGTGGATCTGATGGTCACGGATAGGTGAGAATGAGTATCTATGATTGACCATTATGCAACCCTAAGGCTGGGTTCACACGATCTATTTTCAGGCGTAAACGAGGCGTATGATGCCTCGTTTTACGTCTGAAAATAGGGCTACAATACGTCGGCAAACATCTGCCCATTCATTTGAATGGGTTTGCCGACGTACTGTGCAGACAACCTGTCATTTACGCGTCGTCGTTTGACAGCTGTCAAACGACGACGCGTAAAAATACAGCCTCGTCAAAAGAAGTGCAGGACACTTCTTTCAGACGTAATTTGAGTCGTTCTTCATTGAACTCAATGAAGCACAGCTCAAAATTTACGGCTGTCAGAGAAGCCTCGCAAAATGCGAGGAGGAGGAATTACGGCTGAAACGAGGCAGCTGTTTTCTCCTGAAAACAGTCTGTCATTTCAGATGTAAAAGCCTCTCACCGTGTGCACATACCCTCACTGACGCTAGAGTAGTATTGTGTTATCATATTTTAATACTGAATGCAGATTAGGAGGAAGCGCAAGTTTTTTTTATATCAGATCACAAAGATCACGCAATTTTTATAAAACAAAAAACATGCCTTTGGGCAATGAGGAACTGGTGAGATGCATACAAATAGACAGAACCCTATTAGGGGTTACACCAACCAAAAATGATTGTATTTCTCCATTCCTTAGACATGTTCACAGCATGAAGTACTTTGAATGAGAGAAGGATTTCGTCTAAGCTCACTTGGCACTTTTGGTTATCTGCTTATTGATCTCACTCATAGGTGGCCATTCTGTTTGCCCCCTCTCACCCTCACTAGCATACACTAGCTTAGTGACAATGAGAGTGGGCAAACAGAAGGGAGTTTGTTATATTTCCAATCTTCTAAAAAAAAGTTGGGATCAAAAATTTTTACAATATGGGACAAAAACAAAATAAAAAAGTCACATCCTGGCAGCGCCTTGGTTTTGTCAGAGGTCACACCTGTTAGTGTGTAAATATCTACCTTTATCCTTTATCAATCTTTGTATTTTCGAATATTTACATTGTGGACAGCATGTAGACTATAGTGGAAATACAGAGGCACAATAGATTTTCCTGTCTTTATTAGTGATTTAAAATGCATATTAGTCATGTAATCTTGTAAATGCATTTAGAAAAAAAAAGACAATTAGCAGCCAATATACAAAATTCCCTTTACACTCTGCAGTGAAGAAGAAGCTGCAACACCAATTTTGCCTTGTTACTTTACTCCTACTTTATGCCTACTTTTAGAGATTTTAAGGGGTTTTCCCTTGATTGACTTTAAAAGGGTTATGCGGGGACCAAGAAGTATTAGCAGTGTACTCCCTGCAGTATATGAGTACACTCACTAATATACATTCCGGTCCCCCGTCGCGCTGATTTGGAGATTTTCATAGATTTTTATAGCGCTACTGGGGGACTGGAAGTCTAATGGCACAGTCTTCCTTCATGACCACACGACTCTTCGTCACGTGACCGACCCCGCTGTACTCTATGCAATCGCTGCACTACTGCTATTGCTTGTACACAGAGTACAGTGGGGGCCGGTCACATGACGAAGCGTCGTATCGTTATCAAAGAAGGCCATGCAACTAGACTTCTGGTCCCCCGGCAGCGCTATGAAAATCTCAGAATCAGCATGACGGGGCACCGGAATGTATATTAGCAGGTGTACTCACATACTGCAGTGATTACTCTGCTAAAAAATGTTGGTCCCCACATAACCCCTGTCACACATGTCATTAGAGTCACATTGGTCGGAGTCCAGCAGCTGGGACTCCTATCAATGTCAATAACAAATAGTCACGTCTTTAGTGAAATCGATGGGAGTTCTCATGTTTCTGTGACGCATTGAGCACAGCGGGGGGCCGCATCATCTCTCCATTACAATTAGCATCATGAGCTGTTAGTTCTCAACAGCTGTAGGGGACCGATTAGCTTGATCCAATGTGACTCTAATAACATGATGGGTTGATGTCACTATTTTTGGATAATGTTTATCATAATGCTTAGGAGGATATAGAACATTTCATTGTCTCAGTGGTTGTCCCAAGGATTTTTGAATTTTAAATGAGTCCCATAGTGAACATTTCTTGCTTTCCCTCTTTTCCTCATGATAAAGGCCTGAATCTTTGTGGAGCTTTACAAGATAATAATGTGAATAGCTGTTAAGATCTATGCACAGTATTATAGTGTGTAGGAAGAAACGGCTGCATGGAGCTACATTACAGAGCACCACTCCACCTGTTATGACCACCTTGCACCAAAATATGTTTCAACTGACTGCAAAGTAGGAAACAAAACTTAGTCTCTGTTCACATTAGCGCCATGATTTCCCTTTATAACGGAGTCTTGACACCTATGCTGGATCTATGAGCAAACGGATACTGATGAATACTGATGCACCTCATTGACTTGGGTTCCGGTATTTTTTACTCCAAGAATAACGCTTAGAATGCAGACTGTGCTATTCTTGCCATCAAAATACTGCAAACCCCATGGACTGGCAATAATTCCAGTGTGAACAGAGCCTGATGATTCCAACATACCAAGTACTCCTATGCATTTTACGTTTCAGTTGTAGTTCTTTGCTAGACCACTTTTATGTGAACCTACCCCAATGTGATAAAAAAGCCTTAAACTCAAAAAAGTGTCTTGTATAATGCACATGATAACTTATGATGAATAAGCTAAGTATCTTATTGATTTATACTCTGTTGGTCAGTTACACTATTCTGGCCATCACAGAACAACAGAAACCTGAACAGAGCCTAAAATACATGTGGCATAAAAATATGCCACAAAATGCGCAACAGTAATTCCGCAACAAATTCTGCAGCGGAATTAATTTTTCAATTTGCTGCGTATTTCTGTTGCGCATTTCAGTACGGAATTTCATATAATATTGAAGTCAATGACGAAATTCTGCATACAAAATCTACAGCACATACAGAAAACGCTACGTAAAATATATGGTTCCTAAACTGGTATCTACCCATAGGCCATGTTCAGACGTGGCAGAATTTTTCCGCTGCAAATGTTGCTGCAGATTTGGGGGAATTACGCAAAGAATCTGCACCAACGTTTGCATATTTGACAGGTAATTCAGACGTTGCAGATATCACAGCGGACTTGCCACAGATTTCAGTTTTCGCATTACAAAGGCTGAAATCCGCGGTGAAATTCCGCTTCTTCTCCGCAACGTCATGAGCATGCTGCGGAGGGAAAATTCTGCACCACAGCCTAAATTCCGCACAGTTATTTTCTGCAACGTCTTAACTAAGTTTCCTAAAAATGTATAGAAAGAAATGTAAAAAACGTCTGCTGCAGAATTCCACTGCGGACTGTCCGCAGCGGAATTCAACAGCAATTCCGCCACGTGTGAATGTGCCCATAATAAGGTTATGATCCTGGCACCAAGTTTCAGCTATGCCATCTCTAGTGTTTATGGGTTTGAACTAGTATCAGCAGCGGCCAACAGCTAGGTTGAGGAACACTAAGGGTATGTTCACACGAGGGCGTCCGTAACGGCTGAAATTACGGGGATGTTTCAGCCTGAAAACATCCCCGTAATTTCCGCCGTACCGGCATGTGCAGGCGCTTGAACGCCGCGTCAATTACGGGCGTAATTAGCGCTGCTATTCATTGGAGTCAATGAATAACGGCTCTATTTACGGCCAAAGAAGTGACAGGTCACTTCTTTGACGCGGGCGTCTATTTACGCGCCGTCTTTTGACAGCGGCACGTAAATATACGCCTCGTGTGAACAAACAAACGTCTGCCCATTGCTTTCAATGGGCAGATGTTTGTCAGCGCTATTGAGGCGCTATTTTCGGACGTAAATCGGGGCAAAAACGCCCGAATTACGTCCGTAAATAGGCCGTGTGAACATACCCTTACTGGGGAACACTGATGTACAGTAACATTCTTCTCTGTATTGTAAAGTCGCATGGCAAAACGGATAAGATTAAGCTAAATGTGTCTCCACCCTAGGTATTACCCTTGTAGCTTAGGTAAATACACAAAAGTCAATATGTGCATAACATTCTGTGCAGCATATAGTTATCAACCAGAAACATTTCAGCTTGTGGCTGGGTAGATAGCAAACGTTAAAATCCATATCTTTGTATGACTTCAGTTGTTATTACTTTCATTAAATTGAATTCGGCAATTCTTTTTTACCTGTGTACAGAGAATTACTTAAAGGGGTTTTCTAGGTTATTATAAATAAAGTTTAATAGACAGCAATCATAAAGATAATACTAATGTCGATTCTGTGAGATTTATCAAAACTAGTGCAAAAAAAAAAACTGGAAGAGTTGTCAATGGCGACCAATTAGATTCCAGCTCCTATATTTCGGAGGACCTTTGGCAAATTGGCAAATTTCTCCTACTAGTTATGTGTTTTCCTTCTTTTTGTTGCAGATCTGCATAGGTTTTTTTTTTCTTTAACCATGCAGCAACTTCAGGACATTCGTTGGTATCCAATGGAAATGCCATGAACAGAGAGGGCTGGATTAGGATGTAGATTGCGTTAAAGTGCCCATACACAATAAATGAATGTTGGCCAAACACGCCGATTTTGGCGGGACCGGCCGACCATCTAATGTGTATGACCATGCCCAGACTTTTTCTTGACGGCAGATGTTGGGGGGGATAGAAAGATAGGTAAATGTTGTATTTCAAAGGTGCCTGGCAGTGGCTTACTCCCTTCTCCCTATTGAGAACCCCTGCACACTCCAGCCGCTGATTGACACTTTCTCCCTGTGCACAGTAATAGGGGAAAAATGTCAGCCGCAGTGGAGCGGGGAGAGGCCGAGGGAGCATAAATATAAGAATATATTTGGAATCATTCTTGCGATGCTGGCTGTGCGTTGCAAACATTTTAATGTTAAGTTTTCATTTTTCCTAAACCACTTAACATTTACTAATAAGCGATATCACACTGAAATCAGTGTGTCTATCACTTCTTTATGCTGCCTCCAGAAAGGGCAGCATAAATATCTGACCGATCCCCTTTAATAAGGAAATAGGTCTTTATGATTCCACGGATAGGAGATCTTTAGACTGTTTTTAAGGAGTAGAGTGATCACCTCTCTCATAGAAGGAGGGAAGTCATTTTGTTGAAGTGGGTAATTATATGTATCTAAAAGATTTTTTACCAACCAGGGGCTCAGTTTTTTGTAGGTCTCGAATGGGAGACCGTGTGGACCGGGCGATTTCACATTAGGAGAGCTGCAAATGACTTTTTCAATCTCTTTAAGGCCTGGATCACATACACAGTTCTGATGCAGTTTTTGTGGCCGTTTTTGGTTTAATTTTTTGAGCCAAAGCCAGAAGTGGATCCAAAAGGAAGGAATAGTATAAAAGGTAAGACTAATGCAAATCTTTTCTTTGTCCAATTCTGTGTTTGTTTTAAAAAACTGAGCCAAAAACTGCATCAACACTGTGTGTGATCCTGGCCTTAGAGTAACAGGGGCCTCCAGTTTGTCTCTATCCTGCCCCGACAGTCTATTCATATTGATCCCCTCCAGAAAGGTTGCGATATCAGTTGGGGAGGCAGTCAATTGTGAAGTATATATATTCTTATAAGAATTAGCAAAGACAGACACTATTAGAGGGGTCTTTAACACATAGACCATTTTTATCGCCAATTGCTCCAATAGCAATATATCTGTTGTTATTACAAAAGTTTGCTCCTTTATCCATTATCTTTAATATATTTAGCCTTTTGCCATTTCAGACAGGCCATTGCTTTGGAGAGAAGAAACTCTTGATGGAACTCCATTAGCTGTTTCTTTCGTTTTTTATTACAATATTTACGCATAAAGGATATCTTAATTAACAAATGCCACCTCAGATACGCGTTAAAAGAGCCCAACACTATAGACCCTAAAGCCGAATCAGCATAATCCTCAAAAAACCCTTCCACCAAATTTTCTATCTCTGAGAATTATAATTTTTTTCCAACCAAAAAGTGTTCAATCTCGATATTGGCTTAGGTAGTGACACGTTGAGCTTCAGGATAATAGGTGAATGATCAGGAAGACTACAAAGTTAGTATTGTACATCCTCTGTCCTAGATAGTAGTAAGTTATTACCCAATATCATATCTTTTCTTGACATAGAGCAATGGAATTGCGATACACAAGAGTATACTTTATCTTGCGGGCTCTGGCTCTCCGTATATCTACCCAGCCAAATTGTTCTGATAGGGAAGCCCTGGCGTCCCATTGGTTCCTTTTTGCCCTAGCTATTGTACCCGATCCAGCCCAAAGTTGATCACCATATTGAAATCTCCCAATATGATCAATAAATTATCTCCCATGTCTTCTGTAAACTTGCATAACTTGAGTAATATATATGATTTATAAGGAGAAGGTTTATACAATATATTCTCGCAACCACAAATTTAAAATTATTCGTAATACATTGCAGGAATATACACCTGCGCTCAGGATCACATTTAATTTTGAGTTTTTGAAGCATTAACAATTTATGAATTAATACAGAAACGCTTCTAGAAAGGTTGGAATATAGTAAAGCCTCTCCAAAAGACCACCTCTTTGAGAAGACCACCCCATTATCCAGACCAGATTTCCTGTGACAGATTTTCAACTATGCATACTGCTATAAAATTCTTTAAAAGTGCTAAAAAACAAAATGCTGTATATATAAGATTTCACTTTTTTTTAAACTGTATACCAACCTATTTTGGGCCTTAAGGATCAAGCATTTTTTTTCGTTTTTTTTGTCGTCGAATTCCAAGAGCCATAACATGCCTTTCCATCAATGTAGCTGTATGAGGGCTTGCTTTTTTGCTGGACGAGGGTTTTTTCTCAATGGCTGCATTTTGGGTACATATAATTTATTGATTAGCTATTGTGTTTTTTAGGGTTCCATGCAAAAATACAGCAATTCTGGCATTTTTTTTTGCTTTTGTTTTACGCTTTTTACTGTGCATTAAAAATCACAAGTTTAATTTATTGTACGTGGCAGTACCAATATAGCGATACCAAATAACTATATATGTTTTTTCATTTTAGTACTTTTGCAAAATAAAAAAACATGTTTTATAGAAAAAAGTCATATTGACGTAGCCATATGAGGGCGTGTTTTATGGTCTGTGGCTTTTCGTTTTCTTCGTCTGGTCTGCAATAGAGTCATGTCTGAAGATATCATTGCTTCTATGTAACAGAGAGCTCGACAGTATCAATGGATGGCTCTCTGAGCATTTTCCCCTTGGGAGAGGCAGACATCAGGTCTGTCCTATTTCCTTTTTTCTGCATGCATTAACTGTTGAGCCTCTGGCCCAATACCCCCATACAAATCACAATATGAACATCCTTTGTAAAAGGTACCCTTGAAGAACGCATAAGGCCCATTTGCTGACGATATGATCCTCTATATAGCAGACCCAGACAATTCCCTGAAACAGGGGCGTAGCTAGAGGCTCATGGGCCCCGATGCAAAAATTCTTACTGGGCCCCCCCCCCCCCCGCAAACTTCTCATGGCCGATGGTCCGCTTTCAGCTGCATCGCTGGGTCTCATAAGTGACCCAACAATGCAGCACTAGCAGCCGGGGCGTCACTAAGGCTGGGTTCACACACACTATTTACGGACGTAATTCGGGCGTTTTAGCATTGAATTACGTCCGAAAATGCGGCTCAAAAGCGTCGGAAAACATCTGCCCATTCATTTGAATGGGTCTTACGATGTTCTGTGCCGACGGTCATTTTTTTTTACGCGCCGCTGTCAAAAGGCGGCGTGTAAAAAAGTGGCTGTCACTTCTTCAGACGTAAATGGAGCCGTTTTCCATGGACTCCATGGAAAACCAGCTTCAATTACTTCCGTAATGGACGCAGCAAAAGACGCCTGCACATGCCATTACGGCTGAAATTACGGTGCTGTTTTCTCCTGAAAACAGCACCGTAATTTCAGCCGTAACAGACGCTGCCGTGTGAAAATACCCTCAGGGCTTAAAATGTCCGGGAAATAGCCCCAATACATATGTGTCCACCCCAAAAAAAAGTGTGTATATGAGACAGCATAGCATATCTATAGCACTACGACCCTATAAACTATGGATAGGATTAGATACAGTGGCTGAGCAGACAGTATCACACATGATAGGATTAGATACAGTGGCTCAGAAGGCAGTATCACACATGATAGGATTAGATACACAGCTCAGCAGACAGTATCACACATGATAGGATTAGATACAGTGGCTCAGCAGACAGTACCACACATGATAGGATTAGATACAGTGGCTCAGCAGACAGTACCACACATGATAGGATTAGATACAGAGGCTCAGCAGACAGTATCACACATGATAGGATTAGATACAGTGGCTCAGCAGACAGTACCACACATGATAGGATTAGATACAGTGGCTCAGCAGACAGTATCACACATGATAAGATTAGATACAGTGGCTCAGAAGGCAGTATCACACATGATAGGATTAGATACACAGCTCAGCAGACAGTATCACACATGATAGGATTAGATACAGTGGCCCAGCAGACAGTATCACACATGATAGGATTAGATACAGTGGCTCAGCAGACAGTACCACACATGATAGGATTAGATACAGTGCCTCAGCAGACAGTACCACACATGATAGGATTAGATACAGTGGCTCAGCAGACAGTATCACACATGATAGGATTAGATACAGTGGCTCAGCAGACAGTACCACACATGATAGGATTAGATACAGTGGCTCAGCAGACAGTATCACACATGATAGGATTAGATACAGTGGCTCAGCAGACCGTATCACACATGATCGGATTAGATATAGGGCCCAGCAGACAGTATCATACATGATTGGATTAGATACGCAGCTCAGCAGACTGTATCACACATGATAGGATTAGATACAGGGCCCAGCTCGCTGACATTGCGGCTCCAGCGCTGGACCCAGGATAGGTAAGAATAATAATTTTGCTTCTTTATGTGTTACTGATTATTTTTGTGTGTTTGTGTTTTTTTTACAGGTTCGGTTGTTGGACTTCGGATACGAGGACTTCAATGACGGCGTTTTTTTTATTCTCAATAAAATGGTTAATGAGGGTTGTGTTTTTTTATTTCAATAAAATATTTTTTCTATGTGCTTGTATCTTTTTAAACTTTATTATCACCGCCTTAGTAATGGCCGCTGGCTGATTGACAATCTCCATTACTAAGGCGAGGCTTAATGTTAGCCGGTGCAGAGGCTACACTAACCCCCATTATTACCCCGGTACCCACCGCCACCAGGGGTACTGGGAAGAGCCGGGTACAAACCAGTACCCGACCATCTGTAGTGACGGGCAGGCACCGGGGTGGCCGCAGGCTGGTTGTATTAGGCTGGGGAAGGCCAAAAACAGTGGCCCTTCCCACCCTTGTAATGCTGCCTGCTGCTGCTGTGTTGTATCTGGCTGGTTATGAAAATTGGGGGGGACCCGACATCGTTCTTTCCAATTATTATATTTTTTTTTTTAAATGACGTGGGGTCCCCCCCATTTTCATAACCAGCCAGATACAATAAAGCAGCAGCAGGCTAGCATTACCAGGATGGGAAGGGCCACTGTTTTTGGCCTTTCCTCTCCTGATAATACCAGCCTGCGGCCACCCCAGTGGCCGACCATCACTACAGATGGTCAGGTACTGGATCGTACCCGGCTCTTCCCAGCACCCCTGGTGGCGGTGGGTACCGGGGTAATAAAGGGGGTTAGTGTTAGCCTCTGCATCCGCTAACACTAAGCCCCGCCTTAGCAATGGATGCTGTCAATCAGTCGGCGGCCATTACTAAGGCGGTAGTAATATAGTTTAAAAAAAACCACAAAGACATAGAAAAAATATTTTATTGAAATAAAAAAAACCCCCACACAACCCTCATTAACCATTTTATTAATAAAAAAAAAGCTGTCATCGAAGTAGTCCTGGAATCCGCCGTAGTCCAACGACCGAACCTGTAAGAAAACACACAAAAAATGATTAGTAACACATGTGTTAGGGTATGTGCACACACACTAATTCCGTCCGTAATTGACGGACGTATTTCGGCCGCAAGTACCGGACCGAACACAGTGCAGGGAGCCGGGCTCCTAGCATCATACTTATGTACGACGCTAGGAGTCCCTGCCTCGCTGCCGGACAACTGTCCCATACTGAAAACATGTTTACAGTATGGGACAGTTGTCCTGCAGCGAGGCAGGGACTCCTAGCATCGTACATAACTATAATACTAGGAGCCCGGCTCCCTGCACTGTGTTCGGTCCGGTACTTGCGGCCGAAATACGTCCGTCAATTACGGACGTAATTAGTGTCTGTGCACATACCCTAAGGCTTAGATACAGGGCCCATGTGTGATACTGTCTGTGGGACCCTGTATCTAAGCCTACCACAAGGTAGGCTTAGATACAGGGTCCAGCAGACAGTAATCTTATACAGTATAAGATTACTGTGTGCTGGGGCCCTGTATCTAAACCTACAGTAGCTACATCGACTTACCTGCTAACGCCGATGCTGCTGCAGAATCAACTGAAGCCTCTGGTGCCGATGTGGCCGACACGATGCAGGACCTGTGAGTGACGTCACAGATCTGCACTGCCAGAAGCTGGGCGTTCTGAAGAGAAGTGGATGATGCTTCTCGTCAGAACGCCCAGCTAGTAAAAGTAGTAAACACGCCCCGATGTACGCACATAATACATGCCCAGTTGTACTTTTACTTTAAACACGCCCAGTTGTACTTTTGCAAGCCTCATTTGCATAAATACAAAAATGGTCATAACTTGGCCAAAAATGCTCGTTTTTTAAAAATAAAAACGTTACTGTAATCTACATTGCAGCGCCTATCTGCTGCAATAGCAGATAGGGGTTGCAAAATATGGTGACAGAGCCTCTTTAAGCCAGACGATTGTGGACCAGAACTCTGGTACACTTTGAAGTTCCCAGATTCCATTTGTATACTATATTATGGTGCAACACAGCATTGTCTGAGTTTCAAGATTTGCCTAGCACCAACCGGTGACAGAAACATGGTATCCACTGACAGATACTGTATGGCCAGAAAGTATATGTGTCTTATTTGGAAATGCCCCCAGATACACGTGATTAGGTTCCTTCATGACATTATCGCTTCCCCCGTACCTCTGACTCCTGATTTTGTATACTTGGTTTATTTGACCTTCCTCATCTGTCTTTAGTCCAGCGCACACACTCCTGAAAGAAACTCTATTTCAGGATAGGAAGCTAATAGTTAGAAATTGGATAAATTATCATATTCCTACCCTTGCCAAATGGTTCAGTAGCATTAATTCATCTCTTTGCCACAAAAACTGATTTACATGCACTGCTGTGCTCCTAATAAACGTTATAAAATTTGACCCCCTGGAACCAGATTGATAGCCCTTTATTTCCATCTAACCTACCCCCATTTGGGAACTAGACCCCGTGTTTTTCTCCACCTGTACCCATAGTCTAACATCTGCGCTCCTTGTGTCCGAGATAGTTTTCCATGCAGTGCAATTCTGTAAAAAAAAAATTCTCAGTCTTACAAATTTTGAACTCCTTATTTGCTGCACTACATGAAAGGAGATGTATTGTCTGTTGGTACATGTTCCTCCTGTGATGTTTTATGCTTTGCATAAATTATGACATGCCAACGCTGTAACTTTTTATTTCTATAAGCAATGCAGAATAGCTCAGCGTTACAGAAATCTGCACCAATTCTGCATTTAGGTCTAGCGATAATTAGGGATACAGCACCCAGACTTCAATTGACGCTAAGTTTCTGCCTGAAATATCCCTCTTAATTGTATTTTGGGGACTGTACATTGTATCCCAAGACCAGCTGACACCCTGCGCAGCCCAGTTTACATATTCAATTGGTATGTGAATGCAGTGCATGTTGTTGGGAAAATTGTTAAATGAATAATAGTGTTGACCATAACTGACTAAGAGAAATATCGAAGTATGCCTGATAAATGGACCAATAAAACATATTTTTATTAGTTGCAACCAATCACTTTTGTACCGTAGACATAATCATTATAATTTACGATTGCCATTATCATTGGGATCATTAGCAATAATCATGTCTATATCCGTTAGTCCGGACATGTTTCCTCACAGTTTTGACTCTGTTACTCCATTAATAACTTAGATGGTCCCTGACAGGTGTCCCCCAGCCTCTGCTCCTCTGCTGACCTATTGACTATATTTAGTTCTGTATAGCAGATCAGCTGTCTGTCATCCAATATTACCTCCCCACATTGACATGACAGAGGGCTATTCATTAACAATTCTGCTGCTGGTGCAACACTCCCTTAAAGAGAACCTTTCACTACCCCAGACCTGTGCAGCTGAGTGCACCATCTTATAGGCACTGCTGCACAGACCTTGGGGCACTTTGAATAGCTGTGTTGTTTAAGCTGTTCTGGAGATATCTGTGCCGTTATAATTGGCGCCCGATATGTAAATAGGCTCCTGTACTGTCAGAGGGGCGTTTCTGGACTTAAAGGTGCTCTTTAAGAACTTGTAAAGTTGTTACAAGTTTGCTGAGAATTTTTTTTTCTAAGTGTCATTTAGTGAAATGTTTTTTATTTGCATCCAGTATGTATGGTTCAACACTTTTTTCGGAGAAAGTCTAGCAGTTTAGCAAATATTTTATCAATTATATAGTCACTACATAAGTCTGTCTAAAATCTCTACCGCAAACAGCATTTTAAGAGGTTGGCCTAGTTGACATTGCGTTTTTGCCTTCTGTCGGAGGTATACAACTGGAGGACTCCCGACATTTACCTCAGACGGAAGTCTGCAACATATCACACTGCACAGGCATTCAGTAGGATACTTTGCCCCAAACCCTCTGGGCAGAGCGCTACCTGAAGCCGTCTGCCTAGTTAAGCTTCTGACATCACTGTCCATATATGAACAGTGATGTCAGGACCTACAATGCTAGGGTTCCTGGCCAGAGCATCATAAGCACTTTGGCCTGGGACTCCGGCCCTAGGGAAGCTCTTGATGTCACTGTTCATATATGGACAGTATTGTCAAGAGCTTTACAATGCTGGAGTCCCCGACCACAGTGTTGTAAGCGCTCTGGTCGGGACTCCGGCTCTTGAGAGGCCCCTGATGTCACTGTCCATACATAGACAGTGATGTCAGGAGCTACAATACCAGAGTCCCTGGAAAGCCGCCAGAAGCACTCTGGACGGGAACTCGGCCCCTGGAAATGACCCTGACATCACTGTTCAAATATGTACAGTGATCTCAGGAGCATTACAATGCGGGAGTCCCCGGCAAGAAGCACTCTGTCCAGGGACTCCGGTCCTAGGGAAGCTCCTATATGGACAGTGATGTTAGGAGCTTCCCCAGGGCCAAAAAACGGTAGTTGTAGGCACTACTTAGTCTCTTTCTCAAGACAGAGAACAACTTGGGTGTTCTTTGTCTTGAGAAAGCAACTAGTACAGTCCCAAAATGCATTAACGTTACTGACACTGATTAATAAAAGAATTTAAAGCCGATCTAGTCTCGACCTCCATTTCTGGTTAAGCAGCGCCTACAGCTACCGTTTTTTCCACTTCTCTTTTAAAACAATCACTAAGCCAGATAACATTTGGCCGAGTTTATACTTTGCAATTTTGGTGCAATTTATATTTCTAACAACATGAGTGGACCCTAACGGAGAGGTATAAATGAAAGCTTTAGGCTACATGCACACGATGCGTATTACGTGCATATTTGCCACGCAGATTTTCCTACGGCAAATCCGCAGCACAACACAGAGCCAGAAAAGTAAATGAGATTCCAAGTAATCTTATCTACACGTTGGACCTAAAACGCATCAAAATGTTAAAACTGCTCCTAAAAACCCATATTGAGTGCAGATTTTACCAACTGAATGAGTTGTGTTTACCTGCGGTTTTGATGCCAATTTTCTGCATCAAATTATTCAACGTGTGCATGTAGCCTATGGGTGAGTTCAGACACTGTAGATTATGTTACAAGCGGATTTTGCTGCAAATCTGCTACAAAAGATGCATACTGCACAGTTCATAATACTTAGCTTGCCGGAAAAATCTCTGGAAGAAAAATCTGTCACATGTATTGTACTGTACCTCGCTGCTGATTTTCGTTGCGGAATCTGCACCAAAAATCAGCATCAAATCGGCCATGTGTGAACTTGGTGTTATACTACTGTTCTTTTTGGATCAATTCCAAGTTTTGGTTTAAAGAATACAAAAAATAAAACTGCAGGCATGATGATACATAAGTCAAATTTAGAATACTTCTATTAGATATGGATCATGAGTTGAATGTCTTTATATGAAATTTGTCACGTTTCAGTTTGATTTATATATCTCTGTCCTCTCCTTTTTCTCACACAAAGGTGCTGTGGCCCTTTCTAGACGCAGTCCTGTAGCCTCCTGGCTGTGTGCCATGCTCTACTGCTTTGGCAGCTACATACTTGCAGATGTTTTGCTTGGGGACTCTCCCATCCATTATTTCAGCAATAATGCCAATATACTTGTAGCCTCTGCTGTCTGGTGAGTATTTCGGTGTTTAAGACAATGCTTCCATTTGTGTGCATAAAGTCTCAAATACATACCTCCCAACCGTCCCAGATTCTGCAGGACATTCCCAGATTCCGGTCGGTATCTCGCTGTCCCGGGCAGCCAGGGATATGTCCTGGTGTCAACTGCATCTGCGTCCTCAGAACTCAGATACAGTTGAACGCAATGCTGAAGCAGGAAACCGTCAGCTCCCTGCTTCAGCATTAGTACAGAGCGGAGGAGAAGAGGGAGCTCCTCCACTCGTCGAGGTCTCCCCTGGCACATCGCTACTTTAAGCGCTAAGCCCGGGGAAGCCCTTGACGTCACTGTCCATATATGGACAGTTACGTCAGTGGATCCTCCAGGAGCAGAATCCCCTGCCAGAGCGTTGCCGATGCTCTGGCCGTGGATTTCGTTCCTAGAGGCAACCTCTGACGTCACTGTCCATATATGGACACTGGCATCAGGGGCTACTCCCGGAGCAGAATCCCCTGCCAGAGCGTTGCTGACGCTCTGGCTGGGGATTCCTCTCCTAGAGGAGCCACAGACATCACTGTCAATATATGGACAGTGATGTCAGTGGCTCCTGTTGGAGCGGATTCCCCGGCCAGAGCGTTGCCGATGCTCTGGCCAGGGATTCCACTCCTGGAGAAGCCCCTGGCGTTACTATGGATATATGGACAGTGACGTCAGGGGCTACTCCTGCAGCAGAATCCCCTGCCAGAACGTTGCCGATGCTCTGGCCGGGGATTCCGCTCCTAGAGCAGCCACTGACGTCACTGTCCATATATGGACAGTAAGGTCAGTGGCTCCTGCAGAAGTCCCGGCCAGAGCGTTGCCGACACTGTCCATATATGGACAGAGATGTCAGGGGCTACACCTGGAGCAGAATCCCCTGCCAGAGCGTTGCCGATGCTCTGGCCAGGGATTCCGACCCTAGAGGGAACCCTTGACGTCACTGTCCATATATGCCCTAATCTGTACGGAAATACCCACAAAACATCCCAGGAATTCCCATTTTAGAGTACATTTAGATAAGCTATTTTCAATTTATGACACTTTTTGCTTGGAAATAATGGTACTTTGGCCATGCACATGAGGGCCTTGCTATAGCGGCCCGAAACAGGTTGATACAAATTAAAGAGAATCTGTCTCTGCCACTCCAAACTACAAAACTGTCAAATAAACCAGCTCAGTCAATGTAAATAATTTTGCACGGTGCCATATAATATAGGTAATATAAAGAACAAAAAAAACAATACTAACTGAGTTACGAAAATATTACATTTAATCCCCATAGTATTAAGGTCTAAGATTGTATAAATACCATTTCCCTGAATAATACCAATCACAATAGTACAACAAACAATTCATAAATTAAAACATAGAGCATATTGCCTGGCCAGGCATTGGAAGAGCAGAACCACAATTACCAGAATGGAAAATAAACAGAATCCTAGTATAATCACTATAGGAAGCAATATATGCACAGTATGTTGCATAACCATAGAAAAAAACAGCAAGATTGAAAAATAGTCCTTGTAACGGAATTCGTTAGCGGCAGTTTTCCAGACAAAAAATAAGAGCGCATAATGTATATAAAGAGGATTCAAGGAGTAGATATACTCAGCTATTTAAAGATCTTCAGCAGCTCTGTTTCAGCAATATATGGCCAAGTGATCTGGACTTCAATCCAGGACAACCTAAGTGAACCACATCGTGAGTATATTATTCCCCATTCTCAATCAGATGTAAGGTTTCCACTTACCCTTAGACTCCTCAGTCCCGTCTTGCAGGGCAGAACAAACACACATGTGAGCAGTGTCCTTTTTTCAAAGTTACATGGTCAGGGAATTTTAGGCGATTTTGCCTATGCGCTACAGCTTCTCAGACCCGGCTCTGAGGAAATCCAAGCTGGGATGAAACGCGTCAGCCAAACACTTCTATTTTGTCACAGACTAGAAAAGACGTCATCACGCTGTGCACCTGCTCACGGCTGATTCTGGCTTTTTTGCTGCCTGAGGTGAAAATTGAAATGCCCCCCCCCCCCCCCCCCAGTCTGCTCTAACATCACTAGCAGCCTCACAGAGAAAAATAAAAAAATCATACATCTCGCTGCAGATCATACAGTGACTACATTACTGATTAGAGGCAGAATAAACATTTACATTAAGTGACTCACCATCCGTTCCAGATCTCTATGACGACTTCTCCCAGCCCATTTCAGCAGTTTTCCGCTCAGATGTCTTCAGCTTCTCACTTTTCAAACATTTCTGCACCTATAAACGAAGATACAATTCTTATGGTGCCACACACTACAACCCTAAATATAATAGCGCCATACACTGCACCTCTAATTATAATAACACTGTGTCCCTGATTATAATAGCACCATAAACTTTGTCACGCACACACAGTGCCCCCTCTAGATATTGCCCCCCATAGAGCCACCTGTAGATAGTGCCCCACATAGAACCCCCTTTAGACAGTGCCCCACATAGAGCCACCTGTAGATACTGCCCCCCATAGAGTCCCTGTAGATAGCCCCCTGTAGATAGTGCTCCACATATAGCCCCACATATAGCCCACCCCCTGTAGATAGTGCTCCACATATAGCCCCCACTCCCTGTAGATAGTGCTCCACATATAGCCCCCTCCAGTCTAGATAGTGCTCCACATATAGCCCCCCTGTAGATAGTGCTCCACATATAGCCCCCTGTAGATATTGCTCCTCATATAGCCCCCACATACAGCCCTACCCCCTTGTAAATAGTGCTGCACATATAGCCCCCCCTGTAGATAGTGCTCCTCATATAGCCACCACATACAGCCCTACCCCCTGTAGATAGTGCTGCACATATAGCCCCCCTGTAGATAGTGCTCCTCATATAGCCCCCACATACAGCCCTACCCCCTGTAGATAGTGCTGCACATACAGCCCGACCCATTGCTGCAGATATAGCCCCACTGCAGATAGTGATCCTTATATAGCCCCACATACAGCCCTACCCCCTGTAGATAGTGCTGCACATATAGCCCCCACATACAGCCCTATCCTCCTGTAGATAGTGCGGCACATATAGCCCCTCACACTTTTAGCAAAAAAAACAAACTTTACATACTCACCTAAACCTGTTCCCGTGCCATCTCCTTGCAATTCAGGTCTGCTGGGGCTCAATAACGCGGCGCTGAGTGGCAGGGCAAGTCATTTTTCCCTGGCCAATCAGCACCTTTCAATGTTGCATCGTTGAAAGGTGCCGATTGGCAGGCTGCCTTGGCCGGTCATTCAATGACGCAAGCGGCACGATGACGTCATCGCGCCACTTGGGTCGTCAAAAGGCGCTGAGTGGCAGGGCAAGTCATTCTGCCCATCCAATCAGCGCCTTTCAACGTTGCGTTGTTGAAAGGTGCTGATTGGCAGGCTGCCTTGCCCTGTCATTCAATGATGCAAGTGGCCCGCTTACTTCAGTGAAAGGCGCTGAATAGCGGGGCACGGAACGTGTCCCGCCATTCAGTGCTTATGCATGTAATTGTATCTGTAGACGCAGGTACAATTATAGTGCAAGAGGGGGTGGCAGCGACTGGTTTTAGTGGCTCCGCCACCCCCTCAGAGAGGCAGCAGAGCGCCGCCTGAGGTGACATGTTCGTCTCGCCTCATGGACGGTGCAGCCCTGCACCTGCTATATGTTCTGGCTTATTGATCTAACAGGTCTCGGAGATACTGCATGTTGCGAGACAAGCTGTAGAGCATAGGCAAAATCGCCTAAAATTCCCTGACCATGTAACTTTGAAAAAAGGACACTGCTCACATGCCGGCTGATATTGAATTGGGGAGGTGTGTTTGTTCTGCCCTGCAAGACAGGACTAAGGAGTCTAAGGGCAAGTGGAAACCTTACACCTGACTGAGAATGGGGAATAATATCCTCACGATGTGGTTCACTTAGGTCAGGGGTCTCAAACTCGGCCGGGTAAGTGGGCCGCATATAGAAAAAATGTGAAGTTGACGGGCCACGTTACTTTCAAATTTGATACAATACAAAATTATTGTTAATCAATTAGTTATTTGAACTACTATAACACTATATTACTATAATACTAACACTACATTGCTATAATAATACCGCTAGGTTTAAAATTTGAGATATTTCTCCACGTGCTTATTTCAACAATCCAGTTTTCCAGTTTAAGTGTCGCTAAATGCAGTCCGGCGGCTCAGTTAGCAGCGTTTGGCAGACTATCAAGATTGGGCAGCCCCTTTTTAGATAGTGCCACAGTGCCCTCGGTGGATGCTGCCGCAGTGCCCTCTGTAGATGCTGCCGCAGTGCCCTCTGTAGGTGCTGCCTCAGTGCCCTCTGTAGATGCTGCCGCAGTGCCCTCTGTAGGTGCTGCCGCAGTGCCCTCTGTGGGTGGGTGCTGCCGCAGTGCCCTCTGTGGGTGCTGCCGCAGTGCCCTCTGTGGGTGCTGCCGCAGTGCCCTCTGTGGGTGCTGCCGCAGTGCCCTCTGTGAGTGCTGCCGCAGTGCCCTCTGTGGGTGCTGCCGCAGTGCCCTCTGTGAGTGCTGCCGCAGTGCCCTCTGTAGATGCTGCCGCAGTGCCCTCTGTGGATGCTGCCGCAGTGCCCTCTGTGGATGCTGCCGCAGTGCCCTCTGTGGATGCTGCCGCAGTGCCCTCTGTGGATGCTGCCGCAGTGCCCTCTGTAGATGCTGCCGCAGAGTCCTCTGTAGATGCTGCCAGATTGCCCTCTGTAGATGCTGCCGCATTGCCCTCTGTAGATGCTGCCGCAGAGTCCTCTGTAGATGCTGCCCCAGTGCCCTCTGTAGATAATGCAACACACCCCTAGATAATGCCACAGTGCCCTCTGTAGATGCTGCCACAGTGCCCTCTGTAGATGCTGCCACAGTGCCCTCTGTAGATAATGCAACACACCCCTAGATAATGCCACACTGTCCTCTGTGGATGTTGCCACAGTGCCCTCCGCGGATGCTGCCGCCGTGCCCTCCGTGGATGCTGCCGCCGTACCCTCCGCGGATGCTGCCGCCGTGCCCTCCGCGGATGCTGCCACAGTGATGTCAGGGGCTTGCCCAGAGCTGGAGTCCCGGAGCAGAGCCGCTTCTAGCACTCTGCCTGGGATTCCAGCTCTGCTCCTGACATCAGTGTCCATATATGGACAGAGATGTCAGGGGCAACCCCAGAGCTGGAGTCCCGGGCAGAGCGCAAGTAGGCTCTTCCTGGGACTCCAGCTGTGCTCCTGACATCACTGGGACTCCTGCTCTGGGGAAGCCCCTGACATCATAGTCGATGTATGGACAGCGATGTCAGAGGCTTCCCCAGAGTCCCAGAGCAGAGCCTATACTAGCGCTCTGCCAGGGACTCCGGCTCTGGGGAAGCCCCAGACATCGTGTGTCCAAACATGGACACCGATGTCAGGGAATTCCACAGAGTCCCGGAGCAGAGCCTATACTAGCGCTCTGCCCAGGACTCCGCTCTGGGGAAGACCCTGACACACTGTCCACATATGGACAGAAATGTCAGGGAATTGCACAGAGTCCCGGAGCAGAGTCTATGCTAGCGCTCTGCACGGGACTCTGGCTCTGGGGAAGCCCCAGACATCGCTGTTCATATGTGGACAGCGATGTCAGGGAATTCCAGAGTCTCGGAGCAGAGCCGATACTAGTGGCTCTGTGTCCCGCGGGCCGCAGATGACAGCCCCAGGGGCCGCATGCGGCCCGCGGGCCGCGTGCTTGTGACCCCTGACTTAGGTTGTCCTGGATTGAAGTCCAGATCACCTGGCCATATATTGCTGAAACAGAGCTGCTGAAGATCTTTAAATAGATGAGTATATCTACTCCTTGAATCCTCTTTATATACATTATGCGCTCTTATTTTTTGCCTGGAAAACTACCGCTAACGAATTCCGTTACAAGGACTATTTTTCAATCTTGCTGTTTTTTTCTATGGTTATACAACATACTGTGCATATATTGCTTCCTATAGTGATTATACTAGGATTCTGTTTATTTTCCATTCTGGTAATTGTGGTTCTGCTGTTCCAATGCCTGGCCAGGCAATATGGTCTATGTTTTAATTTATAAATTGTTTGTTGTACTATTGTGATTGGTATTATTCAGGGAAATGGTATTTATGCAATCTTAGACTTTAATACTATGGGGAGTAAATGTAATATTTTCGTAACTCAGTGGGTGCTGGTGTTTGGTTCAAATTTTTTTTTCTTTTTTTGTTCTTTATATTCACTCTCCATTTTTATTGGAATAATTTACTAATATTTGCATTATACATGTTTTTTTAAAAATAATATCCACAGTGATATTTTTGGTGCCATCACAAATTTGCAATGGATACAACAGTTTTGACTAAATCTTGCTGTGCTATGTGTTTGGGGACTATATGGTGGCCCAGGGAGTGGCTACTGTTCAGTATTATGGAACCATAGGCACTTTGTGAGTCGCTGTATGTTGAATGCGTGAGGCATGTGTGAGCAATGATTCTAGAATAGAATACCTCTGTAATAAGTCCTGAAATTGAGCATGCTACAAAAAAAAATCTTGCAGAAACTGAAAAAACCCCCCACCTTATTGTTCCTCCCTGTTAAATCGGAGGCACACGCAAGTACAGTATAAGACCATAGAATTATATGGACGCTGTATTACACAACAGTACCACACAGATCCGTAATACTGCTATGTGCATCAGGACTAAAACTAGGAAGATTGCAGAAAAAACACTTCTCCTGCCCAGCTTCTTTTCTAATGCACTCCCAGTCAGTATAGACAGGGAAATAACACTGGATAGCCAGATGTTTAGAAATCTGAATGACACTCTTTAAATACAAAGATTATATGACATTAAAAATTACGTATTTTTTAAAATGCCGTCTTCTTGCAATGTGTACAAAACAAAAAGGCTACATGTCCTCTTTAAATTTTTCCATAAAATCTATTATATTCCCTTCAAGTTCTTTAAAATAGGTCTCCCAGGTGTGATGCAACCAGGTGAATGGTCCTCCATGTTTTTTAAGAATGCTTGGTAATTGCAAAATTTAAAAGTTTATTTTTACTAGATTTACATTGATTTCTTTTTTTTAATTTAATTATTATGACAGGCATTCATCATAAGTGTCCCCTCACAAATCCATATTATGCTCTTATCATCTCTGCAGGTACCTTATGTTTTTCTGCCCCCTGAATATCTTCTACAAATGTGTAAGTTTTCTTCCTGTGAAACTTGTTCTTGTTGGTATGAAAGAAGTAGTCCGTGTACGGAAAATTGCCATTGGAATTCACCATGCCCATCACCACTACCATCATGGTTGGGTTATCATGGTACTCATTGGATGGGTAAAAGGTAAGCATTATGAAAGGTTAAGAAGTATATGTACATGTAAGTC
The DNA here is from genome assembly GCF_050947455.1 of Rhinoderma darwinii. NCBI lineage: Eukaryota > Metazoa > Chordata > Amphibia > Anura > Rhinodermatidae > Rhinoderma > Rhinoderma darwinii. Next base: position 291,962,928 of record NC_134687.1, on the reverse strand, counting down.
TTTGTTCATACTACCAATAAAACCTAACTTTTGTGTACGTATTTTCAATGTTTTGACATGCCATAGAGACATGTCAGAAGATGACATCAATGGGGGACCAGGCATTAGACATATATTTATGATGCCTTTCATTTGATCTATGTTCTCATTGACTTTAATTGTAAAAATAATGCAAAGTCAGGCAAAAGGAAAAAAAAATGAACAAAGGTTAAATAATGCCAAATCAGAAAAATCATGTTAAAATCATCAGGGCCAGTAATGGGAACATTTCTCTGTGTTCTTCTATGAAAAACGGCGTCAACACTTTTTAAACTGGCCTCAGCTTTGCTATTGTAAAAAGGTAATAAAAATGGATATTCTACAATGTTTTGACAATACAATGAAATGTTAATATATGTAACATTTTAAAGTAATCGATAATAAGTTTAACCCCTTAATGACCGGGCCATTTTGCACGTTAATGACCAAGGATTATTTTTTGTTTTTTCACGGTCGCATTCCAAGAGTCGTAACTTTTTTTTTATTCCGTCGACATAGCCGTATAAGGGCTTGTTTTTTGCGGGACGAGTTGTATTTTGTAATTGTACCATTTTTAGATGCTTATAATATATTGATTAACTTTTAGGAACTTTATTTTAGGAGAGAATTGAAAATAAGCAGCTATTCCAGCATTGATTTTCACGTTATAAATTTACGCCGTTTAATATGCAGCGTAAATAACATGTCACCTTTATTCTATGGGTCGGCACGATTACGGGGATACCAAATATGTAGAGGTTTTATATGTTTTTCCTACGTTTGCACAATAAAAACCCTTTTAGAAAAAAATTACTTGTTTTTGTATCGCCGCATTCCAAGAGCCGTAACGTTTTTATTTTTCCGTCGATGTGGCCGTACGTGGGCTTGATTTTTGCGGGCCAATGTGTAGTTTTCCTTAGTACTATTTTGGGGTACATAGGACTTATAGATTAACTTTTATTTTATTTTTTATGGGGGGAATGGGAGAAAAGAGAGAATTTTGCCGTTGTTTTTTGCGTTTTCTTTGGACGCCGTTCATCCGGCGGTTTAATTAATGTGTTCATTTTATTGGTCAAGTTGTAACGATCGCGGGGATACCATATATGTGTATGTGTGATTTGTTTTGACAGTTTTACAAAATAAAACCACTTTTTGGGCCAAAAAAGTAGTTTTATTTGACTTTGACTGTAATTTTTTTTTTTTTTCACAAACTTTATTTAACTGATTGTCATTTTTTTTTTTAAAGTCCCATCATGTCACTTCACTATGCGATCTGTTGATCGCATATATAATGCTTTGGTATACTTAGTATACCGAAGCATTATTGCCTGTCAGTGTAAAACTGACAGGCAACCTATTAGGTCATGCCTCTGGCATCGCCTAACAGGCAGATGCTGAAGACAGACCTGGGGGTCTTTGTTAGACCCCCGGCTGTCATGGAAACCCGACGGCGACCCACGATTTGTTTGCGGGGGCGCCGATCGGGTGACAGAGGGAGCCCCCTCCCTCTGTCAAACACATTAAATGCTGCTGTCACTATTGACAGCGGCATTTAATGGGTTAAACTGCCGGAATCGGCGCGCGCTTCGATTCCGGCAGTTGCAGCAGGAGCCAGGCTGTGTATAACAGCCGTGCTCCTGCCGCTGATCGCATGGGTACGCTGTCAGTACCCGCGCGATCACAGGACGGATATATCCGTCCTCCTGCGCGAACTAGCAGCTGCTGAAGACGGATATATATCCGTCCTTCGGCGTTAAGGAGTTAAAGGATCTGCCAGACACAGCGTCTGTGTCGACGCCCGTAGTTAATCAGTCTGCATCTGCTCCTAGGTCTGATAGAGTGACTTGATCTGCTACCACTCAGGCTGGTAGGCTCAGGAGTGGGAGAGCCTATCACAGCCTGGCCAGACGGTTCTAGCTCCCGCCTTTGTCTATTTATACCTTCATTTGTTTCTTGTCTTTGCCTGTGATTTTCTCTTGTTTCCCCGCTCTGCTGTTCCAGCTATTACTATTGACCTCTGCTTCATATTGACCCTGGCTTTACTGACTACGCTCCTGCTCTGCGTTTTGTACCTCGTACACTCCTGGTTTGACTCGGCTCGTTCACTACTCTTGTTTCTCACGGTGTTGCTGTGGGCAACTTCCCCATTTCCCTTAGCTTCTGTGTACCCTTGTATGTTTGTCTGTCGTGCACATATTGAGGGTAGGGACCGTCGCCCAGTTGTACGCCGTCGCCTAGGACGGGTCGTGCCAGTAGGCAGGGACTGAGTGGCGGGTAGATTAGGGCTCACCTGTCTGTCTCCCTACCCCGTCATTACAATAAGATAAAGAATTGCAGACTATGGCCGACATTTACTAAGACTGGCATCTTTTATGCCAGTCTAAGTGGAGGTGATAGAATGATTTTCGCCAACTGTATTAAAAGCCACACGTCTAATAATAAATTTGACGCATTTTCACCTGTCAAACAGGCAGAAAATCAAATTTACACCTCTGTCTCTCTCAGGCACATATGAATAAGCTGTATAGCTTCATGTGGGAGCTTTATATTTAGTGCCAAGAGCTGGATCAGATCATGTGTTATTAATAAAGCCTTTCCTAAAAAAAAGCAAAAAACATTATCAATAAAGAGGCTCTGTCACCAGATTTTGCAACCCCTATCTGCTATTGCAGCAGATAGGCGCTGCAATGTAGATTACAGTAACGTTTTTATTTTTAAAAAACGAGCATTTTTGGCCAAGTTATGACCATTTTTGTAATTATGCAAATGAGGCTTGCAAAAGTCCAAGTGGGTGTGTTTAAAAGTAAAAGTCCAAGTGGGCGTGTATTAGGTGCGTACATCGGGGCGTTTTTAATACTTTTACTAGCTGGGCGCTGTGAAGAGAAGTAACATCCTCTTCTCTTCAGAACGCCCAGCTTGTGACAGTGCAGATCTGTGACGTCACTCACAGGTCCTGCATCGTGACGGCCACATCGGCAGCAGAGGCTACAGTTGATTCTGCAGCAGCATCAGCGTTTGCAGGTAAGATCGACTTACCTGCAAACGCTGATGCTGCTGCAGAATCAACTGTAGCCTCTGGTGCCGATGTGGCCGTCACGATGCAGGACCTGTGAGTGACGTCACAGATCTGCACTGTCACAAGCTGGGCGTTCTGAAGAGAAGAGGATGTTACTTCTCATCAGAACGCCCAGCTAGTGAAAGTATTAAAAACGCCCCGATGTACGCACATAATACACGCCCACTTGGACTTTTACTTTTAAACACACCCACTTGGACTTTTGCAAGCCTCATTTGCATAACTACAAAAATGGTCATAACTTGGCCAAAAATGCTCGTTTTTTAAAAATAAAAACGTTACTGTAATCTACATTGCAGCGCCTATCTGCTGCAATAGCAGATAGGGGTTGCAAAATCTGGTGACAGAGCCTCTTTATGACAATATATTACAGAATGTTTTTTTACTCAATTTTACTTAATTGTATGTGTAAGCTTACCAAATGTCAACCCTAATATTATAATATTGTAGGTAGAATCATACTCTTTTTACCACTAGATGTCACCATAGCTATTTCATCTTGAAGTCAGCTCCTTAGTCTAGAACGCAGGCTGCACGTCAAGTGTTAAATACAAGGCATCTTTGTAACAGGTATCTGTTAGATGTAAAAGTTGCCATATAGCACAGATGCCCATAGTGAATACAGGGCAGCTGAAGAAACAGAGTTCGCCCGCTATTAACCCCTTCCGGCCCAATCACGTACAGTTACGTGATTAAAACTGGTGTCTTACTGCCTTTTCACGTAACTGTACGTGATGGAGATGAATCTGGCCGATTAACCCCTCACATGCTGCGTTCAATAGAGATCGCAGCATGTGAGGAGTTTATAGCCACCGGCACCCCAGCAACGTGATCGCTGGGTTGCCGGTGGCTGCAAAGGCGATCGGAGGGCTAATACTTACCTCCCGGTCCGCCAGTAACGGAATCCTCCTATGCCCCGTCGTCGGCGGGGCCCAGGAGGCTTCCGGTACCATCGGCAAGATGGCGCCTGCTCAGCTTCCGGCTCAGAAGCTGAGCCGTCGTCATCAGCAGTGGGTGTCCGCTGTATGTTACAGCGGACACCCCAATCTATCGCCAGGAACCGGAGCTAGCTCCGATTCCTGGCATTAACCCCTTCGATGCAGCGTTCCATTGTTATTGCTGCATCCTAGAGGTTTGTAGCAAATCGGCAGCCTTGCCACGCATTGGCAAGGCTGGCGACTGCTACCATGGCAACAGGAGCACTAACAATGGACTCCTGTCTGCCATTACGTAAGCTGATTAGGCCCCGCCCAGAGGTGGAGCCTGATCGGCTTGCTGTCAGTGAACAACTGACAATTCCAATACATTGCACTACATAGGTAGTGCAATGTATTAGAAGATCAAACAAACAGTTGGACCTTCAAGTCCCCTACTGGGACTAAAGAAAAGTGTAAAAAAAAAAGTGTAAAAAAAGTAAAAATAAAAGTTGTAAAACATACAATAAAAGTTTCAAGTAATAAAATAAAACACAATCGCCCTTTTTCCCTTATCAAGTCATTTATTATTGAAAAAAATAATAAAACCATACATATTTGGTATCGCTGCGACCGTAACGACCTAAATTATAAAAATATTATGTTATTTATCCAGCGCAGTGAATGCCGTAAAAAAAAACCCTCAAAAACACTGCCATAATTACAGTTTTTTTGGTCACTGTCTTCCAAAAATTGAAATAAAAAGTGATCAAAAAGTCGCACGTATCCAAAAATGGTACCGATAAAATCTATACCTCGTCTCGCAAAAAACAAACCCTCACACCGCTCCATCGACAAAAAAATTAAAGTTATGGCTCTCACAACATGGCGACAGAAAAAATACATTCTCTTTCCAAAAGTAATTTTATTGTGCAAAAAGTTATAAAAAAATTCTATAAATTAGGTATCGCCGGAATCGTACTGACTCGCAGAATAAAGGTAACATGTAGTTTATAACGCGTGGTGAACACTGTATATTAAAAACTAAAAAACTATGGCAGAATTGCTGTTTTTTTGTCACCTTGCCTCCCAAAAAAGGATAACAAGTGATCAAAAAGTTGCATGTACCCCAATATGGTACCAATAAAAGCTACAGCTCGTCCCGTAAAAAAAGAGCCCTCATACCACTACGTCTATGAAAAAATAAAATTAGTCAAGGCACCAATAAGCCAGGAAATAAAAATATGCAGTTGTGCCGGCCCGAGGGGAACGTTTCTTCTGTTTCAAAAGGCGATGTATCAAGGCACTAAAATTAGGGAACCAGGAAGGGGAGGGCGCCCGTATTATACCAGGACAACACTTATCCGGCAAAATTCCCCAAACTGCAAAGGTGCGGAGTGTGGACCAAAAGGGGGATAAGTAAGGACATTTATCAGTGCGACACTGGCCTGTGCAGAAAGGATCGATCACAGCGTAACACACATCTATGGATTATTTTATTATTTTTTTTACCTTATTATTATACCACCTAACTATGCCCCTGATGTACTCTGCCGAGCTCACATATGCCCCACATTATAAACGGAAACAACAGTGATACACCAAACAAAACTATTACCGAGCAAATTCCACGCTCCAAAAGCTAAATGGCGCTCCCACCCATCTGAGCCCTACAGCATGCCCAAACAGCTGTTTATGTCCACATATATGGCATCGCCATACCCGGGAGAACCCTTTTAACAATTTTTGAGGTGTGTGTCCCCAGTGGCATAAGCTGGGCACGACATATTTGACAATGTATTGGCATATCTAGGGAAAAATTTTAATTTGTACCTTCCGCATCGCAATCATTTATGGAAAAGACACGTGGGGTGAAAATGCTCACTACACCCCTTAATAAATGCCTTGAGGGGTGCAGTTTCCAAAATGGGGTCACTTCTCAGGGGGTTTCTTTTATTTCACATCAAAGCCTCTGCAATTGTGAACCAATACTTTATATGTCGCCAAATTAGGCCTCAATTTTACATGGTACTCTTTCACTCCTGAGCCCTGTCGAATGACCAGGCAAAAGATTAGGGCCACACGTAGGGTGTTTCTAAAACCGGGAAACACCGCATAATAATTGAGAGCTGTCTTGTTATGGTGGCACAAGCCGGGCACCACATATTGGCATATCTATGGAAAAAATCCCATTTTCACTCTCCCACATCGTGTCCACACGAATTTCTGCAAAACACCTGTGGGGTTAACATGCTCACTACACCCCTAGGTGAATATCTTGAGGGTGTTGTTTCCAAAATGGGGTCACTTCTGGGGGGGATCCACTGTTTTGGTTCCACAGGGACTTTGCAAATGCGACATAGCGACCAGAAACCAAATGCAGCAAAATCTGTACACCAATAGCAAATGGCGCTCCTTCCCTTCTGAGCCTTGCCGTGTGCCCAAACAGCAGTTTATGACCACGTGTGGGGTATTGCCGTACTCCAGAGAAGTTGCTTTACAAATGTTGGGGTTCTTTTTTTCCTTTATTTGTTGAGAAAATTAAAAATTTGGAGCTAAAGCTTTTTTTTATTTTCACTGCCCAATTCTAATAAAATCAATGAAACACCTGTGGGGTCAAAATGCTCACTACACCCCTAGATGGATTCCTCAAGGGGTGTAGTTTTCTCAATGGAGTCACTTTTTTTGTGTTTTCACTGTTTTGTCCCCTCAGGGGCTTTGTAAATGCGACGTGGCCTCCGCAAACCATTCCTGCTAAATTTGAGCTCCAAAAGCCAAATGGCGCTCTTTTCCTTTTAAGCCCTGCCGTGTGTCCAAACAGCCATTTATTACCACATGTGGGGTACTGTTTTACTCGGGAGAAATTGCTTTACAAATGTTGCGGTGCTTTTTCTCCTTTAGTCCATGTGGAAATTAGAAAAAATTAGCTAAACCTACATTTTATTTGAAAGAATGTAGATTTTAATTTTCACAGCCTACTTCCAATAATTTCTGCAAAAAACCTGCGGGGTCAAAATGCTCACTATACCCCTAGATAATTTCCTCAAGGGGTGTAGTTTCCCAAATGGGGTCACTTTTGGGGGGTTTCCACTGTTTTGGCACCGAAAGAGCCTTTCAACCCTGACATGGAGCCTAAAATATTTTCGAATAAAAAGGAGGCCCAAAATCCACTAGGTGCTCCTTTGCTTCGGAGGCCGGTGCTTCAGTCCATTAGCACACTACGGCCACATGTGGGATATTTCTAAAAACGGCAAAATCTGGGCAATAAATATTGAGTTGCATTTCTCTGGTAAAAACTTCTGTGTTACAGAAAAAATAGATTAAAAATGAATTTCTGCAAAAAAAAAATGAAATTTGAACATTTCACCTCTACGTTGATTTAATTCCTGTGAAACGTCTAAAGGGTTAAGAAACTTTCTAAATGCTGTTTTGAATACTTTGAGGGGTGAAGATTTTAAAATGGGGTGACTTTTTGGCGGTTTCTAATATATAAGGCCCTAAAAGCAACTTCACAACTGAACTGCCCCCTGTAAAAATAGCCTTTTGAAATTTTCTTGAAAATGTGAGAAATTGCTGCTAAAGTTCTAAGCCTTGTGACGTCATAGAAAAATAAAATGACGTTCAAAAAACGATGCCAATCTAAAGTAGACATGTGGGGGATGTTAATTAGCAACAATTTTGTGTGGTATAACTGCCTGTCTTACAAGCAGATACATTCACATTTAGAAAAATGCTAATTTTTGCAATTTTCCACCAAATTTTGGTGTTTTTCACTGATAAATATTGAATTTATCGACCAAATTTTTCCACTATCATAAAGTCCAATGTCTCACGAGAAAACAATCTCAGAATCGCTTTGATAGGTAAAAGCATTCCGGAGTTATTACCACATAAAGTGAAATATGTCAGATTTGAAAAAATGGGTCTGGTGCTGAAGGCCAAAATGAGCTCGGTCCTGAAAGGGTTAAAGGTTTTTACTCACGTCCCACTGAGCTTGTGGCATGTACCTCAGAAGGCCCAGCTGCAATATTTTGAAATTGAATTGCAATATATAATGAAATGTTTTGAAGAAACAGCCCTGCCTATTTCTTTATTGTTATTATTATTATTATTATTATTATTATTATTATTATTATTAGATTATATAATGCATATTCATGATTGTGTTTTGTAAAAGTCATTATAAAGATATTACATGTTTCAATGCTTAACTATATATGGAATTACTGTATGTTTCTTCTCGTTTTACTCATAGGTTCTGGTGTAGCACTGATGTCTAATGTGGAACAGCTTTTGCGTGGTGTTTGGAAGCCAGAGACCAATGAAATTCTTCACATGTCTTTGTGAGTGCACAAGAATTATAATTTATACTTAAAGGCTTCGAATGCGAGATATATATATATATATATATATATATATATATGCGATATATATATATACATACACACATATATACATATATATATATATATATATATATATACATATACATATACATATATATATATATATTTATTTTTTTTTAAATTTATTTTATATAAATGTGTATCAGTGTGAAACTTGGTAACTACATTTTATTAAAAATTATTTTTACTTTTTTAGATACAGCTGCTTTGTGTTCTATATACAGAGCAGCTGTATCGTGCGCTGAGCCCTGAATCTGTCAGGTCCGGGGGACTGACGGGTTTAGTAACAGCGAGTCCTGCGTGTCTCTAACACACAGGATCCACCTGTAATTGATCACATCTAAGTTCATAACTTAGATGTGATCGATAGCAGCTCGACCCTTCGTGTCAGAGACCTCCAGGACCCACTGTCACTGAACTGTTTTATTGAAAAAAAGAAATTTGAAGTGGTACATAGCCTTTAATCACGTAGTTATTATTTACTTATGTAGCACCATCATCTGTGGCAGTCACAGTGGAATGTGGTATAAAATAAATCTACAAATACAATAAATATGTAAATACATGATTACTGGCAAGACAGACATAATAGTTTAAGATCCAGTATTGTAAGAATCCGACATGGGGATTAAGCATACAAGGAAAAATGAGGTGATTAGGACATGTCTCTAATCTTCAAGCCTTTATACACAACCTAATAACCTATTTTCTATAAGTCACATACATAAAATCTGAAAATACTAGTTTTCCATGTACTTACTCACGTAACCCCTTGCTATTTTTGTGTGCTATTTTATTTACATGAGCTCTAATGTTACTTTTTTGTCCACTACAGCCCTACCAAGGCCAGTTTGTATGGTGCCATCTTGTTCACTCTGCAACAATCCCACTGGTTACCTATTTCCAAAGCGTACCTCATCTTTTTCTTTACTCTCTTTATGGCTACTTGCAAGGTATGAACCTAGATTATAAATCAAAAATAAAAGTGTTTTAATCTCAGTTTGATTATCCAACCTTAGGGCTTATTCAGACGAACATGTAATACGTCCGTGCAACGTGCCTGATTTTCACGCGCCTCACACGGACCTATGTTAGTCAATGGGGCCGTTCAGACAGTCCGTGACTTTCACGCAGTGTGAGTCCGCTGCGTAAAACTCACGACATGTCCTATATTTGTGCGTTTTTCGCGCATCACGCACCCATTGAAGTCAATGGGTGCGTGAAAATCACGCTCAGCACACGGAAGCACTTCCGTGTGACGCGCGTGATTCGCGCAACAGCAGTAAAAAGTGTGAATGAAAACAGAAAAGCACCACGTGCTTTTCTGTTTACAAATATACAAACAGAGTGTCATAATGATAGTGGCTGCGAGAAAATCACGCAGCCACGCATCATACGCGGCTGACACACGGAGCTGTTATGTACCTTTTGCGCACACAAAACGCACACGCTCGTGTGAATCCGGCCTAAATATGTTTCCCCATAGAATTGCTGCTGAACATTAAAAGAGCTTGTTCTATCACGACAACCTCTTTCCATGTGTTCTATTACAACATATGGATACGATAGAGTGAATCCCTCTCTTGGGATGGTTTTTAAGAAACAGTTGCCCTGATGGAACAGCCCTTTTATACCTAATGAAACAACATTATTATTATTATTATTGAATATGTTCTATAGTAACTGTCTGGCACACATTTACACAGCAGTTTATACCAAATTTTGCATGTTTTCTCATTACCAAATTTGGAAAGTGACAAGAAAAGCAGGTTTGTTCTCCAAGGAGACATATATCAGGCCACTTTTATTAAGTAGAATAGGTTGACATGGTGCAAATTTTGGCGCAAATGTTCACCTGCTCATAGCAGGCACAAATTTAATGTCCTGACTGTTAGACAGTTAAAAATGCACATATTTTATTAAGAGGCGTGTCCCTTTTAATAGATTTCCTGCAAATGACTCCAACTACCTCTTTTACTTTACTCTTTTACCTCTATACGGGCATAGAAAAACTTAAAGGGGTTGTCAACTACTGAACAACTGATGACCTATCGACCAGATAGGTCATCAGTACATGATCTGTGGGGGTCCAACACCTGGACCCCGCACCGTTAAGCCGCTTCGGCTGCCTCTGAGCACCGAACGTATATGCCGGAAGCAGTTGTCTTCAGTCACTGAATAGCGGCGGAGCTGCAGTACTGCAGCTCTGCTCCTATTCAAGTTAATAGGCGCAGAGCTGCAGTTCGGCAGCACGGCCGTTATGCTATGTACGGAGCCAACTGCTTCCACCTCCGTACATCGCATAATGGGCTATAACAGCCAGTGCTTGGAGGCTTAAAGGTGTGGGGTCTGGGTACCCGATGATATGCTGATTACAGATCCGGTGGATTGATCATCAGTTGTTCAGTAGTGGACAACCCCTTTAAATGTGGGCTTATGTGTGCTGTGCTAAAAGGTAAATCTGGCCATGGACATAAAATAAGAGAAGTCGTTCAAATTCAGAGATTTCAGTGAGATTGGCCGACTAACTATTGTGTATGGGGGCCTCCTGATTGTCCCCCAACAGTAGATATCAGTAGATAAGCTGCTGCTGAGGGGTGAGCTTATTCCCATCTCCACATTGCAATAGTGGGGAGAAATAGCTGTCAGCTGAATTAGCTTTGTTTTCTATGAATAGCCAGCTTAAGGAGGACTCTGCTCCTTATATGTGCAGAGGCACCACAAAATAGAGGGTTATCTTTAACCCCTTCCCAACATTTGACGTTACTGTACCTCATGGCCGGAAGAGGGTGTATGGAGCAGGCTCACAGGCTGATGTTTCTGCATCACCAATGATGAGGGGAATGAGGAAATGAATGGCACATTCGTGTCCACTGTTTTAGTGCTAGCCAGTTGAATGCAACATCAGCGGTAAATAGTAATAAGTGCAGGAAGTACTACAACTCCTCACAATTTATTTTTTACAGGGTTTCAATTGGAAACATGCTCAAAAATAGGTGCTAAAGCAGACTATATATAATATTATTTGAAACATTTTTAAAATCTGTGTTTGGCTGGATTAGTTATGTAAATGAAATAAATTATTAGTAAAACATTAGTCAAGGATTGGATTGAACTACCACCCCCTTCAGATTTTTACATTTTACCTACTGTGTTAGGGTCCCACAATGCAGAGATGTCATTAGTTCTGCTGGCCTGCTTCCCATGGATCATGACAACCTAGAGGCTTAGACAGTTGTCCTGGTCCTTACAGTCCTCTGTATCAATATACCATCATTTTGATTCTGTAATATGTAGCAGATGTATTTTTTAGACATACTGAGGACCAAACTGTACTTTAAGTTTTTAGCCCGCATTTAAACTAAATGGAAGAAGATGCAAAAAGCACATGACACTATTTGCATGGTTTTTAGGGCCGATTCGTTAAACACATGACTGGGAGCTAGGTGATACCCCTTTAAGAGTTGGTTCAGAAGTACCTCTTAGATGGTGTACCAGGTTTAGCGGGGTGGGCTCTAATTTTCCTGGGCTATTGCCTGACTGGGTAAAGTTGCGGGTATATAATAGCATTTTGGGTGGGAGATAGGCACTCAGCGAAATTACAGCTTCCTCCTACCCTTTCTGCAGTTTTGCTTGGGTGATTTGTCCAAGTTAACTTTTACAGATGGTGGGATATTGCCCTTGAGGGCTGAACTTTGGTTAATAGAACTACATGCCTGGTACCAAAATATTCAGATTATATTTCTTGGAAGAAAAGAAAAAAAAATATGTATTTCTAAGATTTTTTTAAATATAGAACTGTTTTTATAAAAGCTGAGGCCGACCTCAGAGTCACCCCATGTTCTTTATAGTAGTGTGTTTTTTATTGTACGTCTGTTCAGGTTGTATTCTGGTAAAGTTATGTTTTCTGCTGACAGTCATGGTACCATCATACAGACAGTGTAGTAGTAATGTTTTATGTGTCACATATACAATGGCAATTTTGGAGCTATACATGTTGGTTAAGGGCTTATAATATCAGATTCATTTCTTCATAATTTCTGTTTATCTCACATCATAATGTGAATCTTTTAAATTTCCTGCATTAATATAATGGGTTCAGTATAATTATTGGTTTAATGTATCGACTGCCATTGTAAATTTCTCCTTTCCGCATGCAGATCTACATGACCGCAACGCACTCTCATGGGTCACCTTTTGCTTTTCTGGAGAACTGCATCTGCCCTATCCTTTTTGGTACTGCAAACGGTGACCATAATGGCCATGAAGACCACCATCATCACCATGACCATGGAGTGTCTCATTCAAGTGGAAAATCCAAAGAAGAGCTAAATGAGGGTACTCGCAAAAGAAAAGTGAAAAAAGCTGAGTGAGAGTAGAGAGGGTCCTTATTGGGTCGCCAAGTCGTAATGCAAAACCTCAACTTTTTATTTAGGATTTCTTTTTTATTATTTGGCCAGAATGGGAATCCTGCAGAATTGATTCTGGATTTTTTTCTAGAGATGACAAAAATCAATCTTTATTGTTTTTAATGCAACAGTAGAGAGACACAAGAACATTTTATTTGCATATCATTTTAGCCACATTGCAGTGTGAGATCAGAAGCTGAATTCAGCACAAAAGGTTTTATAGTCAGTCATTCTGGGGGTTTATGCATTTCCATCAATCCACTATTCACATATTCTTGTTATTTAATATGCAGCTTATTGAATAATTTAATATTTTTAAATATCTTTTAAAAGAAAGTTTAAATATTCACATGTAGATTGAAATATATTTACACTTTTTTGTATTTTATGCGTTCAAAAATTCTATTTTGTGAATAAGAAGACAGAACAATTTGTTATATTTATTAAACTATACTAAATTAATATCAGATTATTTTTAAACATGAATTTTTGACATAATAGTTTCTCATATATAATATAACTGAATTTGTACAAACCTTCATAGCTCTAGAGAAGAACTCATTAAATTAAGACATTTGTAATACCTTTTCACCTTTTAAGTTAATTCTAAAATTTTTTGTAAATGTCCAGTATTTGCTGACTCAAAATAATTAAAGAACTTTTAAAGACCGAATATGGATTTTTATTGTTCTAAGTGTCTAGCTGTGATCAAAACCATGTACTACAGACATCTATGGCCTCATGCACATGGCCGTGCACGTAATCACGGCCCGCGATTGTGGGCACGACCGAAGCCTGCATTTTCGGGGCCATTCTCCGATACAAAGTATAGAAGCACTGCCCGTAAAATACGAAAAATAGAACATGCTCCATAATTTCCGGCACAGTTCTAATGCACGGACACCTATCCGTAGCGATACGGAAAGGGACCAATAGAACTGAATGGGACCGTAATTGCGGAACGTAGGTCTGTCATACAGGAATTGTGTTTATTCATCCTTGGTTATTCCCAAAATTATGCACTTACAATGCATTCTGAAATCAAAGACTGTTGTTTAATGGGTTGTTCCAACTGACTTTTTGTTTTTTCATCACTGCATTCCTAGAGCCATAACTTTAAAGTTTTTTCATCGACGTAGCCATATGAGGGCTTGTTTTTTTGCGGGACAAGTATGTATTTTTTAATGGCATCATTTTGGGGTTCATATAATTTACTGAATAACTTTTAGAATATTTTGGGGGAGCAGTGGAAAAAAAAAAGCAATTCTGCCATTGTTTTTTTGCGTTTTGTTTTTACAGCATTCACCTAGCAGTATAAATGACAAGTTAACATTATTCTGTGGGTCATTACGATCACAGTAAGTCTCACTAGAAGACTTGGATCGTTTGATTGGTTACATAATACACTGCAATAGTTCTGAAGTGCAGTGTTTTATGCCTGTCAGTCTAAGGGTATGTTCACACGAGGGCGTCCGTAACGGCTGAAATTACGGGGATGTTTCAGCCTGAAAACATCCCCGTAATTTCAGCCGTAACGCCATGTGCAGGCGCTTGAACGCCGCGTTCATTACGGACGTAATTGGCGCTGCTATTCATTGGAGTCAATGAATAACGGCTCCAATTACGGCCAAAGAAGTGACAGGTCACTTCTTTGACGCGGGCGTCTATTTACGCGCCGTCATTTGACAGCGGCGCGTAAATTACGCCTCGTGTGAACAGACAAACGTCTGCCCATTGCTTTCAATGGACAGATGTTTGTCAGCGCTATTGAGGCGCTATTTTCGGACGTAATTCGGGGCAAAAACGCCCGAATTACGTCCGTAATTAGTGCGTGTGAACATACCCTAAAACTGACAGGCAGTCTATTAGGGCCTGCTTCCAGCATCGCCTAATAGGCATATACACATGGCAAACCTAGAGGCCCTTTTTAGCCCCCTCCTTCTGTCTGTCTACTTAGATGCTGTGGTCACTTTTCATAGAAAAAAAATGGTTTTATTTTCTTTTTTCACTGTGTACTTTTTTTCAAATAAAAATAAGGCCGATAAAATAAAGCTTAAGTTCCACTAGGGGACTTCCCTATGAGATCTTTTGATCACTTATATAATGCTGTGGTATATTAGCAGTATTACCTTTTAGTGTAAAACTGACAGGCAGTCCAGCCTTATGCACAGCCTAATAGGCATACAGCCATGGTAGGCCCGGGGGCCTTTGTTAGATTTTCATTATAAGGGTAAGTCCAGACGTAGCGGGGATCATCTGCAACACATACACTGCAAAATCCACATGTACTATATGCAGATTTTGTTGCAATCTGCCACGGATTTTAACCTTTTCATTGCAAAAGTTGAAATCCACGTTGAAAATTTACGGCATTTCTACAACAGAATAGAACCTGCTCAGAACGAAGACACCTTGCCGGAGCAACAAATTTCCTTGGTTCCTATTCATTTGTGAAGGAGTTTATTGTTTGCTGGTTTGGAGGTTGGTCTGTTTCTGGAATGATCGTTTCCTGCCCTGTATCTGTCTTATTGTCTGGCATGAACTCTGCCAGCCCTGACCTCAGACTTGTACGACCACACTTCATTATCGATACTCGTACCTTGCCTACAAAATAAAATCTCTAAGCTGTCAGCTGTTGCTATTAGAGACTATTTATTAATGTTGCCTATATAGCTCTAACATATTCTGCAGTTTTGTAGAGTTGGAGTCATCATGACTCTCCCCAGTGAAGCTCACAATCTAAATTCCCTATCTCTTTGTTTTGTTTTGGAGTGTGAAGGAAAGCCAGATTAACCGGAGGAAACCCACTCAAACACTAGGTGAACATACAAACTCCATGCAGGGGTTTCTGATGTGAAAATCTAAAAGTGACACAGTGGGTCCACGCTCCTGTTCAGAGACTTGACCATGATTCACAGAACATCAGTGTGAAAATACCTCCGTGGTGCAATGCAGTCTCAAGATTTGCACTAGGCATAACATTGAGTATAATTTTTGGCCAAAATGTATCTAAGAACTTTTCCTATTCCCAACGAGAGCAGCACCGTAGATCCACTCAGGGTTGGACTGGGACTGAAATTCAGTCCTGGCATTTGAAAGCACGCAAGGTCCACTGGCCGCATTGTTCACTTAGATACATCAGCCGGGTAAAAAAAATGGGGTTTGGTTTTTGGGACGTACATATGAAGTCAGGGATAAATTATTATATTCAGCACTGGCATCCTATCTTCAGAGGAGTATTCCCATCTTTGACATTTATGTCTAATAGTTGCAGGTATCACCTCTGGGACAAGCACCTATCTCCTGGACGGGGGTCCCCCGACTCTGTCCCGACTGGTGAGGAGGTTGCCGACGCTCTCTGCCGAGGAATCTTCTCCTGGAGAAGCCCCTGATGTCACTATCAATATATGGGCACTGTGTGGCACTATTTGCAGGGGGTACTGTGGCACTATCTACAGGAGGTGTGTGTGGCACTATCTACAGAAGGCACTGTGGCACTATCTACAGAGGGCACTATGGCACTATCTACAAAGGGCACTGTGGCATTATCTACAGAGTACACTGTATATATGGGGGTACAAACAGGGGGCCTAACTTCTATATGAGGGCATAAACGGGGCCTAATTTTGAATAGTGGGTCACAAACTGGGGGCTTAACTTCTATATGGGGGCATAAACAGGGACTAACGTCTATATAGGGGCACGAACTCCAGTTTTCTACCGTTTTACTGCCACTGTTCCCCCGCAAAGGGGCCCACTAAGTCTGCGTCGCCCAAGGGCCTACATAAACCTGAAGCTGGCTCGGCCCTGGAGCCATGCTGCACATGTGCCACCCATAACAAGGACACATACTGCATATGCACCGCTCAAAAATAAGATACAGTACATACATGCACCACTCACATGTAGAACGAACAAGCGTCATTTACACATCACTCACACGCTGGACACAAACCACACACTCATAGGACACATGCAGCACATGCGCCACTCAGACAGCACACATGACGCATAAGCACCATGCACGCGCACGCACACACACACACACACACACACGACAGATACCCCAAACTGGCCACTTGCATTGCACGTCAATCAATCAATCAATCAATCAAACTTACCAGGTCTCTTTTTTCCAATTGGTAAACCCTGGTAGAATACCTGTGAAAGTGATTAAAATGTTTAAATGTTTACATCTTGCATAGACTCCATCTTGTAAGGTGGCGACCGTTTTGAATAGTTGGAATCCATCTTGTGGCCTGAGGGAGCCATTTTGAGATTAATAAATTATGATTGCTTTAAAAAGCTAAAATATCTATGTCAGCAGTTGTCTTGAAACAATTCTATGTTATGTGTTCTCGAGTTGAATGTTTTGTGTGATAAGGAGCCAATCATCCTTGAGCGTCTAGAGAAGAACAA
Organism: Rhinoderma darwinii; assembly: GCF_050947455.1. Lineage (NCBI taxonomy): Eukaryota > Metazoa > Chordata > Amphibia > Anura > Rhinodermatidae > Rhinoderma > Rhinoderma darwinii. The sequence continues at coordinate 291,945,686 of NC_134687.1, read as the reverse complement.
TGTTTACCATAAGGGAGGGGTCAGCCAGACTCTTATCCTTCGAGAAGAGGTTCATTTACTATAAGGGAGGGGGTAGTCTGACTCCTAGCATCTATGACGAGGTATGTTTTGGGAATTCATAGGTTTACATTTAAGACGCCTCCTGAGCCTATGATTGGTTCAGGACAAAACATATTGTCCTTATGTGTTATTGGCTAAATTAAATCCAAATTAATGTCATATTGTAAACGATTGGCTGGAATCAAGCTGCTCCTACTGCGAAAGATATTATTGTAATGGTTTGATGAATAAACACCAGAGAAGGATTTTGAGCATACAAGCATGGTCTCTTGTGTCATCTTTTCTCTCAGAGATATATATATATTGATCACCTATGATTTAGAAACTGGATAAATCACTGGAGGGCGGTTATCGGTTGACATACCATTACAAGTTTCAGTCTAATATAGTTTGGCCCATGATTGCGTTAACAATACCTACAAAATTGCAACAAAACCTTGCCCTCGAGTCAGGTTAACCCTGTCCACTTTGCCATTAAGCCCTTCCCGCTTTGGCTACTTTCAACCTTCCTGACAGCCTCATTTTTCAAATCTGACATGTTTCACTTTATGTGGTAATAACTTTGGAATGGTTTTACCTATCTACGCGATTCTAAGATTGTTTTCTCGTGACATATTGGACTTTATGTTACTGGCAAAATTTGCTCGATACATTCAGTATTTAATTGCGAAAAACACCCAAATTTTGCGAAAAATTGCAAAAATTTGCATTTTCCTAAATTTAAATTAATCTGCTTGTAAGACAGGCAGTTATACCACACAAAATGGTAAAAGTAGAAAAGAGCACTCACCATTCAGTTGAATTGTCATTTAATGTTGCGGAAGACAAACAAATGCATATACCACACAAAATTGTTGCTAATTAACATCCCCCATATGTCTACTTTAGATTGGCATCGTTTTTTGAATATCCTTATTTTTCTAGGACGTTACAAGGCTTAGAACTTTAGCTGCAATTTCTCACATTTTCAAGAAAATTTCAAAAGCCTATTTTTACAGGGGCCAGTTCAGTTGTGAAGTGGCTTTGAGGTCCTTATATATTAGAAACCCCCAATAAGTCACCCCATTTTAAAAACGGCACCCCTCAAAAGTATTCAAATACCATTTAGAAAGTTTAACCCTTTAAACGCTTCACAGGAATTAAAGCAATATTTTTTGGCAGAAATTCATTTTCAATCCATTTTTTTCTATAACACAGACGGTTTTACCAGAGAAATGGAACTCAATATTTATTTCCCAGATTCTGCAGTTTTTAGATTATCCCACATGTGACACTAGTGTGCTTATGGACTGAAGGACAGGCCTTGTCATATTTGAAGAGCTCTTTTGGTGCCAACACAGTGGAAATCCCCCAAAAGTGACCCCATTTGGGAAACGACACCCCTCAAGGAATTTATCTAGGCGTATAGTGAGCATTTTGACCTCACAGGTTTTTTTGCAGAAATTATTGGAAGCAGGCCGAGAAAGTAAAAATCAGAATGGAAGGAGCACCATTTGGATTTTGGAATGGTTTCTGGGCGCCATGTCACATTTGCTGAGCCCCTGTAGTACTAGTTTAGTGGAAACACCCCAAAAGTGACTCCATTTGGGAAACTACACCCCTTGAGGAATCATTTAGGGGTATAGCGAGAATTTTGATCCCAAAGGGGTTTCCATTTGGGAAACGACACCCCTCAAGGAATTTATCTAGGCGTATAGTGAGCATTTTGACCTCACAGGTTTTTTTGCAGAAATTATTGGAAGCAGGCCGAGAAAGTAAAAATCAGAATGGAAGGAGCACCATTTGGATTTTGGAATGGTTTCTGGGCGCCATGTCACATTTGCTGAGCCCCTGTAGTACTAGTTTAGTGGAAACACCCCAAAAGTGACTCCATTTGGGAAACTACACCCCTTGAGGAATCATTTAGGGGTATAGCGAGAATTTTGATCCCAAAGGGGTTTTGGTGAATTACTTAGAATTAAGCCGTGAAAATAAAAAAAATTTTTTTTTTCAATAAGATGTAGTTTTAGATCAACATTTTTCATTTTCACAAGGAATAAAAGAGAAAAAGCACTCCAACATTTGTAAAGCAATTTCTCCCGAGTATGGTAACACTCCATATGTGGTTATGAACTGCTGTTTACATATATGGGAGGGTTCCGAAGAAAAGGAGTGGTATTTGACTTTTGGAGCGTAGATTTTGCTGTAGTGGCTTGCGGACGCCATGTCGCATTCGGAAAAAACCCTGATGTACCAAAAAAAAAGTGACCCCATTTTAGAAACTACACCCCTAAAGGCATTTATCAAGGAGTGTAGTGAGAATTTAGACCCCACAGGTGTTTTTTTAGAAATTAATACGCAGTGGATGATGCAAAGTGAAAATTGCAATTTTTCCACTGATAGGTCTATTCATCACACAATATGTTGTGCCCAGCTTGTGCCACTGGAGAATCTTACCCCATAAATTGTTAAGCAGGTTCTCCTGGGTATGGTAATGTCTTACATGTGGACGTAAACTGCTGTTTAGGCACACTGTAGAGATAAGAAGGGAAGGAGCGCCATTTGGAGCATGGATTTTGCTTGGTAGTAGTTTTGTGTGAGTATTACTGGTATTTCACTTTAAAATGTGGGAGCATATGTAATCTGAATTTCTATAAGTTTGATTTAATAAATTTGCGTCCTCTATACTAAATAAGATAAATACCGTGTGAAATAGGATCGCTAATATCTCTTTAATTTTGTTAAATTGAAAACTGGGCTAACCTAGCCAAAAATACAAAGTATCAGGCTAACCAAGCCGGGAACAATCTAGGTGGAGTGTCAGCAGGAATCAAGTAGCTACAACATAGCGTGTCACAATATAAAGACATCCCTAAACTAGGTTCACAGAGCAGATACAGATGTACCCTGCCTGGACTATTGAGAATTATTGAGAATGTGATTTCTCTACTATTATATTTGTAGGACACCTAACGTTTCAACATCTCTTTGTTGTCTGAATGTATCATCAGAGATGTAAAGGGAAGTGTCTCCTATTTTTGTGTGTATATGTATATATATGTATATGTATGTGTATATATATATATATATATATATATATATAGACATATACATATATAAATAAAAAGCCATTTTTTTTCACTACTACTTAGAGTGCTGTCTCTTATTGGACGACTATAGAGGATTTGGAGTTGTGATTGGGCTCCTGGGACGTGCACCCACCCATATTTTGACTGGTGCTGCTGGACGGTGGACTATATCTATCTATCTATCTATCTATCTACACTACCGTTCAAAAGTTTGGGGTCACCCAGACAATTTTGTGTTTTCCATGAAAACTCACACTAATATTTATCAAATGAGTTGCAAAATGACTAGAAAATATAGTCAAGACATTGACAAGATTAGAAATAATGATTTTTATTTGAAATAATAATTTTCTCCTTCAAACTTTGCTTTCGTCAAAGAATGCTCCATTTGCATCAATTACAGCATTGCAGACCTTTGGCATTCTAGCTGTTAATTTGCTGAGGTAATCGGGACAAATTTAACCCCATGCTTCCAGAAGGCCCTCCCACAAGTTGGATTGGCTTGATGAGCACTTCTTGCGTACCATACGGCCAAGCTGCTCCCACAACAGCTCTATGGGGTTGAGATCTGGTGACTGCGCTGGCCACTCCATTACAGATAGAATACCAGCTGCCTGCTTCTTCCCTAAATAGTTCTTGCATAATTTGGAGGTGTGCTTTGGGTAATTGTCCTGTTGTAGGATGAAATTGGCTCCAATCAAGCGCTGTCCACAGGGTATATCATGACGTTGCAAAATGGAGTGATAGCCTTCCTTATTCAAAATCCCTTTTACCTTGTAATCTCCCACTTTACCAGCACCAAAGCAACCCCAGACCATCACATAACCTCCACCATGCTTGACAGATGGTGTCAGGCACTCTTCCAGCATCTTTTCAGTTTTTCTGCGTCTCACAAATGTTCTTCTGTGTGATCCACACACCTCAAACTTTTGAACGGTAGTGTACATAATGTGTGTATATATATATATATATATATATATATATATATATATACACTACCGTTCAAAAGTTTAGGGTCACTTAGAAATTTTCTTATTTTTGAAAGAAAAGCACAGTTTTTTTCAATGAAGATAACATTAAATTAATCAGAAATACACTCTATACATTGTTAATGTGCCAAATGACTATTCTAGCCGCAAACGTCTGGTTTTTAATGCAATATCTACATAGGTGTATAGAGGCCCATTTCCAGCAACCATCACTCTAGTGTTCTAATGGTACATTGTGTTTGCTAACTGTGTTAGAAGGCTAATGGATGATTAGAAAACACTTGAAAACCCTTGTGCAATTATGTTAGCACCGCTGTAAACAGTTTTGCTGTTTAGAGGAGCTATAAAACTGACCTTCCTTTGAGCTAGTTGAGAATCTGGAGCATTACATTTGTGGGTTTGATTAAACTCTCAAAATGGCTAGAAAAAGAGAGCTTTCATGTGAAACTCGACAGTCTATTCTTGTTCTTAGAAATGAAGGCTATTCCATGCGAGAAATTGCCAAGAAACTGAAGATTTCCTACAACGGTGTGTACTACTCCCTTCAGAGGACAGCACAAACAGACTCGAACCAGAGTAGAAAGAGAAGTGGGAGGCCCCGCTGCACAACTGAGCAACAAGACAAGTACATTAGAGTCTCTAGTTTGAGAAATAGACGCCTCACAGGTCCTCAACTGGCAGCTTCATTAAATAGTACCCGCAAAACGACAGTGTCAACGTCTACAGTGAAGAGGCGACTCCGGGATGCTGGCCTTCAGGGCAGAGTGGCAAAGAAAAAGCCATATCTGAGACTGGCTAATAAAAGGAAAAGATTAATATGGGCAAAAGCACACAGACGTTGGACAGAGGAAGATTGGAAAAAAGTGTTATGGACAGACGAATCGAAGTTTGAGGTGTTTGGATCACACAGAAGAACATTTGTGAGACGCAGAACAACTGAAAAGATGCTGGAAGAGTGCCTGACGCCATCTGTCAAGCATGGTGGAGGTCAGGGGCGTAGCTAAAGGCTCATGGGCCCCGATGCAAAAATTCTTACTGGGCCCCCCCCCCGAAAACTTCTCATTGCCGACGGTCCGCAGCTTTCAGCTGCATCGCTGGGTCTCCTAAGTGACCCAACAATGCAGCACTAGCAGCCGGGGGCGTCACTAAGGCTGGGTTCACACACCCTATTTACGGACGTAATTCGGGCGTTTTAGCATTGAATTACGTCCGAAAATGCGGCTCAAAAGCGTTGGCAAACATCTGCCCATTCATTTGAATGGGTCTTACGATGTTCTGTGCCGACGGTCATTTTTTTTACACGCCGCTGTCAAAAGGCGGCGCGTAAAAAAGACGCCCGCGTCAAAGAAGTGCCTGTCACTTCTTCAGACGTAAATGGAGCCGTTTTCCATGGACTCCATAGAAAAACAGCTCCAATTACGTCTGTAATGGACGCAGCGAAAGACGCCTGCACATGCCATTACGGCTGAAATTACGGTGCTGTTTTCTCCTGAAAACAGCACCGTAATTTCAGCCGTAACAGACGCTGCCGTGTGAACATACCCTCAGGGCTTAAAATTTCAGGGAAATAGCCCCAATACATATGTGTCCGCCCAAAAAAAAGTGTGTATAAGAGACAGCATAGCATATCTATAGCACTACAACCCTATAAACTATGGATAGGATTAGATACAGTGGCTCAGCAGACAGTATCACACATGATAGGATTAGATACAGTGGCTCAGAAGGCAGTATCACACATGATAGGATTAGATACAGTGGCCCAGCAGACAGTATCACACATGATAGGATTAGATACAGTGGCTCAGCAGACAGTACCACACATGATAGGATTAGATACAGTGGCTCAGCAGACAGTACCACACATGATAGGATTAGAAACAGTGGCTCAGAAGGCAGTATCGCACATGATAGGATTAGATACAGTGGCTCAGCAGACAGTATCACACATGATCGGATTAGATATAGGGTCCAGCAGACAGTATCACACAAGATACGATTAGATACAGGGCCCAGCAGACAGTATCACACATGATTGGATTAGATACACAGCTCAGCAGACAGTATCACACATGATTGGATTAGATACAGGGCCCAGCTCGCTGACATTGCGTCTCCAGCGCTGGACCCAGGATAGGTAAGAATAATAATTTTGCTTCTTTATGTGTTACTGATTATTTTTGTGTGTTTGTGTTTTTTTTACAGGTTCGGTTGTTGGACTTCGGATTCGAGGACTTCAATGACGGCGTTTTTTTTATTCTCAATAAAATGGTTAATGAGGGTTGTGTTTTTTTATTTCAATAAAAAAAAATTTCTATGTGCTTGTATCTTTTTAAACTTTATTATCACCGCCTTAGTAATGGCCGCTGGCTGATTGACAACCTCCATTACTAAGGCGAGGCTTAATGTTAGCCGGTGCAGAGGCTACACTAACCCCCATTATTACCCCGGTCCCACCGCCACCAGGAGTACTGGGAAGAGCCGGGTACGAACCAGTACCCGACCATCTGTAGTGACGGGTAGGCACCGGGGTGGCTGCAGGCTGGTAGTATTAGGCTGGGGAAGGCCAAAAACAGTGGCCCTTCCCACCCTTGTAATGCTGTCTGCTGCTGCTGTGTTGTATCTGGCTGGTTATGAAAATTGGGGGGGGGCACCCCACATCGTTCTTTCCAATTATTTATTTATTTATTTTTTAAATGATGTGGGGTCCCCCCCATTTTTCATAACCAGCCAGATACAATAAAGCAGCAGCAGCCTAGCATCACCAGGGTAGGAAGGGCCACTGTTTTTGGCCTTTCCCCTCCTGATAATACCAGCCTGCGGCCACCCCAGTGGCCGACCATCACTACAGATGGTCAGGTACTGGATCGTACCCGGCTCTTCCCAGCACCCCTGCTGGCGGTGGGTACCGGGGTAATAAAGGGGGTTAGTGTTAGCCTCTGCATCGGCTAACACTAAGCCCCGCCTTAGCACTGGATGCTGTCAATCAGCCGGCGGCCATTACTAAGGCGGTAGTAATATAGTTTAAAAAAAAACACAAAGACATAGAAAAAATATTTTATTGAAATAAAAAAAACCCCACACAGCCCTCATTAACCATTTTATTGATAATAAAAAAAAAAGCTGTCATCGAAGTAGTCCTGGAATCCGACCTAGTCCAACGACCGAACCTGTAAGAAAACACACAAAAAATGATTAGTAACACGTGTGTTAGGCTTAGATACAGGGCACATGTGTGATACTGTCTGTGGGACCCTGTGTAATGGCAGGAAGGAGGTGAAGGGAAAGTGAGCCCTAATCTACCCACCGCCCTGTCCCTGCCTACTTGCAACGACCCGCCCTAGGCGACGGGGTACAACTGGGCGGCGGTCCCTACGCTGTCTAAGTGCACGGGAGAACAAACAGGGAACACGCAAGGGAAGGGGCAGTAGCCCACGGAACGCCGCGAGGAAACGGAGCGGTGAATGAGTAGTCAGGACCAGGATGAAGTGGAGTATACCAACGTGAGCACGGAGAAGGAAGCAAGCCAGGGGCAAAGCGAAGCAGGTTAAGCGGAACTGCAGCAAGGCAGAAGCACGGCAGAAGCAGGCTGGAGCAAGCAGCAGTGGGGCCAGGAATCCAGAAGAATTACAAGCACTGAGGAAGAGAACACGGCAGGTAATAATGGACAGGAGGCGGAGCTAACTCCGACTGACCAGGCCGCGATAGGCTCTCCCACTCCTGAGCCTGCCACCCTGGTTGGTGGGAGCCGGTGTCAGTCTAAGAGGTCTGGCCTCAGGTGTGGATTGATTAATCCCAGGAGTATACCTAGACGTAGTACCTGGCAGATCCCTAACAGTACTCCCCCTTTTATGAGGGGCCACCGGACCCTTACTAAGAGGACCCGGTTTAGTAGGGAAGAGAAGGTGGAACCTCCTGATCAATACCCCAGCGTGAACATCACGAGCAGGTACCCAAGTCCTCTCCTCCGGCCCGTATCCTCTCCAATGGACCAGGTACTGGAGGGAGCCCTGGACCATCCTACTGTCCATAATCTTGGCCACCTCGAATTCCACCCCCTCAGGGGTGAGAACGGGAACAGGAGGTTTCCTCGAGGGGGACCAGGACGGGGAGCAGCGTTTAAGTAGGGAGGCATGGAAGACGTCATGTATGCGAAAGGATGGGGGCAGCTCCAGACGGAAGGATACAGGGTTGAGGACTTCAATGATCTTATAAGGTCCAATAAATCGGGGAGCAAACTTCCTGGACGACACCTTAAGGCGAAAGTTCCTGGACGACAACCAGACCAAATCCCCGACAACAAACCGGGGGTTAGCAGACCGTCTACTATCAGCCTGAATCTTTTGTGCGCTCTGGGACGCCTCTAGGTTCTTCTGAACCTGGGCCTAGACTGTGCACAGTTCCCGATGAACATCCTCTACCTCAGGATTATTGGAACAACCAGGGGAAACGGAGGAGAACCTTGGGTTAAACCCGAAATTACAGAAAAACGGGGAGACCCCTGACGAGTTACTGACCCGGTTATTCAGGGAAAATTCAGCAAGGGGAAGGAATGAGACCCAATCGAATTGACAGTCAGAGATGAAACACCTTAAATATTGTTCCAGGGATTGGTTAGTCCTTTCCGTCTGGCCATTAGTTTCGGGATGGAAGGCGGAGGAGAAGGACAGATCAATCTCCAACTTTTTACAAAAAGCTCTCCAAAATAAGGAAACAAATTGTACCCCTCTGTCAGAAACGATATTGACTGGGGCCCCATGGAGACGCAGGATGTGTTTCACAAACAAAGAAGCTAACGTCTTGGCGTTAGGTAGCTTCTTAAGGGGCACAAAGTGGCACATCTTGCTGAAGCGGTCTACTACCACCCACACCACCGACTTGCCCTGAGATGGGGGCAAATCGGTGATAAAATCCATGGAGATATGGGTCCAAGGTCTCTGGGGAATGGGCAAGGAACGTAGTAGGCCCGCAGGTCGGGACCTAGGGGTTTTGGACCTAGCGCAAACCTCACAAGCGGCGACGTAAGCCCTAACGTCTTTAGGCAACCCAGGCCACCAATAGTTTCTGGTAATGAGGTGTTTGGTGCCCAAGATGCCAGGATGACCAGATAGAGCGGAGTCATGGTTTTCCCTGAGTACCCTTAGCCGGTATTGCAGGGGAACAAACAGTTTGTCCCCAGGGACGTTCCCAGGAGCTGAACCCTGATCAGCCGCGATATCAGAAGCTAAATCAGAATCCGTGGCAGAAACGATTATACCAGGGGGTATAATACAAGCAGGATCCTTCTCGGAAGGAGGATTGGCCATGAAACTACGTGACAGAGCATCAGCCTTAATATTCTTGGACCCAGCCCTATAGGTAACCAAGAAATTAAATCTGGTAAAGAATAGTGCCCACCGAGCTTGTCTAGGATTAAGCCTCCGGGCCGATTCTAGGAAAACCAGATTCTTGTGATCCGTAAGGACCGTTACCTGGTGTCTGGTCCCCTCCAGGAAGTGCCGCCACTCTTCAAAAGCCCATTTAATGGCTAGAAGTTCGCGGTTGCCAATATCATAGTTACTCTCCGTGGGCGAAAACTTCCTAGAGAAGTAAGCACAGGGGCGGAGATGGGTGAGGGAGCTGGTACCCTGGGACAAGACGGCCCCCACTCCCACCTCGGATGCGTCAACCTCCACAATAAATGGCTCCTCTTGGTTGTGCTGAATCAGCACGGGGGCCAAGATAAAGCACTTCTTGAGGGTCTCAAAGGCCTGGACGGCCTCAGGGGGCCAATGGAGGACATCAGCACCCTTGCGAGTAAGGTCCGTAAGAGGCTTAGCGACGACCGAGAAGTTGGCAATAAATCTCCTGTAATAGTTGGCGAACCCTAAAAAACACTGTAACGCCTTAAGGGAGGCAGGTTGGACCCATTCCGCCACAGCCTGAACCTTGGCAGGGTCCATGCGGAATTCATGAGGAGTGAGGATTTGACCTAAAAATGGTATCTCCTGTACCCCAAAGACACATTTTTCAGTCTTAGCAAACAGATTATTCTCCCGAAGGACCTGGAGCACCTTCCTGACATGCTCCACGTGGGAGGACCAGTCCTTGGAAAACACCAGTATGTCATCAAGGTACACAACAAGAAAATTACCCAGGTAATCTCTCAGGATTTCATTAATAAAATTCTGGAAGACAGCAGGGGCATTACACAACCCAAAGGGCATGACCAGGTATTCGAAATGACCCTCGGGTGTGTTGAACGCAGTTTTCCACTCATCCCCCTCTTTGATGCGGATAAGGTTATATGCCCCCCGTAGATCGAACTTAGAAAACCATTGGGCTCCCTGAACCTGATTAAAAAGATCCGGAATCAAAGGAAGTGGGTACTGGTTCCTTACGGTGACCTTATTCAGGTTACGATAATCAATGCACGGCCTAAGACCACCATCCTTCTTCCCCACGAAGAAGAAGTCAGCACCTACAGGAGAAGTCGAGGGGCAAATGAAACCCTTGGCCAGGCATTCTTGGATATACACCCTCATAGCTTCACGTTCAGGACATGAAAGATTAAATTTCCTACCCTTAGGAAGCTTGGCACCAGGCACCAAATCGATGGCGCAATCGTAATCTCTATGGGGGGGCAACACCTCGGAGGCCTCCTTAGAAAACAAGTCCTGAACAAACTCAGGAAGCGTGTTTACCTCCTCCCGGGGAGAAATAGAGTTAACAGAAAGACTTGACATCAGGCATTCACTACCCCATTTGGTGAGATCCCCAGTATTCCAATCAAACGTGGGATTATGCAACTGCAACCAGGGAAGACCTAATACCAGATCAGACGATAATCCCTGCATCACCAGTACAGAGCACTGCTCCAAATGCATGGAGCCAACCAGGAGTTCAAAAACAGGAGTATGCTGAGTAAAATAACCATTAGCAAGGGGAGTGGAGTCGATACCTACTACAGGGATAGGATAAGGTAAATCAATAAAAGGCATTTTTAGAGACATAGCAAATTCCACAGACATGATATTAGCAGATGAGCCAGAATCCACGAAAGCACTGCCCGTGGCAGACCGGCCAGCAAACGAGACCTGAAAGGGAAGCAAAATTTTATTGCGTTTCACATTAACGGGAAATACCTGTGCGCCCAAGTGACCTCCCCGATGATCACTTAGGCGCGGAAGTTTTCCGGCTTTTTATTCTTGCGCCTGGGACAGGTGTTCAGTAGATGCTTGTCGTCCCCACAGTAGAAGCAGAGACCATTCATTCTGCGAAACTCCCTACGTTGTCGAGGGGACATGGAGGCCCCGAGTTGCATAGGTACCTCCGAGTCCTCCGTGGAGGGGCGAGGAGACGGGACCTCGGGGGGGATCACAGAAAAGTCAGAGGGGAGCACATTGAAACGTTCAAGCTGACGTTCCCTGAGACGTCGGTCAAGTCGTACTGCTAGGGCCATAACCTGGTCAAGGGAGTCAGAAGAGGGGTAGCTAACCAGCAGATCCTTCAGGGCGTCAGATAATCCTAACCTAAACTGGCACCTTAGGGCCGGGTCGTTCCACCGAGAAGCTACGCACCACTTTCTAAAATCAGGACAGTATTCCTCAACCGGTCTCCTACCCTGAAGTAAGGTCACCAGCTGACTCTCGGCTAAAGCAGTCCTGTCAGTCTCATCGTAAATGAGTCCGAGGGCAGAGAAAAAACGATCAACAGAGGAAAGTTCAGGGGCGTCAGGAGCCAAGGAGAAGGCCCACTCTTGGGGCCCTTCCTGGAGTCGGGATATGATGATACCCACCCGCTGGTTCTCGGAACCTGAGGAGTGGGGTTTTAGGTGGAAATACAGTCTGCAACTCTCCCGGAAGGAGAGAAACGTCTTACGGTCCCCTGAGAACCGGTCAGGTAACTTGAGGTCGGGTTCTAGAGGTGAGGTGAGGGGTACTACTAAGGCAGCGTCACCCTGGTTGACCCTCTGGGCCAGGGCCTGGACCTGTAGGGAGAGGCCCTGCATCTGCTGGGTCAGGGTCTCAAGGGGGTCCATGATAGCGTCAGCGTAGGAGAAATGGTAGACTAGGTATGGGCTTGTAATTATGTAATGGTAGGAAGGAGGTGAAGGGAAAGTGAGCCCTAATCTACCCACCGCCCTGTCCCTGCCTACTTGCAACGACCCGCCCTAGGCGACGGGGTACAACTGGGCGGCGGTCCCTACGCTGTCTAAGTGCACGGGAGAACAAACAGGGAACACGCAAGGGAAGGGGCAGTAGCCCACGGAACGCCGCGAGGAAACGGAGCGGTGAATGAGTAGTCAGGACCAGGATGAAGTGGAGTATACCAACGTGAGCACGGAGAAGGAAGCAAGCCAGGGGCAAAGCGAAGCAGGTTAAGCGGAACTGCAGCAAGGCAGAAGCACGGTAGAAGCAGGCTGGAGCAAGCAGCAGTGGGGCCAGGAATCCAGAAGAATTACAAGCACTGAGGAAGAGAACACGGCAGGTAATAATGGACAGGGGGCGGAGCTAACGCCGACTGACCAGGCCGCGATAGGCTCTCCCACTCCTGAGCCTGCCACCCTGGTTGGTGGGAGCCGGTGTCAGTCTAAGAGGTCTGGCCTCAGGTGTGGATTGATTAATCCCAGCAGTATACCTAGACGTAGTACCTGGCAGATCCCTAACACCCTGTATCTAAGCCTACCACAACGTAGGCTTAGATACAGGGTCCAGCAGACAGTAATCTTATACAGTATAAGATTACTGTGTGCTGGGGCCCTGTATCTAAACCTACAGTGTGGTAGGCTTATATACAGGGCCCATCAGACAGGATCACACATGGGCCATGTATCTAAGCCTACCATGTGATTGGCTTAGATACAGGGCTCAGCAGACAGGATCACGCATGGGCCATGTATCTAAGCCTACCATGTGATTGGCTTAGATACAGGGCCCAGCAGACAGGATCACGCATGGGCCATGTATCTAAGCCTACCATGTGTTTGGCTTAGATACAGGACCCAGCAGACAGGATCACACAATCTGTGATCCTGTCTCATGGGCCCCCTAAGCCTGCTACATCGTAGGCTTAGGGGTTGTGCAGTCCCTAAACATTGATGGCCTATCCTCAGGATAGGCCATCAATAGCTGATGTGTCTCTCGGGACCCGCAAATCAGCTGTTTTGAAGGGGCCGCAGCACTCGTACGAGAGCTGCTTCCCCTTCATTTCACTACTCGCCCACACTGTGAATCGCCGACACGGATTCACAGTGTGACCGGAATGAAGTGACAGGAATGAAGGGGAGCAGCTCTCGTACGAGTGCTGTGGCCCCTTCAAAACAGCTGATTGGCGGGTCCCGGGAGTCGGACCCCGCCAGTCAGGGCTAACCTTACCTTCCTCTTCGGCCGCGGCAGGAGTTCTGTCGTCTCGATGCTGTGCGCGGCGCATAGCGCTGTGACGTCATGCGCTGCGCACAGCGCTTGACGTCAGGACCTCCGCTGCGATCCGGAACCAGGAAGGTAAGTAAAGTATGTTACTATAGTAACAGGGGCCCGCGGCCCGAGTTACTATAGTAACTTTTTATTGATGTGGTGCGGGGGGCCGTGGGCACCCCTGGCTTCGGGGCCCGGTCGCAATTGTAATGTGTTGGTCTGGGGTTCCTTTGGTGCTGGTAAAGTGGGAGATTTGTACAAGGTAAAAGGGATTTTGAATAAGGAAGGCTATCACTCCATTTTGCAATGCCATGCCATACCCTGTGGACAGCGCTTGAATGGAGCCAATTTCATCCTACAACAGGACAATGGCCCAAAGCACACCTCCAAATTATGAAAGAACTATTTAGGGAAGAAGCAGGAAGCTGGTATTCTATCTTTAATGGAGTGGCCAGCGCAGTCACCAGATCTCAACCCCATAGAGCTGTTGTGGGAGCAGCTTGAGCGTATGGTGCGCAAGAAGTGCCCATCAAGCCAATCCAACTTGTGGGGGGGTCTTCTGGAAGCATGGGGTGACATTTCTCCCGATTACCTCAGCAAATTAACAGCTAGAATGCCAAATGTCTGCAATGCTGTAATTGCTGCAAATGGAGCATTCTTTGACGAAAGCAAAGTTTGAAGGAGAAAATTATTATTTCAAATAAAAATCATTATTTCTAACCTTGTCAATGTCTTGACTATATTTTCTAGTCATTTTGCAACTCATTTGATAAATATAAGTGTGAGTTTTCATGGAAAATTGTCTGGGTGACCCCAAACTTTTGAACGGTAGTGTATATATATATATATAATTTGTGTGTATATAATGTCTCATGAGCCAGGGCTGTAGACACACAGCCCTGGTCATGAATCACAAACAAAGCGGGACAATTAGCTTTGCCCTGCTTTGTTTGGAAACCATGGAGGCAGGAGAGCGATCTCGCAGGATTACACGCTGGCGCTCATGAGTCAGCTGGTGATATGTTATCACCATGCCGACCCATGTTAGCCAGGGGCGAGCGCCACTCGTCCCTTGCTGCGAGCATACGGGCAGGGTTAAATAGCCCTGCGTCGGTACGCTCAGCAGCTGAAGCTAGCTGGAGCTAGCTGGGTCCTGCCACCACACCACCAATGAAACTCACATCTCCAGCTGGGACCACACCACCAACGACCTGCTACGGCTCCTGCCCCTGCTACCCTGCCCCTGCTACCCTGCTCCACCAATGAAACACTTAGGCTGGGTTCACACGACGTATTTTCAGTCATAAACGAGGCGTTTTACGCCTCGAATTATGCCTGAAAACACGGCTCAAATACGTCGGCAAACATCTGCCCATTCATTTCAATGGGTTTGCCGACGTACTGTGCCGACGACCTGTAATTTTACGCGTCGCTGTCAAAAGACGGCGCGTAAAATAACAGCGTCGTCAAAGAAGTGCAGGACACTTCTTGGGACGTAATTTGAGCCGTTTTTCATTGACTTCAATGAAGAACAGCTCGAAATTACGGCCGTAATTGACGCCTCGCAAAACGCGAGTACGAGCAATTACGTCTGAAATGCAGGAGCTATTTTCTCCTGAAAACAGCTCTGTAATTTCAGCCGTAATTGTCAATATCGTGTGTCGACATCCCTTATTAACATAGTGTAGCCATGGATAGAGTTTAACTCTCCCTCTCTCCCTGTCTGTCCCTGTTAATTCTTGCTGCCCTGAGTACCCTGAGTAACCCTTGGTGCCCCTAAGTTCCTGTTGACCCTTGCTGCCCTGTGTTAACCCTTGCTGTCCCTGTGTTAACACTTGCTGTCCCTGTATTAACCCTTGCTGTCCCTGTATTAACCCTTGCTGTCCCTGTATTAACCCTTGCTGTCTCTGAGTTAACTCCTTGCTGACCTTCTCATCTCCTGTTGTATCCCTGGTTAACCCTTAAAACATTTAACCCTTCCCACTTTTAATCCTTTACCTGATTGTCCCACTCTAGTACATTCAGTACTGTCTTGTTTCTGGGAATTTGTAATCCAATATTGGATTAATTGACTTAATTTGGATATTTTCAATTATATTTTTTCTTATTTCCTTTTAATTTTATTTATTATTTATTTATTATTATTATTTTTTATTATTTTCTACTTTTCTCTTCTTTTTTCCTTTTCTTTTTCTTTTCTTACTCTTTCTCTGTCTCACTTCTTTCCTCTCTTTTTCCCTTTCTTTTCTTTCTTCCCCCTCCCCCCCCTCTCTTTTCTTGAATTGGTCATGGCATATGTATTGGACGATAGAGTGGATGCTGAAATCACTGCAGCTCTAAATAGCCAATTTAACCAACATCAGGAGGAAACAACTCGTGATTTATTTGGGCTATTTAGAATTCATCGCAAGCTGATTTTTTAGCCATTTACGTAGAATGTGGGACGTCAAAAGTCTAAGTACATATATCAGTTCTCACTTAGCACCAAGGGGATTACGCAGACGAGTACTTCCAGCAAACCATCTACGCAATGATGCCTTTATGAAAAAATGGGATAAAGAAAGTCTAGCCCACATTAAATGTCTTATGAGCCTAATAATAGAGGAGGAAACTGAATAACTTAAGACTCTGGATGTAGAAATCTCACAGAGTGTATCCAAATTGGATGAGTTTAAAACTCATCCAGAGTTTGAGAAACTTAACTCCAACCTTAAAAAGGAAATAGAAATAGAACTTAAAGAGATTTCGGAATGTAAAAAGAAAAAATTCCATAGAGACACCATGGATTTGAGCAAAATCAAATTTTTACATTCAACATGTCCTCCTTAAATCGAACAGGTCGAGACAAGAATAGAAATAGAACCCAGAATAGGGGGAAAAAACATCAAACTGATGGACAAGTGAGGCAGTCTAGACCACCATCATATGACTATAACACCAGTGATTATACCTCTAGTGACAGAGAAGAGAGCCAAGGTAGGACTTCCCTGTCACAAGGTAGAATTAAACCACAAAATACACATTCAAATCATGTTGGTTTTTTAGAAGAGGTAAGATCAGACGAGGGAAGAATTACGCGAGGGAGAAGCCGTCAGAGACTCAAATGATTGGTAGACTGGGATGTGAAAATAATATCATTAACCTTACTGATTTTACGCTTACTACGGCACATATTACCCTATTGAATCGTGGCCTGTCTTTTGTGCCCACTGCGGGAGGGAACGAATTTGAGGTCTATAAAGACATTCAATTATTTGTACGAAAGATCGTATTAAGATTATTTCACTCACAGAGGATAGCACAGGACTCAGGTAGGGTAAATGAAGAAGGAATAAACTATAAAAAAAATTTGAGTGACCTTACTCCTTGTAAAAAAAGAGACTCTTATCGCGCTTGAGGAACTACAAAATGAATGTCAAACCTTGGTCCCCTTCTGTGATCAACCAGAAATTCCTGAGTTTACTAAATTAAAACCCCAGTGCTTGACTATGCCCCCTATTTCCTCCAATAGATATGTCAGGGCTTTTATGGAAGGAGTCAGTCGTGACCTGAGCTTGATAAATTGGTCAAGCTCAAAAGATTCTAATCTGTCATATGCTGAACGCACTGCTCTTGATGAGTTGCGTAAATTTAAAGGAATCATCATTAAACCCAGTGACAAAGGGGGCAATGTCATATTACTCAAGGAGGAATATTATATAGGGGAGATAGTCAAGCAACTGAAAACTAAAAGTTACAGACGGGTTCAAGAAAACCCGCTGGGAGACATCACTGAGAAACTGAATAGAAAACTTCAGTTTGCTTTTGAAGAGGGTTTGATAACTAATAATGAGTTTAAGTACCTTAAATTAAAAGAACCAAAAAAAAAAAGGATAGACAGCTACCTCCTGGACGCCCTATTATCTCGGGGATGGATGGACCCACGGATAGGCTTGGTCAGTTTGTTGATCAAAAATTGAAAACTTTTGTAAAGTTTTTGCCATCATTTGTCTTGGACACTGGTGATGTTCTAACCAAGTTAAAGTATTTAAAGAGGCTCTGTCACCAGATTTTGCAACCCCTATCTGCTATTGCAGCAGATAGGCGCTGCAATGTAGATTACAGTAACGTTTTTATTTTTAAAAAACAAGCATTTTTGGCCAAGTTATGACCATTTTTGTATTTATGCAAATGAGGCTTGCAAAAGTACAACTGGGCGTGTTGAAAAGTAAAAGTACAACTGGGCGTGTATTATGTGCGTACATCGGGGCGTGTTTACTACTTTTACTAGCTGGGCTTTCTGACGAGAAGTATCACCCACTTCTCTTCAGAACGCCCAGCTTCTGGCAGTGCAGACACAGCCGTGTTCTCGAGAGATCACGCTGTGACGTCACTCACAGGTCCTGCATCGTGTCAGACGAGCGAGGACACATCGGCACCAGAGGCTACAGATGATTCTGCAGCAGCATCGGCGTTTGCAGGTAAATCGATGTAGCTACTTACCTGCAAACGCTGATGCTGCTGCAGAATCAACTGTAGCCTCTGGTGCCGATGTGGCCGACACGATGCAGGACCTGTGAGTGACGTCACAGATCTGCACTGCCAGAAGCTGGGCGTTCTGAAGAGAAGTGGATGATACTTCTCATCAGAACGCCCAGCTAGTAAAAGTAGTAAACACGCCCCGATGTACGCACATAATACACGCCCAGTTGTACTTTTACTTTTCAACACGCCCAGTTGTACTTTTGCAAGCCTCATTTGCATAAATACAAAAATGGCCATAACTTGGCCAAAAATGCTAGTTTTTTAAAAATAAAAACGTTACTGTAATCTACATTGCAGCACCTATCTGCTGCAATAGCAGATAGGGGTTGCAAAATCTGGTGACAGAGCCTCTTTAAACATCCCCCCTGATTGTTTGCTGGTGGGATTGGATGTAGAATCCCTTTACACTTCGATACCCCACTGGGCTGGCTTAAAAGCTGTAGAATTCTACTTGGATAAATATCGACCACAATTGTCTCATCAAAATGAGTTCATTGTGGATATGTTGGAGTTTGTACTGACTCATAACTGTTTTTGCTTTGACAGCAAATATTATTTGCAGGTGGAAGGCACTGCAATGGGGTCATCTTGTGCTCCCTCCTATGCATGCCTCCACCTTGGATATTGGGAATCGGTGGCTGTCTATCCTTGTGAACAATTCAAAAGACATGTTTTCTGCTGGTATAGATATATCGATGATGTCTTCATGGTTTGGAATGGCACAGACGATCAGTTAAAAGATTTCGTGAAGGAGCTTAACTCCAACAACTATAACATCCATTTGACATATACAGCTAGTACCCAGGAGATCAGTTTCCTTGATCTCCTGATTCGGAAAAGGAATAATAAATTGGAGACCAGCACTTTTAGGAAATCTACTGCGGGTATTACCCTCTTGCTTGCACAAAGTCATCACCCAAAATCCCTCATACAGAGTATCCCTGTAGGCCAGTTTCTGCGCCTTCGCAGAAACTGCTCTGATTTCAGTCAATTTAAGAGGGAAGCAAAAGACCTCCCACTTCGATTTAAACAAAGGGGTTACTCAAGAAAAAGCATAAAGAGAGGGTACAATAGGGCATTACACACAGACAGAGGGGATTTGCTTTATAATCAAAATACAGGAAGAGTAAATGATAACAATATAAACATATCCTCCGAAACACAAAATAAAGCTAGATTTATATCCCGATATGGGCAATATTGGACAAAAATAAGGGAGATTTTGCAAAAAAACTGGCCACACTTGACATTAAGTGACGAAAATGGTAGGCGAGTATCCAAGCATGAATACTAGAAGAGCACCTAATCTGCGTGATCTATTTGTACGATCAGAATTTAGAAGATCAGATGTTGAAACTTGGCCACTTCATCCTCTTAAGGGAATGTTTAAATGTGGTACATGTTCCCAATGTAAATTCGTTAAAAAATCAAATGTTTTCTTTGATTCTACTGGTAATAAAAATGTCAATGTGCGAACTTTTCTCAAATGTCGCCCCTTCCATGGTTGTTTACCTGATATATTGTCCCTGCAAAAAAATCTATGTAGGGAAAACAATAAGAGAAGTACAATTAAGAATCTCTGAACACGTAAGGGATATAAAACATGGAGAAGAAAAGAGCCCTTTGGCTATGCACTTTAAAGAATATCATAACCAATCTCCGGAAGGACTATCATTTATGACTATCTATCAGCTCCTGAGGGGCAATAGGGGTGGCAGCCGTGATCGGATGGTACTTCAAAAAGAAAGCATGTGGATTTATAACTTAAAAACCCTGGGCATAAACAATGAACTTAAGTTCCATATGTTTTTATGATGCGGTATGCGTCCTTGGACTCTGTTCACATGACTCTGAGTGTGTGACCTGACCCCTGAATCCGTTTCCGCATCTTCCATGACTCTTTCTTTTCTTTTCTTCCCCCTTATCTCTTCTCTTCCTTTTCCCCTTTTTTCTTTTTCTTTTTCCTCTTGTATTTAATTTCATTTTAATTTTATTATTCATATTATTTACATTGAAGATATCCACTTAGATATAACCTGTAAATGATAAATGACGTGCCAGTATTTCTATTTTGTACATATAGAGTTAAAATACATTGAACAATGTTGATACTAACCTTTGATTGGTCGATGATCTAGTGAAATAGATGTCTAATGATAAGGCTGTTACGCTCTGAGGAAGTCACGTGGTGACGAAACGCGTCAGCGCACGCCTCTTTCCTGACGTCACAGATTGAGATTGAGCAGTGTGAGAACTCACCTGTGGAGCTGCCTGCCATACATGCACGATGGAATCGTACGGCATTCATGCCGATGTAGCCCAGATGGAATAAGATTTTCCGGCTGATGCAAATGTGCCCTGCCTCTCTAACCTTGCCTGGATCTTGGTGCTACGCATTGCATGTCCGACAAAGGAACTTTGCTGGGACGGATATTTTCCCTTAAATTGCCGTTGCTAACTTCTGTCCTCTTTTGGCTCAATTGTGGGCTGTCAGCTACAACGTGGACTGCTGAAAAGGCACGGACTTTGCGAATTAGCAGATCGGTATTCAAAAGGAACTTAGCGAATATTCCCTGACTGAGCTCCTGGGAGTTAAACCATCGATGCTAAGTATACGATCTGATACATGTTATTGGATACATCCTCCCGCTTTGTCCTTTTGTATTAATTTGTGTTTATGTGACTGTTTGATGTTTTCTTGTGACATAGCAAAGCATAGTGGTTATATATGTTGATTTAAATACATATGCGCACTAAGAGGTTATAATTACCACATAACTGCAGCTGCTATTTATCACAGCCTTGGTATGGCATAAACCCACCAATCGAATGATCTACACACTACTCTTCACCTGAACTGGTTTTTTCTTTGACTCAACCTCATGTATGTTTAAACTTGCGAGTGTAAAAATGATGCTACATTTCTATTTTCTTACACGCAAACAAACGTGAGTGGTAGACAATATTTATATGAATTCACTACTAGTCACCCGGCCGGGTGTGTGACGTCTTCTCTGCTTGTTTATTTTTAGTATCTGTGTTGTGTTTGTTTATTTTGACATAGCGTTGCACTTAGTGCTACCTTGTCATATTTGAATTAATTGTTCAATACAATTTCATACTTTTATAATATATGCTGAGCCGAGTGCCTATTTGCCAGTGGTTACCTTTGCCCATTTTTCCTTCCCCCCCCCCTTTTTCATCCCATTTTTATAATATAACTTGTATATTATTTCTATTCCACTGATTGGCACTGTACAATTTGTACTGAACTGTAGCATATGACATGATCTGGTTTCTATATTTAAGTCCCTCCTAATATAACTGTACCTGTACGCTAAGGGTTAGAGATAGTGAGCGTGTGAGAATTATAAGTAATTTATGTGTATTGTAACGTAACTTCTATGTATGTTTAGGTAAGTGGGTGGCAGTATAGATTAGGATTGTAATACCGTGTTTATACTGTACTATGATTAGTTACTGTATTTTATATATGAGAGTGATTACTGTATATTAATAAATATTACCTTTATTTACTGTACGGTCTTATTCCCTTAAAGGGAATGTGTCGCTAGAAAAATTTTTTTTTTTTTTAGTTAAACAGTTAGTGTATAGGTGATAAAACATTGTTCTCATTTTTTTATTTTTTTCACGAGTCAGGAAATATTATAAATTAGATTCTAATTTATAATATTTCCCAGCGCTGGTCACTAGATGGAGCAATTCCCAAAATTGCAGCATTGCATGTGGTAAAGCAACCACATTGCTTTATGCTGCAAAATTTGAGAAAACTCACTCGCTCTAGTGAGCTCTCAGAATCCCCCCTCCTTTATCCTGGCTAGTGCCGGGAGAAACGAGGGGATTGAACGGTCAAACCTCCTACACTGTGTGTCGCCATTTTTTGAGCTAACACACAGTGTAGTAGGTTAACATACAGTAGTAAACACACACTAAACCACGAACATACATAGAAATAACTTACCTGCTCCTGCCGCCGCCGCTCCCTCCGGTCCGTCACCTCCGTCTGCTACCGCCGCTCCAAGTGCACAAGTCCGGAAGCCGCGACCGGAAGTAGTAATCTTACTGTCCGGCCGCGACTTCCGGTCCACAGGAAAATGGCGCCGGACGTCGCACAGTTCAACTTGGACTGTGTGGGAGCGGCGCATGCGCCGTTCCCACACAGACGGCGTAGAGCTTAGTGGATGGAACCAGCCCCGTTCGCATTCACTATGGGACTGTATGTGCCGTATTCCATGTCTGTATGTGTCGTTAATCGACACATACAGAGATGGAAAAAAAAATGGCAGCCCCCATAGGGAAGAAAAAGTAAAACACAAACACACAAATAAATCAAAAAATGTTTAATAAAACACTAAAATCAAATTGATCTAAAACATTTTTTTTTCGTGACACTGGTCCTTTAAGTAGCAGCAAAGCAATTAGATCGACGTTAGTATAAGGAAAAAGGTTGGGGAACTAGGCATAACCCTAGTGACCCTGATTATAAAGGAGGTAATAATAGTGGGTGACACTGGGTGACACTAGCCGATGAACCCTGCCATTATCCCACCCCCTTTTACAAGAGGTGTATATTCATTCACTGCAGGGGCAGCTACTACACAATTCAGTGTATATATCAAGCCCCCCTGTTGTGCAGATCACAGTGACGGCACTGGTTTCTGACCATAAGATGCGTGAGTTGAACGCAGGCTATCAATACTTTAGGACCCGCCCATCATAAGCCGACCGAGCCCTCTCTGCTAGCCACACCGATCCTTCAGAGAGAAAATAGAAAAGCATTGATCAATATCTCTTTGGGACCACGCTAAGATTAATTAGAAACTCAGGGTGTCAAGTAAGTTAAAGGGGCTGTGGAACTCATCAAGGTCAGCAAAATGGACAACAATTAGATGTAAAAATATATGTAGATATATGGTGTGGACCACTGCCCTAGCCTAGAGAAAGCATGTGTATGAGATATTGTCAATTAGACTTTCAGATTTCACTGTGTCCATCAAAGAAATCCAACGTGCCTCCCTCTGTAGGATTCGTTTGTCCCAGTTACATCCTCGCAGTTGGGGACGATCCTTTTTGATTCCTTGAAAGCTTAGGTCCTCTGAGTTGCCCTGATGTTTGTCCCAGATGTGGCGGGAAATCAGGGTCTTTGCTTTTCTCGCCACATCATTCACACGATCCCTAATGCGTCTACAGAATTCTCTTATGGTCTTCCCTATATATTGGTTAGCCTGATACGTAGATTTTTTGGCTAGGTTAGCCCAGTTTTTAATTTAACAAAATTAAAGAGATTTTAGCGATCCTCATTAAGATTTGTGAGCATTCTATTGGAAGAGGAAAACAATCTGCTAGTGAGTACTACTCAAGCCCTCAAAGAGAACATTGAGATGGTTAAAAAGTTCAACCATAATACTGAATTTGAAAGGAAAGAGCTAGTGCTGCAGCAGGCTGTGGAGAAATTCACAGCACATATAAAGGAAAGAAAGCACTTTCAGTTTTGCAGGGATACATCAGATTTTAAGGAAGGCAAGATCTTTGAATTCAGTAGAAAGTATCAGACTCAGGTAGATCCCGATACGGAAATATCCTCTTCGGACTACGACAGTGATACCTGCCGTGGTTCTAATACAAGGGGGGAAGTAAGTTACCAAACCAGGCCCCAATATCCCAATACTATTGTTGGGGGTAGAAACAGGGGCAAACGAGGTTCTGGCAGCTCGAACAGGGGTGTTTTTTTTTATCTCAAGACCCGCTGGTATTGGACTACCTACTTCGACCTAAGAATGGACCATCTAACTGATGATATGCAGGTCCACAAAGAGTTTTATCAGAAGGGGAATTAAGTTTACTCAAGAGAGGACTTTCATTTGTTCCAACCCCGACCTTCGATTCATTCTCAAGGGTCAAAGACCTACAGTTATTTGGGCGAAACCTCAAATGGAAAAAATTCTTTAAAATCAATGATAGACAGAGATGTCAGGAGTTGGGTCTCGAGGAGGATGATATATCCCTTCTCAGAACTATGGGGGACCTACCCGAAGGGGGTGGGAGACCGATATGGGAAGGCCTATTCACTGAACTGGCCTTGCCTTTGAATAAGAATCCCCCTATGAGTGATAACACGCCAATTGATGTGTTCCTGAAGGTGGTCATTGATCGGTTATCCCATATTTTTATGATAAAGGAGGACCTAGCAATGTCACCCCTGATGACTTAGAGAGCTTGAGGCTCTTGGAAAAAGATGAATCCATCATTATTATGTCATCAGACAAGGGGGGAAATGTGGTCGTCATGGATCGCCATGCTTACATCAACATGTGTCGCGCGATCCTTGACGACCGTAACAATTATGAAATCATCCACTCCAACCCCAATAACTCTTATAAGGAGATACTTTAAAATATCCTTGTGGCAGCAAAAAGGGATGTCCTGATTGACCAAGGGAAGTTCAGGTTCCTTTTACCGGAATTCCCGGTGATGGCGACCTTTTACAGTGTACCTATGACACCCATGGCCGTGGACCGTCGGGATTACTAGCCCCCGACGGTCGCAGCCATGGGTCAGTGAGTGCTGGCCCGCATCTCCTCCTCAGGAGACGCCAGCGCTCACTTCCGCTTCACTCTGCTGTGTCCCGTATGGTGCGCGTGCACGCTCGTGCCCGGCCTTAAAGGACCAGCGCGCATCTGAATAGTATGTCAAATTAGCCCATGATTACCCTGGACTATAAGAAGGGCCCTGCCCCTTCCTTCTGTACCTGAGCGTTGTTGTGTTTACCCGTGTTAGTCTTTGCAAATGGTCCCTTAGTGTTTTCCAGTTCCCAGTGTTCCCATACCTGCTACCTGTATTCTGTATCTCGTGCTACCTTTTTCCTGTGCCAAAGTGAGTTGGAGTCATGTTGTGCAGTATACTACGCCTGCTGTGTTACACCGCGCCTGGTGTCTGCCTGCTGCCAAGGTCCCATCCGAGCCTAACCACCGCTACTGTCTGAATTACCGCAGGTACCCTTATTCGAACTCTAGACATTTACTTGGCATCCTGTTGGCCAGCTATCCTGCTACGGCGGTATGGCCCAGTGGGCCCACACACCCATCGGGACAGTACGCTCAGGCCATGGACTCCGCTTGTCAACCCAAGACCATGACGGCGTCCTAAGTCATGCGGGCAGATATGCTAGTCACGACACTACCAACTCCTCCAGGCGATGAACATCATTGCACATAGGCTGGATACGCAAGCTGCAGCCTTTCCGGCACCTGCTCCTGTCACCTCTGCTGTTCCTCCTAGTACACCTCCTGGCAGTGCTAACTCCTGATTTTCTCTGCCACTACCTCATCGCTATGATGGAGACACAAGGACCTATAGGGGATTTCTGAACCAATGGCAGATTCACTTCACATTGTATTCAGAGTCCTTCCCTTCTGATGACGTAAATATCACCTTCATAATCTCGGTCCTCACTGGCAAAGCCTTGGCGTGGGCGAACCCCATTTGGGAACGTCAGGGACCAGAGATCCGTGAGTTACAGCGGTTCGTACAGACTTTACGTACTATATTTAAGGAACCCAAGAGATTTTCATCGGCTGCTGCATCCCTGCTGACCCTTCGCCAGGAAGACACCTTCATGGGCGTGTGCGCCGTTCAGTTCTGCACCCTGGCTGCCGTACTAACCTGGAACAACGAAGCCTTGGTGGCTACATTCTGACAGGGATTGTCCCCTGAAATTAAGGATGAGCTTGCCGCCAGAGATCTGCCCTCTACCCTGGATGACCTCATTCTTCTGGCCGCCCGGATTGACATGAGGATCCAAGAACGGTCCAAAGAGGTTCGTCGGGAGGGAGGACTCCCTAGGCTGGCTACTACATTTCAGCAACCCCTGCTGCCCTCATCAGCTGTTCCACCAGAGGAGTCTATGAGAATGGACCATCTCAAGTTGTCTATCCAGGAGAAACAATGCAGACATACTTCGGGACTCTGTCTGTATTGCGGCCTCGGAGGCCATCTTGTGCGTCTTTGCCCCCAAAAGCCCCAGAGCCTAGGGTTGGTTGGAGAGACAACTCTGGATGGAGAAGGACTTTCTTCCAAATTGTCCATCCCTGTGACCATAGTGTCCTGTGAATAGATGTACCGGGTCTTTGCCTATCTGGACTCTGTATCCGCAGCTAACTTCATTCAGAAAAACCTGGTGGATCTTCTCCAGTTGCCCACAACCCCCCTGGAGAGGCCGTTGATTGTTGCCTCGGTGAATGGACTGCCTCTGCCCGACACGAATGTAGCTTTGACCCAACCGCTGAAGCTCCAAGTGGGAGCCCTTAATTCTGAGCTCATCCCGTTTCCTGTCCTGCCCAAGGCCATCAACCCTGTGCTACTGGGTCTGCCTTGGCTCCAACTACATGCCCCAGTTCTGGACTGGAATTCCGGAGAGGTTCCCCAGTGGGGTCCCAATTGCCTCAAACGCTGCCTGGGGCAGATAGATCCGGTCCAGCCTCCTCTGCCTCAGTCAATGGCAGGATTGCCTTCTCACTATTCTCTGTTCTCAGATGTCTTCAGCAAGAGGGAGGCAGAGACGCTGCCCCCACACCGGGCCAATGACTGCCCTATTGAACTGGTTCCTGATGCGTCCTTTCCCCATGGTAGGGTATACCCTCTTTCCTTCCCAGAGACTCAGTCTATGTCGGCCTATATTAACCCCTATCCGCACCAGGACGTAACTGTCCGTCGTCGCGGGAGGTTACTTCCCGCACGAGGACGTACAGTTACTGAGTTTTTCCCGGTGCACACCGTCGGCGACAGTGTGCACCGGGAAGTCAGCTGTCGCCGACAGCTGACACTCTACTCTTGCCGACCAGCGGTCCTTTGCCGCTGGTTTTGGCGAATTAACCCCTTAAATTCGGTGATCAGGTGCAATCGCCGAATTTTGGGGGTTTCTAACATATCGGCAGACCCCGGTCCGAAATTGCGGGGTTTGCCGATAGTTACTATGGCAAACCGAAGCCAAACAATGGCTTCCGGGTCTGCCATGGACGGAAGCTCATCAGGACCAACCTTCGGCTGGTCCTGATAGGCTTCCTGTCAGAGTGACAGGAAGTCACTGTGTCGTTCCCGATGGCACACTGTCGGCGACAGTGTGCATCGGGAACTTGGAGATCAGCTGTCCCCGACAGCTGACACTCCAGTGTTGCCGATCAGCGGCTCGTCGCCGCTAATTTCGGCAATTAACCCGTTACATGCGGGGCTCGATTGCGATCTCCGCATGTAGCGGGTTTGTTGCGCATCAGCAGCCCCCATGCAATCGTGGGGGCTTCTGATGCTTCTGATGGCACCCGGGGGCCAGACAACGGCCCCTGGGTCTGCCATGTATGTCAGCCTATGAGGATCAGCCTCTGCTGATCCTCGTAGACCAACTGTCAGAGTGACTGTGACGTCACACTAACAGTTGGAATACATTACACTTACCAAGGTAGTGTAATGTATTCTAGCAGCGATCAGAGCTGCAGGTCAAAAATATAAAGTGTAAAAAGTAAAAAAAAGTTAATAAAAATGTTTTATTAAAGTGTAAAAATAAAAGGTTTTGTTTTCCTATAATAAGTCATTTATTATAGGGAAAAAATAAAAACGTTAAAAAAAAGTACACATATTTGGTATCACTGTGTTCATAACGACCCAAACTATGAAACTATAATGTTCATTTTTCCGCACGGTGAACGCCGCAAACAAAATAAACGGAAAACTGTCAGCATCGCTATTTTTTGGTCACCACCCCTCCCAAGATATAGAATAAAAAGTGATCAAAAAGTCGCATTTACCCCAAAATGGTACCAATAAAAACTACAACCCGTCCCGCAAAAACAAGACCTCCCACAGCTTTTTTGACGAAAAAAAAAAAAAGTTACGGCTCAGAATAGTGTGTCTCAGAAAATAAATAATTTTATAGAAACGTAATGTTATTGTGCAAACGCTGCAAAACGTAAAAAAAACTATACACATATGGTATCGGCGTAATCGTACCGACCGGCAGAATAAATTAAAACGTAATTTATTGCGCACGGTGAACGCTGTAATAAATAAAGAATTTAAAGCGCCAAAATCGTTGTTTTTTGGTCACCTTAGCTCTAAAAAAGAGCCTGAGGGGCCAAAATGCTCACTACACCCCTAGAAAAATTCCTTGAGGGGTGTCAATTCCAAAATAGGGTCACTTTTGGGGGGTTTCCACTGTTTTGGTCCCTCCGGGGCGTTGCAAACCTGACATGGCACTGAAAACCAATCCAGCAAAATCTGCGCTCCAAAATCCAAAAGGCGCTCCTTGCCTCCTGAGCCCTGCTGTGGGTCCAAACATCAGTTTACGACCACATATGGGGTATTGCCGTAATCGGGAGAAATTGCTTTACAAATGTTGGGCGGCTTTTTCTCCTTTATTCCTTGTAAAAATGAAAAAATTCTATGTTTCCACAGAAAAATAGGTGATTTTCATCTTCACAGACTAATTCCACTAAATTCTGCAAAAAAACCGTGGGATCAAAATGCTAACTATACCCCTAGAAAAATGCCTTGAGGGGTGTAGTTTCCAAAATGGGGTCACTTTTTGGGGGTTTCGAGTGTTTTGGTACCACAAGACCTCCTCAAACCTGACATGGTGCCTAAAATATATTCATAAAAAAAGGAGGCCCCAAAATCCACTAGGTGCTCCTTTGATTCTGCGGCCTGTGTTTCAGTCCATTAGGACACTAGGGCCACATGTTGGATATTTCTAAAATCTGCAGAATCTGGGCAATAAATAATGAGTTGCGTTTCTCTGGTAAAACCTTCTGTGTTAAAAAAAAAATCTGTATTACAAATGAATTTCGGCAAAAAAAAATGAAATTTGTACATTTCACCCCTACTTTGCCTTAATTCCTGTGAAACGCCTAAAGGGTTAAAATACTTTCTGAATGTGGTTTTGAATACCTTGAGGGGTGCAGTTTTCAAAATGGGGTGATTTATGGGCACTTTCTAATATATAAGGCCCTCAAAGCCACTTCAGAACTGAACTGGTCCATAAAAAAATGGCCTATTGAAATTTTATTGAAAATATGAGAAATTGCTGCTAAAGTTCTAAGTCTCGTAACGTCCTAGAAAAATAAAAGTACGTAAAAAAAATGATGCAAACATAAAGTAGACATATGGGGGATGTTAACTAGTAACTATTTTGTGTGGTATTACTATCTGTTTTACAAGCAAATACATTTAAATTTAGAAAAATGCTATTTTTTGCACATTTTTGCTAAAATTTTAGGTTTTTCACAAATAAATATTGAATTTATCGACCAAATTTTTTCACTAACATAAAATACAATATGTCACGAGAAAACAATCTCAGAATCGCTTAGATAGGTAAAAGCATTCCGGAGTTATTACCACATAAAGTGACACATGTCAGATTTGAAAAAATCATCTGTGTCCACAAGGCCAAAACAGGCTGTGTCCTAAAGAGGTTAAGGAGAATTTGGAGAGGGGTTTCATATGAAAATCCTCCTCCCCGGCCGGGGCCGGGTTCTTCTTCGTCAAAAAGAGGGACAGATCTCTGCGACCCTGCATCGACTATTGGGGCCTCAACCAGATCACGGTCAAGCATAGATATCCGTTGCCACTTATATCAGAACTTTTTGATCTCATACGAGGAGCCAAGATTTTTTCTAAACTAGACCTGCGTGGGGCTTACAACCTGATCCGGATTCGCCGGGGTGACGAATGGAAGACAGCATTTAACACCCGAGATGGGCACTATGAATACCTGGTGATGCCCTTCGGCCTGTGTAATGCTCCTGCGGTCTTCCAAGAATTCGTCAATGACATCTTCCGGGATCTCCTCCATGTCTGTGTTGTGGTCTATCTCGATGACATCTTAATTATTTCCCCAGACCCGATGACTCACCAGAGACATGTCCGTCAAGTTCTGCTGTGATTGATTGAGAATCGCCTGTATGCCAAGCTGGGGAAGTTTGTGTTTGAGAAGAATTTTCTACCCTTCCTGGGCTACATCATCTCGGCTCAAGGTCTCAAGATGGATCCTGAGAAGGTAAAGGCCGTCCTGGAATGGCCACGTCCTCAAGGTTTAAGGTCCATACCGCGTTTCTTAGGGTTCCCCAATTTCTACCGGCAGTTCATCCCAAGCTTCTCCTCACTGAAAGCTCCCATCTCTACCCCCACCAAAAAAGGCATGAACGCCAAGATGTGGACTCCAGAAGCAGATTCCGCATTTAATAGCCTGAAGAGGACCTTCACGTCAGCCTCAACCCTCCATCATCCTGATGTATCTCGACAGTTTTCGTTGGGGTGGACATCTTCTCTGTTGGTGCTGGCGCATTTCTGTTCCAGAGAGGTCCCAAAGGCAATGCAGTGGTATGTGGTTATTACTCTAAACTTTTATCTTTCGCAGAGCGCAACTACTTGATTGGGGATTGGGAGTTACTGGCCATCAAGTTGGACCTGGAGGAGTGGAGACATCTACTAGAGGGCTCAGCTCATCCCATCCTTATATTTACTGACCACAAGAACTTCACCTATCTCCAGATGGTCCAACGGCTGAACCCCCGTCAAGCCAGGTGGTCGCTGTTCTTTGCCCGGTTCCAGTTTGAGCTCCACTACCGCCCTGCCGACAAGAATGTGAGGGCTGATGCCTTGTCCAGGCCATTCGAGACAGAGGACACCATGGAGTCCCCACAAAATATTATTAATCCGTCCTGCATTGACTCTGTCAACCCTCTGCAAGTTATAGACATCCCTCCGGGGAGGACTTTTGTGCACCTGACAGACAGAGGGAGAATCCTCCGCTGGGGACACCGCTCCAAACTGGCAGGTCACGTGGGTGCCCGTAAAACCAGAGACCTGATTGCCCGTCATTTCCGGTGGCCCGCGCTGCCCAAAGACAGTATGGACTTTGTCTCGTTCTGCACGGTGTGCACGACTACCAAGGTTGCTCACGCCAAACCTGCTGGCCTGCTCCAGCCGCTGCCTGTGCCCAATATCCCTGGCTGCATATAGCAATGGACTTTGTCACGCACCTGCCTCCCTCTGCTAGATGCAGTATGGTCTGGGTGGTGGTGGACCGATTCTCGAAGATGGCTCATTTAGTTTCACTGACCGGGCTAACTTCTGCTTCTCGACTGGCCAACCTCTTCATCCAACACATCTTCCGCCTTCATGGCTTACCTCTGCATATCGTGTCTGATTGGGGTGGGGGGGGGGGGGTTCAGTTCACCTCAATGTTCTGGAGAGCCCTCTGTAAACTCCTCAAGGTAAAGTTGGACTTTTCCTCAGCCTACCATCCCCAGTTCAATGGTCAAGTCGAGAGGATCAATCACATCATGGAGAACTACCTACGACACTTCATCTCCACGCAGCATGATGACTGGGTGCAGCTTCTTCCTTGGGCTGACTTCTCTTATAATAACCATACAAGCGAGTCCACAAGAACCACACCATTCTTCATCGTCTACGGCCAACACCCACAAATTCCTCTCCCGGTGTCTGTTACGTCTGAGGTGCCCGCAGCTGATACTGCTTTCAGGGACTTCCTGCAGATCTGGCAGCAAACCCGATCCTCTATTCTGCTGGCGGTCGACCGCATGAAACTAAAGGCAGACACATGGAGAAGAGAGCCTCCTCAGTTTCTTCCGGGTACCAAGGTCTGGCTGTCCTCTAGGAATATCCGGCTGAGGGTGCCTTCATACAAGTGCTACCTTGTCCCTGTGCCATAGAGAGTTGGAGTCGTGTTGTGCCATATACTATGCCTGCTGTGTTACACCGCGCCTGGAGTATGTATTCCAGGACTGTATAGAACAATTCACTAAGGACATCATATTATCAGATTTATTGATGACGTGCTGGTGCTGTGGAAAGGATCTAAATCAGATTATGGAGAATTTGTTAAAAAGCTCAATATCAATGACCTGGGTTTTTTTTTTACTTTAGAGATACAGGAGGAAAAAATAAAATTTCTCGATTTGGTGATTAAAAAATTAGCTTCAGGCAGGCTGATTACGCAGATACACAGGAAACCAACTGCTTCAAATACGATGTTGAGATGGGATAGTTGGCATCCCAAGCCCCTTCGTAAAGGGATACCGAAGGGACAATACCTGCGTATGAGGAGAATTTACTCGGATTTCTCTTAATACCAAAGAGCAGCATCAGAACTGAAACGGAGATTTAACAATGGGGTATACGCGAATTGGGTCCTCAAAGATGCACATCAGCATGATATCTCCACAAACAGAAATGATCTGCTGAACCCAAGGACCCGGGGAACACAAAATATAGGCCTAAGGATTATAGGGACCAATGATGCACGACACCAGCAAGTCAGAGAGATATTGAACACCTATTGGCGGATTTTAAAAGCTGATCCAGATATAGGGGAATTACTGGATGAACGTCCAGCAATTACATACTGGAGAGGACGTAATTTAAAGGACAAATTAGTGCATAGCCACATGCAACCAGTGGTTGAACAGACATGGTTGCCGAGTGCCCCATTAGGGACATACTGCTGTGGGACATGCAAAGCAATGCAATAACAGTCGTTAAGACCTTCTCAAACACGGCATCGGGTCGTATATATAAAATCTATGATTTTTTTAGCTGTAAAACCCTGTAGGGAAGACCATAAGAGAATTCCGCAGACGCATTAGGGATCATGTGAATTATGTGGCGAGAAAGGCAGAGACCCCGATTTCCCACCACATCTGGGACAAACATCAGGACAACTCAGACCACCTAAGCTTTCAAGGCATCAAAAGGGTTCATCCCCAACCACAAGGAGGGAACTGGGACAAATGTATCCTACAGAGGGAGGCACGTTGGATTTTTTTGATGGACACAGTGAAACCTGGAGGTCTAAATGACAATATCTCATACACGTTCTTTCTCTAGGCTAGCGCAGAGGTCCACACCATATATCTACATATATTTTTACATCTATTTGTTGCCATTTTGCTGACCTTGATGAGTTCCACAGCCCCTTTAACTTACTTGACACCCTGTTTTTCTAATTAATCTTAGTGCGGTCCCAAAGGGATATTGATCAATGCTTCTCTATTTTCTCTCTGAAGGATCGGTGTGGCTAGCATTGTCTATATGGCAACATTAATGCCATGGTTACTGATCATGGAATAGATGCTTTTCAGTCCCCAATCTCTAACTGAGACTTCTCAAATCTAGTGTACCCAAGCAGGTCCCTGACCTAACACATATACACATGTATATATATTCTCTATCACCTAACAGTGGCTTAGGGCTTTACGGCCTGTCTGAACCAATTTGAGCCGTACATTAAGTTACTAATATGCTTTTCTATTTCTCCAGCTGCTAGAGTTTACCTCGACAGTTTTCATTATTCAGCTACATTATTGACAATTTTCGTCTATGCAGAGCGCCGCTACTGCAAGGCAGCTTAGGAGGTTCCCATAGTGACCTGATGCTCAGTGCCGATTGGTTGACCTGCAGAGCATTGATCGGGAACTGCCCACACCAGCGGACAAGTGTCACTATGATGTGGCTCGGTCGGCTTATGATGGTCGGCGCTTAAACTATTAATAGCTGGCGCTCTGTCACGGAGCGGGTTAGTGGACCCACTAGGCCGTACCGCCGTAGCGGGGAGGCAGCTGGCCAAACAACAGGAAACCCCAGCAATACAATGTCCCACACAAGGGTACCTGGATAGTCCGGACAGTGGCCGCAGGTCTGGCACTGATGGAGATGGGTGCAGCAGGTAACGCCAAACGTGGCGGATGACACAGGTGCCACAGGTTGCTCCAGACGTGGCGGATTCCTCCGGACGTGGCAGATGACATGGGACGTGGCGGATTCCTCCGGACGTGACAGATGACACAGGACGTGGCGGATTCCTCCAGATGTGGCAGATGACACAGGACGTGGCGGATTCCTCTGGATGTGGCAGACTCAATACTAAAGGCACAACACGGGAAACAGGAACAGGAACAAGGCACGGGTAACAACTGGAACGGGAAACACTAAGGGACCATTTCCAAGACAGACTGGGAAAACTAACAACGCTCAGGCAAGGATCAGAAGGCCAGGAGCCTTCTTATAGACCAGGAAATTGTGGCAGTTGATGATGATGACGATTTCCTTTGTGCGCGGCCGGGCCGATTTCCTTTAAGGCCGGGCACGAGCGTGCGTGCGCACCCTACAGGACACAGCAGACCGGAGCGGAAGTGAGCGCTGGTGTCTCCTAGGAAGGAGATGGGGGCCAGCGCCCACGGGTCCATGGCTGCGGGCGTCGGGAGGTGAGTAAACCCGACGGCCCGCGGCCATGGACGTTACACGCTCAACTCAACTCACGGTCAGACACCAGTGCCGTCACTGTGATCTGCACAACAGGGGGGGCTTGATATTTACACTGATTTGTATACAAGCTGCCCTTGCTGTGAATGAATATACACCTCTGATGATACATTCAGACAACAAAGGGATGTTGAAACGTTAGGTGTCTTACAAATGTAAGAATTGTGACATCTTGGGGACCACTTAGCTCACAGGATCGCCATCTCCAGGGTGAGATGGTTGGCACACGTATAAAGTTCACTCCAACTCATGGAATAAAAGTTTAAACCAGCCGCAGCTAGCTTTATTGCCTTCACCACAGCAAGCAGTATTACAACAAAAACATACAAAATAAACCCTATGCCGTCCAGCCTCTAACTAACACATTCAGTGTCCCTCACTACGAGAAACTGAGCCTTTTGCCCAATACCTCAAAACCTTCACAGCTTTACCTTACGCGGGGGTGACTCTCACAGGCTAGCATGCCAGTCTTCCCCAGACTGAGAACCCTGTGTGAACAGCACACACCTCAATTAAAGAGCCACCTCAGGTGAAGAGCCTACCTAGGCTCATCAGACTGCCCAAGACATGGACTGTCTGTATGGAGTGGAAGCCGCCCTTCTTCTTCACACTCCAGCAAACCAGGCCCTATTCCGGGTTTTACACCCCAAACAACAGCAGAGAAAATGCTCTCTGCTGTACATGTTCCCTGGTTGCTTGAAACAGGACAGTTTCTGCACTGTCTAGTAGATGCACTATTACAGAATGTACACATTCTCAATAACTAGTCCAGACAGGGTACATCTGTATTTGCTCTATGAACCTAGGTTAGGAAAATCGTTATATTGTGACATGCTATATTGTAGCTACTTGATCCCTGCTGACACTCCACCTAGATCGTTCCCTGCTTGGTTAGCCTGATACTTTGAATTTTTGGCTAGGTTAGCCCAGTTTTTAATTTAGCAAAATTAAAGAGATTTTAGCGATCCTATTTCTCCAATCAATCCAACCAATCCGTTATGTGCAGGTCGGTGTCACACTGATAAACGGTTTTCTTTCTTAACCCCCTTTTGTAACACTCTGCACCTTTTGGGGACGTTTTCTCCTTTGTAGTTTGGGAAATTTTGTTGGGAAAGTGTTGCGCTGGTATAATACGGGAGTCCTCAATTCCAGCGGATGTGCTATGTCCCTTCCTAGTTCCTAAATACTATGGCCCTGAAACTGAAGGAATGTTCCCCTCCGGCCAGCACATCGGGATGTCTTTTCATCACCGCATTACTAGTGGCATAACTTTTTTATTTTTCAGTTGATGGTGCTGTGTGAGGGCTCGTTTTTTGTGAGAAAAGCTGTAGATTTTCCTGGTACCATTTTGGGACACGTGATGTTTTGATCACATTTTATTTTTTTGGAAGAGTCGCTGGGTGCCAGTCGGATAAAAACCCCTCAGATGCTGTGCTCTCTATTGAGCACAGCATCTGAGGGGTTAATTAGCCGGATATACAGCTGACACCCAGCAGTGATGGTGCGGGCTCCGCTTCTGAGCCCGCAGTATCACCGCGACAAAATGGTACTGTGGTTTGCAGGAACCCTTTCCTGACAGCGCCGTATATATACGGCGAATGTCGGGAAGGGGTTAAGTCACGTCACAACATTTTTTCTAAAAAAAATCAAGACTTCAGTACCTATCCAACTTAGATTCTGCCCCTTAATCTAACTGTGGTAGAGATGTACAACCCACACCTTGGGGCCCCCGTGCACTTACACCTATTGCATTGTCTACCGCTGATGCAAAGAGAGAGGTCAAGGAAGAGGAGACTGCATTGGCTGAGTGACTAGAGACAGGTCAGAGTGGAGGGAGAGAAACTACAGAAGCCTATCGGACTGCCCATCTGGCAATTCTGGCCCTGGATCCACTGAAATTTTAATACCAGTTCACACATTGCGGATGTGTCGCAGATTTTATTGCGGATTTGATGCAGATCTCACCCTTTGCGTTGCAAAGATTACAATCTGCGTTGAACATCTGCAACAAATCTGCAGCGTGTAAACTCAGCTTAAGAATTGTGTTGCACCATCAACATATGTCAAAGCGAGTATTTGTTCTAAACAAGTCTATCCATTCATGGGACAGATTGTTGTTGTTGTTTTTTTTTACCTAGGCCAGCATTTGTACTACATTTGTATCCTGTATAATAGTCCAGACAAATCCAGATTATGATGCCTTTTACACTGGGTGATTATCGTACAGACCATCCATAGCTCTGTGTGACAGGAGCAAACGAGCGCCGATCAACGATGTCTCGTTGATCGGCGCTCATGGAACAAGCCTATTGTCGGCCGGTGTAAAAGGCCCTTTACACAATATGCAGTACATAAGGAAACCTTATAAAGTACACAGATTGTGTTGACATTGAAATGTTTGCCTATCTTGTGTAGACTTGTCGTTTTTCTTTCCTGATATTACAGTCATAGCATTACGCTGCTACATTAATGTTATCGGTATGACAGTAATAGCCGTTGGCAATGGAAAATAAATCTCTCTTAATATCAGCTTGCTGATTGGATTGTAACTGTTTGGGAAGAGTAATAGCTCATTCATACTTTCATATTAGGGATCCGTATTAATTTTTTTTCTA
This sequence comes from Rhinoderma darwinii, assembly GCF_050947455.1. Lineage (NCBI taxonomy): Eukaryota > Metazoa > Chordata > Amphibia > Anura > Rhinodermatidae > Rhinoderma > Rhinoderma darwinii. Next base: position 291,908,679 of record NC_134687.1, on the reverse strand, counting down.
TGCACAGCAGGTTTCCATGGATCCGTATGGGTACTGTTTTTAGCCTATAGATGTCAATGGGTTGAATTTAAAACCGCATGTTCCGTGTTTGCATAATTCCCCTGTGCATATTTGTTCTGTTTTTTATCATCTGTATTTCTTCAACATTACAAAAACAGCAAATAAATACTTAATCCTTTAGCAAAAAAAAACCAGAACATATATGTATTAAAAATGGACAACTCAGAACATAATACAGAACAAAAACGAATACAATATGAAAACAAGAACTGAACAAATTGTGCGGGATTCTCTATTGCCGCCCCCTACACAAACCAAAAATTAACCACATATATAGACACGCACATACTGGATCATATATACTGTACATACATAAAGACAGATATTTAGACATACAGGCAAATATACACACACACACACACACACACACACATCTGGAATATATACATACAGGTAAATATATAGACCTACAGACACATACAGTATGTACACACACCGACAGATAAATACACAGACAGGGACATATACAAATACATAAAAGGCACATATATACTAACACAAAGACACATTCACAAACAGACCCATATGTACCGAGTATAGATAATGTCGTAGATTTCGCGTGCAGCCCTATGTAACACCACAGATAACACTTCGATAACGGAGTACAGATAATACTAAATACACGAGAAAAAGGAGTCGAAACTATTAAGCAAAAAGCGCCAAATATAGAAAATTACAGATTTTATTGGACAATACAAAAATACATGGTTAAAAACAGACTACAAACCAAATAGCTGCATATCTCCACAGTAGGAGACAATGTGGAGCCACAAAAGCTGCTTTAATTAGTACAGTTTTTATATGTTACATACATCGGGAAAGTTTCCCAAAACAAGTTGTCATAAGTATGCTCTAAAACGAGTCCCTAGAACAATGTAATGAAGGCTAACAGAACACTTGTGTCCAAAATATTTTCTGAAAATTCCCAATATAATGCGTCTCTGTAAACAGTAATATGGGGATACCAAGGTAGTGATTTATTTATAGTAGTGAATAAACATAATCCACTCAGTACCAGTTTAGTAATTAATTCAAAAAGGACGAAATAGTGGAGATAGCCTATCTAGGACATTGTCTAAATATGCGGATAACCCGGTAACAGCATGACAAAAAAATATAGTAGTTTAGTGGAAAAAACCAGCAAGTACTAACCCATGTGGCTCCTCAGTTGTGACAGCTCCCAAGTATGGAGAAAAACCCCAACGCGCGTTTCGCGTAGATTGCTTTTTCAAGGGGTGTTCTGAGTTGTATAAATTAGACCTCTTAAATACGATAGGTCGGGAAGTCAGCTGATTTATCAGGCCAATGAGAGCCTGGACTTTTGCTCCCATCGCGCGTGCCGACATGAGTCACCACACAATCACAGCTCCGGAACCCGACCACGCATGTGCGGCTCCGGAAACCGCGCACGCGCAGACAGGCACAGCCAGCCAGAAGAACAGAGACCGGGGGCGACACACTCGACACGCACAGATAGGAACCAAAGTAAGTGATAAAGAACGATGGTAAAACTCAAAAATTATATGGAGAAAAGTTTATAAACGATCTATTAATTTTCCCCTTTGGAATATAGGCTGATTTCAAAAAGAAAATAAGAGTATCATCCACCACATATATACACAAACGCATTACAATGAGAAAAACTTCTCATGGTTATATCAAGAAAAACCAGCGCGTATAAATGTAGGGTAATCTAACAAAAACAAATAAAGTGTAAAGAAATGACAAATTATAAGTCATAATAGACACAATATATTATCAAAAAAATTATAATGAGTGACAAAAAGATATAATAATAAATAAGATGCTGATGAATCAGCAATAATAAGATGCTGAGAAAACAGCAATAATAGGGTGAAACAATAATATATACATATTGTTGGATGTCCGAGGAGAATGCACACAAGGAGAGAAAAATATATCCACGTGTGCATTCCACCCGGACATCCATACACAAAAATGTGAATTGACATAATTATATAAGATGAATATAAGATTAATATAAAATTCAAGAAAGTAAACCTCCACGTAGATGAATATCAAAAACCATACTACAGTTTAAGCATAGATTCTTAAATACAGATTCAATAGTGAACAGAAGCAGCGTGTGAATGCGTTCCAATGAAATCCCATCATATTCCAGGATATCAGGAAGTAAAAGAATTTCTCCAGACAAGTCCAGCTCATGATGTTACATCCCAGCGACCACAAATAACTCAGAAAAAGTCTGGTATGGAGGAATAAGGTAGCAAACTAAACAGAACAAAAACATAAATTAATAGATATACAGAATAAAAACGTTTAACAGGGGCCATAGTACCAAGGGTGATAATCCACTTACATTCCCTCTGAGCCAACAATTTTTTGGAATCCCCACCTCTAATACCACAGAACACTCTATCAATACCCCATGCCTTGAAGGATTTTGGGTCACAGGCATGGTGTATCTTGAAGTGTCTGGGAATGGTCTTAAGGAGTGTAGTATCCTCAATATCCTTGGCGGCCGTTATATCACGCACATGTTCTCTTATCCTGACCCTCAGTTGTCTTGAGGTCAGGCCAACATATACTTTCTGACAGCCACAGGTTGCGTAATAAATTACGTTCACTGTGCTGCAGGAAATATAGTGTCGTATTTCAAAGACCCTATTTTCTATCATTGACGCAAAATGTGTTGTCCGAAGCATATTCGCACATGATAGGCAGTCACCACAGGGGTAACAGCCCAATCTGGGACTACTTGATGAAAAAGGATTTTGCTGCTTCGGTATATAATGGCTCTTTACTAACATGTCCTTAATATTCATGCTCCTCCGAGCTGTCATCTGAGGTCTTATAGATAGATTCCCTGCAAAAGCGGGCTCCAAATGCAGGATTGGCCAATGCTTGTCCAAAATAGATCTCATCATGTGCCATTGGTTGTTATATGTAGTGATGTATCGAGTATTATTTTGATCACATTTTTTTGTATTTAATCCCACAGGATGCAAAATTGAATTCCGACTCGTCAGTTGTGCCCGTCTGTATCCCTTTTTAATACTTCTATGGCTGTACCCCCTATCCAGAAGTCTTTCTCGTAAGTCACTAGACTGTTTCTCAAAGTTCACATTTGATGAACAAATGCGTCTCATTCTCAGGAATTGACCAGTAGGGACGGCGCCAATCATCGACTGGCTGTGGGCAGAAGTTGCATGAAGCAAGGCGTTCACAGAAGTCTTCTTCCTGAAGACATCAGTTTGAAGGTGACCCGTCTCATCCGCCTCTATTATAATATCCAAAAACTCAACTCTGTGCTTATCAGACACATAGGTGAGTTTTATATTTAAATCATTGTTGTTAAGATCCTGCATAAATTGTGTCAACTGTGTTTCAGTCCCCTGCCAGATAAACAAAACGTCATCAATGTATCTCATCCAGCACTGCACATGGTCGACGGCGGGAGCGCCGCCACCATGAAAAACCTGCCTCTCCCAAAGACCGAGAAACAGGTTTGCATATGACGGCGCACACGCCGCCCCCATGGCAGTGCCTTGCTTTTGCAGGTAGAACACATCCTTAAAAACAAAAAAGTTGTGTGTCAGGATAAGAGTACAGATAATGTAGTAGATGTTACCTGCAGTCCTATGTAACACCACAGATAACAGTAATAACTCTCTAAGTACAGATAATGTAGTAGACGTTACCTGCAGTCCTATGTAACATCACAGATAGCACACTGTAATAACTAAGTACAGATAATGTAGTAGATGTTGCCTGCAGTCTTATGTAACACCACAGATAACACACAGTGATAACTGAGTACAGATAATGTAGTAGATGTTACCTGCAGTCCTATGCAACACCACAGATAACACAGAGTGATAACTCTCTGAGTTCAGATAATGTAGTGGATGTTATCTGCAGTCCTATGTAACACCACAGATAACACAGAGTGATAACTCTCTGAGTACAGATAATGTAGTAGTGTTACCTGCAGTACTATGTAACACCGCTGATAACACAGTGACCACTCTCTGAGTACAGATAATGTAGTAGATGTTACCTGCAGTCCTATGTAACTCCACAGATAACACAGTGATAACTCTCTGAGTACAGATAATATCGTAGATCGTAACTATACCAACTAACACATATAAACACACACACACACACACACGCATATATAGCAGAGTATATAAGGGGCAGGAAAGTATATAAGGGGCAGCAGAGTATATAAGGGGCAGCAGGGTATATAAGGGGCAGCAGGGTATATAGGGGGCAGCAGGGTATATAGGGGCAGCAGGGTATATCAGGGTCAGCAGGGTATATAGGAGACAGCAGGTTATATAGGGACAGCAGGGTATAAAGGGGGCAGCAGGGTATATATGGGACAGCAGGGTATATTGGAGGCAGCACAGATATCTTTGTTTTATGAACACACACTTTTACAAAGAGACATAAACACATGCAGAGACACATGACACACACACACACACACACACACACACACTGTAACATATACACATACAAACACAGAGACACATACTGTATACACACACAAACACATACTGTATATACACACAGAGACACACAGACACTTACCATCTCTCCATGCTGACTGGATCACAGGCTTCGTGCAGGACGGGCTGTGGGCGGAGCTTCCTCCTCCTCTCTTGTTCCTCGGCTCTTACTCCGTGTGTGTAACTAAGAACAGAGCACAGAGTAGAGGCAGAGCCCAGTGGCGCCCCCTACATGCTTGGAGGGGGCAGCGCCCTGTGCGCTTGCACACCCCTAAGGCCAGCCCTGGTAGTGCGTTTATACTATATGTCACTACAGATTTTCAGGAAACATCTGGCTGCAGCTTTTTTGGTTAAAGAAAACACTGAATTTTGTTTCAAGATAAACAGCACAAAAAACGCACCATTTTTTTTCCCCAAAAACACTTTATGTTAAATCACCCTTATGGTGTTCTTGGTAGACCCAATCTCAGATATATTATATGGACATCCTAAAATACCACTGCTGGCTAATTTGGCATACTTTTTATTTGATTTGACATTTATAGACTCACAGAATCTTAAAGACAGCATATAAAAGGAAAATTAGCTTTGAGTCAGTCACTACCAAGATGGGCAGGAGTAGGTGAAGAGAGACCTCCTGCCATCCAGGTCAACATAGTAGATTGACCCGGTTTAAGAAATTATAGTCTTCTATATCAGTTTATTACATTATATCAGGGACCCCTTGCTTTCTACAAAGGTATCTTTGGGCTTCCCCAGGATGAATATGGGGGTCTTATCAGAGAAGAGGTATAGAGGGAGAAGCCATTAATTGGGGAGAATTGTGTCACGGGACTGACACACACTTGGAGGCAGCCGGAAGTGGGTCACGCCAGGAGATTGTGGCCTCCTCTGAATACAAAAACATTAGGAACTGCCAGGGGCTGACAACAACAGGAATAAAACTTGAAATTTACACCAGGAAAAAATAAATAAAATTAAGGCGGTAAAACTGTTACCAATATATACAGTACTGTGCGAAAGTCTTAGGCAGTTGCGGAAAAATGCTGCAAAGTAAGAATGCTTTAAAAAATAAAAGTGTTATTAGTTTTATTTGATCAACTAACAAAATGCAAAGTGAATGAACAGAAGAGAAATCTAAATCAAATCAATATTTAGTGTTACCACGCTTTGCCTTCAAAATATCAAAACATCATCAATTCTTCTAGGTACATTGCACACAGTTTTTGAAGGAACTCAGCATGGAGGTTGTTCCAAACATCTTGGAGAACTAACCAGAGATCTACTGTGGATGTAGGCTTCCAATCCTTCTGTCTCTTCATGTAATCCCAGACAGACTCGATGATGCTGAGATCAGGGCTCTGTGAGGGCCATATCATCACTTCCAGAGCGCCTTCTTAATGACATTGGCTGCATGTTTGGGGTCATTGCAGAATAAATTTGGAGCCAATCGGACGCCCCCCTGATGGTATTGCATGATGGATAATTATCTGCCTGTATTTCTCAGCATTGAGGACACCATTAATCCTGACCAAATCCCTAACTCCATTTGCGGAAATGCAGCCCCAAACTTGCAAGTACCCTCCACCATGCTTCACTGTTGCCTGCAGACACTCATTATTGTACCGCTCTCCAGCCCTTCAGCGAACAAACTGCCTTTTGTTACAACCAAATATTTCACATTTTGACTCATCATTTCAGAGCACCGGCTGCCATTTTCCTGCACACCAGTTCCTATGTTTTCGTGCATAGTTGATTCGCTTGGCCTTGTTTCCACGTTGAAGGTATGGCTAAAATAAGACACATGCAAGCAGAGCTTTGATCGGCCCCTATGTTGATGCCCTGATCATAGCTGAACAGTTTGCAGGATTTGAATTATCAAATAGGGCTTTATTGCTGCCATCCTAAGGCCTTAATCACACATGCAGTGTGGACAGGAGTGGATACAAAGAAAGTAGATGCATCAGTCTATTATTTATACCCTTCGGCTCAAAAAAACGGAGCAAAAAACAGCATCCAAACTGTATGTGTGATCCTGGCCTAAAGTACACAACGTGTGCTACAAGAATACCTCCCAGTTCCACAACCAGAAGTTCATACAAGGTAAGATATCAACACCACCTTATGAGTACATGACACACCGATCAGGGATTGCAGATCGGTAACTTGCACTCACATTTTTGCGCATGCTGACTCTTTGCATAATTTACTAGAATAAGGCCTTATTCACACGAACGTGTTATACGTCCGTGATACGCGCATGATTTTCACGAGCGTCGCACGGACCTATGTTAGTGAATGGGGCCATTCAGACTATCAGTGATTTTCACGCAGCGTATGTGCGCTGCGTAAAACTCACGACATGTCCTATACTTGCCCGTGTTTTGCGCAGCATGCACCCATTAAAGTCAATGGGTGTGTGCAAATCGCGCACGGCACACGGAAGCACTTCCAGATGACGCGTGTGATTCGCGCTACAGCTGGTAAAGAAGAGAAGGGAAACATTAAATCCCCTCCTTCTTTACTGTATCGTCACATAAAAAGGGAGTGTCATAATGATGCCGGCTGCGCGAAAATCACGCAGCCACGCACCATATACACATGTCACACTGAACTTTTGGGCGAGCAAAATGCAGCATTTTTTGCGCGCGCAAAACTGACACGTTCGTGTGAATAAGGCCTAAGGCATAGGGTCACTGGGCCTCATAGAAAGAAATCAGCTTTCATTTTCCATGTTTGCTACGTTGGTTTGAATGAGCCCCTCTATTCCGTTCTATTTCAACTGGAGACAAAAGGTAAGGAAGTGTTGTCATAGGGACACAGAAATATGAGTTCTCATTTATAATGTAAAGATCGGCAGTGTTGTCTACATGTCTAATATATATACCGTATATATCGGCGTACAAGACGACTTTCTACACCCTTAAAAAAATGTCAAAAGTGTGGGGTCGTCTTATATGCCGGATATTGTCGGATATTAGGGATGCACGTTGCAGCCGCACAGCTCAGTATAGTACACATGACTATGAGAACGGGGCTGCGGCTGTGTAATTCAGCCACAGCCCCGCTCCTGAGTCCTGACATATGCGCGCGGGGTCAGCATCATGTGATGCGGCCGGCGCTGCACTAATGATCTGCGGCACTGAAGACAGAACATGGCGGGCGCGCTACAAAGCACCCCCATGTTGTCTTCAGTGCCTGAACTGCCGCTCATTAGTGCAGCGCCGGCCGCATCTCCTCATGCTGACCGTGCGCGCACTTCCTGTCAGGAGCGGGGCAATGACTGTGTTACACAGCCGCAGCCCCGCTCTATAACGCCGGAGATCAGAGAAACCTCTCATCTCCGCCGTTATTCCCGTGAATGCTGCGATCACAGCTGACTGCAGCATTCAGGGGAAAGTGAGAAGGGGGGATGCCCCTGGATCGCGTCACAGGGAATTCCTGTGACGCGATCGAGGGCCATACCATATATGGGCAGACAGCCCAGGGTCTATTGACGGACCCCAGGGCTGTCTGACCATATCTCTTGTTGTTAGGATATACCCAAGTATGTCCTAACAACTGCCTGTGTGCTATCCGTCCACAGGCTAATGTACTGGCACATATCTGATATATGTCAGTACATTAAAGTTTAAAAATAAAGTAAAAACAAAGTATGGTTACATTTTAAAAAAAATACACCTTCACCTTTTTTACAATAAACATTAAAATAAGTCTCAATACATAAAATACACACATTCAGTAATGGCGCGGACAACAATGTTTTTGCATCATTTATGATGTGTACGCTGTAAAAAAATGAAATAAACACGGCTTTCATTCACTTATTAATGTGAGGCGCGAGGTGCGATGAATTTACCCTCCATGTTCCTCACATTAATAGTAATTAACCCCATCATGTACCTCGCCTATCTGCGCATGCGCGAGTTCAAAGAGACAGAGTCCTGGGTCCTGCCGCCGATGGCCATAGTGAAGCGCTCCTGCACGAAATGGTGAGTATATCTTAAATTCTATATTTTAAGGGTAAAAGTTGGGGGTCGTCTTATACGCCCAGTCGTCTTATACGCCGACATATACGGTATATGGAAAGATAAAGGTTCCTGTAGCTAGTTTATGATTCCACGTGCTACGGTAATTTGGGAAACACTGTACATTTGCGCAATCACATTTCGTCCACTTACACACAGGACGTGATAGAATTGTAGACTTGATGCTGGTGTGTTTACAAAAACAACTTCATACATACCTTTTTTCGTTACTTTATTAGGTGATCAATTCTATACGCGGAGCTGGTTATATCATGGCACACCTGTTTATCTATCAGTGATATTAACATTTTCAGGGTAAGCCAAACATTGGCAGTACAGGAACTGTTGAGTTACAAAGCATGGCATGTAACAGAGTGAGGATGAATACTGCATACATGACAAGATCATACAAGTCTGGAGGTTTCCTCACTCCTCCCTTCCTCGCACACTAATACAATGTCTCTCCATACCACCTCACTACATTTCACAGAAAGACTATGCTTACTAGGTTCCGAGATCATTGACCACTTAAATAATGAGGACCAGCCAGGTGGTGAAGTATTCTTTGTTTGTATCCTGCTATATTTTTTGGGTAAGTAAATAGATTTATTGTTTTACAATAGCCCAATAACTAGTACACTTTGAGTTTCATAAGAGAAAGGGCTTGTGTGCAAGATTGGTCAGGGAGCTAAAATGTAGCAGAGCCAAATTTGCTAGGTAAGAGATTAGAATTGTGTATTTTACTAGCTCTAATTTTAGACAACACAGTAAGTTTACCATACTACGTAATACCACAGATAACATTGCAAGGCTAAAATTAGCTGTGCCAAAAAAATAAACTCAGCACTGCTATGTCAGCATAACAATATATACAACAATAGGTATCTATGTATCCTTTTTTTAAGGAGGAGACATAATTAATCACCACATATACCTATATACATCATAGGGCACCCCCTTATATCACTCTAATAATCCATGAGTAATTGCGAGCTATGGAATTTATTAGCTAAGTCCCTTACATGCAGTCTAATACACAGTAGGAGTAGCTGCTTTTAGGGTTGTAGTGATCCCTTTTACCTACTGGGCCCCTGTACAGCTGCATAGGTTGCACGTATGCTATTTCTGCCCCTGAGTATACAAATAGTTGCACCCCAGCATGTGTACTGGTTGTTGTTTTAATATATATGATTGACTTTGTTATGATCAATTTTCATGTGAATATCTGCTGAAGTATACAGGATTCCATTGGGTAAAATATTGACTTGTAGGAGATGCATTCCTTCAGATTTACATTAATCCTACAAGTACACGGGGAATGTCAAGCAAGCTATTTTAACTGCAGTGCTGCATACAATGTGGAGTACACACATGTTCAAAACATTTAGGTGAGCATTACTCCTATATCCTCCGTCCTGGTAAAATTCTGTCAGGCAATAATTATTCTATCCCCCATCTGCAGAAGTCAGTCAACAGTGGCGTTAGGATCTTTGAGATGGCGGTATCCCAGGCTGGGCTGTTCTCCCGGCAGATAGGGAAATCAGTATGCACTAGGGCTGCCATTTCTGAGACCGACACCCTCGCATCATTACCCAAGTTGGCAATTTTGCTTGGAATAACAGAAACAGGATTGGCCTTCCTTTTCTTGGACCCCTTTCTACTGTCCCTAACTACAGTAACGCAGCTACTTGCCTGATCCTGCTGACCCATGTCTTCACCCTCCAGATCTACCCCACTAACTGCATGCTCAGTGAGCAGCATGCTCCGCTCAAGATTGTCTATCTCCATCAGTGTTGCATTCTGCTCCTCCAGATCTCTAATGCGAGCTTCCAGGTGACCAACATGCTCACATCTGCCACAGAGGTTTTCACCCTGGAACTTCGGCTTTAGTCGTGCATACATATGGCAAACTGTGCACTGAAGAAAACCTCCAATCTTGCTGTCCATTATCCCAGTTACAAAAACAGTGAACAATTTAAATAGTAAAAGAAAGGAAGAGAAGAGTACTTTCAGGGACTTTAACTAGTTTCAATTTCAGTTTAATAAACACTTTTTCACGAGCCACTTAGTCAACCAAGCCCAATGACAGCAAGCCTGAGAGAGAGAGTTACTAAATGGATTCTTTAGCTCTGTATATACAACAGAAGAAAGAGCAGCTGATGTAGCCGGTGCCAGGGCTGTAAATACATAAATTAATATAGTTAATTGGCTGAATGTAGATATGATCCAAGCTAAATTAAATAAAATAACTGTGCATAAGGCTCCGGGACCAGATGGGTTGCACCCTAGAGTTCTTAAAGAGCTTAGTTCAGTTATTTCTGTCCCCCTCTTCATAACATAATATTCAGAGATTCTCTAGTGACTGGTATAGTGCCAAGGGACTGGCGCAGGGCAAATGTGATGCCTATTTTCAAAAAGGGCTCTAGGTCTTACCCGGGTAATTAAGGATCAGTAAGCTTAACATCTATTATGGGAAAAATGTGTGAGGGTCTATTGAGGGACTATATACAGGAGTATGTGACAAAAAATACTATATTACAAGTGACAGCCAGCAGTTTTACAAAGAACAGAAGTTGTCAAACCAGGTAGGTGAGCAGAAGCCTAGACAAAGGGGACGCTGTGGATATAGTGTTTTTGGACTTTGCAAAGGCATTTGACACTGTCCCTCATAGACGTCTAATGGGTAAATTATGGACTATAGGTTTAGAAAATATAGTTTGTAATTGGATTGGGAATTGGCTCAAGGACCGTATCCAGAGAGTTGTGGTCAATGATTCCCACTCTCAATGGTCCCTGGTTATAAGTGGTGTACCCCAGTGTTCCGTGCTGGGACCACTGTTATACAACTTATTTATTAATGATATAGAGGACGGGATTAATAGCACTATTTCTATTTTTTGCAGAGGACACCAAGCTATGTAGTAATGTTCAGTCTATGGAAGATGTTCGTGACTTGCAAGCAGATTTAGACACACCAAGGGTATGTTCACACGCTTACTAAAAAAACGTCTGAAAGTACGTCAGCCGTTTATTTAGCAACTTGCGTTTTTCGCTGCGTTTTTTACGGCCGTTTTTGGAGCTGTTTTTCTGTAGAGTTAATAAAAAACGACTCAAGAAGTGACATGCACTTCTTTTTCGCGGCCGTTCTTTTACACGGCCGTTTTTTTTACGTCGGTACAGAACGCCGTTTTTCCCATTGAAATCAATGGGAAGATGTTTGGAGGCGTTCTGCTGCCGATTTTTCGGCGGTTTTTCGGGCCGTAAATAAGCCGTGTGAACATACCCTAAGTGTTTGGGCATCCACTTGGCAAATGAGGTTTAATGTAGATAAATGTAAAGTTATGCATCTGGGTATCAACAATCTGCATGCATCATATGTCCTAGAGCAGGGGTCTCAAACTCGGCCGGGTAAATGGGCCGCACATAGAAAAAACGTGAAGTTGACGAGCCGCATCACTTTTAAATTTGATGCAATCCAAAAGTATTGTTAATCAATTAGTTATTTGAATTACTATAACAATACAACATTACTATAATAATACCACATTACTACATTACTATAACAATACTACATTACTATAATACTACTTTACTATAACAATACAACATTACTATAATAATACTACATTACTATAATACTACATTACTATAACAATACAACATTACTATAATAATACTACATTACATTACTATAATACTACATTACTATAACAATACTACATTACTATAACAATACTACAGTACTATAATAATACTACATTACTATAATACTACATTACTATAACACTACATTACTATAACAATACTACATTACATTACTATAACAATACTACAGTACTATAATACTACATTACTATAATAATACAACATTACTATAATAATACTACATTACTATAACAATACTACATTACTATAATAATACTACATTACTATAATTCTACATTACTATAACAATACTACATTACTATAATACTACATTACTATAATACTACATTACTATAATAATACTACATTACTGTAATACTACATTACTATAATAATACTACATTACTATAACAATACTACATTACTATAATAATATTACATTACTATAACACTACATTACTATAACAATACTACACTACTATAACAATACTACATTACTACAAAAATACTACAGTACTATAATACTACTTTACTATAACAATACAACATTACTATAATAATACTACATTACTATAATACTACATTACTATAACAATACTACATTACTATAATAATACTACATTACTATAATACTACATTACTATAACACTACATTACTATAACAATACAACATTAAAATAATAATACTACATTACATTACTATAATACTACATTACTATAACAATACTACATTACTATAATAATACTACATTACTATAACAATACTACATTACTATAATACTACATTACTATAACAATACTACAGTACTATAATAATACTACATTACTATAATACTACATTACTATAACACTACATTACTATAACAATACTACATTACTATAATACTACATTACTATAACAATACTACAGTACTATAATACTACATTACTATAATAATACAACATTACTATAATAATACTACATTACTATAACAATACTACATTACTATAATAATACTACATTACTATAATTCTACATTACTATAACAATACTACATTACTATAATACTACATTACTACTATAATAATACTACATTACTGTAATACTACATTACTATAATAATACTACATTACTATAACAATACTACATTACTATAATAATAGCGCTAGGTTTAAACTTAACAGAAATGTGCATGTTTACGCCGAGTGCTTATTTTAACAATCCAGTCTTCTAGTTTAAGTGTCGCTAAATGCAGTCCGGTGGCTCAGTTGGCAGCGTTTGGCAGACACAAGAATACCAAGACTGGGCAGCCCCTTTTTAGATAGTGCCACAGTGCCCTCTGTAGATAATGCCACAATACCCACTGTAGATAATGCCACAGTGCCCTCTGTAGATACTGCCACCCCCGATAGATAATGCCACAGTGCCCTCTGTAGATAATGCCACAGTGCTCTCTGTAGATCCTGCCACAGTGCACTCTGTAGATAATGCCACACACCCCCTAGATAATGCCACAGTGCCCTCTTTAGATCATGTCACAGTGCCCTCTGTAGATAATGCCACAGTGCCCTCTGTAGATAATGCCATGGTGCCCTCTGTAGATAATGCCACAGTGCCCTTTGTAAATAATGCCACATACACACACACACCTCCCTGTACACAGCTACATTGGGGCTACCTCTAGGAGTGGAATCCCCAGTCAGAGCATTGCCGATGCTTAGGCCGGGGATTCCTCTGCTGGAGGAGCCCCTGACGTTACTGTCCATAGACAGTGACGTCAGGGGATCCTCCTGGACTGATGTCAGGGGCAACCCCAGGGCTGGAGTCCCAGAGCAGAGCACTAGTATTGTCTCTGTTCCGGAACTCTGGGGAAGCCCCTGACATCACTATCCATATATGTAGCTAGTAGTGCTCTTCCTGTGACACCAGCTCTGCTCCTGACATCACTCTCAATATATGGACAGAGATGTCAGGGGGAAGCCCAGAGCCGGAGTCCCAGGCAGAGCGCTACTAGCACTCTAGCTCTGCTTCTGACATTACTGTCCGTATATAGACAGTGATGTCAGGGGCTTCCCCAGCAGGAGTCCCGGAGCAGAGCCACTTCTAGCACTCTGACTGGGACTCCAGCTCTGCTCCTGACATCACTGTCCTTATATGGACAGTGATGTCAGGGGATTCCCCAGCAGGAGTCCCGGAGCAGAGCCGCTTCTAGCACTCTGACTGGGACTCCAGCTCTGCTCCTGACATCACTGTCCATATATGGACAGTGAGCGATGTCAGGGGCTTCCTCAGAGCAGGAGTCCCAGAGCAGAGCGCTAGTATAAGCTCTGCTCTGGGACATCATGAAGGAGCGCTGGCGCAGTCCTCTTCGGCCTGCTCTCTCCCCTCCCAAGGTAGCTACAGTGCCCTGTGGGCCGCAGATGACAGCCTCAGGTGCGGCATGCGGCCCGCGGCCTGCTTGTTTGAGACCCCTCTCCTAAAAGGAGCTAAACTGGGAGAGTCACTTGTTGAGAAGGATCTGGGTGTACTTGTAGATCGTAAACTAAATAACAGCATGCAATGTCAATCAGATGCTTCTAAGGCCAGCAAGATATTGTCGTGTATTAAAAGAGTCATGGACTTGCGGGACCAGGATATAATATTACCACTTTACAAAGCATTAGTGCGGCCTCATCTAGAATATGCAGTTCAGTTCTAGGCTCCAGTTCATAGAAAGGATGCCCTGGAGTTGGAAAAAATACAAAGAAGAGCAACTAAACTAATAAGGGGCATGGAGAATCTAAGTTATGAGGAAAGATTAAAATAATTAAACCTATATAGCCTTGAAAAGAGACGACTAAGGGGGACATTATTAACTTGTATAAATATATGAATGGCCCATACAAGAATTATAGTGAAAACCTGTTCCATGTAAAACCCCCTCAAAAAACAAGAGGACACTCCCTCCGTCTGGAGAAAAAAAGGTTCAATCTGCAGTGGCAACAAGCCTTCTTTACTGTGAGAACGGTGAATTTATGGAATAGACTACCGCAGGAGCTGGTCACAGCAGGGACAGTAGATGGCTTTAAAAAAGGCTTAGATAATTTCCTAGAATGAAAAAACATTAGCTCCTATGTGAATGTGTAGAATTTTTTTTTCACCCCTTCCCTTTTTCCCATCCCTTGGTTGAACTTGATGGACATGTGTCTTTTTTCAACCGTAGTAACTTTGTAACTATGTTACGCTCTGGCCCGGGGTTTCCATTTCTGGAAGGAGCCCCTGACGTCACTGTCCATATATGGACATTTGCTATTTGTAGCGGGTTTTTACCTTCCTATTAAATTCAATGGGGAAAATCTGCAACAAAAGTGCTGTGATTCCGCATCATAAATTGACATCCTGCGGATTACAAAAACAGGGGTAAATGTATTAACGTTTTCTCAGCTGTTTTTTTTCGCAGCGTGCCGATGAGATTTTATGAAATCTCATCCACATTGCTGCTACTGTAATACGCTGCAGATTTTCCGCAATGAAATTGTTGAGGAAAATCTGCACTAATCCGCTCTGTGTGAAGTTACACTAAGGGCTTATTCAGACGAACGTTGAAATCGTGACGGCTGTTTTATTTAACGGCCGTCACTTGGCTGCATGTATTTCTATGGGGCTATTTACACGGCCGTTGTGTGAATGTGCCCGTGAAAAAATAGGACATGTACTATTTTTGTCAGTTTTCACAGATCCCTCAATAGACTGAAGCGCTCAAGTGCTAGAGTCGGCCGATTTGACACACGTTTGCCTGAATAAGCCATTAGACATCTAATTTTCAAATGCCCTCTTCCCCACACAGAGCGGAAAGCGGCTACAACTGTAGCATAGCAACTGTGTAATGCTTAATTGCCCCTGTGGTGGCGCTGCAGGAAATTAAAAACTTGCTAACAGTTCCTCAGAGATTACAACTGATGGCTTTCAGTGGAGGGCACCTTTATAACATAAATAAATTGTCTAAACCAGGGGTGGGCAAACTTTTTGACTCGCGGGCCACAATGGGTTCTAAAATTTGACAGAGGGGCCGGGCCAGGAGCATTTGGAGGGAGTGTTTGGGCCGGATATACTAAAGCATTAAATGTAGTGTGTGCAAACCTCATAGCACAGTAAGAACACTACAACCCAATTTATTAACTGTCTTTCAAATGTGAAAAATAGCCCTTATCAGTTAATAAATTTGTCTCAAGGAATATGCAAGATATGGCATTTACATACTATTTCGCAGATACTGGGAGGAGGAAATGTAAATAGATTAAAATAACATACGCACTGTGATTTATCAAGAAAAAAGTTCTGTTGACTCTGTAAATTAGCTGCCAACCTCTGAGCAGTAGCCGCCCGTTCTTGTGTTGACTGCTTGCTAGCATAGTTTGCATGCTTCGTGGCAAAGTGACGGCTGATATTGTACTCTTTGAAAACCGAAGGGCTTAATGGTGACGTGAAACGAAGTGAAAATTAAAGTGAAATAAAGAGAAATACGCGCCACATTAACCCCTTAATGACCGGGCCATTTTGCACGTTAATGACCAAGGATTATTTTTTGTTTTTTCATGGTCGCATTCCAAGAGTCGTAACTTTTTTTTTATTACGTCGACATAGCCGTATAAGGGCTTGTTTTTTGCGGGACGAGTTGTATTTTGTAATTGCACCATTTTTAGATGCTTACAATATATTGATTAACTTTTATTAACTTTATTTTAGGAGAGAATTGAAAATAAGCAGCTATTCCAGCATTAATTTTCACGTTATAAATTTATGCCCTTTACTATGCAGCATAAATAACATGTTACCTTTATTCTACGGGTCGGCACGATTACGAGGATACCAAATATGTAAAGGTTTTATATGTTTTCCTATGTTTGCACAATAAAAACCCTTTTAGAAAAAAATTACTTGTTTTTGCATCGCCGCGTTCCAAGAGCCGTCATTTTTTTATTTTTCCGTCGATGTGACCGTATGTGGGCTTGATTTTTGCGGGCCAATGCGTAGTTTTCATTAGTACTATTTTGGGGTACATAGGACTTATAGATTAACTTTTATTTTATTTTTTATGGGGGGAATGGGAGAAAAGAGAGAATTTTGCCGTTGTTTTTTGCGGGTTTTTTGGACGCCGTACATCCGGCGGTTTCATTAATGTGTTCATTTTATTGGTCAAGTTGTTATGATCGCGGGGATACCATATATGTGTATGTGTTATTTGTTTTGACACTTTTACTGAATAAAACCACTTTTTGGGCAAAAAAAGTAGTTTTATTTGATTTTGACTGTAATTATTTTATTTTTTTTCAACAAACTTTATTTAACTGATTGACATTTTTTTTTTAAGTCCCACCAGGGGACTTCACTATGCGATGTGCCGATCGCATATATAATGCTTTGGTATACTTAGTATACCAAAGCATTATTGCCTGTCAGTGTAAAACTGACAGGCAACCTGTTAGGTCATGCCTCCGGCATCGCCAAACAGGCAGTTGCGGAAGACAGACCTGGGGGTCTTTGTTAGACCCCGGCTGTCATGGAAACCCGAAGGCGACCCGCGATTTGTTTGCGGGGGCGCCGATCGGGTGACAGAGGGAGCTCCCTCCCTCTGTCAAACACATTAGATGCCGCTGTCACTATTGACAGCGGCATTTAATGGGTTAAACTGCCGGAATCGGAGCGCGCTTCGATTCCGGCAGTTGCAGCAGGAGCCAGGCTGTGTATAACAGCCGTGCTCCTGCCGCTGATCGCGTGGGTACACTGGCAGTACCCGCGCCATCACAGGACGGATATATCCGTCCTCCTGCGCGAACTAGCAGCTGCTGAGGACGGATATATCCGTCCTTCGGCGTTAAGGAGTTAACAACGGTCAATGTGCGCCATCTATTGGGAAAACGTGGGCATTGCAGGGAAAGGGGAAAAAAAAGGAGGTTTTTACTATGATTTGGACAAGTTCGGCGGGCCGGATTAAAAAGCCTAACGGGCCGTATGTGGCCCGCGGGCCGTAGTTTGCCCATGTCTGGTCTAAACCATACAACACTTTTAAGTATTTATCAGTGTATCAGGCCACATTTATATCTCTGAAGCCTGTACGCAGTCAGTTTCCTCCTTGCCTATTGGTATAGTATACACTGTGAGTGGTATATTGTTTAATGGCCCATTGGTTTATAGCAGCTTTGGTGTTAATGAGATATCTGCCCATATATATATATATTGTTTGCTCAGAATAATTGACATTTCAGTCTTATTGAGCATGTACGTTTCATTTCAACAATGTATTTATAGATATATCACGTGTCTGCTTTGTTTGCAATGACCATGGTAAACATGGCAGTTATACTATTACAACCTTTAACTCTACATCTTTCTGGGGGGAAATATCGAGGGATAGTTATAAGACAGCCATACCTGATATAAACCAGTGTTTTTGATCAGCAATTCCTTAGAAAAGCACATACTCTGAAAATTGTAATAAAAAGTAAGAATTGAGAATGCAGAACCTGACAGACTAGATGGCAATATATAGCCACGCAACAGTGACATCTTTATAACACTCTTCTAGGTGGCCAGTGGACTGATGATTGCAGTAGGACTTTATGCTAAACTCTGTAAAGAGACAGGTGAGTGTTTTTGGCTTAGGCCTTATTCACACGAACGTGTCCGTTTTGCGCCAGTAAAAAACGCAGCATTTTTCTTGTTTTGCAGCTCCGTGTAGCATCCGTGTACGGTGCGTGTCTGCGTTTTTTACATATGTCATCCATATGTCACACGTTTTTTACGTCAGCAAAAAAAAAAACTGAAGGAGGTGGTTTTCTTTTTCTCATCATTTCTTTAGCAACTGTTGCGTGAATCACGGACAGCACACAGATGACGTCCGTGTGCTGTACGTGATTATCACGCACCCATTGACTTCAATGGTGTGTGATGCGCGAGGTAAACGCACAAGAATAGGACATGCATTGAGTTTCACGCAGAGGACAAAACACTGAATGTCTGAATGGCCCCATTAAATTGCATAGGTCCGTGTGACGTCCGTTCTTTTAACGCGTGTAACACGGACGTGAAATGGTAATGCTCTTCTTTTTTTTAATTTAGAACATAATATATACACACATTGGTTCATATTAAGATTTACATCACCATAGGGTTGTACGTTCAGTAAAACAGCAAGGTCAAAATTTTGCGGCAGTAATATGGACGCTAAGTTTTAATTGTGGAAAACCTGCAGCATGTAAGGGTATGTTTACACGGCTTATTTTCAGCCATTTGTCGGGCCGTAAATGTCCCGAAAAACAGCTGAAAACACAGAGGCTGAACAAACATCTGCCCATTTCAATGGGAAAAACAGCGTTTCGTTCCCCCGGGGTGTTTTTTACTCGGCCGTTTGTAAAAATGGAACGTAAAAAAACGTCCCCTAAAAAAGAGTGCATGTCACTTCTTGAGCCGTTTTTGAAACCATTTTCATTGTCTTAATAGAAAAACAGCTTCAAAATCGTCCGTAAACAACGCATCAAAAAATGCTTGATGCTTAAAAAACGGCTGAAAATCAGCGGCTGTTTTCCCCTGGAAACAGCTCTGTATTTTACAGCCGTTTTTTGGTAAGCGTGAACATACCCTTACTGTAGAAGCAAAGTGGATGAAATTTGAACAAATGTTATCGACACGCTGCAGAAAAAAAATCAGCTGTGAAAACTTTTAGGGTATTTGCACACGTAGTGACCAAAAACGTCTGAAAATACGGAGCTGTTTTCAAGGGAAAACAGACCCTGATTTTCAGACGTTTTTTGAGTTTACACGGCCTATTTACGGACGTAATTCGGGCGTTTTTGCCCCGAATTACGTCCGAAAATAGCGCCTCAATAGCGCTGACAAACATCTGCCCATTGAAAGCAATGGGCAGACGTTTGTCTGTTCACACGAGGCGTAATTTACGCGCCGCTGTCAAATGACGGCGCGTAAATAGACGCCCGCATCAAAGAAGTGACCTGTCACTTCTTTGGCCGTAATTGGAGCCGTTATTCATTGACTCCAATGAATAGCAGCGGTAATTACGCCCGTAATGGATGCGGCATTCAAGCGCCTGCACATGCCGTTACGGCTGAAATTACGGGGATGTTTTCAGGCTGAAACATCCCCGCAATTTCAGCCGTTACGGACGCCCTCGTGTGAACATACCCTAAGGCTGGGTTCACACGACCTATTTTCAGGCGTAAACGAGGTGTATTATGCCTCGTTTTACGCCTGAAAATAGGGCTACAATACGTCGGCAAACATCTGCCCATTCATTTGAATGGGTTTGCCGACGTATTGTGCAGACGACCTGTAATTTACGCGTCGTCGTTTGACAGCTGTCAAACGACGACGCGTAAATGGACTGCCTCGGCAAAGAAGTGCAGGACACTTCTTTGCCACGTAATTTGAGCTGTTCTTCATTGAACTCAATGAAGCACAGCTCAAGATTTACGAGCGTCTCAGACGGCTCGCAAAATGCGAGGAGGAGAATTTACGTGTGAAACGAGGCAGCTGTTAACAGTCTGTCTTTTCACACGTAAATGCCTCTCATCGTGTGAACATACCCCAACTCGCGTTTTTCGCTGCGTTTTCGCTGCGTTTTTTACGTCCGTTTTTGGAGCTGTTTTTATTGGAGTCTATGAGAAAACAGCTCCAAAAACGTCCAAAGACGTGTCCTGCATTTCTTTTGACGAGGCTGTATTTTTACGCGTCGTCGTTTGACAGCTGTCAAACGACGACACGTAAATGACAGGTCGTCTGCACAGTACGTCGGCAAACCCATTCAAATGAATGGGCAGATGTTTGCCGACGTATTGTAGCCTTATTTTCAGACGTAAAACGAGGCATAATACGCCTCGTTTACGTCTGAAAATAGGTCGTGTGAACCCAGCCTTATAAACTGACCTGAGGTGCGTTTTTTTTTAACATTGCATTTTTGTTGGGTCTTTTTCCCCACTGAATTCAATAGGGAGGTAAACACCGCAACAAAAATGCTGCTTTTTTTGCGTTGGAAAAGCTGCGATTCCGCCGCAAAAATGCAAATCTGAAAAACACAACAAATTTTTTCGTTTCAATCTTATAAAAAAGTCTATACTTAACCCCTGGCGTTGTCATGGCGACGGCTCCTCGTTCCCCCGACTGTTCTCAGTGCAACCCGGCCTCCTGGGAATGGCGTTTTATCCCATGGACTGCTGTAGCGAGTTACAGGCTGTATCGGTCACATGAGCTGCAGCGTCATTAAAGTAGGCCGGGCTGCACGGAGACCAGAGGGACGTGTCGTTATGGCAAAGGCAGTGAAAGTATTGGCTTTTTTTGTTTTCTTTTCTTTCCACAGCGATGATTCCTGACGAAAATTGGATTAAACAATAGTGCCATACAGTGTCTAATACTGCCAAACAGTAGCCAAAAATTGCAGCCATGATGCCCATATAATAGCTCTATTTATAATGACCATATAATATAAATTACAATGGCTATATAATAGTAACATCTACTGTGCCCATATAATAATGCCAGCCATATTGCAAGCCACAATGCTTTTATAAGAAACCTGTTCCATGCTCCCACTCTGATGTCCCCTAGGAAGAATAATGACATTACACAAGAGCAGCCTATCAAAAGCCCTTCCCATGTGACTTCCTTAGGGTATGTTCACACGCAGTGTTTTCAGACGTTTTTCGGGCGTCTTACTCCTCGAATTACGCCTAAAAAACGCCCCTAATACGCCTACAAACATCTGCCCATTGCTTGCAATGGGTTTTACGGTGTTCTGTAATTTTACGCGTCACTGTCAAAATACGTTGTCATTGACTCCATTGAAAAACGGCTCCAATAACATCCGTAAAATACGCCACGGAAAACGCGAGTTGCTACAAAAACGTCTGAAAATCAGGAGCTGTTTTACCATCATTTATTGTGTTCCCTGAAGAAAACAATATTACAGATATATGCTGGCCATAGACATAAGATAAATGTCAGCCAAAATTGACGATTTTGGGGATTTCGGACGACCATTGCTTCAAATTGATGCAAACGTACAGTCCGAATAGCTGATGGCACACTATTGTCTGCTAAAAATCAATACTTTCAGGTATGATTTTATTTGGCCGTGGTTGGCTGAACATACAAGTGTATGGCATGATAGTCCAATTTGTGCAAACCCACTGCCTGCCGAATCGGGCAGTTTAGTCTGGCGTGTTGCTGGTTGTATAGTTTGGAGGAACGATCTGACATGATTGATCGGCTGCATTCCGGCCAATCAAAATCTTATGTGTATGGCCAGATATAGTCTGCAATATTTCTTTGTAGCTGCCAAAACTATGAACAATGGGGCAGATTCAAATTGAGACAGAATTCTGGTGTACTTGCTGTGTGCCACAGTTAGAAATTGTTTTAGACACTTTTTGCGACTCACCTGACAAGGGGACATGTCTTAAGGTGTGTTCACATCAGCGTTTGGTTTACGTTGATGGGTTCTGTCAGAGCTTTCCGTTGGTGGAACCCATCAACGGAAAGGCAAACAGAAACCATAGCTTCCGTTTGCATTACCATTGATTTCAATGGTAATGCTTCCGTTGTTAATGGTTTCCGTTTGTCTCCGTTCCGTAAGTTTTCCGTTCTTTTTGACAGAATGAATAGCACAGTCGACTGCACTATTCAACCCGTCAGTAAAACGGAAACCTTACAGAACGGAGGCAAACGGAAACCATTAGCAACGAAAGCATTACCATTGAAATGAATGGTAATGCAAACAGAAGCTATGGTTTCCGTTTGTCTTTCCGTTGATGGGTTCTTCCGATGGAAAGGACTGACAAAACCTATCAACGGAAACTGAACGCTGATGTAAACAGGCTCTTGAGATGTGCCAAATTGCGCCCAAATTTTGGAACAAATAAAGGCATCTAAAGTAAGCCAACCATGAGGTGGTATAAAGATAGACAAAAGTGTCTAAAGATGCTAAGCTGTCAAAATTTAAGACAATATTAGTAAATCTGCCACAATGTCCGCAATATATACGGGCTGGCCAAGTTATCCTGCCCAGACCCTGCCACATGAACATGGGTTGGTTGTTCTGGGTTTCAGTAAGTTCACTAAACTGTTCAGGGTGTATACAACGCTACAGAAAGTAGTAGTCACACTATATAAAATATATATATATATAATTACTTTATATGTATACTGTTTATAGCTCCTATGCCATGCCAGGTAGGTGTAAGGAAGCCTTTGGCCTGCCAATTACCTTGTTAGGCGCTGATAGCTTGTGTCCTACAAGTCATCGCACCTGGCTGTGTGGAGTCGCAGAAACTTGCTATGGGACCCTGCATTTTCTAGTTACACCCCTGGGCACGTGTGTGGCTCTCCCCTTTGCAATCTAAGGGAATTGCTGGCTTGACTGTCTTCATAACTCCACTTCAGTGAAGAGGACCATGCACATGTGACTTCAATAGAGGTCAGTTGGAGTGAAGTTCTCAGAGGTGGGATGGGAGCCCCCACCAAATAATTTGCTTCAGAGCCATCACCAATGTTCATCTAGGCTTGCCTCCTATTGATTCACTTATCTAAACTTGATGTTGTCCTAGAGGTATAAGGTCATCACTGTGATTACCTGCGGTAGGAGGGCTCTGCTTTGCTGACTGGGGAAAGGGAAGCACCGCTGTAACTACTGGTTAAGGCCCTGCTGTGACTATAGTGGAGAGGGTGCACTGCTGTGACCACTGGGGGAAGCATTTCTGTGACTATAGTGGGTAGAAGGTGGCACTGCTGTGACCATAAGGTAAAGGGAAGGAGACACTGCTGTGACTACATGAGGAAAATGTGGGGATAGCTGTGACTTCTAGGGGAATAGGGGGCACCACTATGAACACTGCGGAAGACGGAAGCGGGCCAGCCTTAGGCTACAGGGTGCCCTGTGCGGAATTGCCCTTTGGTGCCCCCACTCCATTTATCATTGTTATGTATTGTGGCCATTTTGTGCTTTTGTTTGTGCATTTGTCACGCCGAAAAACGCTTCAAAAATGCTTGGTTTAGGCGTCCCATTGACATCAATGGTATAGCGTGCCGTTAGTGCATATGACGTGTTTTGTTTAAAAATATGTCACGTAAAAAAAGAAGCGTCAGGTCAATTCTTTGGCATGTAAAACGCGCCGAAAATGCGCCAAAAACACGCCTAATTTCTATAGTCAATGAGAGTTTTTATTTAACATAAAATAAACATGTTGAAGGCGTGCAAAAAACGTGATGAATACGCGTCAAAAGCGCCTGTAGTTTAAAAGGAACTTTAAAAAAACACTAGTGTTTTTAACAAGTTTACACATTGTTGTTTTTAGCATAGTGTGAACAAGGCCTGTGTTTTGTTAAGGCTGTTTTCACATTACGTCCTGTCTGTCCATTTATAATATGCGGCGGAAAAGCTCCTGGCGCATACATTAAATGGACACAAAAAACGTGCAGTATAATTATTTTTTACTGGAAGCCACTAAATAAAATAGCACAGTCCCACCCGAACTGAGGCTTTTTTTAACCTCCATCAGGTGTATGGGACTGTTTACCATACATTCTGGGAGCTTTCCCGGTGCATACATTATACTGATGGGCAGGATGTAATGTGAAATTACCTTTAGGGGGGATTCACACGAGCGTGTATTCGGTCCGTGCGGGCCGCGTGGTTTTCACGCGGCACGCATGGACCAATACAAGTCTATGGGGCAGTACAGACAGTCCGTGCTTTTTGCGCAGCGTTTGTCTGCTGCGCAAAAAGCGCGACAGGTTCAATAACTCTGCGTATTTCGCGCATCACGCACCCATTGAAGTCAATGGGTGCGTGAAAATCACGCGCACCACACGGAAGCACTTCCGTGGGACGAGCGTGATTCGCGCAACAGCAGTGAAAAGGATGAATGAAAACAGAAAAGCACCACGTGCTTTTCTGTTTCCGAACATCCAAACGGAGTGTCTTTGCGATGAGCGAAGCCGGACAAGCGTACCGAACTTCACCGGGTTCGGCCAAACTCGTTTTGGCCGAACCCGGCAAAAAAATTATCGGTACGCGACGTCAGGAGATAGTCACTGTCCATGGTGCTGAAAGAGTTAAACTGTTTCATCACCATGGACCGTGACTTCCGATCCCAATATACATGAACCTGTAGAAAAAAAACCGAAGTTTTGACTTACCGCTAACTCCCGGCTTCTTCCTCCAGTCTGACCTCCCGGGATGACAATTAAGTCCAAGTGACAGCTCCAGCCAATCACAGGCCAAGCACAGGCTGCAGCGGTCACATGGACTGGCGCGTCATCCAGGGAGGTGGGGCCCGATGTCAAGAGAGGCGCGTCACCAAGGACGCGTCACCAAGGACGCGTCACCAAGGCAACGGCCGGGAAGTTCTCGGTAAGTACGAACTTTTTCTTTTTTTTCTACAGGTTTTGCGATATTGTGTTCGGCATTCACTGTCGAGGGTGCTGAAAGAGTTAGCTCTCTCAGCACCTTGGACAGTGACGGCCGTCGACTAGCCTCATCTCTATGATGGCGGCTGCGCGAAAATCACGCAGCCGCGCATCAGACACGGATGACACACGCAGCTGTCAAATGTTTTTTTCGCGCGCAAAACGCCGAGTTGTTTGCGCGCGCAAAAACGCAACGCTCGTGTGAATCTGCCCTTAGGCCGGATTCACACGAGCGTGTGCGTTTTGCTGTGGGCCAGTTTCTCGCCTGGAATGTCCGCTGCGAAAAACTGCAGCACTTAGCCAGCCTGCAAGTAGGCCGGCCTCCTGGGATGACCTCTCATCCCAGGAGACCGCTGCCCATTTGCCACTTATTTCCCCTTTAGTGTCCTTATGTTCAGTGCCCCTTTGATGCATATTTGCCATTTACTGCCCTTTTAGCACCCCTTGTCATAGAACAATAAATGGGCAATAAATGGCAAATGGGCACCAAGGTGGCACTGAATCCTCTGCCCATTTGCCATTTTTAGACCCCCATCAGTGCCCCCATACAACCAAAGCCCACAGTCTGATTGACCTGCTGGGCTTCTTACAGTGCACTGTGCCCACTGATGCTGCTGGAGCTGTGCCCTGGGGAAATAGCGGTTCATGCCAGAGCAGGACCGCATGGTAAGATAGTCTCCTCCCTGTCTTGCATCCTCAATGATGTCATCACGCCTGATCATCACTCAGGACGTAAGACGAGGAGAGGGAGCGGGTGAGCGGTAGTCGCGGCGCAGGACAGCCAGTATTGAGGTCAGTGGGTGACACCTGACCCGCTGGCGCCCCGAGCAGTAGCCACAGCACGGGGCATATTCATCCGCTATCGCCCCACTAACAGCATGGCACCAGGCGCCCTGTGCGACCGCAGCGGTCGAGCGTAGCTAAGGCCGGTCATGGACGGAAGCACCGGTGTAAATACTGGGGGTAAGGGGGAGCACTGTTGTAACTATTGGGAGAATGAAGCTAAAAGCATTGCTGTGCACTAGATTTCTCAGATGGGTCGAAATTCCCAGGATGTATTTTGAGTCAAGAAGGAAACTCTCACCTGTGTCTGATGCTAGGAGTCCCTGCCTCTCCGTGGAACTACTGTCCCGTACTGAAAACATGATTACAGTACGGGACAGTTGTCCTGCAGCAAGGCAGGGACTCCTAGCATCGTACATAACTATGATGCTAGGAACCCGGCTCCCTGCAGTGTGTTCAGTCCGGGACTTGTGGCCAAAATACGCTCCGTCCTTTACAGATGTAACATGCTCGTGTGAACCCAGCCTTACTATATAGTTATGCTACTGGGGAAGGGGATTGCACCGTTGTTGACAGAGATGGGGGCACAGATGTTATTATTCATTTAGTCAGACTGAAACTTCAAGGCAATTTACTAAACATTATTACTTGTCAGGTGTTGTGGATTCCCTTACTGCAGATCCTGCTATTTTACTAATCGTGGTGGGAATGCTCATGTTTATCATAACGTTCTTTGGATGCATGGGAGCGCTGAGAGATGTGCACTTACTACTTAAAATCGTAAGTAGACACTGTAGACAGACATGTACCCAATCCTGAAATTTCTTCCACAGATTTCACTATGTATGTTGGGAATAGAAACATTAAAACAATTAGGCTTTATTCAGATGAGCGGGTGTAAACTTGGACGTGAAAAACAGCTGTTATTCATGTCCGAGTCGCTCCCGTGCGGGACCCATTTTCACGGATCCCTTATACTTGAGTCTATTGAGGGTTCAGTGAAAACGGCCAAAAATAGGACATGTCAGAACTCCATTGATAACACTGTATATTGATGTCCTATCTAAGGATAAGACGTCAATGTAAAATACGGGAATACCCCTTTAATCATAATTAAGAACCTGAACATCGTGGCAAAAAAAACAAACTCTAACAAAACTAATAATTATATTTGTGCAGCCATATTGTTGTCACTTTTGAACTTGCTCCTCAGAAATTGATATTAAAAGTGTAACTTTATTTTTAATGGAAGAGGACAAAAGGGTTATGAGTTACTGTGAGGCTAATTAAAGAGCGACAACCAATATGGGGACCCCCACTGAGCACTGAAATCAATGCTGATGCAAACAGAAGCCTATGGTTTCCGTTTGTTTCAGTTTGGACTCCATTCATGGGTTCCCCTGACGGAAAGCTCCGACTGAACCCCTTAACGGAGTCCCAACGCAGATGTGAATGAAGCCCTACTCGTTATGTAATTAGAAGTTTTGGGTGGAAAGGCACTTTAACCCTTTATGGGAATTTTGTAGACTGGTATACCTATGTCCTCATTCTAGTTAACCTGTTTGTGGTCACCATAACAATTTTCTACATTCGATTGAAATACACGTACCTGAAATGACATTGACCAGTTTATTTTCATTTTTCAGTTTGCCGGTATGCTCATTGTAGTCTTGATTCTTCAGCTCGTGGCAGCTGTTCTAGGCTTTATGTTCTCAGGAATGGTGAGTGCTTATCTATTTAATACTGAACTCAACAGATTTTTTTCATGTGTTTTTGAAAAAAAAAAATACTAGGTAATTAATTCCCAACTGAACCTCAGTTTTTCTTCTTATTTATGGCAGTAAGAGGCTTTTAAACCCTTCTCTTTTTTTAATTTTTCTTACAGGTTTTGGATAAAGCCTCTTCTGTCATGGCAAGGGCAATTATTTATTATCGAGAAGATCTAGATTTGCAAAACTTCATTGATTACATTCAGAAAAAGGTAACATAGTGAGTGCTCTTATTCTGTTGACCTTGATATTATAAAGCTATATTAGTATTAAAGGCTTCGTTCACATCTGTGTCAGGGCTCCGTTCCGACGTTCCGTCTGAGCTTTCCATAGGTTTCTGTTTCCATTACCATTGATTTCAATGGTGACGGATCCGGTGCCAATGGTTTCTGTTTGTCTTAGTTGTGCATGGGTTCCGTCGTTTTGATGGAATGAATAGCGTAATTGATTATGGTATTGATCCCGTCAAAACGTCTTGCACAACTAAGACAAACGGAAACCATTGGCACCGGATCCGTCACTATTGAAATCAATGGGGATGGAAACCTATGGTTTCCGTTTGTGTCTGTCAGGGCTCCGTTCCGTCAGAAAGCTCCGATGGAACATCGGAATGGAGCCCTGATGCAGGTATGAACGAAGCCTAAGAGTATATCCCCTACAAAAAAAAAATCACTAGGTAGTTTAACTCATTGAGTTGCATCGACCATCAAGTTGTTAAAAATTATGTTCAGCCATTTGTTACTATAAGGGTATGTTCACACGAGGGCGTCCGTTACGGCTGAAATGACGGGGATGTTTCAGCCTGAAAACATCCCCGTCATTTCAGCCGTACCGGCATGTGCAGGCGCTTGAACGCCGCGTCAATTACGGGCGTAATTGGCGCTGCTATTCATTGGAGTCAATGAATAACGGCTCCAATTACGCCCAAAGAAGTGACAGGTCACTTCTTTGACGCGGGCGTCTATTTACGCGCCGTCATTTGACAGCGGCGCGTAAATTACGCCTCGTGTGAACAGACAAACGTCTGCCCATTGCTTTCAATGGGCAGATGTTTGTCAGCGCTATTGAGGCGCTATTTTCAGACGTAATTCGGGGCAAAAACGCCCGATTTACGTCCGTAAATAGGCTGTGTGAACATACCCTAACTGCTTTTGTTATTATTATTACGGCTAGGCCATGAGTGTTTTAGTCCAGAAAACAGGTCTACCATTAGGTTAGTACAGATGGTATTGCCATCAGGTGCCTGGGCTACAGATTTAAAAACTAGGAACTGGTTTCTCTGGCTGGACTAAAGCCACTGTAGATTACTGGAGTCTGTGGCTTTCACTTAACTAAAATGAATGGACCCCATGTTCATAATTTGTGAACATGGGGTCTGCTCAGGTCATAAAATGGAAAATGCACAGGGCTCAGTTTAATGATGGGCAGCCATTGACCCCATCCGCAGGGAGTCAAGGTGCTGAGACAAATTAAAGGCAAGGGGATATGATTCCGGTATATAATGGTTTAATTCATAACTATATAACATTGTTCAAGCCGGTCAATTTCACCTGAAATAGGAGGCACATCTAAAATTGGCCTTCATTCTTGTTGCATATGTTTATGCCTGTCTGGATGAACTGGATCTTTTCTTGAACTTACCCAAGTTTGAATGCTGTGGAGTTAATAGCTACAAAGACTGGTCCACGAACATTTACTTCTACTGCACAGACACCAACCCAAGTTTGGAGAGATGTGGAGTGCCGTTCTCCTGCTGCATCAAGGAAAAAGGCCAGGTAATCTCAAGAGGGGACACATGTTTAGTAGTTTTGATTTAAAGAAGAAATTCACTTAATGATGCGTACGATAAAACATAAATAATATCTTCTTATTTAATTGAGATGCTATTAAGCCACAAAATGATTTCTACATTTTTCATTGTTTCTCAAAACTATGGTGTATCGCCACATTCAGATTTTTGAAACTGCGCAATGCAGAACAGTACAATGCATGTGAATGGGGATTACAAAACTCCACTCATAGGCAGTGGAAAATTTCTGCACAGATTTTAGGGCATGCACTATATGTTGCAAATTGCTTTTTGTCTTTGGATGTAACCCTTCTAATGCAGAGGTCATATTTACTACAAACTACTGGTGAAATCTGCAGCAAAATCCACAACTATAAGGCCGGGTTCCCACGGGTGGGATACGCTGCGTAAAAACTGTGCAGCGTATACAACCTGGAACCTGCAGCGCCTTCCTTCCGAAAAACCGCACCACATTGTGGTGCGGTTTTTTGAACGGAATTTCGTCTGCGGAATGCAGCACTGGGGTAAAAAAAAAACGACCATATTTACCCCCTCCCTCTTTTCTGCACATGGTCCCACCTCCCAAGATGACGTTGCAGGCCATATGACGCTGCAGCCTGAGATTGGGAAACGTCACCCCAGAAGGCTGGACTGCAGGAGGAAGGAGGAAGTTCTGGATAAGTAAGATTTTTTTTTTTTTTTGTCCTGAGTTGCGATTTTTGTGGCGGTATGGCTGCAATTTCGCCGCAAAAGTCACAACACTTGGCTTTCTGTTGCAGGTTTTTTATCCCCCATTGAATTCAATGGGCATAACCTGGAACAAAAAATCAACAAAAACGCAGCATAAATTAACATGTTGCTTATTTAAATTCTGCACCGCAGGTCAATTTATTAAAGTTTACACTGCGTTTTTTCCGCAGCGTGGGCATGAGATTTTCTAAATTAAATCCACTTTGCTGCTAATGTAAATGCTTCGGAAATTTCCGCACAGAATTCCGTTGCGAAAAAGTGTTTACACTAAGTGGGAAACCAGCCTAACCATGTCAACAGGGGAAAATATTCATCACATCTGAACATGGCTTACCAGCCTGACTTTGACTGGGTACATTTTCTCTCCTATCACATGAAAGAAGAAGAACAAGATCTCCCTGATTGTCCCGGATTTGCCTTAGTGTTTCTAGAAATTACCCGACAATCTGCTTTTTCTTTCAAGGCATTAAAGTGGATTTCCACCAACAATGAGAAAAGGCCATATGTAAAACAGTAGCATACCAATATATCTGTACGACTAAATTAGTTTTTCTGTGTTTTTGTGCGTTTTTAATGGCGTGGGTTTTTTTGCGCCGTTTTTTCATGCAGTTTTAATTGTGGCCAGATGTTTCATTATAATCTATAGTAAAATATAAAATGTACTACACACAACTGCGTTTTCATTTGTGGCAATTTTGAGGCAATTTTGTGGTCTATGGGGTATGGTGTTTTTTCAGGCGTTTTTTCCAATAGGCTTCTCTATAGAACGTCAAAATGCCAGAAAAAAGAATGTACAAAATGACACCAAATTAAATTATCGGGCAAATGAGCGTTCACAGAACACTCATTCCCGATCATTGCCCTGTGTAAACAGGGCAATGTTTAGCCGATAAATGAGCAAACGCTCATTTCTCGACTAATTGTATCGTTTATGCATCCTAAAATATTATCGTTGTTGGCAGCACATCTCCCTCTGTAAACAGGGAGACATGCTGCAGACATGATAAAAATGTATGGGGACAAGGGATCGGAGTAACAAGCGCTCATCCTCATACCTAGCTCCTTGTGAAAGGAGCAAACAAGTGCCGATCAACGAGCTGTCTCGTTGATCGGTGCTAGTTTACACGGCCCACGTCAGACCGTGTAAAAGGACCTTTACTGCCAGGTTTCCCCACATATTACAGCTGATCCCTGGTGGTCCCAGCAGGGGGACACTTTATCAGCGTATTCTCAAGGGATCTTTCTTACAAGTAGGGTGTCACGGCGCGGGGTGTAGAACCACTGGGCAGTACCGCGTAGCGGGGTAGCAGCTGGCCAACAAGGTACAAAACAATGTCTATAGTTCGGAACGGGTACCTGAGGCAATGTAGACAGTAGCGGAGGCACGACTTGACTTTCACAGCAGGTGGCATCGTGGGTGCAGCAGAAGACACGACTTGACTTTCTCAGCAGGTGGCACCGTGGATGCAGCGGAAGACACGACTTGACTTTCTCAGTAGATACGATAGCACGGGATACAGGGTACAGGCAGCAGGAACGGGTAACACTGGGAACTGGAAAACACTGGGAGACCATTTGCAAGACAAACTTAGGTATACAACAACGCTCAGGCGAGGAACAAGTGATGGGTGAAACATGGACGCGTACTGGCCATTTAAGGGCATGCACGTGCGGGAGCGCGCTTACTGCAGGAAACAGTCCGAGGACCCGGAAGTGAGTGCCGGCGTCTCTCTGGAGGGAGCTGACGCCGCAAAGACAGATATCCATGGCCGGGGCCATCGGAGGGTAAGTCTGAACGACGACCCCCGGCCATAGATGTTACAGTATCCCCCCTCTTACGCCCCCTCCTAATGGAATCAGAGCGGGAAATAAATTTGTTCATGAGGACAGGGGCATCGATGTTCTCCTCTGGCTCCCAAGACCTCTCCTCTGGACCAAATCCCCTCCAATCCACCAAATAAAACGTCCTTCCTCCCACTTTCTTGGTGGCCAGGATCTCCCTCACTTCGAAAGTTCCGGATGAACCGCCAGGAGCCACTGCGGAACTAGGAGTCCTGGAGTATCGGTTCAGGACCACGGGTTTCAGCAAGGAGACATGGAAGGAGTTAGGGATCTTGAGGGTAGGAAGCAGTCGAAGCTTGTACGACACAGGATTGATCTGTAGCAGAATCTCGAAGGGTCCAAGGAACCTGGAAGCAAAGTTGCAAGATGGCACCCTCAGCCGGATATTCCTGGAAGACAGCCAGACCTTAGTGCCTGGAAGAAACTGGGGAGGTTCTCGTTTTCTAGTGCCTGCCTTTCTCTTCATGCAGTCCACCTACAGCAGAATAGACGATCGTGTCTGCTGCCATATCTGCAGAAAGTCCCTGAAGGTAGAGTCGGCTACATAGTTTATATAGTTTGTACGGTTGAAAAAAGACACATGTCCATCAAGTTCAACCAAGGGATGGGAAAGGGGAAGTAAAACGTTTCTACACATAGGAGCTAATATTTTTTTGTTCTAGGAAATTATTTAAGCCTTTTTTAAAGCCATCTACTGTCCCTGCTGTAAATAGCTCCTGCGGTAGACTATTCCATAAATTCACCGTTCTCACAGTAAAGAAGGCTTGTCGCCTCTGCAGGTTGAACCTTTCTTTTTCCAGGCGGAGGGAGTGGCCCTTGTTTTTTGAGGGGGATTTACATGGAACAGGATTTCACCATATTTTTTGTATGTGCCATTCATATATTTATATAAGTTAATCATGTCCCCCCCTTAGTCGTCTTTTTTCAAGGCTAAATAGGTTTAGTTCTTTTAATCTTTCCTCATAACTTAGATTCATTGCTCTTCTTTGTATTTTTTCCAACTCCAGGGCATCCTTTCTATGAACTGGAGCCCAGAACTGGACTGCATATTCTAGATGAGGCCTCACTAATGCTTTGTAAAGTGGTAATATTACATCCCTGTCCCGCGAGTCCATGCCTCTTTTAATACACGACAATATCTTGCTGGCCTTTGAAGCAGCTGATTGACATTGCATGCTGTTATTTCGTTTCTGATTTACAAGTACACCCAGATCCTTTTCAACAAGTGACTCCCCTAGTGTAGCTCCCCCTAGGACATATGATGCATGCAGGTTGTTCGTACCCAGGTGCATAACTTTACATTTATCTACATTAAACTTCATCTGCCAAGTGGACGCCCAAACACTCAGTTTGTTTAAATCCGCTTGCAATTCACGAACATCTTCCATAGTCTGAACTATATTACATAGCTTGGTGTCATCTGCAAAAATAGAAATAGTGCTATTAATCCCATCCTCTATATCATTAATAAATAAGTTGAATAATAGTGGTTCCAGCACTGAACCCTGGGGTACACCACTTATAACCGGTGACCATTCAGAGTAGGAATCATTGACCACAACTCTCTGGATACGGTCCTTGAGCCGATTCTCAATCCAATTACAAACTATACTTTCTAAACCTATAGTCCTTAATTTATCCATTAGACGTCTATGGGGGACAGTGTCAAATGCCTTTGCAAAGTCCAAAAA
Organism: Rhinoderma darwinii; assembly: GCF_050947455.1. Taxonomy (NCBI): domain Eukaryota; kingdom Metazoa; phylum Chordata; class Amphibia; order Anura; family Rhinodermatidae; genus Rhinoderma; species Rhinoderma darwinii. Next base: position 291,874,388 of record NC_134687.1, on the reverse strand, counting down.
CACTATATCCACAGCGGCCCCTCTGTCTAGGCTTCTACTCACCTCTACATAAAAACAAATCAGGTTGGTTTGACAGCTTCTGTCCTTAGTAAAACCGTGCTGGCTGTCACTTATAATACTATTTATTGTCACATAATTCTGTATATAGTCCCTCAATAGCCCCTCAAACATTTTCCCCACAATTGATGTTAAGCTTACTGGTCTATAATTACCCGGTGAAGACCTAGAGCCCTTTTTGAAAATAGGCACCACATTTGCCCTGCGCCAGTCCCTTGGCACTATACCAGTCACGAGAGAATCTCTAAATATTATGAAGAGGGGGACAGAAATAACTGAACTAAGCTCCTTAAGAACTCCAGGGTGTAACCCATCTGGACCCGAGGCCTTGTGTACGTTTATTTCGTTTAATTTAGCTTGCACCATATCTACATTCATCCAATTCAGTATATCAACTGATATATTAACAGCACTGGCAGCAGCTACATCAGCTGCTCTTTCTTCTGTTGTATATACAGAGAGGAAGAACCCATTTAGTAACTCTGCCTTCTCTCGATCCCCTGTGACCAACTCCCCATTACCACTATCTAGGGGTCCTACATGTTCAGACCTTGGCTTTTTTGCATTTATATTCTTGAAGAATTTTTTGGGATTTGTTTTACTATCCTTGGCCACCTGCCTTTCATTTTGTATTTTTGCTGATTTTAATATCTTTTCACAGATTTTATTAAGCTCTTTATATTTTACAAAGGCTACAGCTGTACCCTCAGATTTGTATTTTTCATATGCCCTTTTTTTGTCATGTATTGCTTTTTTACATAAGGTGTAAGCCATGTGGGGTTTAACTTTAGTCGTTTATACATGATACCTATAGGAATAAATTTTGCAGTTTGATTACCCAAAGTAAATTTGAAAATCTCCCATTTATCATTTGTACCATTATTTGACATTAGTTCTTCCCAGTCTATATCCTGAATTGCAGCCCTCATCCTGGGGAAATTGGCCTTCTTAAAATTAAGTGCTTTTGCCCTCCCAGCCTGTGTTTGTTTTTTACAGTATAGGTAAAATGTAACTATATTGTTATCACTGTTACCGAGGTTTTCACGAACATTGACATTCCCAACAAGCTCTGCATTATTAGAAATGACCAGATCCAACAGAGCTTCACCTCTAGTCGGGTCTTGCACAAACTGGCCCATAAAATTTTCCTGCAACAGGTTGAGGAAATGTCTCCCCCTTGCACCAATGACACCAATTAATATCCCGGTAATTAAAATCTCTCATTATCACTACAGTACCCGCCTGTGCAGCCTGCTCCATCTGTTTATATAGCTGAACTTCCATCTCCTCAGTTATATTGGGGGGGGTCTATAGATTAAACCAAAAGTTGTTTTTTCAGTGTTTACCTCCCTTTGTAATTCCACCCACAATGTTTCAACCACCTCACAATCTTCACCCTCTAATGTCTCATTCACACTCGTCTTCATATCGCTTCTCACATACAGACATACACCACCACCTTTCCTATTCGCCCAGTCTTTCCGAAACAGTGTAAAACCCTGTAGATTTACAGCCCAATCATGTGAAGAGTCCAGTCATGTTTCAACAACACCAACTATATCTATATTTTCTTCCAGTACCAAGGCCTCCAGCTCCCCCATTTTGCTTGCTAGACTTCTTGCATTTGTGAACATACACTTTAACTTGCCTTTAAAGGTAATGTGTCGCTAGAAAATTATTATTATTTTTTTTAGTTAAACAGTTAGTGTATAAGTGATTAAACATTGTTCTAATTTTTTTAATTTTTTCACGAGTCAGGAAATATTATAAATTAGATTCTAATTTATAACATCTCCCAGTGCTGGTCACTAGATGGAGCAATTCCCCAAATTGCAGCATTGGCATGTGGTAAAGCAACCACATTGCTTTATGCTGCAAAATTTGAGAATACACACTCGCTCTAGTGAGCTCACAGAATCCCCCCTCCTTTATTCTGGCTAGTGCCAGGAGAAAGGAGGGGATTGAACGGACAAACCTCCTACACTGTGTCGCCATTTTTTGAGCTAACACACAGTGTAGTAGGTTAACATACAGTTGTAAACACACAGTAAAACACGTACATACACAGACCTAACTTACCTGCTCCTTCCGCCGCCGCTCCCTCCGGTCCGTCCGGTCCGTCTGCTCCCTCCGCTCCAAGTGCACAAGTCCGGAAGCCGCGACCGGAAGTAGTAATCTTACTGTCCGGCCGCGGCTTCCGGTCCACAAGAAAATGGCACCGGACGTCGCTCAGCCAAAGACCTTCAATTTGGACTGTGTGGGAGCGGCGCATGCGCCGTTCCCACACAGACGGCGTACAGCATAGTGGATGGAACGGGCCCCGTTCGCATTCACTATGGAACTGTATGTGCCGTATTCCATTTCTGTATGTGTCGTTAATCGACACATACAGAGATGGAGAAAAAAAATGTCAGCCCCCATGGACAAGAAAAAGTGAAAAAATAAAAAAAAGTAAAACACAAACACACAAATAAATAATTTTTTTTTAATAAAACACTAAAAGCAAATTGATATAAAAAAAAATTTTTTCGCGACACTCGTCCTTTAAGTGTTTCACTTTCAGTATCAGAAATGTGATTATTTGACATTATTTGGGCTTTTTTATTTTCACTGCTGTTTTGTAACGAAAGGATCTCCTTATCTTGTTGCCTAGTCCTCTCCCCACCAATATAGTCTGACCCCTCTCTAACCTAACTACCCCTTTATTTTCTACATTGGCCTCCCTCCTCAGCCCTAGTTTAAATACTCCGCCACCCCAGCTAGAATTCTCTCCCCCAGCACAGCGGACCCCTTCCATTTAGGTGCAAATCATCTGCAGAATACAGTTTGTACCCCAATGAAAAGTCAGCCCAATGCTCTAGGAACCCAAAGCCTTCTCCTCTACACCAAGACTTAAGCCATGCATTTAACTCCCTGAGCTCCCGCTGTCTTTCCTGCGATGCGCATAGCACAGGCAGTATTCCTGAGAATACAACCTTGGAGGTCCTTCCCTTCGGCTTGTACCCTAGTTCTTTAAAATTATTCTTAAGGCTCCTCCACCTACCATTTATTCTGTCGTTGGTACCTGCATGGACCACGACAGCTGGATCATCTCCAGCCCCTCCCAGCAATTTGACCACCCGTCCACCACATGCCGAACCCTGGCACCAGGGAGACAACAAACCATTCGGTTGAGGCGGTCTTGGCGACAAATTATTCTATCCGTCTTCCTGATTATAGAATCCCCTACAACTATCAATTGTCTTGGCTTACCTGCATTACCATCCCGCCGACTACTAGCTGGGCTATTCTCCCGGCTGTTAGGGAGATCAGTATCCACTAGGGCTGCCATTTCTGAGATCGACACCCTCGCATCATCACCCAACTTGGCAATTTTGCTTGGAATGTCAGAAACAGGATTGGCCTTCCTTTTCTTTGACCCCTTTCTACTGCCCCTAACTACATTAACCCAGCTACTTACCTGATCCTGCTCACCCATGTCTTCACCCTCCAGTTCTAACCCACTAACTGCGTGCTCCGAGAGCAGCATGCTCCTCTCAAGATTGTCTATCTTCCTCAGTGTTGCATTCTGCTCCTCTAGATCTCTAATGTGAGCTTCCAGGTGAACAACATGCTCACATCTGCCACAGAGGTATTCACCCTGGAACTCCGGCTCCAGTCGTGCATACATATGGAAAACTGTGCACTGAAGAAAACCTCCAATCTTGTTGTCCATTATCCCAGTTACAACAAAACAGTTAACAATTGTCAAAGTAAAAGAAAAGAAGAGTACTTACTGGGGCTTTAAAGAGGCTCTGTCACCAGATTTTGCAACCCCTATCTGCTATTGCAGCAGATAGGCGCTGCAATGTAGATTACAGTAACGTTTTTATTTTTAAAAAACGAGCATTTTTGGCCAAGTTATGACCATTTTTGTAGTTATGCAAATGAGGCTTGCAAAAGTCCAAGTGGGTGTGTTTAAAAGTAAAAGTCCAAGTGGGCGTGTATTATGTGCGCACATCGGGGCGTTTTTAATACTTTTACTAGCTGGGCGCTCTGAAGAGAAGTAACATCCTCTTCTCTTCAGAACGCCCAGCTTCTGACAGTGCAGATCTGTGACGTCACTCACAGGTCCTGCATCGTGACGGCCACATCGGCACCAGAGGCTACAGTTGATTCTGCAGCAGCATCAGCGTTTGCAGGTAAGTCGATCTCAGAAACCCCCTGCATGAATTTGCATCTCCATGGAACCAAGGTGGCACTGGCAGCGAGAACCGAGGATCCGAACTGGGTCTACCAGGAGGTTTAGCAGGAGGGTCAATCGAAGGAGCTTGAATAGGAGCGGTGAAGGAAGTAGCTAGCGCCCCTAGCTGCTGTGCCATGGAATCTACTGCCACAAAGAGTTGATCCTGTCGTGCCTACAGATCCTGCAGGTCCGCCTGCATGGCTTGGGAGGATAGAAAGAATTGTATTCGGCACACAATTGGAATATTTAGCGTAGATTTATTTGAATTTTTTCTTTTTTCAATATATGCCAGTGGCTACACGTGCAACATTTCGGTCGTGAGACCTTCGTCGGGCACTGAGCCGTACTGGGGACTGGTTTAGCGATTATGCTGGCGCTACTATGATAGAATAGGCGGCTCACCTGAGCGCCATAGAGAGCGGTGAGCCGCCTATTTTATCATAGTAGCGCCAGCATAATTGCTAAACCAGTCCCCAGTACGGCTCAGTGCCCGACGAAGGTCTCCTGACCGAAACGTTGCACATGTAGACACTGGCATATATTGAAAAAAGAAAAAATGTAAATAAATCTACGCTAAATATTCCAATTGTGTGCCGAATACAATTCTTTCTATCTACAACTGGGTTGGGACCCTATTTCGAGCTCCTGAGAAAACTAGTGCTGTCTGAACAAAACCACACGTGGTCCATGGCCTGAGCGTACTGTCACGGCGCGGGGTGTGGACCCACTGGGCCGTACTGAGAAGCAGCTGGCCAACAAGGTACAAAACAATGTCTATAGTTCGGAACGGATACCTGAGGCAATGTAGACAGTAGCGGAGGCACGACTTGATTTTTACAGCAGGTGGCACCGTGGGTGCAGCAGAAGACACGACTTGACTTTCTCAGTAGATACGATAGCACGGGATACAGGGTACAGGCAGCAGGAACGGGTAACACTGGGAACTGGAAAACACTGGGAGACCATTTGCAAGACAAACTTAGGTATACAACAATGCTCAGGCGAGGAACAAGTGGGCAGAGCCCCTTTTTATAGTCCAGCTTCCATTTGGGCTAATTATTGATGGGTGACAGCTGGACGCATACTGGCCCTTTAAGGGCGGGATACAGTCCGAGAACCCAGAAGTGAGTGCCGGGGTCTCCCTGGAGGGAGCTGATGCCGTGAAGACAGATGTCCATGTCCGGGGCCGTCAGAGGGTAAGTCTGAACGACGACCCCCGGCCATAGACGTTACATAGGGTCAAAAGCAGACAACCCTTTAGTTAATTGTAGATTATCAGATGGCCACATTTTTTGCCTCATAGCGTAACACTGAAGTCATCCACTTGTTTTCTATAAGGTGGTTTCTAATGAAAACATTTTTTTTTAACCTTAGACAACGCATTAAGGCGTTAGTCAAAAGTTAAGCTAGGTGTATAGTTATCAGGTAGATAATACAGCAGTCCTGCCTTCAGAGGAAGGGGGCTGACTCTCATGCAGTACAAGTGACACAATTTGCAGTGGCGACCCTATTTGCTAACCATGATACAGATTATGGATATAGAACAGTGGGTGTAGAATTATCTTGCTTGTGTGTGTCCAAGTTCAAATATGGGCAAATGCTAATATTAAATGCCCGCTGTTGACAATTGTTTTTTTTTTCATTCCTTTTTTTCTGTAGTTTGTTATTAATACAATGTGTGGATATGAGACACAAAACCTCATGAGTTGGCATGTAGAGGATCGTATCTTTGTCGAGGGTTGCTTGGAGAAGATTGTCAGCTGGGGACGAGGAAACCTTTTGTTCCTGGCATATATTGCATTGGGACTAATCTTTCTAGAGGTACATAGATATCCCAAACGATAAGATTTGCAAAAATTGTTATATGTATGTCAGGATACATTTGAGGGTCAGTTGTCAGGGGAAAAATAAGCTACCCGAGTTAGATTTACCCTGTCTGATCTCACTGTTTACCCATGTAATGTAGGCACTTACCTCTTCCAACCTCCTTTCTTTATGAGAGCATTGACAGGGCATTGAGCCCTTTCCATCTGCCGTATTAGGCAGATGGTCCCCAGATCAGTATCTCACTTTATTAGCCACAGCAGAGAGCTACTACTTTGGGGCCACTTTATTTGTGCATTACACAAGTGCCCATTGTGTTCAATGGCCGCTGTATAATACTTTATATCATCTATGGCATTGCTAAAGGAGGAATGAGCATTTTCTAAGTGGTTCCCCACTTAGATAACAGCTGATGCTCGAATCTGATGTGAGACCCCATGATCAGCTAGTCTCCGGGGGCCTGTTTAATGGAATGGGGTTTTAAAGTGGACAACTCGTTCAATTTAAACTAATATGCATATGTTCTGGGTTACTCATAATAACTCGGCAATTCACATTTGACAGGGAAACGGAGCTTAGTAAATTTTAGTAGAGTAATGCAGAATCATGCACTGTTTGTATATAAGATCATATCGCATATCGCATATCTGATATTCAGAATAAATAAGCAATTCTGTTTCAACTAGCATAAAAAGATAATCAGGGTGAAACGCTAGGAATTAGGTATAATACTGATAGTCAAAGACTAAGGCCTCATGGGCATGGCACTGCACAGTGGTACACGGAGTTCATTTGGCTACATAGTACAGAGCCGTAGGCACTCTGTGTGCTACCGTATCGTGTTCCGAGTAGAATATAGCTCTATAATATGGCATCTGATGAAATCAGAGGCATAGGGAGAAACAATAGCTCTCTAAAGAAGTCTATGGTCAACGTAGTACGGCCACGTACAACTCAGAGGTTGTGTGGAGCTGTAATGTGTAATAGTGTGTATAAAGCCTAATACAAACTTGTGGAATTATGTGTTTTTTAGTTTTTGTATTATGTGTGTTTTACTTATTTTTTAGATTGTTGTGATTGGTTTGGCTGTAGTCCTGATATATCAAATAAATTTCATTATGGAGAGGAGGAAGAGCACTGCTGTGGTGAAAACAAGGCCAGAAGCTGAAGAAGACATTGTTCCACATATGGAGCCAATGCATATTGATGAGTGTCAATATATTCAGTAGTACTGAACCCCTGCAATTTGCACTTTATAAAACAAAGCCATGTGAGAACATGTCCCCTTCATTACAATGGCTCATAACCAACCATATTGTATGAGTTAGGCTCACATCTACGTTGAAGGCTCAGTAAGGTCCTCTGTCGCAGATTCCATCGTTTTTGCTAAACAAAATAACGCAGCATGTCACACTATTTTGTCTGGCAAAATAGTGGACACTGACGAAAACCTGACGAAGCCCATATAGTCCATGGCATCTGGATTCTTTGGATTGAGAGAGGAGAGTAGCTGTCGTGAGGTGTTGAAGGTTATCATGATGACCTCTCTCTTCTCTCCACTAAATTAGTACCATAAACCGCTCTGGTGAGAACAGCCATTGGGTAATATGTACTGTATATATTAGAGAATTGCTGTAAATGGAGAGACTTAAAATATAATATATGTGGAGGTTCACAAACAGTAAACTTGTGCATTGAGACAAAAATTTTGCTTAAACACATCATATATGAATGATACAATTGTATCTAGTCTAACAATTCTCTCTGAGCGAAACAGCCTGGACTCCAGACTGATACATTGTAGCAAACTACCAGAGAGATTTGTGCTGCTGATGTATTTAGCTCACGATGTATTTCGCTCACAGAGCATTGCCTAGAATGACTGCAATTGTATCCACTGATCAGTTGAGAGCAGCACTAACTATATACGGGTTTGCAGCCTCTGAATGTAAACAAAGTTGTTCTTATTCACTGACAGCAAAATAATATCTTAAAAATGGAGAGGAATCAAAAAACGGAGATTCATGAAAACTGTCTAACCGAAAAAATCTTTATTGCCTGTAGTAACCTTTCAGTTGCATATTCTTAGTAGAAAGACACACCATGTGACCCACACTGAACACGGGACCCACCGTACGTTTTTTGTTAGCATTTTTCTTTTGAATAACTTGAGAGTTCCTCAGGTTCGATTGAACGTGAGCCCAAACTGTGCACAGTTTATTTGATTCAACTTCCACCTCAGGGTTATCAATAGAAGAGGTGGAAAATAAACCAAAACAAGGATGAAAACCATAATTACATAAAAACGGCGAGGTTTCAAGAGAAACATGACGACGATTATTTATAGCAAATTCTGCTAGTGGAAGATACGAAACCCATTCAGTCTGGTTATCCACAACATAAAGCGCTCTTTTTGACCATTAGTCTCAGGGTGAACCGCAGAAGAGAAATATAATTGTACACCAAGTTTCTTACAGAAATCTCTCCAGAAGTTAGCCACAAATTGTACCTCTCTATCTGGGACAATTTTTTCCGGAATACCATGCAGACGGACTACCTGATCAATAAATAATTGAGAGTTTTGGAATCAGGGAGTTGCGGAAATGGAATGAAATGACACATTTTACTGAAATGGTCCACCACAACCCAAATTACAGTTTTCTCTTCAGAGGGAGGCAAATCAGTAATAAAATCCATAGACAGATGAGACCAAGGTTTCTGTGGAACAGACAATGGAAGTAGTTCCCCCATAGGATAAACTCGAGGAGTCTTAGCGTGAGCGCAGACATCACATGCAGAGACATAGGAACTCACATCACGAGACAAAGACGGCCACCAATAGAGCATGAGACAAATTTTTTACTACCAGTTATCCCTGGATGACCGCACAAAACAGAATCATGTACAATCTCAGTTGTAAGATCAGATGATATTGCAGAAACCACTATCCCCTTAGATAAAATAGGTTCAGAATGTCGGGGACCTGTGAGGAACAGAAACTTCGAGATAATGCTTCGGCCCTGACATTTTTAGACCCGGGTCTGTAGGTTACTATAATGTCAAACTTGGTAAAGAACAAGGCCCACCTAGCCTGTCTGGGATTGAGTCTTTTGGCTGATTCTAAAAAAGTCAGGTTTTTATGGTCAGCCAGTACAGTAATTTGATGTCTAGCTCCCTCTAGAAAGTGGTGCCACTCTTCAAACTCCCACTTAATAGCAAGAAGCTCACGATTACCTATATCGTAATTCTTTTCAGTGCAGAAAATTAGCAAGAAAAAAAAACCACAGGGACGCAAATCAGCCCCCACACCTATTTCTGAGGCATCAACCTCAACAATAAAGGGTCTAGAAAGGTCAGGTTGAACAAGAACAGGCGCTTTCATAAAACACTGTCTTAAGGTTTCAAAGCCCTAGGTTTCCAATTAACAAGATCAGAACCCTCTTTAGTAAGATCCGTCAAAGGTTTGGCAATGGAGGAAAAATTATGAATACATTTTCGGTAATAATTAGCAAAACCCAAGAACCTCTGTAGAGTCTTTAATGAAGTGGGTTGAACCCAAACAAGGATTGCCTGAACCTTAGCGGAGTCCATACAAAAATCATGAGGAGAAAGAACATATCCCAAGAAGTTAACTTCCTGAACTCCGAAAATAAATTTTTCAAATTTTGCGGAAAGACAATTTTCCCTCAGTACGTCAAGGACGGAACTTAAATGTTGAACATGAGAGGACCAAACGGAAGAAAACACAAGAATATCGTCCAGATACACAACAACAAAGCGTTAAAAATAAAATTTCTGAAAATATCATTAACCAGGTTTTGAAAAACCTGCTGAAGAGTCCCTTGCGTTTTTGAAAAAATCTCAGTTTCTGAGAAGACATAATGGAGCCCAACTCATGGACTCTTGTGCATCAGATGAAGGGCTCTCAGCGCAGGGAAGGGGAGCGGCCATCACTAATCTTTCATTTCTGCGCTCACGTAGTCGTCGGTCCATAGGCACACCAAGGGTCATGGTATCCTCTACAGTTAAGGGCGTAGGGTACTTTATTAAGAGATCTTTCAAAGTTTCAGAAAGGCCTCGGCGGAATTGGCATCATAGTGCAGCATCATTCCACTGTGAAGAGATACACCATCGTCTAACAATATTCTTCGACAGGACGCAGTCCTTGCTGGAGAGATAACAGATTGGCCTCAGCCACTGCCGTGATATATTTGGTTCTCCGTAAATTAAACTTAGGGCCACAAAGAAGGTTTCCACAGAAAAAAGTTCAGGGACAACAGGTCTCAATGAAAAGGCCCAGGTTTGAGGATCACCCTGCATAATTAAAATGATGATACCCAATCGCTGTTGTTCAGTAATCGAGGAGATAGGTCTTAGTCGAAAATATAATTTACAACTCTCCCGAAAATTAACAAACGACTTACGATCACCAGAGAAACGATCAGGTAAGTTCACCCTGGGTTCTATAGGAGTTGCGACTGGAACGACTGCTTGGGCCTGCATAGTTTCATGATGTTGGACCCTCTCGGCCAGACCTTGTAGGAGCTGAGTCAGATTGTCCATCTGTTCCAATAGGGATTGCATAGGTTCCATTGTGAAAGGATATAATATAAATTGGCTTGTGAATATGTTATGGAATTGAAAGTTGAGCAATTCCCCAAAGGCTGCTGGAGACTGACAAGAGAAAGTGTGCAAATAAATCCACAACCTCAAATCCGTCACAACTCTGATCGACAGAGTCTAAGGCTACGCTAAAGTCTTCACCAGAGCCGACTTGCAAGGCAGGTGTAATGACGGGGTAGGGAGACAGACAGGTGAGCCCTAATCTACCCGCCACTCAGTCCCTGTCTACTTGCAACGACCCGTCCTAGGCGACGGGGTACAACTGGGCGACGGTCCCTACGCTCAGTAAGTGCAAGACAGACAAACAGACAAGGGTACAAAGAAGCTAGGGAAACGGGGCAGCTGCCCACGGAGACACCGTGAGCAACAAGAGTAGTGAACGAGCCGAGGGGAATGAATGAGACCCAATCATGTTGACAGTCAGAGATAAAACACCTTAAATATTGTTCTAGTGAGCAACAAGAGTAGTGAACGAGCCGAGTCAAACCTGGAGTGAACGAGGTACAAAACGCTGAGCAGGAGAGTGGTCAGAAAGCCAAGGTCTATAAAGCAGAGGATGAGTAGTACAAGCAGCAGCAGCAAGGCCAGGAAACAAGCAGACCAGAGTCACAAGCAAAGGAGGAACAGGAAAGGCAGGTATAAATAGATAGAGGGCGGGAGCTAGCTCCGTCTGGCCAGGCTGTTATAGGCTCTCCCACTCCTAAGCCTGCCATCCTGAGTGGTGGAAGATGGAGTCAGTCTCACAGACAGGAGTCAGGTGCAGACTGATTGCCCACGGGCGTCGACACAGAAGCTATGTCTGGCAAATCCTTTACAGCAGGATGGTTTTTGCTGCATAGAACCCAGGTTGTCTTAGCAGAGTTCAATGTTGGATAAGAGGTGCAATACAGGCAAACCTGAACAGGAAGTAGACAGCCAGAGGGTAAACAGAACATCCATAACAGTAAGCAAGTGGACATCAGGTAAAACAGAGGTCAGAACCAATCAGGACTAGATAATCAAAGGGTAAACAAAGGGTTATCCAAATACACGCCGAGGTCAATTTCCAAGAAGTCCAGAAGTCAGAGGTAAAGAGTGTAGGTAATCACAGGGGTAGCTTAATCACAACACATGCAGACAGGAAATTCACAATCAAAGAATAGGTGGAGGAAGCCAGGTATAAATACTAACCCTACACCTGATAGGCAAAAGGACAGAAAAAGAGATAGGCTCAAAGTAAAACCAGAACTGCCCAGCTGCTTGAACAGTAGTCATGGTGATCTTAAGGGAACAGGCATTTTCCTAACACAGGGGTCGTGTCCTTTCTGCTGCAGCTCCTCCCTCACACTGTCAAAGCTTGTATAGGCAAATCGTTCTATTTCACTGCCCCTGCCTCCTTTGTAGGCAAAGCTTTACAAGCCCCCAATACATGTCTTCTTAGAGGGAGAGCCCAGTCCTATATAACTGAAGAAGAGGGAGAGCTTGCAGCTTACACACAGTGAGGGGATAAGCAGGAGAGGGGAGAGCTCGACGCTTTATGTAAGCAGTGCTGTTTGCAGGTTCTCTCTTCATGTAACCAAACTGCTGGCTCTTCTGTGTGTTTCTTACTGTGTGAGTCTCCAGCCACACTACAAGTTGTGTTTCTGAATAAAAGCTTCTTCTCTACTTCTTTACTAACAAGCAGTCGGCTGGTGCAGTTGGAGAGTGAAACTGAGCATGTGCGTCCTCCCTCATTCAGCTCAGTAGGAGGACGTGCACATTACTATACAGATTGAACACCAGGGGGCGCCATTATAATATTTTCCAACTGGAGCATTTTTGTAACATAAGGTAAATTACAAAACTAATTTTAATTATTTAATGCTGAATTATATTGCAATAACATTTTATACTGGGACAAACCCTTTAAGTGTCATGCGTTTTCTGTCAATATATGCATTGTATCTCCTGACAAAGCATATGTGAAACAGGTGTTGGGGCATGGATAGTTGCTTACATCATAGTTAAATTGTTATATTTATGTTTGCTATTGTCAACATTTATTTTCTGATGTTGGTTGTTTACATATTCTTTCTGCCATTTCTTAATTCTTTTAGCAAAGGATTTAAAATATATTGAGGTTATTTCATTATGAAATTTTAATGAATATTTTTCATGTTTTTATTGACGCAACATTGATGTCAATATGAATGATTAAATTTGAATATTTTTCCATTTTACTCTTTGGTGTTATTGTTTTGTATCAATTTAACCCCTTCCCGCTTTGGCCACATTTGACCTTCCTGACAGCCCATTTTTCAAATCTGACATGTTTCACTTTATATGGTAATAACTTCAACATGCTTTTACCTATCCAAGCAATTCTGAGAATGTTTTCTCGTGACACATTGGACTTTATGTTACTGACAAAATTTGCTCTATACCTTCAGTATTTAATTGTGAAAAACACCAAAATTTTGCGAAAAATTGCAAAAATTCGAATTTTTTAAAATCTAAATGTATCTGCTTGTAAAACAGGCAGTTATACCACACACAATTGTTGCTAATTAACATCCCCCATATGTTTACTTTATATCGGCATTGTTTTTTTTTAACATCCTTTTATTTTTTTAGCATGTTACAAAGCTTAGAACTTTAGCAGCAATTCCTCACATTTTCAATAAAATGTCAAAAGGCTATTTTTACAGAGGCCAGTTCAGGTGTGAAGTGGTTTTTAGGGCCTTATATTTTAGAAACCCCCAATAAGTCACCCAATTTTAAAAACTTCACCCTCAAGGTATTCAAAATAGCATTTTGAAAGTTTCTTAACCCTTTTAAATGTTTCACAGGAATTAAAGCAAAGTAGAGGTGAAATTTACACATTTCATTTTTTGTTGTTGCAGAAATTCATTTTTAATAAAAAAAAATTGTAACACAGAAAGTTTTACCAGGGAAACGCAACTCAATATTTATTGCCCATATTGTTCCGTTTTTAGAAATATCCCACATGTAGCCCTAGTGTGCTACTGGACTGAAACACCGGCCTCAGAAGCAAAGGAGCACCTAGTGGATTTTGGGCCTCCTTTTTATTAGAATATATTTTAGGCACCATGTCAGGTTTGAAGGGCCCTTGCGGTGCCAAAACAGTGGAAATCCCCCAAAAGTGACCCTATTTGGGAAATTACAGCCCTCAAGAAAATTATCTAGGGGTATAGTGAGCATTTTGACCCCACAGGTTTATTGTAGAAATTATTGGAAGTAGCCCGTAAAAATGAAAATCTAAATTTTTTCAAACAAAATGTAGGTTTAGCTAATTTTTTTCTCATCTCCACAAGGACTAAAGGAGAAAAAGCACCCCCGAGTAAAACAATACCCCACATGTGGTCCTAAATGGCTGTTTGGACACACAGCAGGGCTTAGAAGGGAAAGCGCACCGTTTGGCTTTTGGAGCTCAAATTTAGCAGGAATGGTATGCGGAGGCAATGTCACATTTGCAAAGCCCCTGAAGGACCAAAACAGAGAATACGCCCAAAAATTGACTATATATAGGAAACTACACCCCTTGAGGAATTCATCTAGGGGTGTAGTGAGCATTTTGACCCCACAGGTGTTTCATAGAATTTATTAGAATTGGGCAGTGAAAATAAAAACAATCCCTTTCCTTCAATAAGACGTAGATTTAGCTAAAATTTTTTAATTTTCTCAACAAATAAAGGAAAAAAAGAACCTTAACATTTGTAAATCAAGTTCTCCTGAGTATGGCAATACCCCATATGGTCATAAACTTCTGTTTGGGCTCACAGTAGGGCTCAGAAGGGAAGGAGCGCCATTAGGCTTTTGGAGTGCAGATTTTGCTGGATTGGTTTCTGGTCGCTATGTCGCATTTGCAAAGCCCCTGTGGGACCAAAACAGTGGAAACACGCCACAAGTGACCCCATTTTGGAAACTACACCCCTTAAAGTATTCACTTAGGTGTGTAGTGAGCTTGTTAACACTGCAGGTGCAGAAATTAGTGTGCACTCGATGTTGCAGAGTGAAAATGGGATTTTTTCCATAGATATGCCAATATGTGGTGCCCAGCTTGTGCAACCATAAAAAGACAGCTCTCTAAATATTATGCTGTATTTCCTGGTTTTAGAAACACCTTACATGTGGCCCTAATCTTTTGCCTGGACATTCGACCAGGCTCAGGAGGGAAAGTGTACCATGCCAAGTTGAGGCATAATTTGGCGACTTACACAGTATTGGTGTCATGCCCATGGCCGGCGGCCGGCAGGCTCACTCACCTCCTGACGCCCACAGCCATGGAACTGTGAGCGCTGGTCCCCATCTCCTCCTCAGGAGACACCAGCGCTCACTTCCGCTTCTCCCGGGCGGGTCCCGTAGGTGCGCACTTCCCCTTTAAGAGTGGGCACGAGCGTGCGCACCTGAAATTAAGTACAGAATTAGCCCATAAGCCTGGACTATAAGAGGGGTCCAGCCCCTTCCTCCCTTGCCTGAGCCTTGTTGTCGTTACCCTAGTCTGTCTAAGCAAATGTCTCCTAAGTGTTTTCCAGTTCCCAGTGTTTCTCATTCCTGCTACCTGTAACCTGTATCCAGAGCTATCCTGGTCAAGTACCGTGTTGAGCTGAAGTCGTGCTGTGCTGTATACCACGCTTGTCCTGCTACACCACGCCTGGTGCCTGCCTGCTGCCTAGTCCCAGCCGAGCCTCTCTTGCTACTGTCTGAGCTACCACAGGTACACTATACGAACTATAGACTGTGACCTGTGTCCTGTTGGCCAGCTGCCATAACATCAAGGTCGGTACAGTCCAGTGGGTCCACGCACCCAACGTGACAATTGGTTCACAATTGCAGGGCTCAGATGTGAAATAAAAGAAAACCCCTGAGAAGTGACCCCATTTTGGAAACGACACCCCTCAAGACATGTATTAAGGGGTGTATCGAGCATTTTCACCCCACAGGTCTTTTCCATAAATGATTGTGCTGTGGATGGTGCAAAGTAAAAATTTTAATTTTTCTCTAGATATGCCATTTCAGTGGGAAATATGTTGTGCCAAGCTTGTGCCACTGGAGACACACACCCCAAAAAGGGTTCTGCCGGGTATGGCGATGCCATATGTGTGGAAGTAAACAGATGTTTGGGCATACTGTAGGGCTCAGAAGGGAGGGAGCACCGTTTGGCTTTTGGAGCGTGGATTTTGCTTGGTAGTAGTTTTGTTTGGAGTTTTACTGGTATTTCAGTTTATAATGTGGGGGTACATGTAAGCTGGGCAGAGTACATCAGAGGCATAGTCAGGTGGTATAATAATGGGCTAAAAAAAACAATAAAATATTCCATAGATGTGTGTTATGCTGTGAAGCAATCCTTTCTGCACAGGCCAGTGTCATATATATCCTACAAAAGAGGTCAATTAACACAACATATTTTTTGAAAAAATACAAAATATACTTTATTATTACATATATTTAAACAAACAGTTAAAACGGAATCATACAATGCAATACCAAGGTGTCTGTCAGGGCAAGAAGCATATGGATAACAAGTGTGATTTATGACCACATATACTATGTGTCAAAGAATACATGCAAAAATATGTACTGGGCAAAGTCCTCATGCAAGTATTCAAAAAGAGCGAAATGATGACGTTTGTCTGAGAATTATCAAGGAACTCCCTAATGAATATGCTGTTTACATCAATAAAGTAAGGATGTGGACAATGTAAACATACCCATATTACGGCTTCTGCACCGTGGAGACACCAAACCCGACGTGCGTTTCGGCGGGATGCCTTCGTCCGGGGGTGGTGCCTCTCCAGCAGAAGTCTCCATTTATATAACGTCCGTCCAATGATGTGAGAAGTACAAAGATTTATTAAAACAAAAAGGAAAAGCCTCTATATGGCGTCATGCGACGGGTGTGGAGACATCCATTGGAGTACTTCCGGTGTCACGTCTACGAGAGGGAGAGGTCAGAGAGAGCAACAGTATGTCACTCAATCTCCGCCCGTCCCGATGAAGACACGTGATGGCAACCCCACTAGAACACTCCCCCAGGTACGTAAGCGTTCGTCTAATCCCTCCCTAAATAGTCAATTGTGAAAGGTACACAAAGGCACATGATCGGGCGGACGTGACAGTAAATGTGACAGATGATGGATCAATTCGTGCAACGATAAAATGTAATAAACATATTAATGCAGGATAATACCAAAAATGGATGTGACTGAAAATAATTTTGCAGTGAAATAAATCAATTATGAATGATAATTGAGAATTTGTGAGTGGGGTCTGATGATGGGCTGCGAAAAACCTATATGTGTGCATGTATATTAAATTATGTGCATATATAAACATCCATTATGTGAAGCCATGTATACATGTATCTAAAAAGGTGGAGGAAGTGAGATGAAAAGGAAGAAAAAATATATATGTATATAAAGTGAGGAATAAACTTTAAAAAATCAAAAAGTGAGAAAAAAAAACATCTCTTAGGTCACAATTATGTGCTATATAAGAAAAATTATTACATAAAGAAATAAATAATGTGAGGTGAAGTGGATAACCCATCATTGGTAGTATATTTTTATCCAAAACAAGATCTTCTCTTCGAATTCTTTTTTCGTATTATATGAGCCCGTCGTTCAAAACATCAAATTGTATCATGACTCCATCTGTGTATAATAAATTATCAAAAATAAAGATATATTAAAAACATATAAAACATCAAACTGTGAACATATGTTAAAAAAATTACTATTAAAAACTACGATGCACTCCATGCAATTCATTGATGTGTGGAGGATTCTTCATCCTCAGGTACCAGAATATACTTATTTCTGTCCCTTACACAATATGTACAGTCGCTTAGATGCCTTTCTCGTTAGCCACCACTTGCTTACCTGGCACCCTACTTCTGAGGTGGGTCCCATGTTTTGGTCGGATCATGCTCCGGTCTTTTTGTCCCTTACCTTCACTGATTCGGTGCCCAATTTTCAGTCTTGGAAAATTAATGATAATCTCTAGCGTGACGCGGTATGGGCATGTTCACACGTGGCGGAATTGCTGTGGAATTCTGCTGCGGACAGTCCGCAGTGGAATTCTCCAGCGTCCGTTTTTTACATTTGTTTAAATACATTTTTAGGCAAGTTAGTTCAGACATTGCAGAAAACTCCGCTGCGGACCATAGGCTGCGGTGCAGAATTCTGTTGCAGAGAAGAAGAGGAATTTCACTGCGGATTTCAGCCTTTGCAATGCAAAACCTGAAATCTGTGGCAAGTCCGCTGTCTTTTCTGCAACGTCTGAATTACCTGTCAAATATGCAAATGTTCGTGCAGATTGCCCCAAATCTGCACCAACATTTGCAGCAGAAAAACTCTGCCACGTGTGAACATGCCCTTAGTATGTCAGCTCTTAAGGACATGATCAGCACTTTCTTCGATGTGCACGCTCGTGATTCTACTCCGTTACCACTACAGTGGGAGGCATTGAAGTACGTGGTTAAAGGTGTCCTAATTCAGCAAGGGCCTCGATTGAAGAGGGAAAAAGGGGTAGCTATTGCACGGCTCATTATGCGGATACGGGAGTTAGAATCCAGTCATAAACACGCTCCTTCCTCACAGGTTTTTTCGGAGCTTACTACAACGCGAGAATCCTTGCGTTCTCTGCTAGACCAATCGCATGCTAGATTTTGGGATCGGATGCGCAAACACTCGTACGAATTTGCAGATAAATGTGGCAAGGATTTTACATCCCGTACACAAGGATCGTATATTCCTAAAATTACATCTCCCACAGGTTCATGACCCGGTCGGTATCACTGAATGTTTCAGACACTATTACTCTACCTTGTATAATCTCAAAGGTCACTTTCATAATATGCAAGCTGATGTGCTGCGGGAAAAAATTGATCATTATGTACAGGACACTTCTTTGCCGTCTTTGTGGGCTGGGGGCGCCTTGGGACTTGAGGAAGATTTTTTGGACTTTGCGGGCAATTGGGGACTCTCCTTTGGGCAAAAGTCCAGGACCTGATGGGTTTAATAATAGATTTTATAAGACATTTAAGGATCAACTCGCTCCTTTTTTGACAAAAGACTTTAACTCCGTGTCTTCGTCTTGTCCTTTTGCGCCTGTCTCTTGAGGCCCATATTACCCTTCTACCAAAACCAGGTAAGGACCCAACGACATGCACAAATTTTAGGCCCATTTCATTGATTAATGTGGATGTGAAAATCTTTGCAAAATTGATTGCCTCTCGCCTCTCTCCATTATTGCCTGACTTAGTCACGGATGATCAGGTGGGTTTTGTGCGTGGTAGAGAAGCCCGGGATAATACTAACAAGACCCTTCTTTTAACATCATATTGCCAGACACGCAAGATACCGTTGTGTTTACTTTCTGTTGATGCCGAAAAGTCTTTTGATAGGGTACACTGGGTGTTTCTCCGCAGTGTCTTGACTCAGGTCGGACTTAGCTCTACAATGGTAAATAGGATTATGGCGTTATACTACAGGCCTACAGCTCGGGTACGAGTTAATGGTCTCTTGTCTAACTCCTTGCCTATTACAAATGGGACGAGACAGGGATGTCCACTTTCACCTCTGTTATATGTTTTGGTCATGGAACACCTGGCTGTGGCACTGCGGAATAACCCTAGCATTAATGGCATTTGTGTTGGTGCTCAGCATCACAAGTTAGCACTGTATGCTGATAATCTTCTCGTGTTCCCTACGAATCCCATGATTTCTTTGCCTTCTTTGACTGGGGAGTTTGAGCGATTTGGTCACTTGAGTAATTTTAAGGTCAATTACTCTAAATCGGAGGCATGGAATGTATCTCTAGACGCTCCTCTAGCTGCTCATCTCGCTCGGGTTTTCCCGTTTAAGTGGCAATCTACATCTTTAAAATACTTGGGGATACATATCCCCACACATTTGTCTGACCTGTTTACCATGAACTACACACCTATCCTACAGCGTACCTTGCGAGAGTTGGAGGCGTATGGGGGTAGGCGCATGTCGTGGTTCGGGCGTATTAACGCTGTTAAAATGGATATATTGCCCAAATTTATGAGTTCAAGATTTTGCATAGGGCCATAACTAAATTTGTGTGGGGCTCTTCTAAGCTTCGGATTAGATTTTCTGTTCTCAGTGGGCCCAAAGTGGAGGGGGGCGCGGGTTTAATGGATTTTAAACGTTACCATCAAGCTGCGATCCTCATGAGATTGGTGGATTGGTTCCGCTCGGCTGTGGGTAAGCAATGGGTGCGCATTGAGAAAGGTATGTCCTCTCTTGCATTGTCCTCTTTGCCTTAGTTGACTGGTCCCCAGCGACCAACATCTTCTCTGCCTTTCCTCACACATCAGTTTCTTGTAGTTTGGGAGCGGATCATTGGTACCCTGGATCTTGCTCACCGTCCGGGTCCCTTGACTCCTCTTTTTGATAACCCTTCCTTCCCTCCAGCGGTGGGTGTGGAAACATTCCTATGTTGGGGGAGACAGGACGGCGGATACTTAGCTCAGACCCTTACGCCTGATGGTGCTATTTTGTCCCTTGCTGCTGTCTCTGAGGCCTGCCTGGGGAGACGATTAATATGGTGGTCCTATTTCCAGCTGCGTTCGTATCTCTCTTCCATGGGTGATTGTCTTGTGTTGCTACAGGATAAGACTCCTTTAGAAATTTATCTGTCCTTGACTTCTGCTCCTTCTCACATGCTGTCCTATCTGCATGGGATCCTCCGACCTAGCTATTCTTCTTCTCAGTTGATGTTCACTACAGCCTGGGATGAGGAAATGGGGGTTCGGCACTATAAAGAGGATTGGGGGACTTCCTGTTTCTTGGCTCATAAATTGCCGACTTCCTGTTTTGCTCAGGAGAAAAATTATAAAATCCTTACCAGATGGTACCGTTGCCCTTCCTTTCTGCATAGGATATTTCCTGATGTGCCTGCTGATTGTTGGAGGTGTGGGGAGGCTCCTGGAACCATGTTGCACATTTGATGGGATTGCACCAAGCTCCGTCCCTTTTGGGGAAAAAAATTTGACCTCGGAAACAAGCTTTTTGACACTGAAGTTCCTACATCTCCTTCTATTGGCTTGCTTTCCATGGTTCCTGGATCACTCCCACACCTCAAAAAGGGTATCTTTCAGCATTTTCTGACTGCAGCTCGAACTATAATACCACGTCACTGGAAGTCCATTCATGTGCCTTCTTTCCAGGAATGGGTAACTGAAATGAACGGGATTATGAGGATGGAGGAGTTGATGTCTGCTGATCGGGGTAAATCTGAAATCTTTGCTCAAAATTGGTCAGTCTGGTCAGTGTTTCGGGGTGGTGCTGATTTGCTTATCTGGTTGGATGGCCTCTTTTGAACGCTCTCATCACCAATTCTGTGTGCTTTTGTTTGTTTGTTCTTCCTTCTGTTGTCTTGTGTTTGTATCACTTTGTGTTGAAATTAACACTTTAAAATTGTCAGTATTACTTGTTTTCTGGGACTGGTTTCCCTACATATTGCACTACTGTAAAGGATCCCTGTTCTCACTCCTGAAGGGGTAGAATTCGAGGTGGCCAAGATTGTGGATAGCAGGATGGTCCAAGGCTCCCTCCAGTACCTGGTCCGTTGGAGAGGATACGGGCCTGAGGAGAGGCTTAGGAGGTTCCATCTTCGGTTCCCCAATAAGCCAGGTCCACCTAGAAAGGGTCCAGTGGCCCCTCATAAAAGGGGGGGTGGGTACTGTAAAGGATCTGCCAGACACAGCTTCTGTGTCGACAACCCGTGGTTAATCAGTCTGCACTTGCTCCTAAGTCTGATAGAGTGACTCGATCTGCTACCACTCAGGCTGGTAGGCTCAGGAGTGGGAGAACCTATCACAGCCTGGCCAGACGGTTCTAGCTCCCGCCCTCGGTCTATTTATACCTTCATTTCCTGCTTGTCTCTGCCTGTGATTCTTTCCTGTTTCCTGGCTCTGCTGCTCCTGCTATTGTTATTGACCTTGCTTCATTTTGACCCTGGCTTTACTGACTATGCTCCTGCTCTGCGTTTGGTACCTCGTACACTCCTGGTTTGACTCGGCTCGTTCACTACGCCTGTTGCTCATGTTGTTGCTGTGGGCAACTGCCCCATTTCCATTAGCTTCTGTGTACCCTTGTCTGTTTGCCTGTCGTGCACATATTGAGCGTAGGGACTGTCGCCCAGTTGTACACCGTCGCCTAGGATGGGCCGTGCAAGTAGGCAGGGACTGAGTGGCGGGTAGATTAGGGCTCACCTGTCTGTCTCCCTACCCCATCATTACATAATCACAGGCCCATATACCTTTTCTACCCTGGTCCCTGACACAACTATGGACCCCCTTGAGACCCTGGCTCAACAAATGCAGGGCCTGTCCCTACAGGTCCAAGCCCTGGCTCAGAGGGGCAACCAGCATGATGCTACCCTGGTAGTGCCCCCCACCTCACCTCCTGAACCCCACCTCAAGTTGCCTGACCGGTTCTCAGGGGACCGGAAGACTTTTTTCTCCTTTCGGGAGAGTTGTAGGCTCTATTTCCATCTAAGGCCCCACTCCTCAGGTTCTGAGAACCAGCGAGTGGGTATAATTATGTCCCGGCTCCAGGACGGGCCCCAAGAATGGGCCTTCTCCTTGGCTCCTGACGCCCCTGAACTTTCCTCTGTTGATCTTTTTTTTTTCTGCTCTCGGGCTCATATATGACGAGACTGACAAGACTGCCTTTGCCGAGAGTCAGCTGGTGACCTTACGTCAGGGGAAGAGACCCGTTGAGGAGTACTGTTCTGACTTTAGGAAGTGGTGTGTAGCTTCTCGGTGGAATGACCCTGCCTTGAGGTGCCAGTTTAGATTGGGTCTGTCGAACGCCCTGAAAGACCTGTTAGTTAGCTATCCCTCTCCAGACTCTCTAGATCCGGTTATGGCTTTAGCGGTACGTCTTGACCGACGTCTCAGGGAACGACGACTTGAACGTTTTTGTGCTTTCTCCTCTGGCTCCCCCATGATGGCTCCCGAGGTTCCGTTGCTTCGTTCTTCCACGGAAAACTCAGATGAACCAATGCAACTCAGGGCCTCCGTGTCTCCCCAATAACGTACAGCGCTCCACAGGAAGAATGGTCTCTGCTTCTACTGTGGGGATGACAAGCATCAAGTGAACAACTGTCCTAGGCATAAGAATAAGCAGCTGGAAGAACTTCCACGCCTAAGTGACCATCGGGGAGGTCACTTGGGCGCACAGGTATTTCCCGTAAATATGAAACCTAATAAGATCTTGCTTCCCTTTCTGGTCTCTTTTGAGGGTAGGTCTGCTACCGGCAGTGCCTTCGTGGATTCAGGGTCTTCTTGTAATGATTGGGTAGGGAGACAGACAGGTGAGCCCTAATCTACACGCCACTCAGTCCCTGCCTACTTGCAACGACCCGCACCAGGCGACGGGGTACAACTGGGCGACGGTCCCTACACTCAATAGGTGCACGACAGACAAACAGACAGGGGTACTCAGAAGCCGGGGAAATGGGGAAGTTGCCCACGGGAACACCGTGAGCAACAAGCGAGGTGAACGAGCCGAGTCAAAGCAGGAGATGAGCGAGGTACAAAACGCAGAGCAGAAGAGTGGTCAGTAAAGCCAAGGTCAATAACAAGCAGGGGGTCAGTAGTTCAAGAAGCTGCAGCAGGGCCAGGAAACCAGCAGAGAAGAATCACAAGCAAAGGAGGAACAGTAAAGGCAGGTATAAATAGACAGAGGGCGGGAGCTAGCTCCGTCTGGCCAGGCTGTGATAGGCTCTCCCACTCCTAAGCCTGCCATCCTGAGTGGTGGACGATGGAGTCAGTCTCACAGACATAGAAGCAGGTGCAGACTGATTACCTATGGGCGTTGACACAGAAGCTGTGTCTGGCAGATCCTTTACACTTCTGCTAATATTATGTCTGTGGAATTTGCTATGTCTCTAGCTATGCCATTGATTGATTTGCCTAAACCTGTCCCGGTAGTGGGTATCGACTCCACTCCACTTGCTAATGGTTATTTTACACAGCATACCCCTGTTTTTGAACTCCTTGTTGGCTCCATGCATTTGGAGCAGTGCTCTGTACTGGTGATGCAGGGATTATCATCCGATTTGGTTTTAGGCCTTCCCTGGTTGCAGATGCATAATCCTACATTTAACTGGAATACTGGGGATCTTACCAAATGGGGCAATGAATGCATGACGTCATGTTTTTCTGTTAATTTTATTTCTCTCTCTGAGGATGTGAACACTCTACCTGAGTTTATTCAGGACTTCGCTGATGTTTTTTCTAAAAAGGCCTCCGAAGTGTTACCTCCTCATAGAGAATTCGATTGCGCAATCGATTTTGGTACCAGGAGCTAAGCTCCCTAAGGGTAGGATATTTAATCCCTCTTGTCCCGAATGTGAAGCCATGAGAGAGTATATCCAGGAATGCCTGGCCAAGGGTTACATTCGCCCCTCTACTTCTCCGGTAGGTGCTGGCTTCTTCTTCTTGGGGAAGAAGGATGGTGGTCTTAGGCTGTGCATCAATTACCGAAACTTGAATTAGGTCACTGTAAGGAACCGGTATCGCCTTCCTTTTATTCTTGATCTCTTCAATCAGGTTCAGGGGGCCCAATGGTTCTCTAAGTTTGATCTACAGGGGGCCTATAACCTTATCCGCATCAGAGAGGGGGATTAGTGGAATACTGCGTTTAACACGCCCGAAGGTCATTTCGAATACCTCGTCTTGCTCTTTGGGTTGTGTAATTCTCCCGCGGTCTTCCTGAATTTTATAAATGAGATTTTAAGAGACGACCTGGGGGTATTTCTTGTAGTGTACCTTGATGACATACTTGTGTTTTCCAAGGACTGGTCCTCCCACATTGAGCATGTCAGGAAGGTGCTCCAGGCCCTTCGGGAAAACAAACTCTTTGCTAAAACCGAAAAATCTGTGTTTGGGGTGCAGGAGATACCATTTTTGGGTCAAATCCTCACTCCTCATGAATTCCGCATGGACCCTGCCAAGGTTCAGGCTGTGGCTGAATGCGTCCAACCTGCCTCCCTTAAGGCGTTACAGTGCTTCCCGGGGTTTGCTAATTATTGCAGGAGATTTATTGCTAACTTCTCGGTCATCGCTAAGCCTCTTACGGATCTCACTCGCAAAGGTGCTGATCTCCTCTACTGGCCTCCAGAGGCGGTCCAGGCTTTTGAGGTCCTTAAGAAGTGCTTTATCTCGGCCCCAGTGCTGATTCAGCCTAACCAAATGGAGCAATTAATCGTGGAGGTTGGCGCCTCCAAGGTGGGAGTGGGTGCTGTCTTGTCCCAGGGTACCAGGTCCCTCACCCATCTCCGTCCCTGTGCCTACTTCTCCAGGAAGTTCTCGCCCACTGAGAGTAACCATGACATTGGCAACCGAGAACTCTTAGCCATTAAATGGGCATTTGAAGAGTGGCGCCACTTCCTGGAGGGGGCTAGGCACCAGGTAACGGTCCTTACCGACCACAAGAATCTGGTTTTCCTAGAATCTGCCCGGAGGCTAAACCAGAGACAAGCTCGATGGTCGTGTAGCTTCATGGCCAGCCCTCCTTCGGAGGAAGATCCTGCTTGTGTTTTACCCCCGGGTATAATCATTTCCTCTGTTATTCTGACTTAGTCTCCGAAATTGCGGCTGATCAAGGTTCAGCTCCCAGGAACCTTCCTGAGAACAAGCTGTTTGTTCCCCTGCAATTCCGGCTAAGGGTACTCAGGGAAAATAATGCACTATCTGCACTATCTGGCCATCCAGGCATCCTGGGTACCAAGCACCTCATTGCCAGAAACTATTGGTGGCCTGGGTTGCCTAAAGACGTTAAGGCCTACGTCGCCGCTTGTGAAATTTGTGCTAGATCCAACACTCCCAGGTCCGGACCAGTGGGCTTACTATGTTCTTTGCCCATTCCCCAGAGACCTTGGACCCATATCTCCATGGATTTTATCACCGATCTGCCTCCATTTCAAGGCAAGTCGGTGGTGTGGGTTGTAGTAGACCGCTTCAGTAAGATGTGCCACTTTGTGCCCCTCAAGAAATGACCCAATGCTAAGACGTTAGCTACTTTGTTTGTCAAACACATCCTGCGTCTCCATGGGGTTCCTGTCAATATTGTTTCTGACAGAGGGGTACAATTTGTTTCATTGTTTTGGAGAGCTTTCTGTAAAAAGTTGGAGATTGATCTTTCCTTCTCCATGGCCTTCCATCCTGAAACTAATGGCCAAACCGAGAGGACTAATCAGTCTCTAGAACAATATTTAAGGTGTTTTATCTCTGACTGTCAATATGATTGGGTCTCCTTCATTTCCCTCGCCAAATTTTCCTTTAATAACCGGGTCAGTAACTCGTCAGGGGTCTCCCCCTTTTTCTGTAATTTTGGGTTTAATCCACGGTTCTCCTCCGTTTCACCTGGTGGTTCCAACAATCCTGAGGTAGATGTCGTTCATCGGGAACTGTGCACAGTCTGGGCCCAGGTTCAGAAGAACCTAGAGGCGTCCCAGAGCATATAAAAGACTCAGGCAGATAGAAGACTTTCTGCTAACCCCTTGTTTGTGGTCGGGGATCTGGTGTGGCTGTCTTCAAAAATTTTGCGCCTTAAAGTCCTGTCCAAAAAATTTGCTCCCCGGTATATAGGGCCGTACAAGGTCATTGAAGTCCTTAATCCTGTCTCCTTCCGACTGGAGTTACCCCCGTCTTTTCGAATACACAACGTGTTTCATGCCTCCCTCCTGAAACGCTACTCCCCGTCCTTGGCTACCTCGAGGAAACCTCCGGTCCCTGTTCTCACTCCTGAAGGGGTAGAATTCGAGGTGGCCAAGATTGTGGATAGCAGGATGGTCCAAGGCTCCCTCCAGTACCTGGTCCGTTGGAGAGGATACGGGCCTGAGGAGAGGCTTAGGAGGTTCCATCTTCGGTTCCCCAATAAGCCAGGTCCACCTAGAAAGGGTCCAGTGGCCCCTCATAAAAGGGGGGGTGGGTACTGTAAAGGATCTGCCAGACACAGCTTCTGTGTCGACGCCCGTGGTTAATCAGTCTGCACCTGCTCCTAAGTCTGATAGAGTGACTCGATCTGCTACCACTCAGGCTGGTAGGCTCAGGAGTGGGAGAACCTATCACAGCCTGGCCAGACGGTTCTAGCTCCCGCCCTCTGTCTATTTATACCTTCATTTCCTACTTGTCTCTGCCTGTGATTCTTTCCTGTTTCCTGGCTCTGCTGCTCCTGCTATTGTTATTGACCTTGCTTCATTTTGACCCTGGTTTTACTGACTACGCTCCTGCTCTGCTTTTGGTACCTCGTACACTCCTGGTTTGACTCGGCTCGTTCACTACGCCTGTTGCTCACGGTGTTGCTGTGGGCAACTGCCCCATTTCCCTTAGCTTCTGTGTACCCTTGTCTGTTTGTCTGTCGTGAACATATTGAGCGTAGGGACCGTCGCCCAGTTGTACGCCGTCGCCTAGGAAAGGCCGTGCAAGTAGGCAGGGACTGAGTGGCGGGTAGATTAGGGCTCACCTGTCTGTCTCCCTACCCCGTCATTACAACTACTTTCGGATATGGATATTATGCTGTTATTTGCCATTGGATGTTATTATTTCCTTTCTTCTTATTTTTTTGATGTTTGGGAGGATACCTCCTACCTTTGATCTCATGTACCTGTAAATTTGTATAGCTTGAATTTCATTCACTGCGTGCAAAAGTTTTGAAATATCGTAAGATGTCTTATATGCTGTTTTATATTCTAATAAAAATTGTTGATAAAGAAAAAAAAAAAATACTAATAAAAAAGGAAAAAGAGGACCTGCTGGAGATCCATGGTCAAAGAAAAGGAGCGAAACTGAGAACTTCATTTAACCCATAGGAGTGCATGGTATTGAGAGTCCAAATCCATTTTGTTTCACATTGTACCACTCTGAATGCCAACGTCAATACAATCAATGCCCCTTACCTTAAATTTTGTGGGATTGCATGCATGGTATGTCTTAAAATGTCGAGCTATCGGTTTTAGTGTTTCCAAGGTTTTTGCTTCGGCTGCGCCCAAAACATACACATGTTCCCTTAGTCGCACTCTGAATTCCCTGGAAGTAAGGCCAATATATATTTTAGTGTCACACTGATAAATGGTGTCCTTACTTAGCCCCCTTTTGGTTCACACTCTGCACCTTTGCAGTTTGGAGAATATCTTTGGGAAAGTGTTGTCCTGGTTTAATACGGGCACCCTCGCTTCCAGCAGATATGTTTATCCCCTACCCTTCCTGGTTCCCTAATTTTAGGGCCTTGATAAATCGCCTCTTGATTCAGAAGAAATGTTCCCCCCCCCGGACTGCACAACTGCATATTTTTTATTTCCTGACTTATTGGAGCCTTATCTTATTTTATTTTTTCATAGACGTAGTGGGATGAGGGCTGATTTTTTGCAGGACGAGCTGTAGTTATTATTGGTACCATTTTGGGTACATGCGACTTTTTGATCACGTCTTATCCTTCGTTTTGGGAGGCTAGGTGAGAAAAAACAGCAATTCTGGCATAGTTATTTTTTTTTTTTATATACAGCGTTCACCATGCGTTATAAATGACATGTTAACTTTATTCTACGGGTCAGTCAGATTCCGGCGATACCTAATTTATAGCACTTTTTTATGTTTTACTAATTTTTGCACAATAAAATTACTTTTGTAAAAAGAATGTATTCTTTCTGTCGCCATGTTGTGAGAACCATAACTTTTAAATTTTTTCGTCGACGGAGCTGTATGAGGGCTTGTTTTTTGCGAGACATGCTATAGCTTTTATAGGTACCATTTTTGGATATATGCGACTTTTTGATCACTTTTTGTTACATTTTTTGTAGGGCAAAACTGAAATTCTGGCATTGTTTTTTATGGTCTTTTTTTACGCCGTTCACCGCGTGGAATAAATAACATAATATTTTTATAGTTCAGGCCGTTACGAACACGGGGATACTACATATGTATGGTTTATTTTTTTTTCAATAATAAAGGACTTGATAAGTGAAAAAGGGCGGTAGTTTTTTTTTTTTTACTTGAAACTTTTATTATATTTTTTACAACTTTTTTTCACCTTTTTTACACTTTTTTAACCGTTTTTTTTAGTCTCACTAGGGGACTTGAAGGTACAACTGTCAGATTTTTTTTCTAATTCCTATGTAGTGCAATGTATTAGATCTGTCAGTCATTCACTGATAGCAAGCCGATTAGGCGTTGCCTCCGGGCGGGGCCTTATCAGCTTCTATAATGACAGAGCAGGAGGCCATTGTTAGGCCTCCTGTTACCATAACAGCAGTCGGCAGCCCTGCAATTGCAGGGCAAAGCTGCCGATCTGCTGCCGACCACTAAGATGCAGCGTTTGCTTTCGATCGCTGCATCTAAGGGGTTAATGGCAGGAATCTGAGCTAGGCCCGATCCCTGCCATTACAGGTGGATGTCAGCTGTAACATACAGCTGACATCCACCGCTGATGACGCCAGCTCGTCCCTGGGCGGGGCTTGGAAGATTTCCATACTAGGCAGACCGAGAGGCCACTATTAGGCCTCCGGTTGCTATTGCAGCCACCAGCATCCCGGCAATTTCATTGCTGGGGTGCCGATGAGCTGCAAACACCTTAAATGCAGCGATCGCTTTTGGAAGCTAACTTCCATCTTTGCCATTACAGCAGGGTGTCAGCTGTAAAATACAGCTAATGTCCGGGGATGATGGCACCGACTCAGCTTCTGAGCCGGTGCCATCCATTTGTCGTAAGTATATGAAAATTTGCAGGAAGCACTGGCTTTCCATGACGTATACTTACGACAAATGTCGGAAAGGGGTTAATAGATAATGTTTCATAATCCACAATAAATTATTTTGAAATTGCAGCAGCAAATGCTGCTCAATTTATAGGGCCAGCAGCCATGTATGTCAAGGTGATTGTCTGACAACCGACCTCCCACGGTAATTGCTGGGATCGGGATAACTCAGATTTCAATCCCTAGTGGAACTCCAAAAAAAAAAAAGTTGAGAAATTACAAATTCAATTAAAAAAATTAAATAAAAATACAATTTTTCTTTAACAAGTGTTTAATTATTGGAAAAAAATTAAAGAATTAATAAAACTAGACATAATTAGTATCACTGCATTCATAATGACTCAAAATATAAAGTCATGTTATTTATCCCACTCGGTGATAATAATAATAACAAAAAATTATTCCAGAATAGCTGTTTTTTTAGTCACTTTGCCTTCAAAAATTTTAATAAAAAGTGACCAAAAAGTCACATTTACCCCAAAATAGTACCAATAAAACAACAGATCTTCTAGCAAAAAACAAATTCCGTCAGAAGGAAGGAATGAAAAAAACATCCCAGTGTGCTGGCCAGAGGGTAACATTCCTTCAGTGTCAAGAGGTGGTTATCAAGGTCCTAATATTTGGGACCAGGAATGGAAGGGCACTAGTATATCTGCTGAAAGTGAGGCCGTCCGTATTATACCAGGACAACACTTCCCCGCAAAGTTGCTCAAACTGCAAAGAAGAGAAGATCAAATAAAGGGTGCAGAGTGTTTTCCAAAAGAGGAATAAGAAAGGACACCGTGCATAAAGGATTGATTTAAAGCATACAACACATCTATGGATTATCAATTTTATCATGTATTTACCCTATTATTACACCACCTTATTATGCCCCTGATGTACTCTGCCCAGCTTACATATGCTTCCACATTAAAAGCTGAAATACCAGCAAAACCCCAAACAAAACTACTACCCAGCAAAATCCATGCTCCAAAAGCCAAATGACGCTCCTTCACTTCTGAGCCCAAACAGCACTTTACTTCCACATATATGGCATCTCCATACCCAGGAGAACCTGATAACTTATGGGGTGTTTGTGACTCCAGTGGCACAAGCTGGACAAATCAGATTGTGCACTGAAATGGCATAGTTGTGGCAAAACGGCAATATTCACTTCACCATCCACTGTGTGTTAATTTCTGGAAAATGCTCCTTTATAAATGCCTTGAGAGGTGAAGTTTCCACAATTGGGTCACTTCTTGGGGGTTTCTTAAATTATTTGACGGACAGAGCCTCTGCAGTTGTGAATCAATACTGTGTAAACCACCAAATTAGGCCTCAAATGCGCATGGTGCTCTTTCACTCCTGAGCCCTGTTGTATGTCCAGGCAAAAGATTATGGCAACATTTAAGGTGTTTCTAAAACCAGGAAAAACAATATAATAATTAGAGAGTTGTCTTTCCACAGTGGCACAAGCTGGGGACAACATATTGGGCATTGAAATTTTCCCTCTGCAACATCCACTGATCACTAATTTCTAAAAAAAAAAACATGCAGAGTAAATATGTTCACTACAACCCTAGATGAATAACTTGAGGGGTGTAGTTTCCAAAATGGGTCCCGTTCTCAGAGGTTTTCACTGAACTGGTACCTCAGGGGCTTTGAAAATGTGAATTGATGACCGAAAACCATTCCATCAAAATCTGTGCTTTAACAGCCACTCCTTCCCTTCTGAGCCCTGCCGTGTGCCCAAGCAGCAGTTTATGACCACATATAGGATATTGCCGTACTCTGGAGCAATTGAGTAACACATTGTGGTGTGCTTTTTCCCCTTGATTCCTCGTAAAAATAAAAAAAAACTATTATTAAAAAATAATAAATTTGTATTTTTCATGGTCCAATTCTAATAAATTCTATAAAACACCTGTGGGGTCAAAGTGCTCCTTGCACCCCTAGATGAAGTCCTTGAGGGGTGTAGTTTTCAAAATAGGATGTTCCTTATGTTTTGGCACCTCAAGGTCTGAAACCTAAAATAGTGCCTAGAACACATCCTAATAAAAAGGAGGCCCCAAACTACACAAGGTGCTTCTTCGTATCTGAGGCCTGTGTTTGAATCCAGCAGCACACTAGGGCAACATTTGGGATATTTACAAAAACTGTAGAATCAGGGTAATATACACTGCGTTCCAAATTATTATGCAAATGTTATTTTTCGCTGATTTTCCTAAATAGTAGATGCAAATGACAGTCAGTATAATCTTCAAGCCATCAACCGTTGGAGTATAATGCAAATTTTATTGAACAAATCTCCTAATGATAACAGATTTTTTTTTAGAAGTAAAAAACTCAAGATGCACTGTTTCAAATTATTATGCACAACAGAGATCAAAACATTTTAAAGGTTGTAAAGAGAACTAAAATGGTAATTTGTTGAATTTGCAGCATCAGGAGGTCATATTTACAGAAATCAAAAGCTCTTTCAATAAAAAAAAAACTTAACAGGCCAAGTTACATGTTTACATAGGACCCCTTCTTTGATATCACCTTCACAATTCTTGCATCCCTTGAATTTGTGAGTATTTGGACAGTTTCTGCTTGAATATCTTTGCAGGATGTTAGAATAACCTCCCAGAGCTTCTGTTTTGATGTGAACTGCCTCCCACCCTCATAGATATTTTGCTTGAGGATGCTCCAAAGGTTCTCAATAGGGTTGAGGTCAGGGGAACATGGGGACCACACCATGAGTTTCTCTCCTTTTATGCCCATGACACAGAGGTATTCTTTGCAGCATGAGATGGTGCATTGTCATGCATGAAGATAATTTTGCTACGGAAGGCACGGTTCTTCTTTTTGTACCACGGAAGAAAGTGGTCAGTCATAAACTCTACGTACTTTGCAGAGGTAATTTTCACACCATCAGGGACCCTAAAGGGGCCTACCAGCTCTCTCCCCATGATTCCAGCCCAAAACATGACTCCGCCACCTCCTTGCTGACGTCGCAGCCTTGTTGGGACATGGTGGCCATTCACCAACCATCCACTACTCCATCCATCTGGACCATCCAGGGTTGCACGGCACTCATCAGTAAACAACACGGTTTGAAAATTAGCCTTCATGTATTTCTGAGCCCACTGCAACCGTTTCTGCTTGTGAGCATTGTTTAGGGGAGGCTGAATAATAGCTTTATGCACACTTGCAAACCTCTGGAGGATCCTACACCTTGAGGTTTGCGGGACTCCAGAGGCACCAGTGGCTTCAAATACCTGTTTGCTGCTTTGCAATTGCATTTTAGCAGCTGCCCTCCTAATCCTATTAATTTGTCTGGCAGAAACCTTCGGCAGCAGAGAGCTCCTTTTTCTTTCCCATATTGCTTGAAACCTGTGGCCTGCTTAATAATGTGGAACGTCCTTCTTAAGTAGTTTGTGATTGGGCACACCTGGCAAACTAATTATCACAGGTGTCTGAGATTGATTACAATGATCCAAAGAGCCGTAAGACACAATACCATGCATGAGTTTAATTGAAAAACGAATAATTTTATGACACTTAAACCCAATGTGCATAATAATTTGGAACACGGTGTATAATGAGTTGGGTTTCTCTGTCAACACCTGCTGTTGCAGAAAAATAATAGATAAAAATGAAATTTTTGCAAAAAAAATAAAAATTAATTACAACTTTTAGGGTATGTTCACACGCAGTGGTTTCAGACGTAATTCGGACCATTTACGCCTCGAATTACGCCTGAAAAGACGCCACCACTACACCTCCAAACATCTGCCCATTGCTTGCAATGGGATATACGGTGTTCTGTTCCCACGAGGCTTAATTTTACGCGTCGCTGTTAAAATACGGCACGTAAAATGACACCTGCGAAAAAGAAGTGCAGGATACTTCTTGGGACGTTGTTGGAGCCGTTTTTTATTGACTCCATTGAAAAACAGCTCCAATAACGGCTGTAAAATACGCCGAGAAAAACGCGAGTTGTTACAAAAACATCCGAAAATTAGGAGCTGTTTTCGCTTGAAAACAGCTCCGTATTTTCAGACGTATTTTGCTAAGCGTGTGAACATACCATTAGGTTATGTTCACACACAGTGTTTTCAGGCGTATTTTGGGGCGTTTATGCCTCGAAAAACGCCTGTAAAAACAGAAACTGAACGCCTACAAACATCTGCCCATTGAAATCAATGAGAAAAACAGCATTTAGTTCATACGGGGCGTCTTTTTACGCCTCTGTTTTAAAAAAACATAGCGTAAAAAGGCGCTCCGTAAAAATAAGTAGCATGCCACTTCTTGAGGCGTTTTTTGGAGCTGATTTTCCATTGAACACTATGAAAAATGCCTCAAAAAACGCCTCAAAAGAAGCCTGAGGGTATGTTCACACGTAGTGACCAAAAACGTCTGAAAATACAGAGCTTTTTTCAGGCGAAAGCAGCTCCTGATTTTCAGACGTTTTTGTAGCCACTCACGATATTCATGGCGTTTTTCGCGCCATATTTTACGGACCTTATTGGAGCTGCTTTTCAATGGAGTCAATGAAAAACGGCTCCAAAATTGTCTCAAGAAGTGACATGCACTTCTTTTTGACGGGCGTCTTTTTACGCGCCGCGTAAAATAACACCTCGTTGGAACAGAACATCGTAAAACGCATTGAAAGCAGAGGGCAGATGTTTGTAGGCGTAATGGAGCCGTTTTTTCAGGCGTAATTTGAGGCGTAAAACGCGCGAATTACGTCTGAAAACAGTGCGTGGGAACATACCCTCAAAAGAAGCCTCAAAAGAAGCTCCAAATTAAAAGAAGCTTAATTTTCAGCTTCAAAAACGCCTGAAAATCAGACGCTGTAATCAAGTTTTCAGTACGGGACAGTTGTCCTGCAGCGAGGCAGGGACTCCTAGCATCGTACATAACTATGATGCTAGGAACCCGGCTCCCTGCACTGTGTTCGGTCCAGGACTTCCGGCCGAAATACGTTCCGTCCATTACGGACGTAACATGGTCGTGTGAATCCAGCCTTAGGGTATGTGCACACGACCTCTTTTCAGACGTAATTCGGGCGTTTTATGCCTCGAATTGCGCCTGAAAAGACGGCTCGAATACGTCGGCAATCATCTGCCCATTGCTTGCAATGGGTCTTACGATGTTCTGTGCAGGCAAGCTGTCATTTTACGCGTCGCTGTCAAAAGACAGCGCGTAAAATTACGCCCGCGTCAAAGAAGTGCAGGACACTTCTTGGGGCATAATTGGAGCCGTTTTTCATTGACTCCAATGAACACCAGCTCCAATTACGTCCGTAAAAGATGCCGCGAAAAACGCGAGTACATGCAAAAACGTCTGAAATTCAGGAGCTATTTTCTCCTGAAAACATCTCCGTAATTTCATACGTATTTGGCGTTGTGGTGTGCACATACCCTAACAGCTGGCATAGCAGCACATGTACTTGCTACTATGATGATGTTTTCATGTGACGTCCATAAAATAAAATATCAATAAAAAGATATAGAGTAAAATTAAAGGGATTGTCCCAAGAATAAATATTACATTTCTCTGTTAGATCATGCAAAACATAATTTCTCAATTGGAATCATTAAAAACAAAATGCTCCTATGTCTAGATATCTCTGTTACATACTTGTTATAGCGCCCCCTGGTGTACTTTTAACTCCCTTTCAGAACGTCCACCTAATGTGTTCAGTGCCGGTGGTCACACACGGCCAGTAGCTCAGTTCAATAGCCTGAATCCTCTTGTACAGAGGTGGCGGAGTGATTCCTGCTATGCCAGCCAATAAGAATATTTTCACCACCACTGAACACATTAGATGGATTCTAAGAGGGAATCAAAAGAACACAAGGCTGCCATAGCAAGTATATAACAACAATATCTAGACACAGGAGCGTTTTTTTAGGCCTTCTTCACACCTGCATTAAAGACTCCATTGGGGGCCTTCGGGCCTGTTCACATTACCGTTCGCTTTCCGTTCCGGGGTTCCGTCTGAGGTTTCCGTCGGGTGAACCCCGCAATGGAAAGTGAAAGTGAAACCACAGCTTCCGTTTCAGTCACCATTGATATCAATGGTTTCCGTTTTTCCGACGGAATCAATACCGCAGTCGACTATGCTATTGATTCCGTCGTTAAAACAGAAACCTGCGTTGTGACGAACGGCAACCATTAGCGATGTTTCCATCACCATTGATATCAATGGTGACTGAAACGGAAGCTGTGGTTTGACTTTCACTTTCCGTTGCGGGGATCACCCGACGGTAACCTCAGACGGAACCCCGAAACGGAAAGCGAACGGTGATGTGAACAGGCCCTTCGTCGCAAATCCAGCCGGAAATACTGGAAACAATAGCACAGCATGCTGCACTGTATGTTCCGATAAAACCACACGCACCCTGACAGAAACCCCACGGAACCCATTAAAGTCAATGGGTTCCATCGGCCGCCGGTGGTGTCTGTGGTGCAATGGATCTGGCGTTTCCAGTTATTCACTTGAACTACTCCTCTAACAGAGCAGCACAACGGAATATCGAACGCAAATGTGAACTAGGCCCATAAAAATTATTCCAATAAAAAAATGAATTATGCTTTCGTGATCTAACAGAATAAATGAAATATTTTAGTTTTCTTTTGTCAGCTAGATAGTTGACATCCAATATGGCCACCATTACAATTCCTTAAGGTTTTGCCATCTAGCTTTCCCCGACTCAACCAAGCAAAATCGGAGATATATTCCTACATCACAAGGCCAATTTGCTATTCAGTGGTCTGAGTCTGTGGGTGATTAAATGGCAGCCATGTAGTTTGAGGACAATTCAAAAATGTAAAGATTTTTTTCACTTAGGGGTTAAATGCTTTTTACATAATCTCTCGATAATACTCATAAAAAAAAGAAATAACACCAATTTGAAACTGACGTACCGTGTATGTAAAAAACATACAAGCCCCCACCACCGCTGTAAGTACAGCCATCAATATCAGCTCTCCACATAAGAACATTGGAGCTCTATATGTGTTCTGTATATTTTAATTTAATTAAAGAGGCTCTGTCACCAGATTATAAGTGTCCTATCTCCTACATAATCTGATCGGCGCTGTAATGTAGATAACAACAGTGGTTTTTATTTTGAAAAACTATAATTTTTAAGCAAGTTATGAACAATTTTCCATTTATGCTAATTAGTTTCTTAATATCCAACTGGGCGTTTTGTTACTTTTGACCAAGTGGGCGTTGTAAATAGAAGTGTATGAAGCAGACCAATCAGCCTCATACACTTCTCTCCATTCATGTCCATTTGTACTTAGCACAGCGTGATCTCACGAGATCACGCTGTGCTGCCACATACACCCACATTAACTTTATTGAAGTGTCTTGAGAGTGAATAGACATTGCCTGCAGCCAGGACGTGATGTCTAATCATACTCCCGACACTTCGGTAAAGTTTCTGTGGGACTTAATCACAGCACAGTGTGAGCTCGCGAGATCACGCTGTGAATGACAGCACAGCGTGATCTTGGGAGATCACGCTGTGCTGTGTGAGTAAGTCCCACAAAAACTTTACCAAAGTGTCGGGAGTGTGAATAGACATCGTGTCCTGGCTGCAGGCAATGTCTATTCACTCTCAAAACACTTCAGTAAAGTTAATGTGGGTGTATGTGACAGTACAGAGTGATCTCGTGAGATCACGCTGTGCTAAGTACAAATGGACATGAATGGAGAGAAGTGTATGATGCTGATTGGTCACTGATTGGTCAGCATCATACACTTCTCTTCACAACGCCCACTGGGTCAAAAGGTAAAAAACGCTCAGTTGGATATTAAGAAACTAATTAGCATAAATCTAAAATTGTTCATAACTTGTTCAAAAATGCCCGTTTTTCAAAATACATTATCTACATTACAGCGCCAATCAGATTATGTAGGAGATAGAGCATTTATAATCTGGTGACAGAGCCTCTTTAAACCTATAGAACCACTAACAATCCTCTGTTACGCGTTGAATAGCAACTGTATTCAATGACAAGAGGACCAGATCGTAACTGGTTTGACCTGCCCCATACAAAGCCTGTGAGCAATATTCTATATACCGTATGTGTGTGCAAAAGCCACGTGAACAGAAAACAGACGAAGGTTTTCCAGCTCCCTGAAGACTCATTTAAACTGTCCCTGAGAGAAAACATTTGTTGTTATAGAGATGGGATATTGTCAGACACATTGCGTGTCTCTCACTCACCTGTATACAGAGACTGCTCCTTCTGCGCTACCTGCAACAGGGCAACTGACTTTGACAAAAAGGCACTTTCTGTAAGTTTGTTTCTTATTTTAGGTTTTCTTCTCAATATATTTTACTATTAATTTTGAACTATTATTTCCTATGGAGAGCCACCCATCCATCATGCCGGGGCATAGAAAATATTGTTAGGAATGATCTGTCATTTCTCTAACATCTGAATGCATTATCCTCCGACACTGAATACAATTTAAGGAAGGAACCGATCCTGCAGGTAACTAAATCGCTATCTCAAGTCACTGTCTCGTGAATTTTTCATAAAATAAGAAGGTGGTGAATGAGAAGTAGAATTATTGGTTATTGAGCTTACATTTTGGATTTGTTTAAACTTCTAAAAAAGTTTTTTTGTTTTTATTTTACTTTTAAAAAACATTTGTTAAACCTGTATATTACAAGTATACAAAATACACATAATGGGAGTCATTTATGAAAACAGAAAAACTGGCCATGTTTCCCATAGCAACCAATCATAGTGCAGCTCTAATTTACCAGAGCAGTTTCAGATCTAAAGGCTAAGCTTTGATTGGTTGCTGTGGACAACAAAGGCAATTTTTTTTCATATAAATGAGGCCCAATATCAGTGCTAAATATGGATACAGAATAAGATTGAGTCCATTAACTAGGAACCCTAAATCACTAAAACAATGGGGCCCCTATTGCTTAAATGCACATGTATAGTACAACACATTTCAAATCTGTAGGAACCCTGTCAAGATTTAGCTTGGAGATCTTCGAAAATGTAGAGGCCACAAAGCTAAAAGCCGAAGGGGCCTGCATATTAGCCATTGGTGGAGGTTCATCAGCTGTGACATGTCAAAAATGTATCAAAAGAGGCACTTTATAACAGAATTTGACACGATATATGACTTAAAACATACATGCAAAATTTGTAGCAAATCTGCACTGTGTGAACAAGGCCTAAGGAGATTTATTAAAATTGTCTGACTGGAAAATTGTTCTTGTTGCCTAAAGCAACCAATTAGAGCTCAGCTTTAGGGTATGTGCACACACACTAATTACGTCCGTAAATGACGGACGTATTTCGGCCGCAAGTACCGGACCGAACACACTGCAGGGAGCCGGGCTCCTAGCATCATAGTTATGTACGATGCTAGAAGTCCCTGCCTCTCCGTGGAACTACTGTCCCGTACTGAAAACATGATTACAGTACGGGAAAGTTGTCCTACAGCGAGGCAGGGACTCCTAGCATCGTATATAAGTATGATGCTTGGAGCCCGGCTCCCTGCACTGTGTTCGGTCCGGTACTTGCGGCCGAAATACGTCCGTCAATTACCGACGTAATTAGTGTGTGTGCACATACCCTTAATTTCTTAAACTGCTCTGGAAAAATGAAAGCTGCACTGTGATTGGTTACTATGGGGGAACAAGGCCAGTTTTTCTGTTGGACAGTTTGGATAAAGGATGCCCAATTGTATTTGTCAATTTTTGTTTTGTTAAAGTCTCACAAAAATGTTAATTATTTGATTGAAATTTGACGAGTGCAAGTCCAAATGAACACATGCAAAATTCACCAAATTAAGGAGACACAGCTTTTTTTTTTTTATGTTTTCAAACATAAAGAAAATGTGAAGTGGGAGGGAGGTAGGGAAGGGTAGAGGGGTATGGGGTGTGGACTAAAAGGCAAAGAAAATATAATAAAACCAGATAGAACAGAAAGAATAAAAGTCTGCGATTCATCACATACAGGATACATAATACGATCATCAAAACTAGTATTAGCAATAGTATACAGGAGCATTTGCCATACAATAAAATGTATAGCAAACATTTCAATTTTCTCATTACAATCAGTGCGCATATAAGGGATAGCAAAACTCTTATAACTAACCTGGAAGGTAATACAATGAAAGTACATACAAAATCTAAGTGTTGTGATCATTGTGTGTTCACCACCAGAAACTCCATGGGGACCAGATCTTAAGAAATAGGGAATGTGAATGAGTCTCCCAAATGGATATCTTATGTTTTACTAAGCCAGTCTCGCAATACTGGAGGGTTACTATCTAGCCAGTGAAGGGGCATCAGTGTCCTCGCTATGGTCAACAAGTAAGTTAATAGGTTGGTTTTGGATGGATGATATATCTTGGAAGGTAGAGAAAGCAGTACCATCTCAACCGATAGGGGAGAAGTGAGTAAACCAATATCTCTCAAAGTATGTTCTACATCAGACCAGAACTTTTGGATTGCCGGACATGTCCACTAGATATTGGACAAGGATCCACTACTAGTTTGACGTCTCCAGCAGAGATGAGATCATTGTCTGTAAGATTTAGGTGAAACAATGTTTCTGGGGTTCTGTATCATCTAGTGAATAACTTAAAAGAACTTTCTTGCATTCTTTTACAACGGGAGAAACCATGGGCATTTTCCATCAAAGCGTTTGAATCTTTTTCTGAGAAGGTGGTACCCAACTCCACCTCCCAAGACCGAAGTTATGGAGGCCCTCCAGGTTGTTGTAGAGACAGTAACTTATTATACAATGTCGATAACAGTTTTGGAATAGGTTTTGGTAACATAATAAAAGTTTTAAACCAAGAAATATCTCATGATTTTTTGACTCGGGACATGAAAGATCTACAGGTTTTGTCTAGATGAGAAAGATGAGCTAGACCTAATTGCCGCCCCCCCCCCCCAGGATCTTACACCACTCTGTTGATGTTGGTGAGGTGTGATTGGTCAACAATTTTGACCACGGAATTGACCTGAGGTCTTTGCAAATATTGAAAGGATCTCTGAAATTAGCATCAACAAAAAATGGGATGACACTGGAGGGGGCTATAGGGCAAGGCATAAGTCACAAATTTAGTTGGTAGTTTAATTTACGCCATATGTAAATAGTATTCCAAGTAATATTATAAGCTTTGTCTGGGGAGGTATGTTGTGAAGATTCGGTCCATAGCA
Organism: Rhinoderma darwinii; assembly: GCF_050947455.1. NCBI lineage: Eukaryota > Metazoa > Chordata > Amphibia > Anura > Rhinodermatidae > Rhinoderma > Rhinoderma darwinii. The sequence goes on along the minus strand of NC_134687.1, from coordinate 291,833,690 downwards.
GATGCATCTGATCATTACCCAATAATGAGCTGTCGAAGGGGACCGCCGCCCTCTTTTCAACACCTCAGATGCTGCGGTCACGATTGACCTCAGCATTTGAGGGGCTAAACGGCCAGGAACAGCGGGATCGCTATTCCCGGACGTTAGTCTGGGCTGTCAGCTGTAAAACAGGCCCGTGAGCACCCTCCATACTTCCCTATGACACTTATCACGTACATGAACGTGATAATGCGTCAAGGGGTTAATGTAAAGGGAAGGGGGATAAGCCAGTGCCAGACACCTCTAGCAGTGTTTATCTTCACATCTGTGTTGGAGGCTCCATTAGGGGCCTCCGTCGCAGATCCGGCCTAGACTACCGGAAACAATAGTGCAGCAAAATCACGGAAACCCTGACGGAAAGCCGACGAAACCCATAAAACTCAATTGGTTCCATCTGCCAGTGGTGGTGTCCGTGGTGAAATGGAACCGTCACTTCCGGTTTTCCTTGTTCTGCTCCTCTGACTGAGCAGAACAATGAAAGGCAGCGACGCTGGTGTAAACATGTGGAACATGTGGAAATTCATTTATATTTTGTTGTCAAATTTAAACTTAGACATATATTGACTCATTCAACTGTATAGTCCTAGGGTTGATTTTGCATGTGCAAACTGATTGACCTATAAGGGCTTGTCCACACGTAACGGAATTGCTGCAAAAAATTTCTGAAATATTTCCGCTAAAACTAGCAGACAATTCGCCGGGGAAAAACCGCACCATTTCCTGCATTTTTTACGGATTTTTTTTTTCAAGGCTGTGAGATGGTGCTATCGCCTTTGAAAAACGTAGCAATTCAGTTCACTTTTCGCAGCAGGACGTGTAACGAAAAAAAAAAAACGCACCGCAGGTGAATTTCGGGATAGAAAATTTTTCGCAGCGTGTGGATGAGATTTGTTAAAGCTCACCCACTATGTTGCTACTATATTCTGCTGCGTATTTTCCGTCCACAATTCCGGACGAAAAATACGCAACAATTCCGTTACGAGTGGACAAGCCCTAGTTGGTATGAAATGGCTACATACAGGTTACATTTTCTAAACTGTAAGCATTTGAAACTACATAAAAAAATGGTTAAAAAAAAAAAACTAGCTTTATTAAAATTAAACGTGTTATTTGAAGGCGTTTTTAGTGGCGTCTTTCATTTAGTGTAATTTTGTGCATGCTTATTTTCTGGCGTTTTTAAAGTCCTATAGAGAAGTCTATGGGAAAAATGCCTGAAAAAACACTATTCCCAGAGCATGCTGCATTTGGGGAAAAATGCCACCGACCAAAAAATTGCTTAAATAACGCGACAAACCAAAATGCAGTTGTGTGTAGTGCATTTGATATTTTACTACAGACAAAAAAATACAGAAAAATACGCTTTTAAAAATGCCCTGAAAAACGCACACAAAAATGCAGCAAAACACTGTGTGTGAATCCAGTCTTAGGAGGGTTTGTAGGCAACATAGCCAATGATATCTGCTGGAGGAACCTTATGGGACTTCCTGACCAGATACATTTTAGTGATCTTCCTCATGTGCTAGTTAAATGGCTGTAACTTTTATTTTTATTTGTTATGCTTTTATTTTTACCATATGGTATAAAGCAATATAATATTTCAAGAGGACCACTTACACAAGGAAAAACGATTGATAACGTACCATGTGGTTTTATAGGGTTCCATGACTTGACTACCTACGTCATAACATATAATTATGTTCTCTGCAGAAAAATGGATCCAGGGAACCTAAAGGACATCCTTCGAGGGAAAGCACAAATTTTGGCAAAAGATTCATCTAAGAGCATTCGATTATTCATAAGCTCCACTTTTTCAGGTAGGACCACTTAGTATCTAGCTGAAGCAAAAATCGTTTCATCTTATACAACTGATTTTCCACTACATTATAAATAAGCTTCAATGTTATGTAACCTTATTTTCACATCGGTGTTATGCTTTATTGGGCTTCAGGTGTTTTTAAAAGCAAGAATAGTGTAGTCTGCAGTGCTATACTTGGCGTAAAAAAAACCATGAACTGCAACGAAAACCTCTTATAAGTTAATATGATTTATTGGGATCTATTTGAAAACTGATCCATTCTACCTGCCCTTGCTCCATTAGAACAGGGCCATACATTTTATATAGCTGTTAGGGTATGTGCACACGACCTATTTTCAGACATAATGGAGGTATTTTACGCCTCGAATTACGCCTGAAAAGACGGCTCCAATATGTCGGCAAACATCTGCCCATTGCTTGTAATGGGCCTTACGATGTTCTGTGCAGACGAGCTGTCATTTTACGCGTCGCTGTCAAAAGACACTTGTGCAGGACACTTCTTGGGACATAATTGGAGCCGTTTTTCATTGACTCCAATAACAACCAGCTCCAATTACGTCCGTAAAAGACACCTCGAAAAACGCGTGCACTTGTAAAAACGTCTGAAATTCAGGAGCTGTTTTCTCCTGAAAACAGCTCCGTAATTTCAGACGTATTTGGCGTTGTCGTGTGAACATACACTTATCCTCTCGTCTACACAATAAACATGCATGCTCGGCTCAGCCAAGCGTGCATGTTTTTTTTCAATGAGAGAGGGGGATAAGTCAGACACCTCTGGCAGCAGTTTATTTCCCGTGGGAACAAAAGATCGGGCATATTGAACTACAACATCTGTTGGGGGAAAGCTGCACGACCCCCATATCCATTAGATAGACTGTCGATACTGATGAAATTGGCGGGTACGACCGACTTTTATCTTATGTAGTGTCTACATAGAAATCATAGAAACCTGAGTAAAAATGTTCCAATATACCACTTGTAGATAGTTATATTAAAAAAAAGTATTAAAAATATAGTTCTAATCTATATTTGGAAGAATGTAACATGGCACCTCCCACAATGCAGCAAAAATAGATTTCAGTTAAGGGGTTACTGTGGTGTAATGTACTTGCACTCTGTATCTCTGTAACAATTAACCCTTTGAGATCTCAGAGACGGGGACCATAGGCACGGAGCTGTTTGCTTTCACCCAGCCGATTCTTGTCTGTGGACTTTCTGCAGGCTTAGTTCAACTAACTTTCTTAAAACGTAAAAGCAATATTTTTTTTCTTTATTTATGATATTGCTCCCTTTCAGATATGGCAGAAGAACGAGATGCGCTATTGGAGAGGGCATATCCTGAGATACAAGCTTTCTGCCAGAAACATGGATTAACGTTTGAGGTAATTTGTACATTAACATAAATCAGCAACTATAGTAAAGAAAGTTATATGGTACATATTGACATTAATTATTATTACAACTCTAATAGGCTTCACATATCAAAAATACTTATTAAAATTAAATTACTTTTGCAAAGAATGACAATGCTAACATGAAAATATGCTTGTATATTATTAGTGCAAATCATCATGTAACTGAAAAACTAGATATTTGTATTATTACACTTTTTAAATTGCCATGTGCAAATATTCCTAAAATTAGTCCTTAGAAATGTTTGTACTGCAAGTCAAATTACTCTGCAGGTGGCAAAGTTTTTAGCCTATTCATATATTTGTAGTAACCAGATGCATCATTATCGGTATGGGTATGTGTATTTGTATTTGTACTGTTGACAAGTTTTCACTTATGACCATACCGTATATGATTTGATCGTGTATAAACAGTTGCCTGCAGGAGATATTTATTATTGTCACATACCATATTTTTCGGACTATAAGGGCATGACCACACGTGGCGGATTTCCTCCGCAACTGTCCGCATCAATGCCGCACAGAATCTGCGTCGCAGATTCTGCTGCGGATCTGCACAAAATGTGCAGAAAATTGATGCGGACTAGCTGCTGCGGACTGCGGGAAAAGTGCTTCCCTTCTCCCTATCAGTGCAGGATAGAGAGAAGGGACAGCACTTTCCCTAGTGAAAGTAAAAGAATTTCATACTTACCGCCCGTTGTCTTGGTGACGCGTCCCTCTTTCGGCATCCAGCCCGACCTCCCTGGATGACGCGCCAGTCCATGTGACCGCTGCAGCCTGTGCTTGGCCTGTGATTGGCTGCAGCCGTCACTTACACTGAAACGTCATCCTGGGAGGCCGGACTGGAGACAGACGCAGGGAGTTCTCGGTAAGTATGAACTTATATGTTTTTTTACAGATACATGTATATTGAGATCGGTAGTCACTGTCCCGGGTGCAGAAACAGTTACTGCCGATCGCTTAACTCTTTCAGCACCCTGGACAGTGACTATTTACAGACGTCTCCTAGCAACGCTCCCGTCATTACGGGAGCCCCATTGACTTCCTCAGTCTGGCTGTAGACCTAGAAATACATAGGTCCAGCCAGAATGAAGAAATGTCATGGTAGTAAAACCAATACGCTCCGCAGCACACATAAGATCTGCGGACTTCATTGCGGAATTTTGACTCTCCATTGAAGTCAATGGAGAAATTCCGCCATGAGTCCGCCACTGCTCCGCAACAGACAGAGCATGCTGCGGACACCAAATTCCGCTCCGCAGCCTATGCTCCGCAGCGGAATTTTACGCCTCGTCTAAACGAACACTGCTAAATTAAAGTGTAAGTCAATGGACAAACGGCACCGCTGCGGATTAACGCTGCGGAGTGTCCGCAGCGGAATTTAAGTGAAATTCCGCCACGTGTGAACCCGCCCTAAGACGCACCTGACTATAAGACGCACCCAGGTTTTAGACAACAACATATTGGGAAAAAACTATTTTTTTACTACTTTTACAAAGCAAAAACTATTTGTTAAAAAAAATAATTTGTTCCGTTTCACCACATTCTGAGAGCCAGTTTTTGGTACATACGATTTTCTTATCACTTTTTATTTCATTACTTATTTTTAATTTTGACATTGTGCTTGGGAAAAAATGAGAAAAGTTTTTTTTTTAAACTTTTAATATTTTTTTACACTCCTGAAAATTTATCTAACTTTTCTTTTTTACACATTTTATTAGTTCCCCTAGGGGACTTGAACCAGTGATCATTAAATTGCTGGTACAATACACTGCAATACATGGATGAGTTACAGAAATAGCGTAACTCGCTGAGCTACCCTGTTTCCGTAACTCCCATAATAGTGAATGGCAGTTACAGAAGAAGTAGCATACTACGCTGTTTCCGTTACTATTGTTCAGTTCTATGGGAGTTACAGAAACAGTGTAGCTCAGTGAGTTATGCTGTTTCCGTAACGCGACCATGTTCACTGTTTTCGGAACTACCGAGTTCTGGAAACAGCGTAGCTTGCGGTGCTACGTTGTTTCTGTAACTCCCATTCACTTCTATGGGAGTTACGGAAACAGCATAGCTCAGCGAGCACTCGGCTGTTTCCGGAACTCCCGACCACCTAACCAGGAAGTGGCCGGGAGACAGCGGAGCGAGTAAGATAGAACGGAGCTTAGGGGGCCCCGTTCTTGATAGAGAACCTTTCACCTGCCCATACATGTGTAGCATGTAATAGGCAGGACTTCACAAACACTGTCTCACTTTACATTTTTTTCCTATCTTCCTCTGTTATTTACATATCGGTGCCGTTATATTTGGCGCCCGATATGTAAATAAGACCCTGAACTGTCAATGGGGCGTTTCCATCTAACTAAATGGCAAGGGGGCGTGATGTCTTCACTCTGACACTGTCCAAACAGCTACGGACAGTGTCAGGGCCAGCTTGCTCTTTGTTCCCTGAAGCAAGAACACACACAGACTGGTGGTTCTGCAGAGAGCGCGCCTTGTGTGTGTTCTCGTGGGAGGGATCACAGCACAAGCCGCCCTGACACTGTCCGTAGCTGATTGGACAGTGTCAGAGCGAAGAGATCAACCCGCTTTGCCATTTAGTTAGATAGAAACACCATTGGCAGTTCAGAGGCTTATTTACATGTCGGGCGCCAAATATAACGGCACCGATATGTAAATAACGGAGGAAGATAGAAAAATAATTTCAAGTGAGACAGTGTTTGTGTAGCCCTGCCTGTTACATGCTGCACATGTATAGGCAGATGAAAGGTGCTCTTTAATCATCTAAACTGAAAGTCTAGGCTTACATTTGGTAATGTGAGCATTTCTTGGAAAATACCTGTGGAAAAACACTTGTGGATGAAAGCTGAAACAACCTAAGGCCTTATTCACACAAACGTGTTTAACGTCCGTGATACGCGCGTGAAAATCACAGACCTATGTCAGTCAATGGGGCCGTTCAGACATTCGTGTGTCCGCTGCGTAAAACTCATGACATGTCCTATACTTGGGCATTTTTCGCTCATTACGCACACATTGAAGTCAATGGGTGCGTGAAAATCACGCGCAGCACACGGAAGCACTTCCGTGTGTCGCGCGTGATTCGCGCAACAGTAGATCAAGAAATTAAGGAAAAAATAAAACCACCTCCTTCATTTATTTTTCTAAACATCAAAACCGCATGTCATAAGCGTGAAAATCACACAGCCACGCAGCACATACTGATGACACACGCAACTGCAACACACGCAAAACGCACACGTTCGTGTGAATAAGGCCTAAGTGTAAGGCCACATGGTGCAGTCATAATGCGTTTATGTTGCGTTTTTAAACCGCATTAAGCCATTTTTCAAAAGAAGTCAATGGTGATATTTTTATTATGGACAGACTGCTGCTATTATATTACAAGGTGTTTTTTGTGCGGTTGACTGCATCTTCATAATGTCCGACCGCATGCAGTTAATGACCGCGCTGCCAATGTTGTTGCTGAACTGTTTGTGTTTTTGCTAACAGTTCCGCAATATATTGTAATGGACTATATACAGGAAGCACCTAATAAACTTCAACACCAGTGAAAACTATGTCCATCAATTATTTCCTTTAAAAATGCAACAGAACTGCAGCATTACAGAGACAAAAAACGCATGCAGTTGACCGCATGCGGTTTTCAAACACAACAAAGCGGCATCAACGACTTGTGGCCTTACCCTAAAGAACTGCACTGTAGCATTATATGAAAATATATTCCTAACCATATATTTAAAAGTTAAAATGTTTCTTTTTCTTGCACTTTAAGGCATCATTCCGTTTTGCGCACCGAAAAACACAGATCCTAGTGGCTTCCATGTGCTGTCAGTTTTTTTTGCGGACTCCTACACCAGAATAAGTGAGACAGACCGAAGCATTGACAAGAATAGGACCTGTTGTATAATTTGTAGAACAGACACACGGATCTGCAAAAAAACCAAAACGGATGTATGCCTGGCCCCATAGAAATGAATGATTCAGTGTGCAATCCGCAGAAAAAAAACAGATAGGACACTGGAGAAAACAATGGTTGTGTACATGAGCCCTAATGGATATTTCCTTCAATATCCCTTTCTATAGGTAGTGGACATGCGCTGGGGAGTACGAGATTATGCCTCATTGGATCACATGACAACAGATCTTTGTCTGAAGGAGATTGAAGCCTGTCAGAGGACTTCTATAGGGCCATACTTCATTGTAAGTTATTTCCAGTTCCCTGCATGTATGATTTCTGGATGGCTTTATGATGGACTGTCATTATGCAAAATTACATTTCTTGCATCCATATGTGAAAGGGAGTCCCTGATAATTGATACCTTTACTTTACCACTGAATACAGTGCATATTTGTAACACCGAATGATTTCTAACCTTACAAAAAATTTTTTTATTATAGACAAGAGGAACGAGATTGAACACATTATGCAGTTGTTGTTTAAAAAAAATAAAAATAAATAGTACCCATACCCATGTGAAAGGTGATTGCCCCTTTATCTACTTAATCTGCCAACTGAACAAATGTAATGAACAATTACAATCTTGTGTACATTCCTTTGTTCCTACAGAAAATAAGTTGCTGCCAGGGAGGGTCACAGGGTTAACAGCAGCTTATTCCCCTCTCTCGGCCTTAGGAGTACAGTGGGCAGTCCTACTCAGTGATTGACAGCTACATTATATGGCCAAGAATATGTGGACACCTGACCATCACACTTAGGGTATGTGCACACACACTAATTACGTCCGTAATTGACGGACGTATTTCGGCCGCAAGTACTGGACCGACCACAGTGCAGGGAGCCGGGCTCCTAGCATCATAGTTATGTACGATGCTAGGAGTACCTGCTACTCCGTGGAACTGCTGTCCCATACTGAAAACATGATTACAGTACGGGACAGTTGTCCTGCAGAGATGCAGGGATTCCTAGCATCGTACATAAGTATGATGCTAGGAGCCCGGCTCCCTGCACTGTGGTCGGTCCAGTACTTGCGGCCGAAATACGTCCGTCAATTACGGACGTAATTAGTGTGTGTGCACATACCCTAATATGAGCTTGATGGACATCCCATTTAAAAACCATAGTTGTTAATACGGAATCGGTCCTCTTTTGGGGGTCCACTCTTCTGCGAGGTCATTTCCACAAGATTCTGGATAGTGTCTGTGTTTGTGTAGCCAAAAAGGTATTTGTGAGGTCAAAAACGCATGCTGGACTAGAAGGTCATGCTGGAACAGCAGAGGACCTTTCCCGAATTGTTGCCACAAAGATTAAAGCATACAATTGTCTAAAATGTCTGTATGCTGTATCATTAACATTACACTTCACTCAAAATAAAGGTCCTAGTCTAAACCATGAAAAACAGCCCCAGACCATTAACCTTCCTAAATTAAATTTTACAGTGAGGACTAGGGATGTCACGATACCAGAATTTGGACTTCGATACCGATACTTCGTTTAGTATTGCGATTTCGATACCAAAACGATACTTTGCCAACAGTAATAAAAAAGTAAAAAAAGTTCTTCCATTTTCTGATGTGAGGCGCGAGGTGTGATTAATATTTTTATCTGCCTCACATTAATAGTAATTAACCCCATCATGTTTCTCAGTCATAATGGGTTGATGTGTAAGGTACATAATTGGGTTAATTACTATTAATGTGAGGCACATGGGGGTTAAATTCATCACACCTCGTGCCCCAAAATAAGTGAAAGAAAGCAGTTTTTTATTTTATTTTTTTACAGCGTACACATCATAAATGATGCAAAAAAATAGTTGTACAGGTTATTACGGCCGCGCCAATACCGAATATGTGTATATTTTATGTATTGAGACTTATTTGAATGTTTATTGTAAAAAAGGTGTATGTGTATTTTTTTAAATTTAATATTACTTTATGTTTTTACTTTATTTTTAAACTTTAATGTACTGGCATATATCTATATGCCAGTACGTTAGCCTGTGTACTGATAGTACACAGGCAGTTGTTAGGACATATCTAAGTATGCCCTAACAGGAAATATGGTAGGACAGCCCTGGGGTCCTTCAATGGACCCTAGGCTGTCTGCCCATATATGGTATGTCCCTCAATCGCGTCACAAGGATTCCTGTGATGCGATCCAAGGGGCATCCCCCCTTCTCATTTTCCACTGAAGTCAGCTTTGATCGCAGCATTCAGGGGAATAACGGCAGAGATAAGAGGTTTCTCTGATCTCCGCCGTTGTACAGCGGGGCTGCGGCTGTGCAGCCATTGCCCAGCTCCTAACAATAAGTGCGCGCGGTCAGCATGAGGAGATGCACTAATGAGCGGCGGTTCAGGCACGGAGGACAGAACATGGGGGTGTTTTGTAGTGCGCCCGCCATGTTCTCTGTCTTCAGTGCCGGCAATCATTAGTGCAGCGCTGGCCGCATCGCATCATTCTGACAGAGCTCACTTGTCAAGACTCAGGAGCGGGGCAATGACTGTATTACACAGCCGCAGCCCTGCTCTCATACATCCATGTTTTACAATTCTGAGCTTAGTATCGAAATACCTGAAATAACGGTATCGAACCGTTTGGGGATGCACGGTATTGAAACAGTATCGAAGTTTCGATGCATCGTGCATCCCTAGTGAGGACTATGCAAAATAACACGTTTCCACTGCTGCAGAGTCCAGTGGCGCGTGCCTTACATTGCTACAGCTGATGCTTGGCATAGCTCATCCTCTTTTGGTGGCATAAAAGAGCCATATACTATAATAGCACATCACTTTTGTGTAGATGATTAACCCTTTCAGGACCAAGGTTCATCGATGCCTCAATGACCAGTCCCATTTTTTCAAATCTAACATGTGTCATTTTATGTGGTAATAACTCTGGAATGCTTTTGGCCATCCAAGCGATTCAGAGATTGTTTTCTCGTGACATATTGTACATTATGTTAGGGGAAAAATTTGGTCAATAAATTCATAGCTTATTTGTGAAAAAAAACAAAATGTAAAGAAAATTTGCAAAAATTATAATTTTTCTAATTTTAAATGTAATCTACTTGTAAAACAGATAGTAATACCGCACAAAATTGTTGCCAATTAACATCCCCCATATGTCTACTTTATATTTGCATTGTTTTTTGAACATTATTTTATTTTTCTAGGACGTTACAAGGCTTAGAACTTTAGCAGCAATTTCTCACATTTTCAAGAAAATTTCAAAAGGCTATTTTGTCAATGACCAGTTCAATTCTGAAGTGGCTTTGAGGGCCTTATGTACTAGATAGACCCCATAAATCACCCCATTTTAAAAAACTGCACCCCTCAAAGTATTCAAAACAGCATTCAGAAAGTTTATTAACCCTTTAGGTGCTTCACAGGAATTAAAGCAAAGTAGAGGTGAAATTTACAAATGTCATTTTTTTTGCCGAAATTCAATTGTAATAAAAAAAAATCTGTAACTCAGAAGGTTTTAACAGAGAAATGCAACTCAGTATTTATTGCCCAGAAATATCCCACATGTGGCTCTAGTGTGGTAATGGACTGAAGAACCAGTCTCAGAGGCCTCCTTTTTTTAGAATATATTTTAGGCACCATGGCAGGTTTGAAGAGGTCTTGTGGTGCCAAAACAGTGGACTCTCCCTTAGGCCTCATTTACACGAGCGTAATATACGTGCGTGCGACGCGTGTGCTTTTCACGCGTGTCGTACGCACCTATATTACTCTATGGGGGCATGCAGACAGTCCGTGAGTTTTGCTCAGCGTGAGTGCGCTGAAAAAAACTCACGACATGTTCTAAAAATCTGCGTTTTTCGCGCATCACGCACCCATTGAAGTCAATGGGTGCGTGAAAACCACGAAGGTCGCACGGAAGCACTTCCGTGCGAACTGCGTGATTCGCGCAAGAGCTGTCAAACTGAATGTAAACAGAAAAACACCACGTGCTTTTCTGTTTACAAACATCCGAACGGAGTGTCTTAGACATGAGCGAACCGAACTTTACCGGGTTCGGCCGAACTCGTTTTGACCGAACCCGGCAGGAGACAGTCACTGTGCAGGGTGCTGAAAGAGTTAAACTGGTTCAGCACCCTGGACAGTGACTTCCGATTACAATATACGTGAACGTGTAAAAAAAAAAAAATTCTGACTTACCGATAACTCCCGGCTTCTTCCTCCAGTCTGACCTCCCGGGATGATAATTCAGTCCAAGTGACAGCTGCAGCCAATCACAAGCCAAGCACAGGCTGCAGCGGTCACATGGACTGCCGCGTCATCCAGGGAGGTGGGGCCAGATGTCAAGAGAGGCGCGTCACCAAGGACGCGTCACCAAGGACGCGTCACCAAGGCAACGGCCGGGAAGTTCTCGGTAAGTACGAACCTCTTTTTTTTTAAACAGGCTACTCGATATGGTGATCGGAATGCACTGTCGAGGGTGCTGAAAGAGTTACTGCCGATCAGTTAACTCTTTCAGCACCATGGACAGTGACTGACGTCGACTAGCCTCATCTCTATGATGGCGGCTGTGCGAAAATCACGCAGCCGCGCATCATACACGGATGACACACGGAGCTGTCAAGTGCCTTTTGCGCACGCAAAACGCTGCGTTTTTTGCGCGCGCAAAACGCACACGCTCGTGTAAATGAGGCCTTAAAGTGGTTTTGGAAACTACACACCTCCAGGAATTCATCTAGGGGTATAGTTAGGATCTTGACCCGACAGGTCTTTTGCTATATTTATTGGAATATGTCTGTGAAAATGAAAATCGACTTTTTTTCTGAAAAAATATAAAAAAAATTTTTTTTTACAAGGAATAAAAAGCACCCCAAAACTTGTAAAGCTATTTCTCACGATTACGGCAATACCCCACATGTGGTAATACACTGCTGTTTGGACCCACGGCAGAGCGCAGAAGGGAGGGAGCGCGATTTGGCTTTTGGAGCGCAGATTTTGCTTGGTAATAGTTCTGTTTGGGGTTTTGCTGGTATTTCAGTTTATAATGTGGTGGCATATGTAAGCTGGGCAGAGTACATCAGGGCATAATAAGAGGGTATAATAAGGGGTTAAATAAATAAT